>NC_052148.1:39702315-41097558 GCF_902713615.1 Scyliorhinus canicula | reverse complement strand
CTCACAAAAGCATGGGCCACAATCTAGCGGCCGTGCTGGCTGCAAATCCCGTAATGGCTGCCAAATCACGCGAGAGGCCCAAAAAACGGGATTTGGGCTGGCAAGATTTTGCTTTGAAATCTCACCCCACCTTCCCACCGCTCTGATGACGCAATCAGGTTCATGCCCGAGAGGGGCTTGAACCTGACTAGCATATTTTATAATAAATCTACATATGGCTTAAAGCCGTTACTTCCGGCCTCTCTGCATCATCCCACCCAGTCGGTGTGACGTCATGCCAACATGGCACCACTAGGGGCGGTCCCTCTTTGGAGGCCCATTGAGAGTTTCCCCTTATGTGTGGTAGGGGGTGGGAACCATATTCCCCGATGCCTGTGACGGGGGGGGGGGGGGGAGGGATGATGCCCATGAAGAGAATGCCCCGATATTTGAGTGGGGGTGGGGGCAGTTGCCCATTTGCTTGTGGAGGGTTCCTACGTGTCCGTGGTGGCCTCAAACAAAGAACAAAAGAACAAAGAAAAGTACAGCACAGGAACAGGCCCTTCGGCCCTCCAAGCCTGCGCCGACCATACTGCCCGTCTAAACTAAAATCTTCTCCACTTCCGGGGCCCGTATCCCTCTGTTGCCATCCTATTCATGTATTTGTCAAGATGCCCCTTAAACGTCACTATCATCCCTGCTTCCACCACCTCCTCCGGCAGCGAGTTCCAGGCACCCGCTACCCTCTGTGTAAAAAAACTTGCCTCGTACATCTCCTCTAAACCTTGCCCCTCGCACCTTAAACCTATGCCCCCTAGTAATTGACCCCTCTACCCTGGGGAAAAGCCTCTGACTATCCACTCTGTCTATGCCCCTCATAATTTTGTAGACCTTTATCAGGTCGCCCCTCAATCTCTGTCGTTCCAGTGAGAATAAACCAAGTTTATTCAAACTCTCTTCATAGCTAATGCCCTCCAAACCAGGCAACATCCTGGTAAATCTCTTCTGCACCCTCTCTAAATCCTCCACATCCTTCTGGTAGTGTGGCGACCAGAATTGAACACTATACTCCAAATGTGGCCCAACTAAGGTTCTATTCAGCTGCAACATGACTTGCCAATTTTTATACTCACTGCCCCGACCAATGAAGGCAAGCATGCCATATGCCTTCTTGACTATCTTTCTCCACCTGTGTTGCCCCTTTCAGTGACCTGTGGACCTATACACCTGGATCTCTCTAACTGTCAATACTCCTGAGGGTTCTATCATTCACTATATATTCCTTATCTGTATTAGACCTTCCAGAATGCATTACCTCACATTTGTCCGGATTAAACTCCATCTACCATCTTTCAGTCCAAGTCTCCAAACGACCTAAATCCTGCTGTATCCTCTGACAGTCCTCATCGCTATCCGCAATTCCACCAACCTTTGTGTCGTCCGCAAACTTACTAATCAGACCCGTTACATTTTCCTCCAAATCATTTATATATACTACAAACAGCAAAGGTCTCAGCATTGATCCCTGCGGAACACCACTATTCACAGTCCTCCATTCAGAAAAGCACCCTTCCATTGCTACTCTCTGCCTTCTATGACCAGCCAAGCTCATATCAAAGCTCCAAAACCTAGGACTTGGCTCCTCACTCTGCAACTGGATCCTTGACTTTCTGACAAACAGACCACAATCAGACCACCATCTTGCCAGCTCACCTCTAATTCCGTGTGACTTCACCTTCTGTACCAGTCTGCCATGAGGGACCTTGTCAAAGGCCTTACTGAAGTCCATATAGACAACATCCACTGCCATACCAGCATCAACCATCTTTGTGCCCTCCTTGAAAAACTCTATCAAGTTAGTAAGACACGACCTTCCATTCACAAAACCGTGCTGCCTCTCATGAATACGTTCACTTGCGTCCAAATGGGAGTAGATCCTGTCTTGATAATTCTCTCCAGTAATTTCCCTACCACTGACGTAAGGCTCTCCAGCCTGTGGTTCCCTGGATTATCCTTGCTACCTATCTTAAACAAAGGAACAACATTGGCTATTCTCCAGTCCTCCGGGACATCACCTGAAGACAGAGAGGATCCAAAGATTTCTGTCAAGGCCTCGGCGATTTCCTCTCTTGCCTCCTTCAGTATTCTGGGATAGATCCCATCAGACCCTGGGGGCGAGCCACATTAATATTTTTCAAGGCGCCCAACACCTCGTCCTTTTGGATCTCAATGTGACCCAGGCTATCTACACACCCTTCTCCAGACTCAACATCCACCAATTCCTTCTCTTTGGTGAATACTGATGCAAAGTATTCATTTAGTACCTCGCCCATTTCCTCTAGCTCCACACATAGATTCTCTTGCCTATCCTTCAGTGGGCCAACCCTTTCCCTGGCTACCCTCTTGCTTTTTATGTACGTATAAAAAGTCTTGGGATTTTCCTTAACCCTCTTTGCTAATGACTTTTCGTGACCACTTTTAGCCCTCCTGACTCCTTGCTTAAGTGTCTTCCTACTTTCCTTATATTCCACACAGGCTTCGTCTGTTCCCAGCCTTCTAGCCCTGACAAATGCCTCCTTTTTCTTTTTGACGAGACCTTTCGTTATCCAAGGTTCCCGAAATTTGCCATATTTATACTTTTTCCACACAGGAACATGCTGGTCCTGAATTCTTTTCAAGTGACATTTGAAAGTCTCCCATACGTCAGATGTTGATTTACCCTCAAGCATCCGCCCCCAATCTAGGTTCTTCAGTTCCCGCCTAATATTGTTATAATTAGCCTCCCCCTTAGCACATTCACCCTAGATACACTCTTATGCTTGTCCACGATCACTCGGGGGGTGAGGGGGGCGGGCTGGGGGTGTTGGTTGGTGTGGGGGACGTGGAGATTAATTGCAGTGCTGACTGGGGTGCCCGTTAAAGATGGCGCCCCGATCTCTGTGGAGTTGGCCGTGCCGTCTCTACCTGGGCCCGCCCCACCAGAGTGACAACACAAATAATGCTCCCAAATCCCCTGTGCACTGAGTACCAGAAAATGTGGAGTGAAAACCCGGCTGTGCATCTGGAGAGATACACACCAGTTTTCAGTTTGAACCTGACACTCTGCCAGGTTTGGGGGACATTCCGCCCAGGGTATTTGGTGTACTTTGTGAATTCAGATTTAGACCAATAAAAGTTTAATGAAAATTTGCAGGAAAAAAACGCATCTTACACATGCTCTCAACTATGTTCACTGTGCTCTGTACCAGAGATCAAAGTTTTATCTGAAGTATAATCTCGTCAGATGTTTTGACATCCTGTTAATTCGGGAAAGCCATCAATCAAATATGCAGGGGATTATTTTCCCCAAGCTTTTTAAACAATTGTAGAAGAGTGAATGAATATGTATTGTTCCAAGTATAAGAAATGGAATTCCAGCAATGGAAAACTGGAGGGTGTTTTTCACATTAGACTTTAATCTACTGCATTGTGATGTTTGAAAACTTTTGTTAACGGATGACTGGTTTGCCTGGGACCGTACAGTAGGAGAGATGAGAAGAGCATTGAAAGTTAAGCATGCGTGTTTGAAACTCATGGATTCACAATGGACAAACATCTCTGGGCAATCTTAATGCTGCTGAACCCTGACTGAAAGGTTGACCAAGCCTGATCTCAACAGGAGCATTTAGCAACAAACTAAACTGCTGGGTAATGAAATGAAAATCGCTGATGGTCACAAGTAGGCTTCAAATGAAGTTACTGTAAAAAGCCCCTAGTTGCCACATTCCAGCACCTGTTCAGGGCGGCTGGTACGGGAATCGAACCGTGCTGCTGGCCTTCCTTGTCTGCTTTATAAGCCAGCGATTTAGCCCTGTGCTAAACCAGCCCCTGTATGAGTCACATTTTGTCAAAGGGCATATTAACTGGTTAATGCTGGTTAATTACGAACCTATCCCAAAACACAGCTTACAGACTAAGTTACAGGAGATTATATGTTCTTTATAGTACAGGTTAAGTGAATTGGCCACGCTTAATAATAATAATAATAATAACCTTTCATTGTCACAAGTATGAAGTTACTGTGAAAAGTCCCCAGTCGCCACATTTGGTGCCCGTTTGAGTAAGCTGGTGTGGGAATTGAACCCAGGAATTGAATCCAAGGCCAATCAATCCATTGAATGATGGACTTGTTCTGCATCACAAAACAGCTGTCTAGCCCACTGAGCTAAATTGCCCCTTAGTGTCCAAAGCTTTGGTAGGGGTATAGGGATAGGGTGGGGCTTGGGTGGAGGTAGAGTTCTTTTGCAGAGTCGGTGCAGACTCGATGGGCCAAATGGCCTCCTTCTGCAGTGTAGGGATTCTGTGATTCTACACCTCTTCCCTCTATTGCGCCTTGCTGTTTGCATGTTGGCTGACACATTTCTGACATTACTGTAATGCCCGAAAGTCTCAGTGGTACGTTGACTGTGAAGCATTTTGAGACAGGTTGATGTCCTAGAAGGTACAGTAATTGTAACAAGGGAAAACTGAAAGCTTCGTACTGAGAGCAAGATGCACTCTAAAATAAAATGCCACTGAAATGCTGCATGCTCGGGGATATTCTTAACTCATTTACAGGATGTTGGTGTCGCTGGCTAGGCCAACATGTATTTCCCTTCCCTAGTTACCCGTCAGAAGGTGGTGGTGAGCTGACTTCTTGAACCACTGCATTCCCTGAAGTGTAGGACACCGTAGTGATATCTGAAATGTATTTCTGGGAAAGGTTATAGTGGACCTATAGTGGATATATGAAAAGAAAATTGCTTATTGTCACAAGTAGGCTTCAAATGAAGTTACTGTGAAAAGCCCCTAGTCACCACATTCTGGGGCCTGTTCGGGGAGGCTGGTACGGAAATCGAACCGTGCTGCTGGCCTGCCTTGGTCTGCTTTCAAAGCCAGCGATTTAGCCCTGTGCTAAACCAGCCCCTAGCATGTAAGACTTCCATTAGAGTTACCTTGGCCTCTGATAGATACTAACCGCTGGCTGTTACCCGAGTAGCTAAACCAGTCTTTGCTGTTCTCATTTGCTCCAGGTTAGTGATCATGTGCTGATGGACTGCTGACAGTGGAGCTGAGAATGGAAGGGGAATCCTCGCCAACCTAGCATCAGCATAGAAAGGTTACATATCGAGAACAGATTGATAAACCTGGCTAGTTATACTCTTGAGTATAAAAGATTGAGGAGGTATATAGCCAAGGTGTTCACAACGTTAAACTGATTTGACAGAGACAGGGATTTTCTGGTTACCGACTCCGAAATTGTGTTCGGCAATCGGCCGGCGAATCAACGTTGGCGCCGTAATCGTGGACGGCACCACTTTCGCGATGCCCCTCTCCCTCCAAAGCAGCGTACTCTAGGAGTACGCCGGCGCGCCGTATGGACAGCCTCAGGACGTTACCTGAGGCCCTCACCCAATGCTCCGCCCCTGACCGGCCGAGTTCCCGTTGCTATTATTTGGCGTTGCGTGGCGGCTGCGGACTGAGACCAGCGCCGCCACAGTCGGGGGGAGAGCCGATCCACAGGCGGGGGGGGCTTAAGCAGGGGCTGGGAGCACTGGTGGGGGGTGACCCGGGAGTCGCGAGCCTGGCCAAAGGGAGGTCACTATTTGGCAGGCCGGGTCCACGCACGGCCGGCATTATGTTGCACGTCGCAGCCGCTGCAGGCCGCCACCATGCACGTGCGTGGCCACGGACCCGGAAATCCTCCAGGTAAATATTTAAATTACAACTAGGCCATTTGGAAACAAAATCAGGACGGGCTTTTTCACACGAAAAGTAGTAGAAGTTTAGAAATCTCTCTACAGGGGACTGTGGTTCCAAGGACAATTGTAGTTTTCAGTCCTGAAATCAATAGACTTTGTGTCATGGGAATATGGAGCAAAAGCAGGAAAATGGGAGTTGAGGTGCAGCTTAACTATGATCTGATTGAGTCGGGGCAGACCCAGTGTACCTCGTGTCCCTACAGTGCATTTCCCACCAGCTGATTTGAAACACAATTCTATTGTTGTTTCCTTTGTCTCAGTTGATGGGAGGAAAACTACATTTGATTTAGTGATGTGTCCAGAACATTTAAGACAATCAGGATAGCTGTCTTATTACAGTTCAAGGCAGTCAGAAATCAGAAACAGTGGTTCTGCTGAATGAAAGCATTCTCCCACTGTGAGTGGAGATTAAGTGCGCAAGCTGTATGTGGAGACAAAGCACCCTTTGTTGTGAAAGATTTTTTAAGGCAACATGTTCAATACGTTTGTGTTTATACATGAAGCGCAAGTGTGGACTCGATTAATTTAGTGTTGACAGAAATATGAAGATGGTACATGAACGCCTTTTATGTCCTGCTAATATTGGAGATTTTTAGAAATGTTGCACACTTTGCAGAGACCACTAATCTATGTAAGCGCAACATTTAGTTTGAGGAAAACAAATTTTACATTGTGGAATAACCAGCTCAGGTTATTGACTTTAAAGAAACTTGTTTTGTGTTAACTGTTGCAGTGCCCACTGCTGTTTTCTGTGCTGGGCTATGAATACAGTAGGTATAGGAAACAGTAAGCTTAGTGGCTAGAGTACTTTGCGGGTAACCCATCAAACAATTCCACTGTGATAACTTGGGAAATTTAATTTGTGGTTTGGAACCCAAAATTAATCACGGAAACGGTGGGATTTTTGTTAGAAATCCAACTTGTTCATTAATCTACCCCTGCCACAGAAGCAAAACTATGCAACATTGTGCATCCTCAACCTGTCTGCAGCCTTTGACATGACTGGCCATGTCAACCTCATTCAACATTTTCCCACCTTTTCCAGCTTGGTTGCATTTTTTAAAATTAATTAATTCATGGATGTGGGCATCATTGGCAAGCCCAACATTTGTAAGCCATCCCTAATCGCCTCAGACTGAATGTTTTGGGTCTAGACCATTTCTGAGAGGCAGTTAAGAGTTAACTGCATTTCTAGAGTCACATGTAGGACAGGCCAGATAAAGACACCAGGGCCGAGAATCGTGCCCCGCCGCCGGCTTCCCCATTCTCTGGCTCCCGATTCTCGGGCGCTCATGGGATTCCCGTCGCGCCTGTCAGGGACCATTAATAGTGACCCCCCCCCCCCCGCCGATTCTTCGGACACCGATGGGCCGAGTCCCGCCGATGAATGTGGGTTACTCGGGTCCCACACGGTCCAGGCAGGACCTGGAAGGTGAGTCTGCGGAGACCATCCTAGTGGGGGGGCAGGCGGATCCGACTCTGCGGGGGGGGGGGGGGGCCCTACGGTGGCCTGGCCCGCGATCAGGGCCGACCGATCGGTAGGCAGGCTGGTTCCGGGAAGGCCTATTTTACTCCGCGCCGGGCCCCTGCAGGGCTCTGCCATATTTCCCAGGGGCCGGCGCGGAGAAAGGAACCCACGCGCATGCACGGAAATACGCCGGCCGTGACGCGCATGCACAGAATTATACCGCCCGTTCCGAGCATGCGCGAACTCGCGTGGGCCGTTCCACGCTGGCTGGAGTGTAGCCAACCTGTGCCAACCTAGCCCCCTCAGAAGGGAGCATTGCCCATTATCGCGGACCGTTGACGCCGAAGTGGTTGGCGCCGTTTTTCACGCTGGCGTGGGGACATAGCCCCATTATTGGAGAATCCCGCCCCAGATTTCCTTCCCTAAAGGGCATTAGTGAAGAAGATAGGTTTTTATGACAATCAATGACAGTTGCCATAGTCACCATTACTGAGACTAGCTTACAATTCCAGATTTTCATTGATTGAATTTAATTTCCACCAACTGCCCCTGGGGAGATTCAAACCCATGTCCCCAGTGCATTAGCCATGGCTTCTACATTGCTAGTCAAGTGTCTGCCCCGTTTATCCATAAAATCATTCAGCCCATGGGGTCTAGGCCGACCCTCTGAAAGAGCACTCTGCCTCGGCCCACTCCCTCACCCTATCCACAGTAATCCTTAACCCCATCTAAACTGCACGTAGATGGGCTGTGGGAGGAAACCGGAGCACCAGGAGAAACCCACATCAACATGGGGAGAACGTGCAAACCCCACACAGGCAGTCACCCAAGGCCAGAATCGAACCTAGGTCCCTGGCGCCATGAGGTAGCACAAGGGCGGCAGGGTAACATAGTGGTTAGCACTGTTGCTTCACAGCGCCATGGACCCGGGTTCAATTCCCGGCTCGGGTCACTGTCTGTGTGGAGTCTGCACGTTCTCCCGAGTCTGTGTGGGTTTCCTCTGGGTGCTCCGGTTTCTTCCCACACGTCCCAAAAGGCGTAGTTGTCAGGTGAATTGGGCATTCTGAATTTTCCCTCAGTGTACACGAACAGGTATCGGAATGTGGCGACTAGGGGCTTTTCACAGTAACTTCATTGCAGTGTTAATGTAAGCCTACTTGTGACACTAATACAGATTATTATTATTTGCCTCGCCAACTTCAACTGGAAAGCACCTGCATCAATGGCACTATCCCTGAATCCCAAGGACCTATCTTTTGCCCATTCTCCTTTATCACCTACATGTTGTTCCTTGGCAAAGTCGATCCACGGACATGAGGACAGTTTTTATTTGTGCACTGGCAATTGCCAGCTCTATCTCTCTGAAGCTCTCTGTGCCCCATGTGTCATCAGGTTACCTGACCCAACATTAGTCTGAGGTGAGGGGCTGGTTTAGCACACTGGGCTAAATCAATGGCTTTTAAAGCAGACCAAGGCAGGCCAGCATCACGGTTCAATTCCCGTACCAGCCTCCCCGAACAGGCGCCGGAATGTGGCGACTAGGGGCTTTTCACACTAACTTCATTGAAGTCTACTTGTGACAATAAGCCATTTTCATTTCATTATTTTCTCCAATCAAACAAATAAAGCCTTTGACTTCGGACACCACTGCAAACTCCATCTTTGATCCTAATTCTGTGCATCTCCTTGGTTACTGCCTCAGATTGAGCCATACTGTTGACAATATCAGCATGCTATTTAACCGCAAGTTGTGCTTCTGACCCCATCACAAATACCGTCTGCTTCCATCGCCATAACATTCCCAGTCTCCACCCCTACCGCAGCTTATCTACTGCTGAAACCTTCATCCATGCCTCTGCCACCTCCAGATTGCAATGCAATGCTCCCCTAGCCAACCCCCTTCTGTAAACCTTAGCTACAAAATCCAAAACAATATTGTCTTCCCGAACCATATTCTGCTCATTCATTATCCCCCCCCCCCCCCCCCCCCCCCCCACCTTTGCGGATCTACCTTGGTTCCCAGTCCACTAATAGCTCCAAAATAAAAATGTTATCCTAATACTTTTAAATCTCTTTGTGGTGTGACCCTCCCTTTTTCTGTAACCTACTACAGACTTACATCCCTATAAGGATTCTGCTTCATCACTATGTTTTTGCCTCTATGTCCCAAAGAACAAATGAAAATTAGATGTCGCGGAATGAAACCAACAACAAAAGGATTCTTTCATCTGCCTCATTTCAGACAAGAATGTTTTTGACTCCATCAAAATATTGTATCCTCTGTTAAGAGCCCCCCGCGCTGATGTTAAATGCAAGCGCACCCCAAAACCCAAAAGGGAAAATCGGTTCTTAGTGGCGTATATCTAAACATTTTTGAGAAAAGATATGGGACCCAGGGAAGAATAGTCATTGTGTGATGAATTATGAAAGAATATTTATTAAATTAAAAGAGAATAAAAACATGGCAAGAAGGACTGTGATAGACTTTAACACTTAATTACACTGATGGCTATGCACACACAGTATTACATGACAATATCCTTTGGTTTCCAACTACTTACGTTTGCTGAACTCTAAGATGCCCCTTTGTTCCTTTGTTCCAAGCAACATCTAATATTGTATAACTCTATGAGCTAAATCCAGCAGATAATTGCCGTGCACGGGTTATTTGGCCACATTTGGGAAAACCATCTTCAGTTTCAGTGAAAGCAATGTCTTCTCAGTTAGCAATAACTTGGGCGGCATTCTCCATAGGTGGGATCCTCCACTTTGTCAGCAGCACATTCACGCTGTGGATTTCCCAACGGCGTGGGGATGGTCACAATGGGAAACCCCGTTGGCCGGCTGCCGGGATGGAGGATCCCGCTGCCGGCAGGGGCACGCCATGCCAGAAAACGGGTCTGGAGGGACGGAGAAACATGCCCCTTGCTTTCAGGAAACTGTTTCTGCAGCTGTGAGTGGCTGTGAATGTAACTGCTATTGGGTCTTTTTCTCCAGTTATTGTACTATGGATATATCATTATTTGTCTTTGATGTTACCCACCTTGTGGATCTGACTTTTAGCATATAAATGTCAATTTTCTTATCTCTCCACTTTGAAGTTACTGTTTCTGCACCCCTTTGTTTCCCTAGTCACATAGGTAAACACATGCTTTTCTCATTGATATACAAACTGCTTCACGATTTACCCCAATTTATCCTACTCTTTGCTCCATGAGTAGTGCCCCTCACGGTGACATGCAGTCTTCACTTAAGTTTTTCAATAGAATTTGTGGGCAGGATTCAGCAACCGCTTTTCACCCGACACGAATTGGTGCGCTATTGGTGAATCACACGCAATCCCAAAATCGGGCTCGGCACCAAGCCAATTGTAAGTCATGTTCACTGGGCGTGATCCAGATCTGCATATTTAAATGAGCCGCGTTGCTCATTTAAACACCTGGGTGCCGGATTCTCCTAGCGCCCAGGACTCAAGGCCATGCCTGGGAGATTTAGCCACGGCGCAATCGAGGACTAGCCCACACAAATGTGGACCAGGAGTAATGGCACCTGGGGACCTCCCAGGACATTTGAGACCCTGGGTGGTCAGGAATAGGGTAGGGTGGCACCTGGCCCTGCCAATTGCACCTGGGCTCATCAGCAGTACTACCTGGGCACCCTGGCCCTGCCACCTGGGCACCCTGGCAGCAGCACTCTGGCACTTCCAGGGTGGCAGGGGAACTGCCAGACTGGCAGTGACAGGGTGTACATGTGCCAGATTGGCACTGCCATGGTTGGACCCGGGGGGGGGGGCCTTGCCAGGTAGAGAAGGGGTTAGGGTTAGGCTCCTGGGGGACTTCCCAAGATTGGTGGGGTGATGTGGGAGTTTCACAAAAATGGGTGGGGGCGGAAAGACGGGGTGGGGGGGGGGGGGGGGGGGGGGAAGGGCATGGAGATCAGGGCAGCCTTCCAAAATAGTGCCCTTTCCTACTGGCAAGCTTCAGCATCCCTCTAAGTGTGGCGTCGGTGGGGAGAAACACCCTAAGGTCAAGCAAATGGCAAAGTCTTGTTGCATAGCGGCATGTTGACATGTTTCTCAACACTGCAGTCACCAGGAACACCCCACGACACACATCATTCAGTGGACTTGATCTTGAGTCCGCTGAATCGCGCCCTGTGTCTACAATAGATCAAAAACGGTCTTCACCTATAATATTCCCAAGGTATTTGATCTGTGGATAGTGCAGTGACCATAAGGATAGCTAGCAGGGCCACCAAAATAAAAGAAAACAACACCACTTTTGGAAACACGCAAGAGGGGATTTTGTTTCCTAAAATAAGTTTTATTAAATTAAAAAACAGAGCATCTCAAAAACTGTGCAAGATTCACGACGCAAAATAATTTTAACAAACTGTTAAAGAACGAGTTGAGAGGAATCCTGACTGACCTGGTGTTTAATGTTGCCCACACAAAAGACAGTTCTGTGAAGTCGCTTATGATAGATCTATAACTTGCCCTCTCAAAAAGATTTAATCTCAAGCAAATTCTGACTTCCCCAAATCGATTTCAGTTCTCAACCAGCAGCCAAAAAAATAAATCTGGCCACAGTTGAAAATGAAAGTCGAGTAAATGCTAAGTCAAGATTACCTCGCTCAACAAGACAAAAATAATACAATGTCCTTCAGCACCGTCCCAAATAAAAGTTTTTTAAAAACACCCCTTTGTTGAAGCCAGAGGACACAGTCCTCTCCAAAAACAAAGTTGCCTTTCCTGTTGAAGCAAAAAGTAATGTTGCTAAAAAGAGATGGGTTGCCGAAACGTTTCATCTTGGACTCATCAGGACAAACAGAAGAATGCCAAATTTCAAACGATCACAATTTATACTTCAGGAGAAAAAGGGTTCTGATAGGCTGGCAAGTTGACCCTAATTGGCCAAGGCATTGCCATGGAGAGAACAATGAGGAGCTACAGGCTCCCCAAGCTCCTGGGTAATTTTTTAAAAAATGTAAGACTTAAACGTATTCCTTTCCCTGCCCATGAATGTACGTCGCTTTTAGTAAGCGTGAATTAACCACGTAATGAGCTCAACTGATTATCAGAAATATGTTGTTAGTGTAGCTATTAGCACACTCAGGATTGTTCAGCAAGGGCTGCCCAATTGCGGAGTCACATCTAACAGTAGTCATTTTGTTTTGGGCTTTGCAAGTATGGGCTGGTCGAGTATGGCCTGTACTCTGCCGATCACAAACAGCTGGGGAAACATGTTGTTTGATTTGATTGGTCCATTGTAAAACCGTTGACCCTTGCTGAGGCAAAAATCTTGCAAAAACATGAATTTGCTTCTGACAAGCTGCTTTTTCCTCATTCAAGCCCATGCAGCCTCAGAGGTGCCTGAATATGATTTACAGAAGGACGCAAGGGCTGAGAAAGAGCGTGTCTCAACATTATTACATTGAATGATATATATCCTCTATCATACTTGAGTTTTAATAAGGATTTATTAATACTGAAAAATATTAGTCAAAGGAAAGCTTAAGATATATTCTGTTTTAGCACTGAGGCCTCAATAAATTTTTGATACATCTGAAACAAGCTGAGTTGGCAAAATTCTAAAACTAATTGGTTGATTCAAATTCTGGTTGCCAGCTTTGATCGTGGTGTACACAGAGCAGTTTCCCATTGAAATATGCTCCAGAATCAACCATTAACCATGATGTAGATGCATATTGATGGGAAGAGAGGCAGAGAGCATGCGAGGGAGAGAGATAGAGAGGTGAAAAGGTTTAAGGAGGGAATTCCAGTGAAAAATAATTTTCTGTTATATTAATTATTGCCTTGTGGGACCAGGAGGAGTAGAAATACTCTGCTTGAGTCCACAAGGCTCCCCACACAAGCACCCCACTGCTCCTCCAGCTGGGTGGCCGGCCTCCAGGCCTTACAGTAGGCCAACCCAAATCCTGTGAGCCACTTCCGGATGCCTACTAGGGGTGGCCTAACTTGCCAGCTCTTTATAACTGAGGTCTGACCCTCAAAATGAAAGCAGCCATTGAAAGCATTTTGCCTGTTCCGGCCTTATGAAAGAGCTACCAAAGTCATCTCATTTTCCTTCTCTTTCCCTGTAGTGCTGTAAATGTCTCCTTTTCAATGATTTATCCTGTTCCCCTTTGAATGTTATTACTGAAACTGCTTCCTGGTTTGGTTTGGTTTATTGTCACGTGTACCGAGGTACAGTGAAAACTATTTTTCTGCGAGCAGCTCAACAGATCATTAAGAACATGAAAAGAAAAGAAAACAAAAAGGAAGTACATAATAGGGCAACACAAGGTACACAATGTAACTACATAAACACTGGCATCGGGTGAAGCATACAGGGGTGTAGTGTTAATCAGGTCAGTCCATAAGAGGGTCATTTAGGAGTCTGGTGACAGTGGGGAAGAAGTTGTTTTTGAGTCTGTTCGTGTGTGTTCTCAGACTTCTGTATCTCCTGCCCGATGGAAGAAGTTGGAAGAGTGAGTAAGCTGGGTGGGAGGGGTCTTTGATTATGCTGCCCGCTTTCCCCAGGCAGCGGGAGGTGTAGATGGAATCAATGGATGGGAGACAGGTTTGTGTGATGGACTGGGCTGTGCTCACGACTCTCTGAAGTTTCTTGCAGTCTTGGGCCGAGCAGTTGCCATACCAGGCTGTGATGCAGACAGATAGGATGCTTTCTATGGTGCATCTGTAAAAGTTGGTGAGAGTTAATGTGGACATGCCGAATTTCCTTAGTTTCCTGAGGAAGTATAGGCGCTGTTGTGCATTCTTGGTGGTAACGTTGACCTGGGTGGACCTGAACAGATTTTTGGTGATGTGTACCCCTAGGAATTTGAAACTGCCAACTATCTCCACCTCAGCCCCATTGAAGCTAACAGGGTGTGTACAGTACTTTGCTTCCTGAAGTCAATGACCAGCTCTTTAGTTTTGCTGGCATTGAGGGAGAGATTGTTGTCACTGCACCACTCCACTAGGTTCTTTATCTCCCTCCTGTATTCTGACTCGTCATTATACGGCCCACTCTGGTCGTATCGTCAGCAAACTTGTAGATGGAGTTGGAACCAAGTTTTGCCACGCAGTCATGTGTGTACAGGGAGGAGAGTAGGGGGCTAAGTACGCAGTCTTGCGGGGCCCCGGTATTGAGGACTATTGTGGAGGAGGTGTTGTTTATTCTCACTGTTTGTGGTCTGTGGGTCAGAAAGTCGAGGATCCAGTTACAGAGTGAGGAGCCAAGTCCTAGGTTTTGGAGCTTTGATATGAGCTCGGCTGGGATTATGGTGTTGAAGGCAGAGTTGTCAATAAATAAAGGAGTCTGATGTAGGAGTCCTTGTTGTCGAGATGCTCTAGGGATGAGTGTAGGGCCAGGGAGAGGGTGTCTGCTGTGGACCAGTTGCGGCGGTATGCGAATTGAAGTGGGTCAAGGCGTTCTCGGAGTATGGAGTTGATGCGCTTCATGACCAACCTCTCGAAGCACTCATTACGACTGAAGTCAGGGCCACCGGATGGTAGTCATTGAGGCACGTTGCCTGGTTCTTCTTTAGGTATGATGGTGGTCTTCTTAAAGCAGGTGGGGACCTCAGAGCGGAGTAAGAAGAGGTTGAAGATGTCTGTGAAAACCTCTGCCAACTGGTCCACACAGGCTCTGAGTGCACCACCAGGGATCCCGTCCGGACCCGTCGCCTTCCGACTGTTCACTTTCAGGAAAGACAATCTGATTTCGGAAGTTGTGATAGTGGGTATGGGTATGTTATGGGCTGCTGGGGCTCTCAACAGCGGACCGCTGGTTTCCTGCTCGAACCGAGCATAGAATGCATTGAGTGCATCGGGGAGGGGTGCCCTGCTGCCAGAGATACTGCTCGGATTCGCTTTGTAGCTCGGTTATGTTGTTTAGGCCTTGCCACAACCGACGAGGGTCTGTAACGCTAGTCTGTGACTCTAGCTTGGTCTGATATTCTCTCTTGGCATCTCGGATGGCTTTTCAGAAGGCGTACCTGGATTTCTTGTATAAGTAAGGGTTGCCTGACTTGAACGTCTCAGACGCGTCCTTCGGCAGGGAGTCAATCTCGCGATTGAGCCATGGTTTCCAGTTGGGGAACGTACGTACTGCTTTTTTTGGCACGCAGTCGTTCACACATTTGCTGATGAAGTCTGTAATGGTGGTGACATACTCATTTAAGTTGGTTGCTAGTTCTTAAATATGGACCAGTCCACTGTTTCTAAGCAGTCACCTAGGAGCTCTTCTGTTTCCTCGGACCTGCATGGCCTTCTTAGCTGGGTTCTCCTGCTTGAGTTTCTGCTTGTATGCCGGGGGAAGGAGCACCGTTTTATGGTCTGATTTTCCAAAGTGGGGTCGGGGGATGAAACGGTAGGCGCCCTTGATTGTTGAGTAGCAGTGGTCAAGAGTGTTGTCACCCCTGGTGGGACAGGAGATGTGCTGGTGGAATTTTGGCAGTACACTCTTAACGTTGGCCTTGTTAAAGTCCCCTGCCACGATGAACAAGGCCTCCAGGTGTTCTGTTTCATAGTTGTTTATAACTGTACAGTTCGTCCATCGCCTTCTTCACTTCTGCCTGGGGTGGGATGTAGACCACTGTGATAATGGCTGAAGTGAATTCACGTGGAAGATAGTTTGGGTGGCACTTCACGGTCAGATAGTCCAGGTCGGGGAGCAGTAGGTCGCCAGGGTCGGCACATCTAAGCGGCAGGAGGAGTTGATGAGGAGGCAAAACCCTCCACCCTTCGCTTTGCCTGAAGACGCCGTGCGGTCCGCCCGATGAATTGAGAAGCCTTCAGGTTGTATGGCATAGTTCGGTGAGGCGGGGATGAGCCATGTCTCTGTGAAACAGAGCACACAGCAGTCTCTTACTTCCCTCTGAGAGATAAGTCTGGCGTTAAGTTCATCCAGCTTGTTTCGATCGCTTGTATGTTTGCCAGGAGTATGCTGAGGAGAGGGGTCTTGAAACCGCGTTGCTTCAGTCTCACCTGCAGACCGCCACATTCCCTTCGCTTCCTCGGCAGCAGCTGCAGCTGGATGGTCCCGGAATCTGATGGGAGAAGTCTGACCTTGTGGAACGTAGGTGGTTACATCTGGCGGGGCTGGGGCACTGGATGAGGTAGTGGGGTTGTTTGGGGGGGCATGTTTGTGATCTGGTTGAGTCCCGGCATTCTGCGAGCACGGGAATACCTTACAGCGCATTCGGGTCCTCGCACGGGCTCTCTGCCGTTTTGAGAGTCCTGGGTCGCAGGCAGAGGCTTCCTGAGGCAGGTTGGACTGGGTTGCGTGTTCTGTTCCCTCCTTGGGTGCTCCTGGGGTCGAGTCTTGGAATAGGCCCGGTCGGAACGCCTCCTGGATTTTTCTTTCCTCCATCTTCATGTAGGTCAGGTCACTGGGCGGGCCTCTCCGGGTCAAGTCGGGCCGGGTCTCGTGGTCGGAGGTCGAATCGGGAGCTCCGGTGACTGTGTCGAGCGGTCCGGGGACTTGCGTCGGTACATAGCCGGGTAGCGCTCCGAGTTCCGGATCGGGTCGAAATCGACGCCGCATTTCCCGTTTGGGCCTGATCCGCTTTGTTGCTCTGTTTACTTGCCATAAATATGGCAGTTAATAAGGTCACCTTTCAGGCTTCCGGTTGCGGCTATGCGGAGCTAAGTCGCACGTTTGGCAGCTCCTGCTAGAAACGGACTTTTGGGCTCTTTTTAGGGCCCCCAGCGGTACTTTTTTGACGTTTCCTGGCGTGGGAAGGAGTCAGCAACATTTCCCCAGCAGTGTATGGCCTGGACCAGGAGTGGGGCGAGTAAAATGTGATAGCAAAGCCAAAGCATCTAAAGGTGCGAGGGAAGAAGCACAAGATGGCGGCGGGCGGAGACCAGGCCGCATGGATGCAGTGGGCGCAGAAGCAGCAGGAGGCTCTTCAGCGCTGCTTCAGGGAGCTTAAAGCGGAGCTCCTGGTGCCGATGAAGGCTTCAATTGATAAGCTGCTGGAGACCCAGACGGCCCAGGGGGTGGCGATCCGAGAGGTCCGACAAAAGGTTTCCGAAAACGAGGACGAGATCTTAGGCCTCGCGGTGAAGGTGGAGGCGCCCGAAGCGCTCCATAAAAAATGGCAGGAGAGTTTCGAGGAGATGGAGAACTGTTGGAGGCTGAAAAATCTGCGGATCCTGGGCCTCCCGGAGGGGCTTTAGGGGTCGGACGTGGGGGCCTATGTGGTCACCATGCTAAATTCGCTGATGGGAGCTGGTTCCTTCCAGGGGCCCCTGGAGCTGGAGGGGGCCCACAGAGTATTGGCGAGAAGGCCCAGGCCTAATAAGCCGCCACGGGCGGTGCTGGTGCAGTTCCACCGGTTTGTTGACCGGGAGTGTGTGCTCAGGTGGGCCAAGAAGGAGCGGAGGAGCAGGTGGGAGAATGCGGAGGTCCGGATTTACCAAGATTGGAGCGCGGAGGTGGCAAAGAAGAGGGCCGAGTACAACCAGACGAAGGCGGTGCTACACATGAAGGGAGTGAAGTTCGGCATGCTGCAGCCGGCACGTCAGTGGGTCACGTACAAGGACCGACACTTTTACTTTGAGTCCCCGGAGGAGGCGTGGGCCTTCGTACAAGCCGAAAAATTGGACTCAAACTGAGGGTTGGGTACGGGGGTTTGCGTGTAGCTGTGTTACATTCTGAGGGGGGGGTTCTCTGTTTATTGTTGGTTCTTTGTTGCATTTGGGGTGGGTGGGGCACTGTTTTTGCTTAGGTTTGTCGGATGGGCTCGGGGAGGGGGGCAGACCTGCAGTGTGGGGGGCTGATAGCGGGAAGGGGGGTTGGGGCCCCGTGAGGGGACCGGGCCGGTAAAGGGAGCGGCGTCAGAGGAGGCGGGGTCAGGCAGGTGGAAGGCGCGGGCTTCTTCCCGCGCTGAGGGCCGAAGGAGGCGGGGCCAGGCCGGGAAGCACGGGCTTTTTCCCGCGCTGAGAGCGGTAGGGGGAGGAGGAGAACCTGCTGGTGGGCAATGGGGAGGAGGGGAAGCACCACGCTGGGAGGGGTCGGAGGAGTAACGGGATGGCTGGGGTCAGCAGGAGTCAGCTGACTTACGGGAGTGCAATGGAGGGAGCAATGCAGCTGGGGGGGGGTCCTAGCTAGGGGAGGGGGGGCGGGGGGGGGGGGGGGGGGGGGGGGGGTACCGGGTTGCTGCTGTAATGGCCAAGAGGGAACTGGAGCAGGTAGAAGGGGTCGGGATGGGGGTCTGCCGCCGTGGGGAACGGGCCGAGCGGGGGGCGCGGGCACGTGGCGGGCTGAGGAAGGGTAATGGCTAGTCGGCTGGGGAGGGGGGTAGGTAGCCCCCTGATCCGACTGATAACCTGGAATGTAAGGGGACTGAATGGGCCGGTCAAACGGGCCCGTGTGTTTGCGCACCTGAAGGGGCTGTAGGCAGATGTGGCCATGCTTCAGGAGATACACCTGAAGGTGGCGGATCAGGTTAGATTGCGGAAGGGATGGGTAGGCCAGGTGTTTCATTCAGGGCTGGATGCAAAAAATCTGGGGGGTGGCGATCCTGGTGGGAAAGAGGGTGTCGTTCGAGGCGTCGAAGGTGGTGGCAGACAGTGGCGGGAGGTATGTGATGGTAAGTGGCAAGCTGCAAGGGGAGCGGGTGGTGCTGGTCAATGTATACGCCCCGAATTGGGACGATGCGGGTTTCATGCGGCGCATGTTGGCCCGGATTCCAGACTTGGAGACGGGGGAGCCTGATAATGGGGGGGGGGGGGGATTTCAACACGGTGCTGGATCCGACACTGGATCGATCCAGATCCAGGACGGGTTGGAGGCCTGTGGCAGCTAAGGTGCTGAGGGGGTTTATGGACCAGACTCGTGACAATAAGCAATTTTCATTTCATTTCGGATGGGAGGGGTTGACCCATGGAGGTTTGCGAGGCCGAGGGCCAGGGAATTTTCATACTTCTCCCATGTGCATAAGGCCTATTCCCGGATTGATTTTTTTGTTAAGAGTAGGGCGCTGATTGCGAGGGTGGAGGATACTGACTACTCGGCGATAGCCATTTCTGATTATGCCCCGCATTGGGTGGACCTCGAGCTGGGGGAGGAGAGAGACCAGCGCCCGCTTTGGCGCTTAGAGGTGGGGCTGCTGGCGAACGAGGAGGTGAGCGGGCGGGTCCGAGGATGTATTGAGAGCTACCTGGAGGCCAATGACTATGGGGAGGTCCGAATGGGGATGGTCTGGGAGGCGCTGAAGGCAGTGGTTAGGGGAGAGTTCATCTCCATTCGGGCCCACAGGGAGAGGAGAGAGCAGAGAGAGAGGGAGAGACTGGTGGGGGAGATGGTGAGGGTGGACAGGAGGTACGCGGAGGCTCCGGAGGAGGGATTGCTTAGGGAGCAGCGTAGTCTCCAGGCCGAATTCGACCTATTGACCACCAGGAAGGCGGAAGCTCAGTGGAGGAAGGCACAGGGGGCGGTGCATGAATATGGGGAAAAGGCAAGCAGGATGCTGGCGCACCAACTTCGGAAGCGAGACGCGGCCAGGGAGATCGGTGGAGTTAAGGATAGGGGAGGGAATGTGGTGCGAAGTGGGGTAGGCATCAATGGGGTCTTCAGGGATTTCTATAAGGAACTGTATCGGTCCGAACCCCCACTGGAGGAGGGGGGGATGGGGCGTTTTCTGGACCGGTTGAGCTGGAGGAGCTGGTCAAAGGGATAAGGAGCATGCAGTCGGGGAAGGTGCCGGGGCCGGATGGGTTCCCGGTCGAATTCTATAAGACGTATGCAGACCTGCTGGGCCCTCTGTTGGTTAGGACCTTCAACGAGGCAAGGTAAGGAGGGGCTCTGCCTCCGACGATGTCTCGGGCGCTGATTTCCTTGATCCTTAAGCGGGACAAGGATCCCCTGCAGTGTGGGTCATACAGGCCGATCTCACTCTTAAATGTAGACGCCAAATTGTTGGCGAAGATTTTAGCCACGAGGATAGAGGACTATGTGCCGCAGGTTATTCACGAGGATCAAACGGGGTTTGTGAAAGGGAGGCAGCTGAATACTAACATACGGAGGCTTTTGAATGTTATAATGATGTCGGCGGTAGGAGGGGAGGCGGAGATAGTGGTGGCGTTGGACGCGGAGAAGGCCTTTGATAGGGTAGAGTGGGGGTACTTGTGGGAGGTGCTGGAAAGGTTCGGGTTCGGGGAGGGGTTTGTCAGGTTGGTGGGGCTGTTATATGAGGCCCCGGTGGCGAGTGTGGCCATGAATAGGAGAAGGTCAGAGTATTTTCGGCTATACCGAGGGACGAGGCAGGGATGTCTCTTGTCCCCCCTGCTTTTTGCGCTGGCAATTGAAGCCCTGGCCATGGCGTTGAGGGAGTCGAGGAACTGGAGGGGGCTTGTGCGAGGTGGGGAGGATTACCGAGTGTCGCTCTATGCGGATGACCTGTTGTTGTATGTGGCGGACCCGGTGGGGGGGATGCCAGAGGTAATGAGGATTCTCTGGGAGTTTGGAGATTTCTCAGGGTACAAGCTCAACTTGGGGAAGAGCGAGCTGTTCGTTGTTCACCCAGGGGACCAGGAGGGGGGGATTGATAAGCTCTCATAAAAAGGGCGGAGAGGAGCTTCAGGTACTTGGGGGTCCAGGTGGCCAGGAGCTGGGGGGGCCTTGCATAAGCTTAACCTCACAAGGCTGGTGGAGCAAATGGAGGAGGAGTTTAAGAGATGGGACATGCTGCCACTGTCACTGGCGGGTAGGGTGCAGTCAGTCAAGATGATGGTGCTCCCAAGATTTCTGTTCCTGTTCCAGTGCCTCCCCATCCTTATCCCAAAGGCCTTTTTCAGGCGGGTTAATAGGAGCATTACGGGGTTTGTGTAGGCGCACGGGACCCCAAGGGTGAGAAGGGTGTTCCTGGAGCGGGGCAGGGATGGGGGGACTGGCGCTGCCCAACCTCTGTGGGTATTACTGGGCTGCCAACACAGCGATGGTGCGCAAGTTGGGTGATGGAGGGGGAAGGGGCAGCATGGAAGAGGATGGAGGTGGCGTCCAGTGTGGGCACGAGCCTGGAGGCGCTGGTGACGGCGCCGCTGCCGCTCCCTCCAACGAGGTATACCACAAGCCCGGTGGTGGCGGCTACCCTCAAAATTTGGGGGCAATGGAGACGGCACAGGGGGGAGGTGGGGGCCTCGGTGGGGTCCCCGATAGGGAGAAACCACCGGTTTGTCAAGGGGAGAATTGACAGCGGGTTCCTGAGTTGGCACAGGGCAGGTATTAGGAAGTTGGGGGACCTGTTTGTGGACGGGATGTTCGCGAGCCTGGGTGAGTTGGAGGAGAAGTTTGGGCTCCCCCCCGGGAAACACCTTCAGATATATGCAGGTCAGGGCGTTTGTCAGGCGGCAAGTGGCGGAGTTCCCACTGTTGCCACCGCGCGGGGTCCAGGACAGGGTGCTCTCGGGGGTGTGGGTTGGAAAGGGGAGGATCTCGGCAACGTACCAAGTGATGTAGGAGGAGGACGAGGCCTCGGTGGAGGAGCTGAAGGGTAAATGGGAGGAGGAGCTGGGTGAGGCGATCGAGGAGGGGATGTGGGCGGATGCCCTGGGGAGAGTGAACTCCTCCTCTCCTTGCGCGAGGCTCAGCCCCATACAATTTAAGGTGCTGCATAGGGCACACATGACCGGGACCAGGATGAGCCTGTTTTTTGGGAGTGAGGACAGGTGTGTTAGGTGCTCAGGGAGCCCAGCAAACCACACCCATATGTTCTGGGATTGCCCAGCGCTGGAGGAATTTTGGAAGGGCGTAGCAAGGATGGTGTCGAGGGTGGTAGGATCCAGGGTCAAACCGGGCTGGGGGCTCCTATATTTTGGGTTGCAGAGGAGCCGGGAGTGCAGGAGGCGAAAGAGGCCGGCATTCTGGCCTTTGCGTCCCTGGTAGCCCGGCGGAGGATTCTTCTTCAGTGGAAGGATGCGCGGCCCCCGGGCGTGGAGGCCTGGGTCAACGATATGGCTGGGTTTATTAAATTGGAGAGGGTGCATTTTGCCCTAAGGGGATCGGTGCAGGGGTTCTTCAGGAGGTGGCAGCCATTCCTAGATTTCCTGGCAGAACGGTAGAAAAAGGCCAGCAGCAGCAGCAACCCGGGGGGGGGGGGGGGGGGGGGGAGGGGGGGTTTGTCTCTTTGTTTTGCACTGAAGGGGCGTGTATATTTGTTCATTGTTGATGACGGGTGTTAATTTATTTCCTTTTTTTGTATGTTTGGGGGGGGGGGTTGTTTCCTCTTTTATTTTTGTATTTTGTTATTGATATTTTGTGAAAATTTAAATAAAAATTATTTTTCAAAAAAAATAAGGTCACCTTTCTTAATCCTAATAATGAGTATGCTTTCAGAGTCACCAGGTATCTCTCGATACCGCCACAAGGTTCAACCCGAATACCGATCAAGGAGCCAATACACCAGTTAGTTAGTTCAAAGTCAATACTATTTATTTACACACAGTATGATTTACTCATGCACGATAACAGTACAGGCTCAACTATATCTATCACTAACACCTATACTTAACTTCAGGTGCCCACTTAGGTCAGAGGAACAATGGCCGTTGTTCAGATCTGAGGCTGTTGGGTTCGAAGAGGTAACAGGAGAACAGCTAAGGCCGACCGTCTGGTAGCGGGCGTTGAAATTGTACTTACTGCTTCTGGTGATGCTGGTGGAAGGGTCTCTCTGCTTGAGAGCCAAATCCAAGAGACTTAACTTTCGTGGGGGTTCCTTCTTATACTTGGAGGGACTTCTCGCGCTTTTAGGCAGGCCTTAAACTTGGTCCCAATTAATTTGACAGCTTTTCGATCACTGCCATCGATCTAAGCCAATAAAGGAGCGGGTGCCTCGATGGCTGGGCGTGTCCTAAGTGGCCGTTGGCCTTGCTTTGTTTGTGTCTTCTTGCTGGGGTAGTGGCACCGGACTGTCTAGGACAGTATCGGCTACCTGAGCACTCATTCTTTGTTTCCCAGAGATGGGCCATCAATATGTAAATCAACCCAGAGTTTCGGTTCCGTCTGCAGACTGCCTTCCAAATATACATTCAGGCTCTGTGCCTGCTTGTTTGCTTTGCATTGGCCATTTTCCCTGCAGGCTCTGCGAGTGTCCATTTTATATACTGAAAGGTGGCCATCCCAGATGGCTACAGCTTCCAGGTCGGGTCAGGTCATCTGACGTGCAGCCAGGTCAGGTCGGGTCAGGTCACAAGGTCTCCATGGGCCTTGGAGGATCTTCAAACCTGCAAGGTTAGATAAAAGAGAAAGGTTAGTAATAATGTTAGTCTAAGAATTCAATTTTAAAAGATTAGTACGATTATAAGACAAGTAAAAAGAGGACCTGTTTGGGAGAGCTCGCAGAGTTGCCACGCTTCGGCGTCATCTTGAGAGTCCATTACCTTTTCTGGCAGTGTATTCTAACTCGTCGCGAGTAACAACTAATTGGGTGTAAAACATAATTCTCCTCATCTTCTCCCTGCCCGTTTTCACTAATTATTTTAATCTGCACACCCTGAATATGATGGCCCAAATCTTAAGGCAACCATGTTGTCGAAGGTGGGACATAAGTTGGGAGATGCATGTCAGGACCCCACAGAAATCCTGACGCACACACAAGCATGGTAGTTACACAGGAAATGTAAACTTCTGATGGATCGATTTCCACTGCCCAAGTCACCCACGAATGTCTCGCCAACACTGAGCTCAGTGTCAGAGACTTGAGCCAGTTACACATGACTCTCCTGGATACTCACCCTGGAAATGTTACGCTAGTTAACACCTGTTCTAATTCAACAACAGCCCTACCCTCCCCTAATCATGCCTCCGATCCAATGCTACCCCCAACTCAACAAGCCCCCACCTAACTGCCCCGCCACCCAACAGACCCCCATCCTGACCCAACAACACAAACCCCGGAACTTAACCTAACTACTCCCCTAAAGCAACCCAACCACTCCCCAATTGCACTGCCCCTTACCTGACCACCCACTCACCAACCCACTAAGAGACTTGAGGGGACGGATTCTCCGTTTGAGAGACAAATGTGCTGACGTTGGGACTGAAATGCGAGAGTTCGACTTTGACAAAAGCGACACCAGTCCGGGAGCGATTCAGGACATCTTAATGGGCTAGCACAGGCGCCATGTGGAACTAGTCCAATTCCAACGAACGCTGGTGTGTGATTCGCCAGGGCGGGATCAGCACTGGAGAGCCTGACAAGTAGGAGTTGCATATAGACATTCCACTCCCCCGCACCCTCATTCCACTCCCCACACACCCTCATTCCACTCCCCACGCACCCTCATTCCACTCCCCACGCACCCTCATTCCACTCCCCACACACCCTCATTCTACTCCCCACACACCCTCATTCCACTCCCCACGCACCCTCATTCCACTCCCCACACACCCTCATTCCACTCCCCACGCACCCTCATTCCACTCCCCACGCACCCTCATTCCACTCCCCACACACCCGCATTCCACTCCCCACACACCCTCATCCCAGCTAAGGAGAAGGCACTGGTTGTGCTGGAGCACGCCCATCCCATTGCTGGCTCGGTGGAGTCAGAGAGTACCTCGGGTATCTTGCAGGCTGTGGAAATGGTGGTCCACCCCGCCCCCATTGCCCAACTGCTGGCTACCTCCGGCTACTTCCCGCAGCCCTGGCAGGAACCCCCAGCCAGCAGCACAACTGTGAGGACACTCTCTCGATGTTGGACACTTTTCGTCCCTCCTCTCTCTTCCTCAGCAGCCACGGCGCCCGATTTTAAATACCACAAGTGAACCTCGCCGTCAGTAATTAGTCCTAGCGGAGGCGAAGCATCACGGGGGGGCCCGGAAATAGCCGGGACGGGCCCGTTAATGATAAGCCAACCGTGTTTACTGGACAATATGGGTGGCCATGGTGACGTGCGCCGTGGAACACATTCATGCCACTGACGGCACTGAAGCATGGCATTCAATACGTTGCCTGGCGCCAGCCTTGATTTTCAGCAAAGACGTAATTCTTTGCCTGAGCATGCTTTGCGATTGTGGCATCGCTGGACAGAGAATCCCACCCAAGATCTTTGAAAACATATCTGAATATGGTAATTAGTGCCGCAAAAAGGGGTTAAGTCCTCTCTTTGTCTTTTTTGTTTGATTGATTGATTGATTTACTGTCACATGTACCAACGTACAGTGAAAAGTATTTTTCTGCGGCCAAAGGAACGTACAATAGCAGATAAAAATAATAATCGACAGAGTACATTGACAAACAGTGATCTGTTACAGAGCAGAACAAGGGCCAAACAAAGCAAATACATGAGCAAGAGCAGCATAGGGCGTCATGAATAGTGTTCTTACAGGGAACAGATCAGTCCATGGGGGAGTCGTTGAGCAGTCTGGTAGCTGTGGGGAAGAAGCTGTTCCTATGTCTGGATGTGGAGGTCTTCAGACTTCTGTGCCTTCTGCCTGATGGAAGTGTCTGGAAGTGGGCAAAGCCTGGGTGTGAGGGGTCACTGACAATGCTGTCTGCCTTCTTGAGGCAGCGGGAGGTGTAGACAGAATTGATGGGAGGATGGAAAACTTGGGTGATGCGTTGGGCTGAGTGATCTTGCGCCTAGCAGCCGGAGGAGGTGGTGGAAGCGGGGACGATAGTGACGTTTAAGGGGCATCTTGACAAATACATGAATAGGATGGGAATAGAGGGATACGGACCCCGGAAGTGTAGAAGATTTTAGGTTAGACGGGCAGTAGGGTCGGCGCAGGCTTGGCGGGCCGAAGGGCCTGTTCCTGTGCCGTACCTTTCTTTGTTCTTTTTAGTTGCCATACGCATGAATATCTTCTGTAAGATGTCTGTGCTGACTAATCAATGTTTCAGCCATGATCAGAAGGCCTGGCCGAATAATGTCTAAAATGTTGGGTCACACTCACAGCGCCGAGGTCCCAGGTTCGATCCCGGCTTTGGGTCACTGTCCGTGTGGAGTTTGCACATTCTCCACGTGTTTGCATGGGTTTTTCCCCGCAACCTAAAAATGTGCAAGCTAGGTGATTTGGCTATGCTAAATTGCCCCTTAATTGGAAAAAAAAAATTGGGTACACTAAATTTATTTAAAAAAAGAGTTGGGTCACAGAAAACTTTGAGAGCAGGGTCAATGTGAGCAGCACAGACACTGACCAGATGTCCTGGGTCAATGCTCCGACTTGGGTCTAATTTCTCTTTGAACAGTACTAACTAGTCAGTCATGTTGGTTTGTTTAACCATGTCTTTTTGTTTAACTCTGGGGATTACGTGGTTTCTTTTTGCTTATGGATAGTTTGAAAAGCACTCAATTTTCCTCATTGTTCCTTAGTCCTCAAAGAGGACATTCTATCCATTTTGCTCTCAAGTTACATAACAACTTGGCAAATAAGCACTCTTGTTGTCAGGTAGTAAATATTAAAGTTTCACAAAGCTCTGACTTGGGTTGAACAATGTTATAGTCACTGTTGTCCAGTTGTTTCCCACACGGAGGATTGTCAATCCCACTCATTCTCACCCCACCATCGGCAGCTGTGATTTTGGGTGACTGAACATCCTCCCTGTCAGGTGGACAGAAACAAGGATCCCAGAGCACAGTTTGAAAGAAGAAGGGGCAGTTCTCCCCAGTGGCTCATCCAATATTCAACCCTCAACCAACTTCACTAATAGCGGACGATGGTTGCATGGTTGGTTGTGGGATCTTGCTGTTCACAGATTGGCTGCTGTGTTTCCTGCATGACAACATCAACTGAACCTCACAGGCACTTTCTCGGCTGTAAACTGTTATGAGATGTCTTAAAGTTGTGAACGGTGCTATATAAATGCAAGGACTTTTCTTTTTACTGTTTGGAATAACCCGTTGCTACCTCCCATCCTCCTTTAAAATGCTCCTTAAGATTCACATCTTGGTCAGAGAGAGAGGTCACCTAATATCTCTTTGTTCAGTATGGTGCCAGATTTCGATCGGATTACATTCTTGTGAAGCATTTACGGATGTTTGCTGTGTTACGGCACGATGGTCTGGATCTTATGCTACAGGGACCAAGTTTGTTTTTGGCGGTGGGGGGGGTGGGGGACATGTGAAATATGTTGGATACCCAGCCCATCACTTTTCTGCCCACCCCTGACCTGTTCCCCATAAAAAGGGGAGTGGGGTAAGTCGCCAACAAGGCAGATCGGACTGACGCCTATTGAGGCCTTTGACTGTCTAGTTAATTGACAGTTGAGGCCTCAATCCACCCCCACCACCATAAAATGCTGGGCTGTGACAGGTGGGCCAAGGTACAAAGGCCATTTTTGACAAGGTGGAAAGGTAGGGGAAGGTCATGTCAATTAATTAACTGTGCACATCAGGGGCACCCCTCCAAGATGTATTCCCCTCTTGCTCCTCACCACCTGCCCTCCAAAACCTGCTGTCCTGAACCCCCCCCCCCCCCCAACACCCTCCTCCCTCTCTAGGATCTCCGATCCCACCCAGCTCTAAAAGCATCATTCTCCGGTAGCCAGCACACTTCCCCCATGCCTCCATCCGGTCCTGACAGCGCCACCATTGAGTGCCAACCTAGCAATGCCAACCAATCAAATTGCCCAGCTGCTCTTGAGGGTGGGACTTCCTCTTTACTGGGTTGAAGGTTCAACCCAGAGTCAGTTTGGCCCTTCCTCAGGTCAGGCTTTTTAAAAGTCAGTCCATTCGGGACCAACATTCCTTCCGGAGGGAAGTCTGTGCCACCCATTCCCGGCCCCTCCACCCAAAAAATCGAGCCCTACATTAATGCACCTTGTTGTTGTTGAGTACTTTGGAACTTAAAATCCAATTCTGTCGGACGTAACGCAGTAATGCAGTTGGATCTGTCATTTATGCCCAGAGATTTTTGGCATGATGCCTTTCCCTGCCCAACCCCTGCCATCCGACCCAAAGGTCGAGGTCAATTCTGGCATTTTGGGTCACTGGCTTGCTCCACTTGAACCTTGAGGAAAAGGGCCGGCACATTTTATTCTAGATGCATTTCAAAGTTTGTGCAAGCGTGGCCAATAACTCGCCCATGCCAGCGAATCATTCTACATCCCCCGGAGATGGGGTGCCAACTCTGCCAAAAACTATTTCTAAAATACTAAGGGAAAGCCTTCCGGCCCTGGTGTCTTTCCCGACAGCATCTACCCAGCACACTCCATTATCTACCGCAACCCCAATGGCATTTCCAAGCCCTGTCCCTTTCCTCTCTCCACCTCCAGGTTCACCAACCCGTCCAAAAAATGCCCCATATCCGCATCCTTTCCCTGGGGCTCAGACCTATACAGCTCCCAATGGAATAATATATTATTTCTTTATTAGCGTGAAAAGTAGGCTTACATTAACACTGCAACGAAGTTACTGTGAAAAGCCCCTAGTCGCCACATTCCGGCGCCTCTCTGACCACCACAATCACCAACCCTTTTACTGGACAGGATCACAACTCTCCTCAACTTGGACTCAAACCTCAACAGGAATGCCTATGCCCCACCATCCCTTTCTTATCCGCGTCTGGCCCTTCACCCGCAGGTGTGTCTCTTGAAGGAAGACCACATCTGCCCTTAAACTCTTTAAGTGCATGAACACCCAGGACCTTTCAGCCCCGGCACGTCCCATATTACTATCCACACTGGGGGTTTCTGAACTCAGATCTCGCCCAACCCCCAAGCTCCCCTCGAGTCTGGGCCCACCCAAAATAGTCGCCCCCTCCATCCTCTCCTAAACCCAATCGCAAAATCACTTGTGTCACCAGCATATTCCCCTTCCCCCCCCCATTTCCCCTGCCCTGCCCCCAAACCCCTCCCCCCCCCCCCCCCCCCTTGGCCTTGTTAAAACCCATTAAAATCCGGATCTGATTCCCCTCCAACTACAGTCTCACGTCGACTTTGCCCACCTCCGAATCCTCTCCTTCTCCTGGAACTTGTGCATCCAGATGACCCCCGCCTGTGGTGGCTCCCCAACTCTTGGCCTCTCTCGTAATGACCAGTAGGCATGATCCAACTCAGGGTCTTAGTGAAGACAGTGGCTGCACATGTATCAGGTGTAACATATTTTAATAATGAACATTGGCATTTCCATTCCTCCTAGCTACAGGGAATTCTCCCCCTCCCCACTGCCCCCCGTCCTCCCCACTCCCAATGCCCACTCAGTGGTCCTCTCTCTTCTTTATCTTTCATGGTCCACTGCTACATATAGGTGTGTCCCCAAGATGCACATCAGAGGTAAGGCAGTCTGCTGCTTTCCGCTCCCTGTGACCTTTGATGCCCTTGGCAGGCATCCTCCAGAGGGCATCTGGTCGACTTACCGGTGTCACAGGAGTCGATGTACCACTCTGTTCTATCCTCGTCCCTTAAGATGTGCCGGTGTCAGAAGGGAGAGGATTCAAAAGAACTGGAGGCTGTCATTGTCTCCTTAATGGCAGGCTCCGTGTTGGCCTCCAGCACTTCCTCCTACCTGACGGTGCCCATTGGGCCCTGGGGGTATCCATGGGCTGAGGCGCAGGTCAACTTTGCTGCCAGCGACGGCTCTCTCCTCAGTCAACCCCGCCTTCTCCATGGCCCGTTCCTCACAGGAGTTGAAGGGTAAGCCGCACCCAGTTTTGATTCTTTCCCACTTATTATGGGCCATCTTCTCCTGCGGGACAAAGAGAGGGCATTGTGAGCCTGGGTTTGATAGACTGGGGGGTCTATGGCAGGTGACATGTGTGGGCACCGCAACTATTAAGGGGTTGTATTGGTGGGTGTCAGAGGGTGATGAAGGACAAGCACAAAGATTGAATGTGGGAGGGTGTGAGATGTCAGCCAATGATTTGTTGGGGGGGGGGGGGCAGTGGAGTTGGGAATTTGAGGGGTGGCAGGTGGAACTGATGCCAGGAGAGAGGTGATAACTTACCCCTGTAGCGCAGTGAAGGTCATTGGTCTTCTTCCGACATTGGACGGCGGTCCTCCTGGTCATGCTGCCCGCACCGACAGCTGCTGCCACTGCCTCCCAGGCGGCATTGCTGACCCTGCTGCTGGCCCTCCACCCCCTCTTGGGGGAACAGGATGTCCTGTCTCACTTCGACAGAGTCGAGAAGCCAGGCCAGGTCGGCATCAGCAAAGTGAGGAGCAGGTTTGTGCGCTGCCATGCTGTGTGTTAACTGGGAGTGAGATGTTATCGGCGAGACCTTGAGATGCCAGTCCAGTGAATCAGATGGCAAGATAGCCAGTAATGGGGCTCATTTCCAGCCACTAAATACATGCTGCGATCTCGCCATCAAGAAACGCCCTGCCAATCACGCTCAAAATGACACTCAGAAACTTTTCTGTTAAGTCGTGCCTATTCTGAAGCTATTTCAAATAAAATACGCATATAGAAAGTAAATTTCCAGTGATTTGTGAACATTTCGGGGGAAGTGTTTTGTTAATTTGCAATCCTTATTTGAAATTATAAAATCAAAGAATCATGGAATTTTACAGCCCATCATGTCTGCACTGGCTCCCAAAAGAGCAACCTAGCTCGTCCCATTCCCCAATCCTGTCTCCATAGCCCTCGACATTGATCACTTTCAAATATATATCCAGCTCTCTTTTAAAACCTCCTGTGGAATCCACCTCCACCACTCTCCCAGGCAGAGTATTCCAAACCTCAACAACTTTGAGTAAAGGAGTTTATCCTTGTCCCACTCCTAGCTCCCTTGCTGACCATTCTGAAATTGTGACCCTAGTCACTGACATACCAACTAGTGGAAACAGAAAATCCTTCTTTACCCTGTCAAAATAGTTTTGAACACTTAAATAAGCTCTCCTCTTAACCTTCTCTGCTCGAAGGAGAACAAGTCTAATATCTCTCACCCTACACCCTAACTCCTGAAGCTGGTCCTGCAAGACAAGCTATCCCTCCCTACGTTGCTGGTTACCAAATGAACCACAACCTCTGGTTGCTCACCCTTCCTCTCCAGAGGTTTGTCCACCCAATCCGTTATGTCCCGAACCCTTGCATCCGAGAAGCAACAGACCATATGGAACTCACGATCTCAGATGCAAACTAGACTGCCTATCCATCAAATTAATGAGTCACCCACTATTACCACCTTTCTAATCTGCCTACATACCTCCCTATCTTTTCCCTGAGGAGTCTCAGGCACCAGGGTACTGTGGTTTCACTCTGCGCATCTCCCCCTGACTCAGTCGTAGTTCTCACTTCGTAGGCATTTAAAATTCATACCTGTTAGACAACGCCAAGGAGTCCTGGGTTTCCTGGACCTGCTGTCTCTTTTCCTTTCGATGAATGGTCACCCACTCTCCTGCTATTCCTATACTCCTCCATGCATATCTACCTCGATATGGAGCGACCACCCTCTGGCAGGACTGTTCCAGAAACCTCTCCGATTAATGAGGCTTGAAATTTAGTAAATACATAAGGGCTCAATGCCTTAGTCAAAATGGTGCCGGACCCCCATTTCAGAAGCCCTATCCCCAAACCCAGTGCCATTTTTGCCAGGGGAGCAATTTATCCATCAGCAGATCACAGAGCAGGAACGCCTGTAAAAGAGTAGCTGCCTTCAAACAGAAGCAATTTTCATTCCTGGGATTTTCAAAACATGGGCTTTAGGCATTTGAAGAAAAGATCTGAACCTAGCAGAGATGTTTGGAGAGGTCAAATACCCTTCTGAAAAGGTCAGTTACCCCTTTCTGGAGAGGTCAGGTATCCTTTTGGGATTGATAAGAGTAGACATAAATGTGTGTAAAAGTAGATAAACTTTGTGGACTGTTAAACTATCAAGTCATTTCAATCCCCAAGCCCTTAATTTTTTTTTTTCAAATCCAAACTGCTGTTGAAAGAAATTGACGTTTGATATTTCACTGTTTGTTGACATGAGGAACAGAATTTTTGTCCAGATGGAAAGGCTCTCTGACTTTAGTAAAACGGTCCTGGAGGCCTGATTCCGGCAGTCCCAGCCGGGACTCGCCCACCGTCATTTTTGCAGTGAGAGAACAAGGGCGGGTTGAACTTTGCACTTTGTGATTCACGGAGGCAGCTGCATACGTTAAAGTGCAACTTTATTCCGTCTGATCTAATTTTCACAGGGAGGAGTGGAAAAGATGTGTGCAGATTAGACCTCATAGGAGAAGGTCTAAACTTGTCAAAAGATCTTTGGAGAGGCAGCGTACCCTTTTGGAGTGGCAGGGATTCCTTTGGAAGAAGTCAGGTTCCCTTTCCATTTGTTAAAAATGGACATGGATATGTGGATAAACCAATGGACTGTCAAGCTCATTGGTGCTGTCAAACGGAGCTGTCAAAGGGAAATGTCAAGCTATCAAAGCATTTAATTCTCCTGCCCTTTAAATATTTGGGGGGAAAAAACTGCAGTGTTGATAAAGGTTTGTGCTTGCTATTTCTTTCTGTCTGTTGACAGAAGCTTAAGGGTTACCATTACAAAATTAAAATTGAATGACTGATTTAACAAACTGTCATTACCACAATGGGGTACCTGTGAGCTCACAGTTTGATTGACAGCACCCTTTGACTTCCTTTAATCCTTTGTATTCATAGACACACTTCAAATATCCTGAATGGGCTTTATCAATAAGAGGTTTATTTTTACTAGTGAATTCGTCAATAGACACTTAAGAACTTTATTTAATCTCAGCATGGCCCCTGAGGTTTGCCCATGATGGATACAGTATGTGTTGGATTGGAGGATGTAAGCATAAAGAATAGTAGGTGGGAGACATAGATTGCCAAGAGTTGGCATTAAGTTGACATAGGGCTTTAAAGGGCCATGGATGGAGGTAGAGTGGCATAGGTTAGCCTGGAGCGAATGAAAGATCATTGATGTGATACATGGGGCATAGGTTAGCATAGCTGCTATAAAGAACTATGAGGTACGTAGAAAGAAATAGGCTGGCAGGGACGTCATAAAGGGCAAAATGGTTTGTGTGAGAGGCATGAGTTAGCATGGGTGGAGAGTGTGGGTGGTGGGACGGGGGTAAGCGGATGTGATGGGTGAGTGCCGAGGGCTGTTTCTTGTTTTATTCTTTTTCTGTCACAGTGCAAGAGCACCAAGCGAGGCCTTTCCACCCAGCCTACCCCTGCACCAGAGGGCCTTTGTGTGCCCTGTTACTGGGCTCTGTAGGCCCAACCCATTTCCCCCCTCCCCTGCACCCCCCCCCCCTCCCCCCCACCCCCACCCCAACCTCCCCCACCATCCTGGAACAAATATCTGAACTTCTGCGGCACTTTAGCCTGGGTGGGTTTGCAAAGCCGGGAATTGTGCCCACTCCACAGGCCCAAGCCAGGTAAAGTGTCTTTCCTTCTTTATTCCTGATAGTCCTGCTCTTGGCCAATAAACTATCCCTGTCGAAACCTCACACGACAGCAGTCGGACACCGAGAACATAACTGGAATCTGAAATGCGTGTGTGAAGAAGGACTCTGTCAGCTGAAGGCAGGTGCTTTTGTTGCCTGCTGAAGAGGGAACAGGCAGAAATCTCAAAATGGCGGGCTCCACTTTCCAACCAGTGCATAACAGGGGCAATTTGAACTGGTTTCTGGTGGGTAGAGTTAAAATTGCCCCTGTTGTGCGGCAGTAGAGTTGTCTGCCCAGGCTCAATGCTTCAGTCTGTAGAGTGGGATGAAGAACCCATAACCTACCAACTCAGAGCTGAGGGTGATCCCTCATCTGTAGAAGCAGCAGGCCTGAGCTCCTTTTCATGCTCCATCCCATCCCATGTGCTTGATGGCAACGTTCACCAAACTTGCAATCAAATTTATTGCTCTGCACTGTGCTTCTGTGTTTTACAGGTGAGATTCCGCCATATCTTCAAGAAATTTCTTTTTTTTTTCCAGTTGTAAAAGAGAAATATTTTCTTGTCAGGTAGCCAGACATTTTTGCAATGAAATGGAGAGAAACTCTACAACACATTAAGGTAAGCTGTGAACTGACAGCTCAGTGCAATCAATGTCCATACTGTAAACAGCCCGGGGGCTGCACAGATCAGACTCCTGATATAAACACGGTGTGAAATACTAGTGCATAAGATTTTACAATCATAGCTGACAGGCATTCACAGGATAGTTTTGGCTAGCCACAGCGCTGTAACAGAATACCAATTCTACAGCATAAACTCACAGTGTAGCTTTTGTGGTTCTGTTAATACTTCATTTGGAAAACCATTACATTCAATCTCACATAAACCCTGCCGCATTCACAAAGCGATTATTGAGCTGGTTTTTTTTTTTTTAAATCACCAGTTCTCTACAAGTTAAACATTTTCTGAAAATCTACAGAAAACCTATTTCTCTAGTTGCAAAAGGCTTTTGGATACCGTTTCAAAGCCGCTCTCAGCTCAGGCAGGGGCCACATTTGGTCTCGGAGGTCCGAGCTGAGGGTAGAGAATATCGTCCAGTGTTTCTGCTGTGAACCAGTTGGAAGTGCGGCTGTGAGAGTCCCATGTTGCAATAGCCTAGCAGCACTCACCATTAAAGCTCACAATTGCAGCATGGATACTAACGGGGAGGCCAAAACCTCACCCGTGTCATTCAGCTCCACATATCCCTGAGTAGCAGCCCCCACCCGCTCACAAACCTCCTCATCAGCCAACATCCAACCTCCACTGCGGGCACTGTTCAGCCCCCCTCCCCCCAGCCCCCCGCCAATTCACCTGCACGTCCACCCAATATGGCGCGTGGTCTGAAACCACAAGAGGCGATTACTCCGAACCGACCAACCCTGCCAACAACATCCTGTCCAACACAGGATAGTCGATCCGGGAGTACACCTTGGGCGGGATTCTCCCATTCGGCAGCAGAGTGACCACGCCACCGGAAATGCCGTTGCGTTTCACGACGGTGTGAACGGGCCGCTGGGAGTACCAATCCTGGCCCCTACAGAGAGCCAGCACGGCACTGGTTTTGTTCACGCCGCTCCAGCCTCCCATCCCGGCGCAAACTGTGCGCTGCGCCAACCGCGCATGCGCAGTGGCCTCCCTCAACATGCCGGCCCCGACGCAACATGGTGCGGGAGTTCAGGGACCGGCGCATAAGAAAATAGGCCCAGGGAGAGAGAGGCCAGCCTGCCGATCGGTGGGCTCCGATCGCGAGCCAGGCCCAATCGGAGCAAATCATACCACCCCCCACCCCAACAGGCCGCCCCCTGACCCTGCGCACAGAGTTCCCGCCGGCTGCGACCAGGTGTGGACGGCGCTGGTGGACTCTGCCTTTTTAGAGCGGCCGCTCGGTCCATCCGTGTCGGAGAATCGACGGCCCGGCCTCGGAGAGCAGCCCACGACCGGCGCCGCGCCAACGCGCCAGTGCCAATGGCGCCAATTCTCCGCGCTTGCCGGCGTCTGGTTTGCGTGGCGCGGTTGCGGAGATTCTCCGGCCCGGTGCGGGGCTCGGAGAATCCCGCCCCTTATGTACATGGGATAAAAATTTAAATTCCTCTGCCCTCGGCCTACCCAACCTCCACGGGTCCACTCCCCCCAATATGCTCCAGCAACCCTCTCAATTCCCTCGCCAGTCCCGACATCGGGCTTGACTGATCCAATTTTGGCTCAAGAACTGTGTTAAAATCTCCCCCATTATCAATGGGCGGCATGGTAGCACAATGGTTAGTACTGCAGCTTCACAGCGCCAAGGTCCCAGGTTCGATTCCCAGCTTGGGTCACTGTCTGCGTGGAGTTTGCATATTCTCCCTGTGTCTGCGTGGGTTTCCTCCGGGTGCTCCGGTTTCCTCCCACAAATCATGAAAGGCGTGCTGTTGGGTAATTTGGACATTCTGAATTCTCCCTCTGTGTACCCGAACAGGCGCCGGAATGTGACGACTTGGGGTCTTTTGACAGTAACTTAATTGCAGTGTTAATGTAAGCCTACTTGTGACAATAAAGATTATTATTATTAACCGGTGCGAGTCCAGGTCCGGGATCATCCCCAGCACCCGCCTCATAAACACTGCCACTATGTTCCCCACTTCAAAAGCTACACACGTATTTATCAAGACCGCAACCCCCTCGTCTTCAAATCCAAATCTGAATGAAAGACCTACCCCACCCACCCTTTCCTGAGCCTAGTTTGATCCCCAATCTTCATGTGCGTCACCTGCAAGAATGCCACATCCACCCTTAAGCTCCTCAAATGTGCGATCATGCAGGCCCTCTTGACCGACCCATTCGACCCTCTCATGTTCCATGTGATCAGCCTGGGCGGGGGACTCCCCCGCCTCCTCCTGGGCCAGCCTCCGGCCCACGTTCCGCACCCCATTCGGATCGTATGTCCATACCCCCTCATACCATGTTTCAAAAGCCCCTCCCCGTCAGCAATTCCCCCCTCCCCCTCACAGAACAACAACCCCAACCCCCATCAACACTCTAATGACCTGCTCACCTCCCACTGCGCTTCCGTGAACTAGCCCACCCAGCTAGCTTGGCGGCCGCCGCCCATGGCGCCTAGCATCCTACTCCCCACTGATTCCCCTCCCCCCCCTCCCCGCTCTTTTCACAGTAACTCCATTGCAGTGTCAATGTACCCTACTTGTGACACTAATAAAGATTATTACTATTCTTATTAAACACTAGCTTGGTGCAAACAATAATATCAGCATTTAACGATCACAGAGTAAAACACAATCCCCACAGAAGAACAAAGGACAAGGGCTTCCAGAGAAAAAAAATGGCCCAATGCATCATAAACAACCTTTCTCCATTCCCCAAGCACCCCCCCCCCCCTCCCCGCAACAACAACACCCCAGGGGAAGAAAAAATAACAAGAAAAAGAAAAGAGAGGAGGAAACCCCTCCCCCCCCCCCCCCCCCCCCCCCCCCCCTCCCCCCACCTAAAAAAAAGCAACCTCCCCAGACAGGGAGAACCAATGTCCCCAAACACCTCCTCCCTCATTCAAGAAGGCCACCAGCTGCTCCATAGACCATTGAGAAGGTAGGGCCGTACCCTTACCCTCCGCCACCTTCCCCTGTGTCGCAGGAAAGGTTTCTCACTCCAACAGCTCCTTCCGCCTAAAACCACTGCTGGTCCACGAATCCATCCACCGGTGGAATAAACTCTTCCTCCATCACTCCTGCACCTTTTTCCGGTACAACATCCGCCCAGGGCGCAGCATGGTGGCGGAGTGGCTAGCACTGCTCCCTCATGGCGCCAAGGTCCCAGGTTTGATCCCGGCTCTGGTTCACTGTCTGTGTGGAGTTTGTACATTCTTCCCGTGTTTGCGTGGGTTTCGCCCCCCACAACCCAAAGATGTGCAGGGTAAGTGGATTGGCCACGCTAACAAAAATTGCCCCTTAATTGGAAATAATTAATTGGGTACTCTAAATGAAATGAATGAAATGAAAATCGCTTATTGTCACGAGTAGGCTTCAGTGAAGTTACTGTGAAAAGCCCCTAGTCGCCACATTCCGCCGCCTGTTCGGGGAGGCTGGTACGGGAATTGAACCGTGCTGCTGGCCTGCCTTGGTCTGCTTTAAAAGCCAGCGATTTAGCCCAGGAACATCCGCCTATTAATCGGGGAAAAGGCCCAAAAACACATCTGCAAGCGGGAGCTGCCACCATGGCCACCTCAGGAACAGCCTTTCTCCTCACTGACCAGGACCCCAGAACACTCTTTCCAGGTGTAACAACAATTGATATGTACTTTTTAGTATACAATATTTAGCTGTACAATTTAGTATACTGTATCTGCTACTCACAATGTGGTCTCCTCTATTCACATATTGTGGATCAATTCCAATCAGTCAGCAAGTAGGGCCGTGAAGTTCCAGTGGCCATTTTAATTCTGGTCCACTTCTGGGCTATTGCATTTCTTAGTTCTGATGAAAGGTCGTTGACGTGAAATGTTAACTCTGTTTCTCTCTTCTCGGATGCTGTCTGGCCTGATGACGATTTCCATCATTTTCTGTCTTTCTTTCAGATTTTCGACATCCGGAGTTTTTGCTTTTAGAATTTAGAATTTAAAACAGTACAGCACAGAACAGGCCCTTCGGCCCTCGATGTTGTGCCGAGCAATGATCACCTTACTCAAACCCACGTATCCACCCTATACCAGTAACCCAACAACCCCCATTAACCTTATTTTTCGGACACTAAGGGCAATTTAGCCTGGCCAATCCACCTAACCCGCACATCTTTGGACTGTGGGAGGAAACCGGAGCACCCGGAGGAAACCCACGCACACACGGGGAGGACGTGCAGACTCCGCACAGACAGTGACCCAGCGGGAATCGAACCTGGGACCCTGGAGCTGTGAAGCATTTATGCTAACCACCATGCTACCGAGCTGAGCAGGAAGCAAGAGCAAGAAAACAGGAAAATAAATAATAAAACAAAAACATGCGGTCAAAGGAAACAACATTGAGGCAACGTGGAAGGTGGAATTTTTGTTAATTGCTTTAAAGGGGGGGGGGAAAAAGGGCAGGATTTACCGACCAACCTCCGCGTGTTTTTCAGCGCCGGAGGTGGGCAGCTGGCAGGATTTTCTGATCCCGCTGTTGTCAACTGGATTTCCCACTGATTGCACTCCTCATCGACTATTTGATTGGTGTGGCGAGCCTCCACGTGCTTGCTACCCCCTCTGAGCCCCCGCATCCAGTGAGTTATTTAATTGGGGCAGCAGGGTAGCATGGTGGTTAGCATAAATGCTTCACAGCTCCAGGGTCCCAGGTTCGATTCCCGGCTGGGTCACTGTCTGTGTGGAGTCTGCACGTCCTCCCCCTGTGTGCGTGGGTTTCCTCCGGGTGCTCCGGTTTCCTCCCACAGTCCAAAGATGTGCGGGTTAGGTGGATTGGCCATGCTAAATTGCCCGTAGTGTCCTAAAAAAAAGTAAGGTTAAGGGGGGGGGGGGTTGTTGGCTTACGGGTATAGGGTGGATACGTGGGTTTGAGTAGGGTGATCATGGCTCGGCACAACATTGAGGGCCGAAGGGCCTGTTCTGTGCTGTACTGTTCTATGTTCTAATTGTCCACCACCAATTATGACTGGGCGTGGCAGAACTGCAGAGCTTTGACCTGATCCGTTGGTTGTTGGATCACTTAGCTCTGTCTATCACTTGCTGCTTATGCGTTTTGGCATGCAAGTCGTCCTGTGTCAGCAAGTTGGCACCTCATTTTTAGGCATGTCTGGTGCTGCTCCTGGTATGCCCTCCCGTATTCTGCATTTGGCAAGCATTTGGCTTGCCCCAGGTAAATTATTCTTACTTTGGACTGTTCCTTGTTTTTATCCACAGCCAACCTAAACATTCTGACACAATGATCACCGTCCTCTAAATGTTCCCCGACTGACACATGATCCACTTGGTCCACCTCATTCCCAAGAAACAGGTCCAGCAGCGCCTACTTCCTTGTTGGACTGGAAGCATACCGCTGGAGATAGGTTTCCTGAACGTACTCTCGGACCGCCTGCTCCTCTCTGTCCTTTTCACCACTAATATCCCAGTCTATATTTGGATGATTATAAATACTCCACAGTCTCTGCACTTCTCAGTCATTTCCTTGAAAATTTGTTCTTCTACACCTTTCCCACTAGATAGTGGCCGACTATCTGGGCAAAATCATTGTACTTTCTTTCCTTGCCAAATAGATTTTGTCCTTGATTTTCTATCGTGGGACTTCTCCTCTCTTTATTACTCTCTCGTTATAATATACTCCTTAATCAATACTGCCACTCCTCCCCACCCCCCCTTTCCTTCCTATCTTTCTCAAACACCTGAACTCGATGTTCTATGAACATCTCCAGCCTTTCTGACCAAGAAGGTAACACGAATAGAAGGGGAAGGGGGGATATGATCTTGAGAACAAAATTAGGCAAGAAACAACACAACAAGGAAGGAAGGGAAAGAAAAGAAGGAAATGGAAGAGATAATTTCTCAGCTGAACAGCAGAACAATCAAAACTCAGACTCAACTCTGGGCAACTCCAATCAATCACAGCGAAGAACTTTCAGGGAATACAGTCAAAACAATTCGAAGATAAAGTTACTACTTAATTCCAGACACATTTTGTACGCATGTATTAAGTGTGATTTTTTTCAGCAGAATAAGTGTCAGCAGAATGAATGTTTGGAAAGCGAAAATCTGTCAGTTCTAGCAACCCATGCTTAATGTAACTGAAATACACCTATCTTAATTTGCACATTACTGAGGTAACACCTCATTTATTAGAAATATTAAAACATGAACACTCATTAAAAAAGCTCCATCCAATGACTTTGTAACAAGAGTATTCTTGGTATTGAATTACTGTTGACCTGGAATATGGTCCAATTTTGAAAGGGACGCATGAACAGAGTGAGCTGGGGGTTCACATACTTAAATCTTAGAAGGTGGCAGGACAAGTTGATTAAGCGGTTTTTCAAAAAAGCTATAAGATTTTTGGCTTTATAAATAGAAATGTATAGTACAGGTGACACAAAGTTGGGTGGATATTTATAAATTACTGGTTAGACCTTCGCTATTGTATCCATTGTGGATATCACACTATATGAAGGCTGTCAAGGATTAGGAGAATTGGCACAGGATATTCATCAGACTGGGGACAGGGATTATTTTGTTCCGTACGTGGGACACAGACATCATTTGAAAGGCAGCATTTGTTGCCATCTCAAAGCTTTTGAGGAATTACTAGTGAGCAGCCCTCTTCAACTACTGCAGTCATGTTGTTTTAGTACATGCTGTCATGTTCTGTAGACTGGCCGAAGTGAATTAGGAACTCTAGTACAACTGCGCGATAAGATAACTAGGATAAATAAAAAAATAAACAACTAACACGAAACAACTACTGTGGAACTACTGCAAATACGTCTATCTCCCAGCACAACCAATTCCCAACTCCCAGATCACAGGGCCACGTGATGGGTTTGCAATGCCACCTCGTAGTTGGAGGTCGTGCATAACATTATGTACAAACTAGCTTTGTGCATATCACCACACACGCCACCACCATGTTGTTGGGGGGGAGAGTTCTTGGATTTTGGCCAAGCGATAATGAAGATACAGCGACATGGTTCCAACTCAGGACAGTGTGTAGGGGAACTTGCAGATGGTGGTGATCCCACGTGTCTGGTGCACTTCCTGAAAAACCTCAGCTATGAGGAAAGCCTATGGAAACAAAGTGCAGGATTCTCTGATCCTGAGGCTAAGTGTTGACGCCATCGTAAACACCGTCGCGTTTCCCGAAGGCGTCAACATGGCCTCAGGAACAGCGATTCTGACCCCTGCAGGGGGCCAGCACAGCACTGGAGCGACCCACACCACTCCAGCTGCTAATCTCTGCGTCAGATGGGCGCCATGGGTCTGCGCATGCACAGTGGGACCAGAGCGATTTCCGCGCATGCGCGATGTCTACCTTCTCCGCACCAGCCCCAACGCAAAATGGCATAGGGCTACAGGGGCCGGCGTGGAACAAAGGAGGCCTCAACCCGAGAGGCCGGCCTGCTGATCAATGAGCCCGATCACCGGCCAGGCCAAAGCGGAGGCCCCTCCCCCCGGGGTCGGGGCAGCATGGCGCGGCACCCCCTCCCCCCACACAGGCCGCCCTCAGATCCTTCCCCACCGAGGTCCCGCCGGGTAAGACCAGGTTAGAACGGTGCCAGCGGGACTCGGGTTCTTTTGTACGGCTGCTCGGTCCATCCCGGGCGGAGAATCGCCGGGGGGTGGGGCCCGTAGACCGGCCCCCAACCGGCGCCACGCCGACCGCGCCAGCGCCAATGGTGCCAATTCTCCGCTCTCCGGAGAATCGTGTCTGGCATCGGGGCGGTGTGGTGCGATTCACGCTGGTCGCGGCGATTCTCCGGCCCGGCCCTGGGGTGAGAGAATCCCACCCAAGAATCCTTTCTTTTAAATCAAGGAAGATTTGATAGAGACATTCAGAATTTACAGTGGTTTTGATATGAGTACATAGGGAGAAACTGGCAGGTGGGTCAGTAACCATAGATATAAGACACTAGCAAAAGTATCAAGGAGCAAATGAGAAGATCAAGTTCTGGGCAGCAAGTTGCCATGATCTGGAATGCATTACCTGAAAAGGTGGTGGAAGCAGATTCAATAATAACTTTATGAAGAGAAGTGGATATGTACTTGAAACAAAAACATTTCCACAGGTATGGGAAACATTTTCTGGGAGTGAGACTAGATAGGACAGCTCCTTTCAAAGAGGCAGCATGGACATGTAGCCTGCTGTGTCCTCAGTCTCAACTGACCTTAGCCTGGACAACAATAGCAATGCAAAATATTGGCCACGGCACTGTAGCTAAGGATCCGTCTGTTACTTGATCCAGATTGGTATCTCAGGCTCCCTGGTGGAAAGTGGATGTTGGGTCAGGGTTGGGACATATTTGTCTTGACATGTCCCTTAGTCAACTAGCCAGTCTTTGGCTAAATGCACGCAATTAAAATGGTCACTTGAACAAGATAATCTGACATTTCCAGTCACCAAAGAACTTTCACCATCAAATTTTAGTATCCTCAGTCACGGAAAGAAGGCAGCTGTATCTTGGATGGTTTTCTCTAGTTTTGTGATATTATCATACCCCAACTGTCACCACATAGATAGGCTCCTGATTAATAAGAGGTTATAGAGAGAAGGCGGGAGAACGGGTAGGATCATATCAGCTATGATTGAATGGCAGTGCAGACTCGATATGGGCCAAGTGGCCCAATTCCGCTCCAATGTCTTATGGTTTTATAGTCTAAAAGCAGTTCAAAAATTGTGATCTTCAATGGTCAATCCTCAACCTGAAATCTAGCACAGTAGTTAGCATAGTTGCTTCACAGCTCCAGGGTCCCAGGTTCAATTCCCGGCTTGGGTCACTGTCTGTGCGGAGTCTGCATGTTCTCCCCGTGTCTGTGTGGGTTTCCTCCGGGTGCTCCGATTTCCTCCCGCTAGTCCCCAAAGACGTGCTGTTAGATAACATGGGCATTCTGAATTCTCCCTCTGTGTACCCGAACAGGCGCTGGAATGTGGTAACTAGGGACTTTTCACAGTAACTTCATTGCAGTGTTAATGTCAGCCTATTTGGGACAATAAAGATTATTATTAATAGTTGTCACAAGTAGGCTTCATTGAAGTTACTGTGAAAAGCCCCGAGTCGCCACATTCTGGCGTCTGTTCGGGGAGGTCAATACGGGAATTGAACCCGTGCTGCTGGCCTTGTTCTGCATTACAAGCCAGCTGTTTAGCCCACTGTGCTAAACCAGCCCCTATTGTCTTCTACTAGCAGCATTTTGAGCATTTCCCTGGTAAGAGGCGTACAGGAGCTGAAGCAGTGGATCTTAAATGGACTGTTTTGGCTGTTCCAAAACAATGTAAATGCCTTGTTTTTTCCAAAAGACAACAGGATTTCTGGGACCAGTGGAACTTGATCCTCTTGGCCCCCCCCCAAATGTATTTTCCTCTCCCATGTGGTTCCTCTCCTGGTTAACACTGAGCTTCCACCTTGGTTCATTGTAGGAGCCACTTAATATCTACCGCCTCCCCACCCCACCCCAACACCTCTCCACCGCACCCCTGACCTGCAAAATCCAGAGCACAGTAATTCAGCACTCACACCCCGACAGGCATTATGCAGAGGAGGTCCAGCTATGAAAATTGACTTCTCACCAAGGACACCGGGTGACACCACCGACAAACACTAAAACTCACCCCCGCTGTGCTATCCAACAGCAGTTAAAGCTCTGCGAGTCAAACATTAGGTGAAATCATCAAAATCTGCAATTTCAGACTTGTAGATGCCGAGCTCTAATATGCTGGCACTAACAACAGCAAACTTGTATTTTTAAAGAAATAATAAGACGTGTTAAAACATTAAATAAACTGAACTGGCCCACTAATCCAAGCAGATGCCTGATTGTTTACTTAAACAAGAATGTTTTTTCGAGGATAGGCCCATGATTGGATCCTGCCTGCAGCATCGATGCAATTCACTAGAGTTACTACGCTCCAAATGAACAGTGAAGAAGAGACAGTGTATTTTGCGATTAATACCCTGTGGGAACATGTCACTCCGTATAACTCTTTCCCCACCTTTCCACCCAAAGACATGCAACCACAATTCTGCATATAGAAGGACTGTAGAAGCAAAAAGAATTGTGCCAAATGATTCATTGTGAGAGAGTGTTGAGAGAGGCTAGCAAAGATATGTTATGTTATGTTCCAATACTTGCCGGAGCCATTTGGTGAAGTTCCATAAAAGATCATTAATGAGATTGAGGATAAAACTTAGGTGCGGATAAGAAGGTGGGCGATACTGGTTAGAAGGGTAATGTCAAGGTGGGACGAAAGATGGGAATGGACTGAGCTTGGCAGTAGCACCACTATTGTTTCTTATTTATATCAGTAAACTAGATTCTCAAAGTCGTTGTAAATTGGTTACTTTTGCACATGGTAGCCTCAGTTGCTTCAGGTTAACTTTGTTGGTTTGGAGTTTAATTCATGGTATTCTGTGTTTTTGGTGCTTGGGTGTCACCATTTGATTCATTTTTTTTTTAGATTTAGAGTACACATTTCATTTTTTCCAATTAAGGGACAATTTAGCATGGCCAATCCACCTACCCTGCACATCTTTGGGTTGTGGGGGTGAAACCCACGCAAACTTGGGGACACGATTCTCCCAGTCCCGTGCCGGAAAATCGTCGCAGCCGTGCCACGCCGCCCCGACACCGGCGCGTGATTCTCCAAGGTGCTGAGAATCGGCGCCATTTGCGCCGGCATGTTTGGATCGGCAGTGGTCCAACCGGGGCCGTCAATTCTCCGAGCCGGACGGGCCGAGCGGCCGTGCGGAAAAAGCAGAGTCCCGCCAGCGCCGTCCACACCTGGCTGCCCACGGGAACTCTGCACGAAGGGTCAGGGACGGCCTGTGTGGGGGGTGGGGGGGGGGGGGGGAGGCAGGGGAGGGGGGGTTCAGTCCCCGGGGGGGGCCTCCGATGGGGCCTGGCCTGCGATCAGGGCCCACCAATCGGCGGGCCGGCCTCTCCCCCCAGCGGCCGGGCCTACTTTATTGCGCATCCAACCCAGAACTCCCGCGCCATGTTGCACCGGGGCCGGAATGTTCAGGAAGGCCACCGCGCATGCGCAGGTTGGCGTATCGCCACTGCGCATGTGCGGGTTGGCGCCACCCCCAGTGTGCACCAGGAAGTAAGGCTGGAGCGGCGTGAACCACTCCAGTGCCGTTCTGGCCCCCTGTGGGGGACAGAATCGCTACTGCCCGCGCCCGTTTCGCGCCGTTGTGAAACGCTACGGCGTTCACGACGGCTCAGACACTCTGTCCCGCGATCGGAGAATCGCACCCCGGATAAATGTGCAAACTCCACACAGACAGCGACCCAGGGCCGGGATCAAACCTGGGACCTCAGTGTCGTGAGGCAGCATGTGCTAACCACTACGCCAGTGCTGCCCTGCCATTTGAATCATTTTTTATCATAGAATCCTGAGTCACATATTCATAGAATCCCTAAAGTGCAGAAGGAGGCCATTCGGCCCATCGGACCTGCATTGACCCTCCAAAAGGGAACCCCACCCCACCCATGCTTCGCTCTCCTGACCTATCCCCATAACTCCACCCAACCTGCACAACTTTGGGCACTAAGGGGTAATTTTGCATGGCCAATCCACCTAACCTGGCCTAATTTTTGCGCTCCTTCGAGTTGTATTCCTCTGAAGCGACGATCTGTTTTCTTTGATCAGTTACCATGGTTTGAGTCATAAATTCTGCATTCAATCAACTGTTCTGATTCATCAGCATTTCCTTTCCTGTTCCAGCATTGAGTTCATGCTGTTCATGTGAGTTTGATGTGCCTTTTATCTGAGTTTTCCTTTTGCTAATCCCCCTGCGCTATCCTTCAAGCACACACCCTTTCATTTTACTGCTGCTAATTGTTTCTGAGACAATGTCTACTTTTTCTTGCAACTGTTCAGCTTTTTCTCAGCAATCTAGATTCTTGATTTTCATTTCAGCCATGTCATTTCTCAACAATTCAGTTGCTCTCAGTACACTTTTTCCGTGAGCTTCATTTTCTGATCTAATTTCTTTCTCTGTTTCTGTTCTATAATCATGCTACTCATGGCTTCAGTATCTGCTCACAGCTTGGAATCATAGGATTATAGAATCATAGAATTTACAGTGCAGAAGGAGGCCATTCGGCCCATCGAGTCTGCACCAGCCCTTACAAAGAGCACCCTATTCAAGCCCACATATCTACCCTATCCCTGTAGTAACCCCCACTCAACCTTTTTGGACACTTTAGGGCAATTTAGCATGGCCAATCCACCTAACCTGCACATTTTTGGACTATGGGAGGAAACCGGAGCACCCGGAGGAAACCCATGCAGACACGGGGAGAACGTGCAGACTCCGCACAGACAGTGACTCAAGCCGGGAATCGAACCTGGGACCCTGGAGCTGTGAAGCAATTGTGCTAACCACTATGCTGCCCTTAGTTCAATGCTAGAAAGTTCAATGGCTTTCCCTTTCAATGCCTCCTCTTTTCCATTCAACTGGTTCTTCAGCTCTTCATCGCTCTCTGTATCTCTTGGCTTCCTCCTGGAATATGGAACATTACTGAGTCTTCTCTGCCAACTGGTTCTTCAGTTTGTTCAAGGTGACAGTCAATTCATTTTGCTTCCCTTTGTAATTTTCCAGAGGACCAAAGTTTGACGTGAGGTACCCTTGTGGCATGTGAGCGTCCTTCAACAGGTTTTGCCTTTCCTTTGCAAATCTCAATTGCTTCCTCTTGTGGCGTTTTATAATTTTAAAAAAAATTTAGAGTACCCAATTCATTTTTTCCAATTAAGGGGCAATTTAGCGTGGCCAATCCACCTACCCTGCACATCTTTGGGCTGTGAGGGTGAAACCCACACAAACACGGGGAGAATGTGCAAACTCCACACGGACAGTGACCCAGAGCCGGGATCGAACCTTCTCATAGAAACCTATAAAATTCCAACAGGACTAGACAGGGTAGATGCAAGAAGGGTGTTCCCTATGGTGGGAGTGTCCAGAACCAGGGGTCACAGTCTGAGGATTGAAGTAGTCCATTTAGGACTGAGATGAGGAGTATTTTTCTTCACCCAGAGAGCAGGTCGAAGCTGTGGAATTCGCTACCACAGAAAACAGTTGAGACAAAAACATATGTTTTCAGCAAGCAATTAGATATAGCACTTGCGGCAAAGGGGATCAAAGGATAATAATAATTTTTATTAGTGTCTCAAGTAGGCTTACATTAACACTGCAATGGAATTACTGTGAAAATCCCCAAGTCACCACACTTCGGCACCCGTTCGGGATCGCAGAGGGAGAATTCAGAATGTCCAATTCACCTAACAAGTACGTCTTTCGAGACTTGTGGGATGAAACCGGAGCACCCGGAGCAAACCCGCGTAGACATGGGGAGAACGTGCAGACTCCGCACAGACAGTGACCCAAGCTGGGAATCAAACATGGGTCCCTGGTGCTGTGAAGCAACAGAGGTAACCACTGTGCTGCCGTGCCAATATGGGGGAAGGTGGGATCGGGCTCTTTCAGAGGGTCGGTGCAGACTTGACAGGTCGAATGGCTTCCTTCTGCACTGCAGGGATTCTGAGGTTCTATGGCCATTTCACATAGTTTTTAAAGGTTGTGAGGTTTCCCATCTATACTACCCTCCCAAGCCGTGCATTCCAGACTCCTACCACCCTCTGAGTGAAAAGAGTTTCCTCTAATCACCTCTGAACCTCCTGCACCTCACCTTAAAATTATGCCCCATGGTTATTGACCCTTCAACTAAGAGGAACTGCTATTTCCTATCCATCCTGTCCATACCCCGCTGTTGTAACCCACACAGGTCTTACAGGTAGTGACGATTCACTACCCCGTGGATCTTGCAAAATATGAGCTCCCCTGATAAGGGGACAGGGGACTCTTAACAATACTTAGCTTTGCATCAATAGAGTCGGCCAGTAAAGCACTGACTAGAGAAGACCGAGTAGCTCCCTCTGGAGCTGTAAATAATAGTTATTGTAAAATAAAGTAAGTTTTTGTTTTGACCTTCTCAATGTGAGCTCTTTGTTGCCCTTACAAAACCCTCATAATCTTATACACCTCAATCATAGAATTTACATAGAATTTACAATACAGAAGGAGGCCATTCAGCCCATCAAGTCTGCACCGGCTCCTGGAAAGAGCGCCCTACCCAAGGTTAACACCTCCACCCTATCCCCATAACCCAGTAACCCCACCCAACACCAAGGGCAATTTTGGACACTAAGGGCAATTTATCATGTCCAATCCACCTAACTTGCACATCTTTTGACTGTGGGAGGAAACCGGAGCACCCGGAAGAAACCCACGCACACACGGGGAGGATGTGCAGACTCCGCACAGACAGTGACCCAAGCCGGAATCGAACCTGGGACCCTGGAGCTGTGAAGTGATTGTGCTATCCACAATACTACCGTGCTGCCCCTCTCATGGGCCCCCATGGCCCCCCTCAGCCTTCTCTGCTCTAAAGAAAACAACCCAAGTTGATTCAATAAATAAAACTAGAATTGAAAACTAGCCTCGGTAATATTGAATGTGAATTGTTGTAAAAACCTATCTGGTTCACTAATGTCCCTTAAGGAAGGAAATCTACCATCCTTACCCAATCTGGCCGACATGTGACTCCAATGTGGTTGATTGTTAACTACCCTCTGAGAAGGCCTAGCAAGTTATTCAGTTCAAGGGGAATCAGGGATACGTGACAAATGCCGGTTAGTCTTGCCTATGACATCCACATTCCATGAAAGAGAAAACATCCACCTCTACTCCGAATACATCCCACCCTTCAGTAATCTGGCCAGTGAATATATTGAAACACTTGCAGGCATGCACAAATCCAAAGAGCACCATTATTAGTAGTGAAGAGGGAATTTAATTCCCTTTAGACACTCACAGCAAGGAACTCTGTTCATAGAATCCCGACAGTGCAGAAGGAGGCCATTCAACCCATCAAGTCTCCACCAACCCTTCGAAAGACCACCCTACTTAGGCCCAGTAATCCCATGTGGTAGTATGACTCGAGGTACTACGGTACCTGGGAGTGTGAGCTACCATTGGTGGAGAAGGCTCGCTGCTCGTTGGCCCAAGTGTTTGCATTTCTTTGGTCAGGACGTAAGGTAGCTCCGCCCAATGGAGCGGGGTATAAGAACCCATGTTTCCCAGCAGCCAATCTTCTTTCTGTACTCGAGCTGCGGGGAAACATCTTGTTGATTAAAGCCTTCAATTCAGACTACTCCTTCGTTTCAGTAGTTATTGATCGCGCATCATCCCACATAACCTTTGGACATTTAGAGGGAAGTTAACATGGCCAATCCACCTGAACTATACATTTTTGGACTGTGGAAAGAAACCGGAGGAAACCCACGCAGACATGGGGCGAATGTAAACTCCGCACAGTCACCCGAGGTCAGAGTTGAACCCCCGGTCCCTGTATTGATCACACAATGAACTGAGTGAGAAATGACAGGCCAGCAGCCTTTAATTTTCTGCTCATTAACTTAAATTGATGGGACATTGCGAGCTGGGGACCTTCATCTCCCCAAGAAGGGGGTCATGCAAATGCTGTTACTTCCTCCTCACACTCTCCTTTTTGCTCACCACTGCTCTGCAATCTGTATTTGCAATGGACCTCCATGGAGTCCTCGGCTGCACGGTGGATTATCCTAATATTCCTCTGTTTCAATCAATTAGTTCAGTTTTAAAATAATGTATGGGCTTCGCTTTAACAAGGAATTCTGCATGGGGACATGTGACCATTGGATTTTAGACCACTCTTTGCACTTCTGGGAGGCTGGAGGCCAAGGGTCCTTCATGTGGCCAACATTTAATATCACCATTGAAAGAAGGGGGCTTATTACTCACCTCCCACTTTGTGTAAGTTACTCAGTTGTGTTTCTCGAAGGGAAAGAAAAGCTTGAAGGATCCGTGTTCCTGTTTTGACTTGTAGTGTGCAGGCACCCATTTCTGTGCAACTGGCCTTTAGGCAAGCAGCTGCTTTTTTTATAACATAATTATTTTCTGGTGAAGCCGCTGGTGTCAGACAGAAGTAAAATGTCATTCTGTCAGCAGGTCTGTCTCCCTCAAGCTCACTTATCTCATCGTGCCATTTGTTAATAAAATGCTGCTTCTGTCACCCCACAGACTCTCTGTAAAGACTCTCTTTCTCCCTCAGACGGTTTACCATGGTGTTGCCGTGGTTATTCAGAGGTCTGGAACATATTTAAGGCATTTAGAAACAAAGAGAGCATTGCATTTCTATAGCGCCTGTCACAACCTCAGGATGTGGCAAAGCCATTTACAGCCGATAAAGTACTTTTGAAGTGCCGTCACTGTTGTGGAGTAGGCAATACGACAGGCAATCTGCGCACAGCAAGCTCCCACAGACAGCAACATGATAATAATCAGTATGACGTTTGACAGATAAATATAGGACAGGATTCTGGGGAGAAAACCCCCTGATCTTTTATGACCAGGCAGGGCAGATAGAGCCCTGGATTAAAATTTCATCCAATTGCCGCAGCATTCCCCCAGTACTGCACTGGAGTATCGGCCTGGGTTATGTGTTCAAGTCCCTGGAGTGGAACTTCAATCCACAACCTTTGACAATGCTGAGAAGTGAGGCAATTCAAGGTCACTGCTGCAGTGTTTCCTTCTGGTGAGCGCAAGACTTGCATCCATGTAGTGCCTTTTGGGTTAGAAAGGCCTCCCATTGCACTTTTGAACCAATGAACTCATGTTAAAGTACAGTGACTTTTGTCATGCACAGGAGCGGTTTTTAACTTTTAATTAGGGCTTGTTTAGGACAGTGGGCTAAACAGCTGGCTTGTAATGCAGAACAATACCAGCAGCACAGGTTCAATTCCCGTACTGGCCTCCCTGAACAGGCGCCGGAATGTGGCGACCAGGGCCTTTTCACAGTAACTTCATTGAAGCCTACTTGTGACAATAAGCAATTATTATTAACTTTGTGTAAAACGGGTGGTAGCGAGGCAGCTGATGATTATCTTTCTGCAATGAGTATAAAGTGGTAGGGCCCCAATCTCCATCAACCAGCTTTAGAAGAGCAGTTACACGTGTGGGACATTGCTGCTTCTCACTGCAGCCATCGTGAAGATGTCTCAATGGAACACTGCCAATTTACTGTCAATTACTGCGGTTTACTGGTATTTTGGTGGTTTGGATTCACACCTACTGGGAACTCAGTTGAGATAAACCCGACTCAATTAATTTACGTAACTTTTAATCTGAGCTGAGTTCTTGGCCAGGCTCCCAAAGTGAAAATCAGTGTTCAGATCAATATATACATTAAATAGCCTTCCATGATTCAATAAAAACACAAAGAACAGCAAGAACAAGGAAGGGGCGCGATTCTCTGGCCTTGTTGCGTTCTTGCTTGAGCGAAACGATGTTGGTGAATAGCGGGAGAGGTCTAAAGCGAGAATCGCAGCAGGCGCCAAACAGTTTGAGATGCAACCGGCCCCCTCCCCTAGGCGAAATCGGGATAACCAATTATCACCACTGAAGCCCTATTTCCATACAATTAACGGGAGCCACCCCATTTCCAATGTCCTCCCATGATTCATGGGCCTCCCCAGCAAGGGGGGCGAGTGCCGGGGAAGGGGGACGAGTGCCAGGGAGGGGGGAGAGGGTGAGTGCCGGGGAGGGGGGACGAGTGCCGGGGAGGGGGGAGAGGGTGAGTGCCGGGGAGGGGGGAGAGGGCAAGTGTCGGGGAGGGGGGACGAGTGCCGGGGAGGGGGTACAAATGCCGGGGCGGGGGGAGAGGGCGAGTGCCGGGGAGGAGGGGCGAGTGCGGGGGAGGGGGAGAGGGTGAGTGCCGGGGAGGGGGGAAGAGGGCGAGTGGGGGGGCGGGCGGGTGAGTGGTAGGGATAAAGGGCAGCAGTGTTAGGCCAACATGCAGGCCAGCGGTTGTGCGTATATTGGCATAGGTACGAAGCACATTGGGGTTAGGGTTAGGGTTGATGCACCTGGGGCTGTGCCGCACATCATGGGGGGGGGGGGGGGGGGGGGGGGGGGGCTGCCCTGACAAGGTCATTCACCTTCTTGTGGCATTGTGCGCCTGTCCTTGGTATTACAGCCACAGCGCTGACGGCCTCTGCCACCTCCCTCCACAGGCACTGGCTGAGGTGTGGCGCAACCCTGCGGCCGTGTCCAGGGCCTCCCTCCTCTGCTCTGCTGCGTTCAGGAGTTCCTTGATGTCGCGCTCCTGGAACCTCGGGGCTGCGCAGCGGGCGGCCATCTTGTCGGATCTCCGGGGGGTCGGCGTCTTTTGTTCTGTGACACCGCCTGGCATCAATGACGGCGCGTGTCCGTGTCAGGTGGCGCCGTCGCGAATGGCGTCACGCTGCTACTAGCCCATTCCGGGCCGGAGAATTTGCGCCGTTTGGGGGAGCCCGACACCAGAGTGAGCAACACTGTTTTTGCTGCCAGGTCCCGGCCATCGCGCCAATTATCGGAAAACCCGCCCACGGTGTCTATTTACATGAGCATTTTTCCAGCAGGATTGACCGACCAACCATCAACTACAACCCCATACTTGGCAGCTGACTGCATTCACTCCTCTCTGGTTGTTGCTGAACCAGGCCACATGTTACCTCAGCATACTCTTTAACATATAGTTGAAGCCCTTTATCATCTCCAACTTCAAGAATGCCTGGCTAGCCTCGCTCCAATGTTTTCCAGGCAAAGGATATCATAGGGCCACCCACTTTTGTGACATCTTTTTGTTTCACCCCAAAAACCTCCACTAGCAGCTGTTTGGGGTGAAACAAACCAGTACCAGCCTCCCCAAACAGGCGCTGGAATGTGGCGACTAGGGGCTTTTCACAGTAACTTCATTTGAAGCCTACTCGTGACAATAAGCGATTTTCATTTTTCACTAGCACTTGAACAGATTCAAATGTTTCCAGTTCCTCTCACCCTTTTTAAAATTAATTCACGGGATGTGGGCATCACTGATTATGCCAGCAGTTATTGCCCATATCTAGTTACCCTTCAGAAGGTGGTGGTGAGCTGCCTTCTTGAACCTCTGTAGTCGACGTGGTATCGGTTCACCCACTGTGCTGTTAGGGAGGCCACTCCAGGATTTTGACCCAGCGACAGTGAAGTAATGATGATATATTTGTAACTTGGGACGGTATGTGAGGAGCCTGGAAGGGAACTTGGAGGTGCTGCCTGCTGCTGCAGGGTATTGGATTTGGAAGGTGCCGTTGGAACAGCCTTGGAAAGTTGCTCAGTGCATCTCCTAGAGGATAGTAGACAATGCCACATGTCCTCCTTTTACTATTTGCCGTTCAGTAGCAATGATACAGGGAGCATTTGACATGCCACCATGTTCTGGGTGTGGTGAAATTTGGTCTTTTCTGCTGATATTCTAGCTAAATTTGATCTGGATGTCATTACCCCCACGAGACCCAGGGGGCCCACAGGGAAACGGTTATTGATCTCCCTGTGGGGCTTACAGAGTACCAGCTCCCCAGGCAGGTGGCAGAGGCCACCCAGCTGGGGCTCGTTAGAACTGAACATAAAAGCCGGCCCAAGCAGGGACCGGCATGTTGGTTGTCCCAATGGGGACTATGATTGTCAATAGTTACTGCCTGAGATACACGCAACAGTGCTGTTAGGGAGGGAGCTCCAGGATTCTGACCCAGCAACAGTAAAGAAGCGGCGCTATATTTCCAAGTCAGGATGGCGTGTGACTGGGAGGGGAACCTCCAGGTGGTGGGTTTCCCAGGTATCTGCTGCTCTTGTCCTTCTAGATGGTAGGGGTCGTGGATTTGGAAGGTGCTGTCTAAGGAACCTTGGTCAGTTACTGCAGTGCATCATGTTAGTCCGGTGGTGGAGGATTTGAATGTTTGTGGAAGGGGGAGCAATCAAGAGGGCCGCTTTGCTTTGGATGTGTCAAGATTCTCGAGTGCTGTTGCAGCTGCACTCATCCAGGCAAATGGATAGTATTTCATTGCACTCCTGACTTGTGCCTTGGATTGGATTTGTTTATTGTCATGTGTACCGAGGTACAGTGAAAAGTATTTTTCTGCGAGCAGCTCAAACAGATCATTTAGTACATGGAAAGAAAATAAAATAAAAAGAAAATACATAATAGGGCAACATAAGGTATACATAGACACCAGCATCGGGTGAAGCATACAGGAGTGTAGTATTAATCAGGTCAATCCATAAGAGGGTCATTTAGGAGTCTGGCAACAGTGGGGAAGAAGCTGTTTTTGACTGGTGTTGCTCCTGGCATGCTCTCCTGCACTCTTCATTGAACTAGGGTTGATCCCTTGGCTTGGTGGTAATGGTAGAGTGGGAAATATGCCAGGCCATGAGGTTGTGGATGAGTAAATTCTGCTACTGCTGATGGCCCATCACGCTCATGGACCCAGTCTTGGTGATGGAGATTGAAGTCCCCCACCCAGAGCATATTCTGCACCCTTGCCACCCTCAGTGATTCATTGATGGTGGCCGGTACGTGGTAATCAGCAGGAGGTTTCCTTGCCCATGTTTAATTTGAATCCATGAGTTTTTATGGGGTCCAGAGTCGATATTGAGGACTCCCAGGGCAACTCCCTCCCGACTGTATGCCGCTGAGTCGCCACATCTGCTGGGTCTGTCTTGCCAGTGAGACAGGACATACCCAGGAATGGTGATAGTGGTGTCTGGGACATTGTCTGTAAGCTATGATTCTGTGAGTATGATTATGTCAGGCTGTTGCTTGACTAGTCTGTGAGACAGCTCCCCCAGATCGACAGGGCTGGGTTTTCCGCTGTCATTTCCGGTGCTTCGGTTGTTGCCGAGTCGTCCATCTGGTTTCATTCCTTTTTTGTGTTTTCTTAGCAGTTGAGTACAACTGAGTGGCTTGCTAGACCATTTCAGAGGGCATTTAAGAGTAAACACATTGCTGTGGGTCAGGAGTCACATGTAGGCCAGACTAGATAAGGACGTCAGGCTTCCTTCCCCATTAGTGAACCAGATTGTTCTTAATAATAATAATCTTTATTGTCAGAAGTAGGCTTACATTAACACCTCAATGAAGTTACTGTGGAAAGCCCCTGGTCACCACATTCCGCCACCTGTTTGGGTACATGGAGCGGGAATTCAGAATGTCCAAATTACTTAACAGCACATCTTTCGGGACTTGTGGGAGGAAACTGGAACACCCGGAGGAAACCCACGCAGGCACGGGGAGAACATGCAGACTCCACACAGACAGGAATCGAACCTGGACCCTGGCGCTGTGAAGTAACAATGCTGACCACTGTGCTGCCCTGTCACCTTATGACAATTGACAATGTTTCATGGTCATCATTAGACTCATAATTCCAGATATTTTATTGAATTGTTTTAATTCCACCACCTGCCGCGGTGGTATTCGAACCCGGATCTCCGGATCATTATCCTGGGTCTCTGAATTACTAGTCCAGCGACAATACCACTATGCCACCACTACTCCAGTCTTTCTGGTGACTGCTGCCCTTCAATTTATTCAAACCTCTGCCGCCCGTTTTCCCTGCTGCACTGTCCGGCTTTCCCAAGGCACATCCTTGTCTGTTACACTAGCTTCAACATTCCGGCCCACTAATGCAGAATATTTAAAATCGTTATCTTCATGTGTAGTTTTCCTCATGGATTTAAACCAGATGATTTCTGCAATGCCTTCTACCTTTATGTCCCATCTCATACCTTCTGGTCACCTGACTGTGGTCTCCAATACATTCTCACTCTTTTTTATTCTTCTACAGGATGTGCACATCACTGGCGAGGCCAGTATACATTGTCCATCCCTAATTGCCCTTGGGAAGGTGGTGTACATGAGCTGCCTTCTTGAACCACTGCAGACCATGTGTTGTTGGAACATCCGCATTGCTGTGAGGGAGGGAATTCCAGGATTTTGACCCAGTGACAGTGAAGGAACGGCTGATATTTTTCCGAGTCAGGATGGTGAGTGGCTTGGAGGAGAGCTCCCCCAGTCCTACTCGATGGTACAGGTCACGGGTTTGGAAGCTGCCTTCGAAGGCCCTTGGTGAGTTTGCTGCAGTTCATTGTGTGGATAGTACACACTGCTGCATTGTGCTTTGGTGCGGGAGGGAGTGAATATTTAAAGTGTTGGATGGGGTGCCAATCAATGGGTTGTTTTGCCTGGATGGTGTTGAGTTTCTTGAGTGTTGTTGGAACTGCACTCATCCAGGCTAGTGGCACAAAAGGCATATCATCTAAAGCCTTTAAGCATCTTGACACTACCCTTTGCAACCTGCTCCTTAAATGCTCAATGTCTTCAAAAAATATATGCCTTTGACCAAGTTTCAGTCATCTCTCCTCATGTTCCCAAAATGATTTGGTTCCTCTGTGAAGCATCTTTTTTTGCTACTTTAAATCTCCAAAATAAATGCAAGTCACTGTTGATCAAAATTATGAATACTTTCTGATACATAGATACACAGAAGATAGGAGCAGGAGGAGGTCTTTTGGCCCTTCGAGCCTGCTCCGCCATTCATCATAATCATGGCTGATCATCCAACTCAATAGCCTAATCCTGCTTTCTCCCCATAACCTTTGATCCCATTCTTCCCATTTGCGCTATCTAGCTGTCTCTTGAATATATTCAAAGTTTTAGCATGAACTACTTCCTGTGGTAATGAATTCCACAGGTTCACCACTCTGTGTGAAGAAATGTCTCCTTATCTCTGTCCGAAATGGTTTAGCCCAGTGTTCTTCAAAGTCGGGGGCGCGACCCACGGGTGGGTTGCGAGCGGGTGTAGGGAGGGTCGCGGAGCCCTCGATCGCGCAAATCCCTGCGCAGCAGCCGACTTTTCATAATGCTGGCTGCCAGCTGCCGCGAACATGTTAAAAAAAAATTTGGCCACATTGTGCATGCGCGCCGATAATCGGGCACGCATGCGCAGTGCGTCCGCTATTTATTTTAAACGGTTGCGGCTTTTTGTTTTACAAATTCTTTAGTGGTTTTTCTTCATTTATTTTCTTCATTTAATTTTTATCTTTTTCATTTATTTTACTCAGTTTATTTTTATTTTTTTCTGCAAGTTATGGGGGGGTTTATTTGATAAATTTTTACAGGAAAAAAATGCAGAACTTTGGACAGATGGAGACTCCATACTTTCTGACACAGGAAGGTTTAATCTTCATCCAACAGGTTCCATTGGAGGAGCGTGTAAGAGGGCCAAAGGGACCCAAAACCATTTCCTCCATTTTTGTCAGCATCAAACAAGGTAAGAGAAAATGGTGGGACGCGCAGGTCGGCCGGCGTGGTTCACAATGTTCGGCCGGCGTGGGTTGCGAATGTCGGCCGGGTTGGGTCCCGAAGGTTGGCCGGTTGGTAAAAATGGGTCCCCGGAAAAAAAGTTTGAAGAACACTGGTTTAGCTTGAATCCTCAGGCTGTGACCCCCGTTTCTGTACACACCTATCATTGGTAACATCTTCCCTGCATCTACCCTGTCTAGTCCTGTTAGAATTTTATAAGTCTCTATGAGATCCCCCCTCATTCTTCTGAACTCCAGCGAGAACAATCCCAATCTAGTCAATCTCTCCTCATATGACAGTCCCGCCATCCCTGGAATCAGTCTTGTAAACGTTCGCTGCATTCCCTCGAGAGCAAGAACATCCTTCCTCAGAGAAGGAGACCAAAACTGCACACAATACTCCAAGTGTGGCCTCACCAAGGCACTGTAAAATTGCAGCAACACATCTCTGCTTCTATACTCGAAACCTCTTACAATGAAGGCCAAGTCAATTATCCATCCATCTGGGCTGGTTTAGCACACTGGGCTAAATCACTGGCTTTTAAAGCAGACCAAGGCAGGCCAGCAGCACGGTTCAATTCCTGTACCAGCCTCCCCGAACAGGCGCCGGAATGTGGCGACTAGGGGCTTTTCACAGTAACTTCATTTGAAGCCTACTTGTGACAATAGGCGAATTTCATTTTTCACCAGCACTTGAACAGATTCAAGGACTTTATAGCGGGACATTTGGAAAGCAGTGGCAGAGTCAGCATGGATTTATGAAGGGAAAATCATGCCTGACAAATCTGTTGGAATTCTTTGAAGAGGTAACCAATACAGTCGACAAGGGGGAGACAGTCAATGTGGTCTCTTTGGACATTCAGAAGCTGTTTGACAAAGTCCCGCATGAGACTGTACTGTACTTTCCCCTTCTTAATCAATGCATTCATCCTTCTTTGCTGAATTCTAAACTGCTCCCAATCCTCAGAACTATTATTTTTCTTGGCCAATCTATATTCTTCTTCCTTGGATCGGATACTATTTCTAATTTCCTTTGTGAGCCATGGATTGGCCTTCTTGCCCCCTTTGCTTTTGTGCCAGACAGGAATGAACAGTTGCTGTAGTTCCTCCATGCGTTCCTTGAATGTTTGCCATTGTCTATCCACTGTCATCCCTTTAAGTAACTCTCCCCAATCTATCAAGGCCAACTCACGCCTCATATCCTAATAGTTCCCTTTATTAAGATTCAGCACCCTAGTCTCCGAATCAACTACTTCACTCTCCATCTTGATAAAAACCTCTACCATGTTATGGTCGCTCATCCCCAAGGGGTCTCGTACAGCCAGATTGGCAATAATTCCCTTCTCATTACACAGTGCCCAGTCTAAGATGGCCTGCTGTCTAGTTGGTTCCTCCACATATTGGTCAAGAATACCATCCCCCATACACTCCAGGAATTCCTCCTCTACAGCATTGTGGTTAATCACCGATATTCCCCCACTACATGCATCACTAATTTCTTGTTTAAAGCCATTCCCAACCTCACCAGTGCAGTTTAGGTGTCTATATATTTTTATTTCTTATACCAGAAAAACCGAGACCAGTTGCAACGTTCTTACCACTGGCAGTCAGGACTGACTTAGATATCAATTCACGAAGGCCATGCAGTCTTTTCCTTTCTCAAGCACTGGCTGCTTTTGAATTGCTGAGGTAAGTAAGAAGTTAAAGGTGTGTTTTGGGTATTCCAGGCTCTTTACATGTTGATACAAGTAAACAGGAATGTAGTTCAGCGTCGCCCTCGGGATGATGTTATGGCTATATCCATATCTGAATGTGAACATTAGCAACATGGCTAGCCTCATTTTAATGTTTTCCAGGCAACAAAAAAACCCAACCAAAGCATGAAGGAGCATGTACGGGAGAATCTTTCACCAATTCAGAGATGCGTAAGTGGGGGAATAAATCCCCAAAATGTTAACTCGGAGGTGACAATTAGCAATTCAAATATTTTACGAACTCTTCCCTCCCACCCCCAGCTCAAGCCTTATCTTCAGAGCAGCCTCCTGACATTAGGCATTTCTCAATCAGCAGCAACTGGACTTATTTCATTTGAACTTTGAGGGTATTTGTGATTCATAGAATTTGCAGTGCAGAAGGAGGCCATTCGGCCCATCGAGTCTGCACCGGCTCTTGGAAAGAGCACCCTACCCAAGTCCACACCTCCACTCTACCCCCATAACCCAGCAACCCCACCCAACACTAAGGGCAATTTTGGACACTCAGGGCAATTTAGCATTGCCAATCCACCTAACCTGCACATCTTTGGACTGTGGGAGGAAACCGGAGCACCCGGAGGAAACCCATGCACACATGGGGAGAATGTGCAGACTCCGCACAGACAGTGACCCAAGCCGGGAATCGAACCTGGGACCCTGAAGCTGTGAAGCAATTGTGCTTGCCATTATGCTACCGTGCTGCCCAATTCGCTGTGAGGTTTGTAAAATCTGTGAGTCACAGATTGTACAAAAAGATGGTCGAAGTCAAAAGTGATTTTTTTTTAAAATATAAATTTAGAGTACCCAATTAATGTTTTCCAATTAAGGGGCAATTTAGCATGGGCAATCAACCTAACTTGCACGTTTTTGGGTTGTCGGGGCGAAACCCATGCAAACACGGGGAGAATGTGCAAAGTCCACACGGTCAGTGACCCAGAGCCAGGATCGTACCTGGGGCCTCGGCACCGTGAGGCAGCAGTGCTAACCAGTGCGCCACCGTGCTGCTCTGTCACAGGTCATTTTAAAGTAATTTATTCCTAATAATAATCTTTATTGTCACAAGTAGGCTTACATTATCACTGTAATGAAGTTACTGTGAAAAGCCTCCAATCGCCACACCCCGGCGCCTGTTCGGGTACACTGAGGGAGAATTCAGAATGTCCAATTCACCTAACAAGCACATCTTTCAGGACTTATGGGAGGAAACCGGAGCACCTGGAGGAAACCCACGCAGACACAGAGAGAACGTGTAGACTTAGCACAGACAGTGACTCAAGCCGGGAATCAGTTATCAGGTGGGAAGTGAGGAGCTTGAGGACCCCCTAACAGGTGAGCTGGGGCACTGGGGGGGCCCGGGGTCATGTCGGGGTCATGTTGAGAGACCCAGGGCAGGTTTCTCTGTTCGTTGACACCAAAATCAGGAAAGGCGATTGGGCGGAGAATTGGTTCCGGCGCCAAAATCTCAGCAGATGCCGATTTGATGCCAAATCGCAATGCTCCAGCACCTCGACAGCAGCGTCAATGCGGGCCGGAACACTTGTACAGTAAACACCGTTTGCATATCATTAGCGGGCCCAGCCCGGTATTCCCAAGGGCCTCCGTGATTCTCCCCCTCCGATGGGCCGAGTTCCTGACGGCACGGTTCACTTGTGCTTTTAAAGATCGTTAAACCGGCGTGGCGGCTGCTGAGGGAGAGAGAGGGGGTACGGAAAGTATTCAATGTCGTCTCAGTTTGCTGATAGTTGTGCCGCTGGCCGGGGGGCTTCTGCCAGGGCCGGGGGGGGGGGGGGGGGGGGGGGGGGGGGGGAGTAGTGCGGGGTGGCCAGGAGGTGGGCTATGGGGTTGGGGTGGATGGGCACAGAACACCATTGCCGCAGCTGGCAAGGCAGCCATGCAGCTGCGCACACAGCTAATAGCCCACTTTGAAGCTAGTGCCATGGGTCCTTCCATGAATGTTCTTCCAGGGCACCCCCCTAGGTGCCCTCTGGCCCCAGCCCACCAATCATCTGTCTGGGCGCACTCCAGCACAACCAGTGCCATCTTTTTGGTTGGGGTGAGCGCGTGTGGGGAGTGCGGCTGCAGCTTATCAGCGTCCCGTGTGTCAATCACAGACCGGGCGAATCCCGCACCGTTTTTCAGTGCAATCAAGTGTGTTCCACGTGGCACCGGTGCCAGCCCCTCAACAGTAGCAGAATCTGTCCAGGTGCGATGTTGGCTTTTCTGTCGTAAAAGTCCACGGATTCTGCGTTGGCATCAGCACTTAATCTCAGAAACGGAGAATCCCGCCCCATATACTCTTCCTGGACTGACGAACAGAGCTCCTCAGAGCAGGAAATGAGAATGAATGTGTCCTTGGAGCAGTGATTCCTGCTGAGGTGGCCTCACGTGGCCTCAGCCAAATGAGACCCTTAAGTGGCCAATTAATGACAACATAAGGGCAATCTGTGCTGTGCTGTCATTTTTCCCATGGTAGGCGGGTGAGGGAACCCTGGGGCCGGATTCTCCGATTGCCGACGCCGAAACCGCGTTCGGCAATCCAATAGAGAATACATTTTTACACCGAAATCGGGGCAGCGCCGGTTTACAATGCTCTGCCTCCTACAAAATGGCATACTCCTCGAGGACGAACCTGAGGCCCTTCCCCGATGCTCCGCCGCCGATGGGCCGACTTCCCGACGGCGTGGGACGCATGTCCTTAATTATCGTAAGCCTGGCGTGGCGGCTGCGGACGGTGTCCAGCGTTGCCACAGTTGGGGGGGGGGCTGTTCCGCTGGCAGGGGAGACTTCGGTGGGGGCAGGGGGGGACTGGTGGGGGGTGGTCCGGGGGTGGCGAACAGGGTTACAGGGGGGCAGTTTTAGGCAGGCCGGGTCCGCACACGGTTGGCGCCATGTTGTACGACGCAGCCGCCGCAAGCTGCCGCCGTGCACAAGCACGGCCACAGCTTGCGGCCTTTCTGCGTCCGTATAGGCAGGTAAAGGGGCTTTACATTGCGTGGCTACTAGGCTGGTGGGAGGATGACAGATGGGTGGGGTGTGGAATACAAAACTTCTGAAACCTACATCTCGGGCATGAAAGGGATGGGAGGTAGCTCCATCAGAAGGTGATGGAGCGGTGCAGCTCTGTGAAGGGCCAGAGATCTCCAGACCAACCTCTCACCCAGCCAACCCTGCGTCGCCCCACTTGCGAAGCCCCAGGTGTTCTCCACCCTTCCCTTTCCAAAACACTTACCACTGACCTGACCTCATGACCCACACTGTGCCCAGAGGGCCTAGAAAGCTGCCATCCAATCGCCAAGGCTTCCTTCCCGTGACAGATGGAAGTCCCTCCTGCTGCCAATCAAGGTAAAGTGGCAGCTGGTCTTTTGGAGTCGGCAAGCCTGTGTTCCCCTCTGACACTCCGGATGACAGAGGCTGAGATCCCACCATCCTAAAAATTCAGGTCCAGGTCGCAAAAGCATCCATCAATTTTTCTGATGTAAAAAATTGATTTGCTGATTTGCCTTTGCAATTAGTTTTCAATTTTGACGGAGGCAGTAAAATGGCAGACACTGCAGTCCTCTGACTGGCGAAGTAGGTTCGAGGGCCTGAGTGAAATGGATGTAACCCAGTTTGGTGACCAAGAAAAGTCAGCGGTAGGAAGTAAAAAATTTATGTTACTGTTAACAATAATCTGCCCATGGCAGTAACTATCCACAATCAACCAACATGCCCGGCCCTGCTCGGGCAACATTTATGTTCAGCTTTAACGAGCCCCACTGGGTGGCCTTCACCCCACCTGGGAAGATTATACTCCACAAGCCCCACAGGGAGATCAATAATCGTTTCCCTGTGGGCCCCATGGGCCTCGTGGGAGTAATGACATCCAGATCATATTTAGCTGTAATCTCAGCGGAAAAGACCAAATTTTGCCACATCCAGAACATGGTGGCATGTCAAATGCTCCCTGTATCATTGCTATTGAACGGCAACTAGTAAAAGGAGGACATATGGCATTGTCTACTATCCTCTAGGAGATGCACTGAGCAACTTTCCAAGGCTGTTCCAACGGCACCTTCCAAATCCAATACCCTGCAGCAGCAGGCAGCACCTCCAAGTTCCCTTCCAGGCTCCTCACACACCGTCCCAAGTTACAAATTTATCATCATTACTTCACTGTCGCTGGGTCAAAATCCTGGAGCGGCCTCCCAAACAGCACAGTGGGTGTACTTACGCCACATGGACTGCAGCAGTTCAAGAAGGCAGTTCACCACTACCTTCTGAAGGGCAATTAGGGATGGGCAATGAATGATGGCTTTATCAATGGCACCCCCATCCCAAGAATTTAAAAATGAAAAACTAGCGTGAGATGGATCCATGAGGCACCAGTATCTCTGGAAGCATTGCAACATTGCCAAACAAGCACAGTAATGCTGCTGATCTCAGCCGATTTAGAAGAGGTGGTTTGAGCATCCAGAGTGCAATGAACCCCAAATAATTTCAACTCTTCTTGATTCTGGGTCAGATAAAGTATTTTTAGGGGGCGACTCTCCGAGCCTTGCACCGGGCCGGAGAATCGGCGCAACCGTGGCACGACGCCCCAACGCCGGCGTGCGATTCCCCGTGGTGCGGAGAATTGCCGCCATTTGCGCCGGCGCATTTGACATGGCGCCGGCCGTGGGCCGCTGGAATCAGCGGGGCTACCAATTCTCCGGCCTGGATGGGCCGAGCAGCTGCGCAGATCTGACAGAGTCTCACCTGCGCCGTTCACTCCTGGTCACTGCCGGTGGGAACTCTGCGTGAACGGTTGGGGGGGCTCCTTCACTGGGGGGGGGGCTATGGGGGTCAGAATCGGTCGTACCCGGGCCCGATTCATGACGTCGTGAAATGCGACGACGCTCACGATAGCGCGAATACTTGGGCTCCATATTGGAGAATCGCCCCCTATATTTATGTGCAACTCAAATAAAGCATTGCAGCTTAAATAGTAACCATTATTTCTATCTCTGACATTTTTTGAATATTGCAAGATTGTCTTATTTTTGTTTCAGGTGTCCAATGTTCTCTGTTTCTCTTGGTTTCTCAAGTTGTACCAACTCTTACGCAGGAAGCAATAAAGCGATGCTATGTAAGTGCTAATCCATCCTTATTTGGAAGAGCATTTCATGAGAACTCCCCTTAAAATATTTACAGAAAAGAGTTCAAAGCAACTCACCAGGTCTCCTTTGTCCCATTGTCTCACTCTCTGTAATATATGAGCTCTGGTATCTGAGGAGGCCTCCCACAGTTATCTCAGCATCATCGAACAGTCTTTTTTCCAGTTGATGCTTTTTTTTAGAAGAATGGAGTTCTGCACAATTGTCAGCAATATTGTCTCCCATGGAAATGTAAAACAAACAAATCCCAGGAACATTTATGCGAAGGAATCCATTTATTGGTTATAAGCAATGAAAGTTGTGAGACGTAAGGTGAATCCCCTTCATTTAGCACTATCCTGACCTGTACAGCGGGCCCAGCAGGGGACAATTGACGGGCCATCTCGGCCATGGCTCAGGACCCACATAAGTCGGGGATTGTCACCTGCTAAGAATATCCCGGCCAATGTTCCAGGTCAATAAACATTCCTCAGGTTCTGAGTGAAAGTGGATTGATAGATCATCAACTGAGACCTTTACTCATTCTCTCTCCACAGATTCAACCAGATATGCTGAGACTTTCCAATATTTTCAACTCAAGTTTTATTTCAGTTATCTAATGTCTCATGAACATACAAATTAGGAAAACGAGTAGGCCACTCGGCCCCTCGAGCCTGCTCTGCCATACAATAGGATCACGGTTGATCTGCTTGTAACCTCAACCCCATGTTATTCCCCACCCACGATAACCCTTCACCTCCTTGTTAATCAAGAATCTATCTAGTGCTGTGTTAAAATTATTCATGGAATTCTCCGCCGGCCGATGGCAGAATCGGGAAACTCGATTGGGTAGAGAACCAGCGAAAAATGGAGGTCGGCGCCGGGCGCCCGGGGGAATGCCATGCCCCGGTGCCTCATCGGTGGCTTGAATGCATTCTACGGCACGTATATATTAAATGCCGTTGGCATATCATTAACGGGTCCATCCCAGAATTCTTCGGGTCTCCTGTGATGCTCCACCTCCACCCGAAGGAATTGCCTATGGCGAGGTTCACTGTGGTTATAGAAATCAGAAAGAGGTGCAGTGGCTGCTGAGGGAGAGAGCGGAAGTAGCTCATGTTCCCAGAGGTCCATGGGATGGAGGATGATGACAGCCCGCTCCGCCAGGTATACGACGGCTGGCGGCAGCCTCCTTCCCACCCGGGGAACTGGGTAGTCCACCTCTCCTCCATGGCGTCCAGTAGGTTCTCCAGTTCAGCAATTACAAGCTGGGGTGTCGTTCTCCGTGCTGCCATCTTGTTGGCTGGGATGAGTGTGTGGCGAATGGAGTGCTAATATGTGGCGACAGCTCATCAGCCTCTCAAACGGCAATCCTGAGCTGGACGAATTGGACGGCATTTTTCATTGGAATCAATCGTGTTCCACGTAGCACCGGTGGTAGTCCATTAAGGGGTCCTGAATTGCTCCCAAACCGCCGCCAATTTAGTTGTCGTAGATGTCAATACTTAGGCCGGGATTCACCGTTCACCGTTCCCGGACACCGATTTCGGAATCGCCGATCGGGTGGAAAATCCTTTCTGATGCCGAAATCGGGGCGGTGCCAGTTTGACGTAGGTTTGTATGCTCCGCGCCCTCCAAAATGGCATCATGGCGGCGCAGGCCGTTGGGACGGCCTTAGCATGTTACCTGAAGCCCCTCCCCCAATGCTTCGCCCCCGATGGGCCGAGTTTCCAACCGTGTGGTTGACATGTGGCCTCAGCGGTCAGGAACCCAATGTGGCGGCTGCGGACTGTGTTGGGTGGGAGCCATTCACAAACGGTGAATCCAGCCCTTAATTTGTGAAACGGAGAATCCCGCTAATCCGGTAGTAACATAACTTAACCACCAGAATGGTAAGGAAGTTAAGGAAAAGCGAGGATAATTTTGATTTTGTGCAGCCGTGTAAAAAGGATGCAATCATGAGGCGAGATAAGCTGCTGATTCACTATCACAGAAAGTCAAAATTACCTCCAGGTGAATCATAACATTATTAACTATTATCAAATCAGTGTTCACCAAGTATAGTTAAAACCAAACATGGCTTTACAGCCACAGAGTCCATAAACACAAAGGAAATACACTGATGGAGTGTATGTGACAAAAAGCAAGGAAATTACTGGAAATTATGCCTGGAAATTACTGTCAATGATATTATTATATACATTTTAATGGTTTATATCAAATTCTTTTGTCTGGCATTTTATCAGAAGCATTAACTCATTTACTTTGAATGGGAAAATGCCTCTGATATAATAGCAAACATCACAAGTACACAGTATAATTTCCATGCTATTATGCTACATCGTGGTAAGGCCCTGGGGTATGTACATTTTAGAATCTTTCACTCATAGGCCTAAAGTTTAATGCAACATTGTGAAGGGATACTTGTTTGTTGACTAATTTCATCTGCTTGGCTGCTGTGGTAATGACGTTATTTTTCCATTTGCCAACAAAAGGAATTTGAAACTATGAAAATCCTTGATTTACAACAATTCATTTCTGACCCAGTGAACCATAAAGTGAGCAAGGAGTGCTGACAGCAGCAAACAGCACGCAAGCAGTGGAAAAACACAGTCCATATATGAGCCTGCTCAATGAACAATGCAACTTCTTCAGGCTCCTCAATAATTCTGACAATGTCTGACATGCGCGGTTATACCTTAATAACCAGTCATGACATTTTCTGTCAAAAAAAATAATGATTGATACAGGGTTCATAAAGATTTTCCTTTCAAAATGTTGCCAGGTAACCTCTTTTGTTCCTTCTAACCACATATTTAATTTCCAGAAAAGAATTGCCCTGGAATGTTTTGTGTAGTGATTTGTTAAATATCAAGCAAGGAAAAATTCAGCAAGTAATTAGTGTGACTAGTCGTTAAGGGAGAAAGACTGTGTATTTTATGTAAACATTCATAGGTTAAAAATACATCCGACTGGTTCAATTTTAGGCTGCCATGGGCCAAGTTTTTTTTAATGCTGAAGAAAGATAAAGGAATCATTGAAAACTGAGTAGAAAGAATCTTGGAAGGCTGTAAGCTAACCTCAAAGTTTCAGATAGTGTATTATCGAGTAGTTAAGCTGTTCAAGTACAGTTACAACACTGGCATCAACTTATGGAAAGTTGCCCAGGTATGTCCCTACCTCAAAAACAGGACAAATATAATTCTTGCTAATTACAACCTCTTCGTTCTACTCTCAATCATCAGCAAAGTGTTGGAAGGTGTCATTAACGGCACCATCAAGTGGCATTTGAACACCAATAATCTGCTCATCGATGCTCTGTTTGGAGGTTCCACCAGGACCACTCGGCACCAGACTCCAGACAGCTTTCGTCCAGAGCCGAATTCAGAAGGTGAGGCGGGAGTGACTACCCACTGACATCAAGACAGCATTTAATGAAGGGTGACAACAGGGAATCCCAGAAAAATATTGGAATCGTACCTGGCACAAAGGAAGAAGGTTGTGGTTGTTGGAGACCGATCATTTCAGTCCCAGGACATCACTGCTGGAGTTTCTCAGGGTAGTATACCACAGGACTCAGGGTATATCACAGGCTCAACTACCTTCAGCTGCTTCAGTGACTTTCTCTCTATAATGTCAGAAGTGAGGATGTTCACTGATTAACATAGTGTTCAGTACCGTTCACAATTCCTCAGATCTTGAAGCAGTCCATGCAGCAAAACATGGAGAACATTCAAGTCTTTGGTTAACAAGCAGTCAGGAATATTTGAATCACACAGTTGGGTTTGGATTTATTGTCATGTGTATCGACGTACAGTGAAAAGTATTGTTCTGCATACAGTCCACACAGACGTTCCACACATGAAAAACATAGGACATACGACACACACAATGTGAATACATAAACACAGACACCATGTGAAGTAGTGCTACTCAGTAGGGAAGATGTAAGGAGAGATCAGTTCAGTTCCTAAGAGGGTCATTCACGAGTCTGGTAGCAGTGAGGTAGAAGCTGTTTTTGAACCTGTTAGTGCGTGTTCTCAGACTTTTGTATCTCCTGCCCCATGGAAGAGGTTGGAAATAGAATAACCTGAGTGGGAGGGGTCGTTGGTTTTGTTGCCCGCTTTCCCAAGGCAACGGGAGATTGTCAGGCAATGACCATCTCCAACAGAATCTAGCTATCGCTTCTTGCTATTCAATGGCATTAATACCCTTAACTCCCGACTAACAATATCCAGAGGGTCACCATTGACCAGAAACTGAACTGGAGTAGTCACATGAATATTAAGAGCGAGTCGGAGGCTTGGAATTCTATGGGAAGTAACTCAACTTCTGACTCCCCAAATATTTTCCACCATCTACAAGGCACAAGGCAGGAGTGTGATGGAATAATCCCCACTTGTATAGGTGAGTGAAGCTCCAAAAACACTCAAGAGGTTGGACACCATCTAGAATAAAGCCATCTACTTGATTGGCAGACCATAACCTTCAAGATTCACTCCCTCCACCACCAGCTCACTGTTGCATCATTGTGTGCCAACTTCAAGATGCACTGCAGCAAATCGCCAATGTTTCCTTGACAACAAGGGGAATTCAGGATGGGCAACTAATGCCTAGCCAGTGAAGCCCACATTCCACGAATAAATTTCAAAAGAAATCTTCCTATCCAACAATCTCTACTGCCTAAAGGAATAGGGCAGTAAGGGTATAGGAAAACCTGCAAGTTTCCGTCTAAGTCAAATATATTGGAAATATATTGCAGTCCTTTTTCTTTGCTGGGTGAAAATCCAGGAACTCGGCTCCATCGGGAGAGGTACAGAATTCTGGCTAACCTAAAGGGGTTGGAGCAGATGGAGTCGGAAGGAACTTATCTCTATCCAACAGCAGCGAGGATGTATATACATCATGAAGATAGCCACACCACTACCTTTGTAACCGCAATTAGAGATGGGCAGCAAATATCACCCTTGCCAATAGCAGCCACATCCCATGAACAGATTTTTAAAAATTCTTCTTATTGTAAGGGCGCAATTTATGGAAACATCAAGCATGTTAAGCCAGGTGTTTCCTGGCGCTGGCAGCGCCGCTATCAAACAAGACTCTGCTTTATTTTTGGGCCTCAGCGACAAACGCCCCACAGAGATCACAGTCAGTGCAGGAAGAGATTGGCCGTTAATCTCTAGAACCCCCCCCCCCCCTGCCCACCACAGCCTCTGGATCTCCCTCAACACCCCAACTCACCAATAAGGGGGTTATCGATCCCCCCTCACCTCACTTCATAAGGGCAGAGCACACCCGGGTCCAATCTCCAGCATGGGTAAAATGCTACACGGATACTTTGGTAATGCCAGCCTTGAACACTGGCAGTACCACTGCCAGTCTGGCGGCCACCTGGGCATCCTAGAAGTGCAAGGGTGGCGCCCTGGTGGCACCACCAGGATGTCCAGGTGGCACTGCCAGGGCACCACTTGCAGTTGCAAAGTGCCTGAGTGGCATCAGGGGTGCCAGGGCCCTGCCGAGAGCCCGTCTACCCAGAGGTCCCCGATCGCATGGGAGACCACCCCCCCCCCCCCCCCCCAAGTGCCAGTACGTCTGGTCCACGTTTGTGGAGCTCATTAGAGCAGGAAATGGAACTCTGTTTCATTTCCATTAAATCAAGTCCACTACGTGTATTGCAGATCAGAAGAAATCTATAGTTTACATATTTCCAAATTCAGTATGAAGCAGCATTTGATTGGATTACTAGTTTATTGCTGAGATGGTTTCACCTGAGTCTATAATCATTACAGTTTAATACTTGGCCAAATGTCATGACTCAGGCCATTGCAAATTTGAAGGTATGATTGGATAAATAATTCACCGAGAAGAAGATTCCAAGGCTTTGCGGAGAGAACATGGCACTGAGATTTCCTTTGCATTGTTCTAGCAAGAAGCCAGCAAAGACATGATGGGCTCAATGGTCCCAAATTGTGCTGTCAACTTCATTTATTGTATAAACCTGTTGTACAAAATTATCAAACAATCAAATCATTTAAATTAAATCATGTCTATGTCCACAGCAAAGAGGAAATTTAATGCCCTGCAAAATATGTATTTTCACAAATTTCAAGCAGTAATGTTGGATTGACAGGAGTAGACTTTGAATTAGCTTTGTTCACAAAGGCACTTGAGATTTCCCTTTGAGCAATAAATCACAAGTAAGGCCATTTCCCAACATCATGATCGTGCCTCCTGAGAGGCTGGGTCCGCCCAGCGTATTCTCCCCCCCCCCCCCCCCCCCCCCCCCCCCCTCAGAGTAGGGGTTAGGTTGAAGTGGGGGCCACCACCTGCCAAAGCAGGACAGAGGCAGGAACGAAGGTGGGCAGATACCGAGGTTAGCCAGGTTAGAAGGCCCGTCTCCATTCGAACAAGCTCAGCAGGTCTGACAGCATCTGCGGAGAGAAAAGGGAGCTAACGTTTCGAGTCTGGATGCTCTTTGTCAAAACTCTGAAAAAGCTTTGCCAAAGAGTCAACCACGCTCAAAACGCTAGCTCCCTTCTATCTCCACATATGCTGTCAGACCTGCTGGAATTGTCTCATATTTTCTGTCTGTTTCAGATTCCAGCATCCGCAGTCATTGGCTTTTATCCGTTCATTAGGATATCAGCCCAGTTCTGATCAGTGTTTTTCAAACTGTTTTTCCCGGGACCCACTTTTGCTAACGGGTCAACCTTCGGGACCCACGCCAGCCGACCTTCGGAATCCATGTCCTGTTCACTTCCCCAGTTTTCCCTGAGTCTAGACAATGGTTGGGACAAGAAAACTTCCTTTCCCCAGACATGGGAGAGAAAGAAAATCATCTAGTTTTCTTGGTCTTAATCACGATCGAGTAGCCCCTGGTGCATTGAACTTATGTTAACATAGAGTGAGGACAGGATAATTGAGCTAACGAACCCCCAGAATGCAAAGCACCTGAATTTAAAACAGACAGTACTGGAATAGTCAGCAGATCAGGCAGCACTTGATGGCTGTGATGGAAGGCCAATGACCTGAAAAGTTTAGCCATTTATTTTTTATCACTTAACTTGGAATCGCTGCTCAAAGCTAAAATGAAGGATAAGAGAAAGTGAAGGCATATCCTTATTCAGTTATCCTGTCTCCCCTTTCTCAATAACATGGTGTCTTCCATATTCCAAGTGTTGAAACCGCTGAGAGTTATATTAGCTGGCTGAGTTGTGCGATTCAATACATACGTTTTCACATTCACGTGGAATCAGCATTAGTGGGCAAGCACTTAATTAAAATAGAGAGAGATAGGAATGACAGGTTTTGTGGTCAGTGGTAAGGGCAGCACGTTAGCACAAGTGACTAGCACTGTGGCTTCACAGCACCAGGATCCCAGGTTCGATTCCTCGCTGGGTCACTGTCTGTGCGGAGTCTGCATGTTCTCCCCGTGTCTGCGTGGGTTTCTGTCAAGATAAATAAACTCACATTCTCCCCTTGACAGCTGTGTCAACAACCCCTACTGAGCCCAATCCATCAGTGGGGTTTGGAGCTCAGCCAACAATGCATAATGCAATTCTATTGAATGACTTCATCAACAACCCTTGCTAAACTAAAATATTAAAATTTTAAATCACAAGGGACAACTGACACAGTCAAACCTGAATATCAATACTACTCAATGCAGAAAGGCATGTTATTTATTTGATGATGTTCTCTTGTGCATCTGAACACTTTACCACTTTCACAATGCTGGTCAATTTAATGGTCAGTTTTCTTTTAAGAACAAAGTCCTATCATTAATTATTGTATGAAAAATCCATTTAACCTATCACATAGCATTACATTTTGGCATGTGAAGTTGTTGACATCATTTGAGCATAGCTGACAAAATACCTTGATTGAGGGGATATGAATGCATGATTGGTATACAGAACTAGGATTAGGGATAGTGAGAGGGCAGCAGAGTTTTGGATGAGCTGAAGATAGGACAGAAGGGTGGTTGAGGTAGGATATAGACGGGCATTAGAGAGGGAGGCAAAGAGTGGAGTAAAGAAGCTAAAGGTGATCCTTGTTCTTCAGCTCAATTAGGCAGTATATAATAAAAGTTTAAGTATTAGGCATGGGCTGATCGTACCACACAGCATATAATTCAGTACAACTCAACGTAAAGTGATAAATATAAATGACTGTGGATGTTAGAAATTTTAATTAAAACCAGACAATGCTGCAAATGTTCAGCGGGCCAGGGAGCATCTGCGATGAGAGAAACAGAATTTAAAATGTTCTATTATCTATTACCTATACAATGACCTATTATCAGAATTGGCTATAACATAACAAAAGACTTGTGTGTTTTATCCCTTTATGAAAAATGAAAATTGCTTATTGTCACGAGTAGGCTTCAATGAAGTTACTGTGAAAAGCCCCTAGTCGCCACATTCCGGCACCTGTTCGAGGAGGCTGGTATGGGAATTGAACCGTGCTGCTGGCCTGCCTTGGTCTGCTTTCAAAGCCAGCGATTTAGCCCAGTGTGCTAGGCAAGTGATATTGGTGCTACGGGTTGAAACATTTACCATTTTTAGCATCCAGCAATCCTAGGTCAGCTTTGACAAAGGTAGTCACAGAGTGGAGCAACTCTGTTTTAACAACATGCCTCAGTTTTGAAAATAAGCTCCCCTCTTCTTTTCTGAGTGAGACAGTCAAATTTATCATTAACTTGCTGCCCGTAACTTAATTCACACCAAGCCTGTACCCTCAGCACCCCATGCTCCATAACCTACATTGGCTCCCCCTCGGTCAACCCCTTGACTTAATACTCTCAGCCCTATTTTCAAATCTTTCCAAGGCCTTACCTTTTCTTACCTCTGGTACATCCTCCAGTTCCACAACCATCCAAGATTTATGCACTACTTCAATTCTGGCCTCTTGCACATTTATGATTTTTGTTACCCATTTACTGTGGTCGTTCAGCTACCTAAAACCTGAGTTCTGGAATGAGCTCCATAATCCTCTTCCTTTAAGACACTCTTTAAAACTATAACTTTGACCAAGCTTTCGTCACCTGTTCTAATACCTCCCTGTCGTGTGTCATATAGGCTCCAAGTATCGGCGAGAAGCCATGGCCTGCCGATACTAAGAGAGAAACGTGCACATTTACCTGCTCTCAAAAATTGAGGCAAATCTTCCGGCTCCAGAGGTCTCTGGTGGGACACTCTACGCAAGCTCCAGCGCGGCGCAGTTTAAACTTAGCCACGACCCCTTGCGACAGGGAAATTAAGGGAACGTCCATTGAGGTCAGGAATATAAACTGCAGGTCTGTATTGCCAACCAGTAACAGGTTTCACAGCTGTTTTAAAAGTAAGTTGAAGTTCTTCAAGATTTGTTCTGCTCTTTCTTTTATACAGGCAATGCTACTGTTATTGTTTTTTAAAGTCATTTTTAATTTTACTTTTTTATAATTGAAGGTGATTAATATTTAATATTTATAAGTGAATGTGGGTTTTGGTATTTGTTTTAATTCTGTGAAACTACTGAAATCTGCACTATATAGTTATGTAACTTTACGCGGGGCATGTTTAAAAATGTTCGTATGTTTTAATTTAGATTATGACAACCCTGAAAATTTATTTGGGAAGATGAGAAGTCATAACTGCTTGGACTACAAGCAATGGAGATACTTGAAGCAGAACAAAAGATAAATAACACCGTCACCTTACAGACCTGCAGAAGGGGCCATAAAATGTTGTTACAAGATGCTTCTGATCAGGTCATAAGATTTTTTTGCTTTTAGCTGTCACTGCCATTGTAACATCTGAATTTATTTTAATTTGCATTTATCATTATTATATTTCTGCCTTGTTTACTTCAATTATCTTATTTAATTATAATGATCTCATAATTAAAGGTTGTGTTTTGATGTTTCAGTAAGACATTTGCAGAAGTTTGTAAAGTTTAATGGAAAATGTTTATTAACAAAATGTTAAAAGCACCAAATTTTGATACCATGTTCGCATTAAGCTTAACTTTAGCAACCGCTGTATGACATTTTGTTTAATAACTACCTTAACTTTTCCAAATTTGTTGCTACAAAAAATCTTTTCACTTTAAAACAGCAATCAATAAAATATATTTTTCTACTTGAATATAACGGTTCTGATGCCTTCCTGTGAATAGGGAAATAGAGAGGGGAGGGGAGTGAGGGAGGGTAGCGAAAGGAGGTAGAGGAGGAAGGAGTAGGGAGGGAGGGGGAGAGGTGAAGAAGGAGAGTTCAATTTCCAAATGTAGCAGCTGCTAGGTGATCTCAAACTGCTCTTGTGTTTCTGCATCAGGTTCCATGTTACCCTCGTCAACTCCTCCATTTTTAGTGGCTCTCTCTCAAAGCACAACGCACTACAACTATTGTACATATCATCTTCACTGTTAAGGCAGTGTGGCAGTTAGAGTTCAGTTTCAAGTCCTCATTTCAGCATTTCGCAAAGATGTCCCATTGCTTCCTTGCTGAATAATAATCTTTATCTTTATTGTCAGAAGTAGGCTTACATTAACACTACAATGAAGTTACTGTGAAAAGCCCCGAGTCACCACATTCCGGCACCTGTTCGGATACACAGAGGGAGAATTCAAAATGTCCGAATCATCTAACAGCACGTCTTTCAGGACTTGCGGGAGGAAACCAGAGCACCTGGAGTAAATCCACGCAGACACGGGGAGAACGTGCAGACTTCACACATACAGTGACCCAAGCCGGGAATCAAACCTGGGACCCTGGAGCTGCAAAGCAACAATGCTACCCACTGTGCTACCGTGCAGCCCTTGAAGCACAGTCTCTTGGTGCACATCTCCTCTGACATCATTTCATATGATATCATTTGCCTGTACACTCTCAGGGATTGGTAATTGATTTGCTTCCTCACCAGTCAGACATGTAGCCTGACTCCAGATTTTGAATCTGTAGTGGATTCTGCAATACCTGTCAGAGAGATAGTTCACCTTAGCTTCCAGGAGGCTTGCATATGTCAACTAAGGCATTAACATTTGCAAAAGCACTTGAAGTTATCACTGAGGCTTGTAAAGTTCAACATTACATCAAGCAACTCTTAAGCAACACAACTTAAAATACAAAGCAAAATCTAAATGTACGTTAGCTCCACATCAACTGGGAGCTCAGATGCACTAACATCAGCGTCCGTGAAGGAGTCAAGAGCAGCACCAGCATTGAGGCTTTGATCATCTGAAACCAATGCTTCTGGGCCGACCATAAGCTCAGGAAGAATAGTCCTGACTGCCAAAGCAAATCTTCTTCACCCAGCTCAAGGAAGGCTCCCGAACAGGAGGAGGACAAAGGATACATTTCAAAGACACTCTGAAGGCCTATCCAAGAAATGGAACATCGACTTCAACGCCTGGTAGACCCTTGTTCGGAGAGATCCACCTGGAGGAATCTCCTCATTGAAGGGACACAATTCTTCAAGGGCACCTTACGGTAAGAAGAGGCCCAGAAAAGGAGCCTGAGAAAGGAATACCAGCACCAGGATCGATCCCATCTTCTGGAAACACCTGCAAAGAGTACAGTCAGAAATGCTTCAGTAGTGTCGGGCTGATCCAGTGAAAGGTCCCACAGAACCCATGAGCAGTAACACAGAGTTTCTTAGGTGGACAAGTATACCCGTCAGCTAGTGTTCACCAGAGATTATATAAACTCCATACCCATTCTATCCATTATAGTTCCTTTAATGTAATTCACATCCTCATGACAAACCAAAGTTTAAAAAAATATTTCTTATACATTTTATAACTCCAAACTCATGTTATACATTAAATTAGTTTTTAATAGATTTAACAGCCTCATGACAAATCAAAGGTAAAAAATAAAAATGTATCTTTCAGTTCGGGTGCGATTCAGCACCAGGTGCAACGGGCAAATCCTGTGAGAGCCCCAAATCAGGGATCACGCCGGATACTGGGCCAATCACAAGTCACCTAACTCACTACTGTGAGGGTCCTCCTGTTTATTCCCTTAATTCTACTTTATTTTATTTTGCCGTTACATTTTTGATCCATAGATGATTAATGGACCTGTGGCTTTATGCAAAGCAGCCTGCAATTGGCCAATGCCTTTAACTCAAGCAGAAGATTGCAGCAGCAGGAGAGATCAGTGATGGCTCAGTTTGATTGATATGGTTGGTGGCCAATGAATTGGCCCAAAAGGCTGTGATCTGCCCGGTAATAGGTGGGAATTCAATCTGATCCCACTGAAATGGGTCAGAGACCCAAGGAGCTTTCAGTTTCTTTTTGGCAGCTTCGAGGGAATATCCACTCTCTTTCCACTCTGTTTTTCTCCAGAAAGATTCTTTCTGAACTGGCAGAAAGCCTTCCATTACAGACTGTGCAGGAAAGGTTCAAAAGCTGATTACTCACCGGTCGATAGTTTCAACATCTCGCGCTTTGCATGCATGTCCATGCATTGGGACTTCCACATAGTCCCGACACACATGTACGGCGGACAATCTCGAAAACTGAATGGACATTATGGACTAATCGTTTGATAGCAATCCAGTGAATCAACACAGCATGATTTACGATGTGAGAATTGCATATAAATGCACGCTATTTTTGGCACTTGCAGAATTAGGAGCAGCTATCTTGTCCATTAAAAGCTAGATCGAAACTCCCAAATTAATTTAAACAAATTACCCCTCTAGGATCCTTATAGCTAGTTGACTGGTAAATCTCTAGGCTGGATTTAAATTAGGTGCTGAGGCAAAAATAGAATGCTGAAAATATTTTGCATGTCCATCAGTCTCTGAAAAGACGATCAATTGTTTCATAGAAACATAGAAAATTGGTACAGGAGTAATTACTATACTGCTCACTGTTCAAAAATCTGTATTTGCCTTAAAAACATTCAACAAAGTAGTCTCAACTGCTTCACTGGGCCGGGGAATTCCACAGATTCACAACCCTTTGGGGGAAGACGTTCCTCCTCAGCTCAGTCCTAAATCTGCTCCCCCTTATTTTGAGGCTATTTCCCCTAGTTCTAGTTTCACGCCCCCCAGTGGAAACAACCTCTCTGTTTCTATTTTATCTATTCCCTTCATAATTTCAGATGTTTCTATAAGATCCCCCCTCATTCTCCTAAATTCCAATGAGTATAGTCCCAGTCTACTCAGTCTCTCCTCATAAGCCAATCCTCTCAACTCCGGAATAAACCTAGTGAATCTCGTCTGCACCCCCTCCAGCGCCAGTACATCCTTTCTCAAGTAAGGAGACCAAAACTGTACACAATACTCCAGGTGTGGCCTCACCAGCACCCTATACAGCTGCAACATAACCTTTTTAAAACTCCATCCCTCTAACAATGAAGGACAAAATTCCATTTGTCTTCTTAATTACTTGCTGCACCTGCAAACCAACATTTTGCGTTTCATGCACAAGGACACCCAGGTCCCTCTGCACAGCTGCAATTTTTTACCATTTAAATAATAGTCCATTCTGGATGACCTCACATTTACCAAAATTGTACTCCACCTGGCAGACCCTTGGCCACTCACTTAAACTATCTATATCCCTCTGCAGAGTTTCAGTGTCCTCTGCACACTTTGGTCTACCGCTCATGTTAGCGTCATCTGTGACCTTTGACACATTACACTTGGTCCCAAATCCATATTGTCTATGTAAATTACGAACAATTGCGGACCCAACACTGATCCCTGAAGCACACCACTAGCTACTGATCTCCAACCATAAAAACACCCATTGATCCCCATTCTTTGTTTTCTGTCAGTTAACCAATCCTCTACCCATGCTAATACATTACCTGTAAACCGTGCACCTTTATCTTATGCACCTTGTGTGGCACCTTGTCAAATGCCTTCTGGAAACCCAGACACACCGTATCCACCAATTCCCCGCTGTTCACTACACTCATAAAGTCCTCAAAGAATTCAACTAAATTAGTCAAATATGATCTGTCTTTCATGAACCCATGCTGCATCTGCCCAATGGGCAATTTCTATCCAGATGTCTCGCTATTTCTTCCTTGATGATAGATTTAAGCATTTTTCCCAGGCCAGACATTAAGTTAACCAGCCTATAGATACCTGCTTTTTGTCTACCTCCTTTTTCGCAGTAGCACAGTGGTTAGCACTGTGGCTTCACAGCTTCAGGGTCCCAGGTTCGATCTCTGGCTTGGGTCACTGGCTCTGCAGAGTCTGCACCTTCTCCCCGTATCTGCGTGGGTTTCCTCCGGGTGCTCAGGTTTCCTCCCACAAGTCCCGAAAGACATGCTGTTCGGTGAATTGGACATTCCAAATTCTCCCTCAGTGCACCCGAACAAGCGCTGGAGTGTGGAGACTAGGGGCTTTTCACAGTAACGTCATTGCAGTGTTAATGTAAGCCTACTTGTGACAATAAAGATTATTATTATTGTTTAAACAGTGGCATCACATTTATGTTATCCTTAATTTCCTTGCTTAGACATGGATGTTTTTCCCTTGCAACAATCTCTTTTCCTCTCTGGGATATATTTTAGTTGGGAAGAATTGAATATTTCCTTAAACAACTGCCACTGCTCATCGACTGTCCTACTTTTCAGTCTTCCTGCTCAGTCCACCCGGGCCAGATTTGTCCTCATGCTGATGTAATTACCTTTGTTTCACTCCTGGACACTGGTTTGGGACTGCAGTTTCTCGTCCAGTTCGGGACATCTGCTCAGGGCTGGGGAGGAACTTGCAGTGGGAGGGAGAGGATCTAGTCATCATGGTCTATGTAGGTACCAACAACAGAGGCCAAACAAGGAAAGAGAGTCTGTGTAGGGAATATGAGTAACTAGACACCAAATTAAAAAGCAGAACATAGAACATAGAACGATACAGCGCAGTACAGGCCCTTCGGCCCTCGATGTTGCACCGACATGGAAAAAAAAAACTAAAGGCCATCTAACCTACACTATGCCCTTATCATCCATATGCTTATCCAATAAATTTTTAAATGCCCTCAATGTTGGCGAGTTCACTACTGTTGCAGGTAGGGCATTCCACGGCCTCACCACTCTTTGCGTAAAAAACCCACCTCTGACCTCTGTCCTATATCTATTACCCCTCAATTTAAGGCTATGTCCCCTCGTGCTAGCCACCTCCATCCGCGGGAGAAGGCTCTCGCTGTCCACCCTATCTAACCCTCTGATCATTTTGTATGCCTCTATTAAGTCACCTCTTAACCTTCTTCTCTCTAACGAAAACAACCTCAAGTCCATTAGCCTTTCCTCATAAGATTTTCCCTCCATACCAGGCAACATCCTGGTAAATCTCCTCTGCACCCGTTCCAAAGCTTCCACGTCCTTCCTATAATGAGGCGACCAGAACTGTACGCAATACTCCAAATGCGGCCGTACCAGAGTTTGGTACAGCTGCATCATGACCTCATGGCTCCGGAACTCAATCCCTCTACCAATAAAGGCCAACACACCATAGGCCTTCTTCACAACCCTATCAACCTGGGTGGCAACTTTCAGGGATCTATGTACATGGACACCGAGATCCCTCTGCTCATCCACACTACCAAGAATTTTACCATTAGCCAAATATTCCGCATTCCTGTTATTCTTTCCAAAGTGAATCACCTCACACTTCTCCACATTAAACTCCATTTGCCACCTCTCAGCCCAGCTCTGCAGCTTATCTATGTCCCTCTGTAACCTGCAACATCCTTCCGCACTGTCTACAACTCCACCGACTTTAGTGTCGTCTGCAAATTTACTCACCCATCCTTCTGCGCCCTCCTCTAGGTCATTTATAAAAATGACAAACAGCAACGGCCCCAGAACAGATCCTTGTGGTACGCCACTCGTAACTGAACTCCATTCTGAACATTTCCCATCAACTACCACTCTCTGTCTTCTTTCAACTAGCCAATTTCTGATCCACATCTCTAAATCACCCTCAATCCCCAGCCTCCGTATTTTCTGCAATAGCCGACCGTGGGGAACCTTATCAAACGCTTTACTGAAATCCATATACACCACATCAACTGCTCTACCCTCGTCTACCTGTTCAGTCACCTTCTCAAAGAACTCGATAAGGTTTGTGAGGCATGACCTACCCTTCACAAAACCATGCTGACTATCCCTAATCATATTATTCCTATCTAGATGATTATAAATCGTATCTTTTATAATCCTCTCCAAGACTTTACCCACCACAGACGTTAGGCTCACCGGCCTATAGTTACCGGGGTTATCTCTACTCCCCTTCTTGAACAAAGGGACCACATTTGCTATCCTCCAGTCCTCTGGCACTATTCCTGTAGCCAATGATGACCTAAAAATCAAAGCCAAAGGCTCAGCAATCTCTTCCCTGGCTTCCCAGAGAATCCTAGGATAAATCCCATCCGGCCCCGGGGACTTATCTATTTTCACCTTGTCCAGAATTGCCAACACTTCTTCCCTACGCACCTCAATGCCATCTATTCTAATAGCCTGGGTCTCAGCATTCTCCTCCACAATATTATCTTTTTCTTGAGTGAATACTGACGAAAAGTATTCATTTAGTATCTCGCTTATCTCCTCAGCCTCCACACACAACTTCCCACCACTGTCCTTGACTGGCCCTACTCTTACCCTAGTCATTCTTTTATTCCTGACATACCTATAGAAAGCTTTTGGGTTTTCCTTGATCCTACCTGCCAAAGACTTCTCATGTCCCCTCCTTGCTCGTCTCAGCTCTCTCTTTAGATCCTTCCTCGCTTCCTTGTAACTATCAAGCGCCCCAACTGAAACTTCACGCCTCATCTTCACATAGGCCTCCTTCTTCCTCTTAACAAGAGATTCCACTTCTTTGGTAAACCACGGTTCCCTCGCTCGACCCCTTCCTCCCTGCCTGACTGGTACGTACTTATCAAGAACATGCAATAGCTGTTCCTTGAACAAGCTCCACATATCCAGTGTGCCCAACCCTTGCAGCCTACTTCTCCAACCAACACATCCTAAGTCATGTCTAATGGCATCATAATTGCCCTTCCCCCAGCTATAACTCTTGCTCTGCGGGGTATACTTATCCCTTTCCATCACTAACGTAAAGGTCACCGAATTGTGGTCACTGTCTCCAAAGTGTTCACCTACCTCCAGATCTAACACCTGGCCTGGTTCATTACCCAAAACCAAATCCAAAGTGGCCTCACCTCTTGTTGGCCTGTCAACATATTGTGTCAGAAAACCCTCCTGCACACATTGTACAAAGAACGACCCATCTAATGTACTCGAACTATATCTTTTCCAGTCAATATTTGGAAAGTTAAAGTCTCCCATAACAACTACCCTGTTACTTTCGCTCTTTTCCAGAATCATCTTCGCCATCCTTTCCTCTACATCTCTAGAACTATTAGGTGGCCTATAGAAAACTCCCAACAGGGTGACCTCTCCTTTCCTGTTTCTAACCTCAGCCCATACTACCTCGGAAGAAGAGTCCCCATCTTGCATCCTTTCTACCACCGTAATACTGTCCTTGACTAGCAGCGCCACACCTCCCCCTCTTTTGCCCCCTTCTCTGACCTTACTAAAGCACCTAAACCCCGGAACCTGCAACAACCATTCCTGTCCCTGCTCTATCCATGTCTCTGAAATGGCCACAACATCGAAGTCCCAGGTACCAACCCATGCTGCCAGTTCCCCTACCTTATTTCGTATACTCCTGGCATTGAAATAGACACACTTCAAACCACAGACCTGAACACTGCCGCCCTCCTGCGAAGTCAAAACTGTGCTCCTGACCTCTCTACTCTCAATCTCCCGTACCCCAAAACTACAATCCAGGTTCCCATGCCCCTGCTGAATTAGTTTAAACCCCCCCAAAGAGTACTAACAAATCTCCCCCCCAGGATATTGGTGCCCCTCAGGTTCAGATGTAGACCATCCTGTCTATAGAGGTCCCACCTTCCCCAGAAAGAGCCCCAGTTATCCAGAAATCTGAATCCCTCCCGCCTGCACCATCCCTGTAGCCACGTGTTTAATTGCTCTCTCTCCCTATTCCTCATCTCACTATCACGTGGCACGGGCAACAACCCAGAGATAACAACTCTGTTTGTTCTCGCTCTGAGCTTCCATCCTAGCTCCCTAAAGGCCTGCCTGACATCCTTGTCCCCTTTCCTACCTATGTCGTTAGACAATAATCCCTGGATTATTGCTCACACCACGTGCATATTGGCATAGGGTACATAAAATTAGAGAGATGAGTATGCGGCTCAAACACTGGTGTGGGAGAAGTAGGTGTCAGCTCACGGGGCACTGGCACCAGTAATGTGGAAAGTGGGGACTGTACCATTGGGATGGTCAGTGCAGACTCAATGGGCCGAATGGCCACCTTCTGCACTGTATGTTTTATGTTCTATGAACGGTACTAGGACTAATGAGCTGCTTGAATAGGAAAGTAGAGAAGATTTAAAACTAAATAATGGGGTAAGGGATCAAACTTTGGGAGATGTGGAATACCAAAGAATAGAGGCCAAACAAGAGAGTAAGTTACTAATATCGGAAATGATAAACCGGTCATGGCAGGAAAGGGCAGAGAGTAAAAATCTCAGAATAAATCAGCAGATAAGACTAGAGGCTATAAAAATAATAAAATGACAAAACTAAAGACTCTGTATCTGAATGCATGTTGCATTGTTGATATACTGATAGTGCAAAAATAAATAAGTACAATCTGTTAGCTAGTACAAAAACACGGGGCGCCATTCAGCAGCCTTGTCGTACCTAAGTTAGTGTCGGGAAGAGGCGATTGAATCTCTCGAGAGGCCTCTCACCTGAGCCGCAATGCTCAAAAAGTCTTGAGAGATTCAACGGAATGCTGTGAGATGTCGCAATGTGGATCTCACCATCAGTGGACGTGATCCAGATTAGCATATTTAAATGAGCTGCACGGATTCACCCAGAATTCAACAACCATGCCTGCAAGACCTCGCCAGGGTACAGTTTAGCACTGCTCCTCACAAACATGAACCAGTCGTAATGGCACCTGGGGAGTTTCCCTAGGCCATTGGAAACCCCGGGTGGTCGGGGGCAGGGCAGGATAGAACCCTGGCACTCCCTCAGGCAACTGGACACCTTGGCACCGCCAGCCTGGCACCCTGGCAGAGCCACCCATGCACACTGGAAGACCCCCCCCCACCACCACCGCCAAACCATGGGGAGCCCCCCTGGGATTCCCCCTCTACCTGGTAAGGTCTCCCAGGCCACCATTCCCTTTCCCCAAACAGCCGGGGGTTCTGTAATGGCCTGGGAGATCCCTCCCAAGTACCGTAATGCCTGGTCCATGTTTGTGTGCACCAGTACTAAACGGCACTCTTGCAAGGTCTCCCACTTCAAGTCTCCCACTTGAGTCCCTGGTGCCTGGAGAATCCAGCGAACATATTTAAATGAGTCATATACACTCTTTTAAATATGAAGATCTGGGTCACCCACAGTGAGGGCAAGATCCAGATTGCGGCATCTTACTAGATTCTATTAAGGTCTCTCGCAACATCGAAGGCCTTGTCCAGATCCCAAATCAGTGGCATGAGGCCACTTAATCGTGTCCCACACCTGTAGTATTGTGTATTGGTCTCCTTCAAGGAAGGATTTAAATGCATTGGAAGAAGTTCAGAGAAGGTTTACTGGACTAATCACTAGAATTGCAGGGTTATCTTATGTGGAAAATTTAGATATTCTTGGCTTTAATCCCCGGATATTAAAAGAATCAGAGTTCACTTGATTGAAACATATAAGATCATGAGCAGCACGGTAGCACAGCAGTTAGTACAGTTGCTTCATAGTTACAGGGTCCCAGGTTCGATTCCCACTTGGGTCACTGTCAGTGCGGAGTCTGCACGTTCGCCCCGTGTCTGCGTGGGTTTCCTCCGGGTGCTCCGGTTTCCTCCCACAGTCCAAAGATGTGCAGGTTCGGTGGACTGGCTAAATTGCCCTCAGATGGTTGAAAGGTTAGATGGGGTTACGGGGTTAGGGTGAAGGTATGGGGTTAGGGTAGAGGTCTGGGCGTAGGTAGGGTGCTCTTTCCAAGGGCCGGTGCAGACTCAATGGGCCGAATGGCCTCCTTCTGCACTGTAAATTCTATGATGAGGGGTCTTGACCAGGTGGATGTGGAGAGGATGTTTCCTCTAGTGGGAGAACCTAGAACTAGATAGAGATCACTGTTTAAAAATAAGGTGTAAGTCATTTAAGACAGAGATGAGGAGAACTTCTTTCCCTCAGGAGGTTGTGAGTCTTTGAACCTCTATTTCTCAAAAAACAGTGGAAGCTGCATCTTTGAATATTTTTATGCAGAGCTAGATAGATTCTTGGTAAGAGAGGGGTGAAAGGTTATGAGGCATAAATGGGATTGTGGAGTTGAAGTTACAATCAGATCAGTGGAGTAGCACTTCCGGTGGTGGCTGTGAAGGAGTAAGTCTCACATTTGGTGGCTCCCGCTCGGGTCGGACGTTTGGACCTATTCCCCCGATTTTCTACTGGACTTGAACTTTAAAACTGAAGACAGAGGCAATTGTGTACTGAATTCCCACATTGGTGCATGGAGAGAAGGACTAGAAGTGCTCGCAAAGGCAGAAACAGAAAGACAGAGAAGGCTTGGGCTGAAGCTGCAGCGGGAGACAGCATGGCGGAGGACTGGACCTCTGGTTTGTCATCCCAGCGGTCAACGGAGCAGCTGATGCAAGTTATTCAGGAAGGCTTTGCTAAGCAGAAACGGGACTGCTCGGACCCGATAAATGAGTCGATTGAGCGGCTGGACCTTAGATTAGACGCCCAAGATCCAGAAGGTGGAGAAGGTGCTGGCTGAGCAGGAGGAACATCAAACTGCGGTGGAGTTGGAGGTTGGGATGCTGAGAGCCCAGCAGAGAAGGTGGGGGACCTAGAGAATAGGTCCCGCCGGCAGAAATTGAGAATCGTTGGGGTCCCGGAGGGATCCGAAGGAGCGGACGCTGGGGCATACATCGCAGATATGTTTGAGAAGCTGCTGGGGGATGGGCATTCTCACGACCCTTGGAGGTGGATAGGGCTCACGGAGCACTCGTGAGGAAGCCGCTAATGGGAGACCCCCCCGAGGGCAATGGTGGTGAGATTCCATTCTACAGTGGGCCGAACAGACACGGAGTTGTAAGTGGGACAACAGTATCCTGCGGGTTGACCAAGACCTGAGTGTGGAGGTGGCCAGGAGAAGAGCAGGCTTCAACCAGATTAGGTCGATCGTTTTGAAGAAAAAGATGAAATTCGGACTGTTGTATCCGGCCCGTCTCTGGGTCACGTACGAGGAACAGCACTTTTATTTCAAGTCGCCTGAGGACGCGCTGGATTTCGTGAAAAGGAAAGGACTGGTGGTGGACTGAGAACTTTTGAACTTTGCTGCAACGTTCATGTTTTTTTTTTCTTTTTGTTTCACTTTTCTTTAAAAAAAGTTTCTCGTTTTAAGTTTTGTGGAAGTTAATTGTAATGCCTTCTGTATTGATTTGGGACCAGTGACAGAGCTGAGTGAGTTAAGGTTTTCATTTGCACTGTTGGGGGATGGAGGTGTGCACGTTTAGATTTTGGTGTTTTTCTGTCCGGCAATTGTGTGGGGATTGTTTGATGTTGGAGTATGTTTGTATGGGGGTGGGGTGGGGGGGGGGAGGGAACAATAGGTGGGAGGCTATCCAGCGCCAGGGATGGGGGCCACTAAGCTAGTTGGGCGGGCTAGCTCATGGAAGCGCAGTGGGGGGTGTGCAAATTTTTGGTTTATCAAAGGGGTTGGGATACAGAGTGTTGTTACTAGGGGGGAGGGGGGAAAATGTTCTGCTGACGAGGGAGGGACTTGGGCCAAGGAACAGAGAGGAGGTTGGGGGCGGAGGCTGCCTGGGGGTGGGGAGGTGGAGGCGTGGAGCATGGGCTGGAGGCGGGCCCAAAAAAGGGGATGGCTGATCGACGAAGGGTGGGGGGCAATGAGCCCCCCAACTAGGCTGATCACCTGGAATGTTCGAGGGTTAAATAGGCCGGTCAAGAGGGCACGTGTGTTCGTGCATCTTAGGGGACTGAAGGCGGACGTGGTAATGTTGCAGGAGACGCACCTTAGAGTAGCTGACCAGATTAGATTGAGGAAAGGCTGGGTCAGTCAGGTCTTTCACTCGGGAGGAGACTCAAAGACTAGAGGGATCGCGATCCTGATCAATAAGCGGGTGGTGTTTGGAGCGGGTAGAATAGTCTCGGATGTGGGAGGTCGATACATTATGGTCAGTGGGAAACTGGATGGGGTGCAGGTGGTATTAGTAAATGTATATGCGCCAAATTGGGATGATTCGGAGTTTATAAAGAAGATGCTGGGGAAGATACCGGACCTGGACTCGCACTGGTTGGTCATGGGAGGGGATTTCAACACAGTTAGTGACCTTGGCTTGGACCGGTCAAGCTCAAAAACGGGCAGGGTGCCAGCAATGGCAAAGGAACTAAAAGGGTTCATGGAGCAGGTGGGGGTGGGGTTGGGGAGGGGGGAGGGGGAGGGGGGGGGGGGTGGATCCATGGCAGCCGAGGGTGAAGGAGTTCTCCTTCTACTCACACGTGCATAAAGTGTACTCCTGGATCGATTTCTTCATTTTGAGCAGGGCGTTACTGGCAGGGGTGGTCGACACGGGGTACTCGGCGATCAATCTCAGACCATGCTCCTCACTGGGTTGACCTGCAGGTTAGTAAAGACAGTAACCAGCGCCCGCACTAGAGGTTAGATGTGGAACTTTTGGCTGACGACGGAGTGTGCGAGAGGCTGAGCGGTATTCAGAACTATCTGCAGGTCAACGACACGGGGGAAATTTCGGCAGCGATGTTCTGGGAAGCACTGAAGGTGGTGGTCAGAGAGGAGCTGACTTCGATATGGGACAAAAGGGAGAAGGTGGACGGGGCAGAGACGGACCAACTGGTAAAGGAGATACTACAGATCAATAGGATGTATGCGGAGATCCCCGAGGCCGGGCTTTTAAGGGAACGGCAGAGACTGCAGGCCGAGTTTGGCTTGTTAACCATAGGGGGGGTGGTGGAGCAGCTGAGAAAAGCGAGGGGGGCGATCTACGAGTATGGAGGGAAGGCCAGCAGAATGCTTGCACAGCAGCTTAGAAAGAGGGAGGCAGCCAGGGAGATAGGTAAAGTAAATGACGGAGATGGAAACCTGGTTGGAGATTCAGCAGGGGTGAATTAGGTGTTTAGGGATTTCTACAGTAGGCTGTATGGGTCAGAACCACCTACGGGGCCGGAGGGGATGAGGCACTTCTTGGGGGGGGCGGAGCTGAATTTCCCAAAGGTGGACGGGGAGCTGGTAGAAGGGTTGGGGGCCCCGATCCGGTTGAAGTGATAGTGGAGGGTCTGAAGGCCATGCAAGCGGGTAAAGCCCCGGGACCAGACGGGTACACAATGGAGTTTTATAAAAAGTTCTCTGGGATATTGGGGCCGGTGTTGATGAGGATATTCGATGAGGCAAGGGAAAGAGGGGTGCTGCCCCCGACGATGTCACAGGCCACGAGTTCGCTCACTCTGAAGCGGGACAAGAACCCGGAGCTGTGTGGGTCCTACAGGCCGATATCCCTGTTGACTGTGGATGCCAAACTGCTGGCCAAAACTTTGTCCTCCAGGATTGAGGATTGTGTTACAGACGTTATTGGGGAGGACCAGACGGGGTTTGTTAAGGGTAGGCAGTTGGTGGCCAATGTAAGAAGGTTGTTAAATGTGATCATGATGCCCCCGGAAGGTAGGGAGGTGGAGGTAGTGATCGCAATGGATGCAGAAAAAGCTTTTGATCGGGTAGAATGATATCTGTGGGAGGTACTGGGACAGTTTGGATTTGGACGGGGATTTATTGACTGGGTCAGGTTGCTGGTAACAGGCTCCTGTGGCAAGTATACAGATGAACAGGACAACATCGGACTATTTTAGACTGCACCGGGGGACGAGACAGGGATGCCCCCTCTCCCCACCGTTGTTTGCGCTGGCTATAGAGCCGTTGGCAATTGCTTTGAGAGCCTCAAGGAGCTGGAAGGGGCTGGTCTGGGGGGAGGAGAGGTTGGAGCAGAGAGTCTCGCTTATGCAGACGACCTGCTTCTGTCTGTATCGGACCCATTAGAGGAGGTGGAAGAAATGATGAGGAAGCTTTAGGTACCTAGGCATTCAAGTGGCGCGGGAATGGGACCGGCTGCATAAATTAAATCTGGCCCGGCTAGTAGACCAAATGAAGGACGATTTTCGGAGATGGGACGCGCTCCCGTTGTCATTAGCTGGGAGGGGGCAGACGGTGAAGATGACGGTCCTCCTGGGATTCCTGTTTGTGTTTAAATGCCTCCCCATCTTTATTCCGCGGTCCTTTTTTAAACGGGTCAACAAAGTGATCACTGGCTTTGTTTGGGTGGGCAAGACCCCATGCGTTAGGAAGGAAATGCTTGAGCGGAGTCGGGGAGAGAGTGGGCTGGCGCTGCCAAATTTTAGTAACTATTACTGGGCAGTGAATATAGCCATAATCAGGAAGTGGGTGGTGGGGGAGGGGTCGGCATGGGAGCGTATGGAGGCGGATTCATGCACGGGCACCAGTTTGGGGACGTTGGTAACTGCGTTTCTGCCATTCCTGCCGGCACAGTACTCCACCAGCCCCATGGTGGTGTCAGCCCTGAGCGTCTGGGGGGCAATGCAGGAGACATGTGGGAGCAGTGGGAGCATCGGTCTGGTCCCCAATCTGTAATAATCACCGGTTTGCCCCAGGAAGTATGCATGGGGGGGTTCCGGATATGGCGGAGAGCAGGGATTGAGAGGATGGGGGATATGTTTATAGAGGGGAGCTTTCTGAGTATGAGGGCGCTAGAGGAGAAGTTTGGGTTGGCGAGGGGAAACAAATTCAGGTATCTGCAGGTGCGGGACTTCCTACGTAAACAGGTGTCAACCTTCCCACTCCTACCGCTAAGGGGGATTCAGGACAGGGTAGTTTCCAGAGGGTAGGTAGGAGAAGGGAGCGTCTCGGACATTTACAAGGAACTTATGGGGTCAGAGGAGACGCAGACCGAGGAGCTGAAGCACAAGTGGAAGGAGGAGCTGGGAGGAGAGAAGAGGATGGTCTATGGGCGGACGCGTTGAGTAGAGTCAACGCGTCTACAACATGTGCCAGGCTCAGCCTGACACAATTTAAGGTCGTTCATCGGGCTCACACGACAGTGGCCCGGATGAGCAGATTCTTTGGGGTGGAAGACAGGTGTGCAAAATTTGAGGGAAGACCAGCGAACCATGTCCACATGTTCTGGGCATGTCCGACGCTAAGGGGATTTTTGCAGGGGTCTGCAGATGTCATGACCACGGTGTTAAAAATAAGGGTAGCGCTGAGTCCAGAGGTGGCGATTTTCAGGGTATCGGAAGACCTGGGAATCTAGGAGGAGAAAGAGGCAAAGTTCTGGCCTTTGCTTCCCTAGTAGTCCGGAGATGGATACTATTAGCTTGGAGGGACTCAAAACCCCTGAAGTCGGAGACCTGGCTATAGGACATGGCTAGCTTTCTCTGTTTGGAGAAAATCAAGTTCACCTTGAGAGGTTCCTGTTAGGGTTCACCCGGAGGATTCGCCTGGAGGTGGCAACCGTTCATCGACTTCTTTGTGGAAAATTAATCGTCAGCAGAAGGGGGGAGGGGGCGATTAGTTTAGCTTAAAGCAGGGGGCTAATAAAGGTGGGACCTGTAAGGGAGGGAGACGGCTTTTGCACTATGTTTATAGTTTCATGTACATTGTTTATTGTGTTGTTATAATACCAAAAAATACCTCAATAAAATGTTTATTAAAAAAAAAGATCAGTGGAGTAGCCTGGATATTCCTGGGCCAGGAACAAAGGCAGCAGACTAGCTGCCGTTCTGACACAATTCAGCCCTCGAAACTCACAACATCCCAATCCATTTTCTGGATACCTACGTGAAAAGTAACAGAAAAGTATGTGCACAACTAAAAGTTATTGCTTCCGATCTTCGTCTTCAGTATTCTGGATTATTTGGGTCTGTCAACAGCAGTGTGATGTGTGGTGCATGATAATAAAACACGTTTGTGAAGTCAAATTCCAAGAAAAATATCTCATAAAGGAATAGTTAAACTTTCAGGGTTCTAGGTGGTGCATGTGGTTCTCCAGTTCTGTGGGTTTGAACGAAAGCCTACACAAACTAACGCAAAAGAAAAGTATTCTGGGCAAATCTTCATTGCTCATTGTCAAAGAGTCAGAGGATTATGTTCAATAGCATGGTGGCAATGAAAACAGAGAAAGGACATATTCAGCTTCTCTGTGTCCAGAAATGGCTAAAACCCAACAATGGGCTTGAATGCACAATGGTGCAAGAGTGTATGAAAAACACCTCGAGTCTACAGATTATAAACATTGTGCAGTTCTTGAATCTACTTAAGACTTACATCCAATCACTCAAGAACAGGAGTTTATGAAGGGAATGTTTTCAGTTCAAGAACTGGAATTTACCACATAGAAAAATGCATACTGGAAAGTCGTTTGAACATACTTTAGCCAATTATGTTGTCAGTTGATGGGCTGTTGTTGGCCTGACCTGGGATAACCTGATATTACTTCTGCCAAACGCCTGAATAATGGTGGCATTTTTTTCTTTAAACTCTAGCTACTTCTGCCGAAATGGAGCGAAATGATCAACACGGACAACTACAAAGAATCGATTGGATTTAAAGATGGACATTGAAATATAGCAGCAAACTCCCTTTCCATCCAATGCATCCTATAAGGCCTATTATATAGGTTGTTGCAAGTGAACTCAGCCATTCAGGCCAGGAGCTACTTAGCTCAATTTCCAGACTGTACTGAATTTGCTGATTTTGGTTAAGCCAGTAGCTGTCATTGGCATGAACCCATCCCCAAAGAGTAGGGAGCGGAAAGATTACTAGAGAGTTCTTACTCTTGATAATGCAGTGGTTCCTGCCTGCAAATATATTTACGTCAACAATAAAGTGCGGGTGTGATCAGGCTCAACTGTGATGCACTTTACACCTCACACCTGCCCTTTGGAATCTCGTCGGCATTGCCATATTTCACCACGTTCAAAGATTACCCAAGGTGGCCGTGTACCTTGATGATGTATTGATTACAGGGACTACAGAGCAGGAGCATCTAGCAAACCTGGAAGAGGTCTTGTGGTGGTTTTCAAACACAGGGGTACACCTCAAAAGAGAGAAGTGCATTTTCCAAGTGAGTGAGGTAACCTATCTAGGATACCGAGTGGACAAGAAAGGTCTATGTTGTGTTCAGTGTTCGTTGTCTAGCAAGGAATCTACAGAACTACTAGTGACTTGTCCAAACCAGGATTTTATTAATGCACACATGGTAAGGAAACAATCAGATACAGAGCAAGTTAGCATAGAGTTTCTTTAGACTCCCCTGGAACTACTCCTATCCATGACTGTCATCACGTACGTCTTACAACATTCTGAGGATCACCAGATCTGCCCTGACTTATATCTGATGCCACCTGCTGGTGGGAGGTCACATTGTTGTATAAATGGCCACCTGCTGGTGGAAGGTCACACTGCTGCATACATGGAATATTATCTGCAGGCATATCATCAAATCCCCCTTCCTTAGGAGATATTGAACTTTGTTTACAAACATGGTTACTATCATTAATCTATTCATTAGTAATAAGCATAAGTATTAACTAGAGTATCCATAAACGTGATATGCCTTCGAACAGGTCACTTGGGTTGTTTCCAGCCTTTTCGAGCAAAGAGGAATGCTTCGTATCCTCTTTACACTGTGCCTTTGGAAGGCATGTATCCATAATACCCACACATGTGTCACCAGCTTCTTTTTCGTTCGTGTTTTTCCAATGATGGTGTTTACTGCTTTGTTGTGTGTTTTTTGTCTTTTCTGTCTCTGGCTTATTAGTCACCATATTGCTTTCTTCTCTTTTGTTTTTGCCAGTGGGATGAGCTTGCTCCGTCTTGTTTTAACAATTAGTTTGCAAATTCTTTTCTTTTTATGTTTGGGCTTGGCAACCCCTGGTTCGGTGCTGGTCTGCACCCTGTGCATGGAAGTATGCGGATGCTCAGGTGGAGCCTGAGGTGCTGACACGTCATCACGGGATTGAGTGACCATGCCCAATTCTTCACTCTCAACTGGATGTTGGAGAATCTCATTTTCTGATGCCTGGGTGAAGGTTAGATCTACGACAATAGGTGCTGCCCCTTCTTGGCTCGCTGGAGCGATGCTCAATGGCTCCTCATCACTGGAAATGCAGACACTCTCTGGTCATGACGATCCAGGCATTGGGTTATCTTGGTCTTGCTCGAGTATATATGTGTGATCCGCTGAGCTACAGTGCAAAATAGTCATCAGTTCCTCCCACTCATCTTCAGGTGGGGAGCAGCAGGGAGTCGACCCTTCTCAGTGTCCAGCGCGGTCTGGGCGTCCACGTGACCACCTCGTCACTCCCGCCAAACCGCCGGGGCAGCACACCTTAGACCTCTTCATCGAGTCCAGCATTGTTCCTGCAGAATAGGTGTGCAAAAAGTTCATACCCTCTTCATCTGGCTCACGTTCGACACTTTCTCTTTCCACCTCATCTTCGAGGTCAGCACACATGTCTTTGTAGTATTCATCATCTGATTCAGCATCGTCTGCAATGATTTTTCCTGTAAAATACAACATTGCACGCGGAATTATGTGTTCACGCAAGAGGCAGCCAATTTCAAAGTCAGCCTCGAGTTTCACTGTCGTGCTCTTATTTACCATTCCACGCTGTGAATCGTCAGGTTGACTGAAGAAATTAAAGAATGATTCATTTGATACAGTTTTTGTAACTTCTGCAAGGGCTTCGGCCTTGGTGTTTCGGCATAATTTGAATTGTTTTCAACATGACATTTTTGCCCTCCTTCCAGTCAATCTTACAGACTCGGCACCCCATCATTTCTGGTTCATCAAAGAATGAAGATTCAAGCTTGTCAGGTCATGATTCCACCTGGTATACTTTTGTAACCACCTTGTTTGTGAAATATTCATTGGGCTCGAACGTAAACTCCAGAGTCAAGCTCATCGACTGTACATGCTCTGAACATTTAACATTCACATCTTGTCGATACTTTAATATGGGCTCGTCATGATCCTGTATCATGCCACTGAGCACATTCACCTTCTTGAAGACCAGAATTGTTAACCAGAATTGCGAATGCTCTTTAGCTCTTCCGTCTCTTTGTCTGATTTGTTGTCTTCCGCCTGGATTTCTTCTGAATCCTCATCAAATGACTGCAACTTCATTGCAGTGTTAATGTAAGCCTACTTGTGACAATATGAAATGAAATGAAAATCGCTTATTGTCACGAGTAGACTTCAATGAAGTTACTGTGAAAAGCCCCTAGTCGCCACATGCCGGCGCCTGTCCGGGGAGGCTGGTACGGGAATCGAACCGTGCTGCTGGCCTGCTTGGTCTGCTTTAAAAGCCAGTGATTTAGCCCAGTGAGCTAAACCAGCCCCTAATAAAGATTATTCTTATTATGTACGGATCTGTAGTATTCAGCTGGCCACCCATCCTCTGGGACATACAGCCGCTCAACTAAGTTCAGGGATTCACATGCATCCGCTCCTATGATGAATTCTATTTTCATGTCCACAATATAAAACAGTAACATGCATGTCCTGTCGCCCATGGAGAGCTCAAGTTCACATTCACCAAAAGTTTCCATCTTTTTTGTACCGTAATATATCGGCAGTCCTGGCCAATCAGTGACTTTCAGCTGTGTGTTCAGCTTGTGCAAAACAGACCGACTGAGGAGGATGGCCCTCGGTTTAATGTCAAGGTCACATCGTAACAATGAGTTATTCAGGAACGCCATCAATTTCCATCTGGTTTTAATAGTTTCTGGCGAGTTCTTACTAGTTTTATTCTTTTTTGAAATTGTGTCATCATCCTTGTTGGTCGGACTCTTCTCGTCCCTGGTTGCAATAAGATCAATGAAGAACTGTTCATCCGGAGGTATCTCATCAACCACATTTACTGATCTTATATTGTCCACTGTATGACGTGCAAAACATTGTTTTGCAAAATGCCCCACACGGCCACAACTGGAAGAGACTTTTCCAAAGGCCGGATATTGCCTTGGGCCATGTCGATCCCACACTTTGGGCATAGGATGGTGGCTCCTATCGACTGCTTAAAATGGCCTGCCACACTGAGACCACATTTCTTCATGACGTGCGTCACGGCACTAATGGCGTTGGCATCTTCCTCTGTGTTGCCGTCAAAATCTTTCGAGCAGAGTGTGCTGATTTACTGTGCAGCCACCTCGCTCTCCTGGCAAATTCTTATTGCTTGATCCAGTACCAAATCTTCTTCCCGCAGCAACATCTCACTTAGCTTATCATTAGCTACACCAAAGACAATTTGGTTGCGGATCAGAGAAGATTTCAGGCTGCTGAAGTTGCATGACTGGGCCTTCAACCTCAAGTCAGTGACAAAACTGCTGAACGATTCACCAGGTTTCTGAGTACACGTACGGAACATATATCTCTGGAAAGTCACATTCATTTGGGCGGAGCAATCTCGATCAAAGTACCCAGTGACTTCATTGTATCTCTTGCTATCCTCCTCATTGTCAAAAGCAAAAGTATTGTACAGTTGAATTGCTTGTGGTCCTGCCACCGTGAGCAGCCTTTTGTCAGGCTGTGCCTGCAGGCCGAGGGCCGAAACATAGAGTTTGAACTGCTGCTTGAATAGCTGTTTGTCTACATTACCCGATACTTGAAGCTGGTGGGGGGCTTTTCAGTCCGTCCATCTCGAACTTCAGTGTCTTTTACTGCATTCAGTCACCACAGGTTGCAGTTCACCAGGTCGGTTCTTCTGCCAAATTTACCTTCAAATCTTCAGCACTCTGGTACCATGCTGTGTCCGGTGTTCGTTGTCTAGCAAGACATCTACCAAATGACTTGTGACTTGTCCAAACCGGGATTTTATTAATGCGCGGTAAGGTAATGATCAGATACAGATCAAGTTATCATAGAGTTTCTTTAGACTCCCCTGGAACAACTCCTATGCACGACTGTCCTCATGTACATTTTACAACCTTTTGAGGATCACCGGATCTGCCTTGACTTATATCTGAATCCACCTGCTGGTGGGAGGTCACATTGCTGTATAAATGGAATATTATCTGCAGGCATATCACCACAGTCTACACCCCGTGGAGGAGAAGGTTAAAGCCATTAAAGAAGCATCTATCCCACAAAATGCCACAGAACTGAGATCCTTCCTGGAACTCGTCAATTATTATGGAAAATTCATCCCAAACCTGGCCTCTCTGCTGTCATCATTACATCTGCCGTTGAAGAAACACCAGAAATGGTTGTGGCAAGCGTCACAAGATAGGGCCTTTGAGAAAGTAAGACATCAGCAATTATCATCTAACATACTAGCCCATTACAATTCCAAAAAGTAACTCATACTGACATGTGCCGCCTCTCCCTATGTAGTTGGGGAGAGGGTGGGGGGGGGGGATACTCTCACATCGTATGCCCCCCCTCCCCCCGGCGATTCTCGGACCAGGATGGGCCGAGCGGCCGTACAAAAACACCCGAGTCCCGCCGGCGCCGTTCACACCTAGTTTTACCCGGCGGGACCTCAGCGTGAATAGATCTGGGGGCGGCCTGGTGTGGGAGAGGGGAGTCCGACCCCGGGGGGGCCTCCGTTTTGGCGTGGCCCGCGATCGGGGACGACCAATCAGTGGGCCGGCCTCTCGGTCTGGGGGCCTCTTTTGTTCCGCGCCGGCCCCTGTAGCCCTACACCATGTTGCGTCGGGGCCAGCACGGAGAAGGGAGCCACCGCGCATGCACGGCAATCACGCCGGACCAACTGCGCATACGCAGACCCGCGGCGCCAATCTGACGCCGGGGATTGATAGCTGGAGCGGCGTGGGTCGCTCCAGTGCCATGCTGGCACCCTGTAGGGGTCATAATCGCTGCTCCTGAGCCATGTTGATGCTGTCGAGAAACACAACGGCATTTACAACGGCTTCAACACTTAGCCTTAGGATCAGAAAATCCCGCCCTATGTATTTTATGCCAAGTGTTGGTCGTTCTGGGTGAGTGTGCTTAACACTCAATTTGGCTCTGTTTCTTTACTTAGCTCTGGAGTCGCCAGGTATCGTTAAGATACCGCCACAAGTTCAAGGTGAAGTTCAAAGCAATAAAACCATACACCAATTAGTAAGTCCAAACAACTGAGTTTATTATAATACAATTATAATAACTACCCATGCACACGCTAAAAGGATTAAGCTATTCCTACCGCTAAATAAACTAATACTTATCTCGAAGGAACTGCCGGGTCAGGGAACAAGGCCTCTTGCTCTGCTCTGGTCTGCAGACTTCAGGTTGGTATAAGTTAAAAGGGGTCAGGAGTGTCTATCTCTGGTAGCGATCGTTGTGAGACACTTACTTGCTGGCGGCTGCTGTCCGAACCTCTCTCTCTCCCCTTCAGGGTCTTCTTGGCAAAAGCTGATCGAGGTGCTGGCCCACAGGGGAGAGCTGGTCAAGGAGAGAGGAGGGCTGGACAAGAAGAATGAACCATGTGTGGGACCTGTCTTTTATAGGTCCCAGGGATCCGCGCCCCTTTGGGCGGACTCCCTTACCTGCTTGCAATCGATTGGGTCTCTTCCCAATCGATATGTTTGAATCCCCCCAATACTGAGGCTGTTCCTTAGCTACTGGGCGGGCTCTCAGGCTCTTTGTTTTCGAACCCTGCTGGTGCCTGGGTGTCTGGTATCCTTTACAATGTTGCAGTTACTTCCCCATTTGTGTCCATTGTCTCTGGAATTGTTCCATTAACATGCTAACTATCTCGGAGATTGTCTCATTAGTATGCGGAATGTTCGTTTAGGTGCTGTCTGCTTTCTTAGCAGACAGAATCCACACCTGCTTGGTGCAGCCTGCTGGTGCTGCAAATATTGCCCATTTTATCCTATATGCTTTGCGTTCCTCCATTTTGTATTCAGGGAATGGCCAACTTCGGTGGCTACACAAGAGAGCCAGAAGTTCCCCACTCTCCCCCATCCTACCCTCCAACTTCGGCTCTCCACACCCATGGGAGTGGTCAGGCGGACCATGGTTATAGTAGATGTCTACTTGCCTGGTCTGCTTTCGGTTTCATGTTCTTAACCTTGCTTAGTGAATTCCCGTTACAAATGGATGGAAGCACGCTGCATGGCCTCTAGAACCTCCCAGGCTGCGATTGCAAAACTCCGACAGAGCATTGCGCTCACGACATACCGGATAATGGTATAGCCTTCACTAGTGGGGAGTTGCAAGTTTTTCTGAAATCAAGTGGCAGCAAACACGGCTCCATATCACCCATCACCCAGTGGTCTGGCAGAGTGGGCAATGCAGACCTTCAAAAATGGAATGAAGAAGCAGCCGGCCAGATCCATGGGGACAAGATTGGCACAATTTCTGTTTGATTACAGAACTATGCCCTGTATGACAGCAGGAGTCGCCCCTGCAGAGCATATTGATGGCACATTAATGTCACCCCAGATTTAACCTGCTAATTCCAAATTTAGCTGGGAGGGTGGAGTCTGAACAGGAAATCATGATGCCTTGAAACTCAAGAGTGTGTCGCGACTGGGGCGCTGTTTATGTGTGGAACTTCGGAGGTGGCTCCAGCTGGGTTCCTGGAGACATACTAGAAAAGACAGGGCCAGTCTCCTACAAGGTGAAGGTGCAAGGGGAAGCCCTGAGGAAGCATCTGGACCACCTTAGAAGGAGGGAACCCGTTCCCATCGAAGCCGCATCTCCGATTCCAGTTGGGCCATCTCTGGCACAGGGCTAGCACCCAAGGGGAACCCTATGCCCACCTCCTCTGATAGTGAAGACTCATGCTCTGGCATGGAGGCCAGGGAATTAGGTTTGTCCCCGGTGGCCGATACTCTTTAAGAACCTGTATCAATGACACTCAGACGCTTTCTCAGGAAGCGAAGGTCACCTGTCCATTTTACACCTCCTGTTCCGGCTCCACCTGCCGTGGATTCGAGGTCAGGCACAAAGAGGCAGGAGAGACCTAATTGCAGTGAGAGCACGGGGGATGAAGTGGATTTGATGGGGGGAAGGATGTCATGATGTCCACGAAGACCACGGGTGATCGGCGATGGATTTCCCCATGGGGCTTGTGGAGTATGAGTTCCCGTATTGAGTGGGTGGAGGCTCGCCCAATAGGGACTCACTGTCGGGACTTTAAAATGTGTAACCCAGACGCAGACCAGTGTTCCTGATAGTCCCGGGATGGGACGCTGGCATTGTGCACCATGGCTGTGGCTTGTTTCTGTTCAAGGAATAAGGAATAAACCTGTTAACCTGGCCCTGGCTGGAGTTATTACAACCAGGATGACATCTGATTTTTAGGTATTCTTGGCATGTTTGCCTCTCCTGTTCAGTGAACTTGGGTTAATCCACCAGCTGGATGGTAATGGTATAGTGAAAGATAAGCTGGGCCATGAGGTTATAGTACAAGTTGTGGTTGAATACAAATCACAGCGCCTAATGGAAGCCCAATTGTGACTTGCTCGCTCTGTTGGAAATCTATCCCATCTAACAGGTTGGTAGTGCCACACAGCACGATGGAAGGTACCCTCAAAGTGAAGGTGGGTCTTCATCTCCACTAGGGCTCCTACCAAAACTGTCATGTGAGATGCACCATTTTTTTTTTATTCATGCGATGTGGGCATCACTGGCTGGGCCAAAATTTCGTGCCTTTGAACTGAATGGCCATTTCGGAGGGCTTTTCAGAGTCGATCACAATGCTGTGGTAAAGATGGCAGATTTCCTGCCCAAAAACACATTAGTGAACCAGATGGGTTTTACAATGATCAATAGTTTCATGGTCATCATTAAACTTTTAATTCCAGATTTTTATTGGATTTAAATTTCATGGTTGAATGCTGGGATACAAACCCGGGTCCCCAGAGTGTTGACACAGAGCATTGCTGCCTGATGCCGCTGAGGACCCGGGTTCGAATCCCGGCCCTGGGTCACTGTCCGTTTGGAGTTTGTACATTCTCCCCATGTTTGTGTGGGTTTCACCCCCACAACCCAAAGATGTGCAGGTTAGGTGGATTGGCCACGCTAAATTGCCCCTTAATTGAAAATTGATTTGAACCGTTAGCTCCGTTCTCCCTTCGCAGTTGCTGGCAGACCGCTTGAGATTGTCCAGTATTTTCTGTTTTTGTCTCAGATTCCAGCATCTGCAGGAATTTGCTTTTATCCCCACAGCATTACCCTGAGTTGCTGGATTATTAGCTCAGTGACAATACTACTACACTACTGCCTCCCTTTAGACAGGTAAATTGGAGAGGATGAGGTCAAATATGTTTATCCCTCTTGTTGATTCCAATGGTTGCCATGAGGAAGTAAGAAATTTATTAATGGATATAGATAGGTTAGGTGAGTGGGCCACAATTTGGCAGATGGAATTTAACATGGATAAGTGTGAGGTTATCCATTCTGGTCAGAGGAACAAACAGGCAGCTTAAGACCAAAAGACCATAAGACATAGGAGTAGAATTTGGCCCATCAAGTCCACACCGCCATTCATGGCTGATATGTTTCTCATTCCCATTCTCCTGCCTGCTCCCCATGAAGCCTGATTCCCCCATTAATCAATAATCTACGGTATCTATCTCTGTCTTAAAGACACTCAGTGAATTGGCCTCCACAGCCTTCTGCGAAAGCGTTCCACAGATTCACCACCCTCTAGCTGAAAAGAATCCTCCTCATCTTTGTTTTAAAGGATCGTCCCTTCAGTCTGAGGCAGTGCCCTTCAGGGCTGGTTTAGCACACTGGGCTAAATCGCTGGTTTTTAAAGCAGACCCAGGCAGGCCAGCAGCACGGTTCAATTCCCGTACCAGCCTCCCCGAACAGGCGCCGGAATGTGGCGACTAGGGGCTTTTCACAGTAACTTCATTTGAAGCCTACTCGTGACAATAAGCGATTTTCTTTCAATTTCATTTTTCATTTCTAGTGGAAACATTCTCTCCACTCTATCCAGGCCTCGCAGTATCGTGTATGTTTCAATAAGATCCCCCCTCATTCTTCTAAACTCCAACAAGTGGACATCCAGAGTCTTCAATCGTTCCTCATACGGCAAGCTCTTCATTCTAGGGATCATTCTTGTGAACCTCCTCTGGACCCTTTCTAAGCCCAGCACATCCTTCCGTAGCTGTTAGGCAATAGAGAGAAACTTCAAAATGCTTCAGCGCCGAGGGATCTGGGTGTCCTTCTGCCTGAATCATAGAAAGTTAGTATGTAGGTAATAACGAAGGCAAATGAAATTTTGGCATTCATTGTTAATGGAATAGAGTATAAAAGTACAGAAGTGTTGTTGCAACTATATAGGAAATTGGTGAGACCACATCTGGAGTACTGCACGCAGTTTTGGTCCTCTCACTTGAGGAACGACGTAAATGTATTAGAGGCAGTTCAGAGAAAGTTCACTGGATTGATTCCAGGGATGAAGGACTTGTCTTATGAAGAGAGGTTGAGTAGTTTAGACCTATACTCGTTGTAGTTTAAAAAAATAAGATAAGATCTAATTGAAGTATATAAGATGCTAAAGGGGATTGACAGGGTAGATATAGAGTGGATGTTTTCCCTTGTTGGACATTCTAGAACAAGAGGTCATAGGACAGCACAGTGGTACAGTGGTTAGCACTGTTTCTTCACAGCTCCAGGGTCCCAGGTTCGATTCCCGGCTCAGGTCACTGTCTGTGCGTAGTCTGCATGTTCTCCCCGTGTTTGAGTGGGTTTCCTCCGGGTGCTCCGGCTTCCTCCCACAAGTGCCGAAAGAGGTGCTGTTAGGCAATTTGGACATTCTGAATTCTCCCTCTGTGTACCCAAACAGAAACTGGAATGTGGCAACTGGGGGATTTTCACCGTAACTTCATGGCAGTGTTAATGTAAGCCTACTAGTCACAATAAAGATTATTATATATAGTTTTAGGCGATGGGGTGGCAGATTTAAAACAGAAATGAGGGGAATTATTTCACTCAATGTATTGTGAATCTGTGGAATTCTCTGCCCCAGAGCGCAGTGGACACCAGAACATGAAACAAATTTAAGGAGGAGAAAAATAGGTTTTTAATTAGTAAAGGTGTGAAGGGTTATGGAGAGCGGGCAGGAAGGTGGCGATAAGGCCGAGATGAAGTCAGCCATGATTGTATTGAATGACGGAGTGGGCTCAAGAGGCTGAGTTTCCTCCTCTTGCTCCTAGTTCTTATGTTCTTATGTTCTCACCATCTGCCACAGACCCAGTCTAGCAGCTATGTTCTTCAGGACTCAGCCAGTTAGGTCAGTAGTGGTGACACCGAGCCACTCTTGGTGATGGATTTTGAAGCCCCCCACCCAGAGTACATTCTGTGCCCTCAGTGCTTCCTCCAAGTGGTGTTCAACATTAGAAGTACTGCTCGAGGGGCCAGATGGCCTACTCCTGCTCCTAGTTCTTATGTTCTTCATCAGTTGATGAAGGGATGTGGTAATCAGCAGGAGGTTTTCTTGCCCATGTGTGACCTGAGGCCATAAGATTTCAGGGTGACCGGTGTCAATGTTAAAGACGCCCATGGCAACTCACTCCCGACTGTATACTACTGTCCCACCACCTCTGGTGGGTATGTCCTCATACCTAGGGATGGTGATGATAGTGTCTGTGACATTGTCTAAGGCATGATTTGGCTAGTATGACTATGTCAGGCTATTGCTTGACTAGTCTGTGAGACAGTTCTCCCAATGTTGACACAAATCCCCGGATGTTTGTCAGGAGGATTTTGTCGGGTCAACACAACAGGGGCAGCACGGTAGCATTGTGGATAGCACAATCGCTTCACAGCTCCAGGGTCCCAGGTTCGATTCCGGCTTGGGTCACTGTCTGTGCGGAGTCTGCACATCCTCCCCGTGTGTGCATGGGTTTCCACCGGGTGCTCCGGTTTCCTCCCACAATCCAAAGATGTGCAGGTTAGGTGGATTGGCCATGATAAATTGCCCTTAGTGTCCAAAGTTGCCCTTAGTGTTGGGTGGGGTCACTGGGTTATTGGATAGGGGGAGGTGTTGACCTTGGGTAGTGTGCTCTTTCCAAGAGCCGGTGCAGACTCGATGGGCCGAATGGCCTCCTTCTGCACTGTAAATTCTATGATAAGACAGGGCCCATCCATTTCCAATGCCCAGGTCCATGCCGGGCGGTTTGTCCGGTTTCATTCCTGCAGAGAGTGCTCCTGCACTTGTCAAGGGATTGACTTTGACTGCAAGAGCTGTGGGCACACCACACACTCCTTCCTAATCTTGGATTCTACAGATGCGATTACCCCGTAGACAGCAGCATGAGAGGGAGATAGAGCAGATGCTGCAAATAAGAGGACTGAAGAAAGGTCCTGAACCTGAAAAAGTAACTGTTTCTCTCTCCACAGATGCTGTCAGACCTGCAGAGTGTTTCCAGCTGTTTTGTTTCCATATTAAATAAGAGGGCAAGCTTCTTGTAGAAAAAGATGAGCTCTCTGTCGGAAACCTTGGGTCTTCCGGGTGAACTTTGCATCTATGCTTAAGCCAGGATCAATGTGTTCGTCATCTGTAATTCAAGAAGGAGATGTTAACAGAACTCTCTCACCTCTTAGAAGCAGATCTGCAGTCTCAGATTCACACAAGGGCTGTGCTGACAGTGGCTGCAAAGGTGACTCGAGGCCATGAATATCTATGATGTGGAGATGCCGGCGTTGGACTGGGGTGAGCACAGTAAGAAGTCTTACAACACCAGGTTAAAGTCCAACAGGTTTGTTTCAAACACGAGCTTTCGGAGCACGGCTCCTTCTTCAGGTGAATGGAAAGGCTTGTTCCAGAAATGTTTATATAGACACAGTCAGAGATGCCCCGGAATGCGAGCACCTGCAGGCAATCAAATCATCAAAGATGCAGAGAGAGAGGTAACTCCAGGTTAAAGAGGTGTGAGGATTGAGGCTGTTGCAGCTGGCGCTAGGAGGGGTGTCCAGAACCGATTCAGTGTCCCTCGCCATGCTAAGTTATGTATGGCAGGAATCGCAAGGGACTCTGTCGCCCAATGGGCTACAGAATCATGGAGGCGTGGAGAATCTGGTACAGCAGGGTTTGAACCTCAATGCTGCTGCCAGCAGGGAACTGGGGCATCGGAAACGGATCGATGATTTTCCCCAAACACTGGATTCCCCTCTGCATCGGGAACTCCAATACCGGCAGCGGGCAGCAGGGAATCCAGCTCAAAATTAACTCTTCTGAGTCCAATATGACTCCTCCTCAGAACTCCAAAACATTAATTCTGTTTTTCTCTCTCCACAGCTGCTGCCTGATGGGCTGAGGTTTCGCAACATTATTTGATTTGATTTGATTTATTATTGTCACATGTATTAATATTAAGTGAAAAGTATTGTTTCTTGCATGCTGTACAAACAATGCATACCGTACATAGGGAAGGAAGGAGAGACTACAGAATATAATGTTACAGTTATAGCAAGGTGTAGAGAGAAGATCAACTTAATACGAGGTCGGTCCATTCAAAAGTCTGATGGCAGTAGGGAAGAAGCTGTTCTTCAGGCGGTTAGTACGTGACCTCAAACTTTGGTATCTTTTTCCTGACGGAAGAAGATGGAAGAGAGTATGTCCGGGGTGCGTGGGGCCTTTAATTATGCTGGCTGCCTTTCTGAGGCAGCGGGAATTATAGATAGAGTCAATGGATGGGAGGCTGGTTTGCATGATGGATTGGGCTACATTCACAACCTTTTGTAGTTTCCTGCGGTCTTGGGCAAAGCAGGCTCCATACCAAGCTGTGATACAACCAGAAAGAATTATTTCTATGGTGCATCTGTAGAAGTTGGTGAGGGTCGTAGCTGACATGCCAAATTTCCTTAATCGTCTGAGAAAGTAGATTCGTTGGTGGGCTTTCTTAACTATAGTGTCGGCATGGGGGGACCAGGACAGGTTGTTGGTGATCTGTACACCTAAAAACTTGAAGCTCTCGACCCTTTCTACTTCGTTCCCATTGATGTAGACAGGGGCATGTTCTCCACTACGCTTCCTGAAGTCGATGACAATCTCCTTCGTTTTGTTGACATTGAGGGAGAGATTATTTTCGTCACACCAGACGACAATAATCTGCTTTTATCTGCTTTTATTTACGATTTTTGCTTTTATTTCAGAGCTCCTATGCCAGAGGAGGGGAGTTCACAGCGTTACCTCTCTGATCAGAGAGGAGCAGGTGGAGAGGGCACATGGCTGGCTTTGAGAAGTGCTTCAAACGGTGCTGCCCCCCAGCTAAGGCAAGACTCAATAGCATGTTCAGTGCTGGACCGCACCCCACAATAATTCAAGTTTGCAAAAGGTTTGCAAGCCCGATGTGTAAGTTTGAATTGTTCACTGATGTCCTTCAGGGAAGGAAATCTGCCATCCTTACCTGGTCTGGCCTACATGTGACTCCAGGCCCACAACAATGTGGTTCACTCTTAACTGCCCTCTGCAATGGCCTAGCAAGCCACTCAGTTCGAGGCTAATTAGAGAGATGGGCAATAAATGTTGTCACAGCCAGCAACGCCCACATCCCATAAACTTTGTAAAAATGAATGGATCTGAGTTAATTGCACATCGTGACACCCATTCCCACTTTCAGGTATCCAATTTAGCCCCCTGTGGCACCTGAAAACAGAGGTGAACAAGATCTGATTGCACGCAAAGCATCTGGTATATATTTATCATCTACTACTTCCACTCCAGTTCATGACTGGTTAATTCAACAACCAAAGGTTGCTATAAATCCAGTTTAATATCAGTTTGGCCAGCTTCCACATGTAATTTGAAAAAGCGGAACGTCTAACTACTTTCCACCAACGGAATTTATTATAAGTGGAGGATTTATGAAAAAACAATCAATGTTTACTGAGATATATTTGGATAACAGTCAGACAGAGCGACTCCAAGTGCCCCATATAAATGCACAATTATATGTGTTTAGGGCTTACATGAACGGAAAGAGGTTAATAGCATGCCTTAATGACACTGATCCTCATCGGCAGTCAAAAGTCAGCTCCGTCAAAATGCCTACAATACCACACAACTGAGGCAAATAGTTTTACAATTCAAAAGGGACAGCAGCACAGGCCGCCCAGAATAAATACCAAATAGTATATGTCAGGAATTTCTTTTAATCACGTCTTTGCTTTTTCTGTACAAGAATATTAAATTTCAATGACTTCCTTCAGAAATACCTTCAGATATACCACTTGAGCCTCAGTGAGTTCTGCAAGGCTTCATTTAAATGATAAACTGGTGTCAGTAAAGGTAAGGTAACAGACTGGTAGTGATTTAACCCAAGGATCACCACACCTCAGGCTAGGAGCAAGGATGAGAAGGCGGGGCCTTCATGAATCACCTCAGCCAGTGTGGGAATTGAACCTCCACTGGTGGCCTTTCTCTGCATCACAAACCGGCTGTGTAGCCAACTGAACTAACTTGGCCCCAACTAAATGTGGCTCTAAAGCTGTTGGATTATCGTTAGAAGCTGTCCGCTTCACCAGAAAGCTGCTGCCTTTTATCTGCTCCGGCCTGTGAGTGATTCTGGGATCACACCAATCTGCCATCCAAAGCGGCTCAGCAAGCCAGTCAGCTTTAATAAACCTCTTGGGCAGCACGGTAGCATTGTGGGGGCAGCACGGTAGCATTGTGGGGGCAGCACGGTAGCATTGTGGGGGCAGCACGGTAGCATTGTGGGGGCAGCACGGTAGCAATGTGGGGGCGGCACGGTAGCATTGTGCGGGCAGCATTGTGGTTACCACAATTGCTTCACAGCTCCAGGGTCCCAGGTTCGATTCCCGGCTTGAGTCACTGTCTGTGTGGAATCTGCACGCTCTCCCCGTGTACACGTGGGTTTCCTCCATGTGCTCCGGTTTCCTCCCACAGTCCAAAGACGTGCAGGTCAGGTGGATTGGCCATGATAAATTGCCATTAGTGTCCAAAACTGGCCTTAGTGTTGGGTGGCGTTACTGGGTTATGGGGATAGGGTGGAGGTGTGAACCTTGGGCAGGGTGCTCTTTCCAAGAGCCGGTGCAGACTCGATGGGCCGAATGGTCTCCTTCTGCACTGCAAATTCTATGAGTCTATGATGATTTTCTCAGTGGTCCAGATAGAAGACCCACCACCATTTTCTCAAGGAACCTAGACACGGTTAAAAAAAAAGCCGCATACTGAAGAAGTAACTTTTTAAAATACCACCAAGAAAGCACAACAGCGCCTATACTTCCTCAGGAAACTAAAGGAAATTTGGTATGTCCACATTAACTCTCACCAACTTTTACAGATGCACCATAGAAAGCATCCTATCTGACTGCATCACAGCCTGGTATGGCAACTGCTCGGCACAAGTCCACAAGATACTTCAGTGAATACCGCCCAGTCCATCACACGAACCTGCCTCCCATCCATTGACTCGATCTACACCACCCGCTGCCTGGGGAAAGCAAGCAGCATAATCAAAGACCCCTCCCACCGGGCTTACTCACTCTTCCAACTTCTTCCATCGGACAGGAGATACAGAAGTCTGAGGACACGCACGAACAGACTGAAAAGCAGCTTCTAAACAACCCTCTTATGGACTGACCTGATTAATACTATTCTTCTGAATGCTTCACCCGATGCCAGTATTGTATGTCTTTGTATTTACATTGTGTACCTTGTGTTGCCCTATTATGTACTTTCTTTTTATTTTATTTTCATGCAATGATCTGTTTGAGCTGTTTGCAGAAAAATATTTTTCACTATAGAATATTTCATAGAATTACATAGAATTTACAGTGCAGAACCTAAGGCCCGGGAGTCCAGAACTCGGGGAAGTGAGGGGCATTCTCAGGGCAGACACGGAATCAAGGGTATTGGGGAGAAGGCAGGAGAATGGGAATGCAGCAGACTCGATGGACCGAGTGGCCTAATTCTGCTCCTATGGTCTTTTGGGATGTGAGGCCCAAGGGATGGAGAGAAGGGGTGTTTGTGGAGAGGCTGTAGGGGGTTGTGGGAGGGAGAACCTGCAGGAGACAGGCTTTGTGTGGGAGTGGTGGGCATTCGATGTTGAAAGGAAGTTGGTCATGGATGCACGCTCCACCTTCCAGCCTAAGGCCTGAGCAGGTGAGCAAGCCACTCTCCGGGCACCCCTACAGCACCTCCACACTGAACCCGTCCCAGCAGCCTGAAAATTGGAGCCGTGCTTGAAACTGCCCTGAAGGGGTCATCAATTGCTCACTTAAGGGCTTCAGTCGAGGCAAAGGTGGGCGGACTGGTCTAACCCTCACCCATTGCAGAAAGGTTAGGAAAGCAGGAGGACAGCATGAATGCTATCCACAGAATTTTTCAGGTCTAGATAGATTCTCGGGCATAATAAATACAAGCAATATAATGCGGTAACTGTAAAATCTGAAATTAAAAACAGAAAATGCTGGGTAAACTCAGCAGATCTGGCAGCACCTGTGGAGAGAGAAACAGAGTTTGCATTTTGAGACTGCATCACTCCTCTGCAGGGTTAAAGAGGGGTAGAAATGTGATTGATTATGTAGTTGGAGAGGGGGGGGGGGTGGAGTAGAACAGAAAGTTTGGGATAGGTCGGGGCTAAGGAGAGATTGACAAAGATGCCATGTGTCATAATATACACCAGTATATTATGGTGCAGACACACACTGATGGACACACACAGGGACCAATCAACATGTACAAACACCGTAGCCAATCACCAGTTAGAATACACACACTATAAAGGCAGAGGGCACCACGGTTCCCGCTCATTCTGGGTGCTGCCTCTGAGTGGAACAAGAACTCATCCAGCCCAGCACAGACTCACACCATGTGCTGAGAGAATCAACTGGTTCGGACAAGGCTTAGGGCTCTAGTTTAAGTTAGTATCATTAAGACCCACAGTCATCATGTGTTAGTTAGTTAGAAGTTAGTTAGTAAAATTGAGTTGAACTTTCATCAGTGTTGGAAGTGTCTGTTCATCTCTCAAGTCTACACTAGCCAACAAATCACCATGGACATGACAAAAGGAATGTTAATTTTAGCATTTTTAAAAAAAAAATCTTTTTATTAAGATTTTCACTAAATATAAACAACAAAACAATATTAACAAAACAACCATGGTAAAAACCCAAGAACAACAACGACCCAATTACAAAAGCAAGTACTAAAACAAGAAAAGCAAACAACAAAAAGGAAAGAGATAACACCCCTCCCACCCCGGGTTGCTGCTGCTGCCAGCCTATTTCCCTACCGTTCCGCCAGGAAGTCTAGGAAAGGCTGCCACCGCCCAAAGAACCCTTTCACCGACCCACTCAGGGTGAATTTCACCCTCTCCAACTTGATGAACCCTGCTATGTCATTGATCCAGGTCTCCACGCTTGGGGGCCTCGCATCCTTCCACTGAAGAAGTATCCTACGCCGGGCTACTAGGGACGCAAAGGCCAGAACACCAGCCTCTTTCGCCTCTTGCACTCCCGGCTCCGCTACCACCCCAAATATCGCGAGCCCCCAGCCCGGCTCAACCCTGGATCCTACCACCCTCGACACCGTGCTTGCTACCCCCTCCCAAAAGCCCCCCAACACTGGGCATGCCAAGAACATATGGGCATGGTTCGCTGAGCTCCCCGAGCACCTAGCACACCTGTCTTCGCCCCCGAAGAACCTGCTCAACCTCATCCCGGTCATATGAGCCCTATGTAGCACCTTGAACTGTATGAGGCTGAGCCTCGCACAAGAAGAGGAGGAATTCACTCTCTCCAGGGCATCTGTCCATGTCCCCTCCTCAATCTCCTCACCCTGCTCCTCTTCCCATTTACCCTTCAGCTCCTCGACCGAGGCCTCATTCACCTCCTGCATGACATTGTACACGTCCAAAATCCTCCCTCCTCCAACCCACACCCCCGAGAGCACCCTGTCCCGTACCCCACATGGGGCCAACGGAGGGAACCCCTCCACCTGCCGCCTGGCAAACGCCCTAACCTGCATGTACCTAAACATGTTCCCCGGGGGGAGCCCAAACTTCCCCTCCAACTCCCCCAGGCTCGCAAACCTCCCATCCACAAACAGGTCCCTCAACCTCCTAATACCTACCCTGTGCCAGCCAAGAAACCCACCATCGATGCTCCCTGGAACAAACCGGTGGTTCCCCCGTATCGGGGACTCTATTGAGCCCCCCACCTCCCCCCTATGCCGTCTCCACTGCCCCCAAATTTTGAGGGTAGCCGCCACCACCGGGCTCGTGGTATACCTCGTTGGAGGGAGCGGCAACGGCGCCGTTACCAGCGCCTCCAGGCTCGTATCCACACAGGACACCATCTCCATCCTCTTCCATGCTGCCCCTTCCCCGTCCATTACCCACTTACGCACCATCGCTGGGTTGGCAGCCCAATAGTACCCACAGAGGTTGTGCAGCGCCAGCCCCCCCCCACTATCCCTGCCCCGCTCCAAAAACACCCTTCTCACCCTCGGAGTCCCATGTGCCCATACAAATCCCGTGATACTCCTGTTAACCCTCCTAAAAACGGCCTTCGGGATAAGGATGTTAATTTTAGCATTAAGGGCTAAAGAAGATGTTGATAGGGCGGCATGTGGCGCAGTGGTTAGCGCCGCTCCAGTCGACGCCAAAGGGCCAGCACGAGTTTGCGCATGCGAGGAACGGCCAGCATTATCTCACGCATGCGCTGACCAGCCATCGTATTTCCATGCACGCGTGGGGGATCTCTTCTCCGCGCCGGCCCCCCCAGGGAATATGGCGGAGACCTATAGGGGCCCGGTGCGGTGGAAAGAAGGCCCCCACATAAACAGCCAGCCCGCAGGATCGGTAGGCTCCGATCACGGGCCAGGCCACCGTGGGGGCCCCCCTGGGGTCAGGTCCCCTCAGACCCCCTCCCCCCAGGACCACGCCCGCACACTTACCTGCCAGATCCCGCTGTGCGTGAGGTGAGTAATTCACGCCGGCGGGACTGGCCAAAACTGGATGGGCACTCGGCCCATTGGGGCCCGGAGAATCGCCGGGGGGGGCGCTGTCAACGGCCCACGACCGGCGTGGCAGGAATCCCGCCGTCGCCCGATAAACGGCGCCGGAGAATAGGGCAGCCGGTGTCAGGGCGGGATTCGCACCTCCCCCCCCGCCCCGGGGATTCTCCGACCCGGCGGGCGGGTTGGAGAATTCCGGCCCATATGTCCCACAAACAAGTGATCAGCTGATTTGTTTTTGTTGTGTTGGTTGATGGATGAATGTGGGTGAGAATACTCAAGAACTCCCTTACCTTCTTCATAGAAATGCCATGAACAAGTTAAAATGGTAGTAGCTGCAGTAATTCACGCCGGCGGGACTGGCCAAAACTGGATGGCCACTCGGCCCAGTTGGCGGCATGTTGGCACAGTGGTTAGCACTGCTGCCTCACAGCGCCAGGGAACCGGGGTTCAATTCTGGCCTTGGGTGACTGTCTGTGTGGAGTTTGCACTTTCTCCCCATGCCTGTGTGGGTTTCCTCCGGGTGCTCCGGTATCCTCCCATAGTGCAGGTTAGGAGGATTGACCATGCTAAACTGTCTCTTAATGTAGATTAGGTTAGGGGGGTTACTGGGATAGGATGGGGGAGTGGGCCTAGGCAGGGTGCTCATTCAGAAGGTCGGTGCAGACACGATGGGCCGAATGGCCTCCTTCAGCACTGTGGGGATTCTATGAGATTCTATTCCATGAAACAATGCAGCATTCCTCCCCCTAACCCTCACATCTCAGCATTGAACAGATGCTGAGTGGGCCATGATCCCTTCCTGCCTTAGCAACAAGGCTTCCAACACTAAAACAATCTATGTTCAGTCAGACTTGCTGTTTGTTCCTTCAGCTAATGTATTTCCTGTAAATTAGTACTTGAGAATTAGCATTAATTTGGAAAGACAGTCTAATTTGTCAGCGAGACAGAAATTGGATTTATCAGCATTTATAAGGTACAATAGGGCAGATTTTAATCCCACACAAACATTCACAAGCCTTGCTTCCAAAAACAATTGACTACAGACAGGAATGGTTCCAAAAGCCAAATTCTACACAATACTTCTATAAACAGTTTGCGATCCAAAATCAAAAGTTGTATTGATCAACAGTGCTGAGGATGAGTTAGCAACAGTATCATCATTTACCTGACTTATTTTTGCCATGATATTTAAATATATTCTGAGTTTTCTATTTAAAGTTTCTATTTTGCTCGTTGTGTTAGGTTCGGGAACACTTGGCCTCTCCAAAGCAGCAGTTTATCCTGTTTTCAGGCTGGTGTTACTATTTAAAATAGTGGAGAACATTGTGCGAACCACCAGGGAGTTCCTAGGTTTGATCAAGGTACAGTTCTCTGTATGGGGATCAATGTCCTTTGATTTCTAATCAAAATCGCAAACTGGGCACGTAATTATTTCCATCTTAGAAGAATGATTAGACAATATTTGTTATTTCGACCTGAAGTGAAAGGACATCCCAAGAGGGAGTTGTATGTCCAGATAACAGCTAATGCATTAATCAATTCACAAAACCTCCATCAAAGGAAATATATTCTATGCCGGTCATATAAACTGATCTGTTATGAAAGGTGGCAAAAGTAGTATCGATATCTTCTGGTTCCTCCTTTTAACCAGATATTATATAGTTCAAATATACTGGTTAGTGACAAATTTTAAGCAGGTAGGTGACTTCCGGTGACGGGAATGTGCTGAGAGGTCGCACATCAGGTGGCTCTCCTCCCACAAAGCTGTAAAATAGCCTCTTTTCACCCGAAATTGCCCACCAACACCGAGGAAACCAGGTGCGGAAAAAGCCTGGAGAAACAAACGGCCGAACTGGCCGTCACACGAGGCAGCAAAGCTCGGGCCTCGTCAGAGCGAGACGGACTGGCCCACCCCGCAAGGAGCCCCGCCACCCCGGCCCACCCCGCAAGGAGCCCCGCCCCCCCCCCCCCCCCGGCCCACCCCGCAAGGAGCCCCGCCCCCCCCCCCCCCCCCCGGCCCACCCCGCAAGGAGCCCCGCCCCCCCCCCCCCCGGCCCACCCCGCAAGGAGCCCCGCCCCCCCCCCCCCGGCCCACCCCGCAAGGAGCCCCCCCCCCCCCCCCCCCGGCCCACCCCGCAAGGAGCCCCGCCCCCCCCCCCCCCCGGCCCACCCCGCAAGGAGCCCCGCCCCCCCCCCCCGGCCCACCCCGCAAGGAGCCCCCCCCCCCCCTTGGCCCACCCCGCAAGGAGACCCGCCCCCCCCCCCCCCTTGGCCCACCCCGCAAGGAGACCCCCCCCCCCCCCCCTTGGCCCACCCCGCAAGGAGCCCCCCCACGCACACACACCAGGGGCTGGGTGGAGGATGTTTCTCACAAGAGAATTGAGAGAACATCGGGAAGAGACATAAACAGATATTAAAGCTGCGATTAAGGGTGCGGTTGCGGAAGCTCCGGTGACTATGCAGGTGGTCCTGGACGCAACTGGAAGCTCAGCAAAATACTATTAAAGAGCTGGAAAAAGCCGCAACAGACCAGGGTGACCAGATCGCCGCCCTAGAGAAAGAGGTGGCAAGGCTGGTCAAACAGAGGGGAATCGGGCAGCACGGTGGCACAGTGGTTAGCATTGTTGCCTACAGCGCTGAGGACCCGGGTTCGAATCCCGGCCCTGGGTCACTGTCCATGTGGAGTTTGCACATTCTCCCCGTGTCTGCGTGGGTTTCGCCCCCACAACCCAAAGATGTGCAGGATAGGTGGATTAGCCACGCTAAATTGCCCCTTAATTGGAAAAAATAATTGAGTACTCTAAATTTATTTTAAAAAACACAGGGGAATCTGAAGGGGAAAATCGAACGACCAAGAGAACCGGTCGAGGGCCAAAACTTATGGATAGAGGGGATCAGAGGTAGGAACCCCACGGACTATGTGACCCAAATGCTGGGCAACCTGGTGGGTAGGGACAGCTTCCCCAACCTACCAGAAATTGACAGAGCACACGGGTCACTCCGACCAAAGCCCAGAGCCGGGGAACAGCCGAGGACGATAATCGGCAAAATGCACCGGTCCCAAGACCAGGAATGAATCCTGCCCTGGGAAAGGCAAGCTGAGAACTGTAACTGGGAAGGTCACCGGATTTGGATCTACCAGGATATTGGGGCTGACCTGGCCATGTGCAGGCAGAATTCAATAGGGTGAAGGCTGCGCTGTACAAAAGTAATAATAATAATCTTTATTAGTGTCCCAAGTAGGCTTACATTAACACTGCAATGAAGTTACTATAAAAGTCCCCTCGTTGCCGCATTCCGGTGCCTGTTCGGGTACCCAGAGTGAGAATTCAGAATGTCCAATTCACCTAACAGAACGTCTTACGGGACTTGTGGGAGGAAACCGGAGCACCCGGAGAAAACCCACGCAGACACTGGGAGAGCGTACAGACGCCGTGTAAAGTTTGGGATGCTGTATCCAGCCAAGCTCTGGGTCACGTTCCAAGGCAGGGAGCACTTTTTCACAGAGCCTGCGATTGCGGACAAGTTTGTCTCAGAGAATAGACAAGGGAAACGGCAGCAGGGACTGCGATGGAGAGCTCACAGGAAGAGACTTTTACTTTCTGAATTGCCAACTGTGAACCACCATGTCGAAAACTTTGCAGGGGATTGTACTGGGGGCAAGGGAGGAAAGAGAGGAAGAAAGTAGCAAGGGCAGCAGAATGCAGGAGAAGTTGTGGGGAATGGCAGGCAAGAAACTCAGGGAACAGACGACGGGAGGATGTACAACCAGCCCCGGGAGGGGGGCACTATGTCAGCATCAACGGGGCCGAGGTGGAGATGGTTAGCAGTTTCAAATTCCTTGGGGTGCACATCACCAAAAATCTATCCTGGTCCACTCACTTCGATGCTATCACCAAGAAAGCACAACAGTGCCTATACTTCCTCGGGAAACTAAGGAAATTCGGCATGTCCACATTAACCCTTACCAACTTTTACAGATGCACTATAGAAAGCATCCTATCGGGCTGCATCACAGCCTGGTATGGCAACTGCTCGGCCCAGGACCGCAAGGAACTTCAGAGAGTCGTGAATACCGCCCAGTCCATCACACAAACCTGCCTCCCATCCATTGATTCCATCTACACCACCCGCTGCCGGGGGAAAGCAGGCAGCATAATCAAGGATCCCTCCCACCCGGCTTACTCACTTTTCCAACTTCTTCCATCAGGCAGGAGATACAGAAGTCTGAGAACACACACAAACAGACTCAAAAATAGCTTCTTCCCCACCGTCACCAGACTCCTAAATGACCCTCTTATTGACTGACCTCATTAACACTACACCCATGTCTGCTTCATCCGATGCCAATGCTTATGTAGTTACATTGTGTACCTTGTGTTGCCCTATTATGTATTCTCATGTATTTTCTTGAATTCTGTTTAATTCCCTTTTCTTCCCATGTACTGAATGATCTGTTGAGCTGCTTGCAGAAAAATACTTTTCACTGTACCTCGGTACACGTGACAATAAACAAATCCAATCCAATCCAATCCAACCACGCTAGCGGGGAAGCTAGCACTGGGAAGCGTGCGGGAAAGAGAGGCCATGGCAAATCTCCTGCAACGGTAAAAGTGGCTGGCAACGGGGGATGGGGCAGACATTAGAAACGGGGACAATTGGGGAAAGAATCAGAGGAAAGGGAGAGGGGAGGACAGCTCCAGAGCAGGAGGTGTAGGGAAATGGGGAGGGGAAAGAAAACAGCACAAGCAGAACACTGGAAAAGAGGGAGCGAGGGCATTAGTCTGATTAAACAGGCCACACATGTCTTTCAGGACCTGGGCACGCGAAGGATACCCACGCAGACACGGGGAGAAAGTGCAGACTCTGCCCAGACAGTGACCCAAGTTAGGAATCGAACCTGGGACCCTTGCGCTGTGAGGCAATAGTGCTAACCACTGTGCTACTGTGCCGTCCATGTATTCTGCAAGCTCCACAGGGTAGTAAATCACCTTTTCGCCCGTCTGACCTGTGCGAGTTAGAATATCTCCACCCCCCCCAATGTCAGAATAATCCTCTGAAGACCGGCATGAAGGAGGCCGCCAGACTCTCTTGGCATTTGGCTGGTGTCGGGCAACATGTATCTTGAGGGTGAATGCCATCTCCGGCACAAACGTCACGGCAGCTGCAGATCCAGAGGCTGTGGATCTGTGGGTTCCCGATTGGAGATCACCTCTGAGTCCGATTCAACGACCTGAGGCACCTCGGCGTCCTGACCCCCTTGAGGTCCTGTGGAAGCCCACAGATGTGGTTCTGGAAGAGGTTTCTGAAGACGAGGTTCTGCGGTAGCTTGATCAGGCAACAGATGTAGTTTTAGAAGAAGTTTCCGAGGACGAGGATCTTTCCAATGAAGCAGCCTCCTGGACCGAAGATGGTCGAGGTGCTTTCTCACAGTACGACCTTGGGCTTGCACCTGGTAGGACTCAGGTCCTGTTTGACAGAGGATAATGGAGGAGACCCATTGGGTGCCATTGGCGAAGTTTGAACAAACACCGAGTCATCTGGTACAAAATGATTGGACGGTCAACGTCTTGTAGGGCAATGACCTCTCTGCTCCTGGGTACATCGTACTTTCACACCTCTGTCTTGATAAATGATGCTGAGGTGGGTACGAAGTCTTCGGCCCATCAGCAATTCCGCTGGGGCTACCCCAATCACCGCGTGGGGTGGTCCTGTAGCTAAACAAGAAACAAGCCAGTCTGGTGTCCATCGATCCCGACGATTGCTTCTTAAGACCGCATTTAAAAGTTTGCACCGCTCACTCGGCTGAACCATTCAAAGCCGGGTGGTATGGGACGGTATGAATATACCGCATCCCATTCAACTGCAGAACCACAGAAAACTTTTCACTCATGAAAGGAGTGCTGTTCTCAGTGACAGGCACCTCAGGGAGGCCGTGCGTGCAAAGCGATAAACATAACTTCTTGATAGTTGCCCGGAACGTGCTTTCCGGCATCTTGTGTTCCTCAAACCATTCAAAAGTGCGTTAATCACTAATAGGAACATGGATCCCTGTAAAGGACTGGCAAAATCGGCATATAACCGTGGCCACGGCCGGACCGACTATTCCCAATGATGCAGGGGTGCAGCCGATAGGAGCTTCTGATATTCTTGGCAAACAGAGCATTGCTGGGTCATTGTTTCAATGTCCGCGGTCGAGGCTCAGCCACCATACGTAACTGTGTGCCAGCATTTTCATCTTGGACACACCTGGATGATCGTTTTGATGTTCTTTCAGAATTAAGTCCTGCCCTTTGTCCAGGACGATTACCCACATACCCCACAGCAGGATACCACATACTCCACACTAAATTCAGACAGCTTAGAGGAAAATGCCTTCAACTCGCCTGGGTGATGTTGATACTGTCCCCGTATAGGACCACATGCCGAACCTTGGAAAGGACCGGGTCTTTCTGGGTCCAGTTATGGATCTGCGACGCTGAAACAGGCAAAGAGTCCATGAAATTTAGGGTCGCAACCACCATGGTTGTCATGGGGGTCAGCAAGGGGCTTGTTGATAAAGGCAAACTGCTCAGAGCATCTGCATTCTCAATTTGAGTCCCTGGTCTATGCGCAAATGAATAATCATAAACAGCGAATAAGAGGGTCCAGTGCTGATGAATACAGAAGCAATGGGTGGAATTGATTTATTCTCTCTGAAAAGTCCCAGCAAAGGCTTTTAAGAACATAAGAACTAGGATCTAGGTTATCTAAAACGAGTGTAAAATGGCAGCTGTAGACATTCATTACGAACACCTACACCAGCCCTTCCTTCTCTATCTTTGTGTGATTTTTCTGCACTGCAGCCAACGTACGGAAGGGGAAAGCTACCAGCCATTCCCTTCCATACTCCATGTTGTGGGACAGAACTGCTCCAATACCATAGGGGGAAGTGTCGCATGTGATAAGCGTGGACTTCACGGGATCGTAATGGGTGAGTAACCCGGAAGATAACTATCCTTTTATCTGCCGAAAAGCTACTTCCTGCGGCCGGTCCCAAGGCCACGCGTGATCCTTTTTCAGGAGGCGGTATAAGGGATCCAATGTGGTAGCCAACTTCAAAAGGAACTTCCCGTAATAATCAATGAGACCGAGGAAAGATCGAAGCTCCGAGGCCAACCTGCGCATGCGCGGCTGACGTCATTAGGCGCGCCGGCCACGTCATTCTCAGCGCGACGCCCCCGCGGCCGACATTTACGGAGCGCCGCTCCTAGCCCTGCCGGGAGGGGAGAATAGGGGGCGAGGAGCGGCTTCCAAGGCCGTCGTAAAACTCGGCCGAGTTCACGACGGCCCTCCCGATTTTTCCCGGGAGCGGAGAATTCCGCCCTTAGTCTCAAGAATGGAGACTCCCGTCCTCAGTGTTTCATAATAATCTTTATTATTGTCCCAAGTAGGCTTATATTAACACTGCAATGAAGTTACTGTGAAAAGCCCCTAGCCTGTTCGGATACACGGGGAGAATTCAGAATGTCCAATTCACCTAACAAGCACGTCTTTCGGGAGGAAGCCGGAGCGCCCGGAGGAAACCCACACAGACATGGGGGAACGTGCAGACTCCTCACAGACAGTGACCCAAGCTGGGAATCGAACCTGGGTCCCTGGCGCTGTGAAGCAACAGTGATAACCACTGTGCTACGATGGCACTAAGGACCCGGGTTCAATCCCGGCTCCAGGTCACATTCCGTGTGGAGTTTGCACATTCCGTGTCTGTGTGGGTCTCACCCCCACAACCCAAATGTGTGCAGGGTAGGTGGATTGGCCACGCTAAATTGCCCCTTAATTTTAAAAAAAGGATTATAAAAACTGGAGTTTACACAAGTGAGAGGTGATGGCGGGCTGGTTTAGCACACTGGGCTAAATCACTGGCTTTTAAAGCAGACCAAGGCAGGCCAGCAGCACGGTTCAATTCCCGTACCAGCCTTCGCGAACAGGCGCCGGAATGTGGCGACTAGGGGCTTTTCACAGTAACTTCATTGAAGCCTACTTGTGACAATAAGCCATTTTCTTTTTTTCATTTCATCTCATAGAAACTTGGAAAATTCTAACAGGATTAGACAGAGTAGATTTAGAAAGAATGTTCCAGATGGTGAGGGAGTCAGAACTAGGAGTTATAGTTTGAGGATAAGGGGTAAACCTTTTAGGATTAAAGTGAGGAGAAATTTTTTCACCCAGAGAGTGGTGAATCTGTGGAATTCACTCCCACAGAAAGTAGTTGAGGCCAAAATGTGTAATTTCAAGAAGGAATTAGATATAGTTCTTGGGGCTAAAAGGATCAAGGAATATGGGGGGAAGGCAGGATCAGAGTATTGAACTCATAATCAGCCATGATCATAATGGCGGAGCAGGCTTGAAGGGCCGAATGGCCTCCTCCTGCTTCTATTTTCTATGTATGTTTCTATGTAAATCAGTCAAACATGATTTCCCATTCACAAATCCCTGTGCACTCTATCTGATTGCATTGAGATTTTCTAAATGCCCTGCTGTAATCTCTTTAAAAACAGATTCTAGCATTTTCCTATGATAGATGTGAAGCTATCCGGTCTGTAGTTTCCTGTTTGCTGTCTCCCTCCTGTCTTGGAAAGAGGAGTGATATTCGCTATCTTCTAATCTGATGGGACAACTTCTTTGAGTAGTAAATGATGGAGCCAACCAGGCAGCAGGCTATTCCAAACCTGGTAATGTGTAATGAAGCAGTATTAATGAATGACCTCATACTAAGAGCAACCCGAGCTAGCAATGGTCACAACATGGTTGAGAATCTGGAGAATTTGGGAAATTAAAACCAATGCTTCTACTACTTCAGCGCTTACTTCTTTTAAGCCCCTAGGATAAAATCCATCAGAACCTGGGGACTTGTCAGCTTTCAGTTCGAATAATTTCCTCAGTACTCTTTTTCTTGTGATTGGAATTGTTTTATGTGCCTCCCTCCTTTTCAGCATACTCATTTCTGGGATGTTATTTGTATCTCATAACGTGAAGACAACTGCAAAATATCCGTTCAAGTCATCTGCCAATTCCTTATTTTCCATCATTATTTCCCAGCTCACTGTGTAGCAGACCAATGTTCACTTAACTCGCTCTTTTCCTTTAGAAATACTTGTAGAAACTTTACTGTTTTCATATTTCTAGCTGACTTTCGCTCATTTCCCGCTCCTTCTTAATTTTTTAGCCATTCTTTGCTGTTTTTAATATTCTGTTAGATCTCCTAACCTGCCATTTTTCTTTGCAGAACTGTCTGCCTTTACTTTCAATTTGATACTTTAACTTCCTTTAGTTAGCCACGGGTGCTGCAACTTTCTTCTCGAGTCTTTCTTTCTCACTGGAATGTATCTTTTCCGAGTGTTATGCAATAGCTCCTGAAATGTCTGCATCTCTACTGGCTTGTCTCTTAAACTAATTTCCCGGTTCACTTTAGCCAGCTCTATCTTCAAACCCTATTAATTGCCCCTATTTAAGCTCAATACACTAGTCTTAGACCCACCCTTCTTTCCCTTGAACTGAAAGTGAAATTCAAAAATAAGGAGCTGCACGGTAGCATAGTGGTTAGCATCAATGCTTCACAGCTCCAGGGTCCCAGGTTCGGTTCCCGGCTGGGTCACTGTCTGTGCGGAGTCTGCACGTCCTCCCCGTGTGTGCGTGGGTTTCCTCCGGGTGCTCCGGTTTCCTCCCACAGTCCAAAGATGTGCGGGTTAGGTGGATTGGCCATGCTAAATTGCCCATAGTGTCCTAAAAAGTAAGGTTAAGGGGGAGTTGGTGGGTTACGGGTATAGGGTGGTTACGTGAGTTTGAGTAGGGTGATCATTGCTCGGCACAACATCGAGGGCCGAAGGGCCTGTTCTGTGCTGTACTGTTCTAAAATCAGGTTGTGACCATTGCTAGCTAGGGCTGCTCTTAGTATGAGGTCATTAATCAATCCTGCCTAATTACACAAAAGCAGGCCTAGAATAGCCTGCACTCTAAGAAGTTGTCCCGAAAACACTTTATGAACTCATCTTTCAGGCTACCTTTGCCAAGCCCTCATTATTTATTTCTGTATACTATGTCCTAGGAGGACCATAAGCTACTCCCACAAGTGACTTCCTACCTTTACCATTTCTTATCTGTAGGCAGACCGATCTACATCTTCACCTTTAGAACTGAGGCGATCTTACTCTATTGTACCATTGTCATCCTTAATTAACAGAGCTAACTCTCCACCTTTTCCCAGCTTCCTGTCCTTCCAGGTTGTCAGGCATCATTGAATATTCAGCACCCACTCTTTGTATGTCATGCCTCTGTAATGGCTATCAGATCATACATTTTTATTTCTGTTTGTGCTGTCAATTCATCTGTTTTGTTAAGAATGCTGAGTACATTTATAGGCAGAGTCTTATAATTATTTTTTACCGTTCTTTCAATCTCTGGCATTATTTGCTGGAGCACTCTTAAGTCTGTAGCCTCTTTCCCTCCCTGTCATCCTCTGAATATCTCTTCTTTTATTGCTACCTTATTATCTTGCCTTGCCTTCTTTCTTCAATTGATCACATCTTCCCATATTTGATCCTTTATACCCACTGGTTAATTTGAAGCCCTCTCTCCACTCTAGTTATATGATTCATCAGAACATTGGTCCCAGCATTGTTCAGGTGAAGGCTATGCCCATGGTACAGCTCCCACTAAGTCCAGTACTGGTGTCAATGCCCCAAGACTCAAAACTAATTTCTCCCAGTCTACGAGCCACACATTCAACTCACTTATTTTATTTGCCCTATGTTAATTTGCTTGTGACTCAGGGGAATCATCCAGAGATTATGACATTTAAAGTTCTGCTATTTAATTTAGCCCCTAGTTGGCCACACTCCCCAAGCAGAACCTCTTTCCTAGCCCTATCTATGTTCTTGGTCCCTACATGGACCAGTGGATCCTGCCCCTCCCACTGCAAGTTTCTCTCCAGGCCAAACAGATGTCTGAACATCAGGCAGGCAAAACACCCCTCTAGATTCTTCATCTCAGCTCCGGAAAGCTGTGTCTATCCCCTGACGATACTGTCAACTACTATTATAACATTCCCATTTGCACCCCTTCCCACCACCCCCCAAAGCATGAATGGATTCTTGTACAATGCTGCATGGTCAGTTTGCCCATCCACCTTGCAACTCTCATTGCCATCCATACATGTTGCAAGCACCTCAAACCTGCATTTGCAGGGACTGAGGATCCTCCACATCTACTTTCAGGGTCCTCATACCCGTCTCCACTGCTACAATACAGTGGCTATGCAAGTGGCACTTTCCACAAACCGAATGCAGGTTTAGCACAGTGGGCTAAACAGCTGGTTTGTGATGCAGAACAAGGCCAGCAGCGCGGGTTCAATTCCCGTACCGACCTTCCCGAACAGGCGCCGGAATGTGGTGACTAGGGGTTTTCACAGTAACTTAATTGAAGCCTTCATTGAAGCGATTATTATTATATTATTATACTGCAGTCAGTCCAAATTACATTCTGCCAACAACACAACTAAGCAGTTTTGTGTGTGAATTTCAATGCCAGTGTGATGCCAGGCACATAGACCTGGTGTAGTCAAGCAACATGTTCCTTTGGTTGTTCATAGTAGGCAGAGTGCAGATGTTACTCACGAGCCTGTGCTTTCAAAACCAACCAAAGTGCTGCTCGATGTGATTCTGCAATTGGGTAGCATATCCAGAACAATCCTGAGTGTGCTAATAGCTACATGAACAACGAGTTTAAGGTCAGTCAAGCTCAGAAGATGGGTCATTTACACTTGCTAAAAATGACATACATTCATATATAGGACTCATTCTCTGCAAGAAAAATGAATCAGTTCTTGCATCTTTTTAGGATTACCTGATACTTGGAGAGCCTAGAGCTCCCTATTTCTTTCTCCATGGCACCCACTCAGCTGATCAGAGTCGACTTGCCAACCAATCGGCATTCTTCAATCCTACAGTATGAATTATTCTGATCGCTTGAAATTTTTCTTTCTGGTGTTTGTCCTGCTGTGTACAAGGTGAAAAGTTTCAGCAACATGTGTCTTTTCAGGAATGTATTACAAATCTTGGGCAGGATTCTCCGTCCAGCCGCACCAGATTTCTGGTATGGCACGCTGTCAGGATTCTCCGTTTCGCCGGCTGGCCAATGGGGTTACCCTTTGTGGGCAGCTCCACCGGGAAACACCCCGGCTGCCGGCACAACGGAGAATCCCGATGGCGGAGAATTCAACCCCTTATACCTGACACCCAGGCGCACGGTGAATTTATCAGCCGCCTCACAAGCTCTGAGTGCGTTAGTGGCAAAACTAATTTTATCCAAGACAAAGCAAAATGCTTTTAATATCGTTTGAGAATTCCAGCAATTATCCTCAGTTTCTTCAAGCTGTAATCTTCAAATTCACGTCCAGCAGCCTAAGCTAATGATGCCAACAGGTCTTTTAACTCATTGTTAATTAACCCAAATACAGTGAAAAACATAATAAATCTTTATTATCGCAAGTAGGCTTACATTAACACTGCAATGGTTACGGTGAAAAGCCCCTAGACGCCACACTCTGGCGCCTGTTCGGGTACACCGAGGGAGAATTCAGAATGTCCAATTCACCTAACAGCACGTCTTTTAGGACTTGTGTGAGGAAACCGGAGCACCCGGAGGAAACCCACGCAGACAGAGGGGGATTGTGCAGACTCTGCACAGACAGTGACCCAAGCTGGGATTTGAACCTGGGACCCTGGAGCTGTGAAGCAACAGTGCTAACCACTGTGCTACCGTGCCGCCCCAAGGAGGATGGAGGATACAAAACGGGTAGCGCAGTTTACACAATAGGTGCCTTTGTGGCACCATTTCTTGTCACAGTTTAAACCCCCTCAAAGTCATGCAGGAAAACATTGATTTATTTTTGGGAAAGCACATGTTCGAATTATTTATCAGGAGGGGATAATTGTAGGAAGAAAAAAATATAAACATTTCTGCTTTTAGTTTGCAGATTTGACTCGGTTGCACAATCCAAGGTGAACTGAACCTGTTTGGTTAAAAGAAAAGAATTTAATCTCTCGATTCTTGAAAACTAAAATCAAACAAACAAACTCCTTGTTTGGAACTATGGTTTACATAAAACCAACTGGCTGACACAAATCAATTATACCTGACAAGCCAGGAAATAAAAGTAAGACATGCTAATGTCACAGTGGTGAAGAGGGACAATACTCACACTCAACCCCCCCCCCCCCCATTATACAGCACAAAGGCAGATCACTCAAATCACAGTCAAAAAACTTAGACTAATAAAGCTTCAACTCCAGATAGCTGGATTTAGTTCACAGGAAATGTTGCATTAATCTTTGGAATTGAGTAACACCACAGTATATTTGGGGTTTTGCTATTATCTAATTCTGTCAGCATTCTCTGCAGCTGAGGTGTTTCAATACTTTTGTTTGGACATCAATTCCTTTTGTGCGCTTTGCCACGTCCAGCAATCATATTGACTTAAACCTCGTGGCAAAGAGGTCCTGTTGTCCACTTGATCTTCCAGCCCGAGTTTTACAGGGTCTGGCGCCACATTTCAGTAGCGTGTCATAACATCATCAAGCACAAACACGGAGGAGGGTGTTACATTCCTGTCAGGGATCGTTAACATTTAAAGAAGAAATCTAAACACTCAGAAATAAACCAACAGAACTATTCCATGAGATTTCACATTTTCTAATGAAAGGAAACTTTGTTGTTTAAATAACGAGAAATTAGACAAAGCAAGGGTTATTAATTTAACAGTGCAGCTTTTTTTCCAGTTATTCTTTCATGGGATGTGAGCACCGCTGGCAGAGACGACATTTGTTCACCATCCCTAATTGCTCTTGAACTGTCGCTTCTTAGAGGCACTGCAGTTTAGAGTGAACCACGTTGCTGCGGACCTGGAGTCACGTGTAGGCCAGACCAGGTAAGGATGGCAGATTTCCTTCCTTAAAAGACATTAGTAAACCAGATGGGTTTTTACTATAATCGATGATGTCACACATCACCATTCATAGAATCACTACAGTGTGGAAGGAGGCCATTTGGCCCATCTGGTCTGCATGACCCTCTGAAAGAGCAACCTACCTAAGCCACCTCCTCCCCAAACACGTAACCCCACCTAACCTTTGGACATTAAGGGGCAGTTTAGCCAGAAGTCCATCTAACCTGCACATCCTGGGACTGTGGAGGAAACCGGAACAACCTGAGGAAACCCACGCAGACACGGGGAGAGCATGCAAACTCCACACTGAAAGCCACCCAAGGTCAGAATTGAACCCGGGTCCCTGGCGCTGTGAGGCAGCAGTGCTAACCACTGTCCCACCTTAACTGAGATGAGCTTTTTATTCCAGAATGAATAATTCAATTAAAAGTCCACCAGCTGCCATGGTGGGATTTAAGTCCATGTTTCCCCAAATCATTAGTCTGTGTTTCTGCACTACGAGTCCAGTGATATGACCACAATGCATCTCCCCCCTTATAAATACTTATGCTATAAACTCAGTTCTGCTGTTTACTTGCATCTCAAGGGTTCCATTACAAAATCTTGAGGGTTCAGTCAAAATTCCTGGGAGTGACCTAAAAGCTATGCCACAGCCCTCTGGAATTTACATTAATTTTCCTTAGTATTCCAGCTATTCACTGCTGTACAAATTACATGGGGATCCTTACAATAGCTATTGGTTAAGTGGTCCTCCAATTTTCTTTGAAGACCATTGGAACACACCAGTCCCCACACACACTTATCCCAGCCAGTCATAGCGGGCCATCACTGCGAACGTCAGCGGCATTGCCCAGGGACAGGCCAACTTGACACAGGCACAGAGGGAGGTGGCCCAGTCCAAGAGGGAGAAGGCACAGTCACTGGCTGAAGTGGCACAGACCCAGAAGACAGTGGCACAGTTGCAGCATCCCATACGGAGGTGGTCCACACCCTGTGCTCCATGGCCACGAGTATGCAGACCCTGGCTGCCATGGTGATGTGTGGCAGTGGGCCTCCAGGACTGACAGCGCCAAGTGGAGGGGAGTCTCAGGGGTTAGCTCCCCTGTCCCATGGAGTAGGCTGGGGGCCATCGGGCACCCCGAGGGAGGAGGAGGTGCTGGGGCCCAGGCCGGTGACCCTCGCAGGGGAGGTGCCAGAACGCCGCAGCGCCTCAGACTCCCCCCGCCCCTCCTGTTCCTGGTGCATCTGAGGGGCAGCCGGCAGATCAGGGCGACACTGCGCCATCTGGAGTACCCGAGCAGCAGTCAGGCCCATCCAGGTTACAGGGTGGGAAATTCAGCAGGCCGCCTCCACTCCTGATGTACTGCCTGGGGACCTACCTCGGTGTAGCGATAGGGTCCGTAAGGCCAGAAAAGTAGACACCAATTAAGTTGACACAGGTGCAGGGAACACTATAGAGATAAGGGCTAGGGCGCAAACCTAAACATTAAACACCTGTGCACAATGTTACAACCTGCCTCAGTGTCAGAAGGGTGTGAGGGGTGGGGTGGTCTAGGCTGGCTGCGGAGGGAGCACGGGGAGGGGGAAGGGGAATAGGCGGATGTTGGCGGTGAGCTTGGCCTAGGGACACGATTCAGCCAGTTCTCACTGGTCTGATGTCCCCCACCATCCCCACCACTGGAATTCGATGCAACAGTGTGATGGAATGGCCAGATCGCAAGCAGCGATCACTCAGGTGGACGGTGAAAAGTGTTACCATGGACAGGAGTCAGATGTTGCTGAACAATGCGGAGAACCAGAGCTCATCGTGGAGCGGGTCGTCAACATCTCCATCCCATGGGTCAGACCCCTTTGTTACTGCCAACCCATAGATCAGTCTGTGGCCTCGGGATAGGCATCATCAGCCACGACTGCAGTGGATAACCCCAGTCGCCCTGGAGCCAACCGCCCAGCTGGGGCTCCGCCTCAAAGAGGCCAGGAACCATCAAGTGTGCCAGGATGAAGGCTTTGTGCACACTGCCTGGGTATCAGGCGCAGACGAGCATGATGCGCATCTGATGGTCACACACCAGCTGCATGTTCATCGAGTGGAACCCCTTTCAGCCTATCGTGGGCTGGTGCTTGTTGGGGCCTTGCATCCTGTTGATCACCCCCCCTGGACCCAGGCATCTCGTTGATGGCGGCGAACCCCGCTGCCCAGGCATCCTGGTGGGCTCGGTCCACATTGAAATGGATGCATTGTGCCGTCTGGGCATATAGGGCCTCCGTGATGGCGCGGATGCACCTGTGAGAGCTCTGTGAGAACCCGGACAAGTCCCCACTCGGCGCCTGAAAGGATCCTGTGACGTAGATGTTCAGGACGACCGTCACCTTGACAGCCACCGGGATGGGGTATACTCCCCCAATCCCCTGCGGTGCCAGGTGGCCCACGATCCAGCAGATATGTCGCACAGACTCCCTGCTCAGCCTTCAACAGCATAACCGGCCCAGCAGCTCCTCAAATGACAGCCGCTGCCGGTACACATGGGGCCTCAAGTGTCTGCTTCACACCTCCTCCCCAGCCCTTTGGGCGGCCAGCTCTCCATCTTCAGTGGCTGCATCCTGTTCCTATGGGCAAGTTCCGCTGCTGCACTCCTCCTCGAGCAGCTCCAGCTTGTACAGCCTCAGTGCATCCCTCAGGGCTGCGGTGACCATCAGGAAGTCCACCATTGCTGGTTAAATTCCAATATACATTGTCTGCAGGGGGTGAATGGCCGACATGTTGACATGGTGCATACCCCCATACCGAACCAGGCCCAACAGGCTACAGGATCCATATGGCTGGTGGCAATCTGCAGATCCAGAAGCCGCGGTGGGTGGTTAGTCAAGTACACAGCACGATGGCTGCCTTGCAGGCCACACCAATGGCGATCCATGCCTGGAGACTACCCCAGTCCCGTGGGGTGGTCATGCCAGCCCCACGGTCCTTCCCCGTCACCCCTCACCCCTCCAGCCATGGCATGACTCCCCCACACCCCAGCCAGCCCGACCACTGTCAGGATCAGCAGGAGAGTTCCATCTCTGCATGGTCCTACCTCCTCTCTCTCCCTCATCGTCCATGGCGCCTAGATCACGATTTTTAAAAGCACAAGTGAACCTTACCATCGTGAATTCCCCCCTGTGGAGGTGGAGAATCGCTGAAGCTCTGGAGAATACCAGGTCAGGCCTGCTAATGATATGCAAACGATGTTTACTGTGAGTGCGGAGTGGAACGCATTGTCGCTGCTGTCGAGGAAACGGACAATTGCAATTTGAAGGGCGGCGCGGTTATGCAGTGGTTAACACTGCTGCCTCACGGTGCCGAGGATCTGGGTTCAATCCCAGCCCTGGGTCACCGTGTGGAGTTTGCACATTCTCCTCATGTGTGCGTGCGTTTCACCTGCACAACCCCAAGATGTGCAGGGCAGGTGGATTTGCCATGCTAAATTCTCCCTTAATTGGGGAAAAAAAATAATTGGGTACTCTAAATTGAGAAAAAGAGAATTAAAATTTGGCGTGAAACCGGCGCCTGCCATGGTTTTGGCATCAAAACTAATTCTCCGCCCCATCACCAATCGCGGGTTCGGCCGACAGAGAATCTTCCCAGTATCTTCAGAGCCTCAATGCAGTTACTCAAATGCCAATAGTGATGAAAAAGAAGGCAAAGAACATTTCAACGCCATTCTAAAGATTTTTCTTTACAAAAGAATTATACTTCCTCACAAGCATAATGTCAATAAAAGATTAGAAAAAAAACAGACACGCCTTTTTTTAATTGATTTTAATCATGGGATGAGGGCATCGCTGGCTGGGCCAGCATTTATTGCCCATCCCATAATTGGCCTTGAACTGAGTGGCTTGCTGGGCTGCATCAGATGGCAATAAAGAATTAACCAGATTGTTGCAGGTCTGGAGTCACATGAAGGCCAGACAAAGATGGCAGATTTTCCTCCCGAAAGGACGAGTGAACCAGATGGGTTTTCAGACAACCGTGGTCATCATATTACCAGATTTTAATTCCACATTTTTATTGTGGTGGGAATCAAAGCCAGCTCCCCTAGCTTTGAGAAAGAGTCATCCAGGCTTGAAACGTTAACATAGAAACATAGAAAATAGAATCAGGAGGGGGCCATTCGGCTCTTCGAGCCTGCTCCACCATTCATTATGATCCTGGCTGATCATCATGTTCAATACCCTGGTCCCACCTTCGCCCCATATCCATTGATCTCTTTAGCCCCCAAGATCTATATCTAATTCCTTCTTGAAATTACACAACTCCCTTGTCTCTCAACAGACGCTGTCAGACCTGCTGAGATTTGCCAATATTTTCTGCTTGTTTTCCCCAGAGCATTACACTGAATGACTAATTCAGTGCCAACGCCTCCCTATTTAATTGCTGTCAAAATGGGCTTGATTCATCAAGGTCAGAAATCGCACAAGTGTCCTTGTTGAGTCGGATGCAGATCTGGAGATGCAGGTTGCAGACACCTGGAGACTCCAAGCCATGGAGGCTTGGCAAATATAGAATCATGGGATCTTGACAGTGCAGAAAGAGGCCATTCGGTCCATCAGGTCTGCACAGATCCTCTGAAAGAGCAACCTACCTCATCCCACTCCCCCACCCTATCCCCATAACCCCACCTAACCTGTACATCCCTGGACAAAAAAGGGCAAATTTAGCATGGCCAATCCACCTAACCTGCACATCTTTGGACTGTGGGATGAAACTGGAGCACCTGGAGGAAACCCACCCAGGCGTGGGGAGAAGGTGTAAACTCCACACGGTCACCGAAGGCAGGAATTGAACCCGGGTCCTTGGGGTTGAGTGGTCAGCTGTTTAAAATAGCAGAAATGTAATTTGAATACAGGCTTTTACTGGCTTGAAATGGGATTGCAGATTTCATGTGAAGTTGGACCCTTTTGCTGTGGGTTTTGGTACATTATGCAACAGTGAGTAGAACCCTTATTAAGTTTTATTCTACAAAAAGAAATTAGACCCTGCAGTTTTATAGACACAGGAAACATGTAGAGACAGAAATCCAAGTCAATACCTCAATTAAGTCTCATTATTCCAAGGTAGCTGCAGTAATATCCAATACCCACGTGGCAACAAGTTTTTATGATGTTTCTCTCAACTGTCCATGTCAAATTCCAAAACACCTTATTAACACTTGAAAATAAAATAGTCCTGCAGTGCCATCTAGTGAACAATAGACAATTTTTGCTTTCCCAAGAATTATTATGAGTTGCAGTTTTAGACGGTACTTTGTAAAATCATACTGCACAAGCGTAGTCCATTCATGCATTGTGTCAGTATTGGCTCTTAGTTTTCCAATTAGCGATACTCCCCTCGCACTGCAAGTTTCTCATTATCAAGTATCCATTTCATATATCCAGTTCCCTTCTGTACGTTACTATTGAATCTGCTCCTGCCATACTTTCAGCCAGTGCATTCCACATCGTAGCAACTTACTGCACAAAATAAATTCCTATTATTCAGCTGGAATTTTTGCCAAATATCTTAAATCTGTCCTTTTGTTACTGACTCCTGCCAGTGATAACGTTTTTCCCTTTGAGTTTTATCAAAGCCCCTTGGGATTTTAAACACCTTGTCATTTGATTGTTCAGTGGCTGAGTATTGCTGAAAAGAGACATGTTGTTGAAGCTTTTCATCTTGCACTCAGCGGAACAGATGCAAGAATGCCAACTTTCAATGGGAACACAACTTATACTGCAAGAGAAACGGGGTGCAGTTTGGTTGCCACTGATGTACTGGGCTCTGCCATCATTGAGGATGGGATAGTTTTTGGAACCTCTTCCTCTAGGTCGGTTATATAATTGCCATTCATCATTGGGGCTGCAAAGCTTTGATCTGATTTGTTGGCTATGGAATCACTGAGCACCACCTATAGCATACTGTTTAACATGCATATAGCCTTGCGTGTGCTTTAGCAGCAGGTTGGTGCCTAATTTTTGATAAGCTTGGTGCTGTTCCTGCACTTTTCATGGAACCAGAGTTGATTCACTAGCCTGATGGTAATGATAGGGCAAAGAATTGGTTACAGATTGTGGTTGAATACGATTCTGCAGATGGTCCACAGTGCCTCATGAATGCCCAGTTTTGAGCTGCCAGCATCTATCCCATTTAGCACACTGGTGTTGCACACAACACAATGGGCAATATCCTCAGTGTGAAGATGAAACTTTATATCCACAAAGACTATGTAGCGATCACTCCTACCAAGGTAATCTGCAACAGGTAGATTGGTGAGGCAAGGTCAAGTAGATTTTTCCCTTCTGTTGGTTCCCACCTGTTGATTACCATCTGCCACAGGCCTAGATGAGCAAATATGTGCATTGGAGAGCTCATTCAGTAGTGGTACTACAAAGTTACTCGTGCCGATTGTGGGTTGAGTCGCTGTTGTGGGAACAGGGGGTTGAGAAGGGAGGCAATGTGGTATAAAGGCAGATGCTGCCAGGGGGTGTTGGTGCGAGTGTCACTGTTGTTTGGAGAGGAAGGGGGATGTGGAGGAGGCAGAAGAGTCGGCCCCAGCTGTAGCCCTCTGCCCATCTGAGCGGCAGTGCAAAAACCATACACAGCTTTCCAGGAACGAGCGCAAAACCACTTTCTGTCACCGATCTCTGGGGTGCCGGGGAGACCGGCTCGCTGCCATCTTTGGAGCACCACTAGGTTTACTGTAACACAACACAGAGTACGTTCGGTGCCCTTTGCTTCCCTCTGTGTTTCTTTAAACTGGTGTTAAACACGGAGTACTGATACATCAGCTGAGGGGTATTTTTCTGACTGAAAGTCTGTATCCAGTGGGGTCCCACGAGAATGAGTGTTCAGGCCCTTGCTGTTTGTGGTTTATATAAATGATTTAGACATGAATGTAGGAGGGTTGATCAGTACGTTCGCAGATGATACAAAAATTGGTGGGATGGTAAATAGTGAGGATAGCTTTCGATTACAGGAAGATATAGATAGGCTGGTCAGATGGGCTGATCAGTGCCAAATGGAATTCAATCCGAATAAGTGAGAGGTGATGCACTTGGACAGGACACCTAAAGCAAGGGATCACCTGATAAATGACAGAGCCCTGGGAAGCCCCAACGATCATACGACCTGCACAATAAATAACAGATGCAACCAAGATAGAATCCATAGATTTCTCAATAATCCACCCAGACGTCAGTAACACTATTAATCAGTTAATTTTCTTGGAATTCTATCTCTCGCATGAAGAATTCCTGTCTTCGTCTTTGAAGATATTTTTTCTTTACTCTTTCATGGGATGAAGGCATCATTGGCAAACCCATCGTTTGTTGCCAATTCTTAATTGGCCTTGAACTGAGTGGCTTGATAGGCCATTGCTGAGGGTCATTAAGAGTCAACCGCCTTACTGTGGGTCTGGAGTCACTTGTAGACCAGACTAGGTAAATGGTAAATTTCCTTCCCTAAAGGGCCTTAGTGGTTAGCACTGCTGCCTCACAGTACCAGGGACTTGGGTACAACTCCGACGTTGGAGGAGTGTGTGGAGTTTGCACATTCTCCCCGTGACTGGGTGGGTTTCCTCCAGGTGCTCCGGTTGCCTCCCACAGTCCAACAGTTAGGTGGGTTGGCCACGCTAAATTGCCCCTTAGTATCCAAAAAGATGAGGTGGAATTACAGGAATAGGGTGGTAGCGTGGGCTTAGGTGGGGTGCTCTTTCGGAGGGTCGGTGCAGACCAGATGGGTCGAATGGCCTCCTTCTGCATTGTAAGATTCTCTGGCTCCAGTGAACCAGGTGGGTTTTAATGACAATTGAATATAGTTCCATGGTTTTCACTTCCAGATATTAATTAAATTGAAATCCAACCAGTTACCATGGTGGAATTTGAACCCACCTTCCCAATGAATTAGACTGAGCCTCCGGATTACTAGCCCAGCGACACTACCACTCCACCATCATCTAGCCTTGGAATTCTTTCGGAAAGTTGTTCCAACAGCCTATCCCGCAGGGTTTCAAACTCATCTCCCAAGGTTCCGTTGCACTGCATTCCCAAGTAAGCGCTCAAGGGCAACTTCAGCTCTTTGTCCAAAATGAGCAGAACACTACTGTTCCAGAGGGATACCTCCACCCCAGCAGCATGGAGCCGCCAACCTTCTGTTGCCATCTTTGATTGCCAGAGCTCTCCTGAGTTTTTGGTGACAATAAATCAAATTAATGGTAACCCCAGGATATTAATAGTTGGGGATGGTAATGTAATGTCATTGAATGTCAAGGGACACAAAGTCAAGTCACTCTTGTTGGAGATTGTCATTGCCTGGCCCTTGTGTGGTATGAATGTTACTTGCCACTTGTCAGGCCAAACCTGGATATTCTTCTGACTTTATAATGAACACACAACATACAGTGCCATTCAGCCAATAGTGTGCACCGACCCACTTAAGGCCCCACTTCCACACCATCCCCGTAATCCAATAACCCCTCCTAATCTGGTTGGTCATTAAGGGCAATTTATCATGGGCAATCCACCTAACCTGCCCGTCTTTGGACTGTGGGAGGAAACCGGAGCAAACCCACAGACACGGGGAGAATGTGCACACTCCGCACAGACAGTGACCCAGCGGGGAAATCTAACTTGGGACCCTGGCGCTGTGAAGCCACAGTGCTATCCACTTGTGCTACCGTACTGCCCACAATGAATGGAGGGAAGGTCATTGGTGGAGCAGCTGAAGGTGTTTGGGCCAAGGATACTACCCTAAGGAACTCCTCCAGTGATGTCCTGGAACTCAGATGATTGACCTTCAAAACCACAACAGTCTTCCTTTGTGCCAGATATGACTCCAACCAATGGAAAGTTTTTGCACTGATTCCCATGAACTTCGGTTTTGCTAGCTCTTTGATGCCTCGCAATTAAATACAGTCTTGATACCTCCAAGTGAAGGCATTTGCCAGACGACAGGTAGCGGGGTTCCCCGCGCTCCCCGACAGGGGGGTGAGTGATAGGGTGCTATCAGGGGTCTGGGTCGGGGAGGGGAAGATCTCGGACATCTATAAGATTATGCAGGAGGTGGAGGAGGTACCAGTAGAGGAGCTGAAAGATAAGTGGGAGTTAGAGCTGGGGGAACAGATAGAGGGCGGGACATGGGCAGACGCCCTGGAGAGGGTTAACTCGTCGTCGTCATGTGCGCGACTAAGTCTCATTCAATTTAAGGTACTGCATAGAGCCCACATGACGGGGACAAGGATGAGTCGGTTTTTCGGGGGTGAAGACAGGTGTATTAGATGTTCGGGAAGCCCTGCGAATCATGCACATATGTTTTGGGCATGTCCGGCGCTGGAGGAGTTCTGGAAGGGGGTGGCAGGGACGGTGTCGAGAGTGGTGGGGTCCAGGGTCAAGCCAGGATGGGGACTTGCGATCTTCGGGGTTGGGGTGGAACCGGGGGTACAGGAGGCGAGGGAGGCTGGAATATTAGCCTTTGCGTCCTTGGTGGCTCGGAGGAGGATCCTGATTCAGTGGAGGGACGAAAGGCCTCCGAGTGTTAACACCTGGTTAAACGACATGGCAAACTTCATCCAATTGGAAAGGATCAAATTCGCCCTGAGAGGGTCGGTGCAGGGGTTTTCCAGGCGATGGCAACCCTTCCTAGACCTCTTGGATCAGAGATAGAAACTGAGGCCATGACAGCAGCAACCCGGGAGGGGAGGGGAGGGCGGGAGGGAGGGAGGGGGGGGGGGAGGGGGGAAAACGACGAAGGAAGTACGGTAGCGGCGGTGGCACGGGCAAGGCCTGCCCGAGGACGCTGCTAGAAATGATAAGTTGGTCTGACTGTCGGTTCGCCGGCGGGGGGGGGGGGGGGATGCGCGGGTAGGGGGGGGGGGGGATTCTTTTTCTTTTTCTTGTTAAGTAGGGGGGTTTGACTTTGTTTTGTTATAATTTAAATGTAAATGTAGGGGGGGTTAAAATGTTTGTATTTTGAAAAATTCAATAAAAAATTATTTAAAAAAAAAAAAAAAAAAAAAAAAAAATACAGTCTTGATGTCAAGGGCAATCACTCCCACCTCATCTCTGGAGTTCAGTTCTTTTGTTCATGATTGAACCAAGGCTATAATGAGGTCAGGAGCTGTTCATCAGTGAGCAAGTGCTGCTTGATAGCACATTTGATGACCCCATCCATTGCTTTACTGATGATGGAGATAGGGTGGTTATAGGCCATATTGGTTAAATTCCCATACCGGCTGAAGTTATTTATGAATGCCTGCTTCTCAACCTGTCCCTTGCCCGAGGTGATGATCCCAAGGTTAAAATTAACACCAGTCAGCTCTCAAAAGGAGAGAGCTGCCTGCAGCCCTCTGGGATTGGAGTGATTAAATTTGCAATTCCTGAAATTAAAAAGGGTTAAGGAGTGTTGATTTGATTAAAGTTAGAGAGAGAAAATATTTATGTTGGTTAGGGGGAAGAGTCTAGTATTAGGGGAACTTAGCCCAGAAATTGGAGGCAGACAGAGTCACCATCAAATTATTAAATCCAAGATCCATTGGTTAACCAAAAGCTTAAGACGACAACTTGGGCAAAAGGCAGATATTTGTGACAATTGCATAGAATGGCAGCTCAACCTCAAATGGCCAAATTAGGTGGAGACTGAAGGGTGTTTGCATTCAGAATATTTGGAGGTGGCAAAAAAAGAACTTGCAGGGCCTTGGAGAATGTGTGTGAGACTAATTAGATAATGAGCTAATACAAATAATTGACTGAATCACCTTCCTGTGCTCTATGACTCAACAATTGGGAGATTCTTCTGGTATGCAAGAATTGGAAAGGCATAGTAAATTTTAATCATTTCACTATTGCAAATATTGGCAATATACTATCCCAGATGTAAAAAAAAGAGGGAAGATTAGAAAGATCAATCTATAAGTTCTATGGTAAATCTAAAATATTTCAAGGAGAAATGAGAAAAAAAAAGAGTGGACAGAAGTACATGATCTACATTTCTAATATTCTTTATTCAAAGAAATATACACATACAAATCCATTAGCTGAAGCAATAAAATAAATCGATGTGAAGGAAGTCATACTAATGGCACTGAAGCTTCTCATTGCAAACAAGAATGGCACATTTCAAACAATCACAACAATTTATAGTGCAGGAAATAAAGGGAGATCAATTGGTTGATCAGCCAATTAATATCAAAAGAATTAGTACTAAGGTGAGAAAATGGCCAGGGCCCTAGCATGTGGAGTTTAAGAATTCCAACATGTAAAGGGCCCTAACTATTTGCTCACCTTGCACGTTCAATGAAAAAAGTACAGCACAAAGCTATCTTGATAAGATCATTGTTTGCGGTGTAAACTGACAATGGGCCAAAGGTCACCACTTTCAGAGCTGAAAAGCAGGTTAACCTCAAATTACCCTGGAAAGAAAAGCATCAAAATTTGGAGCAACAAATGCCATTTGTTTATGTTGTTATTATGCAGTGGTGACAAGTGTTACTTTTCACTAATAGGATCCTGCCAGTCTAAAAACATTTCACCCAACACTGTATGAATTTCATTGCGCATGCGATGCCAGGTATTTAGGCAATTGTGCTAATGATTGCTTGATTAAATAAAATAGTATAAATTGTTGGGAGTGTTTGAAATTTGGCACACTTATTAGTCCAGATGATCCGCTTTGGCAACATGTTGCCCTTTTCAACAGTAGTAGTTCTGTATTGGCAAGCAATTGTTTTGTACTATTAAAATTGAACAAGTAAAGCCTTTCCATTATTGACTTTTTTTGCAAGAGGAGTGCAAATGAACATTTCGTTCAGTTAAAGACCTAATCACAAACGTTATAAAGTTCTCGACGAATGAAAATATCACTGAAGTCCAGGTGTTCTCCGACTATTCAAAAAAGTGGACTGGTTTAAGGGTGAAAATTCTAAAGCTATTTAATTGCCAACATTTACGGAGGGAAGTTACCAATTAGGGACTGATCAGGATATCAGAAATGTTACCACAAGATCCTGTACACATGGTAGATTTCTAATACTCAACTTTATTTGTCTAGAAACATAAAATATATTTGGAGTCATAGTAGAGTTCAAAAGGAGAAAGACAGAATACGTAGGTTATTTTTTTTACAAGTCAGGGGTGGGGATCAGATAGTTTCCATCTTGGAAATCAGTTCATCACAGATTTTTGATAGTTCCACATTTTCCTTAGTCTGTAGGAGACAAAAATTAAAGTTTAGCATATAGCAAACCATACAAGCGGCAGCATCTTTTTTTCAGGAACCAGAATTCAGTATTTCATTAATAGCTGGTTTTCCCCCTTTACCCCACCCCAGACTAACTCCAGGAATCACTGGGGTTATACAACATCAAAATTGATGCAAAGTGAAATATACACAAATCTTGCCTAGAAACAATCCTCCAAAAAGGCCCAAGTTTTCACAAGGATAATTGTCACAAGTAGGTTTACATTTACACTGCAATGAAGTTACTATGAAAAACCCCTAGTCGCCACACCCTTGCACAGGAGTACACGGAGAATTCAGTATGTCTAAATTACCTAACAACATGCCTTTTGGGACTTGTGGGAGGAAACCGGAGCACCCGAAGGAAACCCACGCAGACATGGGGAGAATGTGCACACTCCACACAGACAGTGACCCACACTGGGAATCGAACCTGGGACCCTGGTGCTGTGAAGCAACAGTGCATCGCTTGATCATTTTTTTTTTGACAGTTGCCAAATGAATATAAATTTATCTTATGGGGCTAAAGAGCAGATGGTTAACCCATCTTGTAAGATCTAACCATTGCACTGCAGCAAAATATTACCCAATTTGTCACCTTCAGTCCAGTTTTCTGAAAACTGGTGTGCCAGAGAACAAAATTATAACATTCAACATGTCTACAGAAACTGGATTAATCTGCCAGATATATGGATCCTATTTATATGAATTGCCAAAATGCAATTGATCAAGTCGAAAGAGACTGATCAGTAGAGGCAAATTATTGATTTAATGCCTATTTGTAGGATGATCTGGAACTTTAGTGGCTGTCATCAGAAGAGCTCTAAAGATGAAGTACCATTCGATGAGAAAATTTAAATTCATACATTTAAAAATCCATGTGCAAGTATTCAGATAATCGAACCAGTGTAGGTTTCACCAAGTATTTTATAAAAATGACTCCCATACTCCTGAATATCTGTATCTGAAGAGATACATCTACAATGACTGAATGAAATGATCTTATTCAAATTTATAATCAACTTGCCTTTTCTTCCAGACTCCTTTCCAAGGAATTGGCTTTCATTTGCTCCTTGCGCAGATGAGCCTTGAGAGCAGCAACCTCTGCCTTGTATTTGTTACGTACTTGCGCTATCTCTTCATTTGCCCTTTTCAGGAAAAGGAAGAAATTACTGACAGCATAGTAACATCATGTCATTACAAAACTCCATCCTTATACCTACAGTATCCTGCAAGCCTATTACTAGGAACAGGAGTTTACTAGCCATTTAATTAGATCATAACTGATTACTCACCTTGATTCTCTCAATACTTCTTGGCCAATGAAAATCTCTGCGTCACAAAATATCAATTGACAGCATTCACAAGGAGGGTAATGGGACATGTTCACCTTCCATTTACTGGTGAGAAAATGCTTCAATTTTGTTAACCCACCAAGACCCCATGTTTTCATGGAGACATTTGTTACCATTAGCAAAGGGTTAAATTACCAGGGGCATAGATTTAAGACGATTAGTAAATGGGTTGGAGGGGACACCAAGAAAAGAGTGTTCACCCAGAGGGTGGTGGACATCTGGAATTTATTACCAAGTTGGTGGTTGAACCAGAAACACTCATTTAAAAAAAAAGGTTACCGGGATCTGCATCCAAGTGCTATAATCTGCAAGGCTACAGATAAAGTGCTGGAAAATATGATTAAACTGAGCAGCTAGTTTCTTTTTTTTGGCTGGCACAGACAATGGGCTGAATGGCCACATTTTGCATTGTAGCTTTACGGTATTCATCTGAACTTAGAAGAATGTGGGGGACTCAGTGAAATGTATAAAATTCTGATGGGGATGGACAAAAATGGATAAGACTGTTGCTTCCTCTGGTTTCAGGGGTTGGGGGCAGGAGGTAGTGTGCACAGAAATAAGGGGTCACAGTCTCAGGTGGGAGGGCATATAGGATGGAGGGCAAGAGAAACTTCATTCAGAAGGTGGCAACCCTGTGAAATCTCTACTACGGAAGGCAGAGACACCAATTCATGAACATATTAGAAATAGATAGATTTTTAGACATCAAGGAGTTTGGAGAGAGCATGGAATTATTCAACCATGATCAAATTGAATGGTGGAGCAGGCTCAAAATGTCCACTCCAGCTCCTATTTTCAGGTTGTTCATGGGCTTGATGTCATGAATTGTTCCTTGGATGGTGAGCCACCTTCTTGAACTGCTACAGTCATACGAGGCAAATGTATACTGTGTGCAGTTAGGCAATTAAATGAAAAATGAAAAGAAATGAAAATCGCTAGTCACAAGTAGGCTTCAAATTAAGTTACTGTGAAAAGCCCCTAGTCGCCACATTCCAGCACCTGTTCGGGGAGGCTGATACGGGAATTGAACCGTGCTGTTGGCCTGCCTTGGTCGGCTCTCAAGGCAGCGATTTAGCCCTGTGCTAAATCAACCCCTATAATGGTGTTCCTTCCAGTTTCATTCTCATTAAAAAATTTGTAGAAGTTGGATTGGCTTGCTAGGTCATTTCAGAGGGCAATCATCATCAACAGCAGTCTATGTTATTAGCCGTTTAAGGTAGTGATATGAAGGAGACAGCACACCTTCCATTTCAGGCAGAATAAAGCTTTATCTACACTGGCAAAGTATGGAATTTCTTTTCCAAATGAGAGAGAGAGTTAATATTTCTCAAATGTCTGCCAAGACTAGATTAAGGTTGGCCCGTTAGAGCCATCCTCGACCTGGTTGAAAGCCACTGCAGAAAAAAAAAAGAAGAGTCTCCTGAAGTGGTAGATTTAACCTGCCGTGGTACCCAGCACCCTCATTTTCCTCTTTGTGGAGATTGTGGACCAAAAGTGACATTTAGAGCTCAATAAACCATCAACAAAGAGGCAATGAAACCACTAGGATACTCACTGATTCAATTTTTCTTCAGCATGAACTTTCAGAGCCTGGTATCTTTGCTCTTCCTTTTTAATCCTTGCAAGATAATCCTGAGCACATTTCTTGAGTGACTCTTCATTCTAAACAAAGTAATGAAGTGTAATTTTAGTATCATTAATTGCAATTAATTATTTGACCCAGCAGTGATACTGCGTTGGAGCTCCTATACATTTGAGCCAAGATTGGAAACAAACAAAAATACAGTCCAGGTCTTTGGAAAACAAGATTGCAGTTGAAAAAGACAGACAGCAATGGGATTCTAGATTTTATTTATGGGGCATTTAGAAGCTAGAATACTAGTTAGGCCATAGTTGGAGTATTATGGACATGTGGTTATTGGAGGTCAATCATCTCCGCGCCAGAACATCTCATCCAGGGGTTACCACTGATCAGAACCTTAACTGAATCTGCCACACAATGTGGCTACGAAAGCAGGTAGGAGACAAGGAATCTTTGGCAATAAAGACCTCCCAACTCAATGCCCATCCACCACCGGCAGCATGGTAGCAGTGGCTTCACAGCTCCAGGGTCCCAGGTTAGATTCCTAGCTTGGGTCACTGTTTGTGCAGAGTCTGCACATTTTCCCAGTGTCTGCGTGGGTTTTCTCCGCGTGTTCCGGTTTCCTCCCACAGTACAAAGATATGCAGGTTAGGTGGAGTGGCTATGCTAAATTGCCCTCAAGTGTCCAAAAAAGGTTAGGTGGGGATAGGGTGGAGGTAGAGGTGTGGGTATAGGTAGGGTGCTCTTTCCAAAGGCTGGTGCAGACTCGATTGGCCGAATGGCCTCCTTCTGCACTGTAAATTCTATGATACAAGGCACATAGTATGTCTACTTACCTATACGAGTACAGTGCCACCACAACTAGCTCAACACCATCCAGGGCAGCACCCTGGATAGTACTCCATCCACTGTGTTAAACATTCACTCCCTCTAGTACAGGACTACTGGAATAGAAACTATGTGCAAGGGCACAGGGAAAAGACAGAGGAATGACACCAAGTCATGATGCTTGTTTGGAGAGCTGATGCAAACAATGGGCCAAATGCCCTCCTTCTGCACCATTACAATTCTGTATACCATCCACAAAATGTACTACAGAAATTGGTATGCCTGCTTTGATAGCCCCTTCCAAACACACACCTAGGACAGGATAAAGCAACACATGGACACTATCAATAGATTTCCCTCCAAGCCACAAACCACCCCGACTTGGGAACAATATCACAGTTCCAACATTTGCCAAATCCAGCACTGGTTCTACACCAGATACCTTATGGGATACACTACCACCTTCAAGAATAGTGTCATTGAAGGGCCACAAAAGGTTGGCCACCGCCCTCAGCCCATGAAGAAAATAGTAAGAAGTTTCACAACACCAGGTTAAGTCCAACAGTTTTATTTGAAATAACAAGAGCACTGCCTCCTTCATCAGGTGAACTTCACTAGAGGAAGGAGATGCACTCCGAAAGCTAGTGATTCCAAATAAACCAGTTGGATTTTAACCTAGTGTTGAGACTTCTTACTGTGCCCACCCCAATCCAGGCATCTCCACATCAAGAAGAAAATAAGTTTTAAAAAGCGAGGGGAAGCATTTTGCGGAAGGGATAGGAAAGGCAAAAGTTCCGCCAGTTCTAAAGTCAGCCCATTACCTACAAATCTTTGCACCCAATTTATTTGGGCCAGATCAATTTCTACTCTATTAAAGATGACTTTCTACCAGTTAAATCTCTTTGAATTGTTCCTAGTCTATAGCCAACCTAGTCAGTGCCCCCTAAACATTTCTCTACTAATACTGGATCCATCTCATTCCCAACAACTAGGTCTAGCAATGCCTTTTTTCATTGGACTGGAAACTGTGCAGCACAGTAGCATGGTGGTTAGCATAAATGCTTCACAGCTCCAGGGTCCCAGGTTAGATTCCCGGCTGGGTCACTGTCTGTGTGGAGTCTGCACGTCCTCCCAGTGTGTGCGTGGGTTTCCTCCGGGTGCTCCGGTTTCCGCCCACAGTCCAAAGATGTGCAGGTTAGGTGGATTGGCCATGCTAAATTGCCCGTAGTGTCCTAAAAAAAAAGTAAGGTTAAGGGGGGGGGGGTTGTTGGGTTATGGGTATAGGGTGGATTCGTGGGTTTGAGTAGGGTGATCATTGCTCGGCACAACATCGAGGGCCGAAGGGCCTGTTCTGTGCTGTAATGTTCTATGTGCAGAAAATCCTCCCCAACACATTGTAGGAACTTTTGTCCCTCTCAAGTATAAATTCAACCAATTTTCAGTTTAAGATGGACTACTTTGCTGCCCAAGATTGCTGCAATCTATTCACATCGACAATGGATGTAGCAGCAAAAAAGAAAGCACCAAATTACTTGAAATAAAAGGCTTACTTTTCTGTAACCTTCAATTGCTTCTTTCTGTTTATCAAATCGCTTAAACACCTCAGAAAATGATTTTTCAACTGAGTTCAGCTCCTTTAAGGCTTGCAGCTTTTCTTCTGTTACTTTCTCCAGCTCTGCCTTAGCCAATTCACTCTTCTTGCTAGATTCCTCTAAATTCAAAGAAAATGCAGATTTATAACCAACCATTTGATAAACACACAACTACTACTCCAAGTTGCAGCATCATGAATTTGCAAGTTTAATTTTTTGTCAAAGATTGCAATTGCAAAGAGGAATCTAAAGAGTCTGAAAGTGACTAAAACAATGTAACTCACCCATCATTTGAAAGATGACTTCAGAATATTCACTAACAATTTTCCTAGGAGTTAATGTACAAGATGGTTAGCCTTCAAAAGATTTAAATGAGTTTCCAATGTGTAAAGTCACAAGAAATACATGAAAAAATATGTTTCCTTACTTCATTTCTGCACACTGTGCTAGGCTTTCTTCATACTTCTGTTTCCATTCCAAAGTTATGGTTTTCTGACAAGTAACCTATGACATTTTTTAAGCAATTGAATCCAAATGTCAGAAACCAGTTTACAAAACACAAGAACATATGCGAAAATGTTTCAACCTGCTACAGCAAGTGAAACTTGCCAAGCATCCCAAATAAATTACAGTCATACTCAAAGCAATGAATGCAGAGATGTGCAACTTCCCAAAGGATCACATTTTCCCACCCAGTGTGAAGAAAGGTATTTGGAAATGCAATGAGAAGGAGGTAGAATCACGACCCATCAATCATTTTTCAAAACTGTTCCATTATTCAGCAAGATCTTAATTTATCTGCGACCTAACCCATATAGTTTAGCCAATGGTCTTGAGGGATATGGAGCAAACAAATATCAACATCAAGTTTCAAAATTCAGTTGATCGGATATCAACTGTTATTTGGGGAATGTGAAGTGTTTCCTAATATCACTCCTGAAAAGTCTAATTAAAAAAAAAAATTTTTTTAAAAAGACTATTCCACCTAGATCTAGACCCCAACTAGAAAATAATAATTTCCCTTCGCCATTTACAATCATCCCCAATATCTTCAACTGCAGTTAAATAGTCATCCCTCAACTTTCTAAATTCTAGCGCAAGCTACAAGACAACATTAGGCAACTTCTAACTCCATAGTCAGGAAGGGCAGACAGAAGAATTGCAAGATATAGGATTCTCATCCTGACACACTGGGCTGAATCACAAGGTTGCGAGTTCATTGTGACATAGGCTTGAGCTTATTCAAAACGGATGCTATATTTCCAGCCGTGCTTTAGAGAGATGTTAAAACTGTGGATCATGTGGTGACTAACTTAACCATTAAAACAGGACAAGATTTCCCATGCTCACCAAGGTAAAGAAAGTAAAACTCGTTCAAAAATAGTTAAGAGCAGAAAAATTCAATACCCTGATCCCATCTCCTCTTCCTTCCCTCTTTAGGTCAGTGTGAATGAGGTGATGGTAAACAATATAGCCAAAGTACTAGTGAAAAATCTGGATTATGAAATGTCAGGGCTTAGGCTCAACAAAAAACTCCATTGGCACCAAATAATACAACCAAAGCCAATACTGGTGAACTGCTAGACAGAAATATTAAATGGTTACTTTGCCAGTGTCTTCTTTTCAGTTCAGCTGTCATTAAAAGAATGACCAGACCACAGCAATGTGACAGACTGTCAAAAACCCTTTGAATTGGTTTAGCATGCCACTTGCAAGGGAAATTAGGATGGGCAATAAATGCTGGCCTTTACCGATGACCCAAAATCTCCCATGAAAGAGTTAAAGAAATAACATGTATAAGTCCCCAAATAAAAAAAGTGCGCAGGGCTGTTAATGCAAAGTTGAACATTAATTTTATTCATTCCTAGGTTTGTCAGCATTATTGCTCATCCCCCATTATGCTTGAGGTGGTGGTGACATCCCTTCTCAAATTCTTCCACAGTACGACGTCTTACAACACCAGGTTTTAGTCCAACAAGCTTGTTTCGAAAATCACTAGCTTTTGCAGCACTGCTCCTTCCTCAGGTGATCCAGTCCATATGGATTATATACAAGTGCTTGTTAGGCCATTTGATTCAACCACTTGGCTAGGTATTTGAAGTCAGGCAAGCCAAAGAGGCAAGGGAAGTAGGTTCCCCAATTAGTGAATTATAAAAATGATTTAAAATTTAAAAAAAAAAAAATCTAGTTTTGGTTACTAATAAGTCCAAAGAAGCATTTCACTCATTCCAGATTTAATTAAATTTAAATTCCCAAGTGCTGCAGTGAGATCTGAACCATTATCTAGATTAGCCCTGGTCTGCACATTACTACTATAGTAACAGCCAGTATTCTAGAATATCTCCAGGAAATGAGATAGGGCAGGGCAATCTAATTAAATCCTCACATCGAGAATGACAAAAATGGACTGAAAACTGGGTCTTTGCCTCAGAATGCTGGCTCAAGTATTTAATAATTACAGTTGGCAAAGCCATCCAGACTAGAAATGTTAGCTCCCTTCTCTCTCTCGCCACAGATGCAGCAGACCTGCTGAAATTGTTCAGTATTTTCTGTTTGTTTAAAATACAGATGGATTAAACTCTGCATGTGAACAGACCATTTGAACTTTGGGGTGGGGGTGGGAGGTGGTAATGCACAGATGCCAGAAAGCTTTCCTTTTACATCGAGCTGAGATGGTTGGAATAAGAGTGTGCAGATTTGTTGCAACAGTTAATAAGAAAGAGTCCTTCGCTGTATCTCATGGATCTCAAAAAGAGTTAGAATGGAATTTCCCCAATCGTGAGCTGGTGTTATCTCGTCTAAACAGTGAACCCAGCTTGTTCAAATTCTCACAAAATATTTTAAAAATCAAACGTTGCTGTGAAGAACAATATGTTGCCAAAGCTTTTTGTCCAGCACCCAGGACAAAATGCAAGAAAGCAAATACCAAGTAATCACAATCTATACCATAGGAGAAAAGGATGCAGATTGGCAGAGGTATTGCCCTGGGGAAAGGAACGGGGAACAAGTTTAAGTAATGCAAAAGCAGCCCATGGCTTGTTGGAAGTAATTCTGTGATTTGGCAATGAACAATCCTGTATGCTAATAGTTACACTAACTAATTTAACAAATTGGTTGAGCTGGTAGAATAATTCATTTACACTTGCGAGAAGCGACATACATTCACAGGGATCGGTTCTCTGCAAATGGCAAGGCTTGGCAGAGTTGGCCTGCCAACCAATCAGCACCCCTTTTCTCATGTGGTACAAATTGCATTTAAAATTCGATATTCCTCCATTTGTCATGATAAGTGCAAGACAAAGAGCTTCAACATATCTTTCCAGTGATATGCCTTACTTCCAAAGAGCAAGGTGTCTGTTTTAGATAAAAACTACAAAAACCTTCAGTCTTGGAAACAGGGAACCATGACAAAGTACTTGATACTTGCCTCTTCCTTTACAGCCAAAATTGCAGCATCCATGTCCTTCTGGCTGTATTTTAGCACTTCAATAATGGCATCTTCAGTAAGAACGGAAACAAAATCAGCTCCTGGATTGATAGTGGGTTGCAGGTCAGGGATCAAGGTATGAATATCCTAAAAAGAAAGACTTGCAGTAAGAAACTGCACACTGATTCACAACATCCCTTTTGTTAGTAATTAGGATCCAAATTTTAATACCATTAACAAGATAAATATTTACTCCCCCTTCTACTGGGGCTTAGCTAATTGGAAAGTTGCTCATTTATGTTGCAAAAATCTTGTGAAAATGGGCAAGAAACAATGCAACTTCTCTTTTCATGGAATGTGGGAATCACTTTCAGGGGCATTGCCCACCTCCAATTGCCCTTGAACAAAATGGCTTACTAAGCATTTCAGACAGCAGTTGAGCCAGTCACACATAGGCCAGCTGTTAGAGTTTCTTCCCAAAGTCAGTGAATCAGACAAGTTTTTAAATAAACAATCGCAATAGTTGTCGTGGTCATTACCGAGATGAGCTCCAATTCCAGATTTATTAACTGAAATTAAATTCCACCAACTTCCATTATGGGATGGAGTCCATGTCCCCAGACCACAGCCTAGGCCTCTGGACTAGTAATCCAGTGACATTGCTATGACACCGTTGACTTGTCAATTAAAAAACAATTTTCACTGTTAGTGCTCCACAAACAGAGGAACAACTCATGAGTAAACAGCATGCCTTACGAGAAAAGCAGCAAAATCAGAGTAGGTTTCAAGGATAGGGGTAAATGCGAATAAACAAGTCAGCTGTGTGCAGCAGTTTGCCCTCTGCCAGGAGGCTAGTTAAATTTCCATTGAGAACAAAATCTAGACATATGCTCAAGTGCACGATTGGGGGAATGACTGTTGCACTGTAAAAAGGCATTAAACCAAGGCTCCATCTTCCCATGGGAAGATGAAAAAGTACTTGCACATCAACAAAAATTGGATAATGAAGCTACTTACAAGCATTTCTTCTGGTTGCTCAGCATGCTGATTAGGTCTGGTTTCAAGATCCCGAAGGGTAGAACTGGAAATAAACAAAAAATTCATATAGAAAAATGTTTGTGATATTTTCAAATTTAGATGACTTCCCAATTTTTTTAAATTTTAGAGTACCCAATTACCTTTTTCCAATTAAGGATGGCCAATCAACCTACCCTGCACATCTTTGGGTTGTGAGGGCAAAACCCACACAAACACAGGGAGAATGTGCAAACTTCACAGACAGTGGCCCAGAGCCAGGATCAAACCTGGGACCTTGGTGCCATGAGGCAGCAGTGCTAACCACTGCCGTGCTGCCCTGATGACTTCCCAAATTTAAGCATCATCTCTAACATCCACATTCAGAATCAAGTATATCAGATATTATTCCTGTTAATCAATCATCTAAAAAGGAAGACTTTTCTTTCCTTAACTGGCTGCAAAAGTAACAAAAAACTGGTGAAAATACTGCATGCTATAGGAGTGGAGTGGACCAAAATTCTATTAGTTACAAAATGTCAGTGATCATCTCCCATCTGAAACTTTAGCGGGGTTCAAAACAATTAAGTCCTGAATATTGTGGATTTGGATATCTAAGAAGATTCTAAATTTTCCAAACAATGCATAGCTACTGCTATACTGACTAGGCACAAGTAATAATAGGATTGAAGAAATTAAACAATTTACCAATCAGGTGCCTGGTTAGTTAAACCAGAATTAGTCTCCATGTGTCTGAGTGGGCTTTCTCTCAGAAGAGGATCAAACTTCAGGTAGAGGGATTGCTTTCTCAAAGCAGATGCATGGAACTGAAAATAAAAAAAGACTGCATTCAATTCAGTGTTTGATGTTTTAAAAGCAATGTTCACTTTTAAAGCATTTTCTTGTGCCCCTCACCAATGAGGGACAAAATACAGAAGAAATGTTATCTTAAATGCTTGACAAGACGACATCAGGCAACTGCACTTGGGACCATTCTGGTCACGAACCTCCAAGATGTATGCCACTACTGGCCCACCCAAGTGAACAGCAGTTACCAATACTTTGGCTGGCTGTGAGGAAGACAGTTGTTCGTTTTTGTTTGTGGGTGGGTGGGGATTTGCAATTTGCCTTACTAAATGTTACAAGCCTCCCCGAACAGGTGCCGGAATGTGGCGACTAGGGGCTTTGCACAGTAACTTAATTTGAAGTTTACTTGTGACAATAAGTGATTTTCATTTCATTTTCAAGACTGGTCTAGAACAAGAGGAAACACCAGGGTTGATTGAAGCATTTAATGCAGGGTTCAATTATTTTGCCAAATGGTGCACAAGCAATCATAAAACAGCAATTCAACACACCCATATCTAACACCTTTCCAGTACTTCTTTCCTTTGTCTAGCAACAAAAACTGTTAGAACTGAATATGGCATCAATAGTTGAAGTGAAAACTTTAGGAAAGCAAGTTTTACAATCAGTAGTCAGAATGACAGCTATATAAAGTTCCAAGTGGAAAGAAATACAATATACATGCAATTTAAAGCAGCTTTAACAGACAATGACAGACATACCGTACTGTTATCCAACATTCAATGAATATCCAACATTCAACGAGAAGGTCAGATACTGCTCAGCTATGCATCATGATTTCAGTAATTACTGGAGCATGCATTTTAACATGTACAACTGACAAAAACAGAACCAAGTCTTAAATCTCAAAAACTAAGCCAGTCTTTATACTTACTAAAGAGTGGCCAAACTGCTCCAGGTAATCAATTTCTATTGGTTGATTAAATGCTGCAACTGTAACAAAATGGATCAAAATTTTAAAGCATGGAAAATAAATTCAATCTCCAGTTGCGCATTGAATTCAGCTTAAATATCTCAAAAAGATGGGATCAGTAAAAATGAACAAGAAGTGGTCATAAAAGCTTATATTGCTATTCTTGTCTTGTCTGGCCTGGCTGTGCAACTCCCCAATGTGGCAGATTCCACGCACCCCCTCCCTGCAAAGAATTGCTGAGTTCTGGCAATATGGCACCCCTTATCTGAAGCGTGTGTGGTCGCTTGGTTTGTGGCATAAACAATATGGCCTCGCAGAGGAAGCTGCTGGCCGAACCTTCCCTCAATTTGCAACAGGCAGTCCAAATTGCTCTGTGTGAAAGGTCAGAACAAGGGGTGTAGGAGATGCAAGGAATGGAGGTGAATGCCTCAAGGGCACACTCCTTGTCATCTTGCCCTGGACAGGACAGCATATAGGCCCGACCCAGTGGCCGAACAACAACTCTTTTCTGCACAGTCTTCCCCATAGTCCAGAGAGGGGGGAGCAATCTGCTTCCCCCTCCTACACCTCAGTACGAGCTACTCCAGTGACGAGGGCACAGAGCTTCTTCCCAATTGGAGGAGCTCCCCACAGAATATAAACCAGTTTGATGAAGAAAAGCCAACTTACTTTGGTCGGCAGGCCTGAATTCTTCAGCTTCATCTTCAATGATACCGTTACGGAATGCTGAGGATCCTGGCTCAGAATAGCCAAAGTCAATAACATCCAGTGTTTCTGCATCAGTCATAGTTGATGGTACTCTGGCATCAGCAATTAGCCTTTCTAAACCAGATGCCAGCATAGACTCAGCAGTAGGTGAAGGGACACAATCCTAAGAGAATAAACGTTTGTAAAATCATAACTGTCAATTATCTTCAGATGCCACATGTAATCCATTTGTAGGACACTAATTTTTATAAACTAATTGACAAACTTTAAAAAAAACTCAGTCAAGTAGTCAGTTTAAAATAGTTTGATCAGAAGGTCATAAGAGGTCTACAGCACAAAAAAGGCCCTTCGGTCCAGTCAAAAACAACCTAACTATTCAAATCCTATTTCCCACTTGGCCCATAGCTTTCATGCCTTGGCATTGCAAATGCACATCTAAATATTATGAGGGTCTGTCTCCACCAACCTCTCAGGTAGAGAGTTGTAGGCAGCTGGCTTTGTCTCCATGTTCATAAAAAGTCCTCAATGTCTGGCAGAGCTGGTGCACTGCTTTCCTGCTGGAGAGCAGTTCGAAGTCCATTTGCAACGCGTTCCTCTCTGCCAGCAGATCTACAGCTGGGGTCGTGAAGTTATCGCAGATCGACCTCAAGTCAGCCAGCTGTTGCTTGGCCGTCCTCGCCTCCATCTTTGCGTGCTTGGAATGCAATTCTCGCTCTTCTCCCCTCCGCTCCCCCCCATCACCACCTAAAGAGTGGTGGAGGGCAACACCTGCCCATTCTACTTTTTGGTTACATGCCAGTCTATCGTGACTCCCGAACACAAAATGCCTCGTCGGCAAGGAGGGCCATGTCCAGCCTCACTTTAAAAAAACAGGATCAGGAGGCCATTCAGCCCGCTCCGCCATTCATTATTATCCAACTCAATAGGCATTATCCAACTCATTAGACTAATCCTGCTTTCCCCCATATTCTTGGATTCCCTTCATCCTTAGTGGTATATCTAACAACTTCTTGAAACCATACAATGTTTTGGACTCACCTACTCCCTGTGCTAATGAATTCCACAGGCTCACCACTCAGTGAAGAAATTGTTCCTCATCTCAGTCCTAAATGGTATGCCCCATATCCTCAGACTGTGATCCCTGGTTCTGGACACCTACCATTGGAAACATCCTTCTTGCATCTACCCTGTCCAGTCAGAATTTTATAGATTTTTATGCGATCCCTCCACCATATTCTTCTGAACTCCAATGAATACAATTCTAACCGATTCAATATCTCCTTGTAAGTCAGTCCTGCCATCCCTGGAATCAGTCTGGTAAACCTTCGCTGCACTCCCTCTATAGTTAGAACATCCTTCCTCAGATAAGGAGACAAAAACTGCACACAATATTCCAGGTGTGACCTCCCCAAAGCCCTGTATAGTTGCAGCAAGACATCCCAGCTCCTCTACTTGAATGCTCTCGCAAATGAAGGCCAGCATATCATTTGCCTTCTTTACTATCTGCTGCACCTGCATGCTTACCTTCAGTGACTGGTGTAGGAGGACACCCAGGTCTAACTGCATGTTTCCGTCTCCTAATTCATGGCCATTTTGATAGTAGTCTGCCTTCTTATTTTTGCTACCAAAGTGGATAACCTTACATTTATCCAAATTCTACTGCATCTGCCATTCATTTGCCCACTTACTCAACTTGTCCAAATCCACTGCACAATCTCTGCACCCTCTGACAATGTGGTGCCACCTGCAAATTTGGAGATATTACATTTTGTTCCCTCATCTGAATATTTGTATTGTGAATAGTTGGGGTCCCAGCACCGATCCTGGAGGCTCCATGCAAGGTGTGGACCCCTGAGTCGAAGGATCCACTGTTCCCATCTGCCCCTTGAAGGAGTTCAGTTCTTTCACCATATTAGTTTCCCCAGATTTGGGGTTTGACCTGTCCATTCCTGGGTCCTGTAAACCATTTGCCTTCACAGCTGGTGCTAATGCCCATGCACAAACTCATCCACCTTGGTTGGTGCGGTGAAGCAGAATTCCTTCCCCTGGAAGGTTACCCACAGTTTGGCCGGGTGCAGCATGCAAAAACCACATCCCATTCTTGTAAGGACCACCATGTAAATTCAGTGCTGCACTTGGCCAGGTCTGCCCCAATGTCCTGGTAGACACAGATTGGATGTCCTGCCCACTGGCAGGACCATGCGCTTTGCCCAGTTCAGGATCGTCTCCTGATCTTTGTATCAGCGCAGCTTCACTATTACGACCCTTGGCTGCTCAGCTGGAGTTACCTGTGGGCTGTCTCTATCTCCGGGTTTTGGGAATGCTCTTCCTTTCCAACCAGGTTACGCAGCTGGGCCACTTAGTCTGTGGGGATCCTGCCCTCTAGCAGGGAGAGCAGACCCATAAGAGGGGTTCTGGCAGTGCAACAGGTTCTCCTGGTCTTCCAACCTCCCCTTAAATGGCCCTTGCGATGCTGCCGTCGAGGACAGTGGGTAGGGTGGGCTCAACATGTTTGGCAGGCTATTATGTTATGTTAAAAATCAAAAGCAGATTTTGAGTTCCCGGAGGAGAGCATCCTTCCCTGCGTCTATTCTGCATGTCTGCTCTGCACGCCCCCCTCACTGGAAATCACTTCTCATTCTTCGAACTCCCAATGAGTACAGACAGAGGTTGCTCATCCTCTCTTCATAAAACACCTTCATTCTAGGAAAAAAAAAATCAGCCTAGAGAAACTCCTCTCAAATGCTTCTAATGAGAATATATCCCTCAAGGGGACCAGAACTGTACATAGTACTACAGTACAGTATTATCGGTGTCTTTTACCGTTGTAGCAGTTCTTCCTCTATCTCCTTGGATTAAATGCCAACATTCCATTTGCCTTCCTAATTACTTGCTGTACATATACAATACTAAAATGATTCTTGTAGCATACCAAATCCTTCTGTACTACAGCATGCAGTATTCTCCATTTAAAAAATACTCTGCTTTTCAGTCTTCCTATCAAAATGGACAACCTCACATTTATCCACATTACACTATCAATCAATTTTTTGCACCCTCAGCCTACATCTCTTTGCAGAGTTTGCAACTTTTATTGTTAGCAAACTTGGCTGCACTACAGTCAGTCCCTTCAACCAGTCATGAATATAAATGGTGACTAGTTGAGGCCCCAGCACTGATCCCGGTGACACTCGTTTACAGTTTGCCGTGCATTATCACACTTCAATCCTCAAAGCTGCAGGGTGGGACACCAGGGGTGAGATTCAGAATTTTAACCCACCTGTGATAAAGTTGATGCTGAGACTTCCATCATAGGTTTAACTTTACAAGTGTTCCTGCGAATGTTGAGGTGAAGAAGTTTAGAATCAAAGCAACAGTCAGTTTGATAAGCTCAAAACCTGGAGATTTTCATTTTCGGGATGAGAACATGGCCATAACAGTTATATTCACAACACAAAAGGGGAAATTTAGCCATAAGCAAAGCGAGAGCAAAGGGAAATCTATTTTGACACTTGGCCTCTGATGAGCCATCAATTGAACGCGAGACGAGTTGCTGTACAAAAGTTAGGCTTTAATAAGCTAGAACTTAGCCCTGCGGTCGACTACAATAAATGGACGACCGCCAGGCGTTCTGACTATTTATACCTCGGTATGGAGGAGTGGTTAACTCAGCCTCGCGACCAATCGGAGAGCCGTCACATGACTGGTCTCAACCAATCGGTCGAGAGGCACATGACCGACCAGGGCCAATGGTAAGCCGGTGTTTTGCACCAATGGCAGACAGCTATGCAAATCATACCACCACAGCCTCATGCATGGCCACAATAAAAATTACAACATTTGGGACTCTTTTTTGCAAGGTGATAGCTTAACTCTGGAACAGAAATTTACTGGAAATTCTTTCCTCTTTCCAAAAGAGGAAAAACAAGGTTAACATTTGCAAATTGGTAGCAAAACTCATACAGAAAGGCGTGGGGTGGATGGAAAAAGAGATGGGAAGTGAACATATTACTTCTTGCTATTCCAAATCTAGACCACCGTAGTCAGGATTAATTCTTTTCCTCATGGTTTTAACTGGGAGAGCATTTGTTTACTTTGAACAATTGTAGAAAACAGCATTTCAAAAGATATTCCACCGTAAACATTGTTACAGGTCAACAAGGGAGAGCAGTGGTAAAGTGTTAATCTTTGGGTTAGTCAGCCAAAGGCCCATGTTTGAATACCATGGCAGGCAGCTGGTGAAATTCTGGAATTTAAAAAAAAAAACAGGTAATCTAATAACACCCATCTGGTTAACTAATGTGTTTTGGAGAAGGAAGTCTGCCGACACGTGACAATGCTGGTGTTGCCAGTGGCACCAATATCCCATGAAAGAATTAAAAAAAACTAACAAAAATATCTTTATTCCTTCTCCAAATGCATATGGATTAGAATAGAATGAATTGGGCGGCATGTGGCACAGTGGTTAGCACTGCTGCTTCACGGCACTGAGGTCCCAGCTCTGGGTCACTGCCCGTGTGGAGTTTGCACATCTCCCCGATGCCCAGGGCCCCAATTTATTTGGGGATTGGCAAGATCAACATTCCATATGTTCTCTGGAATAGGTGGCAGTAGTGCTCAGATGTTTGTAGCAAGTTGTGCTCGGATATTTTGCAGTCTGGTTGTCAATTGGTAGCTCTAGGGTTTGACTCAGTGACGAGGAAGGAACAGTAATTCAGTCAAGTTGTTCTGACATTACTCAAATGCTATTAGAAATACAGCCCTCTATCTTAAGTCAGTCTCACAAAACAGATAGAGATGCTAAACAGGCATCAATTGCTATGATTATGGACTCCCTAAGACTGTTTAAATAAGTGTGCAGGCAAGGCAAAATTAGAATACCATGTTTGCCATACAGTTCACATGGTTAAAATGCCTCTACAGCCACAAAGGATGTGTTGGTCTCCATTCCCAATATTAGGCCACAAGGCCTACTTGAGGTGGAGAATTCCAATGAAGCAGAAGGAAAATGCAAGTGTGCAGTTTAGGATTGGATACCCATCTACAAAATATGCAGATATGAATAATTTCAAAGCAGGTTCAGTAGAGAAAAAACTTGCATGATCAAATGAGGATTGCAGTATATGGACTAGTCGTCCAGAGGCTAAGCCAAATGCTTCAGAGACAGCAGTTTAAAAAGGTCACCATAACAGCGAGAGCAAGTTAATAAATACTTCAAGTAGTCTTGACAATAAAAGCCATCTGGTTCAGTGATATTCCTTGGAAATCAGCTGATTTTACCCTGCCTGGCTTACATGGGACTCAGATCCATAAGTGTGGTTGATGAGGAGCATGATCATACCCATTTGTCTGCAATGGCTAAGTGACCATGAATATTCAAGGGTATGAACATTTCTGGAAGGATGGGAAGAAAGAGGTAGCTCTGTTAATAAAGGGAGAGATAGTACAGTAATGTGAAACAGACAGCATGGGTAGCATACGGTTAGCACTGTTTCTTCACAGCACCAGGGTCCCAGGTTAGATTCCCGGCTTGGGTCACTGTGCGGCATCTGAATTTACTATGTCAGCGTGGGTTTCTCCCCGGTGCTACAGATTCCTTCCACCACAAGTCCCAAAAGACATGCTTGTTGGGTGAATTGGACACCTGAATTCTCTGTGCACCCGAACAGTGCCGGAATGTTGAGACTGGGGATGTTTCACAGTAACTTCAGTGCAGTGTTTAATGCAAGCCTACTTGTGACAATAAAAGATTAAAATTAAAATGCAGAATCAATTTGGGCAGAGATAGGGAATAAAAATCACTGATGGGAGTGGTTTCTAGGTCCTGTGGGACAGTATAAATCAGGAAATAATGGGTGCTTGCAAGTGCATACAATAACTACTAGGTGATTTTAATCTTCATATAGAACATAGAACAGTACAGCACAGAACAGGCCCTTCGGCCCTCGATGTTTTGCCGAGCAATGATCACCCTACTCAAACCCACGTATCCACCCTATACCCGTAACCCAATAACCCCCCCTTAACCTTACTTTTTAGGACACTACGGGCAATTTAGCATGGCCAATCCACCTAACCTGCACATCTTTGGACTGTGGGAGGAAACCGGAGCACCCGGAGGAAACCCACGCACACACGGGGAGGACGTGCAGACTCCACACAGACAGTGACCCAGCCGGGAATCGAACCTGGGACCCTGGAGCTGTGAAGCATTTATGCTAACCACCATGCTACCGTGTTGCCCCATGTAGATCAGAAATGAAAGTGGCAAAGGCTGCCTGGAGTGTAATGGAAACAGTTGCTGAGAATATGTGCTGCAGCTAACCAGGGAACAGGTTGAGCAAGTGGGCAAAATAGCAGTAATAGGGAAATGGAGAGGTTGCCCACTACGCCGGAAGAGTAGAAAGGCAGATTATTTAAATAGAAATACGGCACAGAATTTTGCAGCACAGAATTCTGCAGCACATTAGAACTCTGGGTGTCTTGGATACGAATCACCATGCCGGTACTGCAACTGGAATGGTGGCCTTTATTGAAAAGAAAATGACTGGAAAAAGTAGGAGTCTTGCTACAATTGTAGAGGGCATCAGCAAGACTTCACATTGAGCACTAGGAACAACTTTGGTCTCCTTACCAGCAGTGCACTTGTATTGAAAGCAGTTCAAAAGAATGTTCACTAGGTTGATCCTCAGGATGAAGGAACTACCTGACCAGGTGGGGTCTATACTCATTGAGAGTATAGAAGAATGAGGTAAATCTTATTGAAACAAAGATTGTGGAAGCTTGATAGGGTAGATATGGTGGTGATGTTGTCCAGCATGGGGAGAGGGAGCGCAATGTAAAAATAAGTCGTCTACCATTTTGAGAGAGATGAGGAGTTTCTCGTCCTGGTCAGTATCTGGGATTCTGTGCACTGGAGTCACAAGACAGATTTTTGATCGATTAGAGGGATGAAGGGGAAAGAAAAAAAAGATGTGGAGTTTAAGTAACAATCAGATGAGCCTTGATCTTATTCAATGGTGAGCATGCTCCAGGGGCTGAATAGCCCATTATGTTATTATGGTCTCGACACCCTGGCAAGGCAAATCACTTGGTTGTATCAAAGTGCTACAGGGAAAAAGAATGTTGCGGTGCATGGAGTTCAGTGGTTCAATGAAACTCACTGCCACCTTCAAAAGGCAATGAATGCTGGTTTTGTCTGCAATCTCATATTCCCTGAAAAATGCAATAGTAACCATTACCTTCCAATGGAGAGCGCAAACTGGGACAAGGCCAAGAAGAAAGCCAACTTTACATCCTGCAGAATGTATTTAAAATTTTGAAGGTATCTGACCTGCTGCAAAGAGTGAAATGTGTTTCAGCTTCATTATTTTACGGAACTTTCTTTTTCCAGGATTTAATTTAATGTTCATTGCTAGATCAAACTGTAGGAACTGGGCATTAAAGAGGAGAAACATATTTGCATATTTAGATTTATCTACTCACTTTTTGGAAGGTTGCTTGATAGCCATAGTAGGAACACCATTACAGTTGATTGTCTGAGCAAAGCTTGTTGGCTTCTGTACCTCATCAGTCTCTTTTACAGCAGGATCCACACTTTCTATTGTAGTTGGATACGGTCCATCAGAATTGGCTCCTGGCAGTTCATTTGAACTGAGAAAATCACCAATTTTAGGGTCTTCATCTGACCTTTGTACCTCACCCATTTCCTTTTCAATAGGATCAACATTTTCTACTGGATCTGATGTACACAGTTCATCAGAATTGGTTGCTGAGCTTGCTGGCTTCTGTACCTCATCTGTCTCTCTTACAGCAGGCTCCACACATTCTATTGTATTTGGATACTGTCCATCAGAATTGGCTCCTGGCAGTTCATTTGAACTGAGCAAATCACCAATTTTAGGGTCTTCATCTGACCTTTGTACCTCACCCATTTCCTTTTCAATAGGATTAGGATCAACATTTTCGACTGGATCTGATGTACACAGTCCATCAGAATTGGTTGCTGGTAGTTTAGCTGAACAGGGAGAATTACCAATTTTAGAACCTCCACCAAAGGGATTAAAATTCACATCATCCAGTTTGTCCCACTCGATGTTGTACTCCATCTTCGGGCCTAAAGCATCAGAATCCGTTTTCTCATTCTGCTTTATAGCTTCCTTAGTCTGTTTTTTGGATTTGCCACATACAGTCTTCTTTGCAGTGGTGGCTGGCTTCTTAAGCTGCAACTGACCTCCGGGTCTTTGCCCCAACATTTCTGGTGGGGGTTTCTCACATTTAACACAATTATCATTGAATTCAATCTCTAACCTCACTGGTTGCACTAGGTCAACATCCTTTGTATTTTGAGATGATTGATCATGCTCAGGCAGTGTACTTGGAAGCTTTGGCTCTCCTGTTTTCAAGCTGATAGAGTCTTTTGGGGGAAGTTGTGAAATTTGCACACTCTGACTTGTGCTGGGAGCCATCTTCTCATGACTGTCTTTCCCACAGTTGGATAAATTTGGTGATATGATCACCTCACAGTTCTGTTCAACATTGCTTGGACTTTCCACCAGTGGTGAAGGGACATCTTTTGATACATGGTCTGCATTGCTGTTGGAGGGAGTGATTTGGGATTGATTTGTAGTTTTCTTATGCAGTGCTTGGTCATTCACTGAGGAAATCTTTGAACATTGCTCCACACAGTCAAGTTTAGTGTTGCTCAATTTCTCTGCTGGGGAGTTTAAGATCTTGGACACACCCTGAAAAGGATTCATTGCATCAAGCATGTCAAAATCAAGTGTATATGTTCCTTTGGGTGAAATATGCTCCTCATCTTCATGACTGCCACCATTGGCAGTAGTTTGTTTGGCCTCTAACAATAGTAAAAATAAAATGACAATTTCAAAGTCAGCCACCATTATGCGATATCTAATTGTTCAGAAAAAAGTATGCAACTTAATCTCAAATGTATTTACTCCAAAATCCAACTATTGATTTTTTTTGCCAAATATCTAAAACAAAAGTTTGAAACCAGTCAAGAAGCAATTTTTATAGTACAACAGAAATGAAATCCATGTTAAGTAAATTGGAATGTGATGGAACAATAGGAAGCTTTTAAGAACTGGTTCAGGTACTGTCAGTCAATCGAAGTAGGTTGCTTTATCCTGGCTGGTGTAGAGGTTCCAGTGGTGTTGGAGCTACACTCATCCAGGCATGCGGACAGTTTCCATCACAGTTGGTCAAGTTCAGTTTCTGCTCAAGTGATGACTCCCAGGACAGATAGTGGGGGCTTCAGTAATGGTAATGCCATTGAATGTCATGAGAGATGGTTGGAGTCTCAGATATCCATTGCCTGATTTAATGCTACCCATGATTTGCTTAAAAATAGACATTGCTCCAGTATCGGAGGAGTTACTAATGGTGCAATCAGAAAGAGTCAACATCCCCACTTCTGCCCTTCTGATAGAAACAGTTGAAGACAGCTCAGCTTACAATAGTACCCAGAGAAATTCCTGTATGGCACCCAGAGACTGAGATGATGGACCTCAAGCAACAGGGTACGACTGCAAGCAGTGGAGATTTCTCCTCCATACCCATAATCAAATTGGACTGAAAACTTGACATATTTGATGCCAGTGCCCTCAAGATGAGTCACTCACTTGGCACTACTGGCAGAGGATTGTTGCAAGTGAGCCTCATCGATGGAAATGGTAGATGGAGTTCAATCCAGGCAAATGCAAGGTGATGCATGTTGGAAGATCAAATTCAAGAGCAGACTATATGGTCAATGGAAGGGTCTTGGGGAAAATTGATGTGCAGAGAGATCTGGGAGTTCAGGTCCATAAGATAAAGATGCATGGCATTAAGGGTAAAGTAGTAGCATGGATAGAGGATTGGTTAATTAATAGAAAGCAAAGAGTGGGGATTAATGAGTGTTTCTCTGGTTGGCAATCAGTAGCTAGTGGTGTCCCTCAGGGATCAGTGTTGGGCCCACAATTGTTCACAATTTACATAGATGATTTGGAGTTGGGTACCAAGGGCAATGTGTCCAAGTTTGCAGATGACACTAAGATGAGTGGTAAAGTGAAAAGTGCAGAGGATACTGGAAGTCTGCAGAGGGATTTGGATAGGTTAAGTGAATGGGCTAGGGTCTGGCAGATGGAATACAATGTTGACAAATGTGAGGTTATCCATTTTGTAGGAATAACAGCAAACGGGATTATTATTTAAACGATAAAATATTAAAGCATGCCGCTGTGCAGAGAGACTTGGGTGTGCTAGTGCACGAGTCACAGAAGGTTGGTTTACAGGTGATTAAGGCGGCAAATGGAATTTTGTCCTTCATTGCTAGAGGGATGGGGTTTAAGACTAGGAGGTTATGTTGCAATTGTATAAGGTGTTAGTGAGGCCACACCTGGAGTATTGTGTTCAGTTTTGGTCTCCTTACTTGAGAAAGGACATACTGGCACTGGAGGGTGTGCAGAGGAGATTCACTAGGTTAATCCCAGAGCTGAAGGGGTTGGATTATGAGGAGAGGTTGCGTAGACTGGGACTGTACTCATTGGAATTTAGAAGGATGAGGGGGGATCTTATAGAAACATTTAAAATTATGAAGGGAATAGATAGGATAGATGCGGGCAGGTGGTTTCCACTGGCGGGTGAAAGCAGAACTAGGGGACATAGCCTCAAAATAAGGGGAAGTAGATTTAGGACTGAGTTTAGGAGGAACTTCTTCACCCAAAGGGTTGTGAATCTATGGAATTCCTTGCCCAGTGAAGCAGTTGAGGCTCCTTCATTACATGTTTTTAAGGTAAAGATAGATAGTTTTTTGAAGAATAAAGGGATTAAGAGTTATGGTGTTCGGGCCGGAAAGTGGAGCTGAGTCCACAAAAGATCAGCCATGATCTCATTGAATGGCGGAGCAGGCTCGAGGGGCCAGATGGCCTACTCCTGCTCCTAGTTCTTATGTTCTTATGTTCCTCCTGACTGTATACCCTGTGTCACCATCTATGCTGGGTCTGACCTGTTGGTGGGATGGTGATGACCGGGACACAATCTGTACAGGTCAGGCTATTGCTCGACAGGTCTCCCAGATGTTAGCAAGGAGCGTGTAGGATCAATAAGGCTGGTTTTGGAGTCATCATTTCCAGTGCCTATGTCAATGTTGGGTATATCATCTGGTTTAATTCTTTATTGTAGTTTGATACAATAGATTGGCTTGCTTGGCCATTTCATAGGGCAATCGAGAGTCAACCAGGCCTCTGAATACAGGATTAGTCCCAGGGGACTGGAGGATTGCAAATGTGACGACGCTTAAGAAAGTGACAGACAGGTTAGATCAAAGATACAACAGAGGCCATTCAGCCCATCTACACCCCTCAGCTCCCTCTCTTCTAAATAAAACAACCACAGCCTATCCAATCTTTCCTCAATGCTGCAATAATCAAGGCCTGGCAACATTGTGGAAGGAGTGTGCACATGAAATTAATGCAGGCTATGTAAAAGAGATACTCGAGGAATGGGTTGTTGCATGATAGTCTGACAGGTTGAGTAAGTGGCTTAAGTGATATATGGAACAGAGGTTCGCAAGTAAAAAAGCCAGAAAGCTGTTTAAACACTGGTCTGGCATCAACTGGAGTACTATGTCGAACTCTTGGCACGGAATTTTTAGAAGGTTTAGAGGATGGAGAAAAGTTGAGAACGTTTTAGGGATAAAGAACTTCGTGTTTATAGATTGAAGCAGGCGCTGTTCAAGATTTAGTCAGTGCTCAAATTCATGAGGGGTCTAGACAGAAAACGGTTCTCATTGATAAAAAGGGTTGAGAAACAGGATACATGTTGAGCCAAATGTCAAAGGAACCACCACAGACATTGGGAGAACAACTTTAGGCAACAAGTGGTTAGGTTTGGAATGCATGGCCCAGGAGTGTGGCAGAGACAGATTCAATTGTAGCTATTCAAAAAAAAAAAAAAATTTGAATTAGTTAAGCATCTGAAGGAAAGAGATTTTGTAGGGCTACGACAAGTGCCGAACAATGCAAATAGCAGAAAGTCAGAAAGTTATGGGCTAAAAGACTTCCTATGTTGCAACTATTCCAAACCCAATAGTTTTGGAAATCACAAGACAATTCAGTTTACTATTCCTTTTCTCATGTGACTTGATTTCACAGATCTTGTGATGTAATGAAAATAGAGCTCTTAGTCAATGTATAATCATTTTTATCATTCCATGTAAATTTGAGCATGTTTACCTGTTTTCTCTGGTTGCAGATTAAAACCTAGAAAGTCAGAAGTACCTCCAGAATCTTCATGCCTGCAATTGAGACAGAATAGAATTAATTTTGTTTTTACTCAAGTTACATTTCAAACAAGGGGCAGCACGGTGGCACAGTGGTTGACACTGCTGCCTCACACAAGGACCCGGGTTCGATCCCTGTCCACATGGGAGTTTGCACATTCTCCCAGTGTCTGCGTGGGTCTCGCCTCCATAACTCAAAATGTGCAGGGTAGGTGGATTGGCCATGCTAAATTGTCCCTTAATTAGGAAAATAATAATTGGGTATTTTAAATTTTAAAAGTTATATTTCAAACAGAAGCACAGAAATAAATTCTAAAGGGATAGCAATAGGAAATTTAACTGCCTTGATAGTCTCCCTAGACCAGATGTTCCAGAGTGCTGAAGGTGATGAGTGATGTGTCCACCGACTTTCAAAACATTTACTGGATGCTGGAATGGTTCCTGCATAATGGAAAGTAGAAAATACAATCCCACTATTAAGAAAGGAAGGGGAGAAAACAGAGCCACAGATCTGTTAGTTTGACATCAGTAGCAGGGAAAATGCTAGAATCTATTACAAAGGATGTCGTAACTGACTGCTTAAAATTTGGCACAGTCAACATGGATTCAAGAATCAGAAATGTTTGATAAACTGAGTTTGAGGATGTTGGTATCATAGATAAAGGAGAACTAGTGGATTGGTGTATTTGGATTTTCAGAACTTAAATAAAAAAAGGTCCCCACAGGAGAAAAAAAATACTCGCACAAATTCAGAATTGGTTATTAATCATAGTCATGATGGCAGGCAGTTACTGTGGGCAGCACAAGGATCAGTGCTACGGCCACAATGTTCACAATCTATACATTTTTTTATGGGGCGGGGGAACCAATTGTAATATATCTAGTTAGGTAGGAATGCAAGTTGTGGGGATGTAGGTAGGCCTCAAGACGACTTGGGTAGGCCACGTTAATGGGCACAAGAAGTCCATCTGCCCAAGTGTGAAGTTATCTACTTCCAGTAGAAAAAAAAGACGAGTATTTCTTAAATCGCAAGAGGTTGGGAAGTGTGAAAGTCCAAAGGGACCTGGGTGTTACTGTTCACAAGCCACTAAAAGCTATAGGCAAATATAGGGTGCTAGCCTTCATTGCAAGGAGATGGAGTACAGGAGTAAAGATGTCTTGCTGCAGTGGCCAGGAGTAAAGATGTCTTGCTGCAGTGGCATTGATGGTTCAGACCACAAATTGACCACAGTTTTGGTCGTCTCATTGAAAAGATGGAGAGACTTGGCAGACAGTGAGGGTAATGGACTAATCCCTGGGGTGGCAGGTTGTCTCGAGAAGACAGAGGAAGCTGGTCTTGTATTTCATAGCGTTTTGAAGGAGAGCAGATCTTATGAATACTTACAGGGGATGAAACATGCTAATTTAACTCCCCTATTCAAAACAGGAGAGGCATAAAAGTAGAAAATAGACTGGTTAGCTTGACCTCTGTGGTGGGGAAGTTGCTGGAATCAATCATTAAGGATTAGATATAGATAGGCTAAGAGATTAACATGGATAAGTGTGTGAGGTTATCCATTTTTACCAAAAAAGATAGTCAGGCAAATTATCATCCAAATGCAGGCAAATAATCATCCATATGGAAAGCAGACTCAAAATGGTGTCTGGGCGTCTTTGTTCATGAATCACAGACAGTCTAAATGCAATGTCAGCATTAATTGAAAAAAGACTGGAGTATAAAAGTAGCGAAGTATTGCTGCAATTGTATAGGACGTTGGCGAGACCACATCTGGAGTATGGTCTCCATTTTTGGTCATTTGAGGAAGGATGTGGTGGGCATTGGAAGCAATTCAGAGGAGGTTCACCAGATTGATTCCAGGGATGAAGAAGTTGACATATGAGGAAAGTTTGGGCTTCTACTCTGAGTTTAGAAGGATGAAAGGGGATCTGATAGAAGTATATAAAATACCAAAAAGGGATTGATAAAGTAAACGTAGACCAAGTGTTCCCCCTTGTGGGGCAATCTAGAACAAGAATCACAGGTATAGGCTGAGGCGGTAGATTTAAAACTGAGATGAGGAAGCACTACTTCTTGCAGCCCTCTGCATTTGAATTTGTGGAACTCGTTGCCCCATAGTGCCAAGGAATTGGTACTACTTGAACGGAGTCATTAAATGGTTTCAAGGAGGAGATTGATATATTTTGGATTTTAAAAAACGGGTTAATGGAATATGGGAACAGGGAGGAAGGTGACTGAGACCAGGAAGAGATGAGCCATGATCGGATTGAAAAGCAGAGCAGGCTCAAAGGGCTGAATTGCCCATTTCTGCTCCTAGTTCCATGTTCCTGTGATACGGTGGATGTGTCTAGAACATGATGACAATTTCACAATCAGGAGTATGCCATTTAAGACCTTGATAAAGAGGAATTTATTTATTCAGAGGACGGTGAATCTTTGGAATTCTCCATCTCAGGCAGCTGTGAAATCTCAATTATTGGCCATTTTCAGACAGCGCGGTGGCAGTGGTTAACACTGCCTCACGGCACTTGAGGACCCGGATTCGATTGCAGGCCTGGGTCACTGTCAGTGTGGAGTTTGTTCTTCCAGTTTTTGCATGGATCACATCCCCACAACCAAAGATGTACAGGTGAGGTGGATTGGCCACACTAAATTGCCCTTGGAAACAAAGGAATAGGCATGGAAGTAGAAAATTGGTCTGGGTCTAATTGAATGGCAGAGCAGGCTCGCCATGCTGAATGACTTACTGTTTCTAAGTACCCTGTTTCAGTTACTATTGATGTTTGAACAGGTTCTCAATCCAGTTAGTGGTCTTCTAGGTTCAATGTTAAACAATAAAGTAGCTCACAGTAATGCATGTAATACATTCAAGATGAAATCTAGGTAATAAAGGGAGAAAAAAAAAAGCATGGGAAGCAGCATGCACACCAGCATGGAATTGCTGATCCAAATGAAGAGAGTACAATGCTGTAATATCCAAAACCTTCAACTATTAGATAGATAGCTTAATAAAAACATACTAGTATCACACATACTTACGATACATAGAAGATAGGAGGCGGCTTTTTGGTCCTTCGAGCCTGCACGATAATGGCTCATCATGCAACTCAATAGCCTAAACCCGCTTACTTCCCATAGCCATTTATCCCATTCTCCCCAAGTGCTATATCTAACCACCTCTTGAATATATTCAATGTTTTTGCACTAACTACTCCCTGTGGTAATGAATTCCACAGGCTCACCACTCTGAAGAAATGTCTCATCTCTGTCAGAAATGGTTTACCCCGAATCCACAGACTGTGATCCCTGGTTCTGGACACACCCATCACTGGTAATATCTTCTCTGCATCTACCTTGTCTAGTCCAGTTAGAATTTTGTACGTCTCCGAAATTCCCCGCTCATTCTTCTGTAGCCATCTGGGATGGACACTTCCACTAGGGACAGAGAACCTCGCAAAGCCTAGCAGGTAAAATGGACAAGCCAAGACTCAGGCAGGCTCAAAAGCCTGAAATGCATATTTGTAAGCAAGAAGTCCAGACTGTATCGAAACTCTGTCCAATTAGCATTTTAATGGGGCCGATTAGCATTTGATGGCCCATCTACACCAAAACAAAGGACTGGTACTTGAGCAACTGGGACAGTCCCAGACATTTTGGCGCCACTCCCTGTTCAAGTGAAACGCAAACAACGGGGTCAGTGACCACTTGGGGCACGTCCAGCCATCCAGATCCCTGCCCACTTATTGGTTAGGAATTGAACAGAGTGATCAAGGATCAGCTAATTAGAAGGGCGCAAACCAAAAGACCACCCAAGAGTGCAAAACTCCCCAAGTAGGACTTCCGGTTGCGGCTATGACCAGCTAAGTCGCATGTTTGGCTGCTCCTGCGAGGAAGGTGTTTTCGGGCCGATTGGAGGGCCCCTAACGGCGCTGGAACGACGATTCCCGGTGGGGGAAGGTTCCCAGGGGAGAACCCTGCAAAACTTATGGTCGTCACCCGAAGTGGGGCAGAAAAAAAAGCGGCAGCAGCTCCCCGAAAAAAGCGGGGGAAGAAACCCAAAATGGCGGCCGGCGGCGCACCCGAGGACTGGAGGAAATGGGCGGAGGAGCAGCAGGCCATTCTCCTGCGCTTCTTCACGGAGCTGAAAGTGGAGCTGCTGGAGTCGATGAACGCGACGACCACCAGGCTGATGGGAGCCCAGGCGACCCAAGAGGCGTCAATTCGGGAGCTGCAGCAGGAGATGGCTGTGAGGGAGGAGGAGGCCACGGTCCTCGTGGGAAAGGTGGAGGTGCACGAGGCACTCCACCTGAAATGGCAAAACCAACTGGAGGAGATGGATACCCGCATGAGGCGGAAAAACCTGAGGATCCTGGGCCTGGCAGAAGGGCTGGAGGGGTCGGACCTCCCGAGGTATGTGGCAGAAATGCTGGGCTCACTGATGGGGGCAGGGGCCGTCCCTTCGCCCCTGGAACTGGAGGAGGCCTACAGAGTAATGGCCAGGAAGCCAAGAGCAAACGAACCCCCGAGGGCGGTGCTGGTTCGGTTCCAGCGACTCAGTGACCGGGAGAGGGTGCTGAGGTGGGCCAAGAGAGAGAGGAGCAGCAAATGGGAGAACTCGACGGTGAGGATCTACCAGGACTGGAGTGCGGAGGTGGCAAAGCGGCGGGCCCGGTTCAACCGGACGAAGGCGGTGCTGCATGCCAAGAGAATCAGATTCGGGATGCTGCAGCCAGCGCGCTTGTGGGTGACCTATAAGGACCAGCACCACTATTTCGAGTCCCCGGAGGAGGCGTGGGCCTTTGTCCAGGAAGAAAAGCTGGACTCGAACTAGAACCAGGGGATACTTGGCAGTCGTTGTCGCTCTGGTACTTTAAGCTGGACACGTGGCTTTCTTTTGGTTGGATTTTCACTTGGCTGTATTTTTGGACCCCTTTTTTTCTCTCTACCAGTTTTTTTCTTTTTTCTGTTATTTATAATGTTATGTTGGGGGGGCGGGGTGGGGGGGGGGTGAGTGCCGGGGGTATGTGTTTCTTGTGGGGTTTTTTTTTTTTTATATAATCGGTGTGGGATCGGGGACGGGGGTGGAACTGAAGATGGAGAGGTGGGGAGTGGCAGGGCGAAAGCGCGGGCTTTCCTCTGGTTTCCCGCGCGCGGGGCAGAGGAGGGAGGAGGGAGGGAGGAAGGGGCGTGGTCAGCAATGGCTCCCTTTCCCGCGCTGGAGCGGGGTCAAGGAGGGGTGGTAAGGGGGGGGGGGATGTCCCCCATGCCAGGAGGAGTCGGATGGTGGCAGGGGCAGCCGGGTCAGCATAAACCAGCTGACTTACGGAAGTACTATGGAGGGTGCATCGCGGCTAGGAAGGGTCCTAGCCTGGGGGGGGGGGGGGGGGGGGGGGGGCTACCGGGTTGCTGCTGAAAAGGCCAGGGAGGAGAAGTTGAGGACCGGAGGGGTGGGGGGAGGGCGCCATCGCCATGGGGAGCGGGTCAGAAGGGGAGGGCTAACTCGGGGCGAGCAGGTGACAGGATATGGCTAGTCGGCAGGGGAGAGGGGCGGGCTGCCCTTCGACCCGGCTGATCACTTGGAATGTGAGGGGGCTGAATGGGCCGGTCATGAGAACGAGAGTAATCTCGCATTTGAAGGGACTGAAGGCGGATGTAGCAATGCTACAAGAGACCCATTTGAAGGTGGCGGACCAGGTCCGCCTGAGAAGGGGGTGGGTGGGACAGGTGTTCCACTCAGGACTGGACGCAAAGAACCGGGGGGTGGCGATCCTGGTAGGGAAGAGGGTGTCGTTTGTGGCGGCGGATAAAGAGGGTAGATATGTCATGGTGAAGGGTAGGCTACAGGGGGAGAAAGTGGTGATGGTTAATGTGTATGCCCCGAATTGGGACGACGCTGGCTTCATGAGGCGCCTACTGGGCCTCATTCCGGACCTGGAGGCAGGGGGCCTGATCATGGGGGGGGACTTCAACACAGTGCTGGACCCCGTGCTGGACAGATCGAGTTCAAGGACGAGTAGGAGGCCGGCAGCGGCAGAAGTGTTAAAGGGGTTTATGGAGCAGATGGGAGGGGTAGATCCCTGGAGGTTTGGGAGGCCGAGGGCGAGGGAGTATTCCTTTTTCTCCCATGTCCACAGAGTCTATTCTAGAATTGACTTCTTTGCATTGAGCAGGGGACTGATCCCGAAAGTACGGGAAGTGGAGTACTCGGCCATAGCGGTCTCAGACCATGCGCCACACTGGGTAGATTTGGAAATGGGGGAGGCGCGAGACCAGCGTCCGCTGTGGCGCCTGGATGTGGGGTTGCTGGCGGATGAGGAGGTGTGTAAGAGGGTCCGGAAAAGCATTGAAAGATATCTGGACACTAATGACACGGGGGAGGTGCAGGTGGGGATGGTCTGGGAGGCCCTGAAGGCGGTGATCCGGGGGGAGCTGATCTCCATACGGGCACATAGGGAAAGGAGGGAGAGACAGGAGAGGGAGAGGCTGGTGGGGGAGCTTTTGGACGTGGATAGGAGATATGCGGAGGCACCAGAGGAGGGGCTGTTGGGGGAACGGCGCAGTTTGCAGGCTAAGTTCGACCTGTTGACCACCAGAAAGGCAGAGACACAGTGGAGAAGGGCGCAGGGCGCGATTTATGAATATGGGGAGAAGGCGAGTAGGATGTTGGCGCATCAGCTCCGCAAGCGGGATGCGGCTAGAGAAATTGGGGGAGTGAGGGAGAGGGGTGGGAACGTAGTGCAGAAGGGGCCAGAAGTAAATGGGGTCTTCAGAGACTTCTATAAGGAGCTGTATCGGTCAGAGCCGCCGACGAGGGGAGGGGGGGTGGAGGGCTTCTTGAACAAATTGAGGTTCCCCAAGGTCCAAGAGGAGCTGGTAGAGGGGCTGGGGGCGCCGATAGGGTTAGAGGAGCTAGTCAAGGGGATTGGGCATATGCAGACGGGGAAGGCGCCGGGGCCAGACGGGTTCCCGGTGGAATTTTACAAAAAATATGCGGATTTGGTGGGCCCTGTGCTGGTACGAGCCTTCAACGAGGCATGGGAGGGGGGGGCTCTGCCCCCGACAATGTCGCAGGCACTGATCTCGAAGCGGGACAAGGACCCAGTGCAGTGTGGGTCATATAGGCCTATCTCGCTCCTGAATGTGGACGCCAAGTTGCTGGCAAAGATCCTGGCTACCAGGATAGAGGATTGTGTGCCAGGGGTGATACACGAGGACCAGACGGGTTTTGTGAAAGGGCGGCAGCCTAATACGAACGTGCGGAGACTGCTAAACGTCATCATGATGCCGGCAGTGGAGGGTGAGGCGGAGATAGTGGTGGCATTGGACGCGGAGAAAGCATTTGATAGGGTGGAGTGGAAGTACCTGTGGGAGACGCTGGAACGGTTTGGATTTGGGGAGGGATTTATTAAATGGGTGAAGCTGCTCTATTCGGCCCCGACGGCAAGTGTAGTGACGAATGGTAGGAGATCGGAGTATTTTGGGCTCCACCGGGGGACCAGACAGGGGTGCCCCTTGTCCCCCCTGCTCTTCGCACTGGCAATTGAACCGTTGGCGATGGCACTGAGGGGCTCAGGGGGGTGGAGAGGGCTGACAAGGGGCGGGGAGGAGCACCGGGTATCGCTGTACGCGGACGACCTGCTGCTATACGTGGCAGACCCAGAAGGGGGAATGCCGGAGGTGATGGAACTGCTAGCAGAATTTGGGGACTTTTCGGGGTACAAGCTAAACTTGGGCAAGAGTGAGGTATTTGTGATACACCCAGGGGACCAGGAAGAGGGAATCGGGAGACTCCCGTTTAAGAGAGCAGGAAAGAGTTTTAGATATTTAGGGGTGCAGGTGGCAAGGAACTGGGGGACTCTCCACAAGCTGAACTTCTCCAGGCTGGTGGAACAGATGGAGGAGGAATTTAAAAGGTGGGACATGGTGCCGCTGTCGCTGGCGGGCAGAGTGCAGTCCGTTAAAATGACGGTCCTCCCGAGGTTTTTGTTTTTATTTCAGTGCTTGCCCATCTTCCTCCCTAGGGCCTTCTTCAAAAAGGTGACGAGTAGCATCATGAGCTACGTGTGGACGCACGGCACCCCAAGGGTGAGGAGGGTCTTCTTGGAGCGGAGTAGGGATAGTGGAGGGCTGGCATTACCCAATCTTTCGGGGTATTACTGGGCAGCAAATGTATCGATGGTGCGCAAGTGGATGATGGAAGGGGAGGGGGCAGCTTGGAAACGAATGGAGAGGGCGTCCTGTGGCAACATAAGCCTGGGGGCCCTAGTAACAGCGCCATGGCCGCTCCCTCCCACGAGGTACACCACGAGCCCGGTGGTGGCGGCCACCCTCAAGATCTGGGGGCAGTGGAGGCGACACAGGGGGGGAAGTGGGAGGTCTGATGGAGGCACCGTTAAGAGGGAACCATAGATTCATCCCGGGGAACATGGACGGGGGATTTCAGAGCTGGCACAGGGTGGGCATCAGGCAGCTGAAGGATCTGTTTGTAGATGGGAGGTTTGCGAGCCTGAGAGAGCTGGAGGAGAAATTCGGGCTCCCCCCGGGAAACATTTTTAGACATTTGCAGGTGAAGACATTTGCTAGACGCCAGGTGGAAGGGTTTCCCTTGCTCCCCAGTAGGGGGGCGAGTGATAGGGTGCTCTCGGGGGTCTGGGTCGGAGGGGGGAGGATATCGGACATCTACAAAGTAATGCAGGAGGCGGAGGAGGCATCAGTAGAGGAGCTGAAAGCCAAGTGGGAGGGGGAGCTGGGAGAACAGATCGAAGACGGGACATGGGCTGATGCCCTGGAGAGGGTTAATTCTTCCTCCTCGTGTGCGAGGCTTAGCCTCATTCAATTTAAGGTGCTACATAGAGCCCATATGACGGGGACAAGGATGAGTCGGTTCTTTGGGGGTGAGGACAGATGTGTCAGGTGTTCGGGAAGTCCAGCGAACCATGTCCATATGTTTTGGGCATGTCCGGCACTGGAGGAGTTCTGGAAGGGGGTGGCAAGGACGGTGTCGAGGGTGGTGGGATCCAGGGTCAAACCAGGATGGGGATTTGCGATCTTTGGGGTTGGGGTGGAGCCGGGGGTACAGGAGGCGAGAGAGGCCGGAGTACTGGCCTTTGCGTCCCTAGTTGCTCGAAGAAGGATACTAATACAGTGGAAGGACGCGAGGCCTCCAAGCGTGGAAACTTGGATTAATGACATGGCAAGCTTTATTCAGTTGGAAAGGGTCAAATTCGCCCTGAGAGGGTCGGTACAAGGGTTCTTCAGGCGGTGGCAGCCTTTCCTCGACTTTTTGGCTCAGAGATAGGGTACAGAGGTCGCAGCAGCAGCAACCCGGGGGGGGGGGGGGGGGGGGGGGGGGGAGGGGAGGGGGGGTGGCAACAACGGTTGTGGTGGGTTATTTACGGTTGAAATGCGGGCAAATTTGCTCGCAGTTCATGTTTGATGTTGATTGTTGCTTTGTTTGTTTTTGGGGGAGGGGGGAGGGGGGGAGGGACAACGCGCGCGCGAGTTCGGGCGGGGGGGGGATATTTGTTAAGAGGGAATATTTTGTAATATTTTATAGTTAGTTGGGGTAAATATCTTCATGTAAAAAATTCTTTCAATAAAAATTTAAAAAAAAACTCCAAGTAGAAGAAGAGCCCGCCACAAGTTCGCTCTCTTGGTTCTGGTACCCCAGTCACGGCCATCTCCAAGTACAGCAATACCAGAAGCAAAGACATGTTCAACGGATGAGCCTAGCTGAGCATCAGTTACTCCTTCGGACCCGAGAAGATCCAGAATTGAACAGCGGCCAGTGTTCTGACCTAAGCTGAGTGCCCGAAGTTAAGTACAGGATGTCTTTGTCGATAGGTGCATTTAACTAGTAGTGTTTATGTTGCATGACTAATTTTGTGTAAATAAAGTACCCTTGACCTTGAACTAACTAACTGGTGTTTGGCTCTTTGATTGATAGCTGGTTGAAACTTGTGGTGGTATGATTTGATACCTGACAACTAAGCATTAGAACATAGAAAGAAGGACATATTCATGGATTGCCATAATTGGAACAGAGCCACAGAAAGGACAGAGAAAAGAATATAGGAAAGAAAGGCAACACTCTGAACTCCAGTGAGAACAATCCCAACATGGCCAATCTCTCCTCACAGGACTCAGTCTGGTAAACCTTCAATGCACTCCCTCGAGAACAAAGAGACCAAAACCGCACACAATACTCCAGTTGCGGCCTCAGCAAGGCTCTGTATAATTACAGCAATTACATCCTTGCTTCTATACTCGAAACTTCCTCACAATGAAGGCCAACATACCATTAGCCCTTTTTACTCACTGTTGCACCTGCACGTTTAACTTCAGTGACTGCTGCACAAGGACACCCAGGTCCCACTGCACACTCCCAATTTACAACCATTCAGATAATAATCTGCCTTCCTGTTTTTGCTTCCAAAAAAGTGAATAACCTCACACTTATCCAAATTATACTGTATCTGCCATTGATTTTCCCACTCGGTCTAGATGATGCTGTAGGATCCCTGCATCCTCGTCACAGTTCACCCTCCCACCCAACTTGGGTGTTATCATGCGAGTGTAACTTTAAATAGTGACATTACCCCGGTGTGCTTCTGTTGAAAGGTCCATCTCAATACATTTCACCCAATCCCATGCGCTTTAATTTTGTGTAATAATCTTCTATGCGGGACTTGGTCAAGCACTTTCTGAAAGTCCAAATATACCACATCGGCTGCCTTCCCCTTGTCAACTGTACTACATCTTCAAAAGAATTCCAACAGATTTGTCAAGCATGATTTTCCCTTCATAAATCCATGCCGACTCTAACCGATACTGCTAAGGCTTTCTAAATGTTCCGCTATTTCCAGAGTCCCCTCCTTAAGCACTCTGGGATGCAGATTCGCAGGCCCTGGGGATTTATCCACCTTCAATTTTTCCAGCACCATTTCTCTACTAATGTTGCTTTCCCTCAGTTCTTCCCTCTCACTAAACCTTTCATTCTCCAACATTTCTGAGATCTGATTTGTGCCCTCTTTTGTGAAGTATGCATTCAATTGCTCAGCAATTTCTTTGTCCCTTATTATGTATTCCCCTGTTTGTCTGTCTGTGGGGGCCTACATTTCTCTTTACCATCCCTTCAAGCTTCCTTTCATACTGTACTTTCCCCTTCTTAATCAATCCCTCCCTCAGTCTATGTTTAGAAAGCTAGTGGAGGCATGACAACTAGCTTCAGTATCCAAAAAAACACACATCTGCTCTAGTTAAACAATTTGGATTATGGGGTTACGATCAGGCTTGGTCATGTTATAATGCCCAGACACCTTGATTCCCACTTCTCATACAGCCACTTGGAAGTACCAGAAGACAACCAAGCTATTAGTTCCATGGATCAGTCAGCACCTACCTTCAACATGAAACAATCTCAAATCCAGTCTAAAAAAAAAGACTACCATAATACCAGTACCAAAGAACACGTTGGCTTGCCTCAACGACTACAGGCCCTGATGTCTGTTATCGTGAAATGCTTTTGAGCGGCTAGTCATTTGACGGATCAACGCCAGCCTCCCAGACGGTCTTCACCCATTGCAGTTAGTCTGTCACAACTGGTCCAGAGCAGTTCACCTGTCATAACCTGGTCCACAGCGGATGCCATCTCCCTGGCTCTACAATCAACACACGAACGCCTCAACAACAAGGACGCCTATGTAAGACTGCTGTTCATAGACTACAGCTCCGCCTTCAACACCATTATCCCGACAAGACTAATAACCAAACTCTGCAATCTTTGACTTGACCCCTCCCTGTGCAGCTGGATCCTCGACTTCTTCACCAACAGACCGCAATTTGTCAGGATAGGCAACAGCCACAATAGTCCTCAACACCAGGGCCCCGAAAGGTTCTCAGTCCTCTACGGTACTCCCTATACACACACATGACTGCGTGGCAAGATTTAACTCCAACTCAATCTAAGTTTGCGGATGATACGACTGCGTTGGGCCGCATCTCAAACAACAACGAATCAGACGACAGAAGGGAGATAAATCACTTAGTTGCATGGTGTACCGAAAACAACTCTAAATGTCGGAAAGACCAAGGAACTGATCATCGACTTCAGGAAGCTTAGCAGGACATACCCCCTCCGTCTGCATCAATGGCTCCAAAGTGGAGATGATCGATAGCTTTATGTTCCTAGGGATCACGTCTTTTCTGGTCCACTTATGTTGATGCAACAGTCAAGTAAGCCCAACAACATCTCTGCTTCCTGTGGAAGCTAACAAAATTTGGCATGTTTGCATCGACTCTCACAAACGTGTGCGTTAGAGAGCATCCTATCCGGCTGCATCACAGCTTGGTATGGCAACTGCCCGGCCCAAGATCGCAAGAAACTGCAGTGTGGTGAACGCAGCCCAACGCATCACAAGCTTGCCATCCTCACGTGAATTCTGTATACACCTCCCGCTGCCTCAGGACAGCAGACAGCATTATCAGAGACCCCTCCCACCCAGGCCCTTCTATCAGACAGAAAATACAGAAGTCTGAAGACCCGTACGTCCAGACATAGAACAGCTTCTTCTCCACAGCTACTAGACTCCTCAACAACTCTCCCTTGGACTGATCCGTTCCATGTTAAGAACACTATTCACGACACACTATGCTGTTCTTGCTCATGTATTAGCTTTGTTTGGCTCCTTGTTCCGCTGTCCACTGTCAATATACCATTTGTCAATATACTCTGTTGATTATTATTTTTTGTCTACTATGCATGTACTATGTACGTTCCCTTGGCCACATTCCCTATTGTCACTGTACTTAGATAAAACAAATCAAAAAACGTTACCAAGGCAGTTGCATGGGGTATTTCAGCTGTTTCACTCCACTCCTAGTGGATACTGTCCAAAAGAAAAATGAGCAAATTTGGATGCAACAGCATTGGAACAAACAGTCAGATCAGTACTTGTTTCTTCCATAGATCACTACTCCACCTTTAAAGTAGTAAAGCATACAAAGATGCTTCACACACCAAAGTAATCTTATTCTTTCATGGAAAGGGAGTGTTGCTGGCACATCAGCATGTGCTGCTCATCCCGAATTGCCATCAAGAATCACTGCAGTCTCTGATGTGCATAGCCCTACAGGGCTGTCAGGTAAGGAGTCCCAGGGTTTGACCTCGTGATAGCAAAGGAACAGCAATACATTTGCAAGTCAGGATGGGTAGACACTGGAGGGAAATTTGCAAATGGTGGTGTCCCCATGTGCTTTGCCTCAAGGTGGTATGGACTACTGGTTTGCAAGGTGCTGCATTGCATCTTGCAGCTGCCACTGGACTATGGGCAAGCAGTAAAAGGACTGGATTTATAATATGGTACTTTTGGATGCTGATAAAGTGGGCTGTTTTTCTTTAGATAGTCAGGTTTCTGTTGACAAGCAGAGGGAATTCCATCATACTCTGCAGAGTGAGAATGTGAATGCAGCCGAAAAGATTTTAAAAGTCCAAAAGGCTTGCAATGAGGAATCATGCAATTGTAGCACTTTATGATCTGGAGTGAAATGCAGATGCTTCTTAGCCACTTTACATGGGTGAATTATTAGACTCCAAATGGATAGAAACAGACTTACTCGCTGTTTACAGGTTGTGGACCAATTATTTGCAAAAATCAGTGGCCGCAACATTGAATGAATTTAGTATAGACTTCCATCCGGTCTGACCTCCAAATCCAAAACAGTATGGTTGACTCAAAATGCCCTCTGAAAAGGAGGGCAGTTAGGGACAGACAATAAATGCTGGTTCAACCAGTGTCACACACACACATCTCAAAGTGAATGAAATACATTGCAGAAATTCATCCTCCACAGCATATGGTAATGTGATCTATAACTAGCATCCATCTTGTTCATGGTCTCTGTTTTTTAGCTTCATCCAAACTAAATTCCACATCTTTGATTTTCTCATTAATAAACTGATCTCATCCTTTAAAAAACAGTGCTACTCCACCTTTCTGCAGCCAACCTCCCTATATTCCCTGGTGGCAGAAGACAAGAAAGCCCTTCTTCACAATCCCCACCTCCTTACTTAGCAGCATGACCTTTCCAGAAGAGTCCTACAGTCCCCTTAGTGGTCAGAACATCATAACCAGAAATCAGTGCTGATTCTATGCACCGAGCCATGGGTGAGGATTTCAACAGATGAACTGAAACAGGATAAGAGGAGGTAGCATGGATTGACATCTGATGCCAGGCAAGACATTTGGAAACATGAATCAAACCATCTCCACTGATATTTAACAGCATTTCCAAATAAAACTTGACTGTTACTAATGACCAGAAACTGCTCAGCCATATAAATACTGTGGCCACAAGTTGGAAAGAGTGACTCATCAACTCCCAAAGTTCAACACCAGCAATGACAAAGCAGCACACTTAACATTCCCCCTTAATAGCACAGGGCTAAATATCTGTCTTTTAAAGCAGGCCAGCAGCACGATTCAATCCCTGTACCAGCCTCCCCGAACAGGCACCGGAATGTGGCGACTAGGAGCTGTTCACAGTAACATAATTTGAAGCCTACTTGTGACAATAAGCGATTTTCATTTCATGATGGTATATACCATCTGCAAGATGCACAACAGCAGCACATCTGAAACAGCTACTATTCAAAAACTGGGTCTGTTACACTGATCCAAAATAGCTAATGGGGCCTTCGCACTTCAATATCTCATCTGAAAAGAAAGCACTACATTCTTTGACACACAGTATGGAGATGTCAGCCTAGATTTTCATGGTCACGTCTCTGAACCAAGTAGAAGAAATGAGGAAGCACCCACAAATAATACACCATCTAGAATTGATGCAGTCACTGGACAAATTTAATGTAATTGGACAAAATTTGGAAGTAACTACTCACAAAATGAAAGTACATCCATCAGGTAGACTGCTGCAGTTCAAGGGCAATAAATACTGGTATCAGTGATACACAATTTTCATTCATTGAGTGTACTGCACAAACAAAAACACTGCCTTGTGCAAAAAGCAGAACCTTTGAACAAAACTGTTGTTGGTTCTAGTTGACATGTAGGTCAGTAGCAATGGAACGGTAGTCTTCAAAGAGTTGATTTTACTGTATGGGTACACAAATGAATATTTTGCAAATACAGTAAAGACTTCAAAAGAAATACGACAGCTTGGAGCGGTGGGGGGGGGCTATTAATAATCTTTATTAGTGTCACAAGTAGGCTTACACTGCAATGAAGTGACAAAAAATAAAAACACAAATTTTGTCACTGACTCAGGTGACATCTGGAAAGCACCCTAGAATTCAATAAATGGACTGCAGTATTAGAAGTGATCTCACCCATCAGCCAAACATGAAAATAAATCAACATACCAACACAGTATTCAATTGTTACTCATTATAACATATACCAAAATACTTTTTCTTACACTTTTCCTTCAGTCACGTCAAGATTTTCCGAGCTCCCAGTGCTTCTCGCATCATATTTTCCAGCCTCAAGTGCATCCCACGTATTAGTCAGGTGCGAGCCAAGCACTTTGCGTGTAAAAGGGTCTCTTACAGGAGTCTGAAAAGACACCTAATACACAAAAAAAAAACCTTATGAAAGTTGGAACATACCAATAGAGTTACAGCATACAAATAGTGGTCAACAGATGACTTCAATAATGGGGGGGGGGGGGGGGGGGGGGGGGAAGACAACAGCACCTCAGTAAAACAAGGATCATGCTCAATTTTCTTTCCCCTCTACTGTCACCCTTTTTAACTATGCAGGATGCCAACAAAACATGCAAGTTTGAAGCTTGAATTAGAGACCAGAACGAGTATGCACAGTTCAATGAAGCCCCCTTCATTTCTTTACATGTAGAATTCTCCCGTAGCACCAATGAGATTTAAATTCAAAATTGGACTGCAGTAGAAGAGATTTCTTATTTCAGAATTTGTACTGAGAAACTTGGCATATATTATTCCTGTCATTATGCAAATGCAAAGTTATGATGCCTCCATCAAATATTTTGACAGTACATTCATGCGTTCCAAGGTCAAGCAAAAAGATTAGTCTCAAAAACATGCAGCACTAAACTATACGAAAGTAAGTTTGAAATGGACTGGACAAGAGCTTGGCAGAAACAAACTAGGTCTTTCAGAACAAATAGGGTCAGCATCTGATAGCAGGGCAATAAGGATAGGTTAGGGGAGTTGGACTAATCAAATGACCTCATTCTGTGCTAACCATTCTAAAACGCAGAGAGTCTACCTTTGACAGCTTCATTGACCCTTTGGGAGGGACGTTTTCCTTCTGTGATATGCGAAGAATTGATGGCCTTCCTGAAGTCTCCACTTGTATTAATGGGTCACATTGTTCATCCATTATGTTAAAACTTTGTAGGTCAATCAAATCCATGCTAGTAACAGCAAGAAACAAAAATCATTTTCTTGGGGAAGAGAACTAATGCCAGTTTTTATTGCACAAAGTGCAAGAAAACCACATTAATTTTTCAATTACTTTACAACTTAAAGGAGTTCATAATAACAGATATTAAGTCAACAGAACATTAATAATATTCATTAGTGTCACATGTAGGCTTACATTAACATTGCAATGAAGTTACTGTGAAAAGTACATGGATTGAAAGCACAAGCCAACTTGAAGAGCGAGAACACACTACAATAGTTAATTAATTGATTTCCCGAGGCGCCCCATGGAGTGAGTGGTTGCACACAGGGCATTGAGTGGGGCTCTTTTTACCCGAAAATGGGGGAATTTTGACACGAAAGTGTAGCTGAAGGTGTGGAGGAGAGGTTTGCTGGTCATCAGATACGCAGAAGGAGGTTAAAGACCTGGTCAAAGAATTGGAAGAGACCTGTGGCACAGCAGCTATTGGGAAGGTGAAAGAGGGGGAAGGGTTGTCTCAAGTTGGAAACCCCAGATGGAGCAGTTGATGGCGTTTAGTAGAGAAGAATTCCACCAGCAGCAAAGGGAAATGCAGGAAGATCAGTCAAAGACCTTTGAGGGAGTGGTAGCACCCCTGAAAGGATCGAAGGAGAGAGAGTAGAGAAGTGCCTGGCGGCACAGGGGTCACAGAACCGGGAGATGGAGAAGATGATGTCCGACCACAGCTTTCCAGAGGGTGTGGAAGGCATGAATGCCACAAGATATGTCTCAAGAATGCTGGTTGTGGAGGGGGTGCTGGAAAACACCCTGGAGGTGGGTAAAGCAAGGAGGGGGGTGGGCAGTGATTGAGGCATTGGTTAAGTTAGTGGCAGGGAGGACAGAGAGAGTTCCAGGGGTGGTCGCAGAGGACCAAACCGGCTTTATAAAGGGCAGGCAACTTTCCAGCAACATTAGGCGGTTATTAAATGTGATCATGACCCCGACGGAATGGGTACTGGAGGTAGTGGTCTCCATCGACACAGAGAAGGCCTTCAATCAGGTGGAGTGGCAATACCTGTTTAAGATTTTGGGAAGGTTTGTGGCATGGGCGCACCTGCTGTATGCGGTCTCAGTGGCAAGTGCACAGACAAACGAGATGAGTTCACAGAGCTTTGGGTTGCACAAGGGAACAAGGCAGGGGTGTCTGCTACTGTTGTCACTGCTGTTTGCATTGGCGATGGGTCAGTGGGGGAGTAGGGAACACCGGGTGTCGCTATATTGGACCCATTGGAGTGTATGGGGAGAATTATGGACATGCTAGAGGGGTTCAGGACCATCTCAGGCTATAAGCTGAATGTCATAAAAATTGAGGCATTTCCAGTTAATGCAGGAGGTCAGGGAGCCAATCTTGAGCGTTGCCATTTAGGATTGCCTGGGACAGGTTTAGGTATTTGGGGGTTCAGGTAACGAGGGAGCATGCGATGATGCACAAATGGAACCTAACAAAAAGTTTAGGGAGGACATTAAGAGCAGAGATACATTACACCCAAGACTGGCAGGGAGGGTCCAGGTGATAAAAATGAACATTCTGCCAAGGTTCCTGTTTCTATTCCAGAATCCCCCAGTCTTCATTCTGAAGACCTTTTTCCAGAAACGGGATGCAGCGATTTTGGAGTTCATATGGGTGGAGAATAATAATAATAATCTTTTATTGCCACAAGTATGAAGTTAATGTGAAAAGCCCCAAGTCGCCACATTCCGGCACCTGTTCAGGTAAGCTGGTACGGGAATTAAACACGCACTGCTGGCCTTGTTCTGCATTACAAACCTGCTGTCTAGCCCACTGAGTTAAACCAGTCCTTCAGGTACCTAGGGTGAAGAGGGCCTTGCTACAGAGACAGAAAGGCAGCTGGCATTACCAAATCTGTTGCACTACAATTGGATGGCAAAAGCAGAGGTGAGACGGTGGCAGGAAGGGGTTAGAGTCCTGTAGTGGTTCCAACCCGAGGACCATAGTGAGTGATGGCGACGCTTCTGCTGGCACCAAGGAAGCACACGAAGAGCCCGGTAGGACAGGCCAAAATTAGGGTGTGGAACCAGTTAAAGATACACTTCAGGATGGAGGGGGGAGGGGGATGTCAATGCTAACACCACCGTGAGGGAACCATAGGTTCAAGCCAGGGAACACAGATGCACTGTATAGGAGGTGGGGCCAGGGAGGGCGAGGGTTTTATATTCGGAGAGGTTATGGAAGAGCTGCAGGATAGGATGGAGCTCCCAAAGGGAAACGAGTTCAGGGATATGCTAGTGAGGGACTTGTATGGAAGGAATTGAGAGGTTTGCCCAAGCTGCTGGAGTACACCCTATTGGAGCAGTTGCTGCTCCCAGATTTGGAAGGAGGGGAGGAATGGGGATATACACGGGTGGCTGTGGAAGCACAGTTGGGGGGGAATCAAGGAGAAATGGGAGGAGTGGGGGAAAGAGGGGATAGGATAGGGAGTGTGGAGTGGCGATGTGCAGGGTGAATTCATGCTCCCTGCATGCAAGAATGAGTTTGATTCAGTTCAGGTGGTGCATATGACTCGAGCAAGGATGAGTGGCTTCTTCCAGGGAGTTGCAGATGAGTGCGAGAGGTGTGGGCAAGGACCAGCAAATCACGTGCATATGTTCTGGGGCTGTGAGAAGTTGGAGAGATACTGGGAGGGGTGTTTGGGACATTATCTAAGGTTCCGGTGGGTATAGCCCAGGCCAGACCCTATTGCAGCGATTTCTGGGCTATCGGAAATGCCAGAGCCGATGGAGGGTAGGAAGGCCAACGTTGTGATCTTAGCTTAGTGTTGCCTGACAAAGGATTTTGTTGGAATGGTGGCCGACAACACCAGGGTGGCAGCCTGGCTGGGAGACCATTACAACTTTCTCCAGGTGGAAAAGATCAAGTTTGAATTTAGGCGATCAGTGGAGGGCTTTGAGACATGGTGGGGGCTGTTCAAGACCATGTTTGAGGAACTGTTCATCATGGCAGTGTGGGGAGGAGTGAAAAGGGGCAACAAAAAAAAAAAACGTGCACAAACTGCACAGCGAGGTGTGGAGAATGTTATTGGATTTATCTATGTCCCTTTGAATATGTTTGGAATAACAAAGTTTAAAAAAACAATAGTATTTGAACAAAAACATTTAAGGTATTTATGATTTTGTAACCAGATACAAAGAACATACAGTGCAAAAGGAGACCATTCGGCCCATCGAGTCTGCACCAGCCCAGTTAAGCCCTCACTTCCACCCTATCCCCGTAACCCAATAACCCCACCTAACCTTTTTGGTCACTTAAGGGCAATTTATTATGGCCAATCCACCTAACCTGCACGTCTTTGGACTGTGGGAGGAAACCAGAGGAAGCCCACGCAGACACAGGGAGAACGTGCAGACTGCACACAGACAGTGACCCAGCAGGGAATTTAACCTGGGACCCTGGCACTGTGAAACCGCAGTGCTATCCACCTTTGCTACCAGGCTGCAATCATAATTTAGTACACAACAACCCCCTCCTCCCCCAGCCAACATTGTTTATACACACAATTCCCTCCATAGCCTCTCGCCGATCCCACCCAAACTAAACTAACCCCCCCCCCCCTATTGTATCTGCTAACAGTTTCATTTCCCCCCCGAAGAAGTCAATAAGCAGCTGCCACCTCCGGCCAAACCCTAACATTGATCCTCTCAGGGTGAACTTAATTTTCTCAAGCCAGAGAAACCGACCATGTCACCAACCCATGTCGCCGATTTTGGGGGCTCCCGAGTCCCTCCACGATAAGAGGATACATCTCCGGGCTACCAAGGAGTCAAAGGCCAAAACGTCAGCCTCTCTCACCCCCCTGGACTCCCGGGTCTTCCAACAGTCCAAAGATCACCACCACTGAACTCGGCACCACCTTGAACTGTATCAGACTTAGCCTGGCAAATGATGAGGACATGTTGACTCTGCTCAGAGCATCCTCCCACAAAGCTGCCTCTAACTCCTCACCCAACTTATCTTCCCACTTGTACTTTACCTCCCCTATCTGGATTCCCTCCCAGTCCATGAACTCTTTATAAATTTCAGAGACCTTCCCCTCTCCCTGTTTTTGAAACTACCTTATCCTGTGTCCCCTGTGGCAGTAGAAGCAGAAAGGTCGAAACCTGCCTTCGCACAAAGTTTCTCACCTGCAGGCAGCAAAACTCAGTCCCACCCAGCAATTCAAACTCCTCCAAATCAGGAAAGCTCCCATAGTTAATCACTCCTAACCTGACAAACACTGGGCTGTGCAAAAACAATCCAGCTCATCCCATTGCCCCTGGATTTCCCCATATATTTCCACTTTTCTATTAAAGTACTTCATCTTATTTTCTTTTGAAATTCACAATGGGGTCTGCCTCCACCACCTATCAGGTACTGTGGTACATCACACACACAAAAAATTGCAAATCAAAACTAGTTGCTGCACAAGTTTCACCTTGTGTCACTTTTGGTTGCCAGTCATCTTAAATCAGTGTTTGTTGATCCTAAATCAGTACCTGTTGATCCTCGATCTTTCTCTGTCCAGCAAACCCCACCACCCCCCCACACCCATGATAATTTGAGCAGCATCAAAATGCAGTCTCAACATTTGCTCCAAGAGTAAAACCAGAGCATCCCCATTTATCCACATGAATGGTTCCAGAGATGAGGGACTCCAGTTAAGTGATGCTGCTCCCTACAATGCAGGCATCCTTTCTCTTAGTGTTGGGTGGGGTTACGGAGTTATGGGGATAGGGTGGAGGTGTGGGCTTGGGTATGGTGCTCTTTCCACCATACTCGATGGGCCGAATGGCCTCCTTCTGCACTGTAAATTCTTTGATCTATGATGCACTTGGCCCATCAGATTCACATCGACCCTTCGAATGAACACTCTACCCACGTCCACCTTACCCAATCCCTGCAACCTCACTAACCAGGACATGTATGGACACAAAGGGCAATTTTTAATGGCCCATTCACTTAACCTGCACATAATAGGGGCAGCATGGTAGCATAGTGGTTAGCATCAATGCTTCACAGCTCCAGGGTCCCAGGTTCGATTCCCGGCTGGGCCACTGTCTGTGCGGCGTCTGCACGTCCTCCCCGTGTGTGCGTGGGTTTCCTCCGGGTGCTCCGGTTTCCTCCCACAGTCCAAAGATGTGCGGGGTTAGGTGGATTGGCCATGCTAAATTGCCCTTAGTGTCCTAAAAAGTAAGGTTAAGGGGGAGTTGTTGGGTTACGGGTATAGGGTAGACACGTGAGTTTGAGTAGGGTGATCATTGCTCGGCACAACATCGAGGGCCGAAAGGCCTGTTCTGTGCTGTACTGTTCTAAATTCTAAATACCTTAACACAAGAACTAGGTGCAGGAGTACGCCATCTGGCCCCTCGAGCCTGCTCCGCCGTTCAATGGGATCATGGCTGATCTTTTGTGGACTCATTCCACATCTTTGAACTGTGGGAGGAAACCAGAGTGCCCAGAAGAAACCCACACAGAGAGAACGTACAAACAGCACACAATGTGACCCAAGAGCGTAATTAAACCCAGGTCGTGTGAGGCAGCAGTGCTAACTACTGTGCCACCAGTTAAGTAGAGATTCAGATTTTGACTCAAATGAAAGAACAATATATTTCCAGATCAGGATCATTGTGACTTGTAGTAGTACTCAATGTACCCATTGTTTCATAGAACATAGAACAGTACAGCACAGAACAGGCCCTTCGGCCCTCAATGTTGTGCCGTCAAGAGAACTAAAGTCATAAGCACTGAAATAAGAAGTTTCTCCTGTCACTTTTGCCTTTTAGGAATTACTTCAAATCTTTGCCCTCTCATTCTCAATCCGTTCAAGCGTGGGAACAGATTCTCCAAATCTACTCTGTCCAGCCTGTTGTAACTCCCACGAAATGTGTACTATTTGTTGCCCCACAACTTCCAATGAATGTGAACCTTCCCAACAACAGGACAGAGCTTCTCCTTTAACAAGAGGCACCCTCACAGTATAAAATCCCCGACCTAGGTGCAGGTCAGGGAAGGAGACCCTTCAGGGAGAGGAGACTTGTGTATCAATACTCTGAGGTGTATCATTGACCAGAAACTGAACTGGTCCAGTCATATAAATACTGGGGCTAGAAGAGCAAGTCAAGAGCCTGGAGAATCTTGCAGCAGACATCCCTCCCCAAACAGCTCTGTGCGTGTATCCACAATACATGGACTGCAACGGGTTCAAGAAGGCAGCTCACCGTCCACCTTCTCGAGGGCAATTAGAGATGAGCAATTAATGCTGGCTTTGTCAGCAACACTCACATCCCTGAAGGAATAAAGTTGGGATGTCCTCCCAGTCTTGACAGAGGCTCGAAACGAAACCTGGTTTATTTCTAAATCAGAGCCTGAAGGTTTAAGGACACGGTGCCTGAGAAGCTCGGACTTGCCTAGGGAAAGCAGGCTTTTTAAATATAGCACCTTGGATATAGGGAAGGCGCTTCACACAAGTAATAATGTTTGAGAGAGAACCAGTGTGCAGGGAGAGGGAGGAAGAGAAGAGACATAAACCAAAAAGAGGATTTGTTGAGGTGTAGGTTATCGAGGGGGAACCCAGCCAGGTTAGGCTGCAGGTAACTAAGAAACCTCAGTGTTTTCCATGAATAGAAAATATATGACAGGCTGAGGGTATGCGGAAAACCCGAAATAAAAACGAAAATCAAGAGCAATGCTGGAAGGAAAGCTGGGTACCGAATCTTTCCCCGGGCTGCGGTGTTCCCCCTCTCTCCCCGGGTTCCCCCTCTCTCCCCGGGTTCTCCCTCTCTCCCCGGGTTCTCCCTCTCTCCCCGGGTTCTCCCTCTCTCCCCGGGTTCTCCCTCTCTCCCCGGGTTCTCCCTCTCTCCCCGGGCTGCGGTGTTTCCCCCTCTCTCACCTCCGGCTCGGTCTCTCTCTGTCTTCCAGTCGGGCCTTTTTTTCCTTTCTCCTTCACGCGCAAATTTTAAAATCCGACCGTTTCTTGCCGCCGCCAATCCAAAGCGGCCGTTCATTCGGGTGAAAGGTCAAACTGGTTTGAAATTAACCAATCAGCAGCGACGCCCAGTTCCACTCGCGACGCGGCCACTGCGCCTGCGTCACTCTGCTGCTACTCCACCAATCAGAGACGGCAGCTTCCAGCCCAGCTCTGCCACGCCTCGTTCAGCTCTGTGGTCGCCAGGTGATGTGGCTCATTGTGCCTCACCCTGTCACATTGTACTGAACGGTGTGCAGCCTTTTTGCTGAGAATTGCACGGAATCTGCTGCCTGTAAACAGATCTGGTTGGCAACTCTATCCTGCTCATCACCTCCAAACTGGAGGAACAACTCCTCATCTTCCCATTAGGCACTTTACAGCCTTCTGCACTCAGTATTGAGTTCAACAACTTCAGACCTTAAACCTCTTTTTATAATAATCATTACTGTCACAAGTAGGCTTACATTAACACTGCAATTAAGTTACTGTGGAAATCCCCTAGTCACCACATTCCGGCGCCTGTTCGGGTACACAGAGGGAGAGTTCAGAATGTCCAAATTACCTAACAGCACGTCTTTTGGGACTTGTGGGAGGAAACCGGAGTACCAGGAGGAAATCCACACAAACACGGAGAATGTGCAGACTCCGCACAGACCCAAGCCAGGAATCGATACATTTTTTTAAAAAACAAATGAAGATAAAATACTTATAAAAATTGGATTGGTAAGTCCATATTTGGTGTTTGAAATGAAGGTTTTGATATTGTAAGATTGTCTCTGCAGCGGCAATATTTTCTGTCAAATTACCACAGTTGCTTTAACAGGTGCACTCAGTCGATGTTCCTTTCTTCCAATTCTGCACGCATAGCACTTTCTGCTGAGTTACTTTTTTTTAATAAACATGGTTTTATAACAATAACAGAAGAAACTGTACATACAAATATAAACATAGTGCAAAAGCCATCTTCCTCTCTCACAGGTCCCACATTTACGAACAACCTATTCTTAACTAAACTAAACCCCAACTCCCCCCTTCTGCTGAAAATTAATTTTCCCCCAAGAAGTCGACGAACGGTTGCCACCTCCGGGCGAACTCTTAAGAGTGACCCTCTCAGGGCGAACTTGATTTTCTCCAAACAGAGAAAGCTAGCCATGTCAGTTAGCCAGGTCTTCCACTTTGGGGGCTTTGAGTCCCTCCAAGCTAATAGTCTCCATCTCCGGGCTACCAGGGGAGCAAAGGCCAGAATTTCTGCCTCTTTCTCCTCCTGGATTCTCGGGTCTTCCGACACTCCGAAAATCGCCACCTCTGGACTCAGTGCCACCCTTGTTTTCAATACTTTGGACATTGTGGCGCTAACAATTGTACACAAAGACTCGAGTGATGTACAAGAGAGGCTTTATTACAGTGAGATGCTATTCCTCCAGCGGCAGCTGTAGAATGGCATCTCAGTGAAACTTACAAATATTTATGCAGCTCCCTTTGGGCGGAGCTAGCCGGCAGGGGCTTACCGGAGAAACCTGTAATACAGGTACGGCCATACATCCCCCTACTGCAAGCACACATATATACAGTGGTTGGATCACCACAGACATGACGTCCGCAAACCCCTGCCAGAATCCCCTAAGCTTTGGGCATGCCCAGAACATATGGACATGGTTCGCTGGTCCTCCTGCACACCTTGCGCACCTGTCTTCCACCCCAAAGAACCTGCTCATCCAGGCCACGGTCATGTGAGCCCAGTGAATGACCTTAAACTGTATCAGGCTGAGCCTGGCACATGTTGTGGACGCGTTGACTCTACTCAACGCCTCCGCGCGAGACCATCCTCTATCTCTCCTCCTAACTCCTTTTCCCACTTGTGCTTCAGCTCCTTCGTCTGCGTCCCCTCTGATCCTATGAGTTCCTTGTAAATGTCAGAAACCTTCCCTTCTCCCACCCACATTCTGGAAACTACCTACTCCTGTACCCCCTTGCGGTAGGAGCGGGAAGGTTGAGGCCTGCCTGCGTAGGAAGTCCCGTACCTAAACTCATTCCCTCTCGTCAATTCAAATCTTTCTTCCAACTCTCTCAGGCTGGAAAAACTCCCCTCTATAAACAGATCTCCCATCCTCTCAATCCCTGCTCTCTGCCACCTCCAGAACCCTCTGCACCGGGGCAAACCGGTGATTATTGCAGATTGGAGACCATAGTGATGCTTCCTCCACTCCCACATGTCTCCTCCTTTGCCCCATTGCCACTACCACCACGGGGCTGGTGGAGTACCAAGCCAGCGGGAATGGCAGAGGCGCCGTTACCAATGCCCCCAAACTAGTGCCCTTGCATGATGCCCCCCCCCCCCCCCCACACACCACCCACTTCCTGATCATGGCTATATTCACCGCCCAATAAGAATTACTGAAGTTCAGCAGCGCCAGCCCGCCCTCCCCGCAGCTCCGCTCAAAAGTCCCCTTTTTTACTCGCGGGGTCTTACCCGCCCAAACAAAGCCAGTGATCACCTTATTGACCTGTTTAAAGAAGGACCATGGAATACAGATGGGGAGACACTGAAACACAAACAGGAATCTCGGGAGGACCGTCATTGTCACTGTCTGTACCCTCCCAGCTAGTGACAACGGGAGCGCGACCCACCTTCGGAAATCATCCTTCATTTGGTCTACTAGTTGGGCCAGATTTAACCTGTGTAGCCGTTCCCACTCCCGCGCCACCTGGATGCCTAGGTACCGAAAGCTTCCCCCTACCACCTTGAACGGCAGCTCCCCCAATCGCCTCTCTTGCTCCCTTGGCTGGATCGCGAACATCTCATTTTCCCCCATGTTCATTTTTTAACCCGAAAACCAGCCAAATTCCCCTAGAATCCTCATAATTTCTTCCATCCCTTCTAGTGGGTCCGAAACATATAGGAGTAGGTCGTATGCATATAGCGAGACTCTGTGTTCCATTCCGCCCCCCCCCCACCCGCCCCCCGGACCAGCCGCTTCCAGCCCCTTGAGGCTTTCAACGCAATTGCCACCGGCTCTATGGCTAGCGCAAACAGCAGTGGGGAGAGGGGGCATCCGTGTCTCGTCCCCCGGTGCAGCCTGAAATAGTCCGATGTTGACCTGTTCATCCGTACGCTCGCCACAGGAGCCTGATACAGCAGTCTGACCCAGTCAATGAAGCCCCGCCCAAATCCAAACCGCCCAAGTCTCCAACAGACATTCCCATTCCATCCGATCAAATGCCTTTTCTGCATCCATTGCAACCTCTACCTCCACGTCCCTATCCTCTGGAGGCATCATGATCACATTCAGCAACCTTTTTATGTTGGCCACCAACTGCCTACGCTTAACGAATCCCGTCTGGTCCTCCCCAATCATGTTCGGCACGCAGTCTTCAATCCTAGATGACAAGATTTTGGCCAGCAGTTTGGCGTCTACATTTAGTAGGGAGATCGGTCTGTAAGACCCGCATAGCTCCAGGTCCTTGTCCCACTTCAGGATCAGTGAGATCGTCGGGGAAGGCACCCCACGCTCCCTTGCCTCATTGAATGTCCTCATCAACAGTGGTCCCAATATCCCAGGGAACTTTTTATAAAACTTCACTGGGTACCTATCCGGCCCCGGGGCTTTACCCGACTGCATGGCCTTCAGCCCCTCTGCTATCTCTTCGATCCCAATCGGGGACCCTCAGCCCTTCTACCAGCTCCCCGTCCACCTTCGGGAACTTCAGCCCCCCTAAGAATTGCCTCATCCCCTCCAGCCCAGCTGGGGGTTCCAACTCATACAGCCTGCTGTAAAACTCATTAAACGCCTTATTAACCCCCGCTGAATCTCCAACCTGGTTCCCATCCCTGTCCCTTACTTTCCCAATCTCCCGGCTTCCTCCCTCTTTCTGAGTTGCTGCGCGAGCATTCGGCTGGCCTTCTCTCTGTGGTGGATGTACATCATGTAATTCACACTGTATAGTATTGCGTTCACACTGTATAGCATTGTGTCCTTGTGGGTTCTGTCTGTGAGCCGTTGCGCTGCTCTGCCCACAGGGGGAGATGAGGAGCTTGTACAGGGCTCCACCCTCGGCTCCGCCCATGGTTCCACTCATGGCCCCTCCCACTACCAGAAGTATAAAGTGCTGCAGCCTTGTGAGTCTGCCCTCAGTTCTTCTGGTCGCAGGCAGGCTCAGTTGTAAGTCTATTAAAGCCACAGTTTACTTCCTATCGTGTCTCGAGTGAATTGATGGTCACATCGCCCTCCATATTCATAAATCGCCCTCCTCGCCTTCCTCAGCTGCTCCACCACCTTCCCTGTAGTTAACAAGCCAAACTCCGCCTGTACCCTCCGCCGTTCCCTTAGAAGCCCTGCCTCTGGGGTCTCCGCATACCTCCTGTCGACCTGCAGTATCTCCTTTATCAGTCGGTCCGTCTCTGCCCTGTCTGCCTTCTCCCTGTGGGCCCGTATCGAGATCAGCTCCCCTCTAACCACCACCTTCAATGCCTCCCAGACCACCGCCACCGAAACTTCACCCGTGTCATTGACCTCCAGGTGGTTCTGAATACATTTCCTCAGCCGCCCACACACCTCTTCCACTAAAAGTCCTACATTCAGTCTCCAGTGCGGGCATTGACCACCCTCCTTGCTAACCTGTAGGTCGACCCAGTGCGGGGCATGATCTGAGATTGTGATCGCCGAATACCCAGTGTCCACTACCCCCATCAGTAGAGCCCTGTTCAGAATTAAAAAGTCAATCCGGGAGTACACTTTATGCACGTGAGTAGAAGGAGAACTCCTTCACTCTCGGCTGCCCAAATCTCCATGGGTCCACCCTCACATTTGCTCCATAAACCCCTTTAGCTCCTTTGCCTGACACCCTGCCTGTCCTTGAGCTCGACCGGTCTCGCCCTGGGTCAATGACTGCATTAAAATCCCCCCCATGACCAACTTGTGCGAATCCAGGTCCGGGATCTTCCCCAATATCCTCTTTATAAACTCCACATCATCCCAATTTGGTGCGTACACATTCACGAGTATCACCGGCAGCCCCTCCAGCTTCCCACTAACCATAATGTAACGGCCTCCCACATCCGCAACTATTCTTCCCGCCTCGAATGACACTCGCTTGTTAATCAGGATCGCGACCCCTCTCGTCTTAGAGTCCAGCCCCGAGTGCAAAACCTGTCCGACCCATCCCTTCCTTAATGTAATCTGATCAGTTACTCTAAGGTGCGTCTCCTGCAACATTACCACGTCCGCTTTCAATCCCCTCAAATGCGCAAACACGCATGCACTCTTAACCGGCCCATTTAGCCCTCTTACGTTCCATATGATCAGCCTGATTGGGGGGCTTATCGCCCCTCCCGCTTCGCTGATCAGCCATTACCTTTCTTGGGCCAGTCTCCAGCCCGGGCCCCACGCATCCACCGGCCCACCCCCAGGCAGCCTCCGCCCTCGACCTCCTTTTTGTCCCACATCAAATGACCCTCTCCTGTCAGCAGAACATTCCCCCCCCCCCCCCAGTAACAGCAGTATGTAAACCAACCCTTTCAACAAGCATAACATCTGCTCAGCCCCCCCACTGCGCTTCCATGAGCTAGCCCGCCCAGCTAGCTAGGTGACCCCCGCCCATGGCGCCAGACATTCTCCCACCTATTGTTCCTTCCCCCCCCCTCCGCCGCTCGGACACACATATGCCAAAGAAAAACAATCCCAACACAATTGCCCAAAAGAAACACGAAACAAAAGAATTCAAACAGAAGATCCAACATCTAACATTCACATCTCCATCCCACAACAGTGCAAATGCAAACTTTAACTCACACATCCGAAAAAACGAGAAACTTTTTTGACATGAGCGCTGCAGCAAAGTTCAAAGACCTCAGTCCGCCACCAGTCCTTTCCTTCTAGTGAAGTCTATCGCTTCCTCAGGCAACTCAAAATAAAAATGTTGTTCCTCATACGTGACCCAGAAACGGGCCGGACACAGCAGTCCAAACGTAACTTTTTTCTTGAAAAGGGTCGACTTTATCTGGTTGAACCCCGCTCTTCTCCTGGCCACATCCACACTCAGATCCTGATAGATACGCAGGATGCTATTCTCCCATTTACAGCTCCGTGTCTGCCTGGCACATCGTAAAATACGCTCCTTGTCCAAATACCTGTGGAATCTCACCACCATTGCCCTTGGGGGGGGGGGGGTCCCCCACATGCGGCTTCCTCAAGAGCGCTCTGTGAGCCCTGTCCACTTCCAAGGGTTGGGAAAACGTCCCATCCCCCAGTAACTTTTCGAGCATACCCGCTATGTATGCCCCCGCGTCCGTTAGTTTGGACCCGTCCGGGAGACCAACGATTCTCAAGTTCTGCCAGCAGGACCTATTCTCTAGGTCCGCCACATTCTCCAGGAGCCTTTTCTGTTGGTCTCTCAGCATCCCCATCTCCAACTCCACCGCAGTTTGATGTACCCCCTGCTCAGTCAGCGCTTTCTCCACTTTCTGGATCGCCCGATTTTGAGCATCTAGTCTAAGTTCCAGCCGCGCAATCGATTCTTTAATCGGGTCCAAGTGTTCCTGTTTCTGCTTGGCGAAGCCCTCCTTTTTGAACTGCATCAGCTGCTCAGTCGACCGCTGGGTCGTCAAGCCAGGACCCCGGTCAACTGCCATGCTTTCTCCCACTGCAGCTTCAGCCCAAGCCTCTCTGTCCACCTATTTCTTCCTTTGCGAGTGTGGTAATCACCACTGATTGTATAATAGTTGTTATTAGAGGTAATACGGTAAGGCTCCTGTACTACAGGTACGGGGGTAAATCCCTGCCTGCTGGCTCCACCCAGTAGGCGGGGTATAAATGTGTGTGCACACCGAGCTGCTCCCATTCTGGTAGCAGCTGCAGGAGGCCACACATCTCTGCTTAATACAGCCTCGATTACTCTCTACTCTCGGCTCGTCGTAATTGATAGTGCATCAGCGAGCACTTCTGGTCCGCCTCACCATGAGGGAATCCACTTCACAATTGCCTCCACCATCAATTTACCGAATCAAGTCCGACAAAAAAAATCGGGGGGAAAAGGTCCAAAGGTCCGACCCGAGCGGGAGCCACCAAATGTGCAACCTACTCCTTCATAGCTGCCACCGGAAGTCCCTGCTGAGTTACTTTAAAGCAGAGGCAGTGACCCTTCTCTCTCTCTCTGGGTTGAAGTTCTTCAAGATAGTTCTGTGTGGATCTGTCCTTTTCCTTTCCTTTTTAATGCTTTTTGCAGGTAAGACAAGATAGCTACCATTACCATGTGACCCGTACAACAAACCAAGTCATTTTCTGTTTAAGGTGAGTGGTAATTCCATTACAGTCATCCAAAATCTCCTTATCCCTTGTAGTGATTGATGCACTATCAATTACGACAAGACGAGGGTAGAGAGTAATCGAGGCTTCATTACGCAGAGATGTGGAGCCTCCCCCAGCTGCTGCCGAAATGGCTGCAGCTCGGAGAGCCCACACATTTATACTCTGCCTACTGGGTGTAGCCAGCAGGCAGGGATCTACCCCTGTACCTGTAGTACAGGGGCCTTACCGTAATACCCTCGTATGCAGTATATAATACAACAGTGGTGACTAGCACATTCACCCCCTGTTAAAAAGAGTCCAGCAGGGGTGGTGGAAATTATTTACATACAGGTTGATAAAAAATTTAGAAAGAGTCTTCAAACTTCCGGTTGCGGCTATGCCCGGGTAGGTCGCACGGTCAGCAGCTCCCGCCGACAACGGACTTTTGGGCCCTTGTACGGAGCTCCAGCGGCACTTGGACAACGATTCCCGGTGTGGGAAGGAAACAGTGAGGATCCCCCAGCGCTGTATGGAGTAGACCAGGAGTGGAGCGGTCAAAAAAGCGGCTTTGGAGAAGAGAGGAGAACGGGCGCGAAAAAGCAAGATGGCGGCCAGAGCGGATCAGACAGCGTGGGTCCAGTGGTCACGGGAGCAGCAGGAGTTTCTTAGAAGCTGCTTCACTGAGTTCAAAGCAGAGATGCTGGCCCCTATGAAAGCTTCTATTGAAAGGTTAGTGGAGACCCAGAGGACGCCGGGGACGGTGATTAAGAAGGTGCAGAAAAAGGCCTCTGACAACGAGGATGAGATTTTGGGCCTGGCGGTTAGAGTGGAGGCGCACGAGGCCTTGCACAAAAGATGGCAGAAGCTGGAAGACCTTGAAAACAGGTCGAGGAGGCAGAACCTGTGAATTCTGGGTCTCCCTGAAGGCGCAGAGGGGTCGGATGCGAGTGCGTTTGTGACCATGATGCTGGGAACGCTGATGGGCGCGGGGGGCCTTCCCGCGGCCCCTGGAGCTGGAAGGGGCGCACAGAGTCCTGGCAAGGAAGCCTAAGGCGAACGAGCCGCCAAGAGCTATGGTGGTACGGTTCCACCGCTTCACCGACAAGGAATGTGTCCTGCGATGGGCAAAGAAGGAGCGAAGCAGTAAGTGGGAGAACTGTGAGATCCGTATCTACCAGGACTGGGGTGCAGAGCTGGCTAAGAGGCAGGCGGGATTCAACCGGGCCAAGGCGGTCCTCCACAGTAAAGGGGTGAAGTCCGGGCTGCTACAACCGGCGAAGCTGTGGGTCACGTACCAAGACCGGCACCATAACTTCGATACGCCGGATCAGGCGTGGCCTTTTATTAAGAACGAGAAGCTGGACTTGAATTAATGGACAGCTGTCTGTTGTTGGGGCACCCTGGTGGGGTGGTGGGGGCTGGAGGGGGTGTGTTATGTTGGTTTTCCCCCGTGTTTTCTTTTTTTTGTCCCTTTGTTGTGGGCCCTCGAGGTTCTGGGTCTGTTTGATGTTTGTATAGAGCTGCGTCACAGGCAGTGGGGACGGGCCGGACAGCGAGAGCAGTTCGTGGGGTGGGGGGGGGAGTTGCTCAGCCTTGGGGAGAGCACCCGAAGTTTGTTTGTTTGTTTGAGCTTTTCTTTCTTGATACAAGGGAATAAGGGGGGGGGGGGTCTCTCTCCCTCACTTGGTTGCGGGGGGGGGGGGGGGGGGGGTAGTTTGGAGGCCCATAGAGGGAGCCAACAGTGGGTTTGGAGGTAGAGGCGGGAGCGGCCGGGGTCAGCATCAGTCAGCTGACTTATGGGAGAGCAGTGGGGGGGGAGGGGGGGGGAATTGGGGTTAAGCGGATGCTTGACTTGGGAGATGGTGATCGAGGAGGTGGGGTGGGGGGGAGGAGGGCTGGAATGCTGCTTTGCTGGCTGTAGGGGAAGCAACTTTCGGAGCTCAAGGGGGAGTCAGGACGGGGAGCCTCTAGCTGGGGGGCTGGAGTGTGCGGGAGGCGCGGACACGTGGCTGGCCTAAAAAAAGGGGATGGTTAGTCGGCAGGGGGGGTAATCAACCCTCCGACCAGGCTGATCACGTGGAACGTGAGGTTCCTGAATGGGCCGGTCAAGAGGGCCCATTTGTTCTCGCACTTAAAGGGGCTCAAGGCAGACGTAGTCATGCCACAAGAAACGCATCTGAAGCTCGCTGATCAAACTAGGCTGAGGAAGGGATGGGTGGGGCAGGTCTTTCACTTGGGGCTGGATGCGAAGACCAGGGGGGGTTGCAATCATGGTGAGCAAACGGGTGGCATTTGAGGCGGGGGATATTGTGGTGGATAAAGGGGGTAGATATATTATGGTGAGTGGCAAGCTGCAGGGAGCCCGGCTGGTGCTAGTGAACGTGTATGCTCCGAACTGGGACGATGCGGATTTCATGAAACGAATGTTGAGTAAATTCCTGGACCTGGAGTCATGCAGTCTGGAAAAGGGGGGGTACTTTAACACAGTCCTGGATCCGGCACTGGACCGGTCTAGGTTTAGATCGGGTAAGAGGCCGGCAGCGGCCAAGGTCCTGAGGGGGTTCATGGACCATATGGGGGGAGTGGAACCGTGGAGATTCGCTTGGCCAAGGGCGAAGGAGTTTTCTTTTTTCTCCCACGTCCACAAAGTGTAGTCACGGATCAATTTTTTCGTGGTGAGCAGGGCGCTAATCCCGAGAGTAGAGGGGGTAGAGTACATAGCCATTGCGGTCTCGGACCATGCTCTGCACTGGGTGGAGTTGAGGCTGGGGGAGAGAGGCCAACGCCCTCTATGGGGACTGGACGTAGGACTATTGGCGGATGAGGAGGTCTATGGGCGGATTAGGAGGAGTATCCAAAACTATGTGACGATCAATGATACTGGGGAGGTTTCAGTGAGTATGGACTGGGAGGCGCTGAAGGCAGTTATCAGGGGGGAGCTCATTTCTATCAGGTCCCACAGAGAGAAGAGGGATAGGATGGAGAGGGACAGGTTGGTGGGTAAGTTATTCAGGGTGGACAGGAGGTATGCGGAGTCCCCCGAGGAGGGGCTGCTGAAGGAGTGCCGGAACCTGCAGGCGGAATTTGACTTGCTTACCACAGGGAAGGCAGAGGCTCAGTGGAGGAAGTTACAAGGAGCGGTGTATGAGTATGGGGAGAAGGCAAGTAGGATGCTGGCGCACCAACTAAGGAAGAGAGAAGCGGCCAGGGAAATCGGGGGAATTAGGGGTGGGGGGGGGGGGGGGGTAACACGGTCCTGAGCTTCGTAAGGATCAATGCGGTCTTCAAGGATTTCTATGATAAATTGTATGAGTCAGAACCCCCGGAGGGGAGGGAAGGGATGAAGCAATTCTTGGACCAACTGAGGTTTCCGAAGGTGGAGGAGGAGCTAATACAGGGATTAGGGGCCCCGATTGAGTTGGATGAGTTGGTTAAAGGTTTGGAGGGTATGCAGTCGGGCAAGGCACCGGTACCGGACGGATATCCTGTGGAAGTTCTCAGAGCTGTTGAGCCCGCTATTGTTGAGAACCTTCAACAAAGCTAAGGAAAGGGGAACCCTTCCCTGGACGATGTCGCGGGCCTTGATTTCACTCATCCTTAAACGAGATAAGGCCCCATTGCAATGTGGCTCTTACAGGCCGATGTCGCTCCTTAATGTAGATGCCAAACTGTTGGCCAAGATGCTGGCCACTAGAATTGAAGACTGTGTCCCGGGGGTGATTAATGAGGACCAGACGGGGTTTGTCAAGGGTAGGCAGCTGAACACAAATGTGCAGCGGCTCCTGAACATGATCGTGATGCCCTCGGAAGGAGGGGATGCAGAAGTGGTGGCTGCAATGGATGCAGAAAAAGCCTTTGATCGTGTGGAGTACCTGTGGGAAATGTTCGGCAGATTTGGATTTGGCGAGGAATTCATAGGGTGGGTCAAATTACTGTATCAGGCCCCCGTAGCGAGTGTGTCCACGAACCGACTGCGGTCGGAGTACTTTCGGCTGCATCGAGGAACGAGGCAGGGGTGCCCCCTGTCCCCCCTGCTGCTTGCCCTGGCAATCGAGCCATTGGCCATGGCGCTGAAGATGTCTAGAAACTGGAGGGGGGTGGTTCGGGGAGGGGAGGAGCATCGTGTTTCACTGTACGCGGATGACCTGCTCCTGTATGTTTCAGATCTGGTGGAGGGGATGGGGTAGGTCATGCAGATCCTAAAAGGTTTCGCAGATTTCTCGGGGTATAAGTTGAATGTCGGGAAAAGCGAGCTTTTTGTGATCCATGTGAGGGGCCAGGAAAAGAGACTGGGAGCGCTCCCGCTCCAGCTGGTGGAGAGGAGCTTTCGCTATTTGGGCATATGGATGGCTAAGAGTTGGGGTGCCCTGCACAAGCTCAACCTAACCTGGCTTGTGGATCAGATGGAGGAGGACTTTAAGAGATGGGACATGCTCCCGCTTTCCTTGTCGGGCAGGGTGCAGTCCGTGAAGATGACGGTCCTCCCCAGGTTCTTGTTCATCTTCCAGTGCCTGCCCATCCTCATCCCCAAGTCCTTCTTCAAGCGGGTGAACAGGATTATCACGGGATTTGTTTGGGCAAACAAAATCTGTTCTTAGAGCGCAGTGGGTGGGGGGGGGGGGGGGGGGGGGGGGGCTGGTGCTGCCGAACTACTGCAGCTATTATTGGGCAGCGAACATATCCATGATTCGGAAATGGGTAGTAGAGGGGTGGGCGGAGTGGAAGTGGCTGGAGGCGGCTTCTTGCAGGAATACTAGCTTGGGGGCACTGATAACGGCACCACTGCTGCTCTCGTTGGCACGGTACACCACGTGCCCGGTGGTGATGGCAGCACTGAGGATCCGGTGTCAATGGAGAAGGCACGGGGGGAGGTAGGGGCCTCAGTCTGGACCCCGATACGAAACAACCACAGGTTTGTCCCGGGTAGAATAGACGGAGGGTTTCTAAGCTGGCACAGAGCGGGTATCAAAAGGATGGGGGACTTGTTTATAGATGGGACTTTCTCCAGCCTGAAGGCGCTGGATGAGAAATTCAGTTTGCCCCTGGGGAATACTTTTAGGTATCTGCAAGTTGATGCGGTTTCTTGAAGAAGCAGGTGGTGGAATTTCCACTGCTGCCTTCCCGCAGGATACAGCACAGGGTGGTCTCGGGCATGTGGGTAGGAGACGGAAAGGTATCAGACATATACCAGGAGCTGCAGGAGGCAGAGGAGGCCTCGGTGGAGGAGCTGAAGGGCAAGTGGGAGGAGGACCTGGGTGAGGAGCTAGATGGGGGCCTGTGGGCGGACGCCCTGGGCAGGGTCAATTCCTTCTCATCTTGTGCCAGGCTCAGATTGATTCAGTTTAAGGTGATCCAGCGGGCGCACATGCCAGCGGCAAGAATGAGCAAGTTCTTTGGGGTGTAGGACAGGCGTGTGAGGTGTTCAGGGAGCCCAGCAACCCATGTCCATATGTTTTGGGCATGCCTGGCGCTTAAAGAATTCTGGCGAGGCTTTGCAAAGGCTATGTCCACGGTCTTGGACACTCGGGTAAAGCTGAGTCTGGAGCCAGCGATATTTGAGGTGTCAGAAGGTCTGGGAGTGCAGGAGCCAAAAGAGGCTGGAACCCGGAGACGGATCTTGTTAATGTGGAGAGATGCGAAACTCCCAAGTGTGGAGACTTGGGTTAGTGACATGGCTGGGCTTCTAAGTTTGGAGAGGATAAAGTTTGCCTTGAGAGGGGTTCTCTAGGCGGTGGCAACCGTTCCTTGACTTTCTCGTGGAACGTTAAGTGAGGAGGTCAGCAGCAGCAGCAGGGGGGAGGCTGGGAACTGTATGGGTTGTGGATAGATTTCTCTTGTAAATTGTAGTTATCGCACCTTGTTTTGTTAAGTTGTTAATTTTTTTAATCCTTCTTTTAGTAGTGGTTTTGTAATGATTCTGTAAAATCTTGAATAAATACAAGTTAAAAAAAAAGAGTCGACAAATTTAGATGGTCGGGTGCCTTGATCCATCGTTGCGAGCACCGCAGGTGTTGTGTTGATTCAGGCGTCGGTTCGGTCGTCGGTGACTCCAGCAGCGTGTCAGCCTCATCTTCATCCACGGGTGGGACCAAGGGGAGGGTGGATCATCCTAGAGCGGGGGCTGTGGTGGGGTGCGCCGGGGGAGGGAGGGTGGGGCGGGGGGGGGATGTGCGGGGACCCAGCTGGTGCCAGATCCTGGAGGGAGACTGTGTCTTGCCGGCCGTCGGGGTATGCTACGTAGACATACTGCGGGTTCGCGTGGAGTAGCTGTACCCTCTCAACCAACAGGTCCGCCTTGTGTAGTCGCACGTGCTTACGGAGGAGAACGGGTCCTGGAGCTGCCAGCCATGTTGGGATGGCTTGTCCTTCACGTGTAGAGTTGCACCATGATGTACAGGTCGTTGTTTCATTGTTGTTGTTTCTGTCATTTCTGTCTTTGTTGTTTTCGTTGGCGTTCTTGTTGTTCTCGTTCTTGTTGTTCTTTTTGTCGTGCTTGTTGATTCTGTTTTTGTTGTTTTCACTTTTATTCTTGTTCTTTTTCTTGTTGTGCTTGTTGTTTCTGGGATGCTTCTTGTTGCTCCTGTTCTCGTTGTGCTGTGTGTTGTTTTTGTTGTTGCTGTTGTTCTTGTTTATGCTGTGCTTCTTGCGGTTTTTGTTCTTGTTGCCTCAATGAGTGTGCCATGTGGATGATTTGAGTCATTGTCACAGTTATTGGTGTCAGTGTCCTTGTGGTATCTGTTACATTGAGCGTTTCGTCTTGAGAATTGTGAGAATGATCTGATGTTGCATTGGTCTTAGTGACATCAGTCATTTGTGGTGGATTTGATTCCTCTTCTTTGCTTACTTGGTACTCCTCTTCTAGTCATCTCAGGTTCACTTGAATCATCACTGATTTCTAGGTGCTCCTCTTTTGGAGTCATTTCCGGTTCATTTGAATCATCTGTGATCTCTTTGTGCTCCTTTTCTGGAGTCAAAATCTTCAAGATTTCTATTAACATGGTCTCTCTGGACTCATGGGTGGCTGCCCTCTGATTATTGAGTGCTTCTGTGCAGACGAGCTGAGATATGTCAGTGTCACTGTGATCCTGCACATTCTGTATGGGAATTGTGATTTCTTCATCACTTGTCTCACATACAGTGGGTAGACATTCAGTGTCTTCTGGTGGCTCAAATAAGCTTAGTAGATCTTCATGGTCTTTTACATGCATGGTGTTCGCTATGGAGTGTTTGCTTGCTTCTATTTTTGAGTCTGTCACCGAGCTGTCTGTGGAGGCTTGCGTCACTCTCTTTGTGGAGGCTTGCGTCGCTCTCTCTGTGGAGGAATGTGTCGCTCTCTTTGTGGAGTCCTTCATTGCTCTCTCTGTGGAGCTTGTCATCACTCTCTTTGTGGAGCCGTGCAGTGTTCTCGCTGTCGAGCCGATCTGTGCCCTCTCAACGGAGTCGTTCTGTGCTCTCTGTGCGGCATCGTCTTCGTCTTGGGTATTGCTGTCATCCCATGTATCGACGATCTGCCATGGCACCATGGTATTGGATTCATCTACCATGAGAAGAGTCGTATTGAGCTTTTCAACCATGTTGCTGATGCTGTGATCAGGATCTCTGAATAACTCAGCCATGTCTGAGCAGTATTGTGTGTATTGTTCGATAGACAAATCATCACTTTTTGTTTTGGAGTTGTGATCATTCTCTTCATGTTCAATGAACAAATCATCTTCTTGTGTGGAGGCTGGGACCCTTCGCGGTGCGTGGACCACTCTCTGTTTCTTGGCGTCAGGCCCCAGCATAATCCTGCACTCACGAGTCGGGATGTCATATATGCTGGGCTGAAGATTCCCCAATCCGAAGAACTCATCGTCGGGGTCTTCACGGTACAACACCTCTAGTTGCAGTTCGGATTCGGTACTGGGGTAGCCATCTCCCAAGATAAAATCTTCGTCTGAGTCATAGTCTACAAGGACCATATCATCTTCTAGGGTGGTGCTAACTGCTTGTTCCAGGGTGTTCTGAAAGTTATTTTCAACTGCTGGTGTAAGTTCTGTCTTTGTCTTTTGAGGCAAGAAAATTGGGTTTTGCGGCTTTGAATTTCTTTTTTTTCCATTTTCGTGCATTTCCCTTAAGTGGGCGTGGTCCTGGTCCTCTGACGTCATGACGCACGTGACGTCATGCGTAGGACTGAATTGCCCATGCGCACACCAAGTTTCCAGTACTGTGTGCTTTTGTTGCAACTGAGCATGTGCGGCTCCTTTCCCAAGATGGCTGCCACTCAGAACCTCAATTTTCCTTCGGGTCAACCCTGCCTCCACCTCGTTGCGAGTGTTCACGCTATTTTCACCGATTTTGTTTTCTAAATGATGATTCTGTGTTTGTAGAGACTTAAAGTACTGATTTTGTTTTTGTTCAGAAGCAAGGCATTTTTGTATAGCGATTTCTAGTTAGATACTTATTTCGTGAAAGTTCTTCCCTCAATTTTTTGTCAGATAGTCCTGAAATTAACTGATGCATTATCACAGTGGCTCTGAAATCAGCATAATCACAGCCTTGTGGTATTAACTTGAGATTTGTAATGAAATCAGAGATGGGCCCTCTGTTTCTCTGACAAGAGTTAAATCTTTCCAGCATCTCACCAGACTGACTGTTACAGCGTTCATCAAATTTTTTGAGTATGACGTCTACTTTGGTGTTGTCTTCACCTTCTAAGTAATTAAAGCAATTATAGATTTCTCCAGCTTCATGCCCTCCTGTGAGAGTAGTAGGGCTATTTTCGATGTGTCAGAGGCAGTGCTTAAATCATTAGCTGTAATAAATATTTGGAACAGCTGTTCAAACATTTTCCAGTTATAACTTAAATTACCGGTTGTTTCCAGCTGCCATGGAGTTCCAACAAGTTCCATCGAATTAGTTAGTCGTCGAGGATCCATTTGCTGCGAAGTCTTCCACAGTCGAATATCCGGTTTAAGTTTTTCTTCACTTGCTGGTGTCTAGCTAGCTTTCTGAAATCACTCTTGGTATCATATGTTATTCTCTAAGTCTGAATAAAGATTGTAGACTTCCAGTTAACACAAATACTTTATTCAATGGGTTTGTTCTGTTTCCAGAGCTTAACAAGATATAATATAGTCAAGAGGTATGACCAGTGAAGCTAAGGTAAGCTGCCTATGCTGAGCTGTCTCTGTCTGCTGCTGCTCACTAGCCCTGTGCTTCTGAAAGAGGCGGATCCTCCCTTGGGTCGGAGCCTTTAAACCCGTCTCTGGTGCTGCCCTCTAGTGATGCTGTGGCTGTTACATCTGTCTGTAGTCCCTGGTGTATGTACAGATGTACAGATCACTATAGGGTGGTAAGGGCCTGCCAAATTTCAAGGCTAGCCTCTGGAGGTTGCACTGGAAGTCCAGGCCGAGTAGCAGGGCAGCGCAGAGGTTGGGGAGGATGTAGAGGCGGAAGCCGCTGAAGTCTACGCCCTGGATGGTGAGGGTGGCAGTGCGGTAACCCCAGATCGCCACGAAGTGGGATCCGGAGGCCAGGGAGATTCTCTGGTTGGTGGGGTGGACCGTTGGGGAGCAACGCCTTACCGTATCGAGGTGGATGAAGCTCTCAGTGCTCCCGGAGTCCAGAAGGCAGGAAACCTTGTGCCCGTCGATCTTCACTGTCGTTGACGAGGTCGCGAGGTTGTGCGGTCCTGTCTGGTCGATCGTGACGGAGGCCAGATGTGGCTGGTCGGCGGCGGTTGCAGGCAATGGGCGGCCCAATGAGGTGTCCGACGAGCAGGGATCCTGAGGTGGGGAAGATGGCGGCGCCCACGGGCCGCACATGTCCTGAGGCGGGCAAGATGGCGGTGCCCATGGGCCGCACGTGTTGTGAGGGGAGCAAGATGGTGCAGCCCACGGGCCGCACGTGGTCTGAGGTGAGGAAGATGGCGGCGCCCGCAGGTCGCACATGGGGGGTGCCAGGGCAACAGCGGCGACCGAGCGGGTCTGGCACCCAGCAGCAAAATGTCCTTTCTTACCGCAGGCCTTGCAGAGTGCGTTCCGTGCTGGGCACCGTTGTTGCGGGTGTTTTGAGTGTCCGCAGATGTAGCACTTGGCTACATCGGGGTTGTGTGGTTGCCACGCGGCGCAGGCCTGGGGTTGGCTGGGAGGGGTTGCTGGCGGGGTGCATGGTAGGGTAAGGCCCACCCACTCATTCACTCAACCACTTTCCCACTGATGGCCGAGGCTCACCAGCCCTTCAACCGTATCAAGGCCGACATCGCCAAGGCCACAATGCACGCGGTCGACGAGACGTTACCATTCCAAGTCAAGAGCGATGCATCAGATGTCGCTCTGGCCGCCACCCTCAACCAGGCAGGCAGGCCCGTGGCATTCTTTTCCTGCACACTCTATGCCGCCGAAATTCGGCACTCATCTGTCGAAAAGAAGGCCCAAGCCATAGTGGAAGCTGTGCGGCATTGGGGACATTACCTGGCCGGCATGAGATTCACTCTCCTCACTGACCAACGGTCGTTTGCCTTCATGTTTAACAACACACAGCGGGGTAAGATCAAAAATGATAAAAGCTTGAGGTGGAGGATCGCGCTCTCCACCTACAATTACAAAATTTTGTGTCGCCCCGGTAAGCTCAACGAGCCCCTCGATGCCCTATCCCGAGGTACATGTGCCAGCGCACAAGTGGACAGACTCCGCACCCTGCACGATGATCTCTGTCACCCAGGGGTCACCCGCTTTTATCACTTCATAAAGGCCCGCAATCTGCCCTACTCCATCAAGGAAGTCAGGGCTTTCACCAGAGACTGCCAGGTCTGCGCGGAGTGTAAACCTCATTCTTGCCGGCCAGACCATGCGCGCCTGGTGGAGGCCTCCTGCCTCTTTGAACGCCTCAGAGTGGACTTCAAAGGGCCCCTCCCCTCCACCGACAGCAACACGTACTTTCTCAATGTGGTCGACAAGTACTCGAGATTCCCCTTCGCCGTTCCATGCCCCGACATGACGTCTGCCACCGTCATCAAAGCCCTTAACACCATCTTCGCTCTGTTCGGTTTCCCTGCCTACATCCACAGCGACCAGGAATCCTCATTTATTAGCGATGAGCTGTGCCAGTACCTGCTCAACAGGGGCATTGCCTCGAGCAGGACGACCAGCTACAACCCCAGGGGAAACGGGCAGGTGGAGCGGGAGAATGGGACGGTCTGGAAGGCCGTCCAACTGGCCCTACGGTCCAGAAATCTCTCGGCCTTCCGCTGGCAGGATGTCCTCCCCGACGCCCTTCACTCCATTCGGTCGCTCCTGTGTACTGCGATCAACAAAACTCCCCATGAGCGCCTCTTTGCCTTCCCTTGGAAGTCCATCTTCCAGGGTTTCGCTCCCAACATGGCTGGCAGCTCCAGTACCCATTCTCCTCTGTAAGCACGTGCGGCTACACAAGGCAGACCTGTTGGTTGAGAGGGTACAGCTACTCCACACAAACCCGCAGTATGCCTACGTAGCATACCCCAATGACCGCCAAGACACAGTCTCCCTTCGGGACCTGGCAGCAGCTGGGTTCACGGACCCCCCCCCCCCCCCACCCTCCCTTCCGCCGGTGCACCCCGCCACAGCCCCCGCTCTAGGACGATCCACCCTCCCCTTGAACCCACCCGTGGATGAAAATGGGGTCTACACACTCCCGGAGTCACCGACGACTGAACCAACCACCGACGGCATCAACACACCTGTGGCACTCGCAAAGGTGGATCGAGGCGCCCGACCGTCTAAATTTGTGGACTCTTTCTAAATTTGTTTGACAACCTGCATGTAAATAGTTTCCACCACCCCCACTGGACTCTTTTTTTAACAGGGGGTGAATGTGGTAGTCACCACTGGTGTATTATATACCGCATACGAGGGTATTACGGTGAGGCCCCTGTACTACAGGTACGGGGGTCGATCCCTGCCTGCTGGCTCCACCCAGTAGGCAGAATATAAATGTGTGGGCTCTCCGAGCTGCAGCCATTTCAGCAGCAGCTGTGGGAGGCTCTACATTTCTGTGTAATAAAGCATCGATTACTCTCCACTCTCATCTCGCCGTAATTGATAGTGCATCAAGTTTTTCTAAAAATTATGAAATATCCTAACTGTGCATCATAACACCTGCATGTTTTGTACAGAAAGAGATTTGCATTACATATGTATTACAGTAGTCCCCCTTTATAACGGGGTGTTGGGGTCCAAGACAGCCACCCGCGTTGCATCCGAGCCGCGGATATCCACGATGGGGTTTTAAATTTATTTTAAAATCTATGCATTCGCTTCCCATTGTGAGTCTACGGGGGGCCAGACCCCCGTAGACTCACAATGGGAAGCGCATGCATAGATTTTTAAATAAATTTAAAACCCCATCGTGGATATCCGCGGCTCGGATGCAACGCGGGTTTTAAATAAATTTAAAACCCCCATTGTGGATCTAATTAAAACAAGCACTGCTGCATTTTAACAACTTAAAAGTTGGATTGGAGGGAGAGAGCAGCCGGCAGTGTCAATTTCAGCGGCCGGCTGATTGTTTCAGTGAGAGAGCAGCTTCCCTCTCCGGATCAAAGTGAGCCGGCCGCTGAAATTGACACTGCCGGCTGATTGGAGGGAGAGAGCAGCCGGCAGTGTCAATTTCAGCGGCCGGCTCACTTTGATCCGGAGAGGGAAGCTGACAGTTGGGGTCCATAAGCCTCCCCGCCGTATATCGCGAACCGCGGTATTGCGGAGCGCGGTATAACGGGGGACTACTGTACTCATATGTAATACATTCGGCAATTCTAATTGTTAGTTGTGAATGGACATAGATAACTTTTAAACAAATGTATTATTTTGATTTGTGTATGTTAATTACTCAGGAAATACACAAAAGTATAATTGCTATTTATTTTCTATGATCGGGGAGCTGGAAAGCCACCTAAGTGGGTCACGGGAGTGTCGCGGAGCTGCCCGTTGTGGCGCTCCCGATCGCGCAAATCTGTCCGCAACAGCTGGCTGTTAATAACGCCGGCTGCAAGCGGCCTTCAAAATGGCCACGAACATGTCTAGAAAATGCGACCGCACTGCGCATGCGTGCCAGGTCATTGGCACGCATGCGCAAAAATATGTGCATGCTAGCCGATGATCGGGCACGCGTGCACAGTGTGGCTGCTTTTTTAAAAAACGGTCGCAGCTTTTTGATTTACAAGTTCGGGGGGGTTTTATTCATTTATTTTATTCATTAAATTTTTATTTTTATCATTTGTTTTATTCATTTTTTTTTTCAGAAGTTTGGGAGGGTTTTATTTGATAAAATGTTACAGGAATAAAATGCAGAACTTTGGACAGATGGAGACTCCATACTTTCTGACCTTCACCTTCATCCAACAGGTTCCATTGGAGGAGCGTGTACGAGGGCCAAAGGGACCCAAAACCATTTCCTCCATTTTTGTCAGCAGCAAACAACGTAAGAGAAAATGGTGGGTCGTGCAGGTCGGCCGGCGTGGGTAGCGAAGGTCGGCCGGCGTGGGTCGCGAAGGTCGGCCGGGTTGGGTCCCGAAGGTTGGCCGGTTATGAAAATGGGTTCTCGGAAAAAGAGTTTGAAGAACACTGACCTAGTGGATGCTTAGCTCCCCGATATAGTTGAAATAAAGTACTTTAACTGAAACTCCAAGAGTCTTCGTCTGGTCTCTCATGAGCCTGAGCACGAAGTACACTATAGTCGAATAGCTGTACAAATTCCACCACTACAATCCTGCATAAGTAGCTTCCCATGGATAGAAAACAGAATACAATTAGCACATATTTAGAATACAATCACCTGTCAATTGGGTTGGCAGCAGGTTAAACATTAAACATTAGCTTTGGAGCTTTGAACTCCGAACTGCCCAGGCTGATTAAATGTAATTCCCACCTACACCTTGTGCTACAAGTAGCCTTTGCTGCATTATTGTAAGACCTTGTCCTTGGTATTCAACCCAATTCCTCGTGGGAAAGGATGTACAGCATTAATCTGTCCTAACTTATCTGCGTTCATGTTAAAAATAAAGGACATCCTGGATCCATAGAATAAGTGGAAACTGAACATTACAAAACATTGCTACTTAGGGTATGTCATAATATACACCAGTATATCATGGTGCAGGCACACACTGATGGACACACACAGGGACCAATCAACAAGTACAAACACCGTAGCCAATCACCAGTTAGAATACACACACTATAAAGGCAGAGGGCACCACGGTTCCCGCTCATTCTGGGTGCTGCCTCTGAGTGTAACAGGAACTCATCCAGCCCAGCACAGACTCACACCGCGTGCTGAGAGAATCAACTGGTTCGGACAAGGCTTAGGGCTCTAGTTTAAGTTAGCATCATTTAGACCCACAGTCATCGTGTGTTAGGTAGTTAGAAATAGTTAATAAAATTGAGTTCAACCTTCATCAGTGTTGGCAGTGTCTGTTCATCTTCCCGTACCAGCCTCCCCGGACAGACGCCGGAATGTGGTGACTAGGGGCTTTTCACAGTAACTTCATTGAAGCCTACTCGTGACAATAAGCGATTTTCATTTTTCATTTTCATTCAAGCCTACACTAGCCAACACTTCAGGGTACAGAAGCACATCACAGGATTTGTAATCCAGAAGCCTGGATTCATAGTCTGGGGGCAAGAGTTAAAATCCCATCATGCAGTTGGAGAATGTAAATTCAATTCATTAAACGAGGTTAACGTTCTGGAACCGGTGACTACGAAAGTACCAGATTATTGTAAATACCCACCTGCTGTACTAGTGCCCTTTAAGGGGAGGAAATCTTTACATGCCAGTGCAAGAGGGTTTTTTGAGCATTTTTCTTCTTTTTATCCATCGAGAAATGGCATAAGGTTTATATATTGTGCAACATGCTTGAATGTCACAGGGTTGTGAGGTGGAGGGTGGGAAGTCTGCCAGTTGGAGAATTCCAGGTTCCAGAACGTTAACCATGTAGATCTCTAATGGGTCATCCTGTTCCTTTTGTAATAATAACTGCTGAACAATTAAACCATCAAAACCACCATTATGCCAAGTCTGAAGGGGGGGGGGGGGTGCGTGATGTAGCATCAATAACGACAGATGAGGAGTTGAGAGTGAAACTATGGCTTTAATTAGCTTAAAGATACCTGCTGGCAGCCGACCCCAGACTGAAGGCAGGGCCGGAGGTTGGCCACTTTAATACCTGTGCCCGAGGGGAGGAGACACAGGCGGAGGCATGCCCAGGCATGTTACATACAGCAGGTATAATACAATGCAGTGGTTTACCACAGGGGGTGAGAAGAAACAGTCTTCAATATACATTCGGGACATCACACGATACAACTCACAAAGATAGGGGACACAAGACATCAGGAAACAGCCCTCTAAAGTCATAACTCACAGGATAGTCGGACAGACAAGATCTACAGAGGCCATGCTTGATCACCTTTTGATCTGAAGAAGTCAGATGCACTCGAAACGTGTTTCCGTTTTTTATTCAGATTTCCAGAATCTGCAGTATTTTGCTTTTATTTGATCGCTTTGGATCTGTGAGAAACCAGGCTGTGTGGATCTATTTTAGAACCGTAATAGTTATTATTCTATTTGTGTCTGAGTAATAAACTTGCATTTGGATGACACACTCAACCATGAATCATGGGGAATTATTTAACTGCATTTAAAAGATTCCTAACAGACAGGTAACCAAAAGCTTGACCAAAGAATTTGGTGTTAATGAGAGTGATTAAAGGAGAGAGGTTGAAAGACAGAGAGAGTTTGGAAGGGCTTACGGCCTTGTGGCCAGTAATGGTGGACTAAAAAGCTGGGATACACAATTGGCCAGAATTGGAGAAAGACCCAGGGTTGGCTAATGCTGGGGGATTCAGCAATGGTGATGCCATTGAATTTCAAACAGAGATATTTAGGCTCTCTCTTGGTGAAAATGGCTGAAACATTTGCTTAGCCGTAAAATCAAATTAATATCTTACAGGAAATACTTCGAAGTGGGATAACTCATTCCTTAGGGAGTAAAAATATGGTTGTGCTGCATCTTCATCCATCGAAAGGACACTGGGGAAAGAAAGATTTATTAGTACACAAGAGGACATATCTGCTAGGTCGTTATTGTAAATGATAGTTCTCCCCTGGCTAAATAAAGGTTAAAAAAATAAATCAGCTGGAGAGCTGAGAGTAACATTGGACCAACTGTAATGTTACATATGCCTGCCAGAAATGAGGTGTACAGCCAAAGGCATTGTAAGATGTATCTAGATTGTGTTAGTTACTTAATGCAAAAGTACTTTTTCTTTAATCATAGATTTGCAGTGCAGAGGGAGGCCATTCAGCCCATCGAGTCTGCAACGGCCCATGGAAAGAGCACCCTACTTAAGCCCCACACCTACACCCTGTCCGCTTATTCCGGTAACCCAACCATTTTGGACACAAAGGGGAATGTAGAATGATCAATCCACCTAACCTGCACATCTTTGGACTGTGGGAGGAAACGGAGCAGCCGGAGGAAACCCACGCACACACGGGGAGGACGTGCAGACTCCGCACAGACAGTGAACCAAGCCGGGAATCGAACCTGGGGCCCTGGAGCTGTGAAGCAACTGTCTAACCACTGAAAATGAAATGAAATGAAAATCGCTTATTGTCACAAGTAGACTTCAATGAAGTTACTGTGAAAAGCCCCTAGTCGCCACATTCCGGCGCCTGTCCGGGGAGGCTGGTACGGGAATCGAACCGTGCTGCTGGCCTGCTTGGTCTGCTTTAAAAGCCAGCGATTAGCCCTGTGAGCTAAACCAGCCCCTTAGCTAAACCAGCCCCTGTGGTACCGTGTCGCCCACAGTTTAGGCCGAGATTCTCTGGCCCCCATGCTGCATGTTTTTCTGAGGCGGCTCACCATTGGCCAATGGCGGGATGGGATTTCCCATTGAATCCACCCCGCCAGGAAACCTCTGGCGGGGGGGCGCGTCGTCGGCAGGACCGGATGATCCTACCGGCATGGACAGCAGTAAAATCTCACCCTTGGTGTAATATTTGGCTGTTAAGTAATGATTGATCAACGTTGATTCCAGTTTGTTGTAGTAAAAGCTTTAAAATGTAAAATCTTGTGATTCGGTTATTTCAGTTGGTCATTTGTGATATTCATCTCTTAAACGTCTCAGTCTCTATGGGGATGGTAACAAATGCGGGACTGTTTGTTCTATTGTTGCATGGAAATCCAGTAAGCTTGTGATGTTATGAATGTAACAGAAAACATTCTTCACTTTGTTAGGTTCCACAGAAATTGGTTTACTTCCAAACTAAAACTGGCCTAATTTCATGCTTGCTTTTGAGTTCTAAAGCTCCAGCAGCAAAATCTTAAGAATCCACAAACAACTGACAATACATCCTTCAAAGAGGCATTAATTAAAAAATAGGGGCATGCACAATTACATAATGTGTCCAAGAACTTTGGGACATTTTAAAAGCACAAATAGATTGGTGGCTGATGCACCATCAATTCCCACAAAGACGAGAGCAGTGGAATAATCGAGGCTTTATTGAGCAAAGATGTTGTGCCTCCTGTAGCTGCTACCAGAATGGCTGCAGCACGGCGAGCACACATATTTTTTTTTAAAAAAATAATTTTTATTGAAAAATTTTGTATTTATATAACAACGAACCGCAATAAAATACCAACAATAACCATAATGATAACAAAACATATTAACAACAACTTAAATTAACACAATATTAAGTAAAATAACCATAGAAAAAATAGAAACAATAATAAAGAACACCCCCCCTTTCTCCCCCCCCCCCTCCCCCCCACCCCGGGTTGCTGCTGCTATTGACCCAGTTACCTATCTCTGAGCCAGAAGGTCCAGAAAAGGCTGCCACCGTTTATAGAACCCTTGCACTGATCCTCTCAGGGCAAATTGGACCCTCTCCAATTTTATAAATCCCACCATGTCACTGATCCAGGTCTCCACACTTGGGGGCCTCGCATCTTTCCACTGCATCAGGATCCTCCGCCGGGCTACTAGGGACGCAAAGGCCAGGACACCGGCCTCTTTCGCCTCCTGCACTCCCGGCTCCGCCGCAACTCCAAAAATCGCGAGTCCCCACCCTCGTTTGACCCTGGATCCAACCACCCTCGACACCGTCCCCACCACCACCTTCCAGAATTCTTCCAGTGCTGGGCATGCCCAGAACATATGGGCATGATCCGCTGGGCTCCCCGAACACCTGGTGCACCTGTCCTCACCCCCAATGAACCTACTCATCCGAGTCACAGACATATGGGCCCAATGCAGCACCTTAAATTGGATGAGGCTAAGCCTCGCACATGAAGAGGAAGAGTTGACCCTCTCCAAGGCATCCGCCCAAGTCCCATCCTCTATCTGCTCCCCTAGTTCCCCCTCCCATTTAGCCTTGAGCTCCTCCACTGACGACTCCTCCACCTCCTGCATTACCTTATAAATGTCAGACACCTTCCCCTCTCCGACCCACACCCCTGAAAGCACTCTGTCCATCGCCCCCCGCGAGGGCAGCAAAGGGAACTCCTCTACCTGTCGCCTAGCAAACACCTTTACCTGCAAGTATCTGAATATGTTCCCTTGGGGGAGCCCAAATTTATCTTCCAGTTCCCCCAGGCCCGCAAACCTCCCGCCAATAAACAGGTCCCTCAGTTTACTGATGCCCACCCTTTGCCACCCCCTAAATCCCCCATCAGTGTTACCCGGGATGAACCGATGATTTCCACCTAATGGAGCCTCCATCGAGCCCCCTGTTTCCCCCCTATGCCGTCTCCACTGTCCCCAGATTCTTAGGGTCGCCGCCACCACCGGGCTCGTGGTATACCTCTTAGGAGAGAGCGGCAACGGCGCCGTTACCAGGGCACCCAGGCTCGTACCTCTACAAGACGCCATCTCCATTCTTTTCCACGCCCCCCCCCCCCCCCCCCCATCACCCATTTACGCACCATTGACACATTGGCCGCCCAATAGTACCCCAAAAGGTTGGGCAGTGCCAGCCCGCCTCTATCCGTCCCTCGCTCCAGGAAAACCCTCTTCACTCTCGGAGTCCCATGTGCCCACACAAAGCTCAAAATACTGCTAGTCACCCTCCTAAAGAAGGCCCTGGGGATGAAGATGGGCAGGCACTGAAAGAGGAACAAGAACCTCGGAAGCACTGTCATTTTGACGGACTGCACCCTCCCCGCCAACGACAATGGCAGCATGTCCCACCTCTTGAACTCCTCCTCCATCTGATCCACAAGCCTGGTGAAATTGTGCTTGTGAAGAGTCCCCCAGTCCCTGGCCACCTGCACCCCAGGTACCTAAAACTCTCCCCTGCCCTCCTAAGCGGGAGCCTACCAAATTCCCTCCTTCTGATCCCCAGGATGCACCACAAACACCTCACTCTTGCCTAGATTTAGTTTATAGCCTGAAAAGGTCCCAAACTCAGCTAGCAGCTCCATCACCCCCGGCATCCCTCCCACCGGGTCCGCCACATACAGTAGCAGGTCATCGGCATACAACGACACCCTATGTTCCTCCCTACCCCGCACCAAACCCCTCCACCTCCCTGAATCCCTCAACGCCATCGCCAACGGTTCGATTGCCAATGCAAACAACAAGGGGGACAGGGGGCAACCCTGCCTGGTCCCTTGGTAAAGCCGGAGGTACTCCGAACTCCTCCCATTCGTGGCCACACACGCCATCAGGGCCTCATATAGCAGCCTCACCCATCTAATAAACCCTTCACCAAATCCAAACCTCGCCAACACCTCCCATAAGTACCCCCACTCCACTCTATCGAAGGCCTTCTCCGCATCCAGCGCCACCACTATCTCAGCCTCCCCCTCAATCGCCGGCATCATGATGACATTCAACAACCTCCGCACATTCGTGTTCAGCTGCCTTCCCTTAAAACCTGTCTGGTCCTCGTGTACAACCCCTGGCACCCAGTCCTCTATCCTGGTGGCCAGGATCTTTGCCAGCACCTTGGCATTTACATTAAGGAGAGATATGGGCCTGTATGAACCACACTGCTGGGGGTCCTTGTCCCTCTTTAAAATTAAAGAAATCAGCGCCCGCGACATCGTCGGGGGCAAAGTCCCCCCTTCCCACGCCTCATTAAGTGTCCGCACCAGCAAGGGGCCCACTAGGTCCACAAACCTTTTATAAAACTCCACCAGGAACCCATCCGGCCCCGGCGCCTTCCCTGACTGCATCTGCCTGATCCCCTTAACCAGCTCCTCCAGCTCAATCGGCGCACCCAACCCCTCCACCTGCTCCTCCTGCACCTTCGGGAAAGATAGCCCATCGAGAAAACTCTCCATTCCCCTCCTCTCTACCGTTGGCTCCGACCGGTACAGTTCCCCGTAAAAGTCCTTGAAGACCTCATTCACCTCTACCCTCTTCCGCACCACATTCCCACTCTTATCTCTCACTCCAGCCCGGAGTGGAATACCTGCCCCACCCACCCCTTCCTCAGACGGACCTGGTCCGCCACCTTCAGGTGGGTCTCCTGAAGCATTGCCACATCTGTCTTTAGCCCCCTCAGATGAGCAAGTACCCTAGACCGCTTCACCGGCCCATTCAGTCCTCTCGCGTTCCAGGTGACCAACCGGATCAGAGGGCGTCCCGCCCCCCCCTCCCCCGTCGACTAGCCATAGCCCGCCGACTGTCCACCCCAGGCCAGCACCCCTCGCCCGACCCAGTCCCCACAGCGACAACACCTCACCTCTGTCCCCCCGGCCCACACCAGCTCCTTCCTGACCCTACCAGCAGCAACCCGGTATTCCTATTTCCCCCCCTCCCTCCCCCCCCCAGGCCTGAACCCTCCTAGCCGCGAACCGTCCTCCATTGTACTTCCGTGGGTCAGCTAACTTCTGCTGACCCCGGAAACTCCCGCCAAAAACCCGACCCCTCCCAAAGTGGGATCATCCCCCCTCCTGTCACTCCTCAAGGCACCGCTCCAGTGCGGGGAGGAACCAGTTAAGGCACCGCTCCAGCGCGGGGAGGAACCAGTTAAGGCCCCCCCCCCCCCCGTCATCATCTCCACCCCCCAGCCCCGCAACGCGGGAAACCAGAGGAAAGCCCGCGCTTTCGCACTGCCCCACCACACCCTTCTGACGCAGCTCCCAAATACCAGCCCCACTCCATACCCCCAACCCTATACAGAATACAACAAACCCCCCCAACCCCCCCCCCCCGCAAAATACAAAACCCAAACAATGCCCCCCAACAAAAAACAGAACAACACCCCAATAAATAACCATATCAAAATTACAAAAGTACAGAAAAAACACAGCAACAGCAGAAACCAGCGATAAAGCATTACAACCGACCCCGCATACCCTAACCCCTAGTTCGAGTCCAGCTTCTCCGTCCGCACGAAGGCCCACACCTCCTCCGGGAATCAAAATAATAATGCCGCTCCAAATAAGTTACCCACAAGCGTGCAGGCTGCAACATTCCAAACTTTATTTTCTTCTTGTAGAGCACCTCCTTCGTCCGATTAAACCCGGACCGCCGCTTAGCCACCTCCGCATTCCAATCCTGGTAGATCCGTACTACCCCATTCTCCCAATTGCTGCTCTTCACCCTCTTGGCCCAGCGCAGCTCACACTCCCGATTACTGAACCGGTGGAACCTCACCAGCACCGCACGCGGGGGTTCGTTCTCCTTAGGCCTCCTGGCCAGTACTCTGTGGGCTCCCTCCAGCTCCAGGGGCAGATGGAAAGATCCTGCCCCCACTAGCGAGTTCAGAATCGTGGCCACGTAGGTTCTCAGATCCGACCCCTCCAGCCCCTCCGCAAGGCCCAAGATCCTCAGATTCTTCCGCCTCATGCGGTGATCAAGCTCCTCGAAGCGGTCTTGCCACTTCTTATGGAGTGCCTCGTGCCCCTCCACCTTACTCACGAGGACCACGGCCTCCTCCTCTCGTTCAGCGGCCTGCGCCTGCAACGCCTGGATGGCAGCACCCTGGGTCGTCTGAATCTCCAAAAGCTTTTTATTCGTTTCCTGCAGAGAGCTCAGCACCTCAGCCTTAAAATCTGCAAAACAGCGCAGGAGAGCAGCTTGCTGCTCCTGCGCCCACAGCCTCCACTCATCTGGTGCTCCACCGGCCGCCATCTTGGACTCCTTCCCCCGTTTTTTCTGGGGAGCTGCTGCCATTTTTTTCCCCCTTTCCACTACGAGTTCGAGTCATGAAACGCGGAGAAAGTCGATCACCACACCTTCTCCCACCGGGAGACGTCGAAAAAATTCCGTTTTGGGCTCTAAAAAGAGCCGAAAAGTCCGTTTGAATCGGGAGCTCCCAAATGTGCGGCTTCCTACGTCATCGCCGCCACCGGAAGCGAGCACACATATTTATACACCGCCTACTGGGCGGAGCCAGCAGGCAGGAATTTACCCATGTACCTCTAGTATATGTGTCTCACCGTAATACATATAATACAGCTAGTGGTGACTACCACAGTGGCCAAAAACACTGCTCTCTCTCTTTCAAGAAATGTGCCCAGTTTTCTGTTAAACACATTTATGCCATTTGCTTTATTGTTTTTTAAGGCACGTTCTATGCCTAAGCGATGAATGCTGTTGGGAATGCTGTTAAGAGATTGGATGAGGAATTGGAGTTGGCTTTCTCTCATCCATGAACATACACAATGGAATTCAAAACCTTCTCTAGAATTATAATGTGAGACAGAGACACACAAACAAGCACACAGAATCACAGAATTGTTACAGCGTAGGAGGCCGTTTGGCCCATCGTGTCTCTACCGGCTCTCCAAGTGAGCCATTCCCACCGTCTCCCCATAACTCTGCACATTCTTCTTTTTCAAGTAACAGTCTAATTCCTTTTTGAAAATTATTATTGGTTATTATTAAATTAGTTCTGTTTTATTCAAATTAGTATTTAGACCATTGGAAAAGTTAAAGACCCTGCAATGCAGTGCTTCAGAACAACAAGTGAGATTCAGGGTTTTTATGCAATTACAATTGTGAGGTTTATAAGACTATTGTTTTCGGGACTGAGTCTTTAAAGTTAAATGAAGGAGGTCATGTGACCTAATTGGAAGCCTGTATCACAGCAAACGACCCAGATTGTTTTATTGGGAGGATGGTGCAAAGTGGTTACACTTAGAGACAATAAATAGATTCTCATTCTCCAAAGTCCCAGAAAAGTGACTTGAGAATGTCAATTTGTACAATGTGCTGTAAACTGTTCATTTCATTCCACAATGGAATATTGTTGGGGCCTGAACAATAACTAATCAGGAATTCTACCTGGATATAAGGCCCGTGTGATTAGGTTGCCATGGAGATGGGCTTTGAGAAGGAAAAGGTTTCTAAGACATCACGGAAAACTCTCAGACAAGGTTAGACGGTCAGGATCTGGAAGAGGAAGAGCAGCTGTCGGCAGAAGGTTGCTGTGGAGGGACTTCCGGTCGAGCTCTGTAGGGGGAAGATGTGCACGGGGCAGCTCCCGCTAAAGAACAAAGAAAATTGCAGCACAGGAACAGGCCTTTCGGCCCTCCCAGCCTGCGCCAATCCAAATCCTTTATCTAAACCTGTCGCCTATTTTCCAAGGATCTACTTCCCTCTGTTCCCCACCCGTTCACATATCTGTCTAGATGCATCTTAAATGATGCTATCGTGCCCGCCTCTACCACCTCCGCTGGCAAAGCGTTCCAGGCATCCACCACCCTCTGCGTAAAAAAAAAGAACAAAGAAAAGGACTAAACTTTCAGGGTTTTTTTTGTTTGTTTGTTTAGTCCCGGGGGTATTTTTATTGTTGTTTTTCACAGCGCTCCCCCGAAGGTACGAACAGGAAGAAAAAAAAAAAGCTGCAATGGACCGGACCGACGGTTAGCTAAGGCTCGTGGGAGAGGAGGCGGAGAATATTTTTTAAATGGAGCGTGAGGAACCAGAGCTGGAGGCTGAGGAGCAGCTGAGGAGAGTCGCGTCCCCGAATAGAACTAGCGCCGAAGAGCGCAAGCCTGCGAGCCTGCCGGACCGAGACCCCGCACAGCAGAACGGGGGGGTGGCAGAAGAGAAGCGGCTGCCCGGCCCGCGAAAGAAGCCAGACACTCCAGGCTCGGGAGTGGAGCCAGCGGGGCCAACGAGCAGAAGGGAGAGAGAGAGAGAGAGAGGACCCCTCCCCCCCCCCACAACAGACCGGCAGTAACCACGTGGTGAGCGGCGAGACAAAGAGGGACTCCGGTCCGCATCAGGAAACTTCTCTCCCAAACCCTCCTGATCCAGTGAAAAGGAAGGGAAAAAAAAGAGAAGGGGGGAGAAAAATAAAAGTAAATAAATAAATAAAGAGAGAAGGAAAGAGAGAAAAGAAGTAAGGGAGGAAGGGAACCAACCACAACACCCCCCCCACCCCAACAAAAAAAAGGGAAACTGAAGCTCCAGGAAGACCCAGCTGTGGTAAATGTATTATACTAATAATCCATGTGGTGAATTATAAACCTAGTAATTCACACTGTGCTCTATTATATGTATTGTGTCCTTGTGGGCTCTGTATACGAGCCATTGCGCGGCTCTGCCCATAGGGGAGATGAGGAGTTTGTACTGGGCTCCACCCTTGGCTTCGCCCATGGCTCCGCCCATAGCTCCTCCCACTAACCGGAAGTATAAAGCTCTGCAGTCGTGAGCCTGCTGCCAGTTCATCTCGTCGCAGGCAGGCTCTGTTGTAAGAATATTAAAACCACTGTTCACTTCCAATCACGTGTCTTGTGAATTGATGGTCACATCAATTTAATAATCTTAGGAAACGTGAAGAAAACTACTATGGAATCAGCCCTCAAACCTGACCGACTAGAACTCGACCCGCAGGCTGCAGAGGCGAAATAAATCTTTCTGCACTGGCTCAGATGTTTCAAGGCCTACCTGGCTGAATCAAGCACTTCAGAAACTACAGGGGAGCAGAAACTCAGCCTACTGCACGCAAGGGTGAGCCACCGTATCTCTACTCAACTTAACAGTACTTCCTCGTATATGGAGACCCTGGCCATGCTCGATTGAATGTACGTGAGGCCCATCAACGAGGTCTACACGCGCCACATTTTTACGACCGCCGCCAGCGCCCCGCGGAGTGGCTGGAAGAATTCCTGCGCGATTTAAAAGCTTTAGCTCGGGACTGCAATTATCAAGCTGTATCAGCCGCCCAACATATGGAGCTTGCTGTCCGAGATGTATACGTGGCAGGGCTCAGGTCCAACTATGTGCGCCAGCGTTTGCTTTAGAAAGGGGCCCAGAACTTGGAGGACACTATAGAGTTAGCTACAACTATGGAGGTCTCGTTCGGCAGCCTCAACTCATTTACTTTATTCCGAATACTACGAGCATTCAGGTAAAGTACACTTATGTTGGTTTTTTTACCTCTGTTTTGAATCTTAACATCTCCAGTTTTATTCCTTTTGTTATTACTGGGCCTATTCACTGTGCTCCCCTCAGTCACTGTACCTTGTACTGTCGCCCTTTTAGATTTTTGACTATGTCTTCTCTGCCTTGCACTTTTCCCCTTACTTCCTTTTGCTTCTGTCCCTGTTTTACTACCTTCCATCTTCCTGCATCGGTTCCCATCCCCCTGCCACATTAGTTTAAACCTTCCCCATCTCGTCGCAGGCAGGCTCTGTTGTAAGTTTATTAAAACCACTGTTCACTTCCAATCACGTGTCTTGTGAATTGATGGTCACATCAATCCACCAGTGTATTTGTATCTGTGCTGTCACACTTGTATTTGTATATTTGTATATATAAGGGCAGCCCGGTGGCATGGTGGTTAGCATAAATGCTTCACAGCTCCAGGGTCCCAGGTTCGATTCCCGGCTGGGTCACTGTCTGTGTGGAGTCTGCACGTCCTCCCCGTGTGTGCGTGGGTTTCCTCCGGGTGCTCCGGTTTCCTCCCACAGTCCAAAGATGTGCGGGTTAGGTGGATTGGCCATGCTAAATTGTCCTAAAAAGTAAGGTTAAGGGGGGGTTGTATGGTATAGGGTGGATACGTGGGTTTGAGTGGGGTGATCATTGCTCGGCACAACATCGAGGGCCGAAGGGCCTGTTCTGTGCTGTACTGTTCAATGTTCTATTTGTATCTGTGCCATACTGTTGCCCTTGTGGGCTTCTCCTATGGGCCATTGTATGGCATTATCCACAGGGGAACATGTTGGGGCATATATGGGCTCTGCTCATGGCTCCTCCCCCTTGAAGGGAGGTATAAAGAGCAGTCGACCTGCAGGCAGTTCTCAGCATTGGTTCAGTCGCAGGCAGGCACTGTTCTAAGTTGATTAAAGCCACGGTTTACTTCTACTCATGTCTCGAGTGAATTGATGGTCGCATCAATTTAATCAACTAAAACGCAACTATGGAATCGGCCCTCAAACCTGACTGACTGGAACTCGATCCGCAGGCCGTGGAGGCGAAATAAATTTTTTTGCACTGGCTCCGCTGCTTCAAGGCCTTTCTCGCTGCCTTCTCCACGCCTTCCGTTACCGACGAACAGAAGCTGAGCCTCCTCCACGCACCAGTGAGCCATCGAATCTCTGTTCAACTCGACGGTGCCTCCTCCTACGCAGACGCCCTCATGATGCTCGAACACCGTTATGTACGGCCCATGAACGAGGTCTACGCGCAACACATCCACGCCACTCACCGCCAACGTCCCGGGGAATCGCTCGACGACTACCTACGTGGCCTCAAAGTCCTCGCACGCAGTTGCAACTACCAGGCCGTTACGGCCACTCAACATATGGAACTCGCCATCCGAGATGTCTACGTGGCGGGGGTTCGGGACAACTATGTGAGACAGCGCCTACTCGAAAAGGGAGCCCTGGACCTGGATCAGACGGTAAAGTTAGCCTTCTCTCTGGAAGTAGCGTTCCAGAGCCTTAACGCGTTCCCAGCTGACCACGTGACCCCCTAGAGGACCCCCGACCAAAGACTACCCAAGGCCTGTGCCGCGCTGCCGCCTGCCCATCATGGGGAGCTACCCTGCAATTTCTGCGGTCAGTCCCAACGCCCCCAGCAGCACTGCCCGGCCCGTAACGCGAATTGCAGCAGCTGTGGGAGAAAAGGACATTTCGCCAAAGTCTGCCTGGCCAGGTCCAAGAACTCTTTTTTAAAAAATAATTTTTATTCAAATTTTCACAAAATATCAACAACAAAAAGAAAAAAATTACAAATAACAGAAAGAACAACACCCCCCCCCCCCCCCCCACTGTGCATATACAAAGGAAGAGATAAATGAACACCCGTCATTCCCACAAAACTGCCCATCCCTTCAACAGAAAGGACAGAACCCCCCCACCCCCGCGTATACACAAAAGAAGAAACAAATAGCGTCCGTCATTGGCACAGAACATCTATGCACGTTCCTTCAGTCCAAACAAATAAACTACCCACCTCTCCCTCCCTCCCCCTCCATCCCTCCCTCTCTCCCTCCCTCCCTCCCCTCTCTCCGTCCCTCCCTCCCTCCCCTCCCTCCGTCCCTCCCTCCCTCCTCTCCCTCCCCTCTCTCCCTCCCTCCCCCCTCTCTCCCTCCCTCCTCTCCCTCCCTCCCTCCCCCCTCTCTCCCTCCCTCCCCTCTCTCCGTCCCTCCCTCCCCTCTCTGCCTCCCTCCCTCCCCTCTCTCCCTCCCTCCCTCCCCTCTCTCCCTCCCTCCCTCCCCTCTCTCCGTCCCTCCCTCCCTCCTCTCCCTCCCTCCCCTCTCTCCCTCCCTCCCTCCCCTCTCTCCCTCCCTCCCCCTCACCCCCCCCCTCCCCCCCCTCCCCCCCCCTCCCTCCCTCCCCCCCCTCCCCCACCACAGGTTGCTGCTGCTACTGGCCTTCACCTATCGTTCTGCCAGGAAATCCAGAAATGGTTGCCACCTCCTGGAAAACCCTGCACCGACCCGCTTAGGGCAAATTTCACCTTCTCTAATTTAATAAACCCTGCCATATCGTTGACCCAGGCCTCCACGCTTGGGGGCCTCGCATCCTTCCACTGAAGAAGAATCCTTCGCCGGGCTACTAGGGACGCAAAGGTCAGAATGCCGGCCTCTTTCCCCTCCTGCACTCCCGGCTCCACCGCCACCCCAAATATTGCGAGCCCCCAGCCCGGATCGATGCTGGATCCTACCACCCTCGACAACGTCCTTGCTACGCCCTTCCAAAATTCCCCCAGCGCTGGGCATGCCCAGAACATATGGGCATGATTTGCTGGGCTCCCTGAGCATCTAATACACATGTTCTCGCTCCCAAAGAACCGGCTCATTCTTGTCCCGGTCATATGAGCCCTATGCAGCACCTTAAACTGTATGAGGCCAAGCCTCGCACAAGAAGAGGAGTTCACCCTCCCCAGGGCGTCCGCCCACGTCCCCTCCTCTATCTCCTCACCCAGCTCCTCCTCCCATTTACCCTTCAGCTCCTCAACCGAGGCCTCGTCCATCTCCTGCATCACTTGGTACGCTGCCGAGATCCTCCCCTCTCCAACCCACACCCCGGAGAGCACCCTGTCCTGGATCCCACGCGGCGGCAGCAGAGGGAACTCCGCTACCTGCCGCCTGACAAACGCCCTTACCTGCATATACCTAAAGGTGTTCCCCAGGGGGAGCCCGAGCTTCCCTTCCAGCTCACCCAGGCTTGCGAACGTCCCGTCTATAAACAGGTCCCCCAACCTCCTGATACCTGCCCTGTGCCAACTCAGGAATCCGCTATCAATTCTCCCCGGAACAAATCGGTGGTTCCCCCCGTATCGGGGACCCCATCGAGGCCCCCACCACCGAGCTTGTGGTATACCTCGTTGGAGGGAGCGGCAGCGGCGCCGTTACCAGCGCCTCCAGGTTCGTGCCCACACAGGACGCCTTCTCCATCCTCTTCCATGCTGCCCTCTCCCCCTCCATCACCCACTTACGCACCATTGCTGTGTTGGCAGCCCAATAGTACCCACAGAGGCTGGGCAGCGCCAGCCCCCCCCCCCCATCCCTGCCCCGCTCCAAGAACACCCTTCTCACCCTCGGGGTCCTGTGCGCCCACACAAACCCTGTAATGCTCCTGTTAACCCGCCTGAAAAAGGCCTTCGGGATAAGGATGGGGAGGCACTGGAACAGGAACAGAAATCTCGGGAGCACCGTCATCTTGACTGACTGCACCCTACCCGCCAGAGACAGCGGCAGCATGTCCCACCTCTTAAACTCCTCCTCCATTTGCTCCACCAGCCTTATGAGGTTAAGCTTATGCAAGGCCCCCCAGCTCCTGGCCACCTGAACCCCCAAGTACCTGAAGCCCCTCTCCGCCCTTTTGAGTGGGAGCCTACCAATCCCCCCCTCCTGGTCCCCCGGGTGTACCACAAGAGCTCGCTGAAGAGCTCGCTCTTCAGGTCCAAGAACACTAACTCACAGGCCCGATCCTCAGACTCATAGGCCTGCAGACCCCGCAGTGTGGCAGCGTGTCTGCCGACTCCGCCCCCTGCAGACACGTCATCAGCCTCGTGCTATCCGTGGGTGCAGCCATCTTCCAGCCCTCACAGCACGTGCAACTCACGGGGGCCACCACCTTGGCCATCCTCCCCCACGCGACCAGCCACGTGCGATCCATGGGGGCTGCCATTTTGGATGCCATATTCCTCACCGCCCGCCACACTCGACCAACGGGGGCCGCCATCTGCTACGCCGCTCGCCGGGTACAATCAGCAAGAGCAGCCATCGCGGAGCTACCCCAGCACCTCCGACTACGCCGACTACCCGCAACTCAGTGCGGTCACCCTGGACCAGTCGCGACCCAAGAACCTCCGGAGCTCTATGATGACCATCCGGGTAAACGGACATGAGACGCCTTGCCTTTTCGACTCCAGGAGCACAGAGAGCTTCATTCACCCGGACATGGTTAGACGCTGCTTGCTCACAATTTTCCCGCCGCACCAAACCATCTCCCTCGCCTCTGGGTCGCACTCGGTGCAAATCCAAGGGTGCACTACTGCAAACTTAGCAATACAGGGCGCCGAGTACGCCAATTTTAAATTATATGTGCTCCCAGACCTCCTTGCTCCTCTCCTATTGGGACTAGATTTCCAATGCAACCTCAGGAGCCGAACCCTGAAGTTCGGGGGTACCCTACCTCCACTTACCATATGCAGCCTCGTGACCCTAAAAGTCGACCCTCCCCCACTCTTTGCAAACCTAACCGCTGACTGCAAACCAGTCGTCACCAGAAACAGGCGGTATAGCATACAGGACAGGACTTTTATCAGGTCCGAGGTCCAGCGACTCTTGCGGGAGGGAGTCATCAAGGCCAGCAATAGCCCCTGGAGAGCTCGGGTGGTGGTCGTCAAGACCGGGGAAAAGAACCGGATGGTTGTAGATTACAACCAAACCATAAACCGGTACCCGCAACTCGATGCGGACCCACTTCCCCGGATTGCAGACATGGTAAACCAGATCGCACACTACCGGGTGTTCTCCATGGTGGATCTGATGGCTGCATACCACCAGCTCCCAATCCGCTCGGAGGACCGCCACTACACGGCTTTTGAGGCAGACGGTCACCTTTTCCACTTCCTCCGGGTCCCCTTTGGCGTCACAAACAGGTTTTCGGTGTTCCAAAGAACAATGGACCGAATGGTGGACCAGTACGGGCTGTGGGCCACATTTCCGTACTTGGACAATGTCACCATCTGCGGCCATGATCAGGAGGACCACAATGCCAACCTCCACAGATTTCTCCAAACCACTCAAACCCTAAACCTCACGTACAAAGAGAAATGCGTTTTCCGCACAACCAGACTAGCCATCCTCGGCTACGTCGTGGAAAACGGGGTCCTAGGACCCGACTCTGACCGTATGCGCCCCCTCCTGCAACTTCCCCTCCCCCACTGCCCCAAGGCCCTGAAGAGGTGCCTCGGGTTCTATGCGGACAAAGCCCGCCCACTAATCAAGGCCACCATCTTCCCACTGGCGGCTGTGACCCGCCAAGCCTTCAGCTGCATCAAGGCCGACATCGCCAAGGCCGCGATGCGCGCGGTGGACGGCTCCGTCCCCCTTCCAGGTGGAGAGCGAAGCATCAGAGGTCGCTATCGTCGCTACCCTCAATCAAGCAGGCAGACCAGTTGCGTTTTTTACGCGCACCCTCACCACCTCTGAAATTCGGCACTCCTCAGTTGAGAAGGAGGCCCAAGCCATCGTGGAAGCCGTACGGCACTGGAGGCACTACCTCGCTGGTAGGAGGTTTACCCTCGTCACCAACCAACGATCGGTGGCCTTCATGTTCGACAATACGTAGCGGGGCAAAATCAAGAACGATAAGATCTTGAGGTGGAGGACCAAACACTCCACCTATAATTACGATATTGTATATCGTCCTGGGAGCTCAACGAGCCCCCAGATGCCCTGTCCCACGGCACATGTGCCAGCGGGCAAGATGACCAACTATGGGCTATCCATGATAACCTCTGCCACCCGGGGGTCACCCGGCTTATCCACTATATCAAGGCCCACAACCTGCCCTACTCCACCGAGGAGGTCAGAGCCATGACCAGGGACTGCCAGATCTGTGAGGAGTGTAAAACACATTCCTATCGGCCAGATAGGGTCCACCTGGTAAAGGCATCCCGGCCCTTTTAGCGCATCAGTATCAACTTCAAAGGGCCCCTCCCCTCCAATAATCGCAATACACATTTCCTCAATATTGTTGATGAGTTCTCCCGCTTCCCCTTTGCAATCCCTTGCCTCGACATGACGACGTCCACCGTCATTAAAGCCCTACATAGTATCTTCAGTCTGTTTGGTTTCCCCAATTATGTCCACAGTGACCGGGGCTCATCGTTCGTGAGCAACAAACTGCGTCAGTACCTGCTCAGTAATGGCATCGACTCGAGCAGGACTACCAGTTATAACCCCAGGGGAAACGGGCAGGTGGAGAGGGAGAACACGACGGTCTGGAAGACCGTTCTACTGACCCTGCAGTCCAGGAATTTCCCAGTTTCTCACTGGCAGGAGGTCCTCCCCGATGCTCTCCCCTCTATTAGGTCCCTACTTTGCACGGCCACAAACGAGACCCCTCATGACCGCCTATTTGTTTTCCCTAGGAGATCCACCTCAGGGGCCTCGCTTCCGTCCCAGCTGAAGACACCGGGGCCGGTCCTACCGAAAGCACGTCAGGAACCATAAGTCCGATCCTCTGGTAGAGAGGGTCCAGCTCCTACACTCCAACCCCCAGTACGCTTATATCGATCACCCCGATGGCCGACAGGATACGGTCTCCCTCCGGACCTGCCGCCCACCGGTTCCACCACCGTCCCGCCACCATATCCCACCCAACCTACCACGACCAGCGCCCTCGCCCCTATATGGCTCCCGCGCTCCCTCCCACCCGCCAGCCCCCCTTCCCCGATTCACAGGAATGAAGCTCCAGAAGAGACACTCCCGGAGTCCATGTCTGTACCCGCACCGGCGCCCTCACTACCGATGCCAGCCCGGACGAGTTCGACACCCGGGCCAGCAACAACGCCAGAGCTTTGGCAATCACAGCGCACAATCCGTGCGCCGGACCGGCTGAACTTATGATCCCGTCCCCCCGCCGGACAGGGGGTGAATGTGGTGAATGTATTATACTAATAATCCACCAGTGTATTTGTAGCTCCAAGCAATGATGAAGGAGATGCGCACAAAATGGAGCAGACAATCGAAGACCTGGAAAGGGAAGTGAAGGAACAGAAAAAAACAATTCTGGAGTTGGAGAGGGCTGCCTCGGACCAGAGCGACAGGGTGATAACTCTAGAAGCCGAGGTCAAAACGTTAGTAACGGCCCAGGGGAGTCTAAGAGGGAAAGTGGAGGACCAGGAAAATAGGTCGAGACAGCAGAACATTAAAATATTGGATCTGCCAGAGGGGATAGAGGGCAGAGACCCAACAGGCTACATCACCCAAATGATGGGCAAGCTGGTGGGAAAGGAGATATTCCCAAACCCACCGGAAATAGACAGGGAGCACAGGTCATTCCTACCCAAACCCAAAGCCGGGGACCAGCCCAGAGCAATTATTGCGAAGCTGCACCGATTCCAATACTGGGAGAGAATCCTAAAGTGGGCCCGGCAAACGAAACAGAGCACGTGGAAAGGGAAGACCATAAGGGTGTATCAGGACATTGGGGCGGACCTGGCCAAATAAAGGGCTGAATTCAACAAGGTGAAATCAGCACTGCACAAAAGCAAGGTAAAATTTGGGATGTTATTCCCGGCCAAACTCTGGGTAACATTTGAGGGGAAAGAGCTGTATTTGAACACCCCAGCGGCGGCTGATGAGTTCGTTAGAGCGAACAAGCTGGGGAAGGAGCACACACAACTGCAATGAGAGACATGGGGATGGAAAAGGCCGGGAAAACCAGAAGAAAGAGCGGAGGACAGACCGCATACAAGGGCAATGGACTCATGAACTGGGCACATGTGTGTTATGCCTTGCGCATGACTGTGCTGTCTTGTCTCAGAGCTTGTCTCCTCCCTCAATGCAGTGGGAGGAGTGGAGCGAGGGAAATGAGAGCGAGGAAAGCAACAGGAGGGCGAGACAAGGGCCAGTAGGAGAAAGGTTAAACAGGGCCAGAACTGGGCGAATACTGGGAGGAGGGCCACCGTACTAGCGAGGAGGGCCAGCTCAGGAGGGCAGAAAGGAAGGAGGGCCGCGGCGCCCCACTCAGGGGAGGGGTAGTGCCTGGCATAGGGAGGGGAGGGGGGCAGAAGGGGGTAGGAGAAAGCAGGGGGGGACCAAAGGGCAGGGGCTGGGGGGGGGGGGGGGGGGGGGGGGGGGGGAGAGGAGTCTGGGGGAGAACGCAGAACAAGAGAGAAGCAAAGAGAAGGGTGAGATAGTGAAGCAGTACAGACATAGGCCTCGGTGGGCATGGAGCGAGGAACGAAGAGGGCGCCGCAAACAGCTACTCGAGAGAGTGTCAGGGTGGAGGGAGACCCCGGAGGGTAGGAGCGCACCTGTGTGGCGCACACACAGCTGGTGGCCACATTGGGTGCCCCCTGGGCAAAGGGAAACCCCTGAGCGCTGGGGCCGGACCCCATGGTGAGAGCGGTGACCCTGGCCATTTTGGGCGGCCCCCTAGCAAAGGGAACCCCCGGAGTGCAGGGGCGTGTCCACCAGGTAAGTATGGGTGATCCCACAGGACCGGGGGGTCAGAAAGGCTCCACCAGGATTGTTACCTGGAATGTAAAGGCACTCAACGGCCCAGTGAAAAGATCCAGAGTGTTCGCCCACCTAAGAAGCCGAAAAGCCGACATAATCTACCTACATGAGACGCACCTGAGGGAGAAGGACCGACTGCTGGTAAGGAAGGGCTGGGTGGGACAGACGTACCGCTCATGCTACGGGACGAGGGCTGGGGGGAGGGGGGGGGTGGGGGGGTGGGGGGTGGGGGGGTGGGGGGAAATTTAATTAGCAAAAGGATGAGGTTTACGGGAACCAAGACAGTTACGGACCCAGAGGGAAGGTACATCATGGTCAGCGGTGTCCTGGAAGGGGCACCTGTCGTACTGGTAAATGTGTACACTCCCAACTGGGACGACTCAGAATTCATACAAAAAAGACCATGGCGGAAATCCCCGACCTTGACACACACCGACTGATTATGGGGGGCGACTAACTGCGTGCTGGACCCATTGACCGACTGATCAAGCCCCAGAACGGGGAAAACGTCTGGCATGGCTAGGGAGCTGGGGGCCTTCATGGAACAGATGGGGGCAGTGGACCCATGGAGGTTCCTGCACCCGGGAGAAAAGGAGTTCTCGTTCTTTTCACAGGTGCACAAGGTATACACCTCTATCTTTGCAGTGGGGAAATCGGTGCTTCCAGCGATCACAGGAACAGACTACTTCGTGATCGTTATCTCGTTATATGGATATAATGTTGGAGACAGGCCGGGCCCAGCGCCCCACATGGAGGCTGGACACGGACCTCCTGGCCGACAAGGCTTTCTGCCAAAAAATATCACAGGCCATAGGCGATTACGTTAGTAACAACCAAAACGGGGAGGTCTCACCCTCCACGTTCTGGGAGGCACTGAAGGGCGTGATCAGAGGAGAGATCATAGCCTTCAAGGCAAGCAGAGATAGGGAAGGAAGGGTGGCCAGGCAACAGCTAGTGGACTCCATTCTGGAAGTCAATAGAAAGTACTCCGAGGCCCCGACCGTAGAGCTGCTGGCGGAGAGGAAAAAGCTGTAAATGGACTTTAACCTGCTAGCCACTTGAAAAGCAATGTACCAACTCCGCCAGACACGGGGGACCTCCTACTAACACGGAGACAAGGCTGGCCGCCTATTGGCTCACCAGCTGAGAAAGCAGGCAGCCACGAGGGAAATAGCGCAGGTTAAGTATAGCAAAGTGTGGTAATCACCACTGTTGTATATATTAGGAGGTGTGTGGTCAGACCCTGTACTACAGGTACGGGGGTAGTCCCTGCCTGCTGGCTCCGCCCAGTAGGCGGAGTATAAATATATGTGCTCCCCATACAGCAGCCATTTTGCCAGCTGCTGTAGGAGGCCACACATCTTAGTGTAATAAAGCCTCGATTGCATCCAACTCTCGTATTTGTGCAACTGATCGTACATCACAAAGGCAGAATGGTAACAGAGCCAAAGGAGGTCAATCGGGCATTCGAGACCTTCTACTGGGACTGTACACCTCCGAGCCCCCCGACGGGGATGCGGGAATGAAACAGTTCCTAGACAGACTGGAACTACCAGTGGTGGGGGAAGACAGACGGGGGGAGCTGGAAGCACCAATAGACCTGGGAGAAATCATGGAGAGCATCAGCTCCATGCAGGCGGGAAAGGCACCGGGATCCGGTGGGTTCCCGGTGGACTTCTGCAAAAAATTCACACCAGTCCTGGCCCCACACCCGAGGGACATGTTCGCGGACTCACTGGCAGGGGGCATCCTGCCCCCAACGCTAGCGCAGGCCACAATCTCACTAATACCCAAAAAAGATAAAGACCTGATGGAATGTGGGTCGTACAGACCCATTTCACTGCTGAACGTGGATGTGAAAATACTCGCAAAGGTCCTGGCCAAAAGGCTGAAGGGCTGCGTACCAGAGGTGGTGGCAGAGAACCAAACGGGCTTTGTCAACGGTAGGCAGCTCACAGCCAACATCAGGCGGCTGCTGAATGTGAGAATGAACCCCCCCCCCCCCCCTCCCCCGGGGAGAGAACACCAGAGGTGATCGTCTCCCTGGACGCAGAAAAGGCCTTCGACAGTCGAATGGAAATACCTCCTCGAGGTACTGGAACGGTTTGAGCTCGGAGCGGGATTCACCACCTGGGTGAGGCTCCTGTACAACGCTCCCAAAGCGAGCGTCCGAGCTAACACCACCAGCTCTGAATAATTCCAGCTACAGAGAGGAACAAGACAGGGCTGCCCCGTCCCCACTCTTGTTCGCGCTAGCGATCGAACCCCTGGCGATAGCCCTGCGGGATACGAAAAGCTGGAAGGGAATCCGGAGAGGAGACAGAGAGCACAGAGTCTCACTCTATGTGGATGACCTGCTCCTCTATGTCTCGAAGCCACAGGAGGGACTGAAGGCAATACTGCAAATACTGAAAGAGTTTGAAACCTTCTCGGGCTACAAACCTAACCTGGACAAAAGCGAGACATTCCCAGTGAACCCAAACGAGGGAGGACAGAGCTGAAAGGGCTCCCGTTCAAAGGCCCAGGACAGATTCCGTTACCTGGGGATCCAGATAGCCAGAGACTGGACACAGATCCACAAGTGGAACCTGACCAGCCTGGTGGAGGAAGCCCCACCTTCAACGGTGGGGCTCACTCCCACACTCCCTGGCGGGAAGAGTGCAGACGATCAAGATGAACGCACTGCCAAGGTTCCTCGTCCTGTTTAGATCCATCCCGATCTTCATCCCCAAGGCCTTTTTCCAAAACATAGACAGGCTAATCATGGCGTTTGTGTGGGGGGGCAAGAACCAGAGAATTCCCAAACCAACACTGCAAAGAGGGAAAGTCAGAGGGGGCCTGGCTCTACCGAACCTACAATACTACCACTGGACAGCAACGGCAGAAAAAGTGAGGGGATGAGTACAGGAATCCGACACAAATTGGGTACAAATGGAGGAGGCCTCCTGTAAAGGAACGACCCTCCGGGCCCTCGCCACAGCAGCACTCCCATCCTCCTCAACAAGATACACAATGAGCCCAGTGGTAGCGGCCACGCTGAGAACGTGGACCCAGTTGAGACAGCACTTCGGGATAACCAAAATGTCCCTTATAGCCCCCATCTGCAGCAATCACAGATTCCCCTCAGCCATGCTAGATACCACCTTCAAATGATGGAGGCGGGACGCGGGCATACTGACGGTCGGGGACTTCTACATAGGGCGCAGACTGGCGACATTGGATGAACTTGTGGTGATCGTAGATCTGACTAGATGCAATACAACTGAGCAAACACTAGAGGGAGCATGGGGGAGCAATAAATACACTGGGACAGGAAGTGAGCACACACTTCACGGAAGGCAGAACTCGTAGCAGGACACAGACACAAGCAGGCAGCATTTGAGGTAGCCGTAAGTTAAGCTCTGAAGAGAGAACGAATTCACAATAAAGCATCTTCTCCACATTTGAGACTACGAGCTTTATTAAGACACGAGGAACAACACAGAACTGACGAGGAAGTGGAAACTATCAAAAGGACAGGAATTGAGACACCTCCAAATAAAACATTTCCTCCGCAAAGAGACAGTAGGATACCCCGGGGCCCCAGAAACCACACTACTAGAGGACCTGATCGGCTCAAGCAATGAGAAGGGGGGGCTATGTTGGAAAATATACGGACAGCGACTGGACAGAGCCTGGACTCCACTGGATGGGACCAGACAAAAATGGGAGGACAAACTGGGGACAGAGGTAGTATGGGGACTCTGGAGCGAAGCACTGAGCAGGGTGAACTCCACCTCCTCCTGCACAAGGCTAAGCCTAATGCAGCTCAAAGTGGTGCACAGAGCACACCTGACCAGAACCCGAATGAGCAGGTTCTTCCCGGAGGTGGAGGACAAATGTGAGAGGGGTCCGGCCAACCACACCCACATGTTTTGGGCTTGCCCCAAGCTTGCTGGGTTCTGGACAGCCTTCTCCGAGGCAATGTCCAAGGTTATAGGGGTGAGAGTGAAGCCGTGCCCAATAGTGGCAATCTTCGGGGTGTCGGAGCAGCCAGAGCTACACATGGGGAAGGGGGCCAACGCCCTTGCTTTCGCTTCCCTAATCGCACGCCGGAGAATCCTGCTCGGCTGGCGATTGGCAGCACCACCCAAACCTGCAGACTGGCTCGCTGACCTCTCGGAATTTCTCCACCTGGAGAAGATTAAGTCCGCCATCCGAGGGTCAGAGGAAGGCTTCCTGGATATTTGGGGCAGTTCGGTGGCCTGTTCCAAAACCTGTTTGAGGCCAGCAACGAGGAGTAAGCCAGGGGAAAAAAAAATGAACAAACAAAGGACTGCACATCCCGGGGGGGGGGGGGGGGGGGGGGGGGGGGGATAATCATAGACCAATCCAGAGGACAGCAAAATGTACATAGTTAGTCAAATGAAGGACAAAACAAACCTCTCTGTAAAATAAAGCAAATTAGCGCGGGCAAGAAAAATGTTATGTAACAATTGTTTATAAATATGAGAAAAGCCAATAAAAAGATTTTCCAAAAAAAAGTTGCTGTGGTTCAGTGCCCATGAAATTCGCAAGTAATCTTCAAATAACCTCACAGTAAAAGACATTTCTGAGATTACAATTTCCCAGGCTGAGATGGGAAAAGAACAGAAGTAAACCGTTGGGAACGAAGAATCATCTTGAATTGGTTATGGCAGAATTGAATGCCTACTTAAAGGACAGTGCAAAATGTATCTGCAAAGTCTGATTTCAATTGTGCCGAACGAAAAAGGGGAATGGCCCATTTTGTGATTTAAATTAAATGTTGTTCACAAAATTAATGTTTAATCAATAGTGATTTTGTTGCAGTTAACGTCTTAAAACATGAAATATTGTCCTGTCATCCTTACAGATATTAATAAGAAGTTCAAATTAAAATCTTCACAGCGATGGGGTGGCAGTGGTGTGTGGTATTGTCACTGGACTAGTAAACCAGAGACCCAGAGTAATGCTCTGAGGTCCTGGGTTCAAATCTCACCACTGCAGATGGTGAAATTTGAATTCAATAAAAATCTAAAATTAAAAGTGTAATGATGACCATGAAACCTTGCCGATTGTTGTAAACACCAATCTGGTTCACTAATGTCCTTTTGGGAAGGAAATCTGTCAGCCTTACCTGGTCTGGCCTACATGTGACATCAGATCCACAGCAAAGCAAAATTCTTAACTGCCCTTCAAGGGCAATTAGGGATGGGCAATAAATGCTGACACATCCTGCGATGCCCACGTCCCATGAACAAATAAAAAAACCCAGCATAAATGCATTTAATAATAATAATCATTACTGTCACAAGTAGGCTTACATTAACACTGCAATGAAGGTACTGTGAAAATCTAAAGTAAAGCAATCAAGTGATATTGAATTTGAATCATATATGCATGGATCAGCGTTCATGTCGCGCCACCCCTCAGTCCCCGGTAGAATTGGGAAAGCCGATGATCCGACAATCAAACCAAATTCAGCAAGCTTTCAGGCTTCAAGAATCCCGGTGTCACCACATTTAAAACGGCAACAAAAGAATTCCTGTCGATCCCTCACATGCACTCCACATCCTGCAACTAAACGTTGAGGGGCTAACTGCTGCCAAACGATAGCCGGCAAACGAGTACCAATCAAAGCTCTCATCCAGCAATGCACAACTAATGTGATCTAAATCCAAGAAAGACACATCCCATCTGATGAAGTTGGCAGTTATAAAATTGACGGCTTTGACCTGATATGCCATGTTGACCATCCAAAATATGGATGGGCCACATATGTTCAATCGACCATAACAGACGTAGCCTACCTCCCTTCCACTGAACACATTGATATAATCTAGATTGGGGCCTTCAAGATAGCAAATATCTACAAGCCCCCCAGCACCAGCTGGAACAAGCATGTTCTCCTTGCCCTATCACACCCAGCTGTCAATATTGGAGACTTCACCAGCTATCACACAGACTGGGGCTATCACGAGGTTGATGCTGGTGGCGCGAAACTTGAAAATTGGGCCACACAGACTGACCTCAATAAGACATAGGAGCAGAATTAGACCATTCGACCCATCGAGTCTGCTCCGCCATTCAATCATGGCTGACATCCCCATTCTCCTGCCTTCTCCCCGTAACCCCTGATCCCTCTATTAATCAAGACCTCGATCTTATCCATGACTTCAAACAGCTAGGAACGTTTCACAATGTAAGGTGTGACTACTCAACTGACCATTGCTGGGTCAGCTCAATACATGGCATCACACTCCAACATCATGCCAAGTCTTGCATAGCATCCCACACAGCCAGCACAGACCAACGCTGACCCACATTAGCTTTCAACTATCATCACCGGCTCAAAGAAGCAGTGGAACCTACGCAAAGCCAACTGGGAGAAATACTGCAAGGCACTGGAACAAAGTGTGGTAAAGATACCACCCTGCTAAATCCCATAGATCAGGCATACTGCCGCTTCTGCAAAGCCATCTACAAAGCAGCCACCAAATCCATCCCCCAGGGGTATCACCCAGTATAACACCCCCTGTCTCAAAGAGGAAAGTGCTTCTCTTTCAATTTTATGAAGAAACTGGTGACCCAGATGTAGCTGATTATTTGATGAGGACCTTGTACTCTACCTCTCAAGCTAGGTGGGAAGAGATCACCAGAAACTTGAATTTCACTCATTCCAGACAGAAATGCTGGAGGTTCCTCCGCCACCTTGAAGCAGCTCAGCAACTACTAACACTAAGCCGACTATCTGTAAATACTAACAAAGTAGTGACCCATCTCACTACTGGGCAGCACGGTAGCATAATGGTTAGCACAATTGCTTCACAGCCCCAGGGGCCCAGGTTCGATTCCCAGCTTGGGTCACTGTCTGTGCGGAGTCTGCACGTTCTCCCCGTGTGTGCGTGGGTTTCCTCCGGGTGCTTCGGCTTCCTCCCACAGTCCAAAGATGTGCAGGTTAGGTAGATTGGTCATGCTAAATTGCCCTTAGTGTCCAGAATTGCCATTAGTGTTGGTTGGGGTTGCTGGGTTATGGGGATGGGGTGGGGGTGTGGGGTTGGGTGGGTTGCTCTTTCCGGGAGTCGGTGCGGACTCAATGAGCCGGGTGGCCTCCTTCTGCACTGTAAATTCTATGATTACCTCCTCCCTATGGGAAAGGCACCCCTGGGGAAAGAAGTGAAAAACAAAGATTGAGTAGAGAGCCTTTCAAAGGCCTTACAATTTCAGATCATATCCTAAACCCTTCACTACAGTGGAGTTGGACAACGTACCAGAAAAAAAATCAAGCCCAGAACCGCTGCTGGCTATGACAATATTCTTCCCGAGTTCATCAAACACCTTGGCTCATGTGCCCACTCTGGTTGCTCAATTCCTCACAAAGGTTATCTGCAAAGGAAGGCTGACTAAACCCTGCCAACATCAAAATATAATAATAATGTTTATTGTCATAAGTAGGCTTACATTAACACTGCAATGAGTTACTGTCAAAATCCCCTAGTTGCCACATTCCGGCGCCAGTTCAGGTACACAGAGGGAGAATTCAGAATGTCCAATTCACCTAACAGCACGTCTTTCAGGCCTTTATGGGAGGAAACCGGAGCATCCGGAGGAAACCCACGCACACACGGGAGAACGTGCAGACTCCACACAGTGTCCCAAGCCGGGAATCGAACCTGGGACCCTGGGGTTGTGAAGCAGCAGTGCTACCCACTGTGCTACCATGCTGTCCTAAGCCATTGTCCTCCCAAAGCCAGGCAAAGACCCAAACTTACCTTCAAGCTACCAACCAATATATCTGCTCTATGTGCTGCAAGGTCTTAGTGTCTCATCTTGCAGCGGGCAAAGCTAGAGGTGGAGAAAATCTTGAAGGCCTTTGCATGTGCTGTCAGTCTTGATCTCGGTGCAGCATATGACATACTCTGGAACCAACACTTCCACATCACAGATCCCACAAGCCGCCCACCCGGCTTCACCCTGTCATTGGGCATTCCTCCACAGATTCCACAAGGCATTTGTGCAGCAAACTCAGAGCGCGAGTTAGCCATTGCAGAAGCTGTCGCCAGGCTTTGGGTCACAGTTGGAGTATGGCATGCCTACTTTAATGCTCTGCCAAGTTAAATTTTACCGCAAAAGTCTCTCATACTCAATCGTATACAGCCTTATCTCCAACACACTTTTATTCTCAAAATTCCTGTGCTGACACAACTTTCCAATGGCTTGAGGCAATGTTCTATCGCTTAGGTGAACACTCCCATCTGCCCTGGAGGTTCCACCACATTCGGGACAATTGATCAAGGCATCATTCACCTGCCAATTGCTCACCTCGGACCCACGTGATACCGTGATGGGGCGGGGCCTGCCTTGGGAATGGGGGCGGAGCCTGGCCCGGGAATGGGGCGGGGCCTGGTCCGGGAATGGGGCGGGGCGGGGCTTAGAATGGGGGCGGGGCCTAACTTGGGAATGGGGCGGAGCCTGGCCCGGGAATAGGGCGGGGCCTGGTCGGGAGCCTGTCCCGGAATGGGGCGGGACTTGGGATGGGGCGGGACCTGACCCGGGAATGGGGCTGGTCCCGGATGGGGCGGGGCTTGAACCGGATATCCGTGGCTCTTGGGGCGACCGCCAGGCCGGCTTCAAGATGGACAGCCCCGAGGCTGCTTTTAGTCTCTTCTACGTCGTCCTGTCTTTCTGCTTCGTCTTCACTCCGACCGAGTTCCGCTCGGCGGGGGTGACGGTGCAGGACCTGCTGTCCGACCAGCTGGGCAGTGAGGATCTGGGCTTCGTCCATTACCACATCCGCAGGACGGCGGCCACTGTCACCGTGCACTCGCTGCTGCCGCTAGGTCAGGGCAGAGCGGCTCGGGGGGTCAGGGGGGAGCGGATTGGGGGGTCAGGGCAGAGCGGCTCGGGGGGTCAGGGAGGAGCGGATTGGGGGTCAGGGGGGAGCGGCTCGGGGGGTCAGGGGGGAGCGGATTGGGGGGTCAGGGCAGAGCGGCTTGAGGGGGTCAGGAGGGAGCGGCTCGGGGGGTCAGGGGGGATGTAGTGTGACCGTATTTGGAAGTTGGATATCGCTTTGGGGCTAATCGTTTGTGTGTTTAACTGGAGAGAATGGTGTCAACTTCATAAGCTCCAGACAGTACCTAAACTATTTAACCCCCTCCCCCAGGAGCATTAGACAAGGACCTTTTGGGGGTTTAGTTATAAAACTGCAGATGTCATTCGCTTTTAATGAGCCAGCTTTCAAGTGTCAAATTTAAATGAGGGGACAGAAATCGAAAGTGAGGATTGCCGATTTTATATCTTGTCGTTTCTAAATCTGAGACCCAGGTGACGTGTGTATGTCTGTGTGTCAACTTGGTTCATCCTGGCCTTTGAGTCAGTGATGGGTTTGAACACGGTACTTTCTGTGCACACAGTATAATGAGGCGAGAAGCTCGCAAAGCATTCCAGTTTATGTTGTCTCTTAGCTCTTTGGATGACTCGATGGGTCCTAACATTTGGCCTGAATTGCATCTTATTGGCTTTTTTATATTCCTGCACACGGTTTAATTTGAACTAGTATTGCAAATAAACTTTTTATTTACCTGATTATTTTACATTTAGGCATTTCTCCGATTTGCCTCCTTACAAAGCTTAGCAGTTTCAGATATTTCCTTGCATACCTTGTCTGACAGTAGGTAGCCTTATGATCCTTGGCTCCCTTACTTTCATGGACGTTTTTCATTTGTACCTAATGGACAAAACTGAATATAGTCCCTGAGATGCAGTCTAATCGGATAACTACCAAACTTGCTCGAAATACAAAGCCTACAGACTTGTATTTCATCAATGGAATTCATGTTTCAAATTGATGACCATTTGCAACAGTTCTGGTGAAAGATCATTCACCTGAAATATTGACTCTGTTTCTCCACTCAACCTAACCTGAATATTTCCAGCATTTTCTGTTTTTATTTCCAAATCTAAAATATCTTGGATTTTGTTAATTTGCTAGTATAACTCAGCATTTGTTTGCATTGTTAGTTGAGGTTTTTCAATGACTGAACATAATTATTCAGTCTTTTGCTGTTTTCCGTCTTCTATACAGTTCACTTGAGTGTTCAAGTGTGGTGTCTGCTTTTGCTCCTTCTAAACTATAACTCTAAGTACTTATTTTATATTTTAGTATAGCTCAATTTGCTTGCAGATTTTACCAAAATATTTTAGTCTGTCTTTGGCTAAAAGGAGCCTATCAGTATTATTATCCAAGCAGAAACACTCCTTTGGTTTGGTTGGTGCAGTATGAAGAGTGCTGCATTGCTAGAGGCATTATTCCGTGGAAGGTGGGCAGCACGGTAGCACTGTCTGTGCGGAGTCTGCACGTTCTCTCCGTGTCTGCGTGGGTTTCCTCCGGGTGCTCTGGTTTCCTCCCACCGTCCAAAGATGTGTGGTTTTGGTGGATTGGCCATGCTAAATTGCCCTTAGTGTCCAAAAAATGTTAAGTGGGGATTACTGGGTTACAGGGATAGGGTAGATACATGGGATTCAGTAGGGTGCTCTTTGAAACGGCTGGTGCAGACTCGATGGGCTGAATGGCCTCCTGCACTGTAAATTCAATGATTCTACAAAATCACAATCCTGCCTATTTTAATTGGTTTGGGTGTATGCTGATCACTTGGCACACGAGGAGTAGTCATATCTCCTGGTGCCTGAGCAACATTTCCTTCAGCCAATCTTGCCTGAAATTAAGTTGACTGATTATTCATCCTTTATGGCTAATGGCATTGTCATGCACAGAATGACCATTGCACTTGTTAAACCAATGGCCACTGCACTTCAGAAAATAGTGGAAGATGGTATATGGATGTAAGGGTTATATTGGAAAGAAAAGGAAGGTTGGAATTAAGGGTTTAGTTGAGAAAAATAACCAAAGGAAAAATTCTGGAAAATCTCAGCAAGTCTGGCAGCATCTGTAGGGAAAGAAAAGAGCTAACGTATCGAGTCCGATGACTCTTTGTCAAAGCTAAATTTATCTCCCTACAGATGCTGCCAGACTTGCTGAGATTTTCCAGCATTTTCCCTTTTGTTTCCGATTCCAGCATCTGCAGTAATTTTCTTTTATTAATTGAGAAAAATATATCTATCTCCCTCTTGAAATCATTTAATGACTCAGACTTCACTGCACTTGGGTCAGAGTTCCACAAATTCACCACCCTCAGCGAGAAGTAGTTCCTCCTCTCAACCAATATCTGTGACCTCTTGTTCTATATTGCCCACAAAGGGGAAGATTTGGTCTACATTTACTTTATCAATCCCATTTAGTATTTTATGTACCTCGATCAGATCCCCTCTCATCCTACGCTCCAGTGAGACCTGATAGAAGTCTACAAAATTATCAGGGGCATAGACAAGTGGATAGTCAGAGGCTTTTTCCAAGGATGAAAGTGTCAATTACAAGGAGGAACAGGTTCAAGGTGAGGGGGAAATTTAAGGGAGATGTGCAGGGAGAGAGTGGTGGGTGCCTGGAACATGCTGCCAGAGGATGTGGTGGAAGCAGGCACATTAATGAAAATCGCTTATTGTCACAAATCGGCTTCAAATGAAGTTACTGTGAAAAGGCCCTAGTCGCCACATTCCGACGCCTGTTCGGGGATGCTGGTACAGGAATTGAACAGTTTCTGCTGGCCTGCCTCGGTCTACTTTAAAAGCCAGCGATTTAACCCAGTTTGCTAAACCAGCACCGTGTGCTAAACCATTAGCAATATTTAAGAGGCATCTGGGTGGGTACATGATTAGGGAGGGAATAAAGGGATACAGACCGAGTAAGGGCAGAAGGTTTTTTTTAGATATGGCATCATGATCGGCACAGGCTTGGAGGGCCGAAGGGCCCGTTCTGTGCTGTACTTTCCTTTGTGCTTTGAGTATAAGCCTAAACTGTTTAATATCTCCTTATACACCAACCCCTTCATCCCCAGAATCAATCTGGTGAACCTCCCTCTGAACTGCTTACAATGCCACCACATCCTTCCTCAAATAAGGAGACCAAAAACTGGACATGATATTCCAGATGTGGTCTCACCAACATCCTATACAATTACAACAATACGTCTCTACTTTTGCACTCCAGTCCTTTAGCACTAAATGCTTACATTCCATTTGCCTTTCTTTTTACATTTTATGCCTGCATATTCTGCAATTCATGAAAAAAGACACCCAGATTCCACTGCCCAGACGCATTTAGAATCTGCTTTCCATTTAGATAATTTGCCTGACTATTTTTTCGGCCAAGATGGATAACCTCACAATTATCCACATTAAACTTCATCTGCCAAATTTTGGCCGAAACCTCTAGTAGCCTATCTATATCTGTCTATAAAATCTGTATCTCCTCTTCACTGCCTGCTTTCCCACCTATTTTAGTTTAATTGGCAAATTTTGCTTTTTACACAGTTTGCAGGTAGTTGAGGACTGAACCCTGTGGCACCCCACTAGTTACAGTTCGCCCGCCAGAGAAGAACCCATTTAACCTTACTCTCTGCTTTCTGTCAGTCAATCCTCAATCCAATCGAGTATTCTACCCCCCAACCCCCTGCGATCTCAGCTTCTGGATCAATCTTTTATGCGACACCTTGTCAAATGCCTTCTGGAAGTCTAGATATACCACACCCACAGTTCCCCCATTATATATCTTGCTGGTCACACCCTCAAAGAACTCAAACAAGTTTGTCAAGCACGACTTGCCCTTCATAAAACCATGGTGGAGTGAGCTTTGTCTTTCCAAATGTTCAGTCATTTCCTCCTTTAATGACTGAATCCAGCAACTTCCCCACCACAGAGGTCAAGCTAACCAGTCTATAGTTTCCTACTTTTTGCATCTCTCTCTATTGAATAAGGGAGTTACAGTAGCGTGTTTCCAATCCACTCGGACCTTTCCGGAATCTAATATCATAACCAATGCATTCACTATCTCTGCAGCCGCCTCCTTTAATACCCTAGGGTGCAGGCCATCAGGTCCCGGAGACTTATTTGCCTTTAGTTCCATTAATTTATTCATTACCTGTTCCGAGGGATGGCTATTCCACTAAGTTCCTCTGCGTTAACTGCAGTTCTTGGAAATTTGTTATTATCCTTTGAAGACAGAGGCAAAATATTGGTTCAGTGCCTCCGCCATCTCTGTTCCCCATTATTACCTCACCAGTATCTTCCTCTAAAGAGCCAACATTTACTTTAGCTGTTTTCTTCTTTTTTAACTTGTAGAAGCTCTTGGTATCAGTGTTTATTTATCTTGCTTGATGAAAGTATATGAATCGATATTAAGTGACCATTTCCGGAAATACTGTTTTCATATATGTTACACGTCTTTCAACTGTTGTTTATTGCAGGTTATTATGCAGGAATGTGTGTTGCATCTTCTGGTGAAAAGCAGTTCTACTTTCTAGTAAGCGAGGGTTGGTTGATTTACTTGGTGACTGCTGTGCTCATCCCTGCTGCTGCTAGTCTTGTGGCATTGTACTGGTCCTTAAATAAGTGGGGCAACCATCCAATATCCAGAAGCCTGGCGCACTATGCCCTTCCACAGTCTGGTTGGAGAGCTGTGGCATCTTCAGTTAATACTGAGTTCCGAAGGATTGATAAATTTGCTTCTGGAGTGCCAGGAGCCCGCGTTATTGTCACTGATACCTGGGTGATGAAGGTGACTACATATAATGTTCACATAGCACAGCAACAGGACATTCATCTCACATTGACTGAATCAAGGCAGCATGAACTGTGTCCTGATCTGAATACTCCTGTACAATTCCTCACAATCCGAGTGTGCAGCATCAATCCGAATGTGAAGCCATTCGACATTAGGTGGGTAATGGAGTCCAATGCACAGCTGGATTTAGCTATCTGAGTTATCCTGATTAAAACTTGAAACCTTATCTGCTTGTTGTAAGGGCCTGTTTCCCGATTCTCTCCCCCTAACACCAGCGTTATGTCTTCTGCCCTCTCTGCAGCACCCTGCCCTTGACAAAACCTCACTGGGTGAGACAGATTGTTGTGGTAAGTGGGTGGGGTGCAGAAAGGAAGGAGCTAAAATTGTTTCACCTCAAATTGAAGAAATAAAGTGCGTGTTGTCTTTATGTTTATATAGGCTGAATTCGACTGAGTATGGTGAACTGCGGGAGAAACTCCACACAACAGTTCGAAATGCCCATAACGTCGTCATCCATCAGACTCTAAGTGACATGTTTCTTGACACGTTCAAGATCCAAGTGGAATTGAACCAACGGTATAATCTACCTGGTAATCAGGTACATGTAGTCAAACTCAAACTTTATTTTTACCTATGAAACTGTTTTGTGACCATGCCATGCAGAGTTGATGCTGGGCCCATATCCTTTGTTTGAAAATGAGATGTGAAGCTTATCCTGGGAATCTGTGGACCAGTCCATTATTATTATACTATTAATGGGGGCTGGTTTAGCTCAGTAAGTTAGACAGCTGGTTTGTGATGCAGAACAAGGCCAGCAGCGCATGTTCAATTCCCGTACCGGCTGAGGTTATTCATGAAAGCCCACCTCAACCTTCCACCTCGCCGGAGGTGTGGTGATCCTCGGGTTAAACCACCACTAGTCTGTTCTCCCACTCAAAGGAAAGTCTCTGGTCATCTGGGACTATGGCGACTTTACCTTTTATTGAACTGTTTAACAATGCATTGTCCATTAATGCAACTTCATCCAAAACACTGTTGCCCACGGTCTAACTTGCCAAGTCCCATCAATCCTGTGTTCACTGACCTATATTGGCTCCAGGTTCATTGATTTAAAAAAAAAAGGCCTCATCATTTTTCCATCCTACAGCTCCGAGATATCTATGCTCCACCAATTCTGGCCTTTTGACTGCCTGATACATTATCTGCTACTGATGGCTATGCCTTCAGCCTTAAATTCTGGAACTCCTTCCCGACACCACTCCACCTTGCTACCTCTCTTCTCCTTGCTACCTCTTTGATCAAGCATTTGATCATTTGCCTGCCCAAATATCTCCTTACGTAATTCAGTATCAAATTTTGTTAACTTTTGTGAAGCGCCTTGACAAGTTGAGAAGGTGCTACAATATGCAAGTTAATAGTATCTTCACCTTCTGAATTAGTGAAAACCTTTTCCATAATTTCTCCTCCACACCCCATCAACCATATCTATTTTGTACACCCTGATCCCATTGCCAGTTGAGAGAGATAACAGACCAAGAACACTCTTCAGCACCAGCAGTGTGTTGTAGAGATCAAACTGTTCAACCACACACTGTGGCTTTCCTCTTCTGAAGGCTGTTAAAGGTCCTGATTAACTGATTGCATTTCTTAATACAAGTAAAGATTTGGGTTAGCGGCTGGAGAAAGGGAGATTTTTATGGTACATGGATATGAACAAGTTGAAACAAAATGTGTTTCTTGCACCAGTCTACAAAAGTGAACATCAACATTAATATAATTCTTAATGAAAAACAGTAGAAGAGGGGGAGTGGTTGCACGTGGATACTCTTGGGCTTGTGCATTTTTTGCTGAGATAAACCTTAGAAGAATAAAATGTGCCCTTTTTATCTTCCTTGCTGCCAGCCTTTGCTCAATGCTTTCACTTAATACTAAGGCAGAGGTCAGGAGCTCAAAAAGGACTTTAGAGGCAGATTGCACTTGCCTCAAAAATATTTCATATAATATTGCTGTCATAAGTGATAAGGGAATTGAAGGTTGGACTATGCCGTTATTTATGTGAACGTTTTGCCGTCTCCATTATTTTGATGGGGAAATAAGCACAATTTATTTTTACGGACTTCTTCCAACTAACCACAGGAAACCCAGGAACAGTTTTATCATGATTTAAATATCGAGGGAACTCCCTAGAGAAACCTCTGGAGCAGCACTCCCCTCTGATACATCACTCCACTCTAATACAGCTCTCACAGAGCATTCTAAGACGGCTCTTTCCACCAAGTCACAGATCAGACTGCTTATTCACAGATCAGTACACGGAACTTTGTTTATAATCCCAAACTTGTCTGCTGCATAGGTTTATTATTAAACCTTCACCCAGAAGCTTGGCTGTTATCTCCTCCTACCTGGAGACTGTCTGTTCTTCTAACAAGTAAACAGTCTTACACCTGATGGAGCTGCTCTCCGAAAAACAAATAAACCCCTCTAGGGAGTGCAGTGAAGGTTTACCAGACTGATTCCAGGGATGGCGGGACTGTTACATGAGAGATTGACTAGGTTGAGATTATTCTCACTGGAGTTCAGAAGAATGAGGGGGGGATCTCATAGAGACTTATAAAATTCTAATAGGACTAGACAGGATAGATGCAGGGAACATGTTACCAATGATGGGCGTATCCAGAACCAGGGGTCACAGCCTGAAGATTCAGGGTAAACCATTTCGGACAGAGATAAGGAGACACTTCTTCACACAGTGGTGAGCCTGTGAAATTCATTACCGCAGGAAGTAGTTGATGCTAAAACTTTGAATATATTCAAGAGGCGGCTGGATATAGCACTTGGGGAGAATGGGATCAAAGGCTATGGGGAGAAAGCAGGATTAGGCTATTGAGTTGGATGATCAGCCATGATTGTGATGAATGGCAGAGCAGGCTCGAAGGGCCAAAAGGCCTCCTCCTGCTCCTATCTTCTATGTATTTATGTAAACCTGTTGGACTTTAACCTGGTGTTGTAAGACCTCTTACTGTGCCCACCCCAGTCCAATACTGGCATCTCCACATCAAGGAGGGGAATGTAATAGGTGGATGGCAAGAATAGGGGTTTGCAGCAGAAGTTGCAGCTAGCCCTATTTGCACTTGTTAATGAGCTGAGAGGCATGAGAGGCTTGAATGAGGATATTGGAAGTAAAATGTCAAGTTTTTAAACAATTCTTAATGCTGAAGCAGAGCCAGTAATGACGCTTAAAGGTAAGCACAGGTGAAGGAGGTTACTTGTCCATTCTGGTTAATCCTGCAACGAGGATCTGTAGTTTGCCTCCTGAACCCTTACCTTCAGCTCAGTTTATAATTGCCTCTTAAAATTATTCCCAATTTGTGATTCGGAAGACTTTTATTTTGTATGTAAATCATTATGTCCTGCAGCAATTGATCTTGAAATAATGCTCTACATTAATGAGTCTGCACATGCTGGCAAAATAAAGGTGAATTTAATGCATAACACCATTATAAAAGAGTGTGACTTGTGCAACAACATATGGCAAGGAAGAGGTACCTTTTAAGTTGTGAATCACCATGAATTGCGAGGTTGCTCTCAATGCCCTGCCGGATACCGTGCCAAAACAGCTCACTGGACCTCCCCATGATTTTCAAGATAATGATGAATTTGTGCAGCCATTATAATAATCTTTATTGTCACAAGGAGGCTTACATTAACATTGCAATGAAGTTACTGTGAAAATCCCCTAGTCACCACATTCCGGCGCCTGTTTGGGTACACGGAGGGAGAATTCAGAATGTCCAAATTACCTAACAGCGCGTCTTTCGGAACCTGTGGGAGGAAACCGACGCAGACAGGGGGGAGCATGCAGACTCCGCACAGACAGTGACCCAAGCCGGGAATCAAACTAGGGACCCTGGCGCTGTGAAGAACAGTGCAATCCACTATGCTACTGCGCCTCCCATTGCTGTACATTAAATCTAATGTAGAATGTTAGGGCTGCTACTTAATAGTGTACGGTCCCTTTTAATGATTAGGTGTATGTTCCTCCATTGCCACTCAATCTCCTCTACCTAGAAATTGAAACTGGGGTCTTATTCCTGCAGTTGAGTAAATTACCCAATGAAGATGTATAATTTTTAAGAAAGAAAGCTTTTTTTTTCCTCAATCCAGTCTTTCTTTTTCTCTCTTTATTTCTGTATCTTTACTTGATTTAACTCTTAATTCAAACTATTTCCTCTTGATAATTAGGGAAATCGACTTTTGGTCCCATTCTTCACCACGGTCCCAGATGGCTTGTTGCCCTCAATTTCAACCCATTCTTCCAGCAAATGTGGAACAAAAATATTTTTGACACCGAGAAAGGAAAATAATCAAATAGGGTACCAGCCACTAAATTCTGAGTTCATGTGCTGTGAGTATTCATAAGGCCTCTTATAAACCTTATTTCAAGGTTGAAGATTCCAAGAGCCTCTTTTCCTTCCTCAACCACTTTGCTGTGGGTCTGGAGTCACATGTAGGTCAGACCAGGTAAAGATGACAGATTTCCTTCCCTAAAGGACATTAGTGAACCAGATGGGTTGTTACAACAATCGGCAATGGTTTCATGGTCATCATTAGACTGTTAATTCCATTTTTATTGAATTCAAATTTCACCGTCTACAGTGGTATGATTTGGGCCCCCAGAGCATTAGTCTGTGTCTCTGGTTAACTAGTCCTGTGACAATACCACTACGCAACAGTCTCCCCAGTCTAGGAATAAGGAACCAAAATAATGGATTTGCCAAACTGAAAAGATGTTCTTCCAATCACACACAATGAATAATGTGGTATATGAATTTCAGTGCCGATGTGATCCCAGTCATGACCCAGCCCCTACTACTGTCTGAGAAAGTGCCAAACAAAGTCGCACAACCCTCAGAGAAAAAAATTATCCTCATGGTGGTTAGCACTGCTGCATCACAGCGCCAGGGACTTGGGTTCAGTTTCAGCTTGGGTTACTGTGGAGTTTGTACGTTCTCCCCGTGTCTGCATGGGTTTCTTCCAGGTGCTCTGGTTTCCTCCCACAGTCCAAAGATGGATTGGCCATGCTAAATTACCCCTTAGTGTCCAAAAAGGTTAGGTAGAGATTACTGGTTTATGGGGATGGGGCGAGGGTGTGGATTTAGGTAGGGTGCTGTTTCCGACGATCGGCTGCAGACTATATGGGCTGAATGGCCTCCTCCACTGTAGTGATTCTATTGTATTTTGTTCTAAAGGGACAACCCGTCATTTTCAAACCATGATGCCTAGTTCTGGACTCGCCCACAAGAGAAAACATTCTTTCCATGTCCCCTTCGTTGAGAACGTTCAGGATCTTGTATACTTAAAACAAGCCACCCCTCACTCTCCTAAACTCCTGTGGATATCTTGACTAAAAAGTCAACTTGCCAACTTTGCAGCATGCAGTAGAAATTGCTGCTTTAAAAAAAAATAGCATTTTTGCATCCATCCTCATTAGTGCAAGATGAAAAATGTCAACAGCATGTCTCTTTTTCATTTCTACTCAAATACTGCACTACCAAGCAACTAAATAATGTGTTTTAATGAAACAAGCTGTGGATCAGCAAGAATAGACATCTCTGCCCATTGGGAAAAATTGTTGAAACCAATATCCACCTTCAGAATAAGATATCAAGCCTCTTCAGTAGATTGAACCATTCAAAATTGAGCAGCAGAGTTCTCCCTTGTGTCCTGGCTAATAAATTGACTCCTGTTTTTTACATTGCCATAGTGATCCCTTCAAAGTAATTCACTGGCTGTAAAGGGTCTTGAGACATCCTGAGCTCATAGTGTTATATATGTGCAAGTGTTATGAGACCCTGGGCTAGTGCGCGGTCAATTCCAGCCCCACTTTGACTCTTAGTCGCAACATAATTAGAATTAATAAATCATTCTTAGGAAATACCTGAAAATACCTGTGACTGTCAAATAACTACAGTCACCAGGTTTGTAAATTTAAACATTTTTATTCATAGCAATAACTATAATTAAAATGCAACAAATACAACTGGTTATCTTTCAGTACACCTTTCTTCAGTCTAGACTTTCAGTTCAAGGGTTTTGCTTTCAGTCTGTAATGGTTTTCACTGTACATTCATTCAGGTTCACAAGCCAGCAGATAGGTAGCATTTCTGGAGAGAGACAGAGAAACACTCAACTTCTCTGAGCATCCAGGATCTGACTGACACTTCTTGCATCCTCTGAAAACCGTCCCACTCTGGTCGGACCCAATCACTACCTGTCGCCTGGAGGAATATGGCCTTTAGCAAATTCATTGGCCTCCAGCCAGCTAATCTAACTGAATCCCTCAGATCTCCGGTGACAGAGAGTTTTAGTTCTGCTGTTCAAAATTTAAATCTTCATAGAACAGTGTACTAATTTGCAACTTTTGAGTTCCTCACTACCCTGCTCGAATTAAAGGTATGTCTCCATTAAAGACCCTTGGATCAAAAATGATAACAACAAAATAAAAGAAATAGGAAATAAGGAATCAACAGGAAGGCCCCTTACAATTAACCAAAGGGTAGAATGCAAATGGATTTGATATTGTACATGACAGTGATTGACCTAAAGTGGATGCAGCATGAACTTGTAAACTAATTAAAACAAGTGGTGCAGGAGTTGTTTTTTTAAATTGACAAAGCAATATCCAGATTCTTGTGTATTCAAACATTAAAGTGAGCAAACTCATTAAATCCTCATGTGCTGTTGAAATATTGACTGTCAATTTCTGACTGTTTAATGTTCCTCTGAAACAGGAACTGGAACCATGCATTGGCTGCATGCAGACAGCAGCCAACATCAAACTCATCAAAATTTGTCAAGAGCCAAATGAGGGTGACTGTCAGCAGTGTTACTGTCGCCCCATGTGGTGCCTGACCTGTATGGGGAAGTGGTTCGCCAGCCGCCAAGACCAGCAACATCCAGAAACATGGCTATCCAATCGGGTGCCCTGCCCGACCTGTCGGTCAAAGTTCTGCATTCTTGACATTTCTATTGTATGCTGAAGGAAATATGAAATGAAAATGGGAATTAGTCTTTGCCATAAGATCCAAACTGCTCAACGACTAGCAAAATGCCATTATGGCCTCTTGCATGTTCTCGCTGTCGTCCCAGCTGATTTTCCTTCTGGAAGCTAAATCAAATGTCTTCAGGCCACCTCGAATGTTCCTGCAGTTTTCACTCATTTTCTTTTCTTCAAATTCTTTTGCCACTTCCAGTGAGGACTTCCAGTGAGAGAAATTTATTACTTTCCCCTTTCTTATTCCCTCATACCCACCACAAGATGGAACCTGTTGTATTGACATTGCCCCATCTAGTGAGCAGGTTAAAAACTGATGACTCTTACAACAAGAATAAAGATTCAGAGCTGCCTGAAACTCAACATTCAGATCGCTACAATGCTTGTACGTCTAGATTTCCATAGGTTGACTCTTGGATTCACTAATTGCATTGATTAGTTTGAAACATGTCTAACATTCAGAGTTATATATTTTTTTATATTTCTGAACTCCCTTGGCTACACTGCAGATGTGGATTCTCAATATTTTTATACCTCCAACCGCGAATAATCTTTTCTATATGATCACTGCAAAAACAATCTATTATAGTTTCGGATAACATTGTTGTGTCATCCATGCCAGAGACCAGGTTTCAATTCTTAATTCAGTAGATCCTTTCTAAGGGGCAGTGTTAACGTTTCCTTTATGAATTTGTTCTGCAGCCTGCTGGTTTCCAGGGTGTGTGATTTTTCCATTGCCCACTGCAAAATGCTGCTGGTGTTACTAGTTGTAGCAGACTGATTTGGAATTTTCCAAAATGTAGTGTTCTGTTCCTCAGTTGCATTTTTTTTATTGGTGCTTTTTACTGGCAGAGCTGAATTTCTTGTCCTTAAAAGGTGGTGGTGCTGGCAGTCCTTCTTGAATTGCTGCAGTCTGTCTGTCTGATGCTCCAAGAGCCTTTCCTCCAGCAATGAGGGGAAGAGGTCTGTCCATTATGTATAATCTTCACACAATGTCGATCTTGAATAAATACAAAGGCTAGAAGTGGTACAGTGCAAACTCTTTTGGAATAAATCTGAAAAATGACATCACATTTACCTGACCTGCACAAAGGGGAGTCTCGGAATAGGGGGATAGTTTAAAAGTTTGCCAGGCCTTTCGTCGTGAAATTAGGAAACGTCTGTAAGGGTGACAGCAGTTTGGAACTCTTTCCGCAAATAGCAAAGTGGTGTTAGACTGAGGGGTGTCGCTCGACTCACTCCTTGGATGCAGGGCTTATCTTATGAAGAACAGTTTGGGCCTATACACATGGGCATTTAGAAGAATGAAAAGTGATCTGATTGAAAGATACAAGACCCTGAGAGGCCTTGATAGGGTATAGCACAGTGTTTAGCACCGTTACTTCACAGTACCAGGGTCCCAGGTTCGATTCCCGTTTGGGTCACTGTGCAGAGTCTGCATATTCTCCCCTTGTCTGCATGGGTTTCAACTGGTTACTCCGGTTTCCTCCCACAAGTCCCAAAAGACGTGCTTAGGTGAATTGAACATTCTGAATCCTCCCTCAGTGTACCCGAACAGGCGCTGGAGTGTGGCTACTAGGATTTTCGCAGTAACTTAATTGCACTATTAATGTAAGCCTATTTGTGACACTAATACAGATTATTATTATTAATTTGGGGGATGTTTTCCCATAGGGAGACTAGAGCTAGGATAAACAGTTTAAGAATAAGCGACGTCCCTTTTAAAATGGTGATGAGAATTATTTTCTCTGTGGGTTATTAATATGTAGAAGTGGAGGAGGCTGGATCGGTGAATTTATTCAGGGCAAAATTTCGGTAGACAAGGAAGTGAATGAAATGAACATCGCTTATTGTCACAAGTAGGCTTCAGTGGAGTTACTGTGAAAAGCCCCTAGTCGTCACATTCCATCACCTGTTCGGGGAGGCTGGTACGGGAATTGAACCGTGCTGCTGGCCTGCTTGGTCTGCTTTAAAAGCCAGCGATTTAGCCCAGTGTGCTAAACCAGCCTCTGAAGTTGAAGCTGATGGGGAGCACACAGGAAAGTTAAGTTGAGAGCACAATCACATTGACCATGATTTTATTGAATGGCAGAGCAGGTTCAAATGGCCTATCCTGCTCCTAAGTCCTATGTTAATTTTAAATCTGATTTTTTTTTTGTTAATCTAAGGTACTAAGTGAAATCTGGTAAAGGTGGGATGTTGCAACTCCCCATGATCTCATTGAATGGTGGAACAGGCTCACTTGGTTAAATGCCCCATCACATTTCCATGCTCCTAAACACTTGCAGAACTTTGGTACTAAAATATTCTGCTGTAAAACCCATTATGACCAATTCCATTTGACAAGATTTTAAGTAGCGTGTGCTCCTCTTTAGAATTTAACCGAATGTAATTTGGAAAGTTAATGTTTTTTTAGCAACTTTCTCAAACTTAAATTGCTTATTCATTCCTTGATTTATGCTATCTCATTCAGAGTGGCAATGTTAAAATTGGCATGGGGGGCTCATGATATAGTGACTCCTGCACAAAGATGGGCAAATATGGTATATGCGCCAAGCTATGTCCATGCTGACTAGCATGCTCTACTCCCCTTCCTGTGGTTCAATATTTGTTATGATTGCACTTGAGAGATATACAAAGACTGCAAGCAACATCTTTGGAACAGCATCTGTTTTTCAGGAGGGAACAATTTTGGAGAAAGTGAAAATGGTCCTTGCCTTTTTGAAAGTAAGTTTAAAGATGGCATTGTGTTTTGAAGCTATAAGCTGTGTTTTCAGTAATAGTATTTATTGACAGATACATAATAAAGTATTCTATCCTGGAGATTCATACCATACATACTGACTGCACCCAAAATTATTTCTGATAACTGTTGACAGTCAAAAAAAAATTCAACCACCACAATGTCATGATTTACATATGGGTTTGCCATTGGGTGGCAAGCTTCAGAAGTACAGGCATCTCTGAATTCTGTCAATGTGTTGATGTATGTATCATGGATAAACAAATGGGCGGTTTACAGATTCCTGATATGTGAATTCATAGTCATACAATAGAATCCCTACACTACAGAAGGAGACCATTTGGCCCATTGAATCTGCACTGACCCTCTGAAAGAGCACCCTTACCCAGGCCCATAACTCCACCTAACCTTTTGGATGCTAAGGGGTAATTTATCATGGCCAATCAATCAATGGCCTAACCTGCACATCTTTGGACGTTGGGAGGAAACTGGATGGAGGAAACCCAAGCAGACATGGGGGAGAACATACAGACTCCACAGACAGTCACCCAAGGTCAGATTTTAACCTGGGTCCCTGGCCCTGTGTGGCAGCAGTTCTAATCACTCTGCCATGTTGCTGCCTGTTCAAATCATAATTGGCCCTGTGTTCTTCTGATGTCATGGACAACTCAAAGTTTTAATGCTGAATACCGTCAGCTGTTATCCAATGGTGTCAACTGTGTCTTAGTGTGCAGCACACTTGCTTCTGTATCATGAGGTCATGGCTTTAATTCCCATTCTAGGCTTGAGCAGAAAAATCAAATGCAGTACTGAGATTGCTACACTCTGTGCTGATTTTTGAAGACTCCATCTGTCTGCTTAGGGTTGTGAAATGTCCCACAGTATTATTTCAAAGAAGAGCATGGGAGCTACCCCTGGCCAATCTCTCATGTCCATCACCGTGTAAGTAGGAGTGATGTTGGAGGTCAATCACCTCAGACCTGGGACATCATGGCAGAGGTTTTCAGATACTTTCCTGGGCACAACCATTTTAAACTTTCATCTGAAGTGGGAATGTTCACCTATGATTGAACAATATTCAGTACCATTCCTGACTCTTCAGATACCAAAGCAGTCAGCATCCATATGCATCAAAATCTGGACAATATTCTGGCCTGGGATGAAATGGCAAATAATGTTTATACAACACAAGAGCCAAGCAATGACCCACTCCAACAAGAGAAAATCTAATTATCTCCCCTTGAATTCAATGACATTACCATTGCTGAATTCCCCCACTATCAACATCATGAGAGTTACCATTCACCAGAAACTGAAATGGACGTTCATGTAAATACTGTGGCTACAAGAGCAGGTCAGTGGCTATGAATCCTGCTGCAAGTAACTCACCCCTGTCTCCCAAAGCTTCTCCACTATCTGCAAGGCATGAGTCAGGAGTGTGATGGAATACTCTCCACTTATCTGGACAAGTGATGTTCCAATACCCAAGATGCTCAAAATCGTCCAGGACCAAGCAGCCGGTTTGATTGGCACCCCATCCACAAACATTCACTCCCTCCACCATTGACACAAAATGGCAATAGTGTGTACCATCTACAAGATGTATTGCAGGAACTCACCAAGGTTCCTTCGACAGCTATATAAAGCACACCTCGGGACTGGTCAAGCATTTTGGGCACTATAGCTTACAAGGATGTATTGGCCTTGAAGGAAGTGCAACAAAGATTTACTCGAATGATTCTCAGACTCCAAGGTTTAAGTTATATGGAGTGATTAAACAAACTAAATTTAGGGCGGCACGATGGTGCAGTGGCTAGCACGGCACCAAGGACTTGGATTCGATCCCATCCCTGGGTCACTGTCCGTGTGGAGTTTTCACATTCTCCCCATGTCTGCGTGGGTTTTAAACCCCAAAACAATGATGTGCAGGATAAATGCATTGGCTACGCTAAATTGCCTCTTGGGGGAAAAAATAAATAGGAACTCGAAATTGGAAAAAACAAAACTAGAGTTTTATTACCTTGAATCTTGCAAGTTAAGGAGTGATTCAATGGAAGTTCAAGATATACAGGAGAACAGGCAGCAGGAATTGGGAGAAATTCATTCTGCTAGTTCAGGAATTAAGCAGACCTTTCCAGAGTGAAATGAAGAACCGATTCCTCCATTCTTATGATAAAAGGATAGAACTCGCTTTCCAATGACAATAAATGCCAACTCAATTGTTAATTAGATGAATAGATTTTTCCAAGACAAAAGTAATAAGGGATGCAGAACAATATCAGATATATACAGTCAGGTCATGGATCTGCCATAATCACATTGAATGGTGCAACAGGCTCAAGGGGCTAAAAGACCTACTCCAGTTCCACATCCCAATATTTGTATTTATGACTAATCCCAACAAATATACCAACGTCTTTCATTTCAACATTTTTAAAAAAAGTAAACCTGGCCAGTTCATACTTGCAGATTTAGGGCCAGATTGTGTCATGATGATGGATCAAAACCCAAATTACATACAGGCCGTATTGGACTTTTAAATAAGACAATTTTTAAAAAAATGAACATATAAACCAAAGATGGATGGGGATGTAAACCCTGAGAATGTAAATTTAGTCACTGTCTGAATTACTCTGGTGTGGATTATAGTAAACCATAAGAATCATATAGTCATACAATTTACACTGCAGAAAGAGGCCATTCAGCCCATCGAGTCTACACTGGCCCCTAAAAGAGCACCACACCTCAGCCTATACCTCCACCGAATGTTTTGGACACTATGGTGCAATTTATCATGGCCAATCCACCTGATCCACACATCCTTGGACTGTGGGAGGAAACTGGAGCACCCGGAGGAAACCCATGCAGACACAGGAGAACATACAGACTACACATAGGCAGTGACCCAGGCTGGGAATCGAACCCGGGTCCCTGGCGCTGTGAAGCAACTGTGCTAACCACGGTGCTGTCATGCTGGAATATCCCACCTTTTCTCAGACAGACATTTCAGAGGAAGAAGCCATGTAAACAATAACTGCCATCTCTGGTGGAAATAATGGAAGTGGATTATCATCTCAATAGGAATTATATCCTCAAAATTATGCACCAGACCTGTTTTGTGGGTTTTCCCCTCCCAGGAAGTCACACAGGTCTGGGATACAAAGCCAGCCACAAAACGTGGTGTGTGGAGTAGTGGGTGTATCAGAATGTGAGACAGATTTGCAACGGGTCAAGAATATGGGGTTGGATTCTCCTCCGCACCCCGACGCTGCAATCGCGTTCGGCAACGTGGCGGAGAATCCAGTTTCAAGCATGAAATCGGGCTTGGTTCCGTGATTCTCCGCCCCCCCCTCCCCTGAAAAGTGGCGTACCCAGGGAGTACGTCACACCGAGTATCCATTGTCTGAGGCCGCTCCCCTATTCTCCGCCTCCGAACGGCCTAATTCCCGACGGCATATTTCTAATGTGGTCCCGCCGTTTGGGAAACTCGTGTGGCGCTGCGGATCCAGTCGGGTGCGGGGCGATCAGAGGGCAGGGGACTGCGCCTTTATTGTGCGGGCGGTCTGGGTCGGGCGAGCGAGGCACTATTTCCGCGGTCTGTGTCCGCCATGGAGCACAGTGCGGCCTCTGACTCGGAAGTGCGGGGAGCCGTATCGGCAACTGGAGCCGCGAGCTCCACGACAGCTGCCTGCTAGCCCCCTGCAAGGCTGTCAATCTGTGGCCTTTTGACATCAGTTTTCCTGGCGTAAAAGACCACAGTTTTCACAACGGCGTAGGACATAGTCCCGAAAACAGAGAATCCAGCCCTTGATTTAAATGGACCATTTGGACACTATGGGCGCGTATCTCCGGCCGAATTGGGCTCTCGCGCATGCGGCCGGAGAATCTCGGAAAAGCCCTCCAGCGAGTCGCCCAACAGCCCGATGACCCTTTGTAAAAGCTAAAAGACAGAGAAAGTGGGGAATATTTATATTGTGGAGTGAGAATGAAAGATAAGTTTCCAATCAAGAGATTGTTTGTCGGGGAATTTAAAATTAGGATTTGTGGGGGGCTGGCACAGTCTCAAAGTTGTTTACAAACTTATTATTTTCTTGCCTCCTGGTAATTTCAGCTACACATACAATTGCAATATAATTTTTATGTTTTTTTAATTAGTCCGGCCATTCGTTGAGGAAACAAAATAGCACCACAACTCTTGTCAGTGAAGAAAATAACCAAAATATGTTTGAAACTACCTAACTACTTTGCAAATCTTTCCATTCCCACCATGTTAGTTTTAGAGCTGTGACTTCAAACAATAGAATGCATCGCTTTCATTAGATAAATACGTGTGTTTGTACGTCTGTGTGTGTAGGCGTATATACATTTTTACTCTCTCCACTACTCTGTGGTCTTTTATCCATCCTTGGTAATGTATTCGGAAAGTATGTGTGACTACCACTGACTAGTTCACAGCACGTAATCTTCTGCAGATATAAGTCTCCATGCACTCAAAACTATTACATTAAAATGAATATGAATCATTTAGGTACATGTATGCATTTTATAGCCTGCAAATGGTGGAGACTTGATTTTGGCAAACTACAGAAGATTCTGAAGAACTGAAATAATACATACAAGCTAGAAACACTCAGCAGGGCAGGCAACATCAGCAGAGCGAGATGAAATGTTTCCAGCATTGCATCTTTTTGGTAATGCTTTGGGTGTGCACAAATGTCACTCTGTTTTTTCAGTAATCCACTTGCTCCCACCATGTAGCTGCGCTATCTTCATGTACAACATTATCACTATGTTACTTCACAGGGAGACCAGATAGGACTCCTGCATGGGAACAGCTGCTGACCTGGATAGACAAGATATTCTGCCCACAGGCAGGCAAAGACGGTCGGAAGAAAGTTTTTCCTCTAATCATAAATCAGGGGCTGAATTCTCAGCTTGGGAGACGATGTTCTCCCACCAGTGATGACTGGCCTCGGATTTGCACTCGTGCTAGGAGTGAGAATCAAGAGGCAATCCCTTGCTATACAAATTTATGCATGATAGGAAGGGCAGGATTCCATCACAAATCCCGCTACTGGGCCGCCATTTTCAATCTGCTATGGTTGACAGCTTTTGGACCACATCAAAGGCAGTTAAATGTTCTAATTTCCTCTTTTTCTCTGCAGGAAGCACTTAACTGCTTTTGATGTGATTCAAGAGTTGTCAAATCATAGATAGGTGTTTATAAACATTGCTGTTAGTTTCATAGCATCTGTATTTAAGGCCTATTCAAGTGTGAAGGGAAGTGAAATTGAACAATCCAGACATCTGGTTGTGTGTAAATTGTCAGCTATAACCTCCTTAATCCAATTGATGTGAATGAAAGCCTTGAAGATTTGAAGGGGTTTAAACCCAGCTGATGTGGTTTTTGCTTGCTAGGAATTTTCAGGTGCTGTTTTCTCTGCCTGAGCCAGCAGGTGTAATAATAATCTTTATTAGTGTCACAAGTAAGCTTACATTAATACTGCAATGAAGTCACTGTGAAAATCCCCTAGTTGCCAAACTCCGGCGCCTGTTCGGGTACAGTGAAGGAGAATTCAGAATGGCCAATTCACCTAACGGTATTGCACAGGTAAGTTTTAAAGCAGTGATGTTTTTCACTGCCTCTGTCTGGATCACTAACCAGCTTCCAAGCAGGGGTCTCTGAAATAGGAGGAGCTCTCTGGTGGGGGGTCTCTGTAATAGGAGGTATTTGATGGCGGTCTCTCTTATGCGGTGTCTCTGTAATGGGAGGTTTGGGAGTCCAAAGATGTGCAGGTTAGGTAGATTGGCCATACTAAATTGCCCTTAGTGTCCAAAAAGGTAAAGGGGGGGGGGGTTACTGGGTTGTGGGGATAGGGTGGAGGTGTGGGTTGGTCTTTCCGGTGCAAACTCGATGGGCCAAATGGCCTCCTGTGCTGTAATATCTAGGTCTATATGCCTTCAAGGAGGTACTTGAGAGTTCAGGAGAGTGTGTGGTGCTCTCACAACTAACAAGGCTAATTCCTCATTTGAAATAGCCTTCAGCTGTGAAGCTAGAGGCTGCTCACAGTCAAAGGGGGTAAAATTGAGGTTCAGGAGAGAAGCTATAGCAGGGACTTGCCCTGGAAGAGTTTGGTAACACAGCCAAGGTGCAGCTGTGGTTGTCCCTGTTTTGGGTCTCCACAATATTTAAAGATGGCTTGAAGGCCTCACAGATGCAAAGCCCCTCAAACAGCCCCCCCCCCCCCAAGCTCAGGGGTGACCCCTGACCTGGAATGCTTCAGCCTCCCCGACCAAGCCCAACCCCCCTGACGGGTCCCCCCACCCCCAGCACTGGGGCAGCAGCTCTGATGCCCTTGAGCTGCATCCGGAAAATGGAAATGGAAATCGTTACTCACCTACAGCTTTTCGTCCGGCAAGATATTGTAGTTAGAGCCAGAGAGGAATAATAGAAGCCTAAAACCAACATCTTGGAGAAGGACACGTAGGCCGGGGTACAGGAGAATGCACACCCTACCTCCGACGAGGAACAACTAAATTGTGTAGCGATGGTTAAATCAAAACCCATAAGGTTGAATGGACGGCCCACATTAATGGAAGTCGACACAGGAGCAGCCGTATCAATGATAGGGGAAACAGTATTTAATAAAATTCGCACTGGTCTCCAACCCTTATCCCTAACCAGGACCTTGGCTAAACTGAGGACATACACAGGAGAACTACTGAGTGTTGGGCACAACACATGTACCTGTGTCTTATGGGGAGAAACTGGTTAGGCTGCCTTTAATGGTAGTGAAAGGTGTGGGGCCAAGCTTATTGCGACAAAACTGGCTAAAAGAGATCCAGCTGGATTGGGTAAACATTTTCCAATTGGAAAATGGCCGCCTGAGCGAACTCCTGTGCAAATACCCAGAGGTTTTCCGAGAGGGGCTCGGAAAAATAAAGGGAGCAAAGGTGACATTACACGTAATTCTAGAGGCAGTCCCAAAATTCTACAAGGCCCGACAGGTAGCCTTCGCGTTAAGGCAGAAAGTTAATATGGAAATCAAAAGATTGGACCAGGAAGGAAAAGTAAAACCAGTCCAGTTTGCAGAGTGGACAGCACCCATGGTGCCTAACCTTAAGCCGGACGGCTCGGTCCACCTTTGTAGAGATTTCAAACAAACGATTAATCATTGCTCACAACTGGACAAATACCAAATTCCCCGGATTGAGGATTTGTATGCAAAGCTGGCTGGAGGACTCCTATTCTCAAAGCTGGATATGAGCCACGCATATCTACAGCTCAAGCAGGACGAAGAGTTCCAAAAATTCTCAATGATAAACATGCTGAAGGGCCTATTTCAGTATACAAGATTACCCTTCGGGGTATCGTCAGCCTGTGAGATATTCCAGAGGACAATGGAGAATATATTACAAGGGCTACCACAGGTTGCCATTTACCTAGACAACATCCTCATTACAGGAAAAACAAGGGCAGAACACCTGCAAAACCTGGAGGAAGTCCTTAAGAGGTTTTCAGCAGCAGGCGTGTGCCTAAAGAGGGAGAAATGTGTTTTTCTAGCACCTCAAGTAACTTATCTGGGGTACAAGGTTGACAAGTCAGGGCTACACCCTTTGGAGGATCGGGTGAGGGTGATTAAAGGTGTCCCGGCCCCACCATAATCCAGGAGTTAAGGTCTTTTTTAGGACTGGTGACATACTACGGAAAGTTCATACAGAACAGGGCTTCCATCCTGGACCCCCTATACCAATTACTAAAAAAGGAGCAAGCCTGGGAATGGTCCGCCCGCCAAGACAGGGCTTTCAAGAAGATAAACCAACAGCTTCCCTCAGAAAACGTCTTGGCACACTACAACCCCAGGAAAGATTTTGGTGCTCACTTGCGACGCTTCTGAATATGGCGTTGAGGGCAGTTTTGGCACACAGAGGGCAAAACGGACAGGAACGACCTATAGCGTTTGCTTCCAGGATGCTGGCAGCAGCAGAACGAAGGTACGCCCAAATTGAAAAGGAAGGACTGGCTGTGATCTTCGTGGTGAAGAAATTTCACCAGTACTTGTACAGATGGAAATTCACTATAATCACAGACCACAAGCCATTGCTGGGTTTGCTGAAAGAAGACAAAGCGGTGCCACCAATAGCTTCGGACCAGATCCAACACTGGGCACTACTACTGGCAGCGTACCAGTATCAACTGGAGCATCGGCCAGGAATCCGGGTGGCAAACGCAGATGCACTAAGCAGGCTGCCATTACTGGACACCCCGCCATTGGTACCCAGAATCGAAGAAACGGTGATGACACTATATTTCCTGGACACCCTTCCAGTGGCCGCACAAAACATTCATTTGTGGAAATAAAGGGACCCGGTTCTGGCAAAAATAAAACACATGGTGTTAACGGGGGAGACGGAAAGACCAGTCCAGGCGGAATTCCATCCCTTCTGGAGCAGAAGAGAGCAGATCACTGTGGAAGATGGGATCCTGCTATGAGGGGGCTTGAGTAATAGTTCCAAGTCAAGGCCATCAAGCCATACTGGCTGAACTACATCAAGGGTACCCTGGAGTCTCAAAAATGAAGATGCTGGCCAGAAGCTATGTCTGGTGGCCGGGCCTGGACACAGACATAACGGCATTGATAGGTCGGTGCGAAGAATGCCAACAAGGGCAGAAGGTGTTACCTGCAGCCCCGCTGCACCCATGGGAATGGCCATGGTCGCGACTTCATGTCGATTTTGTAGGATCGTTTATGGGTTCAATATTTTTTGTGATCGTAGACGCCCATTCCAAATGGCTGGGTGTCTACAAAATCAACTCAGCAAACACAACAGCAACCATCGAAAAACTTTGCACCTCATTTGCAACACATGGTATCCCGGAGGTGTTAGTTTCAGATAATAGATTGGTTTTCACCAGCCAGGTGTTCTCAAAATTCATGAAGTCAAATGGCATTCGGCACATAAGGGCGGCACCATACCACCCGGTATCGAATGGGTTGGCAGAGAACCGTCCAGACCCTAAAAGTGGGGTTGATATCTTTCTGGCTTCTCATGATCCAATGTCTTTTCAATTATGTGACTTTGCTGAACAGTTCACTGTTCTAGTACCTTTAACCTCAGACTTCCTGGAATCTTCTCTTCGTTTTATTTTAGTTTTCTTAACTAGCTGCTCTTCAGATTTCTGCACTTGTTTTCTTAACCATTACTCAATGGGTATGGATTTTCTTTTAGCAAGGCTGAGAGAGATGTTCCATCTTTAGCCTTCTAAAACCAACTCCTTCTAGCAGAGCTGTGAGAGCTGCCTTCTCTCATACTGCCTATCCCTAACTGTAATCAAATTAGTTAAACTGAAACTTACCCCCCAGTTGCTCAGCAACCACCGCTGGATTAATGACTCTCCATGCCGTAGTCCTCTCTAAGCACAATAGAATCACAACTGGAAACAAAACCAACCTCCACATATACAAACGCCTTTTGTCCAGCATGAATCTAACTATAGATTTGATCCTTCCAGGCACAGAAACATTAATTTAAACCCACATAAAAACTACACCTAGTTTCTAATGTTTACCAATATAAATTAAATATTTACCAATAGAAATCCCTTAAAACTACCTCTGTTTTCCGAACAACATGATTAAATTTTACATTCAGTTTGAACCATAATAAATAGTAATCTTCATTGTCACAAATAGGTTTACATTAACACTGCAATGAAGTTACTATGAAAATCCCCTAGTCGCCACATTCCGGTGCCTGTTCGAATACACTGAGTGAGAATTCAGAATGTCCAAATTACCTAACAGCATGTCTTTTGGGACTTGTGGGAAGAAACCGGAGCACCTAGAGTAAACCCATGCAGACACGAGTAGAACGTGCAGACCCTGCACAGACAGTAACCTAAGCCGGGAATCGAACCTGGGACCCTGGCGCTGTGAAGCAACAATGCTAAATAACTATGAGGGCATGAAAGCGGAGCTAGCAAAGTGAACTGGCAAATATGCTGAAGTGATAGATTTACAGGTGTTCAGTGGCAGACATTTGAAGGGATATTTCAGAATATACACAATAGACACATTCCAATGAGAGAGAAAAACTCAGAGAAAAGGCCCCATTATCTGTGGTTAACTTAAAATGTTAAAGACAGCATTGAACTCAAAGAAAATTATGGGCGGGATTCTCCGTCAGCCGACGCCAGAATGGGGAAACACGATTGGGCAGAGAATCAGTTCTGACGCCAAATCGTGGCACAGATTTACGTCGAATCACAATTCTCCAGTACCTTGACAACAGCGGCGTCAGTGCGTTCTACTGTACACATACAATAAATGCTGTTGGCATCTCATTAGCGGGCCTGACCCGGTATTCTCCGGGGACTCCGCGATTCTCCTCCTCCACCGGGAGGAATTCCTAATAGCAAGGTTCATTTGTACTTTTCAAAATCGAGAAACAGGCGCCATGGTTGATTAGGGAGAAAGAAGAGGACACGGAGAGGAGCGACCATGCGCTGCCGGTCCAGACACTGGCCGGATGGGTGGGAGGGGAGGCCTGTTGGGACCGGGGTGAGGTGGGGTGGGGGGGCATGCTTACAATGTGTATCTATCGTATGTCCTATGTCTTTCATGTATGGAACGATCTGCCTGGACTGTACGCAGAACAATACATTTCACTGTACATCAGTACACAACAATAAATCTAAACATTGTCATAGATATCAGGTGAAGCATACCGAGTGGAATACACAGTGGACAAGATGCATGGAGAGATCCGTTTAGTCCATAAGAGGGTCATTCAGGAGTCTGGTAACAGCGGAAAAGAGGCTGTCACGCTTATCTTCAATTAATTCTGGACCCAGCCTCGCGGAAACCACACACACAGGGATTTGTATGAGTACACCATCATGGTAGATTGGTCAAGAAAGTGAAAGCCTCGGGTATGAAACAGTTCCTTGATGGACTGGACATGCCAGTCGTGGGGGAAAACAGAAAGCGGGGCCTGGGAGCACTGCTTGTACTGGGGCAGCATGATAGCATAGTGGTTAGCACAATTGCTTCACAGCTCCAGGGTCGCAGGTTCGATTCCTGGCTTGGGTCACAGTCTGTGCGGAGCCTGCACGTTCTCCCCGTGTGTGTGTGGGTTTCCTCCGGGTTCTCCGGTTTCCTCCCACAGTCCAAAGATGTGTGGGTTAGGTGGATTGGCCATGCTAAATTGCTCTTCATGTCCAAAAAGGTTAAGTGGGGTTACTGGGTTACGGGGATAGGGTGGAGGTGTGGGCTTGGGTAGGGTGCTCTTTCCAAGGGCCGGTGCAGACTCGATGGGCTGAATGGCCTCCTTCAGCACTGTAAATTCTATGATCCTATGAACTGGGAGAGATCATGGAGAGTATAAACTCCATGGAGGTAGGGAAGGAATCGGCATCAGACGGGTTCCCGGCGGACTTCTACAAAACATTTGCAACACCGCTGGCCCCGCACCTGCGGGAGATGTTCACAGACTCACTGGCGAGGGGCACACTACCACTACGCTAGCACAAGCCTCATTCCTGCTAATCCCTAAGAAAGACAAAGACCCGACTGATTCATACAGACCCATCTCGCTACTGAACGTAGACGCCAAAATATTGGCCAAGATCCTAGCTAAAAGGCTAGAAGACACCGTACCAGAGGTGGTCGCAAAGGTGGACAGCTAACATTGAACATCAGGCGCCTGCTGAACGTGATCATGATCCCATCAGGGGACAGAGCACCTGAGGTGATCGTCTCCCTGGACGCAGAGAAGGCCTTCGACAGAGTTGAGTGGAAGTACCTTGTAGAGGTGCTGGAGTGGTTTGGGCTCGGAAAAGGATTCACCTCTTGGGTGAAACCCCTGTACAATGCTCCCATGGCAAGCATATGGACAAACAACACCGGCTCCCAGTACTTCCAGCTGCACTGGGGCACCAGGCAGGGATGCCCGCTGTTACCTCTACTGTTCACCCGAGCGATCAAACCATTAGCGATTGCTCTCAGAACAGCAAAGAACTGGAGGGGGATCCAAAGGAGGCAGAGAGGAGAGAGTCTCGCTCTTTGCGGATAACCTGCTCCTCTACATCTTGGACCCGCAAAGCAGCGTGGAAGGAATCATTGCGCTCCTGAAAGAGTTTGGTGCCTTCTCGGGCTACAAACTCAACATGAGCAAAATAGATGAATTGGTGATAAAGTGGCAGATGGAATTTAACACAGAAGTGTGAGGTCATGCATTTAGGACAGTGTTTTTCAAACTTATTTTCCGGGGCCCCATTTTTACCAACCCGGCCAACCTCCGCGACCGACCTTCGCGACCCACGCCGGCCAACCTGCGCGACCCACCATTTTCTCTTACCCTGTTTGCCGCTGACAAAAATGGAGGAAATGGTTTTGGGTCCCTTTGGCCCTCGTACACGCTCCTCCAATGGAACCTGTTGGATGAAGGTGAAGCCTTCCGGTGTCGGAAAGTATGGAGTCTCCATCTGTCCAAAGTTCTGTATTTTTTTCCTGTAACATTTTATTAAATAAAACCTCCCCCGAACTTGTAAAAAAAAAAATAGAGTGAATGAAATAAATGAAAAAAATAAAAATAAAATGAATAAAATAAATGAATAAAATGAATAAACCCTCCCATGAACTTGTAAAACGAAAAGCTGCAACCGTTTTTTAAAAAAGCGGCCGCACTGCGCATGCGTGCCCGATCATCGGCGCGCATACGCATAGTTTTTCGCATGCGCGCCGACGATCTGGCATGCATGCATGCATGCCGCATTTTTTTTACATGTTCGCAGACATTTTGAAGGCCATTTGCAGCCGGCGTTATTAACAGCCGGCTGTTGCGCGCAGATTGGCGCGATCGGGAGCGCGGCAACAGACGGCTCCGCGACCCTCCTGACACCCACCCATGACCCATCCACGGGCCGTGCCCCCGAGTTTGACAATGCATGATTTTTTTTTATTTTTTTTTTATAAATTTAGATTAGCCAATTATTTTTTCCAATTAAGGGGCAATTTAGCGTGGCCAATCCACCTACTCTGCACATTTTTGGGTTGTGGGGGCGAAACCCACGCAGACACGGGGAGAACGTGCAAACTCCACACGGACAGTGACCCAGAGCCGGGATCGAACCTGGGACCTCAGCGCCGTGAGGCGGTTGTGCTAACCACTAGGCCACCGTGCTGCCTACAATGCATGATTTAGGGAGTACTCGATAAATGGGAATATACTAAAAGGGCTTAGATGAAGTGAGAGATCTTGGCGTACAAGTACACAGGTCCATAAAGATAGCAATTGAAGTAGACAAGGTTGTTAAGAAAGCATATGGAATGCTCTCCTTCATTGGCGGAGATATAGAATATAAAAGTAAGGATATAATGTTGGAATGGTATAAAACACTGGTGAGGCCTGGAGTATTGTGTGCTGTTCTGCTCGCCACATTACAGGAAGGACTTTATTGCTCTGGGGAGAGTGCAGACGAGGTTTACAAGAATGTTGTAAGGGCTAGAAAACTGAAGCTAGAAGGAGACATTAAATAAGTTGAGGATGTACAAAATAATGAGGGTAAGAGATAGAGTTTGTCAGGATAAAATTGTTTCCTTTGATGGAGAATTCTAGAACCAAGGAACATAGATTCAAGAAAAGAGACAGAAGGTGTAGAGGAGACATGAGGAAGAAATGGCACCCGAGTGTCCTCGGGCTCACATGGACAAGATGGGCCAAATGGCCTCCTTCTGTACTGTAAATTTTCTATGATTCAACCAGATTGCCATTCGGAGTTTCTTCAGCATGTGCCAAATTCCAACGAGTGATGGAGAATATCTTCAGAGGATTACCACATGTAGCGGTTTACCTGAATGATCACTGGTTCCTCTGACCAGGAACACATGAAAAATCTGGAGGACGTGCTATGTCGATTCGAGGCAGTGGGTGTCCGCCTATGGTGTGAAAAGTGTGAATTCCACGTGAAAGAGGTTGTCTACTTAGGCTACTGGGTGGACAAAAGTGGGTTACACCCAGTGGACAATACGGTACGGGCAATCCGTCAAGCATACGTGCCAAAGAATCAAACAGAACTCCGTTCTTAGACCTGAAAGGTAATTACGGCAAGTTCATCCCAAACTTTAAAAAAATAAATTTAGAGTACCCAATCATTTTTTCCAATTAAAGGACAATTTAACGTGGCCAATCCACCTACCCTTTTTGGGCTGTGAGGGCGAAATCCATGCAAACACGGGGAGAATGTGCAAACTCCGCAAGGACAGTGTCTCAGAGCCGAGATCGAACCCGGGACCTCAGCGCCATGAGCCACCAATGCTAACTACTGCACCACCGTGCTGCCCTAGTTCACCCCAAACTTGGCAATAGTATTGGCCCCACTGCACTAGTTGTTAAAGAAGGACCAACTTTGGGTTTGGGACTGCCACAGCAGACAGCTTAAAAAGTAAAGCAATGACTATCATCGTCGCACCTGCTGACGCACTTCAACCTGTCAAAACCTTTATTGCTAATTTGCAGCAACTTGCCCTTTGGCTTTGGGGGCACCCTGGCACACCGGATGGACGTCAGTACAGAGTGGCCCATTGTGTTCACTTCACACACTTTGGTGGCAACAGAGCGGAATTACGTCCAAATAGAGAAAGAAGGTTTGGCTGGTTATCAAAGTGAAACAGTTCCATCAGTTTGTCTGTGGACATATATTCTAAGCTTATACAGACCATAATCCCCTATTAGGGGTGTTCAAGGAAGACAGGGCGACCCCCTCGGTGGTGACCTCCTGCATTCAGCGTGGACTCTGCTCTTGGTGGCATATGAGTACGTCTTAGAACATCGCCCATGGACGAAGATTCCACACGTGGACACCATCAGACACCTCCCTCTGCCCAGCATTGCGCTAACGCCAGCAGCGTCAGACAAAGTGATTACTGCTCTACACTTTATGGACTCTTAACCTGTGATCATGGCCAAGTACAGGCATGGACACAGACAGACACACTGTTAGCCAGGGTCCACCACATAGTGTTGTACGCAGCCCAGCATCATGCCCTCCCAGAGGATTTCCATGCTTTTACCACAAGAGTGACCGAACTGAACGTGGTGGATGGCATCCTACTGTGGGGTTCCCAAGTGGTCATTCCCGAGCGCGGCCAGGGGGTGATCTTACAAGACCTCCACAGCAGACACCTGGGGTCTCTAAAATGAAAATGTTGTCCCGAAGGCACGTGTGGTGGATCGGAATAGACTCAGATATTGTGAAGTTAGCAAAGCAATGTGCACGGTGCCAGGAACACCAAAAGCTCCCCATTGAAGCTCCACGGGTTTGGCTGGCCCAGTCATGGTCCTGCCTCCATGTGGATTTCGCGAGGCCTTTTCAAGGGGCGATGTATCTAATCATCATGGATACACATTCCAAACGGATGGATGTTCACCGAATGACCTCGGCGGCATCACAAGCGACCACCGAGTGCCGGCAATCCTTTAGTGTTCACAGACTCCCCAAGGTACTGGTATCAGACAATGGCACGACCTTTACAAGTTCGGAGTCTGCCGATTTTCAAAGACAAAATGGGGTTCGTCATGTTCCAACCGCACCTTACCATATATCATCCAATGGGTTGGCTGAACGAGCAGTGCAACTAGGGATCCGGAAACAGACCTCAGGTTCCCCAAAAACCTGCCCCGCCCATTTCCATTTTTACTATAGGACCACATTTCATGCAACCACCGGGGTAGCGTCCACAGAGATTTTGATGGGGCGTCGGCTGTGCATGTGGTTGAGCCTCGTTTCGCCAGACATCGGAGAAAGGAACCACGAGCAACAGGAACAGGTCAGAAAAAAACAAATCAGAATGATTAGGAAATTTCTAGTAAGCGACGCCGTTTACATCCGAAATTTCGCAGGCGAAGCATTGTGGATCCCGGGAACAATAATAAAACAGTCCGGTCCAGTTTTATATTCGGTTCACGTACAAGGAAAAGACTTTAAATGAAATGTGGACCATCTCAGAAGACGAGCTCTGCAGGTGCCCAAGGACCAGCTGAGGCCCCCAAGACCAGTAGTGGCCCTTCCACGAGAACATATATTGTTGATACCCAGCAAGGCTGCTGAGCCCCTCGATTCAGAGATGCGGGAGGTTGACTTTTCAGACATAGAGGCCGCGATTCTCTGCTCCCCACGCCGGGGGGGGGGGGGGGGGGGGGGGGGGGAAGAATCGGGGGGGGGGGGGGGGGGGGGAAGAATCGCAGGAGGGCCGGGCGAATCACGCCACGCCACCCTGGCACCCCCCGCGATTCTCCCCCCCCCCCAAAATGGCATGTCGCGTTTTGAGACACGCTGCTTGGATGGGCCGAGCGGCCTGACGACCCCGACCGGTTCACGCCGGCGGCAACCACACCTGGTCGCTGCCGGCGTGAACATCGCGCGACAGGTAAGTGTGGGGCCTGTGGGGGGCGGAGAGAGGATCGAGCACCATGGGCGTGCTCAGCAGATGTCTGGCCCGCGATCGGTGCCCACCGATCGTCGGGCCGGCGTCTCTAAGAGACGCACTTTTTCCCCTCCGCCGTCCCGCAAGGTCAAGCCGCCATGTCTTGCGGGGCAGCGGAGGGGAAGACGGCAACTGCGCATGCGCAGCTGACGTCACTTAGGCGCCGCCGGCCGCGTCATTCTCGGCCCGGCGCCCGAGATTCGTGCAACGCCGCTCCTAGCCCCCGGGGGGGGGGGGGGGGAGAATAGGGGGCGAGGAGCGGCCTCCGACGCCGGTTTCACTCCGGCATCGGCAGTCAGTCTCCTGTTGGGAGAATTGCGCCCAGAGACTTTACCCACAGAAGTCGAAACCGGCCGGTGGCGACCGCAGGGCAATGCACAGCAGAACCACCCAGACGTTCGGCCCGAAAATGACGCTCCCCAGCCTGTTATACCCTTCTGGACCCAGAATAGTAGACGCTGTTCACACAATCCCGGTCAAAGAGTGCAAAAGATTTCCCCCCTCCCACTACCGTCGAAATGGAAGACGTATCGGACTTGGTGGAGAGGGCAGGGGTTGGGGGGGGTGTTATAACCTTTCAGGAGGCCCAGGTATTTGTAACCTCAGAGTCCCTGTGGCCTCACCGGAGTACGATCTACACAGATGCGGGGAAGCAGAGCTATCCCCTTAAAAGAGAGACTGCTGGGACAGAAAAATACCCCGGCCCAAGTGTGAGCCGAGTGCTGAAGACCCTTCGGGGAGTAGAAGGTGTAAATATATAAGGAAATAAATCTAACTTTTCCACAGACGTGGCTTCTGAGTGGTCACTTGCCTGAGACCTTTTTTGTTCGTTCATGAAAGTAGGCATTGCAGGCCGGAGGAGGTTGGAAATGGTGAGGCAGGAGCCTGCGCAGCCTGACAATGGCGGGAAAGAGCCTATGGAGCCTGGCAATGGCAAGGCCAGAGCCTGGCAATGGTGACGCCAGAGCCAGGGAAGTCTGGCAATGGCGAGGCTGGAGCCAGGGGAGTCTGGCAATGGCGAGGCCGGAGCCTGGCAATGGCGAGGCTGGAGCCAGGGGAGTCTGGCAATGGCGAGGCCGGAGCCTGCGGAGCCTGGCAATGGCGAGGCCGGAGCCTGCAGAGCCTGGCAATGGCGAGGCTGGAGCCAGGGGAGTCTGGCAATGGCGAGGCCGGAGCCTGCGGAGCCTGGCAATGGCGAGGCCGGAGCCTGCAGAGCCTGGCAATGGCGAGGCTGGAGCCTGCAGAGCCTGGCAATGGCGAGGCCGGAGCCAGGGGAGTCTGGAAATGGCGGGAAAGAGCCTATGGAGCCTGGCAATGGCGAGGCCGGAGCCTGCGGAGCCTGGCAATGGCGAGGCTGGAGCCTGGGGAGTCTGGCAATGGCGGGAAAGAGCCTATGGAGCCTGGCAATGGCGAGGCCGGAGCCTGCGGAGCCTGGCAATGGCGAGGCCGGAGCCAGGGGAGTCTGGAAATGGCGGGAAAGAGCCTATGGAGCCTGGCAATGGCGAGGCCGGAGCCTGCGGAGCCTGGCAATGGCGAGGCTGGAGCCTGGGGAGTCTGGCAATGGCGGGAAAGAGCCTATGGAGCCTGGCAATGGCGAGGCCGGAGCCTGCAGAGCCTGGCAATGGCGTGGCCGGAGCCAGGGGAGTCTGGAAATGGCGGGAAAGAGCCTATGGAGCCTGGCAATGGCGAGGCCGGAGCCTGCGGAGTCTGGCAATGGCGAGGCCGGAGCCTGCGGAGTCTGGCAATGGCGAGGCCGGAGCCTGCAGAGCCTGGCAATGGCGAGGCCGGAGCCTGCGGAGCCTGGCAATGGCGAGGCCAGAGTCTGCGGAGCCTGGCAATGGCGAGGCCAGAGCCTGGGGAGTCTGGCAATGGCGAGGCTGGAGCCTGGGGAGTCTGGCAATGGCGAGGCCGGAGCCTGCGGAGGCTGGCAATGGCGAGGCCGGAGCCTGCGGAGCCTGGCAATGGCGAGGCCAGAGTCTGCGGAGCCTGGCAATGGCGAGGCCAGAGTCTGCAGAGCCTGGCAATGGCGAGGCCAGAGCCTGGGGAGTCTGGCAATGGCGAGGCTGGAGCCTGCGGAGCCTGGCAATGGCGAGGCCAGAGTCTGCAGAGCCTGGCAATGGCGAGGCCAGAGCCTGCGGAGCCTGGCAATGGCGAGGCCAGAGTCTGCGGAGCCTGGCAATGGCGAGGCCAGAGTCTGCAGAGCCTGGCAATGGCGAGGCCAGAGCCTGGGGAGTCTGGCAATGGCGAGGCTGGAGCCTGGGGAGTCTGGCAATGGCGAGGCCGGAGCCTGCGGAGGCTGGCAATGGCGAGGCCGGAGCCTGCGGAGCCTGGCAATGGCGAGGCCAGAGTCTGCGGAGCCTGGCAATGGCGAGGCCAGAGCCTGGGGAGTCTGGCAATGGCGAGGCTGGAGCCTGGGGAGTCTGGCAATGGCGAGGCTGGAGCCTGGGGAGTCTGGCAATGGCGAGGCCGGAGCCTGCAGAGCCTGGCAAAGGCAAGGCCAGAGTCCGCGAAGCCTGGCAATGGCGAGGCCGGAGCCTGGGGAGCCTGGCAATGGCGAGGCCGGAGCCAGGGGAGCCTGGCAATGGCGAGGCTGGAGCCTGGGGAGCCTGGCAATGGCGAGGCCGGAACCTGCGGAGCCTGGCAATGGCGAGGCCGGAACCTGCGGAGCCTGGGAATGGCGAGGCCGGAGCCTGGGGAGCCTGGCAATGGCGAGGCCGGAACCTGCGGAGCCTGGGAATGGCGAGGCCGGAGCCTGCGGAGCCTGGCAATGGCGAGGCCAGAGTATGCGGAGCCTGGCAATGGTGAGGCTGGAGCCTGGGGAGCCTGGGAATGGCGAGGCTGGAGCCTGGGGAGCCTGGGAATGGCGAGGCCGGAGTCTGGGGAGCCTGGCAATGGCGAGGCTGGAGCCTGGGGAGTCTGGAGCCTGCGGAGCCTGGCAATGGCGAGGCCGGAGCCTGCAGAGCCTGGCAATGGCGAGGCCGGAGCCTGCGGAGGCTGGCAATGGCGAGGCCGGAGCCTGCGGAGGCTGGCAATGGCGAGGCCGGAGCCTGCGGAGGCTGGCAATGGCGAGGCCGGAGCCTGCGGAGGCTGGCAATGGCGAGGCCAGAGCCTGGGGAGTCTGGCAATGGCGAGGCTGGAGCCTGGGGAGTCTGGCAATGGCGAGGCTGGAGCCTGGGGAGTCTGGCAATGGCGAGGCCGGAGCCTGGGGAGTCTGGAGCCTGCGGAGCCTGGCAATGGCGAGGCCGGAGTCTGGGGAGCCTGGCAATGGCGAGGCTGGAGCCTGGGGAGCCTGGGAATGGCGAGGCCGGAGCCTGGGGAGTCTGGAGCCTGCGGAGCCTGGCAATGGCGAGGCCGGAGTCTGGGGAGCCTGGCAATGGCGAGGCTGGAGCCTGGGGAGCCTGGGAATGGCGAGGCCGGAGCCTGGGGAGTCTGGCAATGGCGAGGCCGGAGCCTGCAGAGCCTGGCAATGGCGAGGCCGGAGCCTGCGGAGGCTGGCAATGGCGAGGCCGGAGCCTGCGGAGGCTGGCAATGGCGAGGCCAGAGCCTGGGGAGTCTGGCAATGGCGAGGCTGGAGCCTGGGGAGTCTGGCAATGGCGAGGCTGGAGCCTGGGGAGTCTGGCAATGGCGAGGCCGGAGCCTGCAGAGCCTGGCAATGGCAAGGCCAGAGTCCGCGAAGCCTGGCAATGGCGAGGCTGGAGCCTGCAGAGCCTGGCAATGGCGAGGCCGGAGCCTGGGGAGCCTGGCAATGGCGAGGCCAGAGTATGCGGAGCCTGGCAATGGCGAGGCTGGAGCCTGGGGAGCCTGGCAATGGCGAGGCCGGAGCCTGCGGAGTCTGGCAATGGCGAGGCCGGAGCCTGGGGAGTCTGGCAATGGCGAGGCCGGAGCCTGGGGAGCCTGGCAATGGCAAGGCAGGAGCCAGGGGAGTCTGGCAATGGCAAGGCAGGAGCCTGGGGAGTCTGGCAATGGCAAGGCCGGAGCCTGCAGAGCCTGGCAATGGCGAGGCCGGAGCCTGCGGAGCCTGGAAATGGTGGGAAAGAGCCTATGGAGCCTGGCAATAGTGAGGCCGAAGTCTGCGGAGCCTGGCAATGGCGAGGCCGGAGCCTGGGGAGTCTGGCAATGGCGAGGCCGGAGCCTGCAGAGCCTGGCAATGGCAAGGCTGGAGCCTGGGGAGTCTGGCAATGGCGAGGCTGGAGCCTGGGGAGTCTGGCAATGGCGAGGCCGGAGCCTGCGGAGCCTGGCAATGGCAAGGCTGGAGCCTGGGGAGCCTGGCAATGGCGAGGCTGGAGCCTGGGGAGCCTGGCAATGGCGAGGCTGGAGCCTGGGGAGCCTGGGAATGGCGAGGCCGGAGCCTGGGGAGTCTGGCAATGGCGAGGCCGGAGCCTGGGGAGCCTGGCAATGGTGAGGCTGGAGCCTGGGGAGCCTGGCAATGGTGAGGCTGGAGCCAGGGGAGGCTGACAATGGTGAGGCCGGAGCCTGCGGAGCCTGGCAATGGTGAGGCCGGAGCCAAGGGAGCCTAGCAATGGTGGGGCCAGAGGCTGGGATTCTAGGCATGGCCATGGCAGGAACCTTCGGCGCCAGCTTTATTGGGAATGGAATCTGCAAGTACATCGGGGCCTGGAAGGGTGATGTCTTGTCCAGCCAGGGAGGACAAAGTCACTTGGGCCCAGCGAGGTGGACGTTTTGTCATTTTGGTGGGATCGGGAAGAAGACGGTGACTAAGTGTGTGTGTATCACAGAATCACTACAGTGTAGATCAAGGCCATTCGGCCCATCGAGCTGACACTGACCCTCCGAACAAGCACCTCACCAAGGCCCCCTCCCCCACCCTATCCCTGCAACCCAACAACCCCACCTAACCTTTTGTACACCAAGGACAATTTAACACGTCGAATCCATCTAACCTGTACATCTTTGGACTGTGGGAGGAAACCGGAGCACCCGAAGGAAACTCATGCAGACACGGAGAACATGCAAACTCCGCACAAATAGTCACCCGAGGCTGGAATTGAACCCCAGTCCCTGGCACTGTGAGGTGGCAATGCTAACCACTGTGCAAGAGAGTGACTGAGTGAGTGGAGGTATGTGTGGGTGTTTGAAAGAGAATAGGACTGAGTAGGTGCCGTGTGGAAGTGAGTAACTGAGTGGGTGAGGGCATGGGGGTGAGTGGGTGGGTGGGGGTGAGTAACTGAGTGGGTGGGTGGGGGTGAGTAACTGAGTGGGTGGGGTGTTCGATTTAGTTATTGAGTGGATGCTGGTCTGGGAGTGAGTGACTGGGTGGGTGGAGGTGTGGAAGTGAATGAACGACTGGCAAGGATTGTGGGAGTGAGTGAAAGATTGGATTGCCTCACATTTTACTGGAATACACTACATCTGCCATCTCTCCGCCCAAGTCTCCAAATGACCTAAATCCTGCAGTATCTTCTGACAGTCCTCATCGTTTTCTGCAATTCCACCAACCTTTGTGTCGTCCGCAACCTTACTAATCAGACCAGTTACATTTTCCTCCAAATCATTTATATATACTACAAACAGCAAAGGTCCCAGCACTTATCCCTGCGGAAAACCACTAGTCACAGCCCTCCAATCAGGAAAGCACCTTTCCATTGCTACTCTCTGCCTTCTATGACCTAGCCAGTTCTGTATCCATCTTGCCAGCTCACCTCTGATCCCATGTGACTTCACCTTTTGTACCAGTCTGCCATGAGGGACCTTGTCAAAGACCTTACTGAAGTCCATATAGACAACATCCACTGCCCTACCTGCATCAATCATCTTTGTGACATCTTCGAAAAACTCTATCAAGTTAGTGAGACACGACCAACCCTTTACAAAATTGTGCTGCCTCTCGCTAATACGTCCACTTGCTTCCAAATGGAAGTAAATCCTGTCTCGAAGAATTCTCTCCAGTAATTTTCCTACCACTGACGTAAGGCCTGTAGTTCTCTGGATTATCCATACCAGGCAACATCCTGATAAACCCTTTCTGTACACTCTCCAATACCTCTACGTCCTTCTGGTAGTGCAGTGACCAGAATTGGACACAGTATTCCAAATGTGGCAGAACCAATATTCGAGATAATTGTAGCATAATGTTTCAGCTTTTATACTCCATTCCCCGTCCTCTGAAGGCAAGCATGACATATGCTTTCATTACCACCATTTCCACCTTTTCTGCCACTTTTAAGGATCTGTGGATCTGCACGCCCAGATCTCTCTGTGTCTCTATGCTCCTAATGGTCCTGCCATGTAGCTCCCACCTGAATTGGATCTACTAAAATGTATTACCTTGCATTTGTCCGGGTTAAATTCCATCTGCCAATTCTCTGCCCAATTTTGTAGCCTATTTATACCCTGTTTGTATTCTCTGACAATCTCCATCACTATCCACAACTCCTGTAATCTTAGTATCATCCGCAAATTTGCTAATCAGACACGCAACGTTTTCTTCCAAGTCATTTACACATATATTAGAATTTAGCAATTGTTTCTTTCCTTAAAACCTCAACCTCTTATGAAATTTAGTTTATTGTTTTGCCAAACCTTGGGCTGGATTCTCCGCCCCGCCGCACCACTTTTCTGCTCTGACCCACCGGCGGGATTCTCCGTTACACCGGCAGATCGTAATGGGTTTCCCATTGTGGAGCAGCCCCACGCCGTCGGGAAACCCCCAGGCGCTGGCAAAACAGAGAATCCCACCGGCGGAGAAACCCGCCCCTTATCTTTCCAAAATGTTCTCAACAGCCTTTGAGAAAGAGAAATAAGCAAATGTGGCCCCCGAGTGAAAAGGCTCGACAAGCCTGTTCTAATCTAGTTGGGTTGTGGGTTTGGAAGGTGCTACTTAAGGAGCCTCGGTGAGTTCCTGCAGTGCATCTTGTAGATGGTACTCACTGCTGCCACTGTGTGTCAGTGCTGGAGGGAGTGAATGTTTGTAGAAGGAGTGACAATCAAGCAGGCTACTAATTTTGAAACGAAAGCAAGACATTTTAGTTAACATACTTTAATAAATTATAAAGGCACATTCTGAATGATTTACTACGCCTTCTTTAGGTACGCTGCTGCGTTTTGAAAAGAAGCTCTACTTTTGAGTATTCTTGTGCTGAAGGTTTGTCCACAGATCACAGAATATCGCAACTTCAGATTTATCCTATGATGTACCATCGATTGCACGCGAGGCGAGTGATTTACCAAAGTCTGGCTTTAATTAACTAGAACACAGCTCTGCGATCGTCTACAGTGGAAAGGGACGATCGTCAGGCGTTTGAGCATTTATACCTCGTTAATAGAGGCGTGGTTAACTCAGCCTCTCGGCCAATCGGTCGAGAGGCACATGACCGGCAAGGCCAATGGTAAGCCGACGTTCTGGCCCAATGGCAGACGAGTATGCAGATCATATCATCACATTCACCCCTTACGGAGAAGGAAGGCGGGGGGGGGGGGGGGGGGGGTGTGAACGAGACCCGGGGGGGGGGGGGGGGAGAACTGATGATATGAGTAGCCGTCGGGAGAATAATTTTCTCTCCGTACCCTTATCGAATTTGGGGGCTTGCCACTGGCCCAGACATAACAATATTTACAAAAGAAAGTCCATGGGGCTGTAGAAATCTAGAGGGATTCGATCAGTCTTTTGGTGGTCCTTGACGTCCTGGCCGAGCGCCGTAGTGGAGGAGTTGTCGTCGGATCGGCTGATGGTCCTGCTGACATCCTGGAGTCCGGGAGCGATGGACCTTGAATGGTCTCCGTCACCTTAGCTGGCCGCGGAGACGCCATGGATGAGGGATGGGGAAGCTGAGTGGGGTGCTGGGGTGAAAAAGGGGAGAGGGGGTCTGTGGTGGGGGGGGGGGCCGCACGCCGGCGGGTGCCAGGTCCCGGTGGGAGACCGTGTCCTGCCGACCGTCGGGGTACTCCACATACGCGTACTGCGGGTTAGCGTGGAGTAACTGGACATGCTCCACCAACGGGTCGGACTTGTGCACCCGCACATGCTTCCGGAGCAAGATGGGTCCGGGGGTGACCAGCCACGTCGGGAGAGGGGATCCGGAGGACGACTTCCGTGTCAGTGTGAACGAAGCTTTCCGTGCTCCCGGAGTCCAGCAGGCAGTCCGTCTCGTGGCCGTTGAGGTGGATCAGCGTAGTCGTTTTGGTGAGCGTGCGTGGATGAGACTGATCGAGTTGAACGGCCGTGAGCCGTGGAGAAAATCCGTCGTCGCCGTCCGAGTCGATGCTGGAGGGACCTTGCGTGGCAGATCTGGAAGACGGTGGCCAGGATCCATATGTGAGGTGAACGGCCGCGAGCCGTGGAGAAAATCCGTCGTCGCTGTCCGATTCGATGCTGGAGGGACCTTGCGTGGCAGACCTGGAAGTCGGTGGCCAGGATCCACATGTGAAGTCTGTTCCCCAAGATGGCGGCGCCCAGTATCCGCACGTGGGGTCCGGGCCCCAAGATGGCGGCGCCCAGGACCCGCACGTGGGTTCGGCACCCCAAGATGGCGGCGCCCAGGAACCCCTCGTGGCCGCTGGTGGCGGAGCTAGCGTTGCCGGCGCTGTGAGCGGTGAGGCGCGCAGGCCGGCTCCAGGAGGCGAGCCGGGTGTAGCAGCTGTGGGGACGCGGAGGCCGGCTCCAGGAGGCGAGCCGGGTGTAGCAGCTGTGGGGATGCGGAAGCCGGCTCCAGGACGCCGGTTAGGTGCATCAGCTGTGGGGATGCGGAAGCCGGCTCCAGGACGCCGGTTAGGTGCATCAGCTGCGGGAGGAGGTAAGGCGCGCGGGCCGGGTGCGGGGGGCCGGGGGCGGGGGGAGCAGAGTCGCGCTGCGGGCAGGCAGGGACCGGGAGGGCCCGGAGAGGCGGGCCGGTCGGGCGCCGGGGCCCGGGGGCAGGGGGGAGAAACGTGGGCGGCGGGCAGGCAGAGGCCTGGAGGGGCCGGGGAGGTGCGCTTGTTGGCCGGCGGGGCGCGAGTCGGGAGCGGCTGGAGGGGCCCTGGGGGAGAGAGAGAGGCATACAGGCCGTTTGCAGAGGCCTGGGGGAGGGGGGGGAGAGTGCTGTGCAGCTTCCAGAAGCGCTGCAGCCAGCGTTTTGGCCTGGCAGACCGTGGAGTAGTGGCCCTTCTTCCCGCAGCTCTTACAGAGGGCGGAGCGGGCTGGGCAGCGCGAGCGAGGGTGTTTTGCGTACCCACAAAAGTAGCAGCGGGGCCCCGCGGATTTATCGGGGCGCCCCGTGGCACAAGCCTGAGGGAGGCCGGGAGCGGCGGGTGGCTGGTGGGAAGCGTGCCAGGAGGCGGCCTGGCCAGGGTCATAGGTGCGAGCGCTTAGATCTGCGACCTCCAGGGAGGCGGAGAGAGTCAGCGTCTCCGTTAAACTGAGTTCGTCTCTTTCCAGCATCCGCTGGCGGATCATGGGAGACAGCATCCCAGCCACGTAAGCGTCTCTGATGAGTAGCTCCATGTGCTCTGTAGTGGACACCGCTACACAGGCGCAACCTCTCCCCAGGGAATAGAGGGCCCGGGCGTATTGATCTAGAGACTCACCGGGGACCTGCTTTCTGGTGGCTCAAACGCCTGACGATCGTCCCTTCCCACTGTAGACGATCGCAGAGCTGTGTTCTAGTTAATTAAATTGATGTACCATCGATTGCACGCGAGGCGAGTGATTTACCAAAGTCTGGCTTTAATTAACTAGAACACAGCTCTGCGATCGTCTACAGTGGAAAGGGACGATCGTCAGGCGTTTGAGCATTTATACCTCGTTAATAGAGGCGTGGTTAACTCAGCCTCTCGGCCAATCAGTCGAGAGGCACATGACCGACCAGGGCCAATGGTAAGCCGACGTTCTGGCCCAATGGCAGACGAGTATGCAGATCATATCATCACATTCTATTTATGGCAGAGGTAGTGAGGCCCATTGGGTCCCATATAATTCTGCATACTCTGTGTGGTTACAGAACAATTAGCTGATCTGTTTGAAGAGTGGAGCAGGCTCATTGGGCTGAATGGCCTATTTTCGCTCCTATATTGCTATTTTACTAATACCGGCATTTCATTTTGAGATTTTTGTTATGCTGAATCTAAATACTCAGATTGCTATTGTGTGATTAGAACACTTTGTTGTGTTAGTTCATGGCTTTTGGATTACTACACTACATCTTATCCCCAAACAAGCATTTTTAATTTTTAGCTATTAATATGGTTTGGGTCTTACCACCATTGCTCATATACCTCTTGTAAGAAAGCCATCTAAATGGGTAAATCCATGTCATTACATCTACTTGTAAACTCCTGAATTCAAAAGTCAATTACGGTTGCCCATAAATTTATGGATCCAAGTCAGAAAAAATCATCATGTAATGACAGTCTTCTTTTAATATGGCTTTGCAGGGCTTCTTTTTAAATGTATTTTTATTATAAACATGTATCAAAGAAGGTTACAGCAAGTAAACACCCCGGGAAACATACTTCCCAATAATCAACTATACAGTCTGTGCATATTTTCCCCTTTTTCATTCCCCCTCTCCCCATCCCCCAGCCCCCTGTGATGAACAGCTCCACAAACACGGTCACAAACATCCCCCACCTTTTCTCAAACTCCCCTGCTGAGCCCCTCAACTCATACTTTATCTTCTTCAACCGCAGGAAGTTGTACAGGTCACCCAACCAAGTCGCTATCCCCGGTGGCAATGCCGACCGCCACTCCAGCAAAATTTGCAGAGAGGCGAAGGCCACGACATTGGCCTTCCTCCTCTACATGTGTTCCGGCTTCTCTGAAACCCCAAATATCGCCACCAAAGCGTCCCGATCCACTCCCTCCTCCACTATCCTGGCTAAGACTGCAAACACTCCCGCCCAGAATCTTCCCAATTTTTCACAACCCCAAAACATGTGCACATGATTCGCTGGCCCCGCCCACACCTCTCACACTCATCTGCTACCCCCCTGAAAGAACCCACTCATTCTAGCCCGAGTAATATGCATCCTGTGCACCACCTTAAACTGTATTCGGCTCATCCTTGCACAAGAGGAGATCCCGTTTACACTTCGCAGTACCTCACTCCATACTCCCCAATTGATCTCCATTCCCAACTCCGCTTCCCATTTCTCCTTGATTTTCACCACCCGCTCCCCTCCCTGCTCCCCCAGCCACTTATATATATCCCCAATTTTTCTCTCCCCTTCCACATCCGGAAGCAGCAGTCGCTCCAGCAGGGTGTATCCCGGCTACCGAGGGAGCCCTCTCCAGACTTTTCGTACAAATACCTGAACTCACTACCCCTCGGCAGCTCTACCCTCTCCCTTAGTTCCTCCAGACTGGCGGACCCTTCCTCCAAATACAAATCCTTCACCTTGACCAGCCCCACTTCCCTCCACCTCCTATATACACTATCCATCCTCCCCAGGCTCAAACCCATGATTCTCGCACTGCGGCATTATGACCGACATCCGTTCCATCCTAAAATGCTGCCTCAGCTGATTCCATATCTTCACTGTGGACTGCACCACTGGGCTCCCTGAATACCTACTTGGAGCCATTGGCAGTTTTGCAGTGCTTCTAATGGTTCCACATCCCAGAGAGTGCCTCAGACTTGATTCGTCTTGCTTTCAGAAATTACACCCACTCCAGAGTCTCTTTTGATTGTATTAAGCAAGGACAGACTCTATAGGGTGACACAGTGGTTATCACTGCTGCCTCACAGTGCCAGGGACCTGGGTTCAATTCCAGCCTTGGGTCACTATCTGTGTGGAGTTTGCATGTTCTACCCATATCTGCGTGGGTTTCATCCGGGTGCTCCGGTTTCCTCCCACAGTCCAAAGATGTGCAGGTTGGAGGGATTGCCTATGATAAATTGCCCCTTAGTGTCCAAAAGGTTTGTTGGGTTTACAGGGATAGGGTGGGGGTATGAGCCTAGGAAGGGTGCTCTTTCTGAGGGTCAGTGTCGACTCGATGGAACAAATGGCCTCCTTCTGCACTGTAATAATTCTATGATTCTATTTTAGTCAAGAATGTGTGAAGACTTTTGCAGATACTATCAGTTTAGTAAATACTGCCTTTTGTCCAGTGTGACAATGTAGAGTAAAATTACTGGAAACATCATAGCCTTCAGTTGTCTAGCCACACGGCGTAAAACCTAATTGTGGTTAGATTGATCATGATTGCGAGACTGAGCCAAATAGTGGGTTTCTTCAACATTATGGGTCAATTAAAGATAATCCCATCCTCTTTACAAGTCTAAATTATTCTATATGTTTCTCAACTGTAATAGAATCATAGAATTTACAGTGCAGAAGGAGGCCATTCGGCCCATCGAGTCTGCACCGGCTCCTGGAAAGAGCACCCTACCCAAGGTTAACACCTCCACCCTATCCCCATAACCCAGTCACCCCGCCCAACACTAAAGGCAATTTTGGACACTAAGGGCAATTTATCATGGCCAATCCACCTAACCTGCACATCTTTGGACTGTGGGAGGAAACCGGAACACCCGGAGGAAACCCACGCACACACGGGGAGGATGTGCAGATTCCGCACAGACAGTGATCCAAGCCGGAATCGAACCTGGGACCCTGGAGCTGTGAAGCGATTGTGCTATCCACAATGCTACCATTCTGCCCAGCTGTTTTATCATGATGCTTGCTAGTGGTGTCCCTCAGGGTTCAGTGTTGGGCCCACAATTGTTCATAATTTACATAGATGATTTGGAGTTGGGGACCAAGTGCAATGTGTCCAAATTGGCAAACGACACTGAGATGAGTGGTAAAGCAAAAAGTGCAGAAGATACTGGAAGTCTGCAGAGGGATTTGGATAGTGTAAGTGATTAGGCTAGGGTCTGGCAGGTGGAATACAATGTTGACAAATGTGAGGTTATCCATTTTGGTAGGAATAACAACAAAAGGGATTATTATCTAAATGAGAAAATATTAAAACATGCTGCTGTGCAGAGAGACCTGGGTGTCATCGTGGATGAGTCGCAAAAAGTTGGTTTACATGTGCAACAGGTGATTAAGAAGGGGAATGGAGTTTTGCACTTCATTGCTAGAGGGATGGAGTTTAATATTAAGGAGGTTATGCTGCAATTGTATACGGTGTTAGTGAGGCCACACCTGGAGTATTATATTCAGTTTTTGTCTCCTTACCTGAGAAAGGACGTACTGGCGCTGGAGGGTGTGCAGAGGAGATTCACTAGGTTAATCCCAGAGCTGAAGGGGTTGGATTACGAGGAGAGGTTGAGTAGACTGAGACTGTACTCGTTGGAATTTAGAAGGATGCGGGGTGGGGGGGGGGGGGGGGGGGGGGGGGGGGGGAATCTTATAGAAACATATAAAATTATGACGGGAATAGATAGGATAGATGCTGGGAGGTTGTTTACACTGGCGGGTGAAAGCAGAACTAGGGGGCATAGCCTCAAAATAAGGGGAAGTAGATTTAGGACTGAGCTCAGGAGGAACTTTTTCACCCAAAGGGTTGTGAATCCATGGAGTTCCCTGTCCAGTGAAGCAGTTGAGGTTCCTTCATTGAATGTTTTCAAGAGAAAGATAGATAGGTATTTTGAAGAACAAAAGGTTATGGTGTTCGGGCCGGAAAGTGGAGCTGAGTCCACAAAAGATCAGCCTGATCTCATTGAATGGCGGAGCAGGCTCGAAGGGCCAGATGGACTACTCCTGTTCCTAGTTCTTATGTTCTTATGTGACTAAAGGGATGGCATTATGGTACAATGTCTGATAATATTTACAATTTTAAATGGAACAAAGACTGTATTGTACCTTGCTTGTTTTGAATTAATCAGATGAATGAATCTGCTGAAAGGTCCTTGTTCAAAATGTTAAGTAATGTGGAATTTGTTCAGACGCTGTTGGTCCTGCTATGATTTAATCTCCAGGGGCTGGATTCTCCCCTACCCAGCGGGGCGGGGGGTCCTGGCGGGATGGAGTGGCGTGAACCACTCCGGCGTCGGGCCGCTCACCTTGAGGGGCTAGGCCCGCGCCGGAGTGGTTGCCGTCCCGCCGGCTGGCGTGGAAGGCCTTTGGCACCAGCAGTGGCTGCTGACGTCATCCCCGCGCATGCGCAAGGGAGGGGGTCAGTTCCACGTCGGCCATCGCGGAGGCTATGGCCGACGCGGAAGGAAAAGAGTGCCCCCACGGCACAGGCCCGCCCGCGGATTGATGGGCCCCAATCGCGGGCCAGGCCATCGTGGGAGCACCCCCGGGGCCAGATCGGCCCCCCCCCCCCTCCCCCAGAACCCGCCCGCGCTGCCAGTCCCGCCGGTAAGGGAGGTGGTTTGATTCACGCCAGCGGTAGAGGGATTACAGCAGCGGGACTTTGGCCCATCGCGGGTGGGAGAATCACCGGGGGGGGGGTGCCGCTGACCGGCATGGCGTGATTCCCGCCCCCGCCGAATCTCCGGTGCCGGGGAATTCGGCGGCCGGCGAGGGGTCGGAGAATCCAGCCGCAGAATTTGCAATTTTCCCTTTTATGTAATTTGCAATACTCTGTGTGAACACCAGTGACTAAAATAAATACAAAGTGAGAAACCACGATACATGTTTTTTAACACATTTCAGTGACAGTTCATTCAATTTGTAATCACTGAAAACAGGAGGTGGTGGTAGGGAAGGGGGGTGGGAATCAAAATGCTTGATTATTTGTTCTACTTTTCTGCCCAGCATGATTCGATAAATCAGGTGGTGCATTTTGTCTGGAGTTAAAACAACCCCCATGATGCACATTCCCAGTCAGGTTCACGTGAAGCGCTGGAAACTCCAAGAGGTTAACATTACTTTAAGATCATGGTAGATATGGTGGAATATTGGTCTCCATTTCCTTGACCACTTTGACCACCATTTCCTAATTGGGCATCGAAAAAAGAATAGGGGTGGCACAGTGGTACAATGGTTAGCACTGCTGCCTCACAGGTCCAGGGTCCCAGATTCAATTGCGACCTCAGGTGACTATATGGAGTCTGCATGCTCTCCCCGTGTCTGTGTGGGTTTCCTTCGGGTGCTCCAGTTTCCTCCCACAGTCCAAAGATGTGCAGGTTAGGTGGATTGGCCATGATAAATTGCCCCTAGGTGGGGTTATGGGAATAGGGTGGGGGATTGGGCCTAGGTAGGGTGCTCTTTCAAGGGCTTGAAAGGATGAATTAAAGTGGAGGACTGGGGCGGTAGAGGAGTCTAGAATGAGAGGGCATAGGTTTAAGGTGAGAGTAGAGAGATACAAGAGAGACCAGAGGGGAAATCTCTTCACACAGAGGGTGGTGAGCATCTGGAACGGGCTGCCAGAGGCAGTGGTCGAGACAAGTACAATTTTGTCCTTCAAAAAAGTTAAACAGTTACATGGGCAGGGTGTGTATCGAGGGATATGGGCCAAATGCAGGCAAGTGGGCCTAGTTTAGTGATAGAAACTGGGCGGCATGGACCAGCTGGGCCGAAGGGCCTGTTTCCATGCTGTAAACATCTATGACTCTGTCTGCTGGACAGCCTGGGTTATCAAATTAAAATGACCTTCATATCGCTCCGTTTGAAGTTGGGTTGAGCAGCCCCTTGGTGATCGTTTGCACCACCTCAGAGATAAGATTGGTGTAAGATTTCCAAAACTGCAAAGTGGCTTCTTTTGTTCTGGGATCATAGACAGGCACAAATTCAGCTATTTTAAGAATTTTTGTTTTGTTTGTAAAATTTTAAAAATAGCCAAGAGGATATCCATTTTTATATATTATAGATAAATATAAATGATAAAATTATACAATGATAAGTCTTAGTCCCTCACAAAATATATGAAGTCTTTATAGGTTTTTTTCTCCATTGCTTTATAGTTGAAGCAATCTATGTCCTCTTAGCCATGATGTGGAGATGCCGGCGTTGGACTGGGGTGAGCACAGTAAGAAGTCTTACAACACCAGGTTAGAGTCCAACAGGTTTGTTTCAAACACGAGCTTTCGGAGCACTGCTCCTTCTTCACCTGAAGAAGGAGCAGTGCTCCGAAAGCTCGTGTTTGAAACAAACCTGTTGGACTTTAACCTGGTGTTGTAAGACTTCTTACTATGTCCTCTTAGTTCTGGATATAGCTAAAAGATTTCTATTTACCAGTAAATCGATGACTTGCAGGCCACCAAAACTATTGTTTCAGTTGTAAGCAGGAAGCTTGTGGTTAGGAACAACCCGCGTCTCTCTGCCTATTTTAAAGTCCTTAGTTGAACAGGATGCTGTACAAAGAAGTTGAAGTTTTGACATGAAACAGAAGGAGCAGCATATTTCAGTTTGTGTAAAGTTTTTAATCCTGTCAGATATGGAGATAAGAAGCACCAGTCTTTGCAAAGGACCCTTGCTCATCATTCAACTGATTCTCTTTTTGCCTCATTTGGCTAGTGCAAGTAAGAAACTAATATGTTTATTTTTTTTAGTTTTAAAATATTATGTATTTCCTTTTAAAATATTAATTTTCACTCAGTGGAAAATAATGAAATTTGAAAGCATCAACATGGGTTAGTAGGAGTGGACCCTGCCTTGCCGACTTTTCTAATTTGAGTGCCATGCCAAATGGACGCTGGAAAGCCTTGTGATGTAATGTACCTGGATATTCAAGCTAAGAGTGCAGGTTAATAAGCAACTGGCTGAAAAACACTACAAGTACTAGTCAGGGGAGTGATGGCTGAGGAGATTTGCAAAATGGACTGCCCTATACTCAAAACTTGGATTCTACTCTTTCTGATCTTCATTCAAAAATACTCAAGTTAGTCAAATGCGCAAATAATGTCAGAGTGGAGTCCGACGAAGCAGCAAGGATATCAAGAGAATCTCACAATGTTCAGCCATTGTAGAGCATTAATCAACAAAGCAAGTTAAATCCTGAGCTAGATTGCCACTTTAATAGGGTGTAAGTGTGAGACAGTCATGCTATGTTGTGCTTTGGTCAGGCCACATATGGCATTTAGTTCTGGTCAGAGAAGGAAAAGTCTGAGCTTCATAGATAGCGTGAAAAATCGCTGAAAGACTAAACTTTAGCGTCAGAATTCTGAGTTGTGAGGAAAAACTTGTACTCTTTACCCTTGAAAAGATGTGAATGAAACAGAACCCTTTCGAGGTTAGGTTATTAACTGAACCTTACAATGTTAAATCAGAGTATTATTTCAGGTTTAATTGCCATGTTGGATGTAGTGAAGAGTAGGAAAGGGCAGGATTTGGATGGCAAAGACTCTGGAATTGTTCAAGAGGTAATTATGCTCTGATAATGGAACAGTAAGTTTCTTTGGTAGAAAACATTAGATAGCCCAAAGAGCCTTCCTCTTCGCCTTTATTCTCATTGTGAAAAAGGAACAACATGCAAGTTAAATAAAGGAAGATACAAAGACAAATATTGCTAAAATGTATTCATTTTGCTTCCATATTTTGGATGTAAAAATTACAATTGATACAGGGGATCAGGGGTTATGAGGAGAAGACAGCAGAATGGGGATGAGAAACGTATCAGCCATAATTGAATGGCGGAGCAGACTCGATGGGCCAAATGGCCTAATTCTACGCCTATATCTTATGGTCTTAAATAGTCTGATACAAATTGCATATTTCAACATTTGAATTTATTGTAAGAATTTCCACATAATGCTGGTGATTATTTCTCCTGTTAAAACATTAAAATTACAATGCATGTGAATGTTCCTTTAGTTCATCAGTACCGTATATTTCACACAAACATGCAATTTGGAAATGACAAATAATGATAATTCAAACCATAGTGAATCACTTAATAGGCAGACTGAAGCAATGAGAAATGTATATGTTGAAGATGTTGACCCAAAGCTACTAAATTCATTGAGAGTTTTTCTTAAATTGTCGATGCTGAAATATTTTGTTCACATTCTCCCGCGTCTGCGTGGGTCTCACCCCCACAGCCCAAAGATGTGCAGGTTAGGTGGATTGGCCACACTAAATTGTCCCTTAATTGGAAAAGAAATAATTGGGTATTCCAAATTTATTTTTAAAAATTAAGTATTGTACTCTTGGCCATTTTATTTTCTGGTTGGACCTTTCCTGTTGGTTAGCCAGCTTATGCTACAGAATACTTGTAAAATTAAAAAATAACTTATGTTAAACATCATCTCCAATCAGTACAAACCTCATTGGGAGTAGCGCAAACTTAAAAGTAGGGAGATGGCAAGTGAATTGAACAGGTATTTTGCATCGGTCTTTACTATAGTGGATACAATTAACATCCCAGAAATAGCTTTAAATCAGGAAATGGAAGGGAAGAATTACAAGAGGTAACAGAGAGGGTTCATGAGAGTAATGATGTCCATGTGCTGTACATCACAAAATGAAAAAGATTCTGAGAGTGCAGAAATGTTTGAAGTGAAATGGAAAGTTGTTGAAGCGTGCAGAGATTCATGTAATGATAAGGAAATGAGTCAGAGAGTGCAGAAATACCTGGAGTGAAATGGAAAGGAATCAGATTATACAGATATTGTTGTGATGAAATGGAAAGGAGCCAGAGAGTGCAGAGATTCCTATAGTCAAAAGGAAAGTAGTGGGAGTGTGCAGAGATTCCTGCAGTGAAATAGAAAGGAGTCAGAGTCTGGAGATTCCTGTAGTGAAATGGAAAGAAGTCAGAGAGTTCAGAAATTCCTAAGTGAAATAGAGCGGAATCAGGGAGTGAAGTGATTTCTATAGTCAAATAGAAAGAATTCAGAGTGCAGAGATTCCTATCGTGAAATTGAAAGGATACAGAGAGTGCGGAGATTCCTGCAGTGAAATGGAAAGGTGTCAGAGAGTGCGGAGATTCCTGCAGTGAAATGGAAAGATGTCAGAGAGTGCGGAGATTCCTGCAGTGAAATGGAAAGGTGTCAGAGAGTGCGGAGATTCCTGCAGTGAAATGGAAAGGTGTCAGAGAGTGCGGAGATTCCTGCAGTGAAATGGAAAGGTGTCAGAGAGTGCAGATATTCCTGCAGTGAAATTGAAAGGATACAGAGAGTGCGGAGATTCCTGCAGTGATGGAAAGGTGTCAGAGAGTGAGGAGATTCCTGCAGTGAAATGGAAAGGTGTCAGAGAGTGCGGAGATTCCTGCAGTGATGGAAAGGATACAGAGAGTGCGGAGATTCCTGCAGTGAAATGGAAAGGTGTCAGAGAGTGCGGAGATTCCTGCAGTGAAATGGAAAGGTGTCAGAGAGTGTGGAGATTCCTGCAGTGAAATGGAAAGGTGTCAGAGAGTGCGGAGATTCCTGCAGTGAAATGGAAAGGTGTCAGAGAGTGCGGAGATTCCTGCAGTGAAATGGAAAGGTGTCAGAGAGTGCAGATATTCCTGTAGTGAATTGGAAAGAAGTCAATGTGCAAAGATACCTAAAGTTCAACGGAAAGGATTCAGAGAGAATTACATGGACTTTAAAAGATATTTGATACAGTGTTGCACAACAGACTGGTGTGCAAAGTTATAGGTCATGGAATAAAAATGACAGTAATAACATGGATACTAATTTTGCAGTGACAGGAAAAAGCTGGTTCATGAATGTTTTCCAGACTGGAGCAAGATTTAGTGGTGGAGTTCCCCCCATGGGTGGGTGCTGGGACCCTTGTTTCTCCTGATACATATTAATGACCTAAATTTTGGTAAGAAGTCTTACAACACCAGGTTAAAGTCCAACATGTTTGTTTCAAACACTAGCTTTCGGAGCACTGCTCCTTCCTCAGTGCTCCGAAAGCTAATGTTTGAAACAAACATGTTGGACTTTAACCGAGTGTTGTAAGACTTCTTACTGTGTTCACCCCAGTCCAACGCCGGCATCTCCACATCATGGCTAAATTTTGGTGTACAGGACACAATTTCAAAATATGCAGATGATACAAGACATAGAAGTATTGTGAACTGTGAGGAAAGTGCAAGATTTCAAAAGGACATTTGACAGACTGTTGGAATGGGAGGATAGGTCATAGATGAAGTTGAATACAGAGAAGTGTGAAGTGGTTCATTTACTAGGAAGACATGAAAAGATAGTATAAACTAAAGGGTGCTATTTTAAATGATAGGATCAGCAGCAGAGGAGCATGGTGTATATGTGCATGAATCATTGAAGGTGGGAGGACAGTTTGAGAGTGTTGTTAATAATGCATACAACATCCTAGGCTTTATGAAAAGGAGCATAGAGTACAAGAGCAAGAAGGTTATGTTAAACTTGCATAAAAGTCTAGGTTGGCCTCAACTGGTGTATTGTATACAGTTCTTGGAGCCAAACATTAGGAAGGAAGGATGTGAAGGCATTAGAAAGTGTGCAGAAAAGATTCACGAGAACAGTTCTGGGGATGAGAAACTTTAGTCACGTAGACGGATTGAGGAAGTTGACATTACTTTCCTTGGAGAAGAGAAGTTGTGATGAGATTTGATAAAGGTATTCAAAATGATGTGAAGTCAGAACAGAATGCACAGGGAGAAACTGTTCCTACTGGTGAAAGGATCAAGGACAGGAGGGCACAGATTTAAGGTAATTAGTAAAAGAAGCAATTGAGACGTGAGGAGGAACCTTTTCATGCAGCTAGCGGTTAAGAGCTGGAATGTGTGGCTTGAAGGTGTAATAGATGCTGATTCAATAGAAGTGTTCAAGGGGGAATGTGATTATTATCTGAAAAGGAAGAATGTGCAGGGTTTTGGGAGAAGGTGGGGAATTTCTCAGAGTACATGTGCAGATACAATGGGCTGAATTTCTTCCTTCTGTGATGTAGCAATTTTGCGATTCTGCAATTAAATGCACACTGCTTTCTGCATGCATTTAGTGAATACTATTCTTTGGTAAGATCACCAGAAATAAAAGGAGGAGGCCACATAGTCTCTTCAGCCTGCTCTGCCATTCAATAAGATCATGTTGATCACTTACATTATCCTCACTTTCCCATCCTATCCCCATATCCCTTCATGCTCAAAAATCAATTGGTCTCAGTCTTGAATATACTCATCAACTGAGCATTATAGCCCTAAAGCATTTAAGAGAGATAATTCAAGACTCTCAAAACTCTGAGTGAAGACATTGTTCTTAATCTCAGTTTAAATGGCCATGGTGGTTAGCATAAATGCTTCACAGCTCCAGGGTCCCAGGTTCGATTCCCGGCTGGGTCACTGTCTGTGTGGAGTCTGCACGTCCTCCCCGTGTGTGCGTGGGTTTCCTCCAGGTGCTCCGGTTTCCTCCCACAGTCCAAAGGTGTGCCGGTTGGGTGGATTGGCCATGGTAAATTGCCCGTAGTGTCCTAAAAAGTAAGGTTTTGGGGGGGGGGGGGGGTTTGTTGGGTTACAGGTATAGGGTGGATACGTGGGTTTGAGTAGGGTGATCATTGCTCGGTACAACATCGAGGGCCGAAGGGCCTGTTCTGTGCTGTACTGTTCTATGTTCTATGTTCTATAAGACCTTATCTGAAGACTGTAATCTCCAATTCTAGACTCTCTAGCCATGGGTAACAGCATGCCAGCAACTATCCTGTCAAGCCCTATAAGAATTCCGGGCGGGATTCTCCGATCGCCGACACAGAAATCGTGTTCAGCGATCACCTGGAGAATCCCTGTTTATGGCGGAATCGGGGGCGGCGGCGTTTTTGCGATACTCCACCCCCTCAAAAACGGCAAACTCAGAACACGAAGTGTTAAAACATATAACTCCTTTTTCCACTATTTCAGTGTTAATTATTTGAAATATATTGATTAATGACTTCATTAAATTGCAGAGGAAAAATACATTTAATGCAAAAATGTTCATAAATCAGTTACTACATCACAAAGCACAATATTATGCATAGAATAATAGAAAGGTTACAGCAAAGGAGGCTATTTGGCCCATCAAGCACATGCTGGAAATCTGCAAGAGCAATTTAACTAGTCCCAGTCTCCCATCCTTTCCCTTGGGCCCTTCAATTTTTTTCCCCTTCAGGTACATACCCAATTCCCTTTTTGAAAGCCCAACTGAATCTGCTTGCACCACCCCTCCAGCAGTGCAATCCAAATTGCAACCATTTACTGTGTAAAATAAATTATCCTCATGTCACCTTTGGCTCTCATTTGCCACTCATCTTAAATCGGTGTCCTCTCATCCTCTACTTTTTCCAGACAATTTCTTTAAATAATATAGCACTTAATCAAACTTTTAGAAGTCAATATGACATCATATCAACCACATTACCTTTATCAACTCTCTCTGCTATCTCATCAAAGGACTCAACCAAGGTAGTTAAACATGATTTGCCTTTAACAAATCCATGTTAGCTTTCCTTAATTGAATGAATAACAAATGTTGCAATTAATTAAATGAGCAACAAAAACCGATCTTGCCAGCTGGCTTGTAAAGCAGAACAAGGCCAGCAGCACGGGTTCAATTCCCATACCAGCCTCTCCGAACAGTCGTCGGATCGTGGCGACTAGGGCCTTTTCACAGTAACTTCATTTGAAGCCTACTTGTGACAATAATCAATTTATTTACATTTCAAAATGGGCTCATTTTCCCAGTATACTGAAAAAAAATTCATGGTGGTCAAGCATCTGCTACTGTCCAAACACTTAGTCCGAGCATTTGGTTTGTCTACAAACCTAAGAATCACTCCTTCAACACGTACATTAAGTTCATTAATGATTGTAGTAGATACAAGGTTCCAAACATCAATCGCTGTGGCTAACCTCTTCCTGTGGAACCCTTATACAAATTGCACAGGCCTGCACATACTAATAAAACCACTATAATCCCAGGTGACTATAGAGCTGACTAGTGGTGATTTAACCTGAGGATCACCACACCTCAAGCGAAGGGCAAGGTTGAGAAGGCTTCATGAATAACCTCAACCAGTACGGGAATTGAACCCACACTGTTGGCCTATGCTCTGCATCACAAATCAGCCATCCAGCCGACTGAGGTAAACCAGGAGTAGCAACTATTAATACTTGTAGGCGGCATGGTAGCACAGTGGTTAGCACTGTTGCTTCACAGCACCAGGGAACCGGGTTCAATTCCCAGCTTGGGTTACTGTCTGTGCGGAGTCTGCACGTTCTCCCAGTGACTGCGTGGGTTTCCTCCGGGTGCTCTGGTTTCCTCTTACATTCCAAAGATGTGCAGGTTAGGTGGATTGGTCACACTAAATTGTCCCGTAGTGTCCAAAGGTTAGGTGGGGTTGCTGGGTTACAGGGATAGGGTGGAGGTGTGAGCTTAGGTGGGGTGCTCTTTCAGGGGCCTGTGTAAACTATGATTCTATGATTCTAACCCAATTGATCATAGAACATAGAACATACCATGCAGAAGGAGGCCATTCGGCCCGTCGAGTCTGCACCAACCCACTTAAGCCCTCACTTCCATCCTATCCCCGTAACCCAATAACCCCATCTAACCTTTTTGGACACTAAGGGCAATTTAGCATGGCCAATCCACCTAACCCACAGTCCAAAGACGTCTTTGGACTGTGGGAGGAAACCGGAGCACCTGGAGGAAACCCATGCAGACACGGGGAGAACGTGCAGACTCTGTGCAGACAGTGACCCAGTGGGGAATCGAGCTGTGGACCCAGGCGCTGTGATGCCGTAGTGCTAGCCACTTGTGCTACCGTGCTGATCAGGAAGGTAAAATGCAATGCCTGCTGTTTAGTACAATGACTGAAAGAGGTTACTTCCTCATGAACTAGTAACTTAATTTCTCACTAAGATGGAAAGGTTTTTTAAAATTTGGCTGCTTGCAATTTGAAAGGATCTCTTGTCTTCGAGCCATTTTAAATGCAGCTCCTTATATGAGTAACGTACATCCTAACACTTTGATTTTCCTATCAAAGGATTTCTATATGAATGCATGAGATATGAATTCAATCCCAACTATTTATGGAAACCCTATAAAACAGTTTTCATTTTCAACAGATTCATTCAAAATTTCACAGGTATGTTTGTTACAGGGCAGCTGAGACTTGGTTCCATTGGGATCCATCTTCTGGATGAGATTTTAATCCAAGGCTCTGCCTGCTCTGTCTCTCAAGTAGATGTCAAAGATCGAGTGGCACTTTTTCAAAGAAGAGACTTCTGATCAGTAATGATCCCCCAATCTTCAACACGAGAAATAGATTGCTTGTTGGACCTGGCTGTACGCAACATTGTTGCTGCATTTCCGGCATTAAGTGACCACATCTCAAAAGTACTTCTTTCCCTTCTCACCTTCTTCATTTACTCCTCCTTCCTTTCTGATTCTTTCCTATAGATGTATGCCTGGACCTGATACCAAAACATCACGGCCGGGATTCTCTGATCCTGCGGCAGGTCGGAGAATCACCGGGGGGCGCGAGAATCCCGCCACGCCACTCCGATGCCGCGCCGCTGATTCTCCACTGACCGGAGAATCGGCGCCAAGCGTGCCCGCATGGTTGCCGCGACATCGGTAGGGGGCCATTGAAAGCGGCTCCCGTGGCGATTCTCCGGGCTTGACGGGCCGAGTTCCACTGAGTCCCATCAGCGTGGTTTACTGCATTCTGGCTGCGGGGGCCGTCCTGGTGGGGGGGGGTGGGGGAATCCGACTCCGGGGGGGGCCTCCACGGCGGTCAGGCCCTCGATCGGCAGCTACCGATCAGCGGGCGCCACGCCAGGCCCCTGTAGGGCTCCCCCATGTTGCATGGGGGTCGGTGCGGAGACGGCAACAACGCGCCCATGCAGGGCCGGCTTTCAGCGCTGGAGCATACTCCTTCAGTACTCACTGTGAGGCCAACCTAGATTAAATCTTGGAATAGGACTTAAATCTACAATCTTCTGACTCGAAAACAAGAATGACATCACTGAGCCCAGGCTGACACATTGGAAAATGACTAATGTTTCATTGAAGTTACCACAGGAAAACATCAGTTTCATTGGTGCTTTATTAGCAGCACGGTGGCACAGTGATTATCACTGCAGCCTCACAGCACTAGGGACTCTGGTTCAATTGCGGCCTTGGGTGACTGTGTATGGAGTTTGCACTTTCTCCCCGTGTCTGCGTGGGTTTCCTTCGGGTGCTCCAGTTTCCTCCCAAATTCCAGAGACGTGTAGGTAGATTGGCATTGCTAAATTACTCCTTCGTGTCTGGCACGATAGCACAATGGTTGCTTCACAGCTCCAGGGTCCCAGGATCGATTCCTGGCTTGGGTCACTGTCTGTGTGGAGTCTGCACAATTTCCCTGTGTCTGTGTGGGTTTCCTCCGGGTGCTCCAGTTTCCTCCCACAAGTCCCGAAAGATGGCTGTTGGGTAATTTGGACATTCTGAATTCTCCTTTTGTGTACCCGAACAGGCGCTGGAATGTGCCTGTAACTTCATTGCAGTGTTAATGTAAGCTTACTTGTGACAATAATTATGTTATTACTATTACGATGTGCAGTTAGGTGGGGTATGGGGATAGGGTGGGAAATGTGCCTAGGTAGAGCACTCTTTCAGAGCATCAGTGCAGACTCGATGGACCAAATGGCCTCCTTCTGCACTATAGGAATTCTATGGTTCTATTGTGTAAAACAGTAATGCAGTGCAGAATATTGTGCATGAGAGGAAGATAGGTGAGACAAATCATAGAATCCCTTGCAGACACGGGGAGAATGTGCAAACTCCATACAGACAGTCACCCAAGTCCGGAATTGAACCAGGGTCCCTTGTGTTGTGAAGCAGCAGTGCTCACCATTTGGCCACCCCGTTCTAGAAATGCCCTGTTCTAGTAAATATACACTCTCCAAAGGTTTCTGGAGAAACAACACTGATGAGAGTTTGCTAATATTGGGTTTAATATCTCCTGTGGTGAATATTTGGGGACGGGGGGGGGGGGGGGGGGGGGGCTGGCATTTAATCATGCAGGAGGGTGTGTGGTGGAAACCCCAGCACCTTTCTGCCTCTTTGTCATTGGGTGGGAAGGCTCTGAACCCGGACTGACTAACTCAGCAGACAGTGAGAATTGGACCTTACTTCTCTTTTAGCCTCAGCATCACTGCATATTATTGTGTCATTGGTGAAGTAATCAGATAAATGTTTCACAAACATAGTATATCCTAAAATATCCTTTGGTTTCTGAATTTTCCAACAATATACATCACAACAGGAAAAAGGGGAGAGAAATACATTTTTAATATTTTTCAGATCTACAGGTGGGCAGTTCATGGTAATTTAAGGATCTCATCCCGCCGCTGTTGATATTCCAGTAATAGCAAGCAGGGGAATTACCACACAGAAAGCCCGAAAAGCAAACCAGCTGGCCAAGGCAAGACCTCTGTTGCCAACATTCAACTCTGCCCATTGTCTTCATGTTTTCCTTCACAGGTCAAACAGAGGACATAAACATCATTCAGCTCCCCCAGGCAATCAATATTTCAGAAGGCGAAAGTGTCACAATGACATGTTTATGGAACATCACCCACAGTGAGAGTGTTAGAGTGGGCTGGTTAAAGGACGACATGAACATTTTTACAAAAATTGACAAAGGAAAATATAAATCTGATGGAAGAGAATACATTATCGAAGAGAAGTACTCAACTCTGTCTATTACTAATACTGTTCAAAATGACTCGGGATTATATCATTGTGAAGTGTTGGTGGAGATACCGCCACCGGTCCGTCGAGCAAGTGGAGAAGGAACATTGTTAAATGTCTTTGGTAAGTTACTTTCAGAGCCAATGATTTGCCTTATTTGACGATGATGTAAAAGTAACATGGGTTTACTTGCATATTTCCCATCTAGGTAAATCCTGATTGTCATTCTAAGTTCGAATGGAGAGCTGATTCCATCTAGAATTCTAGATGGTTAAAAATAGAAGACATGCCAACATACTGGGCGTGATTTAACGGCCCTGATCAAAGCGAGCCAGTTAAATCGCGGGAGAGTCCCAAATCGTGATCCATGCCATGCACCGATTGGTTTCCAATCTAACTGGCCCGCTACAGTTGGCCTGATCTGGATCCCCCCAGGCCTGGCAAGAAACCTATATTCACCAATTAAGGCCAATCTCAATATCCTTAATAGGAAAGACCCCCTATCTAATGGCTCCCGGTGTCTCACGTCCTCCCCAAAAGGGCGCCATTCAGTACTGGTCCACACTGGCACCTCAGCACTTCTACCCTGACACTGCCAAGGTTCCTGAGTGGCACTGCAAAGCTAACAGGAGCACTGTGGGGTGCCAGGGTCAAATGGGTCCATGCCCATGAAAGGAGGGTGGAGTGGCGTATGAAGAGTGGGGTGGGGCAGTGCAGGGCAGGTATGAAGGGGCCTCTAGGAGGTTGGGGCAATGAAGGCTGGGAATCCTGGAAAGGGGGAGGGGGAAGGCCTGAAAAGGGGGGTCCTCAGCACCCCCATAGCGGAGTGTCATCACTTGGGGGGGGAGTGGGGTAATGCCCATTTGTGTGGGGGGGATGACATTGCTCGTGGGTGGGGGGTGTGGGGGGTGTGGGGGATCCACAAGCTCAAAGTGGCGGCCCAATCTCTGAGGAGCCGGTCTGGCCAGCGAGTTCAGCTCCCCAGTGCTAAACCTAAACCTAAACCAGTGAAAACTACACAGTGTAATGATATGCATAAGCAATTCTGTATGTTAATATGTTAGTCCTCCAACCAGCAGGTGGCAATAGAACTACACCACGTGACACTGCAACCTCAGGGAGTCTGGGTGAGGAGTTGTCATGGATAGTCGTGTTTTATATTAGCTCTCGTACTCTACAGTTCCTTAGTAGTATTGGTATTGTTTTCTACCCACATTATTATAATTTAATAAATCTTAACTTAGTCACAAACTAGGCGTTCTTTGGTGCACTGACTCAATCATTGCAACACACCTCAGGACCCAAAATAGAGACTAAGTATGGTTAGATGGCAGTGGGGAATCCTCCGATGGAGCCAGCGGAAAACTCCCAGAAAAACCCGCCACAAATGACACATGGAAACTTTTCCGTTAGATTGTGTTTAAGATACGCATACACTATTAACATAAGCAAAAATAAAAATATACTTTCTCCCTTTGTTTTTAATTTGTTATTTCTCTCTGGAATGTGCTGACCCATATTTGCCTATAGTTCCACCCTCTCACATCTCATGCTCATGTATATAAACACAGCCACTGAAGCTCTGACCTTCTGGAAGGACTCTTCTGCTAAATGGCAGAATCCCCCCCAAAATTGCCATTTCTGTCATTTATGCTCCACTCAAAGTCTCCCCAGATCTTTCCTTACTGAAATCTACCACTGTAACTAACCATTCCCTGTACCCTCATATTCAGTCCTCACCCCGAACCCATACCTTTATCTTTCATCAGAGCTGCTGGAATCAGGAGCAGCAACCTGGACTGACTAACTCAGCAGACAGTGAAAATTGGACTTTACTTCTCTTTTAGCCTCAGCACCATGGTATATTATTATGTGAAGTAATCAGGTAAATGCTTTTCAAACATAGTACATCCTAAATTACCCTTTAGTTTTTGAATTGCTCAACAAGATTACTGGGCTGCACGGAAGCAACCAAGGGCAAATGGAAAGCTGGAATCCGGGTTAGAACAGGAAAAGTATAAAATCTTCAGCAGTCCCAAAAAGGTTACACGAACGAAGGTTTATTTGGTAAACAGTAAAGGCATACAGCACGTTAAGTCCCAGTGGGACTACCGATCTTGCCAGTCTCAATCTGGGGCGGCTTTTAAGTACAAGATTCACAAACCCCAGTTGTTAGGCCTCCAACCCTTACCAGGGGGAGCTCGTATTCCATGAGCCCTACTGGGAGATCAATTGAGTGAGCTCTGTTGGACTCGTAACGGTTATTACAAAAAGTTTAGTCAGTAAAATTTAATTGATGCTCAGGGAAGTTTTAATCCATATTTTCACTTTTTTTTGCAACAAATAATACTGTTTTTGTGGAGCCACCCCATCCCTGTCAGGCTGCAGCTTCAGAGACCTCCTAATAGCTACCCACTCCCGTGAACATCTCAGCTCCCACATGACCTCACTCACCTCAATTAATCAGATATTGACTTCACTTTCCCATCTGCCTCCACGCTCCCGATCACTCACGCCTCTGTCCTCAAGTAAGTCAGGGACAGAGACAACGGGCTGGTATTGCAGGCTACAGGATCATGCTTTTTTTGCCATCCCACTTCCATTGCTGGCCAGGAAAATCCGGTCCTTAGGTTCACACTGAATATTGTTATCTAGTGACCTCTGCTGGAAAGTATGTCTACTTACCACCTTGGTTAAGCTCAGATTCAGGCTATGTGATGATGTTTCAGTTACATATCTTGCTAATGTAGTACTCTTAGAGCAAGATCATAGGCAACAAATTACTGACTACAGGAGGATGAATAATAAACTATTGGAGGGAAGAAAAACCTCAACCGCGTGGTGTTGGTAAAACTTTTTTAATTTGAAAAAACTGTGCACACAGGAGAGATAGAAGATAGCACTGTGGCTTCACAGCGCCAGGGTCCCAGGTTCGATTCCCCGCTGGGTCACTGTCAATGCGGAGTCTGCACGTTCTCCCTGTGTGGGTTTCCTCCAGGTGCTCCGGTTTTCTCCCACAGTCCAAAGACGTTCAGGTTAAGTGGATTGGCCATGATAAATTGCCCTTAGTGACCAAAAAGGTTAGGAGGGGTTACGGGGATAGGGTGGAAGTGAGGGCTTAAGTGGGTCGGTGCAGACTCGATGGGCTGAATGGCCTCCTTCTGCACTGTATATTCAATGAACTGTGGATCTATGAAGATACTTCAGTGGAGGGAAAAGGAGAGAGAAATACATTTTTAATATTTTTTCAGATCGACATCTCTTAAATGTCTCATATTGTAGTGGTAAATATATGTAGTAAAATAAATATTTCTTGTGAGGCAGAATAATACCTTTAGAAAAAAATTTCTTGTAAAATTCCAGTTTCCTCCTACAAGTCCCGAAAGACGTGCTGTTAAGTAATTTTGACATTCTGAGTTCTTCCTGTGTACCCGAATAGGTGCCGGAATGTGGCGACTAGGGGCATTTCATTGCAGTATTGATGTAAGCCGACTTGTGACAATAAAGATTATTATTATTATTATTATTATTTGTGGCGGGCTTTTCAGCGCGTTTCCCGCTGGCTCTGCCGGACAGTTCCCCACCGATATCAAACGACACTTAGTCACTTTTCTGGCCCTGGAGGGTTTCTCACCGATTTAGCCCACACTTCGGGTGGATTTACCAGCTATTCACGCCAGTGGGAAATTTCAGTCGCATAGGTTTTGTGGCGATGAGGGGTACTGTCAATGGGAAATCTCATTGACAATGGCAGCAACAGCAGATCCCGCTGGCAGGCCGCCTCCACTGCCGAAAAACACGCGGTGGGTTTGTGGAAAAATCCCACACTTAGAATTTTTTTCAGCACTAGGGAGCTGATCTCAGAGATACGGCTGCCATTTTGAAATGGTGCCCCGATCTTTAAGTGAGCTTGTGCCCTCCCATGGGTAATGTCACCCCCACACACATGAACATTACCCCACACCCCCCAAGTGAAGACACCCCGCTACAGGATGCCTGGAGGCCCCCTTTTCAGGCCCCTCCCCACACCCCCTTACTGGCCTGCCCCCCTCCAGGATGCCCACTAGTCAACCCCCAACCTGCAAGAGGCCACTACTTACCTGCCCTGCACATCCCCACACTTCATACATCCCCTGCATCCTCCTTTCATGTGCATGCCCCCTCTGGCCCTGACCCTTGGCAATGATACCCTGGTACCTGGGCACTCTTGCACTGCCACCTTGCTACCCAGGCAGTGAAATGAAATGAAAAAATGAAAATCGCTTATTGTCATGAGTAGGCTTCAATGAAGTTACTGTGAAAAGCCCCTAGTCGCCACATTCCGGCGCCTGTTCGGGGAGGCTGGTACGGGAATTGAACCGTGCTGCTGGCCTGCCTTGGTCTGCTTTAAAAGCCAGCGATTTAGCTCAGTGTGCTAAACCAGCTCCTTGCTAAACCAGCCCTTAAACCAGTGCTCCTGTCAGCGTGGCAATGCTACTAAGGGCACCTTGGTAGTGCCAGGATGGCAGTACCAAAATGCCTGGGGGAAGGGCCAGGGAGCCACACAGGGGCCTCCAATGGCCTTGGGGACCCCCGGGTGCCATTCCACCGGTTCACATTTGTACGGACCAGTAATGAATAACGTCCGGCTGCAGCCTCGCTGGGGAGGCTGGTAGATCGCGGGAGGCTGGTAGATCCCCGGTAAGTTTTTCTAAGTGGGTTGAAAGCCTACTCAGGCATGCACCATTTGGTCATTCATCTTTTGGGTGGGATTCTTATTCTGATACCTTGCAGGATTTGGATATATTCCGTGAGGCATAAAGGCTGCCAGGAAGCCTGCGGGGAAGCCTCTCCCGAAATCTACTGGCTTTGTTAGGCTCGGGCGCCGGTAGTTTGCGCCCTATGGCACATTTTTGGGTCCTGCGGAGTTTCTCACCGGTTTAGCCCACACTTAGAATTTTTTTCATCACTGGAAAACTGAAGTCCAAGATCAGGTCACCATTTTGAAAGGATGCCCTAATCTCTAAGTGAGCTTGTGGGTCCCCCACCCATGGGCAAAGTCACCCCCCACACACATAGGCATTACCCCACATCCCTACAAGTGAGGACACCCCATTATGGGATCCCTAGGGGTCCCCACTCTTCAGGCCCCCCCAAACCCCTTACAGGTATCCCCCTCCCGTCACCCAACCCAACCCCCACCCAGAGGCCGCTTACCTGCCCTGCACCGCCCATCCTTCATACCACCATTCCACCCTCCATTCATGGGCAGGGCCCCCTCATGACCTGACCCTTGGTAGTGCCACCCTGGCATCCAGGCACCTTTACACTGCCACCCCAGCACACTGGCAGTGCTCCTGCCAGCTTGGTAGTACCACCCAGCCACCTTGGCTGTGCCAGGGTGACAGTGCCAAGGTGCCTATGTTATGCGGGAGGGCCAGCAGGCAACTCTGTTTTATCCCTGAATACCCAGTGGTGTGTGCTGGCCTGGGAGCCTGGGAGACCACCCCCCCCCCCCCCCCAGCCCCCCAGCCCCAGGTGCCATTCCACTTGGTCCACGTTTCTGTGGACTAGTCCAGAACAGCGCCCAACCGTGGCCTCCCTGGGGAGGCTGATAGATCCGGGAGGTTGGTAGATACCAAGTAGATAGGCCTTAAGTAGGTTTAAGGCCTACTGGCGTGAGCACAGCTTAGTCCAACTCATTGTGGGCAGGTTCCTGATCCTGACGTAAGTGGGACTTGGATAGATTCCGTGAGGCGTCGTGACTGTCGGGAAGCGCGCTTCACCTGGGATCTACTGGCCATGTCACGCGTGCGCAATGTGGCCAGTGGATCATGCCTAATATCGCCTGATAAAGCTCAGTATAATATTTTTTTTTCTAATGCTCTTGCAAAGCACTTTGGGACATTTCATTATGGTAAGAACATAACATAAGAACATAAGAACTAGGAGCAGGAGTAGGCCATCTGGCCCCTCGAGCCTGCTCCGCCATTCATCTCCCATCCATCGATTCCATCTACACCTCCCGCTGCCGGGGAAAAGCAGGCAGCATAATCAAGGATCCCTCCCACCCGGCTTACTCACTTTTCCAACTTCTTCCATCGGGCAGGAGATTCAGAAGTCTGAGAACACGGACGAACAGACTCAAAAACAGCTTCTTCCCCACTGTCACCAGACTCCTAAACGACCCTTTTATGGACTGTCCTCATTAACACTACACCCTGTCTGCTTCATCCGATGCCAATGCTTATGTAGTTACATTGTATATATTGTGTAGCCCTATTATGTATTCTCATGTACTTTCTTGAATTCTGTTCAATTCCCTTTCTTCCAATGTACTGAATGATCTGTTGAGCTGCTTGCAGAAAAATACTTTTCACTGTACCTCGGTACACGTGACAATAAACAAATCCAATCCAATCCAATCCAATGAGATCATGGCTGATCTTTTGTGGACTCAGCTCCACTTTCCAGTCCGAACACCATAACCCTTAATCCCTTTATTCTTCAAAAAACTGTCTATCTTTATCTTAAAAACATTTAATGAAGGAGCTTCAACTGCTTCACTGGGCAAGGAATTCCATAGATTCACAACCCTTTGGGTGAAGAAGTTCCTCCGAAACTCAGTCCTAAATCTACTTCCCCTTATTTTGAGGCTATGCCCCCTAGTTCTGCTTTCACCCGCCAGTGGAAACAACCTGCCCGCATCTATCCTATCTATTCCCTTCATAATTTGATATGTTTCTCTAAGATTCCCCCCACATCCTTCTAAATTCCAACGAGTACAGTCCCAGGCCACTCAACCTCTCCTCGTAATCCAACCCCTTCAGCTCTGGGATTAACCTAGTGAATCTCCTCTGCACACCCTCCAGCGCCAGTACATCCTTTCTCAGGGAAGGAGACCAAAACTGAACACAATACTCCAGGTGTGGCCTCACTAACACCTTATACAATTGCAGCATAACCTCCCTAGTCTTAAACTCCGTCCCTCTAGCAATGAAGGACAAAATTCCATTCGCCTTCTTAATCACCTGTTGCACCTGTAAACCAACTTTTTTGTGATTAGTGCACGAGCACACCCATGTCTCTCTGCACAGCAGCATGTTTAATATTTTATCATTCAAATAATAATCCCTTTTGCCATTATTCCTACCAAAATGGATAACGTCACATTTGTCAACATTGTATTCCATCTGCCAGACCCTAGCCCATTCACTTAACCTATCCAAATCCCTCTGCAGACTTCCGGTATCCTCTGCATTTTTTGCTTCACCACTCATCTTAATGTCGTCTGCAAACTTGGACACATTGTACTTGGTCCCCAACTCCAAATCATCTCTATAAATTGTGAACAATTGTGGGCCCAACATTGATCCCTGAGGGTCACCAGTAGCTACTGATTGCCAGCCAGAGAAACACCCATTAATCCCCACTCTTTGCTTTCTATTAATTAACCAATCCTCTATTCATGGTATTACTTTACACTTAATGCCATGTATCTTTTTCTTATGCAGCAACCTTTTGTGTGGCACCTTGTCAAAAGCTTTCTGGAAATCCAGATATACCACATCCATTGGATCCCTGTTATCTATCGCACTGGTATGTCCTCAAAAAATTCCACTAAATTAGTTAGGCACGACCTGCCCTTTATGAACCCATGCTGCGTCTGCCCAATGGGACAATTTCCATCCAGATGCCTCGCTATTTCTTCAATGATGATAGATTCCAGCATCTTCCCTACTAGTGAAGTTAAGCTAACTGGCCGATAATTACCCGCTTTCTGCCTTCCTCCTTTTTTAAACAGTTGTGTCACATTTTCTAATTTCCAATCCGCCGGGACCACCTCAGAGTCTAGTGAATTTTAGTAAATTATCACTAGTGCATTTGCAATTACCCTAGCCATCTCTTTTAGCACTCTGGGATGCATTCCATCAGGGCCAGGAGACTTATCTACCTTTAGCCCCATTAGCTTGCCCATCACTACTTCCTTAGTGATAACAATCGTCTCAAGGTCCTCAGCTGTCATAGCCTCATTTCCATCAGTCACTGGCATGTTATTGTATCTTCCACTGTGAAGACCGACCCAAAAAACCTGTTCAGTTCCTCAGCCATTTCCTCATCTCCCATTATTATATCTCACTTCTCATCCTTTAAAGGACCAATATTTACCTTAGCCAATCTTTTTTGTTTTATATATTTGTAGAAACTTTTACTATCTGTTTTTATATTCTGAGCAAGTTTACTCTCATAATCTATGTTACTCTTCTTTATAGCTTTTTTAGTCGCTTTTTGTTGCCCCCTAAAGATTTCCCAGTCCTCTAGTCTCCCACTAATCTTTACCACTTTGTATGCTTTTTCCTTCAATTTGATACTCTCCCTTATTTCCTTAGATATCCACGGTCGATTTTCCCTCTTTCTACCGTCCTTCATTTTGTTGGCATAAACCTTTGCTGAGCACTGTGAAAAATCGCTTGGAAGGTTCTCCACTGTTCCTCAACTGTTTCACCATAAAGTATTTGCTCCCAGTCTACCTTAGCTAGCTCTTCTCTCATCCCATTGTAATCTCCTTTGTTTCAGCACAAAACACTAGTGTTTGATTTTACCTTCTCACCCTCCATCTGTATTTTAAATTCCACATATTGTGATCGCTCCTTCTGAGAGGATCCCTAACTATGAGATCATTAATCAATCCTGTCTCATTACACAGGACCAGATCTAGGACCACTTGTTCCCTCGTAGGTTCCATTACATACTGTTCTAGGAAATTATCGCGGATACATTCTATAAACTCCTCAAGGCTGCCTTGACCGACCTGGTTAAACCAATCGACATGTAGATTAAAATCCCCCATAATAACTGCTATACCATTTCTATATGCATCAGTTATTTCTTTGTTTATTGCCTGCCCCACCATAATGTTACTATTTGGTGGCCTACAGACTATTCCTTTTCGCCTTACTATTCCTGATTTCTACCCAAATGAATTCAACCTTATCCTCCATAGCACTGATGTCATCCCTTACTATTGCCCGGATGTCATCCTTAAATAACAGAGTGACACCACCTTCCTTACCATCCACTCTGTCCTTCCGAATAGTTTGATACCCTCAGATATTTAACTCCCAGTCGTGACCATCCTTTAACCATGTTTCAGTAATGGCCACTAAATCATAGTCATTCACGATGATTAGGGGAGTAGAGATAACCCCGGTAACTATAGACCAGTGAGCCTTACTTCTGTTGTGGGAAAAGTCTTGGAAAGGTTTATAAGAGATAGGATGTATAATCATCTGGAAAGGTATAATTTGATTAGAGATAGTCAACATGGTTTTGTGAAGGGTAAGTCGTGCCTCACAAACCTCATTGAGTTCTTCGAGAAGGTGACCAAACAGGTGGATGAGGGTAAAGCAGTTGACGTGGTGTATATGGATTTCAGTAAAGCATTTGATAAGGTTCCCCACGGTAGGCTATTGCAGAAAATACGGAGGCATGGGATTCAGGGTGATTTAGCAGCTTGGATCAGAAATTGGCTAGCTGATAGAAGACAAAGGGTGGTGGTTGATGGCAAATGTTCATCCTGGAGTTCAGTTACTAGTGGTGTACCACGAGGATCTGTTTTGGGGCCGTTGCTGTTTGTCATTTTTATAAATGACCTGGAGAAGGGAGTAGAAGGATGGGTGAGTAAATTTGCAGATGACACTAAAGTCGGTGGAGTTGTGGACAGTACATAAGGATGTTACAAGTTACAGAGGGACATAGATAAGCTGCAGAGCTGGGCTGACATGTGGCAAATGGAATTTAATGCAGAAAAGTGTGAAGTGATTCATTTTGGAAGGAGTAACAGGAAGACAGAGTACTGGGCTAATGGTAAGATTCTTGGTAGTGTGGATGAGCAGAGAGATCTCAGTGTCCATGTCCATAGATCCATGAAAGTTGCCACCCAGATTGACAGAGTTGTTAAGAAGGCGTACGGTGTGTTAGCTTTTATTGGTAGAGGAATTGAGTTTCGGAGCCATGAGGTCATGTTGCAGTTGTACAAAACTCTGGTGCGGCCGCATTTGGAGTATTGTGTGCAGTTCTGGTCGCCACATTATAGGAAGGATGTGAAAGCATTGGAAAGGGTACAGATTTACAAGGATGTTGCCTGGTATGGAGGGAAGATCTTATGAGGAAAGGCTGAAGGACTTGAGGCTGTTTTCGTTAGAGAAAAGAAGGTTAAGAGGTGACTTAATTGAGGCATACAAGATGATCAGAGGATTAGATAGGGTGGACATTCAGAGCCTTTTTCCTTGGATGGTGATGTCCAGCATGAGGGGACATAGCTTTAAATTGAGGGGAGATAGATATAGGACAGATGTCAGAGGTAGGTTCTTTACTCAGAGAGTAGTAAGGGCGTGGAATGCCCTGCCTGCAACAGTAGTGGACTCGCCAACACTAAACGCATTCAAATGGTCATTGGATAGGCATATTGACGATAAGGGAATAGTGTAGAGGGACTTTAGAGGGGTTTCACAGGATGGCGCAACATTGAGGGCCAAAGGGCCTGTACTGCGCTGTAATGTTCTATGTTCTATGTTCTATCTATTAGCGCCATCAACTCAAATGTCCTTACTCCGAATACTCCGAGCATTCATATAAAGGACACTTATGTTGGCTTTTATACCTCTGTTTTGAATCTTAACACCTTGATCAGTAACGTCTCCTAAGTTATTTTTCCTCCTAACTTTTCTCCTAATTTTCCTTGTCGTTGAACCCAGATCTTCATATAACAACCTGCCACGTCGCTTTCCATTTATGTTTTTACTTCCCATTTTATTCCTTTTAGTATTACTGGGCCTATTCACTGAGCTCCCCTCAGCCACTGTACCTTGTAATGTCACCCTTTTTGATTTTTGACTATGGCTTCTCTTCCTTACACTTTCCCCCTTACTGTCTTTTGTTTTTCCCTGTTTTACTACCTTCCGACTTCCTGCATCGGTTCCCACCCCCCTTCCCATTAGTTTAAACACTCCCCAACCGCTCTAGCAAATAGGACATCTGTCCCAGTCCTGCCCAGGTGTAACCCGTCCAGTTTGTACAGGTCCCACCTCCCCCAGAACCGGTCCCAATGCCCCAGGAATCTGAAACCCACCCCTGACACCATCCCTTCAGCCATGTATTCATCCTATATATCCTGTCATTTCGACTCTGACGAGCACGTGACACCGGTAGTAATCCTGAGATCACTACCTTAGAGGTCCGATTTCTTAACATCCTTCCTAGCTCCCTGTATTCTGCTTTTAGGACCTCATCCCTTTTTTTTACCTATGTCGTTTGTACCGATGTGTACCATGACCACTGGCTGTTCATCCTCCCCCTCCAGAATGTACTGTACCCACTCCGAGACATCCTTGACGCTAGCACCAGGGAGGCAACATACCATCCTGGAGTCTCGTTTGCGGCCACAGAAATGCCTGTCTATTCCCCTTACAATTGAATCCGCGATAACTATTGCACTGTCACACTTATCACCCCTCCCCTCTGCAGCAGAACCAACCGTGGTTCCACAATTCTGGCTGTTGCTGTTTTCCCCTGAGAGGCCATTCCCCTCAACAATATCCAAAGCAGTATATCTGTTCTGCAGGGGAATGGCCACAGGAGATTCCTGCACTACCTGCCTCGCTCTCTTGCTCTGTCTGGTGGTCACCCTCTGTACGTGCTCTGCACGATGCTCTCTGACTCGCGGATGCTCCACAGTGTCTCCAGCCGCCACTCCAGCTCTGAAACTCGAGCTTCCAGGAGCTGTAACTGGAGACACTTCCTGCACACATGCTGACCCTGGGGACTGGAACTGTCCCCAGCCTTCTACATGGAGCAAAAGGAGCAGACCACACCTTGGAGCTGTCCTGCCATGATTTATTCCTTTAAATTATACTTTTGAAATTAAACTTTAGAAAGATGTTTTTGTGTTGGATTATATCCAATCTCCTGTGTACTATTTAATTAGCTTTAGTAAGGGTGCGGTATAAATGTAAGTTACGGTTCAAGAAGGTGGCCCACTTCAACCTTCTCAAAGGGAACCAAGGATGTTTAATGTCAGTGTTGCTGGTGGTGCTCCTATCCCAAGAATGAATAAGAACAAATACTTGTGTAATTAATGTCCTTTTAACAATATGTGTCTTGTTTTTAACATAGTGGCCCAAACGAACAATCTGATTTTTTGGCTGTTGGCGGCAATCAGTCCCACAATGCTGATTGTGATTGTAGTTGGGTGCTGCTGTGTCAGAAAAATGAAGAACAGAAGGCGGAACGGTGAGGGTTGTGCATTTCATGTATTTGTGTCCCTCCCAGATGTAGACTTACATTATATATATTTATTTTCTTTTGTGTTTGTTTTAGGAAATATATCTAATTTAAGGAGGAGGTAAGTATGAATCAATTGCAGTACAATCTATTTATGAATATGTCAAAATGCTCAAAGGTAAAGAAAGAAAATGATGCAGAAGTAATGAATGCAGCAACAAGAAAACGGAATTCCAACTGAACTGGACCTGCCTCACCTCAGACACTCCTTTTAAAAACAAGGAGGTGGTGAATCTAGGACAGGGGAGGATCGAACTTCCTTGGAAGATCACTCCTGCACTTGTTGGTCTCACAAAGCAGTATAGAACATAAAAAGTCTTTACCTGTAAGGTCTTATCATTTTAGACACTCTGTCCAATGACCCTGCACAAAGCACATTGAGTGCGAAAGAATTTTGATTTGATTTGATTTATTGTCACATGTACCGAAGTACAGTGAAAAGTATTTTTATCTGGCTGAGGGAACGTACACAGTACGTACATAGTAGACAAAAAAAGAATAATCGACAGAGTACATTGGCAAATGGTACATCGACAAACAGTGATTGGTTACAGTGCGGAACAAGGAGCCAAACAAAGCAAATTCATGAGCAAGCGCAGCATAGGGTATCGTGAATAGTGTTCTTACAGGGAACAGATCAGTCTGAGGGAGAGTCGTTGAGGAGTCTAGTAGCTGTGGGGAAGAAGCTGTTCCTATGTCTGGATATGCGGGTCTTCAGACATCTGTATCTTCTGCCTGATGGAAGGGTCTGGAAGAAGACAAAGCCTGGGTGGGAGGGGCCTCTGATAATGCTGTCTGCCTTCCTGAGGCAGTGGGAGGTGTATACAGAATCAATGTGAGGGTGGCAAGCTTGTGTGATGCATTGGGCTGAGTTCACAACACTGCAGTTTTTGCTATTGTGGGCCAAGCAGTTGCCATATCAAGCTGCGATATAGCCGGATAGGATGCTCTCTATGGTACATCTGTAGAAGATTCCGAGAGTCGATGCAGACATGCCAAATTTCTTTAGCTTCCATAGGAAGTAGAGACGTTTTTGGGTTTTCTTGACTGTTGCATCAACTCGAGTGATTTTAGTTGGCTGCTGCTGCATCAGAAAAATGAAGAACAGAAGGTTCTGTTCATAGGGGCCTCACGGTAGCATGGTGGTTAGCATCAATGCTTCACAGCTCCAGTGTCCCAGGTTCGATTCCCGGCTGGGTCACTGTCTGTGTGGAGTCTGCACGTCCTCCCCGTGTGTGCGTGGGTTTCCTCCGGGTGCTCCGGTTTCCTCCCACAGTCCAAAGATGTGCGGGTTAGGTGGATTGGCCATGCTAAATTGCCCGTAGTGTAAGGTTAATGGGGGGATTGTCGGGTATACGGGTTACGTGGGTTTAAGTAGGGTGATCATTGTTCGGCACAACATCGAGGGCCGAAGGGCCTGTTCTGTGCTGTACTGTTCTATGTTCTATGTTCTAAGGTGGTACTACCCTTGATCTTTAAGGACATTTTTAGTTCCTGTTCTCCCTCCTGTCACCTCAGCTGAGATTGACTTTTTAAAACCAGGGCCGGGATTCTCCCCTACCTGGCGGGGCGTGATTCCCGCTCCCGCCGATTCCCGGGTGGCGGAGAATTCCGGCCACGGTGGGGGCGGGATTTACTCTGGCCCCGGGCGATTCTCTGACCCTGCGGGGGTCGGAGAATTTTGCCCCAGATATCCACCTTCACTCCACCTTCACACTAGATCTTCACTCACCCTGTAATTCATTGGCAACAATATCAAGACAATGCACCAACTGCTTTGACCAAGTAGTTTTAGCCCCTTGCCTGCTCAGATGATAGGGAACAGGCACTACTGAGAGTTAAAGATATTGACTGTGGTCACTTCTACAAGCATTATTTCCCCACAATCTAAAGAAGATGTAAGAGCACCAAAAAAAAAGTTTAGGGCAAAGATGACAAAGGAATTATGAACAAAGTGCATGTTTTGGCTAAGATGAGGGCGAGGTCAGGTGTAATGCCTGGATCTGGTATGTCTCTCTTGTCAAGACCATGAATTGGAATCAATTTGAATTGGTTTTTGGAGCAGGCAAGGAGTTGGATTAGGGGTTTGCCCCTGTCCACACTCTGAGCTCTGGCTTTGTCACTCTGATAAAGTAATAAAAAAAACCATATAAATATTAAATAGCCTTTCTGGAGCTGATGATTCGCTCCAGTCCCTGAGGCACCCATCAGCCATGGATGGTGTGAAGCGTACTAGTGGACACCATTGGAGAACAAAATTCAGGATGAAAAAAATTTTGAATTTTGTTTCTTGTTTCGAGAATATGATATAATTGGACTTCCAAAGATGTGCAGATTATTGGCCATGCTGAATTGCCCCTTAATGTCCAAAGGTTTGCAGGTTAGGTGGGATTATGGGGATAGGGTGGGGGACTGGGCCTAGGTAGGGTACTCTTTCAGAGAGTCAGTGCAGACTACATGGGTCAACTGGCATCCTTCTGCAGTGTAGCAATTCTATGATTCTGCAGTAAATAGCAATGTATTGGGCTGCCAATTTTGTGGATATAAATTAAAAGTGGAATATTGAAGGAAAGGTTTGAAGGATAAATATTTTTTCCATTTTATGTTTAAATGTACCATTTTTCTGATCTGTATAAGATTAGATTAGTTACAGGGAACACTTCCCATTTATGAGTTCTAATATTACTTCAGTTGGGGCAGCACAGTGGTGCAGTGGTTAGCACTACTGCTTTGCGGCGCCCCGGTCCCAGGTTAGATCACGACCCTGGGTTACTGTCCGTGTGGAGTTTGCACATTCTCCCCATGTCTGCGTGGGCCTCACCTCCACAACCCACAGATGTGCAGTGTAGGTAGATTGGCCACGCTAAATTGCCCCTCAATTGGAAAAAAAGAATTGGATACTCTTTCAAAAAAAATTTCAAGTAAAAAATTTTTTAAAATAGAATATTACTTCAGTTGTCTTCTTACTTCTCATAGTTTTCGATCACACGCAATTTCTGCGGAACTAACTGAAAAACGAGGCAAAATATCACAAACAAAAGGTAAATGAGAAAACAAGGCTCTTTGGAGTAGATCTTGACTTTGTGTAATCGTATAAAACAGATGATTGTGTTTGATCCCCCATTGCACCACTCTCCTGATTTAAAGATGCAAATCTGGCTGCTGACTCTCTGATTCATTTTTCACTATCAGACCAAGAACATATCTACCTCTTTTACATCCAGTGAGCTTTTACTCTTAAATAGTTGTCCACCATGCAGAGTACAGCAGACACAGATCAGTGGCCTCTTCAAATGTGAATATCAAATTAGCCTTCTATGAGAATATAAATCAAGACAAATAGTTGTTTGATAGTACAAAACTTGAATATTGGCCCTATCAGCAACTTTGTAAATAGGGCCCAAGCCATTTGCTCACTGTACTAGGTTAATGCTAAATAAAGTGCATCAAAATCGTCCAGTGGGATGGTTGATATGATGTTCAGATCATCATACGAACATAGGCATTCGGAGCAAGAGTAGGCTACTCGGCCCCTCAAGCCTGTTCTGCCATTCAATGAGATCATGGCTGATCTGATTGCAAGGAACTTCAACTGAACACTTCTGCCTACTCCAATAATTTCACCCCTTTACTTATCAAAAATCTATCTGCCTCCACCTTTAAAATATTCAAAGACTCTGGGTGGGATTCTCCAGCCCAGCCCACCTGGTGACAGGAAATTCCCGCCCGAGGTCAATGGGCCTTTCCATGGTCCGTGTCCCACCCGTGGCGATCTTTCAGCGGGTAGGGTGGAAGAATTCAACCCACTGCTTCCAACATCTTTTGAGGAAGAGAGTTCCAAACACTCACGACCCTAGACATTTTCCTCATCTCTGTCTTAAATAGGCAACCCCTTATTTTTGAACACTGAGCCCCTAGTTCTAGATTCTTCCACAGGAAGAAACATCCTCTCCACATCGACCCTGTCAAGACACATCAGGATCTTACATGTTTCAATCATGTCACCTTTTACTCTTCTAATCTCCAGTGATACAAGCCTCACCTGTCCAACCTTTCCTCGTAAAACAATGCTCTCATTCCAGATATTAGTTTCGTAAACATTTTCTGAACTGTTTTGAATACATTTAAATCTTTCCTTAAATAAGGAGACCAATACTGTATGCAGTATTCCAGATGCGGTCTCGCCAATGCCCTGTGTAATTGAAGTATAACCTTCTAACTTTGCATTAAATTCACCTTGCAACAATCAATAACATTCTCTGGCTACTTGTTGTACCTACAGACTAACCTTTTGAGATTCATACACTTGGAATTCATACACTTGGACACACATACCCCACTGCATCTCAAAGCTCTGTAATCTCTCACTATTTAGATAATATATTTTTTTGTTCTTCCTGGCAGAATGGACAATTTCACATCTTCCCACATTATACTCCATTTGCCAGATCTTTGCCCACTCAGTTAACCTATTCATGCTCCTTTGTAGCCTCCTTATGTCTCCTTCACATTTCACTTTCCTGCCTAACTTTGTGCATTAGTAAATATACCTTTGGTCGCTTCACCCAAGTCATTTATATAGATTGTAAATGTTGAGGCCCCAGCGCTGATCTCCATGGCATATTACATCATGTCAACCAGGAAAAGGCCTATTTATGTCAACTCTCAGTTTCCTGTTGATTAGCCTATCTTCTAACCATGCTAATATGTTACCCCCTACATCATGAGCTTTTATTTTCTGTAACATCCTTTGATGTGACACCTTATCAAATGCTTTCTGGAAATCCAAGTACAGCACATCCTTTCCCTTTTTTCCACAACACATGTTACTTCTTCAAAGAACTCCAATAAATTGGTTAAACATGATTCCCCTCATGTTGATTCTACCTGATTACCTAGAATTCATCTAAGTGCCCAGCTATAACTTCTTTAATAATGGCCTCTAACATTTCCCTATGACAGATTTTAAGCTGCTCCTATGTAGTTCCTGCTTTCTGTTTCCTTTCCTTTTTGAATAAGGGAGTTACATTCTCAATTTTCCAATCTAATGGAACCCTCCCCGAATCTGGCAAATTTGGAAAATGCACCAATGTATCAACTATATCACTAGCCACTTCTTTTAAGACCCTAGGATAAAGTCTATCGGGACCTGGAGACTGGTACGCCTGCAGCTTCAAAAGTTTGCTCAGACCCAGTTCCCTGCTGATTGTAATTTTCTTCAGTTTCCTCCCTTTCATTGCTCGATTTACAGATTTTTCGTGGATGCTACTTGTGTCCTCTATAGTGAAGACTGATGCAAAAAACCTGTTCAATTCATCTTCCATCTCCTTATATTCCATTATCAATTCCCTAAACTCATTCGGGCAAAGCTGGGCAAGCAACTGCTCCATGCTGCATTCACCATGGCAATGCCTCTACCAATTAGAGTCAACTTGCCAACAAATCAGCACTCTTTTCCCATGCCGTATAAATTGTTCTTGCCCCATTACAGTTGGAAAAGTCTTGTGAGCTATCCTGATGAGTGCAAGACAAAAAAACTTTGATAGCATGTCTCTTTTTTCGGGAATAAATTTAGAGTTTTTTCACAGTACAGTAATGAATTACGTTATTATTATGAACAGTAAATTCAAAGTAGATCTGTCAGGAAAATATGCTGCAGGTTACCCTGTTGTCTCTTCTTTCATCTTCTCCACAATGGGATTGGAGTTGCCACAACGCTATCCAAACATCTTTTCCATCTCCTCCTGTGAGTCACCCATTCTTCTTCCAATCGTATGGTGTAGTGATATTTTCACCAGACTAGTCATTCAGAGACTAGGCATAATGTTCTGGGGAACTGGGTTCAAGTCCCACCATGGCAGATGGTGAAATTTGAATTCAATAAAAATCTGCAATTAAAAGTCATGACAGATGACTATAAAACCATTGTTGATAGTCAAAAATCCTTCTGGTTCACTAACGTCCCTAAGGGAAGAAAATCTGCCGTCCTTATCTGGACTGGCCTACCTATGACTCCAGACCCTCAGCAATGTGGTTGACTGCCCTTTGAAACAGTCTAGCAAACCACTCAGTCCAAAGGCAATAAATGCTGGCCCAACCAACAACACCTGACCTTCCTCTTTTCCTTCTTCCTGACAGTCCACCTCCATCACTCACCTCATTTCCTCTCTTGTCAGCTATTTTGTTTGCATTGTCATCTATTCCTAGAATTCTTCTTTCTCCTCTGGTCCACACCCACTCTTTGGTGCATAACAATGAACCATTTTCCACATTTTGCCCCGATTCCTAGCTTTATTTTGATGATTTTTTTCACTGATTCTGTCCACTGACCACACCTTATCCTTCAATTACACGCTCAGTACTATTCCAAAATGATTTATTTTCCTGTCCAATTTCTCCTGCTTTGCTGTTTCCTGGAGGCCTATAATTTGTATCCTCTTCTCACCATCAGATCAGTTACTTCACTGCTTCTCCCTGTCAGGTTACTGACATTTAGATTTAATGCCGCCACAGTCCCAGAGGACCATAGACTGCTCTCCCTTTTGAGAACTGACTGGTGGTGATTTAATCTGATTGTCACCACACCTCAGGCGAGAGGCAGCATTAAGAAGGTGGGGCCAACATGAGTAAGCTCAGTCGGTATGGGAATTGAACCTGCGCTCCAGTACTGTAGAATTGGAAAAACTATTTGAAACTTAATCCAGTTTGGCGCGTATTTTTCAGGAGGGTCTTGAAATTAATACATTTTAAAATCATTCAACACTAATTTATATATCCTAAGAAACCCAGGCAAAACATTTCTAAATTACCTCTAATGTAACATTTCTGAGGCGCTATCTTCTGCTTGTGCTATTTTCAGTTGAACGTGAACGTCACATTGTCTTATCAATTGACTATAGCCTGATATTTATTAATAATAGTGTCATTTGATATTTCCTCTGCAGCCAGTTCTGTGTATGAAAACTCTTCTATAATACAGAAAGAAGCTCTTAAGCAGAAGATAGAAAAAAGGTGAATAATTCTTTGCTGTACATGAAGGAAAGGCTCCAGTCAGCACGGTTGATTCTGCATGGCTAATATTATGACAAATAGTTGCTGTCCTTCTGCATGGATCCTTTTTTTAAATGTGTGACAAAGGTAATCTTTCCCTCCTCACCCTTCTTGGCCTGTCTCCAGCTTCTGACACAGTTGTCCGCACCATCCTCCACCAACATCTCGTCACAGTAGTCCAGCTGGATGGCACTGCCCTTATGTGGTTCCATTCTTATCTATCTAATTGTGGCCAAGAACCACTTGCAATGGCTTCTCTTCCTGCTCCTGCACCAGTACCTATGGTATTCCCCAAGATCTATCCTGGGCCTCTTCCTATGTCTCACTGACATGCTGCCCCTCGGTGACAGCACTCAAAGATGCAGTATTCGTTTTCACATGTACGCTAATGATACTCAACTTCGCCGCCACCTTTCTTGACTCCCCCACTTTTGCTAAATTATGGGACTGCTTATCTGACATCCAGTACTAGATGAGCAGAAAATTGCTCAAATTGCTCCAATTAAATATTGGTCCCCACTCCAAGTTCTGTTCTTTAGCTACTGACTCCATCTGTTCACCACCTTCATGTCATATTTGATCCCCAGTTGAGATTCCAACCTTATCTGTGCTATAACTGAGACTGCCTATTTCTATTTCCATAACATGCGATGATACGTACATGCAAACAAGGAGCAAGAGTAGGCCATTCTGCCCCTTGAAACTGCTCTACCATTTAACAAGATCATGGCTGATCTGATTGTAACCTCAAAACTGCATTCTACCTATCCCCGATAACCTTTCACCCCCTTGCTGACCAAGAATCTATCCACCTCTGCCTTAAAAATGTTCAAAGATGTTGCTTCCACTGCCTCGTCAGGAAGAGTTCCAAAGATTCACGACCCTCTAACAGAATAAATTTTGCTTCATCACTTTTAAATGGGATACTTCTTATTTTTAAACAGTGACCCCTAGTTCCAGATTCTCCCACAAGAGGAAATATTCTCTCCACATCAACCACATCAAACCCCCTCAGTATCGTATAGCCACGTTTCCCATCCTGGAGCCTAAGTGCTCCTACCAGTGGAGAACCGGGATTGGTTTCTGCTGCCGCTGGAAGCAGGGCTAAGGTGCAAGTCTCTCTCTTTAACCAGGAAAATATATGCATGGTGGAGAGTTTGCTGGATTCAGTCAGAATCCCGGTAATCTCCCCACAACACTAATCCTGCCCCTCCCCCAACTGACAAGGCAAGGCGTCCTTCCTCTCCCCCTCACCATAGGAATAAGGGGTCACCCCCTCCCCCGCAGCACACATTTACGAGGGTGACTCGACCATCAGAGACACCCATCAGTCACCCCCACATTATACCTGAAGAGCAGGCCAGGCAGTACAGTGAAAAATCACTGCATTTTCACATACCTGCCTCTAAAATCTGCTCCTCAGACAAACGTCTTTAAAGCAGCAGCTGTTACAAGTGTCAGAGGCTTCCTCAAAAGCCAAGTACCCTTGAAAGGGCTTCAAATCCCCTGACAGCCATTGAAATCCAAATCTTCCATTCAACTTCACACAGCAATACATTTCATTAGCCAGTGATTGACAGTTTTATTAGTCTAGACACAGGGCTTGGTGGATTGATTTTTTATCTTTCCTTTCACGCTTGAATTCACCTCAATTACCCTGCTCAGATGCCAACCACAATGCTTATAAACACCCTTGCTATGATTGACCGCTCCTCACCACATCAAAAGCAGCTAAGTGATTTTCTTTCCTCTTTTTCATCTCGGAGTCTACCGCATCAGTGCCATTCTTGGGCAACTTCAACCAAAGCCGGCTGGAGGATTTCCCGCTGTGGAAGTTGATGCATATCGAAGGTGTGGTAAATTGGGCTTCAATCCCATAGATTAAATTGAAATGGATGCAAATCACTGATTTGCTTCCTCACGTTGGCATGAGGTCGGTAACACACTAAGGACATGATGTGACCATCAATTCACTAGAGACACGATTGGAAGTAAACTGTGGTTTTAATAGTCTTACAACTGAGCCTGCCTGCGACCAGAGGAACTGAGAGCAGGCTCACGGCTGCAGCACTTTATACTTCCGGTAGTGGGAGGGGCCATGGGCGGAGCCATGGGCGGAGCCAAGGGTGGAGCGCTATACAAGCTCCTCATCTCCCCCTATGGGCAGAGCCGCGCAACGTCTCACATACAGAGCCCACAAGGACATAATACAATGCAATGCAATACAGTGTGAATTACAATACAGTATAATTCACCACAGGACACCAGCAGGGAATTGGAGCATCGCAACGGGCTTGGTGTCAGGGACCAAACCCATTTTTCGTGGGACACTCCATTCTCTGTTCGATTGGGAATCCCAATTATGGCATCAGGCAATGGAGAATCCACCCCATAATTTCCCTTACACAAAACAATTTTGACTCTGCCTGTTTGCCTTGAGCTTATCCAAGTGCCCTGCTATAACTTACTTCATAATAGCTTCTAACATTTTCCCTTTGACAGGTGTTAGACTAACTGGCCTGTAGTTCCCACTTTCTGTCTCACTCTCTTTTTCAATAATGAAGTTACATTTGCTATCTTCCAATCTATGGAACCTTCCATGAATCTAGAGAATTTGGGAAAATTAAAACCAATGCATCACCTATCTCACTAGACACTTAATTTAAGATCCCAGGGTGAAGTCCATCAGGACCTCGGCTCTTATCAGATCGCAGCTCCAACAATTTACTCAGTGCCACTTCTCTGGTGACTGTAATTTTTTGGAGTTCCTCCTCTTCCATTTCCTGGTTTTTAGCTGCTTTTGGGATGTTACTTGTATCGTCTATAGAGAAGACTGATACAAAATATCTATTCAATTGAAAATGAAAAAAATGAAAATCGCTTATTGTCACGAGTAGGCTTCAATGAAGTTACTGTGAAAAGTCCCTAGTCGCCACATTCCGGCGCCTGTCCAGGGAGGCTGGTACGGGAATTGAACCATGCTGCTGGCCTGCTTGGTCTGCTTTAAAAGCCAGCGATTTAGCTGAGTGAGCTAAACCAGCCCCTCATCTGCCACCTCCATGTTTTCCATTAACAATTTTCCAGACTCACTTTCTACAGGGCCAATGCTCATTTTGTTAACATCTCTTTAAAATATTTCTAAACTAATAATAATCTTTATTAGTGACAATAAAGATTATTATTATTAGTGTCACAAGTAGGCTTACATTAACACTGCAATGAAAATCCTGTGAAAATGCCCTAGTCGCCACACTATGGTGCCTGTTTGAGTACACTGAGGGAGAATTCAGAATGTCCAATTTACCGAACAAGCAGGTCTTTTGGTTCTTGTGGGAGGAAACCCAGGCAGACACGGAGAGAAATGCAGACTCTGCACAGACAGTGTCCCAAGCTGGGAATTGAACCCGGATCCCTGCTGCTGTGAAACAACAGTGCTAACCATTGTGCTACCATGCCACACTGTCCCTCTCACAAATGAACACCAACACAAAGAATTCATTTCGAACCCTACCTACATCCTCTGGCTCCACACACAAATTACTACTGGTGCTTAATGTCCTTTACCACAACAGTCTTGAATCTAACGGAGTTATGATCGCTATCTGAAAGATGCTCCCCCACTGATACTTCAACCGCCTGCCCAGCTTCGTTTATGAAAATTAATCCAGGACCACTCCTTCTCTTATAGGTCCTTCTACGTACTGGCTTAAAAAGTTCTCCCGGATGCATTTTAAGAATTCTCCTCCCTCTAAACTTTTCACATTATGACTATCCCAGTTAATGTTGGGAAGTTGAAATCCCCCACTATTACTACTGTATTACTTTTACACTTCTGAAATTTGCCTACATTTCTGCTCTTTTATTTCTCTTGGATTTTTAGAGGGGGCTGTAGAACACTCCTATCAATGTGATTGCTCCTTGTTGCTTTTTATGTTGTACCCATATGGCTTCAGTTGAAGAGCCTTCTAGGATGTCATCCCTCCTTACTACTGTAATTAATTCCCTGATCCGAATGGTGACACCCTTTCTCTTTTACCTCTGTTTATTTGTTTGTTTATTTGTTTATTGTCACGTGTACCAAGGTACAGTGAAAAGTATTTTTCTACGAACAGCTCAATAGATCATTAAGTACATGAAAAGAAAAGGCAATAAAAGAAAATACATAATAGGGCAATACAAGGTACACAATGTAACTAGATAGCACCAGCATCAGGTGAAGCATACAGGAGTGTAGTGTTAATCAGGTCAATCCATCAGAGGGTCGTTTAGGAGTCTGGTAACAGTGGGGAAGAAGCTGTTTTTGAGTCTGTTTGTGCGTGTTCTCAGACTTCTGTATCTCCTGTCCGATGGGAGAAGTTGGAAGAGTGAGTAGGCCAGGTGGGAGGGGTCTTTGATTATGCTGCCCGCTTTCCCCAGGCAGCGGGAGGTGTAAATGGAATCAATGGATGGGAGGCAGGTTTGTGTGATGAACTGGGCGGTATTCACGACTGTCTGAAGTTTCTTGCAGTCTTGTGCTGAGCAGTTGCCATACCAGGCTGTGATGCAGTCAGATAGGATACTTTCTATAGTGCATCCGTAAGAGTTGGTAAGTGTGGACATGTTGAATTTCCTTAGTTTTCTGACGAATAATAGGCGCTGTTGTGCTTTCTTGGTGGTTGCGCGGTACCCCACGCGCGGTGGCTTTACGGAATGCGCCGGCCCCGACGCAACATGGCGCGGGGGTTCTGGGGCCGGACCCGCAACAAAGTAGGCCTGGAGGGGGGGGGAGAAGAGGCTGGCCCGCCGATTAGTGGGCCCCGATCGCGGGCCAGACCCCATAAGAGGCCCCCCCCACAGGCCACCCCCTGACCCTTCGTGCAGAGTTCCCGCCGGCAGTGACCAGGTGTGGACGGCGCCGGAGGGACTCTGCTTTTTCCGCGCGGCCGCTTGGCCCACCCGGGCCGGAGAATCGACGGCCCGGCCTCATACAGCGGCCGGCGCTGCACCAAACGCACCGGTGCAAATTGCGCTGACTCTCCGCACCTCGGAAAATCTCGGACGGCGTGGTAGTCGGCGGCTCGGTTGTGGTGAATATCCGGCCCGGCACAGGGCTGAGAGAATCGCGCCCCTTGTATTAAAATAAGTACCATTCAATCTTGCCAATCTTCTAATTTTGGCTGTGCATCTATTCCTGCTGCACCTTCCTTCAGGATCTCGGCCCCCTGCCAAGCTAGTTTAAACCATCCCCAACAGTAGTAGCATCCTCCCGGCAAAGACACTGGTTCCATTTTGGTGCAGGTGCAAACCTTCCACCTTTTACAGGATCCACTGTCCACAAAAACGGTCCTAATGTCCCAGAAATCTAAAGCCCTCCCTCTAGCACCATCTCTCCAGCCACACATTCATCTGGACTAACCTCTTATTTCTATACTCATGAGCACATGGCACTGGAAGTAATTCAGAGATTACTACCTTCTGGGTCCTGTTTTTAAATCTACTTCTTAGCTCCTTAAATTCCGTTTGCAGGACCTCAAGCCTTTTTCTGCCTATATTGTTGGTCTCAATGTGTACCACAATATCTGTCTGTTTGCCCTCCTCATTCAGTATACGCTGCAGCCATTCAGTAACATCCATGACCCTGGCACCAGGGAAACAATTTACTGTCATGATATGCAAACATACAACCAATGAATACTCAGAATAGGACACAACCAATGGGCAGTCAGGACACTCAGAGGTGGCATCACCACAAGGGGGCATGATATAAACACTATAAAAAGGGATGAGGCACTCACACCCTGCCTCTTTCCACAGACAGACATCTAGAGAGTTAGACAGGGTAGATCAGCAGCATCACACCCCAGCACATGGCTTAGAGCAAGCTGGTACAGTTAGACTGAGTTACTAGTTAGATTACCAGAGAGTTAAACTCATTTGAGAACTGTTTTAATAATTCAATAAACACTTTGAACACATTTCAGAGTCTGGAGCATCATTTAGTTAAGACTGCATCAAGTAGCAGCCTCTATTATCTGAAGCAGCAGAACACAACATTTACCATCCTGGAATCTCTTTTGCGGCCAAATTTAGCAAAATTAGCAACCATACCTTCAGTACCTGCATCCAACTCATTTATATAATTGTAAAAAATTGAGGCCCAGTACTCACCATTCACCACTTGTTTCATCCTGTCAACCAGAAAAGACCGATTTACGTAAACTTTCTGTTTCCTGTTGGTTCACTAATTATTAATAACACAAGACTTGTATCTCTATGCAATAATATACACGGCTCCGTACTAAACTACACCTAACAACTAAGATGACCTTTACTTAACTTCGAGTGACCCACATTGTGCGAGATAAGGCCTTTATCCGGGTCCACGTGGTTGGTTGGAAGTCTTCAGGTTCGTCACGGCTGGGCTCGTCCTTCAGGTAGCGATCGCGGGTCCTTGAACTGGGCTAGTTGATATGCTGCAATTGATCACACACAGGCCATTCCAAAAGAGACCAATCTCTAGTGCGCAGGGCTGTTTATCCTTTGTCTCTTTTGCGCCATTTTGGGCGGTCCTTACTCCAGGTCCAATGGATCAATCGGGTTTTCGATCACCCTCACTGACCTTAGCCAATTAGGGGGCAGATACCTCGGTGGCTGGGCGGGTCCTAGCTATCATTGTCCTAGGCACGTAGGCCTTTCCAAATAAGGGGGGGTAGCACCAGTTAGTCTACTATCATTGATGATCCTTAGTGCGACTGCTATTGCCTTGGGGAAAATGGTAACTGATTCTCAATGGATGCGAGTTTCAGCCAAGTCTGGTTTCTTTGCACAATACAGAGGCTGTGTACCTGTCTGTGTCCCAAATTGACCACAACTCCCATGGTCCTTTGCAGGTGGCCATTTTACATGGCTACATTCCGTCCTCTTGATTCTGAACGCGAAACGTGGTGGATCACAGTCTTGATCCCATAGTCTACCTTATCAAGCTGGCCACTGGTCAGTCAGTTAAGATCCTACTCTACTCTGTCCTAGAATTCATTGTATAATTTTGCCTACTACCTTATCACATACATTCATTAAAACAATTCACTACAACTGGCTATTTTATATCAAAACTAAATTCATATAAAGTAATTAAACTTAAATTCATAATAAACGGTTGGTTGCTAACTAAACTTTTTATGCTGCACGTATGCTGCTGTTTTTACATAACAAACTTATTTGCAGCATAAAATTTAATACAGCAGCATCATATTCTTCCTTCTTATCACATTTCATCAGTACAGAGGCCCAAAGAGTCCATTTAGCAGCGGTTATCACAGTTTTTGTAAGTTGTACATTCTTAGTAGAGTTCTATTGGATTCCAAAGAGGGGGGCCCAAACTGTGTATATAGGGGGCCGGGAGGCTTTTGCCTTCCATTTATGGAGTTTGAATGTGAGGACTACACTATAGATTACTGCAATCAGGAGGAGGGTCTCTGTTATGTATGAGAGTGGGTTCCATTTTGCAATGCCTTCCCACCAGGTGGGGGTTTCAGTCTCTATCTCTAACAGTTGTTGTGTGGTATCCTGACTGGAGGTGGTCTGTGGGGTGTTGTCACTCAGGGCTGGTTTAGGTCCTACTCTAATTATGTGTATTGCCAAATTACCTTTAGTGGGTTTCCCAGGGCAATTTTGTCCGATTCTCATTGTGTTCCCTGCAATTATATTTAAACATCCAATTTCGGGGCACCCTTCTTAGTAAGTTCCCACCAATCTTCTGTTCCGGTTCTGCTAATGTAACATTCTGATGTGAACCCTTTGGGCTTTCTGTAAATTGTCCATTGGTTATTGCACCCAAAATATGACGATTGTATTCTTACGCACCTATAGGGTGCCACTCTCACTTTCCTCTGCATCTAGGGGACGGTACCACAGACCGCCGGGCTGTGGAAAGTCTTGGGTATGTTGTGCTCAGATTTCGGTAAGTGCGGCAATTATCCAGACGAAGATGATGGGTGCTGGGTTCATCCTGCGGTGTCTGGTTTCTGTGTAATCCTAGGGAATCAAGCATAGTATCATCTCAGTATCGTTGGTTAATATCTGTGTGTGTTAGTCTTTCTCTCTTAGTTCCAATTTCCCTTTATGATTGTCATCATGTGTGACTCCCCCATTTTGTTTTAAAAAGAATTTTGGAGAGGTACTAATCCAAGTATCTCAATTCAAGTATTCAAGTGTCTCACAGCTGGTGTGGTCGATGCGTGGAGTGGATGGATGGTTTCTTCAACCGTTCTCCATCTTTACTAGCAATCATGAGAGGTTGAGGCTTTGCTTAACCAGCCGAATTTCAGGGCAGCCACTTTTATAGGACGAGATTCTCCGCAAATGCGGAGAATCGTAAAGGCTGCCGTGGGACAGGCCGTGACCCATGGCAGCCTTCACGCGCACTTCCGGGGCCGATTCTCCCCCCCGGGCGGGGCTAGGAGCGTGGCCCCGTGCGTCACGGCGGCACGGCCTTGACGACGATTCGTGGCGTGGGTCAGGCGTGGGGGGGGGAGAATAGCGGGAGGGCGTGAAAAATTTCGGGAGGCCCTCCCGCTATTCTCCCACCCGGCGTGGGGGGTGGAGAATCGCGCCCATAGAGTTTCATCCCAGAGACTCAGAGGTAGCAGCAGAGATCAGCAACCAGTGTTTTAAGAGCAAATAGTATTTGGAAGTGACCCGAAGGGGTCTGAAAGAACAGTGGAAGAAACAATGGTGTAGATTTGAAGCGGAAAGGAAGATTTAAGACCTGCCCAAAGAAGTAAAGGGTGTAGTAAACCATTCCAGACAGCATGATGAGAAACGTGGGGTGAATGTGCGCCGCTGCAGGACAAGAATGGGTGAGATCCCCGGGCAGGGCGGGGATTAGTGCTGTTACTCCACTACCTGAGCGTGATTGACTGGATAATTCAGGTAGGGCGGGGATCAGTGCCGTGATTCCCTACCTGGATGACCAGGATGAACAGGAAGAATTTGTAGTCTTATTGTAGCATTCAACTGCCATTGGTCAGTAGACCACGTCTGACGGTTTAATCAGAAGAATAATTATGACTGCATAGCCGAGTGTCGGGCTGACATAGATTAAAACCATGTTTTGGAGAGAAGAGGAGGTTAAAATAAGAAGACGGGCAGGGTCCATCAGAAATTTGGACACCTTAATTCTTATTTGCGTGCATCAGTTCCGTTCAATCATTTCCCAGAAGGGGCTCATCGCTTAAATCATCACCTTCTCCTGGTTGCCAGGCTCGTGTCTGCAGATTCCAGGCGGTAGCCATGTAGGCCTGTGGGTGGTCCGATTTGTCATGTCTTACCAACCTGTAGCAATTGTCACAGTGCCAAAAGGGAGTATCGGGTTTGTCGTGTGACGGAGAGGAGTCGGGAACTGGTGTCCTGGAAGTGGAAGCAATGTTGCTGGGAGTGGGCGTAGGAAAAGTCGTTGGGCAGGGACGGCCGTACAAGGGATTGGAAAAATCCAAGGCGTCGTTCCGGGGGCTAAGGTAGCTGACGGTGGGGAAGTCGCTGGGGATGATAGGGATGATTTATAGGGCTGGTTTATTTCATTGGGCTAGACAGCAGGTTTGTAATGCAGAACAAGGCCAGCAGCGCGGGTTCAATTCCCGTACCAACTTACCCCAACAGGCGTCGAAATGTGGCAACTAGGGGCCTTTCACAGTAACTTCATACTAGTGACAATAAAAGATTATTATAGGCAGCACGGGCGCATTGTGGTTAGCACAATTGCTTCACAGCTCCAGGGTACCAGGTTCGATTCCGGCTTGGGTCACTGTCTATGCGAACTCTGCACATCCTCCCCGTGTGTGCATGGGTTTCCTCCGGGTGCTTCGGTTTTCTCCCACAGTCCAAAGATGTGCAGGTCAGATGGATTGGCCATGATAAATTGCCTTAGTGTCCAAAATTGCCCTTAGTGTTGGGTAGGGTTGCTGGGTAATGGGGATAGGGTGGAGGTGTGTGGTTGGGTAGGGTGCTCTTTCCAAGAGCCGGTGCAGACGCGATGGGCTGAATGGCCTCCTTCTGCACTGTAAATTCTATGATAGTCAAATCCGGGAGGCTCTCACCAGAGTCAAGTTCGAGGTTGAAACCTGTGAGTGTGGGCGGAGTCGAGGGGAGAGTGTCGTTCAGAGGGGGGGTAGGGTTGGGGTGGAGGCGTTGGGCTGAGTCGTCAGTGGGAAGAGCGTCATCCTCTCCCATTACCAAGGCTAAGTGGTGGGTGTGGCTACGTCGTGATCCATAGAGTTTGAATTGGTCGATGTGGAACCAACCAGTCTTACCGTTGGGGTACGCTATCTTGTACACAGAGGGGGTTACTTTGTCAGAGATGGAGTAGGGGCCTGCAAATTTAGGGGCTCGGAAGGAGCATAACTTTCTGGCCGACTGTATTGTAGTAGTTACCACTGTGTATTATATTGTATATATGGGTATTACGATAAGGCCCCTGTACTACAGGTACGGGATAGATCTCTGCCTGCTTACTCCACCCAGTAGGCGGAGTATAAATGTATGTGCTCTCCGAACAGCAGCTGGAGGAGGCCACACATCTCTGTGTAATAAAGCCTCAATTACATTCTACTCTCGTCTCATCGTAATTGATTGTGCATCAATTTATTACACAGAGATTTTTCAGAGATGGACCTCTACATCAAGCTGGATCGCCTACAGCTGCATCCTCAAGCAGACAACGCCAAAAAAGTACTTCGAACATTGGCTAGCTTTCTTTGAAGCATACATTAGGTCTGCGACTGATCCAATCTCAGAGGCACAGAAGCTCCAGATTCTGTACGCGTGACTGAGCTCCAACGTTTTTCCCCTCGTCCGTGACCCGCCTACCTTCGCAGAGGCAATGGCGCTACTGATGGAGAATTAGGCTCAGCAAACCAACAAGATCAACGCCAGGCACATACTGTCCACGCGGCGCCAACTTCCCAGTGAGTCTGCGGAAGATTTCTGGTGTGCCCTGCTTACCCTGGTGAGAGATTGTGATTGCCAGGCTGTTTCGGCCTCTGAACATTCAAAACTTCTAATGAGAGATGCGTTCGTTACGGGCATAGAGTCGAACTACATCCGCCAGCGCCTCTTAGAAGGGGCCACGCTTGACCTCGCTGCAATTAAGAAACTAGCGCTCTCGCTCACAGTTGCCTCATGCAACGTACAGGCTTATGCCCCCGACCGCACGGCCCACCCCTCCTGTGCATCATGGACCCTGCCAGCGGCCACCTCATCGTGGACCCCATCAGCAACCGCCACAAGCCAACCCCATGCTTGCGCCACGCGGCAGCCATCCAACCCCGGTAGACCCAAGTGCTACTTCTGCGGACAGACAAAACACCCCTGGCAGCCCGCCCGGCGCGGAGCGTGCTCTGCAAGGCCTGTGGCATGAAAGGATATTTCACTGCAGTGTGCCAGACCCGCTCAATCACCGCTATTGTTCCGGCAGCCCCCACATGCGGCTAGTGGGCGCCGGAATCTTCCTCTCCTCAGACCACGTGCGGCCTGTGGTCGCCGCCATCTTGCTCCACTCACAACACGTGTGGCCCGTAGGCGCCGCCATCTTGCTTGCCTCAGAAGCAATGGGTGCTGCCATCTTGCCTGCCCCAGGACACGTGCGGCCCGTGGGACCCGTCTCAGGACTCCCGCCCATCCGGCACCTCATCGGGCCGCTCATCGCCTGCAACCGCCGATGACCAGCCACGTCTCGCCTCAGTCACAATCGACTAGTTTCGACTGCACAACCTCGCGACCGCCCCGATACGGTAAGGCGCTGCTCTCTCACAGTACACCTCGCTAACCAAAGAATCTCCCTAGCCACCGGATCCCACTCCGTGGCAATCCGGGGGTACTGCATCGCCACCCTCACCGTCCAGGGCGTAGAGTACAGCTGCTTCCGTCTCTATGTTCTCCCCAACCTCTGCGTTGCCTTGCTACTCGGCCTGGACTTCCAGTGCAACCTCCAGAGCCTAACCCTGAAATTTGACGGGCCCCTACCACCCCTTACTGTTTGCGGCCTCGCAACCCTTACGATCGACCCGCCTTCCCTTTTTGCAAACCTCACCCCGGATTGCAAACCCGTCGCCACCAGGAGCAGATGGTACAGCGCCCAGGACAGGACCTTCATCAGGTCTGTGGTCCAGCGGCTGCTGCGGGAAGGTATTATCGAGGCCAGCAACAGCCCCTGGAGAGCCCAAGTGGTAGAGGTGAAAACCGGGGAGAAAATCAGGATGGTCATTGACTACAGTCAGACCATCAATCGGTACACGCAGCTCGACGCATACCCCCTCCCACGCATATCTGATATGGTCAATCAGATTGCACAATACCTGGTCTTCTCGACAGTGGACCTGAAATCTGCCTACCACCAGCTCCCCATCTGTGAGGCGGACCGCCCATACACTGCGTTTGAAGCAGACGGCCGCCTTTACCATTTCCTTAGGGTTCCCTTCGGCATCACCAACGGGGTCTCGGTCTTCCAACGGAAGATGGACAGAATGGTTGACCGGTACGGGCTGCGGGCCACTTTCCCGTACCTGGACAATGTCACCATCTGCGGCCACGACCAGCAGGACCATGACGCTAACCTTTCCAAATTTCTCCACACCATTACACTCCTCAACTTACAACAAGGAGAACTGTGTGTTCAGCACGAACCGATTAGCCATCCTCGGCTATGTGTTCAGAACCGAGTACTAGGGCCCGACCCCGACCGTATGTGCCCCTTCATGGAACTCATCCTCCCCCACAGCCCCAAGGTATTCAAACGATGCCTGGGGTTATTTTCGTACTACGGCCAGTGGGTCCCAAACGATGTGGACAAGGCCCACCCACTCATTCAATCCACCGCTTTCCCACTGACGGCCGAGGCTCACCAGGCCTTCAACCGTATCAAGGCCGACATCGCCAAAGCCGCGATGCATGCGGTCAATGAGACACTCCCCTTCCAAGTCGAGAGCGATGCATCAGACCCTCAACCAGGCAGGCAGACCCGTGGCATTCTTTTCCCGCACCCTCCAAGCCTCCGAAATTCGGCATTCCTCCGTCGAAAAGGAGGCCCAAGCCATCGCTGGAGCTGTGCGGCATTGGAGGCAATACCTGGCTGGCAGGAGATTCACTCTCCCCACTGACCAACGGTCGGTTGCCTTCATGTTTAACAACACACAGGGGGGTAAGATCAAAAATGATAAAATTTTGAGGTGGAGGATCGAGCTCTCCACCTACAATTACGAGATTTTTTATCGCCCCGGTAAGCTCAACGAGCCCCCTGATGCCCTAATCCAAGGCACATGTGCCAACGCACAAGTGGGCTGACTCTGCACCCTGCACGATGATCTCTGTCACCCAGGAGTTGCCCGGTTTTACCACTTCATTAAGACCCACAATCTGCTATACTCCATCGAGGAAGTCAGGGCTATCACCAGAGACTGCCAGGTCTGCGCAGAGCGTAAACTGCACTTCTACCGGCCAGACCGTGCGTGCCTGGTGAAGGCCTCCCGCCCCTTTGAACACCTCAGCGTGGACTTCAAAGGGCCCCTCCCCTCCACCGACCGCAACACGGACTTTCTTAATATGGTCAACGAGTATTCCCGATTCCCCTTCGCCGTCCCATGCCCCGATATGACGTCTGCCACGGTCATCAAAGCCCTCAACACCATCTTCGCTCTGTTTGGTTTCCCCGCCTACGTCCACAGCGACCGGGGATCCTCATTTATGAGCGATGAGCTGCGCCAGTACTTGCTCAACAGGGGCATTGCCTCGAGCAGGATGACCAGCTACAACCCCCGGGGAAACGGGCAGGTGGAGCGAGAGAATGGGACAGTCTGGAGGGCCGTCCAGCTGGCCCTATGTTCCAGAAATCTCCTGGCCTCCCACTGGCAGGAGGTCCTCCCCGACGCTCTTCACTCCATTCAGTCGCTCCTGTGCACCGCAACTAATGAAACCCCCCATGAACGTCTCTTTGCCTTCCCTAGGAAGTCTACCTCCAGGGTTTCGCTTCCAACATGGTTGGCAGCTCCAGGACCTGTTCTCCTCTGCAAGCACGTGCAGCTCCACAAGGCGGACCCGTTGGTTGAGAGGGTACAGATTCTCCACGCAAACCCACCTACGTAGCCGCCAAGACACAGTCTCCCTCAAGGACCTGGCACCACCTGGGTCCCCACACCCACTCCTGCCCCGGCACCACCCTCCCTCCCCCCAGCACACCCCACCACAGCCCCCGCTCCAGGACAATCCGTCCTCCCCTTGCTCCCACCTGGGGATGAAGAGGATTTCGACACGCTCCCGGAGTCACCGAAGACCAAGCCGACGCCTGAGTCGCCACCAGCACTGCGGCGCTCTCAACGACAGATCAAGGCACCCGATTGTCTATATTTGTAACCTTCTCTGTAATTTTAAAACTAATCTGTATGTATATCGTTTTCCACCACCCCCGCTGGACTCATTTTTAACAGGGAGTGAATGTGGTAGTCACCACTGTGGATTATGTTGTACATATGGCTATTACAGTGAGGCCCCTGTTCTACAGGTATGGGGGTAGATCCCTGCCTACTGGCTCTATAAATGTGTGGGCTCTCCAAACAGCAGCTATTTCACCACTGCTATAGGAGGCCACACATCTCTGTGTAATAAAACCTCAATTACATTCTACTCTCATCTCGTCGTAATTAATAGTGCATCATGTATACTCTATGGGGTGAACCTTTTTGTCAAAGCTGGCTTTACTCTGCTTTTTCCTAGCACCTAGTCAGACAGCAGCAGCTAGTTGTGTCGCTTTAATGTTTTCTGTGACCCGTTGGACTACTTTTTCATGGGTGAGCATAGTTACTGCGGGATTTGCCAAATCGAGCCCGAATAAATATTTAATGCCTTTCATGGGTCTCCCTGTCTTAAGGGTGTGGGGGATGAAACCTGTGGAACTGGAAACTGTGTTCCTGATAATCATGAGAGCAAAGGGTAGTACCGTGCCCCAATTGAATTGTTCTGCTTTACCCTTTTCCTGATGATCGTTTTTAAAGTGTGGTTCATGCACTCCACTATGCCGCTGGAGTGGGGGTGGTAGGCTATATGGAATTTCTGTTTGATACCGAAAATGGTCATAACGTTTTGCATGACTGCTGGTGAAGACAGAACCTGATTTGACTCAATGCTGCGTGGAAGACCCCAGCACGTAAAGATCTGATGGGTCAAAATTTTAGCGGTGGCCTTTGCTGTGTTTGAACGTGTGAGGAATGTTTCGACCCATTTTGTAAATGTATCTATGACAAACTGCATGTACTTGAAACCATTTCTGCAGTGGGGGAGGGGACCACTAATCAATTTGCAGATTTGTCCAGGGGCCTTCTACAGGTCGGGTGTGTCCTAATTGTCCCTTCTTTGCATAATGTTCTGGATTGTTCTGGGCGCAAATGAGGCAATTCTCAACATAATGTGTGACATCGCTTTTCAATTCGGGCCACCAGCAAAAGGGTCTGAAATGGGCATTGGTTGTGTCATTCCCTGATGTCCGTGTCCGTCATGGAATTGGTAGATTAACTGGTTTCTGTCTTGGGTAGGGACTGTGGTGATATGCATCACTGTAAATACACAAGGGGTTAAAGTAAATACACGTAGACTTAAGCATGGGCTTAAGTGGGATGCTCTTTACAAGTGTTAGTGCAGACCCAATGGGCCGAATGGCCTCCTTCTGCACTGTAAATTCCATGATTCTATATGACTAGCGAGACACTAGAGGGAGCACCAGAGACATGACACACAGACATTCAACCAATAGGCCAGTAAGATAGGACACGACCAATGGGCATTCAAGATACACACAGAGGTAACACTACCACAGAGGGGGGATTACACCAACCCATATAAAAGGACACAGCACACATGATCTTCCTCTTTCCAGTGGAGACTCTCAGTGAGTACACAGGGTTGATTTGAAACACATCATACCCACCACGTGGATTGTAGCAGACTGGTTAGATAGTCTGAGTAGCTATAGCAGGATTAACAGGAGAGTCGAATTCAAGTAGGAGAATTGTTAACAGTTTAATAAATGTGTTAAAGCTATCACCAAGTCTGAACCTTCCTTTGTCAGAGTACACATCAAGGAAGCAGCTTATGCTACGTCAAGAGCATAACAAAACAGGGACCACATAAATTCCGTCCTTTAACACTATTCCGTCCTGTATTGTGCCATTCAGTACCTGTTTAAGGGAGTAATCTGCTTTCTGTGCCTGAGATAAATCCTCAATATTGGTTTGGGAGACCTGGATTGAATGTATCTGTTCACACTCGGGGGATGCCAGAAGTGACCAGTGTGTGATCCAGCTTTAGCTGAGACGTCGGCCTTGTGATTCTTGGCGGGGGGGGGGGGGGGGGGGGGGGGGAGAGGTGTGATGATGGCTCTTTACTTTGATGATGCCGTATGTGTGGCCGGTGGCTTTTTAAAGAATATGTTTCAGGAGAGGGGTGGAGGGTAGGGATTTTCCGTTGGCGGATACACTAACCTCGAGATTCCCATAGGGAATTCTGTTAGACTGTAGCAAACATACAAGCTGTCGGACTGGAAAAGGAGTCTGGATGATCAATTACATAAGCCATGGCTGCCAGTTCGGCTGCCTGCGAACCCACGTGGCCGGGTAATTTTAAAGATACCACTTCTAGTGGGTGTCCCTGTGAGTCCTCCATGTAAATTCCGCATCCTGTGACTCTTACTCCATCCTCAACAGGTGAGGAGCCATCTACATAGATATTTACTGTGTCCACTGTGTCTTGGGAACTTTGTGTCTCACCGTTTACACATGGGTGTAGCGAGTTGGGAACAAAGGGACCTGTGGGGTGTGTGGCTGCAATAATCTGGCATTCGTGTGGGATCCCTGCGTATTTTAAATTGTCTGCTAAGAACGTGTAGGTCTTGATGCGTTTCACAGAAATATCCCTGCCTTGTAATAAGAGTGTCCAGCGAGCTGCTCTGATCTGGCTAACTGAACCATCCTTTAGTTTGCCGCCTAACAACAGTTGGGTGGTGGTGTGCTCGGTTAATATCGTGACTGGGTTGAGGCCTGTAATGTAGGCGAAGTACTGGACTGCCCAGAAGACTGCAAGCAAGTGCCTTTCACAGGCAGAAAATCCTTGTTCTACGGCATCTAAAACTCTAGAGGCATAGGCTACCATTCCTAATCGGTCGAGGCGTTCCTGCAGGAGCACTGCTGAGAGGGTTCGGTCGGTGGTTGCTACCTCTATGGCATGGGGCAAGTCAGGTTCGGGAACTTGTAAAGCGGGAGCTGTACCTATGGCGTCTGTGTGCTGGGAAAGACAATTCCATGGGGTGTTCTTTTTCAGAAGCTCCGAGAGCGGGGTGGCCTTGATGGCAAAACTACCAATATAATTTCTGCAGTATCCCACTAAACCTAGAAATGAGTGGAGTGCACTTACATTACGGGGCAGGGGTAATTTCACAATGGAGTCAATTCGTTTTTGTTCAATTTCACGTTTGCCATGGATAATAGTGGTGCCTAAATAAAGTACCTTTTCCCTCAATATCTGTGCCTTTTTGGGGTTTACCTTACATCTGATGGACTGGAGCAGGGTTAGTAATTTGGCCAATAGAGCCACGTGCTCTTCCCTGGTATCGGTTTGCAGGAGCAGGTCATTTACATACTGAATTAGGCATTTGTGGCGGGAAAATTTGGAAAGAAATTTGGAAGCTGGCTGTCTGTGGAAAATGGAGGGGGAGTTATGGAAGCCTTGGGGGAGACATGGCCACGTGCACTGTTGTCCTTGAAAAGTGAATGCGAAAATATACTGGCAAGCCCGATCTAGGGGAATGGACCAAAAACCATTGCTGATATCCAGTACGGTGAAATACTTTGCTTGCACTCCCTGCTTAAGCATGGTCACAGGACCCGTGGCAACGGTGCGGGCTGTTAAAGGGGTCACTTTGTTTAGTTTGCGGTAGTCAATGGTGAGTTGCCATGAACCATCTGGTTTCTTTACAGGCCAAATCAGGGCATTATTAGTGGAAGCTAGGGGTCGAATCACTCCTTGTTTTAACAGACTGTTAATTACCATTAAAATTTCGCCCTCAGCCTGCTGTGGAAATCCATACTGATTCTGTGGTTTGGGGGACCTGAGATCATTATCGTACCTGGAATTCAGTTCACTTCTGGATCAGATGGACCAGAACGGATTAGAGGCCACAATATACCCAGAACTAGCCAGGAACACGCATGGATAAATGAAGGTAGAAGAGAGGAACATTACCCCTGAGAACAGTACCTGGGTGGAGGGGTTGGGCTGTTGGGGTCGTTGGTAGTGTGGGGGATTTTGTCTGCAATCGCGGGCGAAATGTCCTACTTGTCCACAATTGTAACGTGAACAGCGTGGCCAATCCACCTACCCTGCATATTTTCGGGTTGTGGGGGTGAAACCCACGCAGACATGGGGAGAATGTGCAAACTCCACATGGACAGTGATCCGGGGCCAGGATTGAACCAGGGTCCTCAGCCGTGAGCCAGCAGTGCTAACCATTGCGCCACCCTCCAAGTCATTAACATATAGTAAATAGTTGGGGCCTGAGGACTGAAACCTGTGGTACCCCATCTTGCCAACCAGAAGAAGACCCATTTACCCTGACTCTCTGCCTTCTGTCGGTTAGCCAATCCAAGCTCATAAAATACCCCCAATCCCAGGTGATCGTACCTTGTGTATTAACCTTTTGGAAGTCCAGATATTCTATATCTACAGGATCCCTTTTATCCATTTGGCTTGTTATATCTTCTAGCAAATTAGTCAAACACGATTTGCCCTTCATAAAACCATGTTGACTCTGATGGATTGCATTTTGACTTTGCCAATGTTCTGTTAAGAGCATAAGACCATAAGACATAGGAGCAGAATTAGGCTACTCGGCCCATCGAGTCTGCTCCGCCATTCATTCATGGCTGATATTTTTCTCATCCACATTCTCCTGCCTTCTGCCCATCACTCCTGATCCCCTTCCTTCCTTACTAATGGATTCCAACAATTTCCCAATGACAGAATTTAATCTGTGTTTCCTACTTTCTGCCTCCCTCCTTTTTGAATAAAGGCGTTACATTACCATTTTTACACTCCACAGGATCCTTTCCCGCATTGAGGGAATTTTGGAATATTATAACCAATGGATCCACTGCCACTTCCTTTAAGACCCTAGGATATAGGCCATCAGGGCCAGGAGTCTTGTCTGCATTCAACCCCAATAGTGTATTCAGTACTTTTGCTCTATTGATGATGATTGTTCTATGTTCCCCCTTTTCTATTTGCTCTGCATTATCTCTTACTATTGGGATAGTACTCGTGTCTTCCACCATGAAAAATTAGGCAAAATATGGGTGGCACGATAGCACAGTGAGTAGCACTGTTCCTTCACAACTCCAGGCTCACAGGTTCAATTCCCGGCTTGGGTCACTGTCTGTATGGAGTCTGTACATTCTCCCGGTGTCTGCATGGATTTCCTCCAGGTGCTCAGGTTTCCTCCCACAAGTCCCAAAAGACGTGCTGTTAGGCAATTTAGACATTCTGAATTCTCCCTCTGTGTACCCGAACAGGCGCCGGAATGTGGTGACTCGGAGCTTTTCACAGTAACTTCATTGCAGTGTTAATGTAAGCCTACTTGTGACAATAAAGATTATTATTTATTATTAAAAATATTGATTTTTGGCATCTCTATTTCTGTGTTCCACACTATGAACTCCCTGGTCTAATCCTCCAAGGGACCAACATTCACTTTCGCTACTCTCTTACCTTTTATGTTAATAGAAGCTTTTCCTATCCTTTTTTATATTTTGTGATGATTTTCTTTCATAATTAACCTTTGCTTTTTTCTAACATTTTTAGTAACCCTCTGTTGATCTTTAAAATTTTCCCAATCTTCCAGCCTGCCACTGGCCTTTGGAATATAGTATGTCTTCATTTTTATCTTTATGTTCTCTTCAACTTCCTTGCTTAGCCATGGATTTTTATTCCCCTTTTGCAATCTTTTCTCCAGTCTGGTTGGGAGGAGTTGAATATTTCCTTAAACAACTGCCACTGCTCATCATCTGCCCAACCTTTTAGTATTCCTGCCCAGTCCACTTGGGCCAAAACTGTCCTCATGCCAATGTATTGGCTTTGTTTAACTCCAAAATGCTAATGTGGGACTCCAGTTTCTTGTCCTCAAACTGAATTTGAAATTCTATCATTCTCTGAACTGTTCCCTGGAGGATCCTTAACTATAAGGCCATTAATCAATCCCTGCTCATTGCATAATACCAAATCCATAATAGCCTGCTCCCGGTTGGTTCCAAATCATATTGCTCCAAGTAACAATCTCTAATACATTCAATGAACACTCCCTCGAGGCTACCCTTGCCAATTTGATTAATCCAGTCTATATGCATATTAAAATCACCCACGATCAATGTCGTACCTTCCTTACAAGTCGCCAGTATTTTGTTGTTTATACTGTGTCCCACTGCAAAATTTCTATTTGGGGACCTATAGATTATTTCCACCATGAACTTCTTTCCATTGCTATTTCTTATTTCCACGCAGACTGATTCCACATCTTGATCTCCAGTGCTTAAATCATTTCTCACTACAACACTGATCCCTTCCTTTACTAGAAAAGCTACACCCGTTCCTTTCCTTTCTGTCTATCCTTCCAGAATATTGAGTACCATTGGATATTCAACTCCCAGGCCTGGTCTCCTTGTAACCATGTCTCAGTAATTGCCACTAAATCATACCCCTTTGTCTCGATTTGTGCTGTTAACTCATTAATTTTGTTCCGAATGCTTTGTGCATTCAGACACAAAGCCTGTAAGTTTGTTCTATTATAACATTTCCCAACTCTTGTATGATTACTTGGTGCAATGTGACGTTCAAACATCCTGTCCCTTCTTTTGATTTTCTGGTAACAATCTGCCTCACCATTAATCTGCTCACCTATCTTCTCCGTTAACTTTGATTTTCTAATTTTCCATTCAACTGCACTCTCTCCCCGACTAGTTAGTTTAAAGCCCTATCTACAGCCCAAGTTACGCGTGTCGCCAGGGCTCCGGTTCCAGCATGATTCAAGTGAAGACTATCCCATCAGAACAGCTCCCTCCTTTCCCAATACTGGTGCCAATGTCCCATGAATTCAAACTGATTTCTCCCACACCATTCTTTGAGCCACGCATTTATCTGTTTAATCTTACTGACCCTGTGCCAATTAGCTCACAGCTCAGGTAGTAATCCAGAGATTAGTAACTTTTCGTTTCTGCTTTTTAATTTGCTCCTAGCTGCTCATATTCCCTGAGCCGAACATCTATTCTTGTTCTACCTATGTTGTTGGTACCACAACAACTTTCCCCTCCCACTCCAAGTTCCATAGCAGCCCAGATGAGATAGCCTGAACCCTGGCAACACAACTTCAATCCTGGTCACAGAGAGCAGCGTCTATACCCCGAACTAGAATACATTTCTCCCCCCAATTGAATGGCTCCCTGTACCACAGTACTGTGGTCAGTTTGCTCATCTTCCCTCCAGTCCCCATTCTCGTCCACACAGGGAGCAAGAATCTCAAAGCTGTTGGACAAGATCAAGTGTTAGGGTTCTTGCAATCCTACCTCCTGGATTCCTCTACCTGCCTCACTCATAGTCACACCCTCCTGTCCCTAACCACTGGCCAAATTCAAGATAATTAATCTAAGGGGTGTGACTGCCTCCTGAAACAAAGCGTTGAGGTAACTCACCCCCTACCTGATGTGAAGCAATGCCCGAAGCACAGATTCCAGCTCATCAACTCTGAGCCGAAGTTCCTCGAGCAATGAACACTTGGTACAAATGTAGTCACTAGGAACCACAATGGGCTCCACCAGATCCTACATTATGCAAGTACAACACATCGCCTAGTCCTGTATCTCTATTTTATTGAATTAGTTTTTAACTTTTTGTTTACATTTCCAACTTGTTTTTCGTTTTTGTAATCTGTAAAAATATTTCTCCTCTTTACCTTTAATCTCAAAACAATTTAGAATGGCTAATTCTAATTAGTAGTTTTTTAACAACCAATGAATTTACCACTTTCCTGTTACATCACACCTGGATTGTTTTTCAAACTCAAACCGCTACTTGAGTCAACATGTCCGTCCCCCCCCCCCCCCCCCCCCCCCCCCCCAGGTCCAGCTGTGTCCACTCCCCTTAAGTGAAGATCCGGAGCCTTATCCTCTGTCTGAGTAGAGGTGTTCCTCGCAAATCCGCTGTCTCTGCTCCCAGGAGGTAGGTGAAGGCCCCGAGCCTCACGCTGTATTTATCCTCTGTCCAAGCAGAGGTGCCCCTCACAGGTCCGGCTGTCACTGCTTTCCGAAGGCAATGTTAGAATCTGAGGGTGATGGATTTTTGTTAACCAAATTTATTAAGATATATGGTGGGAGTATGCAGGTCCATTATGGTTTGATTTAATGGTGGCATAGCCTCCAGGAGCCAAGTAGCTTACTCTTGTTCCTGTGTTGTAACAATGGCTGAAATTACTGCTGCCATAATTAGCTGGGACATTTGAGCCATAAATTGTGTCCTGCAGCATTGATTTACCGTTGTAAGCCGCACCAGTTACCAGGAAATTCCAGGCCATTGCATTCGATAACATTGACCGAGATAGATATTCTGCAATGTTGCATGATTTATTTTGTAGAGATAGGTGAAAAGTTTGAAAAAAAATTCCTTAGCGAGCAAATAGATTAAGTTGCATCTATGACAGCAGATTGAGGAAAGAACAGGCTAAATGGACGAATGCCCCTTTCTGACTCCATGGTTATGTTGATATAATATTGTTGAAAAGCAGCAGAGATAAATAGTAGATAAATTTAGTAACAACGGTTAGCTGTATGAATATTTTAATATTTTTGTATCACTATTTATATTCAGTCAAAACGTTTTTATTAATCCATAATATTCAATTTATGTTATAAAATTTCTGTTGCAGAGCTCGATTGTATATAAATAGTGCAGAACTCAGCGTTTCTCATCAGAAAATTGAGGATAAATCAGGTAAGAATATTATGCGCTCATTCAAAACATAGCCAGTGTCTTACGCAGAATTTGGGCATCATTTTAGGATTTAGCACTCCCAGCACAAACTTTCATATGATGGGAGAGTGGAGCACAAACTATTAAGTGGTGATCAGGGTACCTGATCAATGATAAATCATGTGGGTGTATTGACCTCCGTGTTAGAATAACTCAATATATGTTCTTGTCCACAAAACTGTGATCTGGAAATGCTAATTTTAAGATTTGTCTCTTGTCATGTGAGCATCCCTTTAAGAAAGGCTTTGTTTTACCACATGGCTTGTAGCATGGCTTCAGTGATGTCATTTTGTGGGTGGTGCTGGGCTGTGGCTGTCAGGTGAGAGGCGGTTTAGTGTTTTGGTTTCATTTTCGGTTTGTTCGTTTGGACTGCGGGAAGTTTCCCTGTGTTCTCTGTTTTATTTTAAAGCTGTTCCAGTGAACTGAAAGGACATTGGGTGTGGCAAACTGTCATGATAACTTTAAAGTTAGAGTTGCTTTCCGGAAACAGTTTAGAATCTGCTGGTTGGAAACTAGACCAGAATCTCAGGGAAAGGAGCAGTCCCATTCAATTGAGATTGTGCTGGGCCACGCCCTTGAAAGGGATTTTGGTTTTATTGGATTCTGTATTGAATTGGAACAGTTATTAAGGAGGATTCATTAAGAGTTATATACATAGATTACTGCAGCTGTTGTGTTTTTTTTTCATGTTCGTAATTGATAAAAGATTTTTGCCAAGTGTTTTGTATATGTTAACTACATTCTTATAATAAACTTTGTTTTGATAAAAGTGCCTAGGAAGCCTGATGAATTACACTTGAATTGAAGGCTTTTGTGCTCATCCTAGACAAATTCAACAAAAACGTTATAGGTCAGGTGAGCTTCATAATACACTTTGGAGATCCTTAGCCCTGGCCCATAACACTCTTAATTAGATCAAGTCCTTATAAAAATATAATTAGTACATGATTGCATGTGATACATACAGATGGGTAATGTCATCATTATTTTTTGCCGGAATCTGGGTATGTGTCTCCCTATTTGCTGAAGTTTCCCACTTTCTCGGGGAATCAACACCAGGTGAAAGTCCAACATGTTTGTTTCAAACACTAGTTTTCGGAGCACTGCTCCTTCCTCGGGTTGGACATGTTGGACTTTAACCAGGTGTTGTAAGACTTCTTACTGTGCTCACCCCAGTCCAACGCCGGCATCTCCACATCGGGGGATCAAAGGTGATCTTTCCATTTCCGCCACTATTGCGATGATCTGATACAATTCTTTCAAGTCCTTCTGCATTCCAAGTGACTATTAATATAATGGCCGTGATTCTCCAATCCCACGGCCGAGTTCTGACACTGGCGTGAAAAGCGGTGCGAACCACTCCGGCGTCAATGCTCCTCGATTGTCAGGTACGCACCCCTTCCTAGGGGGCTTGGTCGGCACCGGAGTGGTCTCCGCTGCTTCAGTCGGCGCAGTACGGCCGGCGTGGGTTTGCGCATGCGGGTGTGTTCCCGTCTCCGCGCTGGCCCCCGGGAAATATGGCGGAGCCCTATAGAGGCTCGGCGTTCAGGAACATAGGCCCCCACTGAAGCAGCCCACCAGCCGATTGGTAGGCTCCATTTACGGGCTAGGCCACCGTGAAGGCCCCCGCGGGGTCAGATACCCCTGCCTCCCCCAACCAGGATGGCCCCCGCTGACAGAAGTTCCAGGTCCCGCCGTGTGGGACCAAACGTGACCCACGCAGATGGGACTTGGCCGAACTAGGCGGGCACTCGACCCGTCAAATAGCCGGGGGGGGGGGGGGGGCGCTTTCAACAGCTCCCGACCGGCGCGGTGGCGATCCCGCGAGTGCCCATGAATCGGCGCCGGAGAATCGGCGAGCCATGTCAGGGCGGCATGGAGCGATTCTGTGGCCCCCCCTCCCAGGATTCTCCAACCCAGCGCGGGGTCGGAGAACCCCGGCTAATGTGTGTGTACTGTATATGGTTGCACAGTTACTTTCAGCAGTAATTTGTTATGTTTAAAATGGACTATGTCCAATAATTTCCCTCTCCTCTCCCTTCACAATGACTAAAAAACGTAAAAAAAACAATTGAGTACGGTGTGGTGAATGTATAATATAAATTCACACTCTGTAACACTGTGTCCCTGTGGGCTCTGTCTGTGAGCCGTTGTGCGGCTCTGCCCACAGCGGGTGATGAGGAGCATGTACAGGGCTCCATCCTTGGCTCCGCCCACAACCGGAAGTATAAAGTGCTGCGGTCTTGCGAGCCTGCCTTCAGTTCAGCTAGAGGCAGGCAGGCTCAGTTGTAAGTCGATTAAAGCCACAGTTTACTTCTACTCGTGTCCTTGAGTGAATTGATGGTCGCATCAATTTAATCGACTTAAAAAACTACCATGGAATCAGCCCTCAAACCTGATCGACTGGAACTCGATCCACAGGCCGCAGAAGCGAAGGAAATATTTCTGCAATGGCTTCGGTGCTTCAAGGCCTACCTGGCTGCGTCGACTACCTCCACTGTTACTGAAGAACAGAAACTCAGTCTTCTACACGCACGAACCATCGTATTTCAACTGAACTTGATAGTACCGACTCGTACACCGAGGCCCTCGCGATACTCGACCGCCTGTACGTGCGGCCCGTAAATGAAGTTTACGCGCGGCATATTTTTACTACCCGCCGCCAGCACCCTGTAGAGTCGCTAGAAGACTACCTGCGCGACCTTAAAGCTCTAGCACGGGAATGTAACTTCCAGGCTGTGACAGCCTCCCAGCGCATGGAACTCACCGTCCGAGATGTGTATGTTGCAGGGGTCCAGTCCAATTATGTGCGCCAGCACCTCCTCTAAAAAGGGGCCCAGAACCTGGAGGACACAGTAACACTAGCGACCTCGTTAGAGGTCCCTTTTCAAAGCTTAAACTCGTTCCCAGACGACCACACGACCCCATCGTGGACCCCTGACCAGAGACTACCCCAGAACTGCGCGCGCGGCCAACCGCCCACCACGGAGGGCTATCATGCCACTTTTGTGGCCAGCCCCAACACCCACGGCAGCATTGCCCGGCCCGCAATGCGACCTGCAGCAGCTGCGGGCGGAAAGGACACTTTGCGAAGGTATGCCTGGCTAAAACCAAAACCTCAAACTCGAACGCTACCCAGAACAATCGCCCCTCCAATTCACAGGCCCGCAGACCCCGAAATGTGGCAGCGTGTCTGCCGACTCCGCCACCGCGTGACACGTGCGACTCATGGGGCCGCCATCTTGGACGCCATCTTCCTCGCCGCCCGCCACGTGTGATCAACGGGGGTGCGCCATCTTGGCCATCGCCCGATATACAAATCGACGACTACGACCTCCGCGGACAGTCATCACGGGGCTGCTCCAGCATCACTGACCACGCCACCGACTACCCGCAGCTCAACGCAGTCACTTTGGACCAGTCGCGGCCAAAGCACCCCAGAAGCTCCATGATGTCCGTTCAAGCCAACGGATACAAGACACCGTGCCTCATCGACTCCGGGAGCACCAAGAGCTTCGTTCACCCAGACCTGGTAAGATGCTGCTCGCTCCCGATATTTCCAGCACGGCAAACTATCTCCCTCGCCTCGGGGTCGCACTCTGTCCAGATACAAGGGCACACGATTGCAACACTAACGATACAGGGCGCCAACTACTCCAACTTCCAATTGTATGTACTCCCAGACCTCTTGCGCCCCTCTCCTACTCGGGCTCGATTTCCAGTGTAACCTCAGGAACCTAACACTCAGCTTCGGCGGACCCCTTCCCCCCTCACTATATGCAGTTTAGCAACACTAAAAATCGACCTCCCTGCACTCTTTGCTAACCTCACCGCTAACTGCAAACACGTGGCCACTCGCAGCAGGAGGTATAGCCTGCATGACAGGGTATTTATTACAGCCGAAGTCCAGCGACTCTTACGTGAGGGAGTCACAGAGGCCAGTAATAGCCCCTGGAGAGCTCAGGTGGTGGTCGTCAAGACCGGGGAGAAGTTCTGGATGGTGGTTGATTACAGCCAGACCATTAACCGGTTCACGCACCTCGATGCGTACCCCCTCCCCCGGATTGCAGACATGGTCAACCAGATCGCCCAGTACCGCATCTTCTCCACGGTGGATCTGAAGTCTGCATACCACCAGCTCCCAATCCGCCCGGAGGACCGCCACTACACGGCGTTTGAGGCAGATGGCCGCCTGTTCCATTTCCACCGGGTTCTCTTTTGCGTCACGAATGGGGTCTCGGTGTTCCAACGAGCAATGGACCGAATAGTGGACCAGTATAGGCTGCGGGCCACTTTTCCGTACTTGGATAACGTCACCATCTGCGGCCACGACCAGCAGGACCAAGATGCCAACCTCCACCGAATTCTCCAAACTGCCCAAAAACTCAACCTCACATACAATAAGGAGAAATGCGTTTTCCGCATGGCAGACTAGCCATCCTCGGCTACGTCATGGAAAACAGGGACCTAGGGCCTGTACCTGACCGTATGCGCCCCCTCTTACAACTCCCTCTCCCTCACTGTTCCAGGGCCCTCAAGAGGTGCCTTGGATTTTTCTCCTACTACGCCCAGTGGGTCCCCCAGTATGCGTACAAAGCCCGCCCACTATTCAAGGCCATGATGCGACCATCAATTCACTCAAGACACGAGTAGAAGTAAACTGTGGCTTTAATCGACTTACAACTGAGCCTGCCTGCGACCAGATGAACTGAGGGCAGGCTCGCAAGACCGTAGCACTTTCTACTTCCGGTAGTGGGAGGAGCCATGGGCAGGGCCATGGGCGGAGCCAAGGGTGGAGCCCTGTACATGCTCCTCATCTCCCTCTGTGGGCAGAGCCACGCAACGGCTCACAGATGGAGCCCACAGGGACACAGTGATGCACAGTGTGAATTATACATATACATTCACCACATTCACCCCCTGTTAAAAAAATCAAGTCCGCGGGGATGACGGGTCTATAAGTTGAGTTGGTCCGATGCTTGACCCGTCCGCTGGGATCGGCGGAGCACCGGGGTTGCAGCCGCTTCGATGGCTGTGTGCTGATGTCCGGTGTGAATCTGAGGGTGGACTCCGGGGGTGTTTTGTTCCGAGCTTCGTTCCTGACCGGTGTGACAGTTGAAAGGGGGCGCAGGAAACCTGTAAGCGCGGGGGCGCAGGGTGCGGGGGGGGCCGGGTGGGGTGTGGTGTGAGGGGTACCTCGACGGTGGTGGTGGATCCTGCAGGCGCCAGGTCCCGGAGGGAAACTGTGTCCTGCCGGCCGTCGGGGTGTTCGATAAATGCGTAGTGGGGGTTTGAATGTAGTAGTAGGACCCTCTCTACCAGCGGGACCGTTTTATGTGTCCGGACGTGCTTCCGGAGGTGAACCGGGCCCGTGTCCTCAACCAGGATGGGAGCGAAGCCCCCGTGGTAGTGCCCCTAGGGAAAACAAATAATCACTCGTGAGGAGTCTGATTAGTGGCCGTACACAGGAGGGACCTAATTGCATGGAGCGCGACAGGGAGGACCTCCTGCCAGTGGGAGGTTGGGAGATTCCTGGACCGTATGGGCAGTAGGACGGTCTTCCAGACCGTCGCGTTCTCCCTCTCCACCTGCCCGTTCCCCCAGGGGTTATAGCTGGTAGTCCTGCTCGAGGTGATGCCCTTGTCGAGCAGGTACTGACGCAGCTCGTCGCTCATGAAGGACGAATCCCTGTTGCTGTGGATATAGTTAGGGAAACCGAACAGAGTGAAGACACTGTGCAGGGCTCTGATGACTGTATGGGAGGTCATATCGGGGCACGGGATAGCAAACGGGAAGCGAGAGAATTTGTCTATGATGTTAAGGAAGTACACATTATGGTTGGTCGAGGGGAGGGACCCTTCGAAAACGATGCTCAGTCGTTCAAAGGGCCGGGATGCGTTTACCAGGTGGGCCTTTCCTAGCCTGTCCAAGTCCTTCTGCAGCCCCCTTGCTTCCTCAATACTACCTGTCCCTCTACAGATCATTGTATAATTTGCAAACTTAGCATCAGTGCCTTCAGTTCCTTCCTCCAGATCATTAATGTATATTGTGAAAAGTTGTGGTCCCAGCATCAACCCCTGAGGCACACCAGTAGTCACCGACTGCCATCCTGAAAAAGACCCCTTTATCCTCACTCTCTGCCTTCTGCCAGTCAGCCAATCCTCTATCCATGCCAGGAGCTTACCCTTAACACCATGGGCTCTTAACTTATTTAACAGTCTCCTATGCAGCAACTTGTCAAAGGCTTTCTGGCAATCTAAAAAAATCACGTCCACTGGTTCTCCTTTGTCAGACTAACCTGCCCTTGATGAAGCCGTGCTGACTCAGTCCTATTTTATCATGCACTTCCAAGTACTCCGCGATCTCATCTTTAATAATGGGCTCGAAAATCTTACCAATGACCGAAGTCAGGCTAACTGGCCTATAATTTCCCATCTTCTGCCTCGCTCCCTTCTTAAACAACGGTATTACATTAGAAACTTTCCAGTTCTCTGGGACCCTTCCTGCCTCCAGTGATTCCTGAAAGATTATCAGCAATGCCTCCACAATCTCCTGAGCTATCTCTTTTAGAACCCTGGGGTGTAGTCCATCCAGTCCAGGCCATTTATCCACCTTCAGACCTTTCAATGCCCCCAGAACCTTCCCTTTTAGTGATGGCCATTGTACTAACCTCTGCCCCTGATTCTCCGGGAGCTCTGGCATCCCACTGATATCTTCCACCGTGAAGGCTGATGCAAAGTAACTATTCAGTTCTTCTGCCATTTCTTTGTTTCCTATTATTACTTCTCCAGCCACATTTTTCAGTGGTCCAATTGTCATGTGAGTGTACCTTTAAGAAATGGGTGTGTATATAAATATCTGTAGTGAGAGTACCTTTTAGAAATGGATGTTTACTACTGCAATGATGTCAGAGAGTGGCTGGAGCTGGGCTGTCTGTCAGATTTTTACTTTTGCTTTAGGCTTTTTGCTGCAGGGTGGGTTTGGTTTCATTTTGTTTTGGAGAAGCTGCAATCACAGCAGGATGTGTGTGAATCTCTGTAAGCTTTTGAGTGTCCATTTGCTGATTTCAACGTGGTAACTGTTCTCCATAGTGAAGTTAAGCGTGATGTATTTCTGTAAAAAGGTGTTTTTAAGTCTTATGGATGTTAAACGGAAAGCTTAAAGGATTACATAGTGTTGTATTCTTTGTATTGTTTTTGAATTAATGGTTGCTACGATGTTCACTGTATGTTTTAAAAAGGTTAACTTGAGTTCATAGAATAAACATTGTTTTGCTTTAAAAAATACTTTTCCATTTCTGCTGTACCACACCTGTAGAGTGGGCCATGTGCTCCCCATACCACAATCTATTAAAAGTTGTGGGTCAGGTGAACTCTATGATACACATTGGGGTTCTCTAAACCCTGGCCCATAACACAATGTTTATTTTTGCCTCTCTCTTACCTTTTAGATAGGGAAAAAAATCCTCTTCTTTTAAATTACTAGCTAGCTTGCCCTCATATTTAATCTCCACCCGTATTGCTTTTTTAGTTGTCCCCTGCTTGCCTTTAAAGGATTCCCAACCCTCTGGCTTCCTACTGATCCTGGCCACTTTTTATGCTTTTTCTTTTATGCTGACCTTGACTTCTCTCGTCAGCCATGGATGCGATATCCTCCCCTTAGCATATTTCCTCCTCCTTGGGATGAATTTCTGTTGTGCCTCCCGAATAACCCCCCAAAACTCCTGCCATTACTGTTCCACTGTCTTCCCTGCTGGGCTCCTTTTCCAATCAACTCTGGCCACCTTCTCCCTTGTGTCTTTGTAGCTACCCTTATTTAATTGTAATAGCGTTACATCTGATTGCAGCTTCTCCCTCTCAAATTGCAGGGTAAATTCTGACATATTGTGGTCACTGCTCCCTAAGGGTTCCTTCAACTTAAGTTCTCTAATCAAGTCTGCCTCATTCAGCATCACCAAATCCAGAATTGCATGTTCCCTAGTAGGCTCTGTCACAAGCTGCTCCAAAAAAACATCTTAGACATTGGCCTATACATTAGATGCTACTAATCTACCTTTGATACAAATAGAATGATTTTCTATTTGCCTTTTTGCTTTCTAGCTAACATCTACAAATTGCGTACACAACAGAAGAAACATCAATCAATGAACAAGGTGATAGAAGAGAACTTCCCATCTGAAATATATCAGAATACATAAATCTTCCAAAATGTGCAGGTTTAAATAGCTGTAATTTAGATGTCGTTCAATCATGTGTGTTGTATATTTTCCAGTCTGATTAAATAGCACTTGGATGTAGAATTCATAATGCTGGGAAGAGGGGCAAAACCTCACAGATACCAGCAAAGTTAAATAAAATCAAGATAGAAAATTAAGCAAATCAAATACTGGGAGTTAGGTGGGACCAAGCTTGGGTTTTAAAAGCATGCCGATTGTAAGAAAGTGAAGAATGAGGAAAGTAAGAAGTTACATAGTTTTCTGCTGCCTGGGAGGACTGAAATAGAGGGACAGATTCATCTTGATTTTCACAGTATGGATGCAAAGACGAGAAACAATGATTAACATTTCCTTCATCCTAAGGTCAGAAGTGGGGGATTTTCTTTGATGAGTGTACAGTGTTCAGTTCCATTCACAACGCCTCAGATACTCAAAAAGTTTGTGTCCATACGCAGCAACTCATGGACAACGGGTTGGGCTGTAAAACGGCAAGTAACATTCATGCTATACAAGTGCCAGGAAATGAGAATTCTCCAAAAAGACAATCTACCCACCTCCACTTGACACTCAACAATATAACCATTGCCAAACCCCCAATCCATCAACATCCTAGGGTGCCACGATTGACCAGAAACTGAACTGGACCATCCATATAAATGCTTTTGCGACAATAGCATGTCAGAAACTGGGAATTCTGTAGCAAGTTACTTAACCCTTAACTCCCCAAAGCCTTTCCACCATCGGCAAGGCACAGTTTGGGAGCATGATTGAATACTCACCACTTATTGGATGAGCGCAACTCCTACACTGAAGAAGTTTGACATTATCCAAAACAAAAGAGCCCATTTGACGTACATCTCATCTTCCACTTTGAACATTCATTCCCTCTTCCTCCAGTGCACCATGGCTGCAATCTTATCCATCTATAGGGCAAGAGATCTGATAGGGTGGAGGATTTGGGGCTGTAGGCTGGTTTGACCTAAGAGCTACCATGGTAATTTCTGTCTGATCTTTTCTCCCTTGTACAGTTCCATGCAGGCATACATAGCAATTGCTGTACACTGGGATAACCTGTTGGGATTTCCAGAACAACCCAGAATCCCATCAGCCCCACCTCCAGAGGCGGGGTTTGATGGGAGAGTATGGGTGGAATGGGTGGAAAAGGACACTGGAGACAAAGGAGGTGTAGAAATCCCTATACCCCCTCTCCCAGACTACAATTACAATAATTCTACATCAAAAATGGAGAGGAATTTCAAGGCTAATAAATCCAGCAGAAAGTCCCAAATTAAATGAATCAAGAAAAGTATGATGAGCACCTGAGGCACTAAAACCAGCATCAACAAACAGACCTAATTTAGATTGAAAGCTGAAGATGAAACCTCAAGATGGAAATTGAAAGAAGGAATGAGAAATTCAGGTTTGATTTGCCCGGTTCACATTGATTAAAAGCTGTAATGATTGATAAACATGATGAAAGCCATTTATTGTCTACTCTTTTGGTGGAACTATTATGAAATCCCTGTTATATGAAATAGATAACCTGATCATGTTATTTTCTGTAGTTAATTTAAAGTTGAATAAAATGTTCTTCGCATCCTGGTGAAAATTTCAAAGTCATTTCAGAAAGGTGTTTGGGGTTTGTAGCTTGCATATCTTTTTAATTGTTCGTAAGTTAAAAAAATCCATCCGGGAGAAGCAAGGGACAACACTAGCACCAGACCCATTCGAGTATTGCCCTCCATAATTGTCTCTCCTGCACCCAAATGTATATCTACTTCCCCCAGTCTCCTACTTATGTGTGTAAATAATTGATTTTGTATTTCTCTCGTGTTGTTACTTTTTTTTCCCCTTTGTGATTTATGTGTGTGCCCTTATCGTCTATATATACATTATATCCTGTGTATATAACGGCAAATATACATTGTTCAAAAACCCAATAAAAAACATTTAGAAAACAAAAAAATACACATACTAGGTGTTCATATTGGCACCTCAGACATCTTATGGAGGACATTTCTAATTTACATTCACTGGAGAATGCACCAGCTAATGGGTGACTAACAGTTAAAGGCCGAGCATTGTATAACACCGTGACAGACATTCTCAATTGAATGCAAATTAGAAATGTCCTCCATAAGATATCTGAGGTGCCAATGTAATTAATGAATAAACGGTTTATTAAAGTAATAACTATTTGCAGAGAGTAAGATAAAAGGCTACCAGCTACCACGTCCAAGAGTCCAAACTAACCAGGAAAACCATGCTCCACTCCCAGGGTTCGTGTGCTACGGCCCCATTGGCCTCATTGTCATGCTTCCACATTCCTCTACCTTTAAGTTCCTGATTGCATTCTTCAATAAACAAAGGAACTATTTACAAAAATACACAATAAGGATCTCTCAAAAGAGGTCAGTTGCTCAGGGGACTTCTTGATCCTTTGAAAGTGACACAATTCATGAACGGGTGCTTCAACAGTAGAGGTAACTTCGGTTTGAACCTCAATGGGTTGACTCTTGATTTGCGATGGTGCATTCATGCAGATAGTTTCCTCAGTTCCCCATGGAACATTACTGGACTTGTCCATGGGATAGCTTGCTGCAGCATCACTTTCATTTGTAGCCATATCACTGACAAGCCTATTCAGGCCAGGTTGCCTCATTTGTTTTGTGAAAGGTTCTCTCCTCCTCAGATGGTCCAGGTGCTTTTTGTAACCTTCTCCCTTGAAGATCAACCTTGCACAATGCTGAACTTGGTTTTGCCATGACTATTCCTGGGATCCAATTTGGGCCAGTACCAAAATTCTTTGCATACACCAAATCGTCCACGTTTCTTTGAGTCATGTTTTGTTTTCTGTTTCTGCTAGGTCGGACAGCCAGTGTGTGGTTCTGGATGGCACTGCTGATCTCCAGCCAAGCAAGAGTTTCTGGTAGGCAATCAGGAAGGCAAAGGCTTGGGTGGCTACCCCACTCCCTGTAAAGAGCTCTGGCTGTTCCGATACCCTGAAGACCGCCACTAGTGGATATAGTTCCACCCTCACCCCCACTCGGGTCTACTTGGCGCCATTCACATTGGTCTGCCACCTCCGGGAAGAACCAGCTCTGTGCCCAATGCACTAACTTTAGTTGCGTGAAGCTCAGTCCTTTTTTGAAAATTAATTTACGGGATGTGGGCATCACTGGTTAGGCCAGCATTTATTGTCCATCCCTAGTTGCTCTTCAGAAGGTGGTGGTGAGTTGCCTTCTTGAACCAGTGCAGTCCTTGAGGTGTAAGTACACCCACTGTGCTATTAGGGAGGGAATTCCAGCATATGAGGTGGAGTTCGCCCTATGCAGTGCTTCGATCCAGAGTTTCTATGCCCAGATTCTCCTCCCATTTTTCCCGTGTCTTGTCCAGCAGGGCCCTTACATCCTCTAGAAGTCGTCCGTACATGTCAGCACATCTACCGGCCCCTAATTCGTCCAGTGTTAGAAGTTATGCAATGGGGTATGTCCATTTAGCTGGGTCTCCTTGCAGAGGTAGTTCCTTAATTGCACGTTTCGGAGCTTGTTCGATTTCGGAAGCTGGAGTTTGTCCGTTAGCATGGTGGCATAGTGGTTAGCACAGTTGCTTCACAGCTCCAGGGTCCCAGGTACGATTCCCGGCTTGGGTCACTGTCTGTGCGGAGTCTGCACGTTCTCCCCGTGTATGCGTGGGTTTCCTCCGGGTACTCTTTCTTCCTCCCACAGTCCAAAGATGTGCGGGTTAGGTGGTTTGGCCATGCTAAATTCCCCTTAGTGTCCAAAAAAGGTTAAGTCGTGTTACTGGGTTACGGGGATAGGGTGGAGGTGTGGGCTTGGGTAGGGTGCTCTTTCCAAGGCAGGTGCAGACTCGATGGGCTGAATGGCCTCATTCAGCACTGTAAATTCTATGAAATTCTAGTTCCCTCAGGGTCTCTGCTACTCTGCCATCTACACATGGGCCCCTACTACTAGAACCCCTTCATCCTGTCTCCACCTTTTAAAGGTAGCCTTCATTGTTGCTGGGGTGAATTTTGGCTTTTGCAGATCGGGGCCAGAGTGGACATTGCACCCAGATTGGATTGGTGCATGAGTTGGTTCCAAGTCCTCAGTGTGGCCACCACCACAGGGCTTCTTGAGTATTTAGCTGGGAGAAATGGGAATGGGACTTTGGCAAGTACTCGGAGGGATGGCCCAATACAGGCGGTTTCCTCCATTCTCACCCATTCACCCATTCTGCCTCCAGCTCTTTGATCCACCGCCATTTCTGTGTTGGCCGCCCAGTGATAGAATAGGAGGTTTGAAAAAGCTAAACTCCCAAAACGCCCCCCTACCCCAACGCACGCACACACAAACGTCATGATTAATTTGTTTACTTTGGTGAAGAAGGCCTTGGGGATGAAGATCGGAAGAGATCTGAATAAGATGAGGAATCTTGGCAGTTCGTTCATTTTGACTGTCTGCAATCTCCTCACCAGGGACAGCAGGAGTGAATCCCACCTCCGCAGTTTACTCTTTATCTCTTCTACCAAACTCGATAGGTTCAACTAATGAATCCGTGTCCAGTCAGGGGCTTTCTGGATCACTGGGTATCGGATTTGGTTTGGGTAAAATTGAACGGCAGTTTTCCCAGCTCTGATTCCACCCTCTGCGGGTGTACGAGGAAGACCTCGCTCTTGCTCAGGTTGAGTTTGCAACTCAAGAAAGCTCGGAATTCCCTTAGGAGTTCCATTATTCATCCCATGTTGGCTAGGGGGTTTGAGAGGAGCAGAGAGTGAGACCCTATGCTCCCCGTCTCCCCTCTGAATGCCTCTCCACCCTTTTGCTGATCTGAGGGCAATAGCCAGTAGTTCAATTGCTAGAGGAAATAACTGTCAGTTTAAAGGGCATCCTGCCTTGTGCCTCTGTGCCAGATGTATTTCAGGGCTGGTAATGATTGTCCACTCGCCATCAGTGGCGTGCAGAGGTCTGGTGATGCCCGGGGCAAATCTTGATTGTATGCCCCAAAGACTCAAGTATAAGGTCTAATATACTGAGAAATATTATGAGAAAGGAAAACATTTTGAATATATAAACACAGATGAAACATGAAATAAACGCTTTATTCGATTTTAATATAAATCAATCAAATTTATTAAGTTCTTTTCCCCAAATGATACCTCCTGTCACAAAACACCTGAACTACTTCACTTTTTACATCAGCTGTGAGAAATTCTTTTTCAATGCTTATTAAAGCCAGGATGGTCAGTCGCTCCTGTGACATAGAAGACCTCAGATATGTTTTTATTAATTTCAGTTTTGAAAATGACCTTTCACAGCTTGCGACTGAAAATGCGATTGTAAGCAGTAATCTGTATGAAACACACAGCGTCGGAAAGACATCCCTCCCATACTGCAGTAAAGACTCCAGAGCATCTTTAGGATCAAGGGGAACTCTATTCCCTCCAGCTCGAAGGAGCATCACAAAATCAATAATTTTGTCATATAACTGAATTGCAACCACATCATTATCATAATAATTTGCAAAGTCTGAACATTCCTTTTTTAATTTCTCTCTTTCTTGTTCATCTTCAATCACTCCTGAATTCAAGTTCAGAAGAAAAGAAAATCGGTCACTGAGTCTTTGAAGACGGACACTGCGGTCTTCAATTTCAGTTTTTAATCTGTTCACAATCTCTACCATTACTCTATTCATTTCTTCTTGTGCCGTCAGTCCACTATCTCTTGCTGACTCTCCAGGCATTATTCTTCTTCTCCTTGTTCGTGCAATTGGTATTCCCCAATTTTGACAATATTCATTGGCTAAATCTATTGCATTGTGGATAATTTCGTCATTCTTCAAATTCAAGATATGAATAAGTCCTCTCAGATCACAAGAAGCTTCATGGAACCCCATTTTCGGATCCTGCAAACGTTTTGAGACTTTATCCACTGATGATAAAACTGAGTACCAAAAATTTAATAAAGCTATAAACGGGAACTGTTGAATAGAGTTCAGTAGCGATCCTGCATCAGATTTAGTTTCCCTTGAAAATTCTCCTTCCAGCAGGTGTTGAAGGCTTGCAATAACGTTGTCACACTCTTCATGGATTACTTGCACAGCATCATGGCTGGAACTCCATCTAGTGTCACACTGTCTTTTCACAGTCCGAGTGACAAATGATTTTAACACTTCCCAACGAGAAGTAGATGAAGAAAAAAAAGTAGAGTTTTTCTAGAATGCCAAAAAATGTAACAACAACAGGTTGCACCTCACTTGCATGGACACAGGACAAATTGAGGCTGTGGTTCTCGCAGTTCACAAACACAGCTTTTGGGTTAACTTCAAGAATTTTTTGTTGAACACCTCCTCTCACTCCAGCCATAACTGCTGCGTTATCATATGCTTGACCACGACAGTCATTCATGGAAATTTTGTCTTCTTCCAATTTTTCCTGAAATTTATTTACCAGGCTGACTGCATCTTTCTTGTTGACTTGAAAAAATCCCAGAAATGTCTCCTTTATTTCTACTTTTCTGTTTTCATCAATATGAACGTAATGCAGAATTTCAGAAACCTGATCTTCATGGGCAATATCTGGAGTTGAATCCAGCATTATGCTAAAATATTTTGCGTCCTTAATTTCGGAAATTATATTTTTCTTGACAGTTTCACCAAGAAGATTGATTATTTCGTTTTGAATTCTGTTGGACAAGTAGGTGACACTTTTTGGTTTCTCTTTCCCTCTCTGCAAGTGTTTTGCTAAGATGTCATCATATTTGGCCAAAAGTCTGATTGTTGCTAGAAAGTTTCCTGTATTTTCACTGACTGTCTGCCCTGGCTCTGATAACCCAGATATTCCTTCTCCTCGATGTCCACGATAGGCCAGATTCTGTTTTGCCAGAAAGGATATAACCTCGACAATCCGTTCAGTTATAGCTTTCCATCTTTTCTTTTCAGCAGACATTTGCTGTTGAAGTTCAGCATCTATCGTAGTTGAATGATGGAGTCGAACTACAAGGTTCAGGTATTCCCTCATGTGAGCTCTATGAGAAGGGCTTTTCTCATGGCCAGGTATTGTTGGATTTAATTTTCTCCAAGTGGAGAAACCGTCTTCCTTTCCAAAGTTTGACACAGACAACAAATGCTCCTTTGAAAACAAAAAGCAAACAAAACAGTAGCATGCTTTCCGATATGGAGAGTATAACAACCATTTTCTCTCCACAATTTCTCTGTTTGTGGAAACTTTATCAAACCACTGTTTGGAAAATGATCTCCCATCCTTCTCAGCAAATGGACCACTTTTATTCTGATATCTTTCAGGGCCATGTTGTAATATTGTCATCTTCAAATGATCTGGAATCGGTTTCTTCAAACAGCCAAAATCGCTTCTTTGCAAAAATATGCAAATATCTTCTTTATTTTCTTCACATGGATCATCATCCTGACAACGAGACTGAGGAGAGAGAGTATTATGTTCTGACCAAGCTGAATCCGTATCAGAAAAATCCTTCTCTGCACCCACATCATCTTTTACTTCTCCAGGTTCTCCTACTTCTTCTTTACTTCTTTTTATCCATGCATCTAATGCCCCTCTTTGATGGGACTCTTCTTCGACTCTGGCCCTCTTTTTTTTCCTGTTCTGTGCTCCACTCGGTTGTACACGAAATACTCGTAACATTTCATTTTCTATCTCAAAAACCGTAAGACGCATGAGAAAATGGGAAGAAAATGGTAAACAATCGGTCAGTTGCAGACGGATAAACCATATTTCATTTCTTTGTTCCTTCGTATCAAATTATTTCACACTGATTCTCCACTGATAATTTTATGCAATTTATATCATAGACTTGCAAATTAGTGGTATCTGTATTCGAATATTAGCATGTTAAGGAATAAATGTCTCCTATTCCGAGATTAAATGCCATAGCAGTCCTCTGATCATCCAGGCTTCACTCTTACTACATCCCACGTAAATATTTCATTAAATATCGTCAAAAAACCTATAAAAACCGTAGTTGCACCTGATCTAGAGCTATTCACTGACCTAAGTAGGTAAAAGAACTAATCTAGATGCACAAAAAGCTGAAGAAAAGACGAGTTATGACTCGAGGAAACGCAGGAACGAACAGCCACGTCTGCTTGTTGCTTTTGATGGTTGGACCACGTACATCATGCGCATGCGCGTGGGGGGGATGGGGAGAAGGACCATTTTCTCTAGACAAAAGGGTACACCATGTTAAAGGAATAAAGGGCTAACAACTGCCTCTGCAGTGTGGTGAGCCTCCAAAAATTGATTTATCACCGCTGAAATTTTAAAATTACTATCTTATTTCCTTCTCTGGGGCAGCATGGTGGCCTAGTAGTTAGCACTACTGCCTCACGGAACTGAGGTCCCAGGTTCGATCCCGGCTCTGGGTCAATGTCCGTGTGGAGTTTGCACATTCTCCCCGTGTCTGCGTTGGTTTCGCCCCCACAACCCAAAAAATGTGCAGAGTAGGTGGATTGGCCACGCTAAATTGCCCCTTAATTGAAAAAAATAATTGGGTAATCTAGATTTTAAAAAAAATTTAAAAAAAAAAAAAAAAGATTTTTTTTTTTTTTCCTTCTCTGATTGGATGCCCCCATCCAATGGATGCCCGGGGCCAATGCACCGTCGGCCCCCCCCCTCTGCACGCCACTGCTCGCCATGGAAGTAAAGTAGTTTCACCCATAATGTGAATCCTGGCCCAAACCTTTCCAGTGTCTCCATGAGGTACCTCCATTTGACTCTGTAGGCCTTCTCTGCGTCTAGGGAGATGATCACTATCGGATGAAGAAGCCAGCAGGCGTTTAATGTTCACGTTAGCTGTATGCCCTTGACAAAGCCCGTCTGATCTTCTGCCCAGCACGCAACTCCAAAGTCGCCTCGCCAGGGCCTTCGCCAGGACTTTGGCATCAGGTTCAGGAGTGAGATTAATCTGTATGACTTGCACTCCATCGGGTCTTTGCATTTGTTAGGGATCAGAAATATCAAAGCCTGTGCCAGCGTGGGCGGTAGGTTCCCTCTCAATAGTGAGTCATTGAACATCTTTCGCAGGTGTGGGGCCCGTGCTGCTGCAAATGTTTTGTAGAGGTCCATCAGGAATCCACCTGGACCTGGCACCCTCCCCAACTGCATGGATGCTTTCCATGACCTCCCCCAGTTCTAGAGGTGCTTCCAGTCTCTGGCTCTTTTCTTCCCCCACAGCTGGCATGTCTAGCCTGCTGAGAAATCGTTTAATCTTCCAGTCTCCCTCCTAATCAACCCCCCATGTCTGTCTGCCCTTGCCATCTCTTCTTCCCTTTTCCTGTACCCCCATGCCTCTCCCCCGACCTACCTCTCCTTTACCCCTCATCCCCTCTCCGCCGGTTCATTATTTTGCTTCCCCCTTCTGCCTGGCACTCTCCCTTTCAGGGACTCCCCCCCCCCCCCCCCCAAACTTTCTTTTACTCCCACATACTAGCTTACTCGCCAGACTGGTAGCTCCCCCTGGGAGCAGCTCTTTTTGCACTCGGCCCGTTTCTTCCTCCCCCACCCCCTCTCTTCTCGCTTCAATGTACCTCTGCACCCCCCCGCCCCCCAGCACCACCCATACCGTTTCAGCATTCAGAACCAAAATAAAGTCTCATTAATGAGTTCTTGATTGTCCATTATTGCTGTCTTCCCAGCCTGTTTTTTCCGGATGAACTCATTTGCTTCCTCCGGTGTGTTAAAATAATTTTCTTTGTTATCGTAGATTGCCAAAGTCTCGCCAGGTACAATGTGCCAAACTGTACCTCGGTTCTAAATCAAATCTCTTCTGCCCCATTAAACTCTGCCCTTGCGCTTAGTCAGGTCGGCTTTAATTCCTGGTGGATGTGGATTGTATGTCCCTCCCATCTACATGACCGCATGCTCCTCACCCAGTTCAGCACCCACTTTGTCCTGAACTTATGTAGTTTTGCTGTTATCGCCCGTGGTCGTTCTCCTGATTTAGGCCTTTGTTGGAGCAACCTGTGAGCCTAGTCCACATCTGGGAGTTTGGCAAAGCTGTCCCCGCCGACCAGCTTCCCGAGCATCCTTGTGACATACTCTGTCGGGTTTCTGCCCTCCTGATAGCCTGACAATCCTCAGATTCTGGCAGCCGAACCTGTTCTCCTGATCATCAACCTTCCCCTTGAGCGCTCTCTGGGTTGTTACAAACCTTGCCACCTCAGCCTCGAGCAAGGCTATCCATTCGCTCTGGTCAGTGCCGCTTTCTCCAGGTCCTGCACCATCCCTTTCTGGGTCTCCAGACTCTTCAATGCCTCTTTAATGGGAGCCAGAGCCGTATCTATGGCCAACTTCATGGTCAACACGAGGTCCTCCTTTATTGAGTCCCTGTGTTTCTGGAGGTGCTGAGAGGTGGGTGGGATATGTGTTTCACTCAGGTTTTGATGGCAGGGCCCGACAGTTTTGTTTAATAAGTAGGTCCCCTTGTCGGTCATCGTGATTGTGGCGGATCCGAACGATAGGTGCGTGGTGGTCAGTGGGTCTCTAGCGGGTTCATTGATGCCCCAACTGGGATGATTTTGTTTCTATTCTCAATCGAGTTGGTTCTGGGAGAGGACTTTAATTGTGTGCTGAATCCTAAAGTGGACCAGTCCAGGCCTAAATCATTGGCTTTCTCTGGAGTGCAAAGGCTCTGCTGGCCTTTATAGAACAAATGGGGGAGAGGCAGACCCATGGAGATCTCTGCACCCAAGCAATAAAAAGTTCTCATTTTTTCCCCATATGCATAAGGTCTTTTCTACGATTAATTTCTTTTTACTGGGTAGATCCCTGCTTCTGTGGGTTATAGGAGCGGAATATTTGGCAACAGTAATCTATGACCATGCTCCAAACTTTGTGGACCTGGTACTGGAGCCATTCAGCGCTCGTAGTGGAGGTTAGATGTGGCGTTACTAGCAGAGCAGGGGTTTTGGGAGTGTGTATCTGCGACCATCGACAAATTTATTAAGGTTTAACAGGGTCACTCCCTCCATGTAGGTCCTGAAGCTGGTTGTAAGGGGGGAGGTAATTTCCTATTATTGGGGAGGTAATCTCTTTTAAACTAAAATGCCAGGGGGATGGGAACCTACGCAAGGGGTCCGAGAAAGAGGGAGCAAGGACAAAAGCAAAAGGTAGAAAAGTTAATAAGAAAAGGTGATAGGTGGAAAAACCAAGGACAAAATTCAAACAAGGCAGTAGAGAAAAATATTGGGAGCAAGACAAGCATTGTGAAAAAGATAAACTTAAAGGCAGATACTGTACTCAAGGTTGAGCTCCAACGTCTTTCTGCTGATCCAGGACGCGCCAAACTACGGCGAAGCCATGATGCTCCTCAAAGAAAATTACACTCCAAAGACGAACACGCTCTTCGTCAGGCACGTACTCGCCACTCGCTCTCAACTCCCTGGTAAGTCCATAGAAGACTTCTGGTGGGCCCTAATCCCACTTGTCCGGGACTGTGACTGTCAGGCCGTTGCGGCCACAGAACATTCAAATCTCCTTATGCGGGATGCTTTTGTTACGGGGATTCGGTCGGACCTCATATGCCAGCAACTGTTAGAAGGGGCAACGCTCGATCACACAGAGACAAAGAAGATAGCACTCTCTATGACGGTCGCCTCGTTCAACATTCAGGTCTACAGCCCCAGCCACGCGGCCCACCCCTCCTACGCATCATGGACCCCACAGACGGGCGCCCCAGCGGGGGCCTTACCCAGCCAATACGTCTGCGCCACGCGCCAGCCAGCGAACCCCGGGGGTTCCTCGATGTTACTTTTGCAGCCAGCAGAAACACCCCTGCTAACGCTGCGCGGCCCGCGCTGCCCTTTGTAAGGCTTGCGGTAAGAAAGGGCACTTCGCCGCAGTGTGCCAGGCCCGTGCAGTCGCCGCTATCACCCCCACCCCCCTTGTTTACGGACAATGGGCGCCGCCATCTTCACCTCCCCTGACCACGTGCTGCCAGTGGGCGCCGCAATCTTCTCCCCCTCAGACCACGCGCGGCCAGTGGGTGCGGTTTTTTTCTCCCCCTCAGACCAAGCGTGGCCAGTGGGCGCTGCCATCTTCTCCCCCTCAGACCAAGTGCAGCCAGTGGGCGCCGCCATCTTCCCCTCCGTGCAACACGTGCGGCCCATGGGCGCACCATCTTGTTCAACCCCCGCCACGTGCGGCCCATGGGTGCCGCCATGTTGTTCTCATCAAGATCTTAAGGCGCCACCATCTTGTCTCCCCCATGGCACATGGGCACCGTCAGCGTTCCAGGACCTGTGCCCCCCGGGCTCCCCATCATCCGACACCAGCGACGACTGACCATGACTCGCCTCAGTGACCATCGACCAGTCTTGTCCGCACAACCTGGCCACTGCATCGACCAGCGTGAAAATCAACGGACACGTGACCTCTTGCCTGCTGGACTCCTGGAGCACTGAAAGCTTCATCCACCCGGATATGGTAAGGCACTGCTTGGTCTCTGTTCTGAGAGAGGTCAATGCAGCATTGGAGGTTTACAGGGATACCTACAAGTCAGAGTCCCCAGGAAGTGTGGTGGACTTCGCAGAGTTCCTGCATGAGTTGTCCTTTCTGGTGGAGAGAGCGAGAAGAGAAGAGTTGGAGGCTCTCTAATGCTCTGAGGATGTACAAAGAACAATACAGCACAGGAACAGATCCAAGCGAAGGGTATTGGGCTGATGCAAAGTTAAGGCCCCTGGTCTGGATGGGTTTCCCGTCAAATTTTATAAGAGGTTTGCGGGCCAGTTGGTGCCATTGATAGTAGATATGTTCAATGATTCTTTGGCTCGGGGTTCATGGCCCGACATGCTTCCGCAGGCCTCTATCTCCTCATTTTGAAAAAGGACAAGGACCCCACAGAATGTGGCTCATCTCTCTTTTGAATGTGGACGCCCAGCTACTGGCACTGCAATTGGAGGCCTGTGTCCCAGAAGTCATTGCAGATGGCCAGACAGGCTTTTTTTAAGGGATGGCAGTTATCGGCTACTGTACTACGTGTGCTGAAAGTGATCCTCTCCAGCTCCTAAACCAGACGTGATTATATCTATGGATACTGACAGGGTGGAGTGAGAGTACCTTTAGAGGTGCTTGGGAGATTTGGCTTTGGGCAGAAGTTTATCTCATGGATTCAACTATTAATAGAGCCCCTGTGGGCTGTGAACGCACTAATGGAACAAGTTCAGTGTATTTCCTGTTGAATAGGGGTACGAGGTAGGGGTACACATTGTCACCTCTCCTGTTTGCGCTAGTGATGGAACCTTTGGTCACAGCCAATGGGGTGAATGGAGCGGGGGTGGGGGGGGGGGGCGTTCATAGGGTATCTTTATATGCTGATGACCTGCTGTTCTATGTTACAGATCCAATCTCCTCTATGGATGAAATAATATAGCTGCTGAGGAGCTTTGGCTCATTTTCGGGGTACATATTGAACCTGGAGAAGAGTGAATATTTTCCAGTTAATCCTCCGGGGAGGGGAGCCAATCTGGGGGTATTGCCTTTTCGTCTTACCAGAGGTAGCTTCTGGTATCTGGATATCCGAGTGGCCCATCATTGGTCCATGCTCCATAGGTTAAACTATACAAGTTTGGTGAGTAGGGTGCGGTCCAACTTATAGAAGTGAGATAACCTTCCGGTGTCCTTTTTCAGGCAGAGTCCAGACTGTTGATATGAACATTCTCCCAAGATTTTTATTTCTGTTTCAATGTCTTCCTTTTTTCCAGCTAAGTGTTTCTTTGCCAAGCTTAACAAGGTGTGGTGAATGTACATCATGTAATTCATACTGTATAGTATTGTGTCCTTGTGGGGTCTGTCTGTGAGCCGTTGCACGGCTCTGCCCACAGGGGGAGATGAGGAGCTTGTACAGGGTTCCACCCTTGGCTCCGCCCATGGCCCCTCCCACTTCCGGAAGTATAAAGTGCTGCAGCCTTGTGAGTCTGCCCTCAGTTCTTCTGGTCGCAGGTAGGCTCAGTTGTAAGTCTATTAAAGCCACAGTTTACTTCCTATCATGTCTCGAGTGAATTGATGGTCACATCAATTCAATAGACTTAAGAAAACCACTATGGAATCAGCCCTCAAACCTGATCGACTAGAACTCGACCCGCAGGCTGCAGAAGCGAAGGAAATCTTTCTACACTGGCTTCGGTGTTTCAAGGCCTACCTGGCTGCGTCGACTACCTCCGCTACTACAGATCAGCAGAAACTCAGTCTACTGCACGCACGGGTGAGCCATCGCATCTCTACACAACTCAACAGTACCGACTCGTACACCGAGGCCCTCGCTATGCTCGACCGATTATACGTGCGGCCTGTAAACGAAGTCTACGCGCGGCACATTTTTGCTACCCGCCGCCAGTGCCCCGCAGAGTCGCTAGAGGACTACCTGCACGATTTAAAAGCCCTTGCACGGGAATGTAACTTTCAGGCTGTAACTGCCTCCCAGCATATGGAAGTCGCTGTCAGTGATGTGTACGTTGCAGGGGTCCGGTCTAATTACGTGCGCCAGCGACTCCTCGAAAAAGGGGCCCAGAACATGGAGGACACGGTAGCGCTAGCAACCTCAATAGAAGTCGCGTTTCAAAGTCTTAACTCATTCCCCGCAGACCATGCGACCCCATCGTGGATCCCCGACCAGCGACTGCCCCAGGCCTGCGCCGCATGGCCACCCACCCACTATGGAGTGGCAGCATGCCATTTTTGCGGTCAGCCCCAACACCCACGGCAGCACTGCCCGGCCCGCAACGCGACCTGCAGCAACTGCGGTCGTAAAGGACATTATGCTAAAGTATGCCTGTCGAAATCGAATCCCTCCAACTCCCCGCAGTCCAGAGCAATCGCTCCCCCAACTCGCAGGCCCGCAAACCCCGTAATGTTTTTTTATAAATGTTTTTTTATTGAGTTTTCATATTTTATATATGACAAATTACAAGTTATTAGAGAGAGAGAAAAAAAAAAGGAAAACACAAAAATTTAACATGAATATTTACAGGTAAGCATCTTCATAACAATAATTGTGGCCGCCCCCTTTAGCCAGCATACATATTTTACATTCCCCAATATGGCCGAGGCACATGTTTATAGGCATTTATTTATAGTTTGGTTTTGGGCCTTGGCTTGCCATCAAACCCCCATACCGAGCCCGTATCCCCCCCTCCCCCCCGGCTACCTTCCCCCGATTCCCGTCCATTTTCCCCTGGTTCTTGGCCACCCGACTATTCTTCCTCATGTACGTTGGCCACAAACAGGTCCCGGAACAGTTGCATGAATGGCTCCCACGTTCTGTGGAAGCCGTCGTCCGACCCTCGGATGGCGAATTTGATTTTCTCCATTTGGAGAGATTCCGAGAGGTCGGACAGCCAGTCTGCAGCTCTGGGTGGTGCTGCTGACCACCAGCCAAACAGGATTCTACGGCGGGCAATCAGGGAGGCAAAGGCAAGGGCGTCCCCCCTCCTCCCCAGGAATAGATCTGGCTGGTCTGAAACCCCAAAGACCGCCACTATCGGGCATGGCTCCACCCTCACCCCCACCACTTTGGACATAGCCTCGAAGAAGGCTGTCCAGTACTCCACAAGTCTGGGGCAAGACCAGAACATGTGGGCGTGGTTGGCCGGGCCTCTCTGGCACCGCTCACATTTGTCCTCCACCTCCGGGAAGAACCTACTCATACGGTTTCTCGTTAAGTGGGCTCTATGTACCACTTTTAGTTGCGTCAGGCTGAGCCTTGCGCACGTGGAGGTGGAGTTGACCCTATGCAGTGCTTCGCTCCAGAGTCCCCACCCTATCTCCATCCCCAGGTCGTCCTCCCATTTCCTTCTTGTTGCGTCCAGTACGGTGTCGTCCCTATCTACCAGTCGGTCATACATGTCACTACAGTTCCCTTTCTCTAGGATACTTGCGTCCAGTAGGTCTTCCAATAGTGTCTGTCGTGGCGGTTGTGGGTACGTCCTTGTCTCCTTTCGTAGGAAGTTTTTGAGCTGCAGGTACCGTAGCTCGTTCCCCCCAGCTAGCTGAAATTTCTCTGTCAGTTCGTCCAGTGTTGCGATCCTGTCGTCCGTGTATAGGTCCCTGACTGTCAGTGTCCCCCCGTCCTGCCTCCACCTTTTGAAGGTGGCGTCGGTCAGTCAAACCCCGTAATGTTGCAGCGTGTCTGCCGACTCCGCCCGACATGTGCGACTCATGGGGGCCGCCATCTTGGCAATCCTCCCCCACGCGGCCGGCCATGTGCGAGTCATAGGGGCCGCCATCTTGGGTGCCATCGTCGTCTCCGCCCATCATGTGCGATCCACGGGGGTGGCCATCTTGGACGCCATCTTCTTCATCGCCCGCCACGTGCAATCAACGGGGGCCGCCATCTTGGCCATCACCCGATGTTCACCTCAACGACTACGACCTCCGCGGACAGTCATCACAGGGCCACTCCAGCACTGCTGATCGAGACACCAACTACCCGCATCTCAACGCAGTCACTTTGGACCAGTCGCATCTGAAGCACCTCAGGAGCTCAATGATGTCCGTTCAGGTAAATGGCTACAAGACACCGTGCCTCTTCGACTCCGGGAGCACCGAGAGCTTCGTGCATCCAGACCTAGTAAGATGCTGTTCACTCCCTATCTACCCTGCACGGTAAACTATCTCCCTCGCCTCGGGTTCACACTCGGTCCAAATACAAGGGCGCACCGTTGCGACCCTAAGGATACAGGGCGCTAGCTACTCTAATTTCTAGCTGTACGTACTCCCAGACCTCTGCGCCCCACGCTTATTCGGGCTCGATTTTCAGTGCAACCTTAGAAGCCTCACACTCGGTGGACCCCTACCTCCTCTCACTATATGCAGCTTAGCGACTCTAAAAATCGACCCCCCTCCACTCTTCGCTAATCTCACTGCTAACTGCAAACCCGTGGCCACTCGCAGCAGGCGGTAGAGCCTGCAGGACAGGGTATTCATTAGAGCCTTAAGAGCATCAATAGACTTAAAAAAACCACTATGGAATCAGCCCTCAAACCTGATCGACCGGAACTCAACCCACAGGCTGCAGAAGCGAAGGAAATCTTTCTACACTGGCTTCTAGGAGTCTAGAGGCTACACTAGGAGTCCAGCGGCTCCTACGTGAAGGAGTCATAGAGGCCAGTAATAGCCCTTGGAGAGCTCAGGTGGTGGTCGTCAAGACCGGGGAAAAGTTCCGGATGGTGGTTGATTACAGCCAAACCATTAACCGGTTCACGCACCTTGATGCGTACCCCCTCCCCAGAATTGCAGACATGGTCAGCCAGATCGCCCAGTACCGCATATTCTCCACGGTGGATCTGAAGTCTGCTTACCACCAGCTCCCAATCCGCCCGGAGGACCGCCACTACACGGCATTCGAGGCAGATGGCCGCCTCTTCCATTTTCTCTGGGTCCCCTTTGACGTCACGAATGGGGTCTCGGTGTTCCAACGAGCGATGGATCGAATGGTGGACCAGTACGGGCTGCGGGCCACGTTTCCGTACCTGGATAACGTCACCATCTGTGGCCATGACCAGCAGGACCACAATGCCAACCTCCACCAATTTCTCCAAACCACCCAGAAACTCAATCTCACCTACAATAAGGAGAAATGCGTTTTCCGCACTACCAGACTGGCCATCCTCGGCTATGTCATGGAAAACGGATTCCTGGGCCCCGACCCGGACTCTTACAGCTCCCTCTCCCTCATTGTCCCAGGGCCCTCAAGAGGTGCCTGGGATTCTTCTCCTATTACGCCCAGTGGGTCCCCCAGTATGCAGACAAAGCCCCCCACTATTTAAGACCACACTCTTCCCACTGTCAGCAGAGGCCCGCCAGGCCTTCAACTGCATCAAGGACGACATTGCCAAAGTCGCCATGCGGGCGGTGGATGAATCCGTCCCCTTCCAGGTGGGGAGCGATGCCTCCGAGGTCGCTCTCACCGCCACTCTGAACCAGGCAGGGAGACCAGTAGCTTTCTTCTCCCGAACCCTCTCCGCTTCAGAACTTCGACACTCCTCAGTCGAAAAGGAAGCTCAAGCCATTGTGGAAGCCGTACGGCACTGGAGGCACTACCTCGCAGGTAGGAGATTTACCCTCATCACCGACCAGAGATCATTTGCCTTCATGTTCGACAACTCGCAAAGGGGCAAAATAAAAAACGATGAAATCTTGAGGTGGAGGATCGAACTCTCCACCTATAATTATGACATCATATATCGGCCGGGGAAGCTCAACAAGCCCCCAGATGTCCTGTCCCACGGCACATGTGCCAGCGTGCAAGACGACCGATTAAAGGCTATCCACAATTACCTCTGCCACATGGGGGTTACCCGGCTCGCCCACTACATCAGGGCACGCAACCTGCCTTTTTCCACCGAGGAGGTAAAAGCCATCACCAGGGATTGCCCGATCTGCGCGGAGTGCAAACCACACTTCTATAGACCAGACAAGGCCCACTTGGTAAAGGCTTCCCGGCCCTTTGAACACCTGAGCATCGATTTCAAAGGGCCACTCCCCTCGACCAATCGAAATGTGTACTTCCTCAACGTCATAGATGAATTCTCCCGCTTTCCGTTTGCTATCCTATGCCCCGACATGACCTCCCACACAGTCATCAGAGCCCTGCACAGTGTCTTCACCCTGTTTGGCTTCCCCAGCTACGTACACAGCAACAGGGGTTCGTCCTTCATGAGCGACGAGCTGCTTCAGTACCTACTCGACAAGGGCATCGCCTTGAGCAGGACTACCAGCTATAACCCCAGGGGGACCGGACAGGTGGAGAGGGAGAACGCAACGGTCTGGAAGACCGCCCTACTGACCCCGGTCCAGGAATCTCCCGACCTCCCACTGGCAGGAGGTCCTCCCCGACGCGCTCCATGCTATTAGGTCCCTCCTGTGCACTGCCACTAACCAGACCCCTCACGAGCGATTATTTGTGTTCCCTAGGGGCACTACCACGGGGGCTTCGCTCCCATCTTGGTTGAGGACACCGGGCCCAGTTCTCCTCCGGAAGCACGTCCGGACACATAAAACGGACCCACTAGTAGAAAGGGTACTACTGCTACATTCAAACCCACACTACGCCTTTATAGAACACCCCGACGGCCGTCAGGACACCGTTTCCCTCCGGGACTTGGCGCCTGCAGGATCCACCACCACCGCCGAGGTACCCCTCACACTACACACCACCCGACCCCCCCCACGCCCTGCGCCCCCACGCCTACAGATTTCCTGCGTCCCCCTTCGCCCGTCGCACCGGTCAGGAACGAAGCTCTGAACGAACCACCCCCGGAGTCCACCCTCAGATCCACACCGCCCGTCACCACTCTGCCATCCGAAGAGGTTGCAACCCCGGTGCTCCGCCGATCCCAAAGGACGACTCGGCCGCCGGACCGGCTCAACCTGTAGATCCGTCACTCCCACCTGACTTGATTTTTTTACAGGGGGTGAATGTAGTGAATGTACATCATGTAATTCACACTGTATAGCATTGTGTCCTTGTGGGCTCTGTCTGTGAGCCGTTGCGCGGCCCTGCCCACAGGGGGAGATGAGGAGCTTGTACAGGGCTCCACCCTTGGCTCCGTGCATGGCCCCTCCCACTACCGGAAGTATAATGTGCTGCAGGCTTGTGAGTCTGCCCTCAGTTTTTCTGGTCGCAGGCAGGCTCAGTTGTAAGTCTATTAAAGCCACAGTTTACTTCCTATCGTGTCTCGAGTGAATTGATGGTCACATCACAAGGTAATTGCATTTTGTATTTGAGCAGGTAAGTCACCAAGAATTCATACAGTATTCAGGGGGCCTGGCGTCACCCAATGTGCTTGCTTATTACTGGCCGGCCAATATTGAGAAGGTGCTGGTGTAGTTGGGGGAGTCAGATTCTCTATGGGGCAGATGGAAGTAAGTTTGTGTAGGGGCTCAAGGTTATGGGGTTTGGTAATGTTATCACTCCCTTTCTCCCCAGCAAAGCATTCCTCAAACCCAGTGGTGATGTCTACTTAAGGTTATGGAAGCAGTTTAGGCAGTATTACATGTTGAGCGCCATGTCACTGTTAGCCCCTATCTGTGGCAACCATTTGTTTATGTAAATGGAACCAGATGATAAAGTTGTGGGATGGAAGGGGCCTTGTGTATTGTGGAGATCTGTTCATGGAGGGACAGTTTTCTAGTTGGGAGGAGCTTTTGGTGAAATTTCAATTGTCAGGGGCGCACTTGTTCCACTACTTGCAGTTACGTGATTTTCTCCGGAAGGTCTGTAATACATTTCCCGTCCCTCCCTGCTGGAGAGAATCCTATTGCTGGCAGGGTAGGGAGTATTTTAAATATTTATGGGCAGATTAAGCTGAATCAGGCTGAGCCTCACCAGGAGGAAGTGGAGTTCACCCTATGAAGAGCCTCACCCTACATGTCCTCGTCCAAAATAGGTTTCAGATCCCCCTCCCACTCTCATGGGCCCACTAACCACATCCACGTGTTCTGGTCGTGTCCAAGGATGATAAGATTTTGGATCTCCTTTAGCACCATGTCAGTGATTCTTTTAAAAAAAATAAATTTAGAGTACCCAATTAATTTTTCCAATTAAGGGGCAATTTAGCATGTTCAATCCACCTACCCTTGCACATCTTTTGGGTTGTGGGGGCGAAACCCACGCAAACACGGGGAGAATGTGCAAACTCCACACGGACAGTGACCCAGAGTCGGGATCGAACCTGGGACCTCAGCGCCGTGAGACTGCAATGCTACCACTGTGCCACCGTGCTGCCCTATGTCAGTGATTCTTAACATTGATCTGGATTCTTATCCCTTGAATGCCATTTTCTGGGTGCCGGACACGCTGGGGCTGCAGACCAGGGTGAAGGCAGATGTTCTTGCCTTTGCCTTGTTGAAAGCCCGGAGACGGGTTCAGCTGGGATAGAGATCTTCGGCCTTGGCCTGGTTGGGTGACCTCATAGAATTCGTACATCTAGAAAAGGTCATTAGGGGGTCAATGGTGGTATTCTACCTCAGGTGGCAGCCATTCAGTTCCAACTTTAAAGAATTAGTCGTAGAATTTACAATGCAGAAGGAGGCTATTTGGCCCATCGAGTCTGCACCAGTGCTTGGAAAGAGCACCTCACTTAAGGCCACTCTTCTGCCTCATACCCGTAACCCAGCAACCCCGCCCAAACTCTTTGGACACCAAGGGCAATTTAGCATCACCAATCCACCTAACCTGCACCACTTTGGACTGTGGGAGGAAACATTAATCACCATCAACTGTTAAAAGGGGGGGGGGGGGGGGGGGGGGGGGGGGGGGTAGTTATTATTTTTGGGGGTGGGATTTAAAAATTTGCTTTTTTCTTTCCTTTTGCACAATGTTGTATTATTTGATATTCGTTTTCTGGGCTTTTTGATAATGTCGTGTTTGATATAAATTAAAATTTTTCAATAAAAATACTTTATTAAATAAACTGGTCTGTCCTTACAAACGTTCTGTTGAAAAAGTGTTGGTAACAGCAAATATTCAAACATGAACTCTGATCATAAAATCCCTACAGTACTGAAGGAGACTATTTAGACCAATCGAGTCTTCACCGACCCTTCGAATGAGCACTCTACCCATGTCCACTCATCCATCCACCTCACTTTATCCCCATAATCTGACCTGCACATCACTAGACACTGAGGGGCAATTTATCCTGGCCAATCCAGCTAACCTGCACATCTTTGGACTGTAAGAGGAAACCGGAGCACCTGAAGGAAACCACGCAGACACGGGGAGAACGTGCAAACTCCACAGACGGTGATCCAAGGCCGGAATTAAACTCGGGTCCCTGGTGCTATGAGGCAGCAGTGCTAACCACTGTGTCGCCGTGCTGCCCCTGATGGCCAAAGATGAGGAGCATTTTATGAGAACAGCTGTTGAGCATGGGTCAGTCCATCCTAAAAAAATGAACTTGACCGTCTTCGAATATGGTTGGCCAAATCATTGACAGATTTGCCACCATGCCCATACCTTTCTGTTCACAGCCCAAAAAAATTCAAAGAGTTTTTGGTTGCCAAGGCAAGTTATCAAATTATTTATTTACACATTGTAGAAACTGCCATCAAAGCTAGTTCATTAGTATTTCAAGTACCGTTCACTCGTTTTTTTTTTACAGCTTTTAAAAATATTTTAAAAGAATATTTTAAATTCAAAATACTTTCTGTGGAAACATGATCTTAAAAAATCATAAAATATGGTGCTGGACACTAGAGACATCATTATTAATCTATCATTTGTAAATGCTATATATTCCAAATCCTAGAAATGGAATAGGATAATGGGGAACTGGCAGAATGGTTCACTGTCACATTTCCCAATCCTGACCACTTCGAATCAGCTGGAATTCAGCTGGGCACAGAGCAGAAAATGTTGACCTTAGTGTCAGAGCAGTATAGACAGAAAGTTAACAAACATTACATTTTGATCAACTGCAATGTTCTACTAAACAAAATGAAGCTATGAATATCCAATCAGCTCTCCATTGATTATTTGGGTTCATTCTTAACCAACAGGACACAACGTTTGCACTGAGTGCTGAGCTTGTGGCATTTGAGTGCTACAGTGAGAGTTTGGTGACTGAGGGAGTGCTGAGCTTGTGGCATTTGAGTGCTACAGTGAGAGTTTGGTGACTGAGGGAGTGCTGAGCTTGTGGCATTTGAGTGCTACAGTGAGAGTTTGGTGACTGAGGGAGTTAGGTGAGGAGGGAGTAAGGTACTCCTTTCATTTAATTTCCTATATTTATCAAAGAGCGTGAAGGGAACCAGGAGTTTAGAGTACAGCTGACTGGGAGCAGAGCGAGAGGGCGGAGGTCCAGTTGGTCCACAGGGCAGCTAATTCTGTAAAGTAAGAGGGGATGGAGGCTAGGGCAGTTGCATGCTCCTCCTGTAGGATGTGGGTGGTGAGGGATACCACTGGTGTCCCCGCTGACTATACCTGCGGGAAGTGCACCCAACTCCAGCTCCTCAGAGACCGTGTTAAGGTACTGGAGCTGGAGCTGGATGAACTTCGGATCATCCGGGAGGCAGAGGGGGTCATAGAGAAGAGTTACAGGGAGGTAGCCACACCAAAGGTACTGGACAAGAGTAGCTGGGTTACAGTCAGGGGAAAGAAAACTAACAGGCAGACAGTGCAGGGATCCCTCGTGGCCATTCCCCTTCAAAACAAGTATACCGTTTTGGATGCTGTTGGGGGGGATGACCTACCGGGGGAAGGCCCCAGCGGCCAGGTCTCTGGCACTGAGTCTGGCTCTGGGGCTCAGAAGGGAAGGGGGGAGCATAGAAAAGCAATAGTAATAGGAGATTCAATGGTTAGGGGAATAGATAGGAGATTCTGTGGTCGCGAGCGAGACTCCCGAAAGGTATGTTGCCTCCCGGGTGCCAGGGCCAGGGATGTCTCTGATCGTGTCTTCAGGATCCTGAAGGGGGAGGGTGAGCAGCCAGAAGTCGTGGTGCACATTGGTACCAACGATGTAGGTAGGAAAAAGGGTGTGGAGGTAATAAACAAGTTTAGGGAGTTAGGCTGGAAGTTAAGGGCCAGGACAGACAGAGTTGTCATCTCTGGTTTGTTGCCGGTGCCACGTGATAGCGAGGCTAGGAATAGGGAGAGAGTGCAGTTGAACACGTGGCTGCAGGAATGGTGTAGGAGGGAGGGCTTCAGGTATTTGGATAATTGGAGCGCATTCTGGGGAAGGTGGGACCTGTACAAGCAGGACGGGTTGCATCTGAACCAGAGGGGCACCAATATCCTGGGGGGGAGGTTTTCTAGTACTCTTCGGGAGGGTTTAAACTAATTTGGCTGGGGAATGGGAACCGGATCTGTAGTCCAGCAACTAAGGTAGACGATAGTCAGGACGCCAAAGCACGTAGTGATGCAGTGGGGAAGGTAACAATGACAAAGGAGAGTACTTGCAGGCAAGGAGATGGGTTGAAGTGTGTATACTTTAATGCAAGAAGCATCAGGAATAAGGTGGGTGAACTTAAGGCATGGATCGGTACTTGGGACTACGATGTGGTGGCCATCACGGAAACTTGGATAGAAGAGGGCCAGAAATGGTTGTTGGAGGTCCCTGGTTATAGATGTGTCAACAAGATTAGGGAGGGTGGTAAAAGAGGTGGGGGGGTGGCATTGTTAATTAGAGATAGTATAACAGCTGCAGAAAAGCAGTTCGAGGGGGATCTGCCTACTGAGGTAATATGGGTTGAAGTTAGAAATAGGAAAGGAGCAGTCACCTTGTTGGGAGTGTTCTATAGGCCCCCCAATAGCAGCAGAGATGTGGAGGAACAGATTGGGAAACAGATTCTGGAAAGGTGCAGAAGTCACAGGGTAGTAGTCATGGGCGACTTCAACTTCCCAAACATTGAGTGGAAACTCTTTAGATCAAATAGTTTGGATGGGGTAGTGTTTGTGCAGTGTGTCCAGGAAGCTTTTCTAACACAGTATGTAGATTGTCCGACCAGAGGGGAGGCCATATTGGATTTAGTACTTGGTAATGAACCAGGGCAGGTGATAGATTTGTTAGTGGGGGAGCATTTTGGAGGTAGTGACCACAATTCTGTGACTTTCACTTTAGTAATGGAGAGGGATAGGTGCGAGCAACAGGGCAAGGTTTATAATTGGGGGAAGGGTAAATACAATGCTGTCAGACAAGAATTGAAGTGCAGAAGTTGGGAACATAGGCTGTCAGGGAAGGACACAAGTGAAATGTGGAACTTGTTCAAGGATCAGGTACTGCGTGTCTTTGATATGTATGTCCCTGTCAGGCAGGGAAGAGATGGTCGAGTGAGGGAACCATGGTTGACAAAAGAGGTTGAATGTCTTGTTAAGAGGAAGAAGGAGACTTATGTAAGGCTGAAGAAACAAGGTTCAGACAGTGCGCTGGAGGGATACAAGATAGCCAGGAGGGAACTGAAGAAAGGGATTAGGAGAGCTAAGAGAGGGCATGAAAAATCTTTGGCGGGAAGGATCAAGGAAAACCCCAAGGCCTTTTACACATACGTGAGAAATATGAGAATGACTAGAGTGAGAGTAGGTCCGATTAAGGACAGTAGCGGGAGATTGTGTATTGAGTCTGAAGAGATAGGAGAGGTCTTGAACAAGTATTTTTCTTCAGTATTTACAAATGAGAGGGGCCATATTGTTGGAGAGGACAGCGTGAAGCAGACTGATAAGCTTGAGGAGATACTTGTCAGGAAGGAAGATGTGTTGCGCGTTTTGAAAAACTTGAGGATAGACAAGTCCCCCGGGCCTGACGGGATATATCCAAGGATTCTATGGGAAGCAAGAAATGAAATTGCAGAGCCGTTGGCAATGATCTTTTCGTCCTCGCTGTCAACAGGGGTGGTACCAGAGGATTGGAGAGTGGCGAATGTCGTGCCCCTGTTCAAAAAAGGGAATAGGGATAACCCTGGGAATTACAGGCCAGTTAGTCTTACTTCGGTGGTAGGCAAAGTAATGGAAAGGGTACTGAGGGATAGGATTTCTGAGCATCTGGAAAGGCATTGCTTGATTAGGGATAGTCAGCACGGATTTGTGAGGGGTAGGTCTTGCCTTACAAGTCTTATTGAATTCTTTGAGGAGGTGACCAAGCATGTGGATGAAGGTAAAGCAGTGGATGTAGTGTACATGGATTTTAGTAAGGCATTTGATAAGGTTCCCCATGGTAGGCTTATGCAGAAAGTAAGGAGGCATGGGATAGTGGGAAATTTGGCCAGTTGGATAACAAATGGCTAACCGATAGAAGACAGAGAGTTGTGGTGGATGGCAAATATTCAGCCTGGAGCCCAGTTATCAGTGGCGTACCGCAGGGATCAGTTCTGGGTCCTCTGCTGTTTGTGATTTTCATTAACGACTTGGATGAGGGAGTTGAAGGGTGGGTCAGTAAATTTGCAGATGATACGAAGATTGGTGGAGTTGTGGATAGTGAGGAGGGCTGTTGTCGGCTTCAAAGAGACATAGATAGAATGCAGAGCTGGGCTGAGAAGTGGCAGATGGAGTTTAACCCTGACAAGTGTGAGGTTGTCCATTTTGGAAGGACAAATCTGAATGCGGAATACAGGGTTAATGGTAGGGTTCTTGGCAATGTGGAGGAGCAGAGAGATCTTGGGGTCTATGTTCATTGTTCTTTGAAAGTTCCCACTCAAGTGGATAGAGCTGTGAAGAAGGCCTATGGTGTGCTAGCGTTCATTAGCAGAGGGATTGAATTTAAGAGCCGTGAGGTGATGATGCAGCTGTACAAAACCTTGGTCAGGCCACATTTGGAGTACTGTGTGCAGTTCTGGTCACCTCATTTTAGGAAGGATGTGGAAGCTTTGGAAAAGGTGCAAAGGAGATTTACCAGGATGTTGCCTGGAATGGAGAGTAGGTCATACGAGGAAAGATTGAGGGTGCTAGGCCTTTTCTCATTAGAACGGAGAAGGATGAGGGGCGACTTGATAGAGGTTTATAAGATGATCAGGGGAATAGATAGAGTAGACAGTCAGAGACTTTTTCCCCGGGTGGAACACACCATTACAAGGGGACATAAATTTAAGATAAATGGTGGAAGATATAGAGGGGATGTCAGAGGTAGGTTCTTTACCCAGAGAGTAGTGGGGGCATGGAATGCACTGCCTGTGGTAGTAGTTGAGTCGGAAAATTTATGGACCTTCAAGCGGCTATTGGATAGGTACTTGGATTAGGGTAGAATAAGGGAGTGTAGGTTAACTTCTTAAGGGCAGCACGGTAGCATTGTGGATAGCACAATTGCTTCACAGCTCCAGGGTCCCAGGTTCGATTTCGACTTGGGTCACTGTCTGTGTGGAGTCTGCACATCCTCCCCGTGACTGCGTGGGTTTCCTCCGGGTACTCCGGTTTCCTCCCACAGTCCAAAGATGTGCAGGTTGGGTGGATTGGCCATGACAAATTGTCCAAAATTCTATGATTAACCTAGGACAAAAGTTCGGCGCAACATCGTGGGCCGAAGGGCCTGTTCTGTGCTGTATTTCTCTATAAACAACATGTAAAAAACAGGCAAAGAGAATTGTCAGGATAATTGGTTACTGATATTGAATTGCTCCACTTCCTTTTTGAAAATAAATAATTCAACTTTAGGAACAATAACAGTGGATAACAAATGACAGAAGTAACCTTGAGTAATTAAATATTGTTGGCTCACTTGAAACCTGTGGAGAGCTGGTCCCTGCCCACCATGTAGAAACTGTCATTATATCCACTCATGGATATAATGAGATGCAGGCAGGCAGTGGTTGACACACAGGATAACCAATGAACACACACGACACAGAACAGCCAATGATCAGACAGGACACTACCAATATAAAACACACGCGGCATTAAGACTCTGCTTCTTCTCACTGGATACAGCTGCAGAGATAGTTAGAGTGCACAAGGCCATGAGCACCTTCTCCACGTGACAGAGAGCTAGTCTGGTCAAGCCAGTCCAGTGGCGTGCAGAGGTCTGGTGATGCCCGGGGCAAATCTTGATTGTATGCCCCAAAGACTCAAGTATAAGGCCTAATATACTGAGAAATATTATGAGAAAGGAAAACATTTTGAATATATAAACACAGATGAAACATGAAATAAACGCTTTATTCGATTTTAATATTCGATAATAAATATAAAGGGGCTGGTTTAGCTCACAAGGCTAAATCACTGGCTTTTAAAGCAGACCAAGCAGGCCAGCAGCACGGTTCGATTCCCGTACCAGCCTCCCCGGACAGGCGCCGGAATGTGGCGACTAGGGGCGTTTCACACTAACTTCATTGAAGCCTACTCGTGACAATAAGCGAATTTCATTTCATTTCAATCAAATTTATTAAGTTCTTTTCCCCAAATGATACCTCCTGTCACAAAACACCTGAACTACTTCACTTTTTACATCATCTGTGAGAAATTCTTTTTCAATGCTTATTAAAGCCAGGTTGGTCAGTTGCTCCTGTGACATAGAAGACCTCAGATATGTTTTTATTAATTTCAGTTTTGAAAATGACCTTTCACAGCTTGCGACTTAAAATGCGATTGTAAGCAGTAATCTGTATGAAACACACAGCGTCGGAAAGACATCCCTCCCATACTGCAGTAAAGACTCCAGAGCATCTTTAGGATCAGGGGGAACTCTATTCCCTCCAGCTCGAAGGAGCATCACAAAATCAATAATTTTGTCATATAACTGAATTGCAACCACATCATTGTCATAATAATTTGCAAAGTCTGAACATTCCTTTTTTAATTTCTCTCTTTCTTGTTCATCTTCAATCACTCCTGAATTCAAGTTCAGAAGAAAAGAAAATCGGTCACTGAGTCTTTGAAGACGGACACTGCGGTCTTCAATTTCAGTTTTTAATCTGTTCACAATCTCTACCATTACTCTATTCATTTCTTCTTGTGCCGTCAGTCCACTATCTCTTGCTGACTCTCCAGGCATTATTCTTCTTCTCCTTGTTCGTGCAATTGGTATTCCCCAATTTTGACAATATTCATTGGCTAAATCTATTGCATTGTGGATAATTTCGTCATTCTTCAAATTCAAGATATGAATAAGTCCTCTCAGATCACAAGAAGCTTCATGGAACCCCATTTTCGGATCCTGCAAACGTTTTGAGACTTTATCCACTGATGATAAAACTGAGTTCCAAAAATTTAATAAAGCTATAAACGGGAACTGTTGAATAGAGTTCAGTAGCTATCCTGCATCAGATTTAGTTTCCCTTGAAAATTCTCCTTCCAGCAGGTGTTGAAGGCTTGCAATAACGTTGTCACACTCTTCGTGGATTACTTGCACAGCATCATGGCTGGAACTCCATCTTGTGTCACACTGTCTTTTCACAGTCCGAGTGACAAATGATTTTAAACGCTTCCCAACGAGAAGTAGATGAAGAAAAAAAAGTAGAGTTTTTCTAGAATGCCAAAAAATGTAACAACAACAGGTTGCACCTCACTTGCATGGACACAGGACAAATTGAGGCTGTGGTTCTCGCAGTTCACAAACACAGCTTTTGGGTTAACTTCAAGAATTTTTTGTTGAACACTTCCTCTCACTCCAGCCATAACTGCTGCGTTATCATATGCTTGACCACGACAGTCATTCATGGAAATTTTGTCTTCTTACAATTTTTCCTGAATTTTATTTACCAGGCTGACTGCATCTTTCTTGTTGACTTGGAAAAATCCCAGAAATGTCTCCTTTATTTCTACTTTTCTGTTTTCATCAATATGAACGTAACGCAGAATTTCAGAAACCTGATCTTCATGGGCAATATCTGGAGTTGAATCCAGCATTATGCTAAAATATTTTGCGTCCTTAATTTCGGAAATTATATTTTTCTTGACAGTTTCACCAAGAGATTGATTATTTCGTTTTGAATTCTGTTGGACAAGTAGGTGACACTTTTTGGTTTCTCTTTCCCTCTCTGCAAGTGTTTTGCTAAGATGTCATCATATTTGGCCAAAAGTCTGATTGTTGCTAGAAAGTTTCCTGTATTTTCACTGACTGTCTCCCCGGCTCTGATAACCCAGATATTCCTTCTCCTCGATGTCCACGATAGGCCAGATTCTGTTTTGCCAGAAAGGATATAACCTCGACAATCCGTTCAGTTATAGCTTTCCATCTTTTCTTTTCAGCAGACATTTGCTGTTGAAGTTCAGCATCTATCGTAGTTGAATGATGGAGTCGAACTACAAGGTTCAGGTATTCCCTCATGTGAGCTCTATGAGAAGGGCTTTTCTCATGGTCAGGTATTGTTGGATTTAATTTTCTCCAAGTGGAGAAACCGTCTTCCTTTCCAAAGTTTGACACAGACAACAAATGCTCCTTTGAAAACAAAAAGCAAACAAAACAGTAGCATGCTTTCCGATATGGAGAGTATAACAACCATTTTCTCTCCACAATTTCTCAGTTTGTGGAAACTTTATCAAACCACTGTTTGGAAAATGATCTCCCATCCTTCTCAGCAAATGGACCACTTTTATTCTGATATCTTTCAGGGCCATGTTGTAATATTGTCATCTTCAAATGATCTGGAATCGGTTTCTTCAAACAGCCAAAATCGCTTCTTTGCAAAAATATGCAAATATCTTCTTTATTTTCTTCACATGGATCATCATCCTGACAACGAGACTGAGGAGAGAGAGTATTATGTTCTGACCGAGCTGAATCCGTATCAGAAAAATCCTTCTCTGCACCCACATCATCTTTTACTTCTCCAGGTTCTCCTACTTCTTCTTTACTTCTTTTTATCCATGCATCTAATGCCCCTCTTTGATGGGACTCTTCTTCGACTCTGGCCCTCTTTTTTTTCCTGTTCTGTGCTCCACTCGGTTGTACACGAAATACTCGTAACATTTCATTTTCTATCTCAAAAACCGTAAGACGCATGAGAAAATGGGAAGAAAATGGTAAACAATCGGTCAGTTGCAGACGGATAAACCATATTTCATTTCTTTGTTCCTTCGTATCAAATTATTTCACACTGATTCTCCACTGATAATTTTGTGCAATTTATATCATAGACTTGCAAATTAGTGGTATCTGTATTCGAATATTAGCATGTTAAGGAATAAATGTCTCCTATTCCGAGATTAAATGCCATAGCAATCCTCTGATCATCCAGGCTTCACTCTTACTACATCCCACGTAAATATTTCATTAAATATCGCCAAAAAACCTATAAAAACCGTAGTTGCACCTGTTCTAGAGCTATTCACTGACCTGAGTAGGTAAAAGAACTAATCTAGATGCACAAAAAGCTGAAGAAAAGACGAGTTATGACTCGAGGAAACGCAGGAACGAACAGCCACGTCTGCTTGTTGCTTTTGATGGTTGCACCACGTACATCATGCGCATGCGTGTGGGGGGGATGGGGAGAAGGACCTTTTTCTCTAGACAGAAAGGGTACACCACGTTAAAGGAATAAAGGGCTAACAACTGCCTCTGCTGTGTGGTGAGCCTCCAAAAATTGATTTATCACCGCTGAAATTTTAAAATTACTATCTTATTTCCTTCTCTGGGGCAGCACGGTGGCCTAGTGGTTAGCACAACCGCCTCACGGAACTGAGGTCCCAGGTTCGATCCCGGCTCTGGGTCACTGTCAGTGTGGAGTTTGCACATTCTCCCCGTGTCTGCGTTGGTTTCGCCCCCACAACCCAAAAAATGTGCAGAGTAGGTGGATTGGCCACGCTAAATTGCCCCTTAATTGAAAAAAATAATTGGGTACTCTAAATTAAAAAAAAAAAAATTAAAAAAAAAAAAAAATTTTTTTTTTTTTCCTTCTCTGATTGGATGCCCCCATCCAATGGATGCCCGGGGCCAATGCACCGTCGGCCCCCCCCTCTGCACGCCACTGAGCCAGTCTGAGGTTATCAGTTTAGATTAATAGAGTGTCAACACACAGCAGATTATGTACAGCAACAAGCAAGTTCAATAAAACAGTGTTGGACCATCTACTGTGTCGGAAGCCTGATTCGAGTCTCACTACATCCAGTTGCAGTCAATGTTGGACCAACACATCAGAAACCAATGCCAAAAAGGAGAAGAAAATATGAGAGATTTTCCTAGGACGATGTCCCAACTGCAATGGATCACCTTTGGGCAGTGAATATAGAACATGAGATAAATTCACTTAAAGGCATGTGACTGCTCAATTCCCTGATATTGGTTGCATGTTGATGTAAATCTTTTCTTTTATTGTACACTTCCTGTAGTGAAACGATACCTTAAACTTGAAACAGGATGCCTAGGTTTGCAATATCCCACGTTAAATAACACAGAAGCTGCGAGGGTTATTAATGCAAAGCCAAATAAATAAATTTGATGTCCAGTTGTATTTAAACAATGAAACAAGCCAAGGCCCAAACCAATTTTTTTTAATAAATGTTTTTTATTGGGTTTTGAATACATGTATATATACATAGAAGAGAAGGGAACACGCACAACAAACAAAACAAGCAAAAACAAACAAAAAAGAAAAAAAAAGTTAGAATAAAATAACTGGTAGGATATTATGGGCTAGCTCAACAACAGCTGCTCTGTACAATTGGCAGTATTGTTTTTAGCATATAAGTAGGCATCTGTTTGTAGGGGGGGTGGGAAACTGGGGGGGGCTACATATACATTCGGGCGCCAGGGAAACAATTACAGAACAATTACAGAGGGCAATACGCGAATGCATCTGGTGTTGGTGTTGTCGCTTGCTTCTCCCGGACGGCTTTTGCTGCCATTGTTGTCTCGCAGTCCCCTCTGCTTTAGTCACTCGTCCTGTCTTTCGCCTGGATTTTCCTTGTTCTCTGCTCCTGTAGATGCCAAGTTTGTTATTGTTTCCCGTGCCCTCCTTCCGGCTGTCATTTCCTTGCCTCCCCCTACCTCACTGGTTCCCCTCTATTGTTCCCTGTCTCCTCCCTCTTCCACCCCCTCCCCCCTCTCCTCTTCTCCTGTGGTTCGCCTTTCTTTTCTCTTAGGTTTAGCTGCTATCCCCACCCCCCCAACCCCGGTCTGTCCCTCCCTCCCCCACCTCCCCTGATTCTTGGCTACCTGGCTATTCTTCGGCTTGTTCGTTGGCCACAAACAGGTCCCGGAACAATTGGGTGAATGGCTCCCACATTCTATGGAAGCCGTCGTTAACCCTCGGATGGCAAATTTGATTTTCTCCATTTTAAGAGATTCTGAGAGGTCAGACAGCCAGTCTGCAACTTTGGGTGGTGCTGCTGATCGCCAGCCGAACAGGATTCTATGGCGGGCGATCAGGGAGGCAAAGGCAAGTGCGTCCGCCCTTCTCCCCAGGAATAGATCTGGCTGGTCTGAAACCCCGAAGACCGCCACTTTCGGGTATGGCTCCTCCCTCATCCCCACCACTTTGGACATTGCCTCGAAGGAGGTTGTCCATTACCCTGCAAGTCTGGGGCAAGACCAGAACATGTGGGTGTGGTTGGCCGGGCCTCCTTGGCACCATTCACATCTATGCTCCACCTCCGGGAAGAACCTACTCATATGAGTTCTTATTAAGTGGGCTCTATGTACCACTTTTAGTTGCGTCAGGCTGAGCCTTGCGCATGTGGAGGTGGAGTTGACCCTATGCTGTGCTTCGCTCCAGAGTCCCCACCCTATTTCAATCCTCAGGTCCTCCTCCCATTTCTTTCTTGTTGTGTCCAGTACGGTATCAGCCCTTTCTACCAGTCGGTCATACATGTCGCTACAGTTCCCTTTATCTAGGATGCTTGCATCCAGTAACTCTTCCAGTAATGTCTGTTGTGGCTGTTGTGGATACGTCCTTGTCTCCTTTCGTAGGAGGTTTGAGTTGCAGGTACCTTAGCTCGTTTCCCCCTGGCTAGCTGGAATTTCTCTGTCAGTTCGTCCATTGTTGCGACCCTGCCATCTGTGTACAGGTCTCTGACTGTCAGTGTCCCTCTGTCCTGTCCCCACTTTTAAAAGGTGGCGTCAGTCAGCGCTGGTGTGAACCTATGGTTGTTGCAGATGGGAGCCTTGTCCGGCATTTTGGTCAGGCCAAATTGCTGCCGTAGTTGGTTCCAGGGCTGGGTGGTGGCTATCACCACCGGGCTGTTGGAGTGTTTTTTGGGTGGTGATAGGAGTGCCACCGTGGCGAGAGCCCGCAGGGTGGTCCCCTTGTAGGTGGCCTCTTCCGCGTGCACCCACTCGGCTTCTGGCTCCTTGATCCATCCCCTTATTCGTTCGGCCATTGCCAGTGGTAGAATTGTAGGTTTGGGAGGGCTAGCCCCCCACCCCCTGGATTTTGTTTTTGTAGGACCTTCTTTGGGATCCCAGCATTCTTCCCCCCCACCCCCCCCCCCCCCCCCATACAACACCCCAAACCAATTTTTATGTCAATTCTAAACACTTCCATCAAATATGCACTGGAACCAATCAGAACCACAGCATAATTTACAGCTTGAAACTCCATTATATTGTAATGAGACCAAGGGATCCATTTGTATTACTTCATATCAGTTTTAGTTCATTAGTTCAGTCAGATATGGCAAACTAACGTCACTGTTCAAGACTGTGACAAGATTGAGTCCATCTAGCAATGACTATTTCACAGAGTTAGAATGCAAAATATTCAGCACAGGTAAGAAAGTGTCCTTTACACACTCCCGCTCTCCCTCGCGGGGAGAGTCCAGACGATCAAAATGAACGTACTGCCCAGGTTCCTCTTCCTGTTTAGATCCATTCCGATCTACATCCCCAAGGCCTTTTTCAAAGCACTGGACAAACATATCATGGCGTTCGTATGGGGGGGTAAAAATGCTAGGATCCCAAAGAGGGTCATACAAAAAACAAAATCCAGGGGGGGGCTAGCCCTCCCAAATCTACAATTCTACCACTGGGCGGCAACAGCTGAGCGAGTAAGGGGATGGATCCAGGAGCCAGAAGCCGAGTGGGTGCGTGCGGAGGAGGCCTCCTGCATGGGAACCTCCCTCCGGGCCCTCGCCACGGCAGCACTCCCATCCCCACCCAAAAAAACACTCCACCAGCCCAGTGGTGACAGCCACCCTCCAATCCTGGAACCAACTGCGGCAGCAATTTGGCCTGACCAAAATGCCGGACAAGGCTCCCATCTGCAACAACCATAGGTTCAAACCAGCACTGACTGACGCCACCTTCAAAAGGTGGAGGCAGGACGGGGGGACACTGACAGTCAGGGACCTATACACGGACGACAGGATCGCAACACTGGACGAACTGACAGAGAAATGTCAGCTAGCTGGGGGGAACGAGCTACGGTACCTGCAGCTCAAAAACTTCCTACAAAAGGAGACAAGGACGTACCCACAACCGCCACGACAGACACTACTGGAAGACCTACTGGACGCAAGTATCCTAGAGAAAGGGAACTGTAGTGACATGTATGACCGACTGGTAGATAGGGACGACACCGTACTGGTCGCAACAAGAAGGAAATGGGAGGACGACCTGGGGATGGAGATAGGGTGGGGACTCTGGAGCGAAGCACTGCATAGGGTCAACTCCACCTCCACGTGCGCAAGGCTCAGCCTGACGCAACTAAAAGTGGTACATAGAGCCCACTTAACGAGAAACCGTATGAGTAGGTTCTTCCCGGAGGTGGAGGACAGATGTGAGCGGGGCCAAAGAGACCCGGCCAACCACGCCCACATGTTCTGGTCTTGCCCCAGACTTGTGGAGTACTGGACAGCCTTCTTCGAGGCTATGTCCAAAGTGGTGGGGGTGAGGGTGGAGCCATGCCCGATAGTGGCGGTCTTCGGGGTTTCAGACCAGCCAGATCTATTCCTGGGGAGGAGGGCGGACGCCCTTGCCTTTGCCTCCCTGATTGCCCGCCGTAGAATCCTGTTTGGCTGGCGGTCAGCAGTACCACCCAGAGCTGCAGACTGGCTGTCCGACCTCTCGGAATCTCTCCAAATGGAGAAAATCAAATTCGCCATCCAAGGGTCGGACGACGGCTTCCACAGAACGTGGGAGCCATTCATGCAACTGTTCCGGGACCTGTTTGTGGCCAACGTACATGAGCAAGAATAGTCGGGTGGCCAAGAACCAGGGGAAAATGGACGGGAATCGGGGGAAGGTAGCCGGGGGGTGGGGGGGGGGGGGGGGGGGGGGGGGGATTACGGGCTCGGTATGGGGGTTTGATGGCAAGCCAAGGCCCAAAACCAAACTATAATAAATGCCTATAAACATGTGCCTCGGCCATATTGGGGAATGTAAAATATGTATGCTGGCTAAAGGGGGCGGCCACAATTGTTGTTATGAAGATGCTTACCTGTAAATATTCATGTTAAATTTTTGTGTTTTCCTTTTTTTTCTCTCTCTCTAATAATTTGTAATTTGTCATATATAAAATATGAAAACTCAATAAAAACATTTATAAAAAAAAAGAAAGTGTCCTTTTACAATGTTAGTTAACAAGTGATAACAAAAATGTCACGTATAGTGCATCATTTTTACAATACCTCTGTTTCTGCATCCTTCTAAATGCACGAGTGGTTAGCATTGTTGCTTCACAGCTCCAGGGTCCCAGGTTCAATTCCCGGCTTGGGTCACTGGCTGTGTGGAGTCTGCACGTTCTCCCCGTGTCTGTGTGGGTTTCCTCCGGGTGCTCCGGTTTCCTCCCACAGTCCAAAAATGTGCAGGTTAGGTGGATTGGCCAGGCTAAATTGTCCTTAGTGTCCAAAAAGGTTAGGTGGGTTTACTGGGTTACGGAGATAGGGTGGAGGTGAGGGCTTAAGTAAGGTGCTCTTTCCAAGGGCCGGTGCAGACTCGATGGATCGAATGGCCTCTTTCTGCACTGTAAATTCTATAATGTGCCTCATAAATTTTAAATACGTCAATTAGGTCCCCCCTCTGTCTTCTCTGCTCCAGAGAAAACAACCCCAGCCTATCCAGTCTCTTTTGACAGCTAACATGATCCATCCCAGGCAACATCCTGGCGAATCTCCTCTGCAGCCTCTCCAGAGAAATCCCTTCCTTTCTATAATGTAGTGACCAGAACTGCACACAGTACTCCAGCTGGGGCCTAACCAGCCTTTTCCACAGCTCCAGTGTAATCTCCCTGCTCTTACATTCAATGTCTCGGTTAGTAGAGGCACCTTACTTCACATCAAACTTTGCTTTCAGTTTGTGGTTTGTTTTCAGACCTCTGTAGTTCCAGGAAAACAGCACCCAGAGGCCACCTGGAGAGAGAGAGAAAGGGAGAGAGAGAGAGAGGGAGAGAGAGTCAGCACTCACAGTGGCCTTCTGGAGAAAGTCTGCTGGATCTTTCTGGAGACAGTTAGCTGGATCCCTTCACCGTGTTGCCAGAATCAAACCCAAAATCTAACTAAAACATTGGGACTCTGAAAAACATCCCAGTGATATAATGTCCAATCACCATCTGTTAGCAGGCAGAGCCACGGCCTTTTGGGCCAATCCATTGGCCACCAGCCAATCAACCAAACCGAGTCCCAACTCCATCTCCCTCTTTGGAGCCAGCATGCCTGCAGCTTCTCTATAAACCAGCACAGCCTTTTATATTCTTCCTGCTAGAATTAAAGAAACAGGCTGCTTGCCTTAAAGTGAGCTGTCCATTAATCATCCATGGATCAAATATGTAACAGCAAAAAATAAAAGAAAGGAAAATAATGGAATAACCAGGGAATAAACAGGCAGGACCCATACAATTTGGTTTGGCCATATGCCCCGAGTGTGTGATTATGCCAATTGGCTGTGTTGTAGATGTTCTTAGGTTGGTGTCCTAAGTGTGGATGACTTGGGGTGGTCCTTCAATGTACCAAGTCAGTGCCAGGCTTGCTGCATAGTTCTCTGAGAAGCCTTAATTGTTCATTGGACTAGGAGCTTTGTATTATAGGCTGGATGGCTGAGGTACTATGGCATTTTCTGGTGCTGGTTCCGATACTTGTAATAGTGCTGCTGGCACTATCCGAGGCTGCCATGTAGCAGTTCGGCTGTGGGCATGGCTGTATACCATCGCCAACTTTTCTGACCATTTGACCGGATGTTGGAGGGCTGAGTTTGTGGGCATTGTAATAATAGTGCATTTTCCCCTTAAGTTGTATTCCATGAGGGCACCACACATATTGGTTTCGAGTTTAAGAACATAGAACATTACAGCGCAGGACAGGCCCTTCGGCCCTCGATGTTGCTCTGACCTGTGAAACCATCTGAAGCCTATCTGACCTACACTATTCCATTTTCATCCATATGTCTATCCAGTGACCACTTAAATGCCCTTAAAGTTGGCGAGTCTACTACTGTTGCAGGCAGGGCGTTCCACACCCCTACTACTCTCTGAGTAAAGAAACTGCCTCTGACATCTGTCCTATATCTACCACCCCTCAATTTAAAGCTATGTCCCCTTGTGTTGGTCATCACCATCCGAGGAAAAAGACTCTCACTGTCCACCCTATATAACCCTCTGACTATCTTATATGTCTCTATTAAGTCACCTCTCAGCCTTCTCCTCTCTAACGAAGACAACCTCAAGTCCCTGAGCCTTTCCTCGTAAGACCTTCCCTCCATACCAGGCAACATCCTAGTAAATCTCCTCTGAACCCTTTCCAAAGCTTCCACATCCTTCCTATAATGTGGTGACCAGGACTGCACGCAGTACTCCAGGTGTGGCCGCACCAGAGTTATGTACAGCTGCAGCATGACCTCGTGGCTCCGAAACTCAATCCCCCTACTGATAAAGGCTAGCACACCATATGTCTTCTTAACAGCCCTATTAACCTGGGTGGCAACTTTCAAGGATTTATGTACCTGGATGCCGAGATCTCTCTGTTCATCTACACTACCAAGAATCTTGCCATTAGCCCAGTACTCTGCATTCCTGTTACTCCTTCAAAAGTGAACCACCTCACACTTTTCCGCATTAAACTCCATCTGCCACCTCTCAGCCCAGCTCTGCAGCTTATCTATGTCCCTCTGTAACCTATAACATCCTTCCGCACTATCCACCACTCCACCGACCTTCGTGTCATCTGCAAATTTACTAACCCCTCCTTCTACACCCTCTTCCAGGTCATTTGTAAAAATGACAAACAGCAGTGGCCCCAAAACAGATCCTTGCGGTACACCACTAGTAACTGAACTCCAGGATGAACATTTGCCATCAATCACCACCCTCTGTCTTCTTTCAGCTAGCCAATTACTGATCCAAACCGCTAAATCACCTTCAATCCCATACTTCCGTATTTTCTGCAATAGCCTACCGTGGGGAACCTTATCAAATGCCTTACTGAAATCCATATACACCACATCAACCGCTTTACCCTCATCCACCTGTTTGGTCACCTTCTCAAAAAACTCAATAAGGTTTGTGAGGCATGACCTACCCTTCACAAAACCATGTTGACTATCACTAATCAACTTGTTCTTTTCAAGATGATTATAAACCCTATCTCTTATAACCTTTTCCAACATTTTACCCACAACCGAAGTAAGGCTCACAGGTCTATAATTACCAGGGTTGTCTCTACTCCCCTTCTTGAACAAGGGGACAACATTTGCTATCCTCCAGTCTTCCGGCACTATTCCTGTCGATAAAGACAACATAAAGATCAAGGACATAGGCTCTGCAATCTCCTCCCTGGCTTCCCAGAGAATCCTAGGATAAATCCCATCTGGTCCAGGGGACTTATCTATTTTTACACTTTCCAAAATTGCTAACACCTCCTACTTGTGAACCTCAATCCCATCTAGCCTAGTCGACTGTACCTGAGTATTCTCCTCAACAACATTGTCTTTCTCCAGTGTAAACACTGACGAAAAATATCCATTTAACGCTTCCCCTATCTCCTCTGATTCCACACACAACTTTCCACTTCTATCCTTGATTGGCCCTAATCTTACTCTAGTCATTCTTTTGTTCCTGATATACCTATAGAAAGCCTTAGGGTTTTCCTTGATCCTATCCGCCAACGACTTTTCGTGTCCTCTCCTCGCTCTTCTTAACTCTTCCTTTAGGTCCTTCCTGGCTAACTTGTAACTCTCAAGTGCCCTAACTGAGCCTTCATGTCTCATCCTAACGTAAGCCTTCTTCTTCCTCTTGACAAGTGCTTCAACTTCCTTAGTAAACCACGGTTCCCTTGCTCGACAACTTCCTCCCTGCCTGACAGGTACATACTTATCAAGGACACGCAGTAGCTGTTCCTTGAAAAAGCTCCACATTTCGATTGTACCCATCCCCTGCAGTTTCCTTCCCCATCCTATACATCCTAAATCTTGCCGAATAGCATCATAATTGCCTTTCCCCCAGCTATAATTCTTGCCTTGCGGTATATACCTATCCCTGCCCATCGCTAAAGTAAACATAACCGAATTGTGATCACTATCACCAAAGTGCTCACCTACATCTAAATCTAACACCTGGCCGGGTTCATTACCCAGTACCAAATCCAATGTGGCATCGCCCCTTGTTGGCCTATCTACATACTGTGTGAGAAAACCCTCCTGCACACACTGCACAAAAACTGACCCATCTATAGTACTCGAACTATAGTATTTCCAGTCAAATATTTGGAAAGTTAAAGTCACCCATAACAACTACCCTGCTACTCTCGCTCCTGTCGAGAATCATCTTTGCCATCATTTCCTCTACATCTCTGGAACTATTCAGAGGTCTATAGACAACTCCCAACAGGGTGACCTCTCCTCTCCTGTTCCTAACCTCGGCCCATACTACCTCAGTAGACGAGTCCTCAAATGTCCTTTCTGCCGCCGTAATACTTTCCTTGATTAACAATGCCACACCCCCCCCACTCTTTTACCATCTTCTCTGTTCTTACAGAAACATCTAAATCCTGGAACCTGCAACAACCATTCCTGTCCCTGCTCTACCCATGTCTCCAAAATCGCCACAACATCGAGATCCCAGGTACCAACCCATGCTGCAAGCTCACCCACCTTATTCCGGATGCTCCTGGCGTTGATGTAGACACACTTCAAACCAGCATCTTGCTTGCCAGTGCCCTCTTTCGAACTTTTAACCCTATCCCTGACCTCACTACTCTCAACATCCTGTACACTGGGACTACAATTTAGGTTCCCATCCCCCTGCTGAGTTAGTTTAAACCCCCCCCCCCCCCCCCCCCCGAAGAGCACTAGCAAATCTCCCCCCCAGGATATTGGTACCCCTCTGGTTCAGGTGAAGACCATCCTGTTTGTAGAGGTCCCACCTACCCCAGAATGAGCCCCAATTGTCCAGGAAACCAAAACCCTCCCTCCTGCACCATCCCTGTAGCCACGTGTTCAACTCCTCTCTCTCCTTATTTCTCACTTTGCTAGCACGTGGCATGGGTAACAACCCAGAGATAACAACTCTGTTTGTTCTAGCTCTCAGCTTCCACCCTAGCTCCCTGAATTTCTGTCTCAAATCCCCATCTCTCTTCCTATCTATGTCGTTGGTACCTATGTGGACCACGACTTGGGGCTGCTCCCCCTCCCCCTTAAGGATCCCAAAAACACGATCAGAGACATCACGAACCCTGGCACCTGGGAGGCAACACACCAACCGTGAGTCTCTTTCGCTTCCACAGAACCTCCTGTCTGTTCCTCTAACTATGGAGTCCCCAATGACAAGTGCTCTGTTCCTCTTCTCCCTTCCCTTCTGAGCAACAGGGACAGACTCTGTGCCAGAGACCTGTTCCCCATTGCTTACCCCGGTAAGTCATCCCCCCCAACAGTATCCAAAACGGTATACTTGTTATTGAGGGGAACGACCACAGGGGATCCATGCACTGCCTGCCGGTTCCCTCTCGTTCCCCTGACGGTAACCCATCTACCTTCTTCTTTTACCTGAGATGTGACTACCTCCCTATAACTCCTCTCAATAACCCCCTCCACGTCCCGAATGATCCGAAGTTCATCCAGCTCCAGGTCCCGAACGCGGCTCTCGAGGAGCTGGAGTTGGGTGCACTTCCCGCAGATGTAGTCAGCAGGGACACTCGAGGTGACCCTTTCCTCCCACATTCTGCAGGAGGAACATTCAACTGCCCTAACCTCCATTCCAACTGAACTAACTTCCCAACTACTGAAAACGAAAAACAAATTTTTAAAAACATGTTAGTTTAGCAATCCGACAGACAGAACTATTTTTTTTGGTTAGAGGAGGAGGATGGGTGGGAGACACTACATAAGTAGTGTTTCGGGTAAAGCTGTCACTCGAGAACAGCCCCTTCACAAACGACCTTCAACTTACGCTGACCGCACTGCACGTATGCAAATCTCCCCAGAACAGCCAATCAGAAGCTCTGCTCTGCTGCCCTCTGCTGGATGCTTGCCTTCACTCGAACTCCTCGGGTCACTTGCGCAGGTACACCTTCAACTTACGCTGACCGCACTGCATGTATGCAAATCTCCCCGGAACAGACAAATCAGAAGCTTTGCTCTGCTGCCCTCTGCTGGATGCTTGCCTTCACTCAAACTCCTCGGGTCACTTGCGCAGGTACACCTTCAACTTACGCTGACCGCACTGCACGTATGCAAATCTCCCCGCCATGTCACTGATCCAGGTCTCCACACTTGGGGGCCTCGCACCCTTCCACTGCAGCAAGATCCTTCGTCGGGCTACTAGGAACGCAAAGGCCAGGACACCGGCCTCTTTCGCCTCCTGCACTCCCGGCTCTACCGCAACTCCAAAAATCGCGAGTCCCCACCCCGGTTTGACCCTGGATCCAACCACCCTCGACACCGTCCCCACCACCCCGTTCCAGAATTCTTCCAGTGCTGGGCATGCCCAGAACATATGGGCGTGGTTCGCTGGACTCCCCGAACATCTGGTGCACCTGTCCTCACCCCCAAAGAACCTACTCATCCTGGTCCCGGACATGTGGGCCCGGTGCAGCACCTTAAATTGGATGAGACTAAGCCTCGCACATGAGGAGGAAGAGTTGACTCTCTCCAAGGCATCCGCCCAAGTCCCGTCCTCTATCTGCTCCCCAAGTTCCCCCTCCCATTTAGCCTTCAGCTCCTCCACTGACGACTCCTCCACCTCCTGCATTACCTTATAGATGTCAGACACCTTCCCCTCTCCGACCCACACCCCCGAAAGCACTCTGTCGATCGTCCCCCGCGAGGGCAGCAATGGGAATCCCTCTACCTGTCGCCTAGCAAACGCCTTTACCTGTAAGTATCTGAACAGCAGTTGGGTACTTAAGGCTTCTAATCACCCCAAATGTATGCGGGCCGCAGGAGGTGAGCAAAGTGACCACCTGGCACTCGTTTTTGATGATCTTGTTTGCCCGGAAATAGTAACGCATCAGTTGTGCGCACTGGTTCCAACTTTGAGCGCAGTATCAAAGACATCCAAACGTGCATACCGAGGCATGGTGTAACAGAAAAAACACTTCCAACCTGTATCCGACAAAAATCCAGGGAGGTGGCTTCAGCAGCGTAGACAGCTATCCACTTTAACCCTCGTCGCCAGTTTTGTGAGGGCCACAAAGAATCCAGCACAAGTTGTAGGATAGAATGAAATACCATTTATGTGCAATAACATTATACGCACGCGCGCGCACACACACACACACACACACCAGCAGTAACTCCCTTGCTGCTCAATGCAGGGAATCTGTTAATGATTTCTCCACCCCCCTCACTGGGGAAGCTCATACTCCCCAAGGATTGTGGGATTGCCATTAGTTCCCAGCCAGTGGTAAGCAGGCAGGTTATAATATTCCTCCCCCCAGAAGTCCAAGGAATCCACCGAAGGCCCTGGCGAAGGAGGGCGTCGGACTCGTTTTGCCGCAGGCTGGACACCATTTGCACGAGGCGCTGGATTTGGCGGCATGTAACGAGACGGAGAATGGCGCTTCCGTGATGAACGGCGTAATGGTTGTACATCCACGGCCCGTGAGCCCGAGGCGTCCTGTGTATCCATCTCGGCGTATCTACCTCCACATGGTTCTGCAACGACCTGTGCAGGCTTTGAGTACAGCACCAGAGAAAGATTGTGAGGAATACTCTCCACTGTGTCTGGTCTCTGTGGCTGTAGAAGTGAGGAATGAGGAATGTAGGGTGGGGAATCTTTGGAAGACATGGTCTTCTGGACCGAACATGGTCTACATTCTTGCGCTGGAGACGACCCTGGGCTTGCACCTGGCAAGAGATAGGGCCCGCTTGGGGAAAGATAACCCCAGGGACCCACTGGGCACCATCAGCAAAATTTCAAACGAACACTGGGTCACCGGGCTCAAACGGCCAAATCGGCCGATGCCGAGAAAGGCCATGTCCCTGCCGTTCTTGAGTGCGGCGTACTTTTGTGCTAATGTCCGGGAAAACTATGCTAAGGCGTGCGCGAAGTCTCCGGCCCATTAGGAGTTCCACGGGAGCTACCCCAGTCACCGCATGTGGAGTGGTCCTGTATGAAAACAAAAAACGAGCCAGTCCCGTGTCCATAGACCCAGAAGACTGCTTCTTTAGGCCCCGTGTGAATGTCTGCACTGCGAGCTCCACCAACCCATTGGAAGCCGAGTGGTATGGAGCGGTGCGGATATGGCGTATGCCGTTCAGCTTCATGAACCTCGCAAACACCTCACTTGTGAACTGAGTGCCATTGTCCGCGACCAGCACCTCGTGGAGGCCATGCGTACTGAAAGACAAACGCATCTTCTCGATTGTTGCGCAGGATGTTGTGCCTACCATCTTGTGTACCTCTAACCATTTAGACTGAGCATTGATTAATAGAAGGAACATAGATCCTTGAACAGGACCGGTGAAATCCCCATGCAGGCGCGCCCAAGGCCGCCCTGGCCATTCCCAGTGATGTAGGGTCGTGGCTGGGGGAAGCTACTGATGCTCCTGGCAAATGGAGCAGTTTTGGGCCACCTTCTCAATGTCGAGGCCTGGCTACGCTCCTGGCGTCCATAAACAACAAGGGTAATCTTAGCTCGTGCAATGTCCAATGGTTCCCCCGTGTAGGTGGCCAACCTGGCCTGTGTGTCAGTTAATATAAGGGTCTGTATACCCTGCTTGATGCGGTCGAATGTCCTCTGGGCGATCACAGAGACCGCTGCGCCAGTGTCCAACTCCATATCAAGCGGGTCACCATTGACCCGTACTGCCGCCTTAATGGGGGCCACACCGGGAGCTGCAACACAATGCAGCTGCAGGCAGTCGTCCTCCGTCTCCACATCCTCGTGAGTAGTTGCCGCAGATTCATCCAAATGGAAGGTACGGCCCCTGGGCTGGCCCTAGTTTCTGAGGGAACGACGATGCCTCTGGCGCCCACAGGACCGGCATCCGTGATGGGGTCGGCTCCCCCAAGTCCGACACTGACATGGCTCCTCATCCATTGGTTCTGGAGAAGGCGCCCTTCGGGGAGGAATGTCCGGCGGGCACTGGCGTCGATCCGGACGCCGCCCACCCAAGGTACAGCAGGGCTGCGGGTGACGCTTTTGGACGGAAGGGGTTGCGCCCCATGGCGGGCACCTCAATTCCCTGTAGCTCCTACACTCCTCGTTCTGCGCTCTCTCGGGGCAATACTATTTGAATGGCCTGTTGAAAAGTCAATGTTGGCTCAGCTAACAACTTTCTCTGGGTGGCCGCATTGTTAACACCGCAAAGCAAACGGTTGCATAACATTTTTGACAAGGTCTCACCATAGTCACAGTACTCCGCAATCCTGCGTAGCCTGGATAGAAACTTTGCAAGGGAGTCTCCTGGGCTTCCCGCAGCAGTGTTAAACTAGTAACGCTGGACTGTCGTAGACGGGGTTGGGTTAAAATGTTGCCCTACCAAGGTCACAAGTTCATCAAACGTCTTAGTGTCTGGCGCAGCTGGGTACTTAAGGCTCCTAATCACCCCAAACGTATGCGGACCGCAGGCGGTGAGCGAAGTGACCACCTGGCACTCGTTTTCGATGATCTTGTTTGCCCGAAAATAGTAATGCATCAGTTGTGCGTACTGGTTCCAACTTTGTGCGCAGCATCAAAGTCATCCAAACGTCCATACCGAGGCATGGTGTACAGAAAAAACACTTCCAACCTGTATCCAACAAAAATCCAGGGAGGTGGCTTCAGCAGAATAGACAGCTATTCACTTTAACCCTCGTCGCCAGTTTTGTGAGGGCCACGAAGAATCCAGCACGAGTTGGAGGATAGAAAGAAATAACATTTATTTGCAATAACATATATATATTATACACACAACAGCAGCAGTAACTCCCTTGCTGCTCACTCCTCTCTAGCTGGTTCCCTACTGGCTAGCTTTATTTATGCAGGGAATCTGCTAATGATTTCTCCGCCGCCCCCCCCCCCCTTCATTGGGGAATCTCATATTCCCTAAGGATTGTGGGATTGCCATTAGTCCCCAGCCAGTGGTAAGCAGGCAGGTTATAACATATATTCAAAGTTTCATTGTGTGTGCAGTTTCTAAATACTGTGGAGATGAATTGGCGAGTCTGTCAAAAGTCTGAGATGTTGCGATGTGTCTCCTGAGCTTGATGATGACAGTATTACTCATCATATATGGTAGGTAGTCAAGTTCAAACCACCTGGAATAAGATCTGACTACTCCCAATTGCAGTTTACCATTCTGTTTGAAGATGTCTGCCCATGTGAATGCTCATGGGAGGGGAGGGACCTCATGTAGGTGCAGTAGTTCTTTTACTTGATGCGGCTTGAGTGCATTGCATGGCACACATCTGGAGACTTCCCTTTCCATGTTGGCGTACATGGAGGGCCAGTTTTGTGATTCCTTGGCCCTGTATCTGGTTGCTTCCAACCCTGAGTGCCCCTGGTGAAGTTGCTGCGTGTAGTACATCTGAAACATCGTAGGGACATCAAATCGCTGGCAATGCAGTATGGTTAGCTCATCTCTGAAGGTGAAGAATACATGGAGCTCGTGGGGAAGCATCCTTGTGGATGAAGGTCAGCCCCTCATGTTGATGTTGTGCAGTTGTCTGCATGTGATGTGCATCTGTCGGGCATCTTTGAGTTCCAAGATTCTATGAGAGGAGAGCACCTCTATGGTCATGATGTCTTTGTCTTTCTCATAAGCTGCCTAGTCTGTAGTGGGTAGGAAAGGTCTGGCAAGGGCATCAGCCAAGTACAACTCCTTCCCAGTTTATAGATGACACTGAAATTGTAGCTCTGGCATCACATGTTGGAGCCATGCAGATGCAATGTTAGGATAGTTGAGTGACTGATGAGCAGTTTTGACAGGCCGAGATTAGATGTGGGCATTTCTTTTTGATCTGTGCATCACAGTTCTCAATGTCAGTGAGAGCCCTTGAATAAAAAGCTATTGGTCTTCCATTCTGGATGCAGACTGTGCCAAGTCTGTGCTAGCAGGAATCTGCTGGTATGAGTATGGGTGCTCCAATGTCAAAGTACTGGAGCACCTGTGGGACTGAGAATGTTTTTTTGAGTATGTTGAAGACCACTGTGCTCCTGCAAGCACCATTTGATACCTGGTGGAGGAGCTGGCAAAGGGGTCCAGTAACCTCAATGTAACAAAACTTAGAAAGATAATTTGTAATACCAAGGAAGCGCTGTGAAGCACGCTTGTCCACGGAGATGGCCATCTGTCATATAGCCGTTGTCTTATCTGGATCTGGCTTTACGTCTTCGGCTGTGAGTAAATGACTCACATAGGGAACCTGGTTGATCCTGAATCTGAGTTAACAGGGTTGAGCTTTAGCTGTATGGTCCTGATTCTGTTGAAGATGAGGCAAAGACATGCATCATGCTCTTGCACAGTACAACTGCAGACCAGGATCTCATCAACAATTACTTCAAAGGGTTGGCCTGCAAAGAGTTACTCCAGGCACAGCTTGAAGACCTCGCTGCTAGTGGATATCTCTATATCATGAAGAGCACATGAAGAAAACAATATCTGCCTACGGGAGACATGAATGTGGTAAATTTTGAGGATTCTCCATCTAGCAGAATTTGCCAGAACCTGTATTTTGCATCCAAAATGCTGAAAACCTTAGCTTTGGGCATGTCTGCTGTCACCTGTTCCACTGTCTTCATTGGGTGATGAGGTCTGAACATCATGTTGTTTAAATGCACTGAGGCAATGCAAACCTGATCTTGCCATCTTTCTTTACACAACCACCTTTGTTGGAATGCATTCTGTGGCCTAGGCTATGGGAGTTATAACACCCAGTGTTGCCATCCAATGCAGCTCACTGACTACTTTCTGCTTCATGACTATTGGTATTCTTCTCAGAGTACAAATTGTTGGTGGTACCAAGTTAGCTAGTCTCATGTGGTATATTACTAGTAGATTACCAGTGATATTGCAGTCCAAGAGGTCTTTGTACTCTATCATTTTGGGGCCTGGTGTTACAGAGCATGTACCTCAGGACCAAGTTGGATGAACCCCAATGTGATGCTGTCCTGAAGCTCTAATAGTGGCCTTACATTCTGGTCGACTATATGAAACCTTGCTCCTAACCTTGGAGGATTAACCGGCTGCGATGTGTGTGGTGAATTATAAACCTAGTAATTCACACTGTGTTGTATCATATGTATTGTGTCCTTGTGGGCTCTGTATACAAGCCGTTGCGCGGCTCTGCCCATAGGGGGAGATGAGGACTTTGTACTGGGCTCCACCCTTGGCTCCGCCCATGGCTCCTCCCAGTAACCGGAAGTATAAAGCTCTGCAGTTGTGAGCCTGCTGCAAGTTCATCTCGTCGCAGGCAGGCTCAGTTGTAAGACTATTAAAGCCACTGTTCACTTCCAATCACGTGTCTTGTGAATTGATGGTCTCATCAATATGGTTGGTGGCAAAGGAAGACAGCTGTGTTTTTGATCAGCACCATTTTGGAAAATGATTCCAGTTGCCGCATTTATTGCAGAATTTACCATACACAGGTGATGGCCACCACAGATGGGGCAGGGCGTCCCCTGTGCCACAAAAACTTCTGTTTCCCTCTTAAACTCCCTGTTTCTTTTTTTTCTGTTTGTTTAGAATGCAGATGATGATGGCTGTTTGCAGTTTTAAAACTTTCTCTCGCAGCAGCTGCTTGCACACAAGATCATTGTGGATCCTGACTAACTCATCGTGAAGGGTGCAAAATGCACATTTTTTGCTAAAATTTTCAAGGTTGATGTGTATGATTGTATCGATTCACCAGATCTTTGGTGTTAAATGCCAGATTTTTGGTGTTAAACGCTTGGCTGTCGATTATTATGTTCCTCACTGGCAAGCAAATGTTTTGCAAACTTTGAAAATATTATATTGGTGTCCTCTATCTCCTCTTCCATTTGAAAGACAAAGGGTGGAATTCTCCGCTCCCGCGATGAATCGGGAAGGCCGTCGTGAACTCGGCCGAGTTTCACGACGGCCTCGGAGGCCGCTCCTCGCACCTTATTCACCCCCACCCGGGGGGCTAGGAGCGGCGCTCCGTTATTCTCGGCCGCCGGGCCTTGACACTTGCGTCAAGGTGGTGCGCCGAGAATGACGCGATGGCGGCGCCTAAGTGACGTCAGCCGCGCATGCGCAGGTTGGCTGGCTCCAACCCGCGCATGCGCGGCTGACGTCACGATGGCTGACGGCTCCAACCCGCGCATGCGCGGTTTCTGTCTTCCCCTCCGCTGCCCCGCAAGACGTGGCGACTTGATCTTGCGGGGCGGCGGAGGGGAAAGAGTGCGTCCCTTTCAGATGCCGGCCCGACGATCGGTGGGTACCGATCGCGGGCCAGTCCCCTGCCGAGCACGGGCGTGGTGCTCACTCCCCTCTCCGCCCCCCACAAGCCACAAACGAGCATCTGGCGGCCATGTTCACGACGGCAGCGAGCAGGTGTGGTTGCCGCCGTCGTGAACCGGTCGGTAACGGCAGGCCGCTCAGCCCATTTGGGCCGAAGAATCGCCGGTCGCCGTGAAAAATGGCGAGCAGCGATTCGGCGATTCGGGGGGGGGGGGGGAATCACGGGGGGGGGGGGGGCCCAGGGCGGTGTGTCGTGAGTCACCCGGCCCTCTCGCGATTCTCCCACCCGGCGTGGGGAGCGGAGAATCGCGCCCAAAACTATTAAATCTTCTTGACGGCCTTGGTACCAGTTAGATTTAGTAGGGTGTAAACTTGTACCTTTTTTAATTTGTCCAATAATCCGGTGCCGCAGTGGACCCGCCTCTCATTTTCAAACTTGGCCCTGGCGTCAGTCATGTTTTCATCGAACATAAGCAGGTCGATGCAGCAAAGTCCTTGTGCCATACTGCTAACTCCTAACACTGTGGACAAGTGCTGGCTTCCAATGACTGGCGACAAGGACTTAGAGCAACAATAGGTTATTCAAGGGCAGCACGGTGGCGCAGTGGGTTAGCCCCTGCTGCCTCACGGCGCCGAGGTCCCAGGTTCGATCCCGGCCCTGGGCCACTGTCCGTGTGGAGTTTGCACATTCTCCCCGTGTTTGCGTGGGTTTCACCCCCACAACGCAAAAGATGTGCAGGCTAGGTGGATTGGCCACACTAAATTGCCCCTTAATTGGAAAAAATGAATTGGGTACACTAAATTTATTTTTAAAAATAAATAAATAAATAAAAAAGGTTATTCAGTACTCTGAAGCCGCTCTTAAATGTTTCTAATCTGCCCGCATTCCGGGAGAACTCCCGCGCTTCCAGTTACATGACCATATAAAGTAGCTACGTCATCTCTATCTACATCTATCTCTCCATCTACAAGTTTGCTGACGATACGACCATAGTGGGCCGTATCTCGAATAACGACGAGTCAGAATACGGGAGGGAGATAGAGAATCTAGTGGAGTGGTGTAACGACAACAATCTATCCCTCGATGCCAGCAAAACTAAAGAGCTGGTCATTGACTTCAGGAAGCAAAGTACTGTACACACCCCTGTCAGCAACAAGGGGGCCGAGGTGGAGATGGTTAGCAGTTTCAAATTCCTAGGGGTGCACATCACCAAACATCTGTCCTGGTCCACCCACGTTGACGCTACCACAAAGAAAGCACAACAGCGCCTATACTTCCTCAGGAAACTAAGGAAATTGGCATGTCCACATTAACTCTTACCAACTTTTACAGATGCACCATAGAAAGCATCCTATCTGGCTGCATCACAGCCTGGTATGGCAACTGCTCGGCGCAGGACCGCAAGGAACTTCTGAGAGTCGTGAATACCGCCCAGTCCATCACACAAACCTGCCTCCCATCCATGGACTCCATCTACACCTCCCGCTGCCTGGGGAAAGCGGGCAGCATAATCAAGGATTCCTCCCACCCGGCTTACTCACTTTTCCAACTTCTTCCATCGGGCAGGAGATACAGAAGTCTGAGAACACGCACGAACAGACTCAAAAACAGCTTCTTCCCCACTGTCACCAGACTCCTAAATGACCCTCTTATGGACTGACCTCATTAACATGACACCCTGTATGCTTCATCCGATGCCAATGTTTATGTAGTTACATTGTACATCTTGTGTTGCCCTATTATGTATTTTCTTGTATTTTGTTTAATTCCCTTTTCTTCCCATGTACTGAATGATCTGTTGAGCTGCTCGCAGAAAAATACTTTTCACTGTACCTCGGTACACGTGACAATAAACAAATCCAATCCCATCACCACTCAATCTATTACAGCTCCCTGAAACTTAAAAATATGAAATGGTATGTTTTCAATTAACTTCTCACATTAAGCAGATAGTTACTTCATATGACATGTTACCATGTTGTAAGGGTCGATCCCAATTCAGCGGTCACCATTTTAGAATGGTTTCACATATGTGACTAAAATTTTAAGGTGGTGTTGGAAGACTTCTTACTGTTCTATATGGCTGCAGCTGCCCCTTTTCCCAACAGTCTACACAATCTATTACATTTCTACCTCTTGTCAGATCCTAAATCACATCAGACTCGAATGAATCACTGGGCGTGATGTTCCGCTGCTGCCATCGTCAATGGGGGTTCCCCTTGAATGCGCCATCAACGGTACTGGAAGATCCCACTGGCATGAATGGCCACACTCTGTTCCTCTCTACCTAGATGCTGCCAGACCTGCTGAGTGCTTTTACCCCTCCAGCAGATGCTGCCAGACCTGCTGAGTGTTTTTACTCCCCCAGCAGATGCTGCCAGACCTGCTGAGTGTTTTTACCCCTCCAGCAGATGCTGCCAGACCTGCTGAGTGTTTTTTACCCCCCCCCCCAGCAGATGCTGCCAGACCTGCTGAGTGTTTTACCCCCCCCCCCCCCAGCAGATGCTGCCAGACCTGCTGAGTGTTTTTACCCCTCCAGCAGATGCTGCCAGACCTGCTGAGTGTTTTTACCCCTCCAGCAGATGCTGCCAGACCTACTGAGTGCTTTTACCCCCCCATCAGCAGATGCTGCCAGACCTGCTGAGTGTTTTTACCCCTCCAGCAGATGCTGCCAGACCTACTGAGTGCTTTTAACCCCCCCCCCCCCCCCAGCAGATGCTGCCAGACCTGCTGAGTGCTTTTGCCCCTCCAGCAGATGCTGCCAGACCTACTGAGTGTTTTTACCCCCCCCCCCCAGCAGATGTTGCCAGACCTGCTGAGTGTTTTTACCCCTCCAGCAGATGCTGCCAGACCTGCTGAGTGCTTTTACCCCCCCAACAGATGCTGCCAGACCTGCTGAGTGTTTTACCCCTCCAACAGATGCTGCCAGACCTGCTGAGTGTTTTTACCCCCCCCCCCCCAGCAGATGCTGCCAGACCTGCTGAGTGTTTTTACCCCCCCACCCAGCAGATGCTGCCAGACCTGCTGAGTGTTTTTACCCCTCCAACAGATGCTGCCAGACCTGCTGAGTGCTTTTACCCCCCCCCCCCCACCCCCCAGCAGATGCTGCCAGACCTGCTGAGTGCTTTTACCCCCCCCCCCCCCCAGCAGATGCTACCAGACCTGCTGAGTGTTTTTACCCCTCCAACAGATGCTGCCAGACCTGCTGAGTGTTTTTACCCCTCCAGCAGATGCTGCCAGACCTGCTGAGTGTTTTTACCCCTCCAGCAGATTCTGCCAGACCTGCTGGGTGTTTTTACCCCTCCAGCAGATGCTGCCAGACCTGCTGAGTGCTTTTACCCCTCCAGCAGATGCTGCCAGACCTGCTGAGTGCTTTTACCCCTCCAGCAGATGCTGCCAGACCTACTGAGTGTTTTTACCCCCCCCCAGCAGATGCTGCCAGACCTGCTGAGTGTTTTTACCCCTCCAGCAGATGTTGCCAGACCTGCTGAGTGTTTTTACCCCTCCAGCAGATGTTGCCAGACCTGCTGAGTGTTTTTACCCCTCCAGCAGATGCTGCCAGACCTGCTGAGTGCTTTTACCCCCCCAGCAGATGCTGCCAGACCTGCTGAGTGTTTTTACCCCTCCAGCAGATGCTGCCAGACCTGCTGAGTGTTTTTACCCCTCCAGCAGATGCTGCCAGACCTGCTGAGTGTTTTTACCCCTCCAGCAGATGCTGCCAGACCTGCTGAGTGTTTTTACCCCTCCAGCAGATGCTGCCAGACCTGCTGAGTGTTTTTACCCCTCCAACAGATGCTGCCAGACCTGCGGAGTGTTTTTACCCCCCCCCCCCCCCCCCCAGCAGATGCTGCCAGACCTGCTGAGTGTTTTTACCCCCCCCCCCCCCCCAGCAGATGCTGCCAGACCTGCGGAGTGTTTTTACCCCTCCAACAGATGCTGCCAGACCTGCTGAGTGTTTTTACCCCTCCAACAGATGCTGCCAGACCTGCTGAGTGTTTTTACCCCCCCCAGCAGATGCTGCCAGACCTGCTGAGTGTTTTTACCCCCCCCAGCAGATGCTGCCAGACCTGCTGAGTGTTTTTACCCCTCCAACAGATGCTGCCAGACCTGCTGAGTGTTTTTACCCCTCCAGCAGATGCTGCCAGACCTGCTGAGTGTTTTTACCCCTCCAACAGATGCTGCCAGACCTGCGGAGTGTTTTTACCCCCCCCCCCCCCCCCCCCAGCAGATGCTGCCAGACCCGCGGAGTGTTTTTACCCCTCCAGCAGATGCTGCCAGACCTGCTGAGTGTTTTTACCCCCCCCCCCAGCAGATCCTGCCAGACCTGCTGAGTGCTTTTACCCCTCCAGCAGATGCTGCCAGACCTGCTGAGTGTTTTTACCCCTCCAACAGATGCTGCCAGACCTGCTGAGTGTTTTTACCCCTCCAGCAGATGCTGCCAGACCTGCTGAGTGTTTTTACCCCTCCAACAGATGCTGCCAGACCTGCGGAGTGTTTTTACCCCTCCAGCAGATGCTGCCAGACCTGCTGAGTGTTTTTTACCCCCCCCCCCCCCCAGCAGATCCTGCCAGACCTGCTGAGTGCTTTTACCCCTCCAGCAGATGCTGCCAGACCTGATGAGTGTTTTTACCCCTCCAACAGATGCTGCCAGACCTGCGGAGTGTTTTACCCTCCAGCAGATGCTGCCAGACCTACTGAGTGTTTTTACTCCCCCCCCCCCCCCCCCCCCCCCCAGCAGATGCTGCCAGACCTGCTGAGTGCTTTTACCCCTCCAGCAGATGCTGCCAGACCTGCTGAGTGTTTTTACCCCTCCAACAGATGCTGCCAGACCTGCGGAGTGTTTAACCCTCCAGCAGATGCTGCCAGACCTACTGAGTGTTTTTACCCCCCCCCCCCCCCCCCCCCCCCCCCCCCCCCCCCAGCAGATGCTGCCAGACTGCTGAGTGTTTTTACCCCTCCAGCAGATGCTGCCAGACCTGCGGAGTGTTTTACCCTCCAGCAGATGCTGCCAGACCTGCTGAGTGTTTTTACCCCCCCCCCCCCAGCAGATCCTGCCAGACCTGCTGAGTGCTTTTACCCCTCCAACAGATGCTGCCAGACCTGCGGAGTGTTTTTACCCCTCCAGCAGATGCTGCCAGACCTGCTGAGTGTTTTTACCCCCCCCCCCCAGCAGATCCTGCCAGACCTGCTGAGTGCTTTTACCCCTCCAGCAGATGCTGCCAGACCTGCTGAGTGTTTTTACCCCTCCAGCAGATGCTGCCAGACCTGCGGAGTGTTTTACCCTCCAGCAGATGCTGCCAGACCTGCTGAGTGTTTTTACCCCCCCCCCCCCCAGCAGATCCTGCCAGACCTGCTGAGTGCTTTTACCCCTCCAGCAGATGCTGCCAGACCTGCTGATTGTTTTTACCCCTCCAACAGATGCTGCCAGACCTGCGGAGTGTTTTTACCCCTCCAGCAGATGCTGCCAGACCTGCTGAGTGTTTTTACCCCCCCCCCCCCCAGCAGATCCTGCCAGACCTGCTGAGTGCTTTTACCCCTCCAGCAGATGCTGCCAGACCTGCTGAGTGTTTTTACCCCCCCCCCCCCCCAGCAGATGCTGCCAGACCTGCTGAGTGTTTTTACCCCTCCAGCAGATGCTGCCAGACCTGCGGAGTGTTTTACCCTCCAGCAGATGCTGCCAGACCTGCTGAGTGTTTTTACCCCCCCCCCAGCAGATCCTGCCAGACCTGCTGAGTGCTTTTACCCCTCCAGCAGATGCTGCCAGACCTGCTGATTGTTTTTACCCCTCCAACAGATGCTGCCAGACCTGCGGAGTGTTTTTACCCCTCCAGCAGATGCTGCCAGACCTGCTGAGTGTTTTTACCCCCCCCCCCCCCCCAGCAGATCCTGCCAGACCTGCTGAGTGCTTTTACCCCTCCAGCAGATGCTGCCAGACCTGCTGAGTGTTTTTACCCCTCCAACAGATGCTGCCAGACCTGCGGAGTGTTTTACCCTCCAGCAGATGCTGCCAGACCTACTGAGTGTTTTTACCCCCCCCCCCCCAGCAGATGCTGCCAGACCTGCTGAATGCTTTTACCCCTCCAGCAGATGCTGCCAGACCTGCTGAGTGCTTTTACCCCTCCAGCAGATGCTGCCAGACCTGCTGAGTGTTTTTACCCCTCCAACAGATGCTGCCAGACCTGCGGAGTGTTTTACCCTCCAGCAGATGCTGCCAGACCTGCTGAGTGTTTTTACCCCTCCAGCAGATGCTGCCAGACCTGCGGAGTGTTTTACCCTCCAGCAGATGCTGCCAGACCTGCTGAGTGTTTTTACCCCTCCAGCAGATGCTGCCAGACCTGCTGAGTGTTTTTACCCCTCCAACAGATGCTGCCAGACCCGCTGAGTGTTTTTACCCCTCCAACAGATGCTGCCAGACCTGCTGAGTGCTTTTACCCCTCCAGCAGATGCTGCCAGACCTACTGAGTGTTTTTACCCCTCCAGCAGATGCTGCCAGACCTGCTGAGTGTTTTTACCCCTCCAGCAGATGCTGCCAGACCTACTGAGTGTTTTTACCCCTCCAGCAGATGCTGCCAGACCTGCTGAGTGTTTTTACCCCTCCAGCAGATGCTGCCAGACCTGCTAAGTTTTGACCGCTCCAACAGTTTCTGCTTCCTTTCGGATTTTCAGCAGCTGCGGCATGTTGCTTTTATTTTGGTGCAGACCTGTCCATCAGGCCGGTGAACCAATCAGACAAACAGGACCGCCGGTCCAATCCAGGTGGAGGAAGTTGAAAATTGGAAAACTTTAAAAACAGCACAAGCCTGAAATCTGAAATAAAACCGAAAATCTGGAAAGCTGAACACATTTACTGAAATAATCGAAAGGAAAAATAAATTTCAGCGGGTTTGTGAGTAGAAAGGAAGAAACTATTTTCAAGTGCGGGGAGGTGCAAAAATCAACTGAGCGGTTGAAGTGACTTTGTATCGAATAAGCTGACGCTAACCAGTTCAAAATGTGTTAGCCGTGTTAAGCAATTTTGCAGTTGCGTTGACTCACGACATTTCATCCAAGGCTGGTTTCTCTTCGTTGTGCTGCACTCCGCATCACCCCCTTTTCCCCGGTGGTTGGTAGGGCCTGGCCTGGCCTGGTTGGGCCGGGCGGGCGCGGGCTTTAAGCTCGGAGGCGGAGCGGCAGCGATTTCAGTCTCTGGGAAAGGAGAGCTGGCAGTGGTGGGGGAAAGGAAAACTAAATGGCTCACCGCAGCCCAGTGTCAGCCTGTCAGGGGAACGAGCGTTTGAGGTAGGTTTGCAGCGCGGTTTACTGACGACAGGGATGGTTTGAGAGTGATCCTGCAAAGAGGGGAGACCCGAAACGGAGTCTCGGATCGCCAGCCAGCGGCTGAGAGAGGAAGAGCGCGAGCAGGCGGCCGTTGCACGGGGCGGGTTTGAATGTGTCGCGCGGATGGGTGGTGGCGGGAAAAGCAGCAGCGGCCCCGAGTCTTCCCCCCCGCCTTAATCCCGGGTTCGCTGCCAGCGCCACCCCGCACACCCGCCAGTTTTTCTCCCCCCTCCGCTCCTCAGTTGTTGTTCGCTCCCCAGAGGCATTTTTCCCCCCCTCCTCAAATGACATTTGATAAAGTTTCCTCTCATTGGAAGCCAAACAACTGTGTGCATTTATGTGTGCAAGTGACTAGCGATAATTGTCTAATGTTTAAATCCCCTCACTCCCCGTTAAGAGCTAAATCCTCCCCCAATTTCCCAAAGAGGGAGCTGAGGCTCCGGGCTCACATCCCCGGCAGGATGCTTTGGCATAGGAAGGAGACACCGGGACCCCGCCCGTGTCGTCCTCCCTCTCTCTCCGGGCCCTGTTCCCCTCCCCCGCGCCCGCTGTTCCCTGACTCCGCTGTTTGTGATTCCACCCTCATATTGAACGGATTCCCTCCTTCCCTCTCCCGACAGGAGGAAGCCGCCGCCATGTCGCTGGTCCATGGGCAGGAAGCGAGGAGCCGATGGCAAATTGCGGAGGATGGGCGACTCGGACTCCACCGTGTTTGAGGATGAGAAGGATTGGGACGAAGCTCCTTCCTGGTCAGATGGCAGGGTCTCCAGGTGAGCGGGGAGAGATTTAACCCTCTAAGTGTGGGTCTGTCTGAAAACACGACGGAATTGGCTTCCTGAAGGACATGATAACAATTTGCAAATCTTGCATCAAAGCGCCTGAATGACTTGGGCACACTAATTCTTTTAAGGTTGGCGTATTCTTCCCCTTGAATACCACTGGGTCTCCAAACTTTAAGCTATTCGTGTAATGGAGAGAATTTACTCGATGCAAATTGACTGGCGCGATTGCCATAAGTCAAACTGCTTGGGATGTTTTGTATAATGGGTCTCTAATCTTTGAGGTTTTCAGGCATGTTTTTTTAAATTCAAAGAACAAATAAAAGTACACCACAGGAACAGGCCCTTCAGTCCTCCAAGCCTGCGCCAACCAAGCTGCCTGCCTAAACAAAAACCTTCCCTTCTGGGGTCCAAATCCTTCTATTCCCATCCTATTCATGTGTTTGTCAAGATGCCCCATAAACATCACTATTGTCCGTGCTTCCTTCACCTCCTCTGGCTGCGAGTTCCAGGCACTATTTATGGGATGTGGGTGCTGTTGGTTAGGCCAGCATTTATGGCCCATCCCGAGCTGCCCTTCAGAAGGTGGTGGTAAGTTGCCTTCTTCCCGCTGAGGTGTATGTTTTAGTGAGTTGCGTGAAGCCGTTTGGGGGGGAGTGGGGGGGCACACAGAGTTACACAGTAGTATTAAGAATTTTACATTTTGGAGATGAGGATTAAAAAATAGTATGATGGGATAAGCAGCAAGCCCCGTGAGGTAGGGATAGAAGTAGGTGGGCTCTTCAGGGAGGGACTTTTTCACAGGGTGTGGGTGGTGTTGACAAAACTAGCATTTGTTGCCCAAGCCTAACTGCCCTTGAACTGAATGGTTCACCAGGCCATTTCAGAGGGCAATTAAAAAAAATTCATCGGATGTGGGTGTTGCTGGCTTGCTAGTGTTTATTGCCCGTCTCTGTCGCCTTTTGAAGTGCTAAAATCCATGTAGTGTAGGTACACACAAGAGGGAGTTCCAAGATTTTGACCCATTGACGGTGAAGAAATGGCATTATAGTAAGTCAATATTGTGAGTGCCTTGGAAGGGGAACTTCAGCTGATGATCCCATGTCTGTTTCCCTTGTCCTTCTAGTTGGTAGCGGTCATGGGTTTGGAAGGTGCTGCTTAAGCAATCTTGGTGAGTTCCGGCAGTGCATCTTGTAGATCAGGAGTTTTTCAATGTGCGGGTTGCGACCTGGTGAAATGCAGGACGGTCGCAGAGCAATCAGTCGCGGTGTTTCTATGGTGATCGTGGGAGAAGCACCCAATGGCTGCTACTGGCATTTTTGTTTTGGAGAATGGCAGCTACTGCCGCCTTTTTAAATAAAGAAATTAGACTGTGTGCATCCTTCCAGCCAGAAGCAGCAGCAGTGAGCATGTTGCACATCTTGCACACGCGCTTGAGATCAAGCACCCTGTATGTGCTTGCTTTTGGCATCAAATCACAGAGGAGAGAATCTTGCATTTTCTAGCTGCTGGCAAGCAAGGCAAGAAGATTGTGAGGGTGAACTGTTTTCTTGCAAGTAAGAGACGGCCAGAGACACACATAGGCAGTGTACTTACTGGCCAGGATCTTGCATCTGAATCTGCTGGAGAGAGCTGTTCGGGAGAGTCCACAGCAGGACAGAGTACTGATAGTATTAGCAATGTACAGAGCTCCAGGACCTCTGTTGAAGGGGGGGGGAGAAGAAAGAAAGAGTTCAAAGACACTATTGTGGACGGTACCCACTGGCACAATTGAAGCCATACCTCATGAAATCATCTTTATACTGCTTTGTTCCCAATTTCAGTTTCTTAATTGTTTGTTCACCAGAGGCCCTGGAGATCTGTGTACAGCTCACACCAGCACTGCTTTACCCTGCTGTGGACTCTTTGACAAACTCTCTCCAGCAGATTAAATTGTGAAATCTTGGCCTGTTTGTGTCTCTGGCCCTCTTCCTTATTACAAAATAATACATCTTCAGTTCTTCACACAATCCTGTTGCTTGCTGGCAGCTACAAAATGGAGAATCTCTCCTCCATGATTTCACACTCGAAGCATGGATGTACGGAGAGCGTGGCATCAGTGTATGTGGAGGCACGTGACAACTCTGCCACTGGCGGGAAGGCTTCATCGTTCATATTTAAAGGCCGGTTGCGGCCGGCATTCTCTTTTTTCTACTTTGAAACTTTATTTCCAATACCTGATTTTTCCAAGTTTATGACTTTTTACTACTGAAATTTAAAACAATTTCAGTTGAATATGTGCATCCTTAAATTTACACAAACTTGGTTTAAAATATATTCCCATTTCTTGACAAATTTATGATGTGGAAACGCTGGCAGTGGACTGAGTTGGGCACAGTAAGAAGGCTTGCCACACCATGTTCAAGTGCAACTGGTTTGTTTGGAATCACTAGCTTTCGGAGTGCAGCTCCTTCATCAGGTGAGCGATGAAGGAGCTGTGCTCCGAAAGCTCCAAACAATCCTGTTGGACTTTAACCTGGTTTAGAAATTTAAACAAATATAGAAAAATGTACAATCTTGTTTTTATTTTAGACAAGGTGAAGTAACTTGTCAAACACATACAATGGCACAATATGTCTTACCGGTTCCACTGCATTGCACTATCCAAACATCCAAATCATCGCCTTCTCCATTCTTACCAGGGAGTGGTGACACAGTCATGACTGTCTATGTTGACATGTATCAGTTGTATTGACTACCCTCATTTGATCCGTATTCCTCATTGACAAACCTGGCCTGGATTCCCTCTCACTGTCCTGCAGCTGCATCCACCCCAGTCACAGACTGCTGACCACTTCACATCATGGGAGTGCAAGTGAACAGTGTGCTGGCCGTTGAATAGCTTGATCATACAGCCGCAGGTCACATACTGCTGATCAGTGGCTGGAGACAAGCTGGCTGAGCAGTGTGCAGAGAGTGAGCACCAGAGCGGAGCTCCAATCTAGGGCCAGCACTGTTGGCATCACGTGGACGTCCATCAGCCCAAGCACCTAGCACATGCGTGGTGCACAGCCCCGCCTCGCCCTACCCCGCCCCTCAACCAGTGCAACCAATCATAAAGTGTCCGCAGCTGGCATTCTTAAAAGCCGGTTGCGTCTGTTGGGGACTTCTTCGCGATCGGGAATTCCACAACCAATTGCCCTGTGACCCTCCAGACACCCACCTGTGGGTAGGTGAATTTGAAAAACCCTGTGATAAAGAGTTTGAAGATAAGACTTTGTCACCACAAGGACTGTGCGGTGGTCACTCCTACCAATATGATCTGAGACAGATGCATCTTCGATAGGTAGATTGGCAAGGAAGAGATCAAGTAGGTTTTTGCATCTTGGTGGTTCCCTCAGTACATGCAGCAGACCCAGTCGAGTAGCTACGTCCTTATTAAGACTCAGCCGGCTTGGTCAGAGTGGTGCTACCGAGCCATTCTTCGTGATGCATAGTGGAGGAGTTTTCTTCTGATTGTCACTGACTTCAATTTGGTCGGGCTTCTTGATCATAGAATTTACAGTGCAGAAGGAGGCCATTCGGCCTATTGGCTCTGCACCGGCCCTTGGAAAGAGCACCACACTCCACCCAAATCCACGCCTCCACCCTATCCCAGTAACCCCACCTAACCTTTTGAACACTTAAATGGCAATTTAGCATAGCCAATCCACCTAACCTCAACATCTTTGAACTGTGGGACAAAACCAAAGAACCTGGAGGAAACCCACGCAGCCACTGGAAGAAAGTGCAAACCGCACTCAAGTCACCCAAGGCCGGAATTGAACCTGGGACTCTGGAGTGGTGAGACAGTAATGCTAACCCCTGTACTGCCCCTGCCATGCTCTATAAAATACTGCCTTTAGGTAAAGGGCAGTTTCCCTCAACTCTGGGGTTCAGCTCTCTTATCCATGTTTTGACCAAGATTGTAAAGTAGTTTGGAGCTGTGCCCTGTTGGAACCCAAAATAGGCATCATTGAGTAGGCTGTGGCTGAATTAAATGTTGCTGATAGCACTGGCATCCGCACCTTCCATCACAGGTTGCTGATAATCGAGAGTAAACTGATGGGGTGGAATTGGATTGTTTCTGCTTTTTGTGTGCAAGACATACATGGACAATTTTCCACATTGTTGTCACTATAATAGAATGACTTGTCTTGGGGTGTGGCTAATGGAGCACAGGTTTTGGTATTAGTTTATGCGTAACTATCATTTTGTAGTTTGAATTAAAAAGTTAAGCATTTTCTGCTAAAATTGATGGAAGCCATTTTAATAAAAGCTAAACCAGTCAGATTAGTTAAGTAGACAGCCATAATTGTGAGACAATTAAAGAATATGTAATTCATTAATAGATATGTTAGGCTGGAAATATAATTTGGAATACAGATGTTTATAACTTTTATAATAAACATATTTACACTTGATTATTAGTACATACTTTTAAAGTGCTCTGGGAATGAGATTGTGTGCTTCTTAGGCCACAGAATAAAGAAACATGAATGTTAATTGTGACTAGAGAACTGAATAGGCACTTGTCTTAAGGGACTTCGACTATGTTGACCATTGCTTGACATGCAAGCCTACCTCCAGATGAGATATAGTTTGCAAAGAAGCATGTCGTAAAGCTGAGACAACATGTGTAATTAGCGAAGAAACCAAGGGCTAATTTTTGTTAAGTTATAGACCAATTGTCTATTTTCCAACTATTGGCTGCGGTGTACAAGGGGTCTCGTTAAGCCATTAAGTACGGGCACAGGAGAAGAGAGTGATGTTTATGGAAAGGTGCTGAGAGCTGCCTTTGATGTTTTCAATTTCTCAACTTGGTCTAAAGAAGGGTGGTGAGAAGTCTGTTCAATTGTTTAAAATTAAGCTTTCTCCACTCGCTGTTAATTATTGCTAATTGCTGTTGATACTTTGCTTTTTGACTTGTTACCTTTTTAATGGTTAATAAACTTTCTGAATGTCTGAATTAAGTCTGGAACCTTGTGTGATTTGCAAATAGGTGAACCCCATAAATCGTAGTTCATAAACAGCTATGCATTCAGCTTTTTCTTGACATCACATCTTTGCTGAAAAGGTGAGATGGGGCTCATAGGAGCATAAACAAAAGCATAACCTGGTTATGCTGTAGATAATCTAAATGGGGCATCCAGTTTTACATGGCAAGGTAAATGTAGTTTTTTTGAGGTTTGAGAAATGTTGGCCAGGATACTCTGTTCTTAGCACCCTCAACAGGTCTTTGTTTGATACGCCATCTGAAAGATGGTACCTTTAGTCATAGAGCAGCCACCTAACTATATTCTACTATTCTAATCCCATTTTCCAGCACTTGGCCCATAGCCTTGTATGCCTTGGGATCACAAGTTCACATCTAAATACTTTTTAGGATCTCTGCCTCCATCATCCTTTCAGGCAGTGAGTTTCAAACTCCCATCATCCTCTGGGTTTAAAAAAATAGTTTTCTTTCCTGCCCCATAAATCTATGCCTGCTAGTCATTGTTTCCTCCACCAAGGGAACTATTTTCTTCCGTCCTAATATATGTCCCTCATAATTTTATATACCTCGATCTCCTCTGGTCCAAGAAAAGCAACCGAAGTCTATCCAATCTTGGTTCATAACTAAAACTCTCCAGCCCAGGCAACATCCTGGTAAATCTCCTTTGCAATGCTATCACATCCCTCCTATAATGTGAATTCTAGAACTTCACACCATACTCTATGACCTAACCAATGTTTATACAGTTCCAATATAACCTCCCTGCTCTTGACTCTATTCCTTTGCTAATAAAGCCAAGTATACCATATGCCTTCTTAACCACTGTATCCCACTGTGCATGCACGCCAAGGTCCCTCTGATCCTCGGTGCTTCCCATTGTCCTGTAATTTAAGATGCATTCCCTTGCTTTGTTTGTCCTTCCCAAGTGCATCACCTCATTTATCCGGATTGAATTCCATTTGCCACTGATCAGCCCGACTATATCCTACTCTAAGACCATCTTCCTCACTATTAACCACCCCATCGATTGGATTGGATTTGTTTATTGTCACGTGTACTGAGGTACAGTGAAAAGTATTTTTCTGCGAGCAGCTCAACAGACCATTAAGTACATGGGAAGAGAAGGGAATAAAAGAAAATACATAATAGGGCAACACAAAATACACAATGTAACTACATAAGCACTGGCATCGGATGAAGCATACAGGATGTAGTGTTAATGATGTCAGTCCATAAGCGGGTCATTTAGGAGTCGTGACAGTGGGGACGAAGCTGTTTTTGAGTCTGTTCATGAGTGTTCTTAGACTTCTGTATCTCCTGCCCTGTAGTAATCCACGGGAGGCAGGAGTTCTGTCACCACACCAATATTTATTTACAATAATGATATTACAGGAGCAGCTACAAACAGTGCTGCTAGCAGTCCAGTCAACTTCAGACTGGCTCACAAAGCCTACACAGGTGATTATATGGGCCCCCTCAATGAGCTATCATTGAGGGAGCTCATACTCCAATTGGCTAACCAATAAAGCCAATTGGAGTTCATTACACCCCCAGGTCCGAGGAATTCCTGCCAGCTGGCATTCCTCTGAGCTTCTTCCTGCTCCTCATGTCTGGGTCTGTCACCTCTGTGTCGTCTGCCGGGTCGTGCTCCGAAGTGGGCGGGGTGTACCTTATAGGTGCCCATCTTTTCCTTGACGACCTCCTTGGAAGTTGTTCTTCCTCCTCCTTGGGGAGAGGTGTCGCGGCGGCCTCGTCGAGCGTGTCCATCTCCGACTCTTGAGGACTGGATGACGGGGTCTGGAGAAATTGCTCGGGGCTGGGGTGTGGGTATCCTTTCCGTCTGGGCTATCCCAGCTTGAGGCGGTCCTGCTTTGCCTGCCTCCAGGTGTGGTTCCGCTGCCCTTATTTGGTCTAGGTGTTTCTTCAGCACCTTGCCTCCTATTGAAACCTCATAGGATATGGGCCCTGTTTGGGACTCTACCGTGCCTTTGACCCACGTTAGTCCATTCCCATAATTCCTGACCCAAACCGGTGTCCCCACCTGGAACTGTCTCTGCTGCCGACTATTATCATGCCCCCTGCGTTGGGCCTCCTGTTGTTTCTTCACTTTCCCCGTTAAATTTGGGAAAAGGAGACTCCGCCTCATTCGCAGCCGCCTTCCCATTAAGAGTTCAGCTGGCGGTATATCCGTTGTGGAATGCGGTGTGGTCCTGTAATCAGCCAGCGGGAGAGCTTTGTGTCCATTGACGCTGCCGGCTGCTTCTTGAGTCCCGCTTTAAGTGTCTGGACCGCTCTCTCTGCCAGGCCGTTTGTCGCTGGATGGTAGGGGGCCGTTTTGATGTGATGGATTCAGTTTTCCTTCAGGAATTTTCCAAATTCCCCACTTGTGAATGCCGTTCCGTTATCCGACACCAATACCTCCGGAAGTCCATGTGTTGCAAACGAGACCCTGAGTTTTTCAATTGTCGATGCTGTGCTTGCCGTGTTTACCCGGTGGACGTCCAACCATTTGGAGTGGCCGTCCACTATCACCAAAAACATTGAGCCCATGAAAGGGCCGGCGTGGTCAATATGCAGGCGGGTCCACGGTCTGCCTGGCCATTCCCACGGGTGCAATGGCGCTGCTGGTGGCACTCTTTGGCCCTGTTGGCACTCCTGGCACCGACTTACCAAGGCTGCTATGTCTGTGTCCAAACCTGGCCACCAAACGTAGCTTCGAGCTAGCATCTTCATTTTAGACACCCCTGGGTGTTCGTGATGTAACTCGGTTAAGATTGCCTGACTGCCCTGAGCTGGGACGATTACCCGGGCTCCCTATAATAGGATACCGTCTTCTACGGTTATTTGGTCCCTTCTGCTCCAGTATGGGTGCATCTGGGGCTCCACTGGTCTTTCCAGTTCTCCTGTTAGCAGTAAATGCTTCATCTTGGCTAAAACTGGGTCTTTTTGCGTCCACAACCGAATATGTTGTGCGTCTACTGGTAGGGTGTCCAAAAAATTTAGTCATTACAGTCTCCTCTACTTTTGGTATTTGCGGCGGAGTGTCCGGGAGGGGAAGTCTGCTCAAAGCATCTGCATTTGTTACTCGCGTTCCCGGTCTGTGCTCCAGAACGTATCTGTATGCCGCCAGTAGCAATGCCCAGCGTTGGATTCTAGCTGATGCAATCGGGGGTATTGACTTGTCTTATTTTAATAACCCTAATAACGGCTTATGGTCCGTCACTATGGTGAATTTCCGCCCGTACAGATACCGGTGAAATTTTTTTTACTGCGAATATCACCGCCAGTCCTTCCTTCTCGATTTGGTTGTACTTCTTCTCAGCCATCGCCAAGGTCCTCGAAGCATAGGCTATTGGCCGTTCTTCCCCATTCCTTCCTCTATGGGCTAAGACGGCTCCTACCCCATAGGGGGATGCATCACAAGTGACCACCAACTCCTTCCTTGGGTCATAATGTTCTAGGACATTTTCGGATGACAGCTGTTCCTTAATGTCCCTAAATGCTCGGTTTTGGCGGGTGGACCATTTCCATTCTTGCCCCTTTTTTAGTAGCTGGTGGAGGGGTTCTAGGATGGACACCCTATTTTCAATAAATTTTCCATAATAGGTTACCAACCCTAGAAATGATCGTAACTCCTGGACCGTGATGGGAGCTGGGGCTTCTTTTATTGCCCTTACTCGGTCTTCTAATGGGTGTAAGCCTGACTCGTCGACTTTATATCCCAGGTACGTCACTTGTGGGGCCAGAAAAACACATTTTTCCCTTTTTAGCCGTACGCCTGCCTTTGCAAAACGCCTGAGCACATCCTCCAGGTTCCTTGAGTGTTCCCTGTTTGTCCTACCCGTGATTAAGACATCGTCCAAATAAATCGCCACCTGCGGTAGTCCCTGCAGAATATTTTCCATCGTACGCTGGAATATAGCGCAGGCTGATGACACTCCAAAAAGGTAGCCTAGTATAACGAAAAAGGCCCTTCAGGATGTTGATTGTAGCGAACTTCTGGGAGCCCTTGTCCAGTTTTAACTGCAGGTAGGCATGGCTCATGTCTAGTTTCGTGAACAAAAGCCCACCTGCCAATTTGGCATATAGGTCATCTATTTTCGGGATTGGGTATTTGTCCAGCAGTGCGTATTTGTTTACTGTCTGTTTGAAATCTCCACAGACGTATCGAGCCGTCTGGCTTCAAAATTGGTACCACTAGCGCTGCCCATTCCGAGATCTGTACTGGTCTGATAATGCCGTCGCGCCGTAACCTTTTCTATTTCGTCATCTACTTTTTTCCTTAATGCAAAAGGTACCGGCCTGGCTGTACAAAATTTCGGAAGGGCTTCTGGGTCCACGTGCAAAGTTGCTTTGGCGCCTATGATTTCCCCCAAACCTTCCTGGAAGACCTCCGGGTATTTTTGGAGTACTCCGCTCAACTGCCCGCTTCCACTCTGGAAAATTTTCATCCAATCTAATTTTATGTCTTTCAGCCAGTTCTGTCCAATTAAGCTCGGTCCGGAGCCCTCTACTATAGTCAACGGTAATCTGAGCAATTGTTTCTCATATTCCACGGGTACATGAGTCGTGCCTAGAACTTCCAGGGGTTCCCCAGTGTAGGTTTTAAGTTTCGTCAATGTTTTTGTTAGGGTTAGTGGCTGGAGTCCATCTTTGATTTTTTTAAATGCTGCCACTCCCATTACTGATACGGCCGCACCCGTGTCTATTTCCATTATTGTCGGTCACCCGTGGGGTAATCCTAATGGGTTCTGCTTTCTTCGTTGCAATATTATATAATTGTTCCTCTTCGGAGGAGGATGGGGCGTCTAGGTTGTGTACTTCCCTGCGTCCCCACCTGCTATTCCTCTTTTGCCACCTCCTTCTAGGGTTTCTGTCATTGTTGCCCCACTCTGTCTGGTGCCAGAAACGGTCCTTCTCTGTTGGGGGAGCCTCAGCCGGCACTTCCCTCTGTCTCCAGTTAATCCTGGAGTTTTCCTTTTTCCCTCTATTCCTCAGGTTTTTCCTGAGGGCGGCTATCTGGTAGCAGGACCCGTTGTGGTAGTCCCTCTCATAGGTATCTACCTCCATTGGCGTGCCCTGTAGTTCCTGTGCCCCACTTGCTGCATTTTCTAGGGACAGTGCGAGCTCTAACGCCTGCCTGCAGTCTAGCTCTGTTTCCGCCAACAGGCGTTTCTGTATTGTGACGTCGTTTATACCACACACTAACCGGTCCCGAAGCATTTCATTTAGCGTCGGGCCAAACTCACATTTTTCCGCCAGCCTTCTCAGGCGGGTCAAGAAATTCGTGACTGACTCCCTGTCTTCCCGCTTTGCTGTGTAGAATCTGTACCTACGCAAAATGAGGGGTGGTTTTGGGTCGTAGTGCTCTTTCACCAATTCCGTTACTTCTTGGAAAGTTTTCGTGTCCGGCGCATCGGGATAAGTCAGACTACGTATAATGGCAAAAGCTGAAGGTCCGCACGCCGACAGCAGGATAAGCTGTCTCCTTTCCTCCGTCAGTATATCATTTGTCCGGAAGAAGTAACACATTCTCTCCACATACTGGGACCAGTTCTCAATAGCCGGGTCGAATGCCTCTAACCTTCCAAAAAACGGCATTTTTAAAATGGCAAGGCTTACCCTCCGAGTGCGGCAGCTGGTCTCCGCAAAATTCTTAGTTTACCTCGTCGCCACTGTAGTAATCCATGGGAGGCTGGAGTTCTGTCACCACACCGATATTTATTTACAATAACGATATTACAGGAGCAGCTACAAACAGTGCTGCTAGCAGTCCAGTCAACTTAAGACTGGCTCACAAAGCCTACACGGGTGATTATATGGGCCCCCTCAATGAGCTATCATTGAGGGAGCTCATACTCCAATTGGCCAACCAATAAAGCCAATTGGAGTTCATTACATGCCCGATGGAAGAGTGAGTATGCCGGGTTGGAGGGATCTTTGATTACGCTGCCCGCTTTCCCCAGGCACCAGGAGGTGTAGATGGAGTCAATGGATGGGAGGCAGGTTCGTGTGATGGACTGGGCGGTATTCACAACTCTCTGAAGTTTCTTGTGGTTCTAGGCCGAGCAGTTGCCATACCAGGCTGTGATGCAGCCCGATAGGATGCTTTCTATGGTGCATCTGTAAAAGTGGTGAGGGTTAATGTGGACATGCCAAATTTCCTTAGTTTCCTGAGGAAGTATAGGCGCTGTTGTGCTTTCTTGGTGGTAGCATCGACGTGGGTGGACCAGGACAGATTTTTGGAGATGTGTACCCCTAGGAATTTGAAACTGCTAACCATCTCCACCTCGGCCCCGTTGATGCTGACAGGGGTGTCAGCATCCTGAAGTCAATGACGAGCTCTTTAGTTTTGCTGGCATTGAGGGAGAGATTGTTGTCGCTACACTAGGTTCTCTATCTCCCTCCTGTATTCTGACTTGTCGTTATTCGAGATCTGGCCCACTGTGGTCGTATCGTCAGCAAACTTGTAGATGGAGTTGGAACCAAGTTTTGCCACGCAGTCGTGTGTGTACAGGGAGTAGAGTAGGGGGATAAGTATGCAGCCTAGCGGGGCCCTGGTATTGAGGACTATTGTGGAGGAGGTGTTGTTCATTCTTACTGATTATGGTCTGTTGGTCAGAAAATCGAGGATCCAGTTGCAGAGTGGAGAGTCAAGTCCTAGGTTTTGGAGCTTTGATATGAATTTGGCTGGGATTATGGTGTTGATGGCGGAGCTGCAGTCAATAAATAGGAGTCTGATGTAGGAGTCCTTGTTTTCGAGATGCTCTAGGGATGAGTGTTGGGCCAGGGAAATGGCGTCGGATGTGGATCGGTTGCAACGGTATGCGAATTGCAGTGAATCAAGGTGTTCTGGGAGTATGGAGGTGATGCGCATCATGATCAACCTCTCGAAGCACTTCATTATGACTAAAGTTGGGGCCACCGGACGGTAGTCATTGAGGCACGTTGCCTGGTTCTTCTTTGGTACCGGTATGATGGTGGTCTTCTTGAAGCAGGAGGGGACCTCTGAGTGGAGTAGTGACAGGTTAAAGATGTCTGTCAATACCTCTGTCAGCTGGTCCGCGCAGGCTGAGTGCACGACCAGGGATCGCCTTCCGAGGTTTCACTTTCAGGAAGGTCGATCTGACTTAGAAGCTGTGACGGTGGGTATGTGTGAATTATGGGCTGCTGGGGCACTCTACAGCGGATTGCTGGTTACCTGCTCGAACCGAGCATAGAATGCATTGAGTTCATCGGGGAGGGGTGCGCTGCTGCCGCCAGAGATGCTGCTCGGCTTCGCTTTGTAGCCTGTTATGTTGTTTAGTCCTTGCCACAACCGCCAGGAGTCTGTCTGTGAGTCTAGCTTGGTTTGATATTCTCTCTTGGCATGTCGGATGGTTTTGCAGAGGTCGTACCGGGATTTCATGTATAGGTCAGGGTCGTCTGCCTTGAACGCCTCAGATCTGTCTTTCAGTAGGGAGTTAATCTCTCGATTGAGCCATGGTTTCCGGTTGGGGAAAGTACGTACTGCTTTATTTGGCACGCAGTCGTCCACACATTTGCTGATTTATGTCTGTGACGGTGGTGGCATACTCATTTAAGTTGGTCGCTGAGTTCTTGAATATGGACCAGTCCACTGTCTCTTAGCAGTCACGTAAGAGCTCTTCTGTCTCCTCGGACCAGCACTGCACAACCTTCTTAGCTGGATTCTCTCGCTTTGAGTTTCTGCTTGTATGCTGGGAGAAGGAGCACTGTCTTATGGTCTGATTTCCCAAAGTGCGGTCGGGGGTTGGAACGGTAGGCGCCCTTGATTTTGAGTAGCAGTGGTCAAGAGTGTTGTCGCCCCTGGTGGGACAGGAGATGTGCTGGTGGAATTTTGGCAGTACACTCTTGAGGTTGGCCTTGTTGAAGTCTCCGGCCACGATGAACAAGGCCTCCGGGTGTTCTGTTTCGTAGTTGTTTATAACTGTACAATTCGTCCAGCGCCTTCCTCGCTTCTGCCTGGGGTGGGATGTAGACTGCTGTGATAATGGCTGAAGTGAACTCGCGTGGAAGATAGTATGGGCGGCACTTCACGGCCAGGTATTCCAAGTCTTTTTGTATCATCCACAAACTTACCGATCAACCCTCCTATATTCATATCTAAATAATTTATATAAACCCCAAACAGCAAGGGCCCCAACATGGAACACTGCGGGATCCAACTGGACACAGGCTTCTGGTCAGAAAAACATCTCTCTACCATCATCTTCTGCTTCCTGCCAATTTTGGATCCAATTTGCCAAATTTCCTTGCACCCCCTGAGCTCTTTTGCCGTCAGTCTCCCACAGAATATAGAAAATACAGCACAGAACAGGCCCTTCGGCCCACGATGTTGTGCCGAACTTTTGTCCTAGATTAAGAAGAAATTAATCTACACCCCATCATTCTACCGTAATCCATGTAACCTATCTAATAGCCGCTTGAAGGTCCCTAATGTTTCCGACTCGACTACTTCCACAGGCAGTGCATTTCATGCCCCCACTACTCTCTGGGTAAAGAACCTACCTCTGACATTCTCTCTCTCTCTCTCTCTCTTCCCCCCTCCCCCCCCCCCCCCCCCCCAAACGATATCTTCCACCATTCACCTTAAAATTTATGTCCCCCTGTAATGGTTTGTTCTACCCGGGGAAAAAGTCTTTGACTGTCTACTCCATCTCTTCCCCTGATCATCTTATAAACCTCTATCAAGTCAACTCCCTCATCCAAGTCATTAATGAAAATCACAAACAGCAGAGGACCCAGAATGGATCCCTGGTAACTGGGCTCCAGACTGAATATTTGCCATCCGCCACCACTCTGACTTCTATTGGTTAGCCAGTTTGTTATCCAACTGGCCAGATTTCCCACTATCCCATGCCTCCTTACTTTCTGCATAAGCCTACCATGGGAAACCTTATCAAATGCCTTACTAAAATCCATATACACTACATCTACTGCTTTACCTTCATCCACGTGCTTGGTCACCTCCTCCAAGAATTAAATAAGACTTGTGAGGCAAGACCTACCCCTCAAATCAGTGCTGGCTATCCCTAATCAAGCAGTGTCTTTCCAGATGCTCAGAAATCCTATCTCTCGGTACCCTTTCCATTACTTTGCCTGCCACCGAAGTAAGACTATCTGGCCTGTAATTCCCAGGGTTATCCCTATTCCCTTTTTTGAACAGGGGCACAACATTCGCCACTCTCCAATCCCCTGGTACCACCCCTGTTGACAGTGAGGACAAAACGATCATTGCCAACGGCGCTGCAATTTCATCTCTTGCTTCCCATAGAATCCTTGGATATATCCGGTCAGGCACGGGGGCTTGTCTATCCTCACGTTTTTCAAAATGCCCAACAAGTATCTCCTCGAGCTCACCAGTCTGTTTCATACTGTCCTCTCCAACAATATGGCTCCACTCGTTTGTAAATACTGAAGAAAAGTACTCGTTCAAGACCCCTCCTATCTTTTCAGACTCAATACACAATCTCCTGCTACTGTCCTTTATCGGACCTACCCTCGCTCTAGTCATAGATCATAGAATTTACAGTGCAGAAGGAGGCCATTCGGCCCATCGAGTCTGCACCGGCTCCTGGAAAGAGCACCCGACCCAAGGTTAACACCTCCACCCTATTCCCATAACCCAGTAACCCCACTCAACACTAAGGGCAATTTTGGACACTATAGGCAATTTATCATGGCCAATCCACCTAACCTGCACATCTTTGGACTGTGGGAAGAAACCGGAGCACCCGGAGGAAACCCACGCACACACAGGGAGGATGTGCAGACCCCACACAGACAGTGACCCAAGCCGGAATCGAACCTGGGACTCTGGAGCTGTGAAGCGATTGTGCTATCCACAATGCTACAGTGCTGCCATATGGTCATTCTCATATTTCTCACATGTGTAAAAGGCCTTGGGGGTTTTCCTTGATCCTACCTGCCAAAGATTTTTCGTGCCCTCTTTTAGCTCTCCTAATCTCTTTCTTCAGTTCCCTCCTGGCTATCGTGTATCCCTCCAGCACCCTGTCTGACCTTGTTTCTTCAGCCTTACATAAGTATCCTTCTTCCTCTTAACAAGACATTCAACTCTCTTATTAACTACACTCAACCATCTCTTCCCTGCCTGGCAGGGACATGCATATCAAGGACACATAGTACCTGTTCCTTGAACAAGTTCCACATTTCAATTGTGTCCTTCCCTGACGGCCTATGTTCCCAACTTATGCACTTCAGTTCTTGTCTGACAGCATCGTATTTACCCTTCCCCCAATTGCCCTGTTGCATGCACCTATCCCTCCATTACTAAAGTAAAAGTCACAGAATTGTGGTCACTATCTCAAAAGCTCCCCCAATAACAAATCTATCACTTGCCCTGGTTCACTACCAAGTACCAAATCCAACATGGCCTCCCCTCTGGTCGGACAACCCCATATGGGACCTTTATCTAATGCTTTGCTGAAGTCGAAGTAGACTACATCAGATGCATTTCCCTCGGCTACGCATCTGTTACCTCTTCGAAAAATTCAAACGTTGGTCAGGCATGACCTCACTTTTACAAAACCATGCTGACCGTCGTGATTAATCCCTGCCTCTCAAAATGCAGATTAATTCTATGTTTCAGAATTGCTTCTGATCGTTTCCCCACCAAGGAGGTTAGACTTACTGGTAGTTTTTATTTTAATCTCTTCCTCCCTTCTTGAATAATGGGAAGCTTAGTATTTTGATGCACCCTACTGTATTATAGTGTCAGCTTAAATCCTTTGCTTCATATCTTGGAATGGGGCATGAGCTCTCATGGTGCTCCCTGTAGGCCAGTCTGATTCTTAACATTTCACAGAATGAAACCAAAATAACTTGCATAATAGACAAAAACAACTTGCATAATAGACAAAAACTATCCCTTGAAACCACCGATATTCTCCAGTTGAAAAACCATAGCATTGGCAGTGTGTGCACTTAATGGAGATTTCTTTATCCAGTATGCTTAGTGTGAGCAAAATTCCCCCTGTCGATGATTGAATGCACAGCTCTACCACAAGGAAGGAGAGGTTCTCTGGTTATGGGTGCTGGGTTTAAAAAGCTCCATTACGAAGGCCCCTAAAACTGGTTAAATATAGAGTCCGGGTGAATCTGTAGAATGTGTGCTGGGGAGGGGGGAGGAGAGAGAAGAGATGGAAGACTGTTTTTCCCTCTTCACCTGCTATGAGGTTGGTGCAATCTTTATGGTAAAATCCCATAAAATTTGGGAAGTCATTTGTTCTGCCACTATGGTGTCAAACCTGATGTATCCCCAGCATTTGGAAACCATATTCTACCAGTAAGCTACTAACCAATCCCTACCACCCCTCTGACACTTCAAAACTTTAGCTGCGGTACTTGCCTGCTAGTTTGGAATTTCCAGGCACTGATTTTCCTATCTTCCCCTCTGCAAGTGTCCAACATAATAGTCGTCAAGGTCAGGAAACTCCTTACTTGATTCATGGAAAGTGGCTTGAAATGGCAGTGTACTCAAACTGATCACATCTTTGTGGTGGAGCTCTAGACTTGATCCTGGGTTATAGTGAAAATGAGCACTGCTGCAAGAGATGTAGCCAATCTTGAAATATTTGGCTCAGCTGGCTTACTGTAATCTAGTATGTGCTAAGGACATAGGCAAATATAGGACACTTGATGTGTGTATTTTTGCCTTTGCTGGCTTAGCCAGCATTTATTGCTCTTGAGCAGATGATGATGAGCTAGGCAGAACCATAAATGCTGGCCTTTCCAGTGATACTCCAATCCAAAGATCTGATTGTTTGCTGCTTTCACCTAAACCTGTAGGAAGTGTATAGTGGTCATGATGGGAGTGTGGAAAGGAGCGTCAAAAATTGTTTATTTTTCATTGTGAGAATGCAGTCGGGGAAGGTGGCAGGGCCGGATGAGTTTCCAGTGGAATATTATAAAAAATTCAAGGATAAGCTGGCACTCCTGATGGTGGAGATGTTTGAAGAGGTGAGAGAGAAGGGGGTGTTGCCACAAACTTTGAGGCAGGCATCGATTTCCCTGTTGTTTAAAAAAAGATAAGGACCCGATGGAGTGTGGGTCATATAGGCCCATATCACTTTTGAATGTGGACGCAAAAGTATTGGCGAAGGTACTGGCAGGTAGGCTGGAGGAGTGCCTCCCGAAGGTGATAAGTGAAGATGAGACGGAGTTCGTGAGACGGAGGCAGCTCTTTTCAAATGTTAGAAGTGCATTGAACGTGGTTATGGCACCGGCGGAGGGGAAGGAAACAGGTGGTTGTGGCATTGGATGCTGAGAAGGCGTTTGATCGGGTAGAATGGGGTACTTGATGGCAGTTCTGGAGTGGTTTGGGATTGGACTAAGATTTGAGAACTGGGTAAACCCTACTATATAAGGAGCCGAGGGCAAATATCTGCACAAATAACATCAGCTCAAGATACTTTTCTCTCCACTGTGGGACTAGGCAGGGATGTCTATTGTTTGCACTCGCGATTGAGCCGTTTGCCATCGCATTAAGAAGTTTTGGGGTATGGAAAGGAATAGTGTGGGGGGGATAGAGCGTAAGGTGTCCTTGTATGCCGATGACTTGTTATACGTGTCGGAACCGAGTGTGTCGATAGGGGGAATATTGGAGCTGCTTCGGGTGTTTGGGTCTTTCTCAGGGTACAAACTAAATCTAGACAAGAGTGAGTATTTTGAGGTGTCTCGATGGGGGGGTGGGGGTCTGCCATTCCGTAGGGCAGGGACTCACTTTAGTTACCTGGGGGTGCTGGGTGTGTGGGGGGGGGGGGGGGGGGGGGGGTCTCCGCAGGTACAATATTTCTAGTTTGGTGGGGAGAGTGAAAGCTGATCTGGCACGGTGGGATGATTTCCCTCTGTCACTGGCGGGTCGGGTACAGATGGTTAAAATGAGCGTGTTGCTGCGATTTCTGTTTATTTTCCAGTGCCTACCGATTTTCCTGCCAAAGGCTTTTTTCAGAGAGATTGAAGGAATGATTACTTTGTTCATATGGGGAGGGAAGGTGGCCAGAGTTAGAAAGGTGCTGCTACAGAGGAAAGACAGGCAGGGGGTTTGGGTCTTCCGAACCTCGTGTATTACTACTGGGCGGCGAATGTGGAGAAGGTGCGGAGCTGGGATCAGAGGGGTTGATTCCCAGTGGGTCAGAATGGAGGAGTGTTTGTGCAGGGGTTCTGGATTGAAAGCACTAGCAACAGCGCTGCTCCCGATGGCCTGGGGAAATACTCAGGGAGTCCGGTAATAATAGCTTCATTGAGAATTTGGAGGCAGTTTCGCCAACACTTCGGGTTGGGGGCAGGGTCAAGGGAAATGCCGATGCGGGGAAGCACAGATTTGAGCCAGGGAAGTGGGATGAAAATTTTCGAAATGGAAGGAGAAGGGGATCAAGACACTAAAGATTTGTTTCTTGGGGGTCGGTTTTCAGGATTGAAGAAGCTGGAAGCGGAATATGGGCTGGAGCAGAGGGAAATGTTTAGATACATGCAGGTTTGAGATTTTGCCAGAACGGAGATACAGAGCTTCCCAGTGGAGCCGGCCTCCACATTGCTGGAGGAGGTGCTGATGACGGGGAGACTGGAGAAGGGGGTAGCGTCGTCTGTTTACGGAGCAATTTTGGAAGAGGAGAAGGCACCACTGGAAGGGATCAAAGCTAAGTGGGAGGAAGGATATGGGAGAGGATATGGAGGAGGGGTTCTGGTTTGAGGCGCTCTGGAGAGTGAATGCCTCCAATGCGTGCGCGAGGTTGGGGCTGATACAGCTGAAGGTGGTATACAGAGCACACCTCACGAGGGCGAGGATGAGCCGATTCTTTGAAGGAGTAGGAGATGTGTGTGAATGGGGGGGGGGGGGGGGCATGCTAATCATGTTCATATGATTTGGTCCTGTCCAAAGCTGGAGAATTACTGGAAGGAGGTTTTTAGGGTAATTTCTAAATGGTGCATGTGAAACTGGACCCGGGCCCCTGGGAGGCCATATTTGGGGTGTTGGACCGGCCAAGGTTGGGAACGGCGGGGAGGCAGATGTTGTGGCCCTCCCCTCGTTGCTCGCCCGAAGGCAGATCCTGATGGGTTGGAGAGCAGCCTCTCCACTCTGTGTGTGGTGCCGGGGGGGGGGGGGGGGGGGGGGGGGGACCTGTTGGGTTCTTGACTCTTGCATTCTTGACTCTTGAGAAGGTTAAGTTTGAACTGAGGGGGAAGGATGGAGGGGTTCTACAATTCATGGGCATTATTCATTATGCACTTTCAAGAACTGGATAAAATTGAACATTAGTTGTTGGGGGGAGGGGGGCTGTGGGAGGGTTTGGGGGAGGGGGGCTGTGGGTGGGAGTGTTGGGGGGAGGGGGTTGTATGTTAATGGTGACTATGGGTGATTCCAGATTTCTTTTTGTCATTTGTTTATGTTAACACGCGTCCTAATGTTTCGGGTTTGCAGGATGGGATCGTTGTTATTGATATGGGCATTGACATATTTGTTACTGATTATTGTTTATTGGTATAAATTTGGGAGAATAATGTGAAAAACGAGGAGAATAAAAATATTTTTAAAAATGGTTTATTTTCAACCCTAGGTTTAGGAACAGTATATACAAGCAACAGTCCAGCTGGGTGGCATGGTGGTTAGCACTGCCACCTCACAAACCCCAGGGACCTGGGTCAATTCCGGTCTCGGGTGACTGTCAGTGTGGAGTTTGCACCTTCTCCACATGCCTGCATGGGTTACAACATGATGCTCTGGATTACTCCCAAAGATGTGCAGGTTGGGTGGATTGGCCATGCTAAATTGCCCCTTAGTATCAAAAAGATTAGGTGGGGTTATGGGTATAGGGTGGAGATGAGGGCGGGTTACGGATTTGGGGTGAAGACGAGGGCTTAAGTAGGATGCTCTTTCCAGGGTCGGTGCAGACTCGATGGGCTGAATGGCCTCCTGCTCTGTAAATTCTATGATAATTTAATGAAATTCTATGACTATTCTGGAAAGGCCGGGTTTTATCCTCGGCCGGGAAGCTCATACTCGACGAGGCTAATTGGCTTGTCCTCGTGGGGGTTATAACTCTGGATAATGGTTGGGAAGAGTACACCTCCAAATGGTAAATTTCAAATGGGAGCTGAAGATTGGAATAAATCATTTAAGGCAAGAACAAAGAAAACAAACTGCCAAACCTTACATAATGGCATACAAAAGCCAATAGTGTTCAACTTGTCATAAGCCTCGGAGGATTGCTGTTGCAGACATAACTTATTTGGAAGGATATTGCTACGACCAGCCCCACGTGTTGATTTGGGTGAGACTTAAGTGTTGCAGCCACTACAGGTGATTCCAGTATAGCTGACTTCTGCAGGTGAGTAGTTGATTCTTGATTCAGGTGTTCTGTAGTTTGGAAGAGATATTTGTTGTTTTCCAGCTGTGATCCTTTGCTTGCTGTTTGACTTCCACGGTATTTATTTTCCTCCAGTTGCTTTCCCTCACAGCATACATAGACCAGCAGGACAGGCACAGGTAGGCAAACCTTGGGCAGCTCAGCTAGCTTTTAATGCCCTTTGTGTATTCCACTGGACCTGGAATCAACAAAGAAAAGTACAGCACAGGAACAGGCCCTCCAAGCCCGTGCCGACCATGCTGCCCGACTAAACTACAATCTTCTACACTTCCTAAGTCCGTATCCCTCTATTCCCATCTTATTTATGTATTTGTCAAGATGCCCCTTAAATGTCACTATCATCCCTGCTTCCACCACCTCCTCCGGCAGCGAGTTCCAGGCACCCACTACCCTCTGTGTGTGTGTGTGTGTGTGTGTGTGTGTATATATTTTTTTAAAACTTGCCTCGTACATCTACTCCTAAACCTTGCCCCTCGCACCTTAAACCTATGCCCCCTAGTAATTGACCCCTCTAACCTGGGGAAAAGCCTCTGACGATCCACTCTGTCTATGCTCTTCATATTTTGTAGACCTCTATCAGGTCGCCCCTCAACCTCTCTTGTTCCAGTGAGAACCAACCGAGTTTATTCAACCGCTCCTCATAGCTAATGCCCTCCATACCAGGCAACATAAATTTGGTAAATCTCTTCTGCACCCTCTCTGAAGCCTCCACATTCTTCTGGTAATGTGGCGACCAGAATTGAACACTATATTCCAAGTGTGGCCTAAGGTTCTAGACAGCTGCAACATGACTTGCCAATTCTTATACTCAATGCCCCAGCCAATGAAGGCAAGCATGCCGTATGCCTTCTTGACTACCTTCTCCACCTGTGTTGCCCCTTTCAGTGACCTGTGGACCTGTACACCTTGATCTCTCTGACTTTCAATACTCTTTAGGGTTCTACCATTCCCTGTATATTCCCTACCTGCATTAGACCTTCCAAAATGCATTACCTCACATTTGTCCGGATTAAACTCCATCTGCCCAAGTCTCCAAACGATCTACCAGTTTACTATGAGGGACCTTGTCAAAGGCCTCGCTGAAGTCCATGTAGACAACATCCACAGCCCTACCTGCATCAATCATCTTTGTGACCTCTTCGAAAAACTCTATCAAGTTAGTGAGACACGACCTCCCCTTCACAAAACCATGCTGCCTCCCACTAATACGTCCATTTCCTTCCAAATGGGAGTAGATCCTGTCTCGAAGAATTCTCTCCAGTAATTTCCCTACCACTGACGTAAGGCTCACCGGCCTGTAGTTCCCTGGATTATCCTTGCTACCCTTCTTAAACAAAGGAACAACATTGGCTATTCTCCAGTCCTCCAGGACATCACCTGAAGACCGTGAGGATCCAAAGATTTTTTGTCAAGGCCTCAGCAATTTCCTCTCTAGCCTCCTTCAGTATTCTGGGGTAGATCCCATCAGGCCCTGGGGACTTGTCTACCGTAATATTTTTCAAGACGCCCAACACCTCGACTTTCTGGATCTCAATGTGACCCAGGCTATCTACATGCCCTTCTCCAGACTCAACATCCACCAATTCCTTCTCTTTGGTGAATACTGATGCCAAGTATTCATTTAGTACCTCCCCCATTTCGTCTGGCTCCACACATAGATTCCTTTGCCTATCCTTCAGTGGGCCAACCCTTTCCCTGGCTACCCTCTTGCTTTTTATGTACGTGTAAAAAGCCTTGGGATTTTCCTTAACCCTATTTGCCAATGAGTTCTCGTGACCCCTTCTTGCCCTCCTGACTCCTTGCTTAAGTTCCTTCCTCCATTCCTTATATTCCACACAGGCTTTGTCTGTTCCCAGCCTTCTCGCCCTGACAAATGCCTCCTTTTTCTTTTTTATGAGGCCTACAATATCTCTCGTCATCCAAGGTTCCTGAATTTGCTGTATTTATCCTTCTTCCTCACAGGAACATGCCGGTCCTGAATTCCTTTCAACTGACACTTGATGTTGATTTAACCTCAGACATCCGCCCCCAATCTAGGTTCTTCAGTTCCCGCCTAATATTGTTATAATTAGCCTTCCCCCAATTTAGCACATTCACCCTAGGACCACTCTTATCCTTGTGCACCAGCACTTTAAAACTTACTGAATTGTGGTCACTATTCCTGAAATGCTCCCCTACTGAAACTTCTACCACCTAGCCGGGCTCATTCCCCAATACCAGCTCCAGTACAGCCCCTTCCCTAGTTGGACTGTCTACATATTGTTTTAAGAAGCCCTCCTGAATGCTCCTTACAAACTCTGCCCCGTCCAGGTCCCTAGCACTAAGTGAGTCCCAGTCAATATTGGGGAAGTTGAAGTCTCCCATCACAACAACCCTGTTGTTTTTACTCTTTTCCAAAATCTGTCTACCTATCTGCTCCTCTATCTCCTGCTGGCTGTTGGGAGGCCTGTAGTAAACCCCCAACATTGTGACTGCACCCTTCTTATTCCTGATCTTTACCCATATAGCCTCACTTCCCTCTGAGGTGTCCTCCTGTAGTACAGCTGTGATATTCTCCCTAACCAGTAGCACAACTCCGCCACCCCTGTTACATCCCCCTCTATCCCGCCTGAAACATCTAAATCCTGGAATGTTTAGCTGCCAATCATATCCTTCCCTCAACCAGGTCTCTGTAATGGCAACAACATCATAGCTCCAAGTATTAATCCAAGCTCTTAAGTTCATCTGCCTTACCCGTAAGCCATGGTCGTTCTGTGGAGGAAATTACACCCAAGGATCTTTTTAGATTAGGTGGCCATTATATTTCTTTGTCTTTACTGGAGACGGGCATAGGCAGGAAAACCCTTGGCAGCTCGCTCTTAATATCATCCTTTGTGTAATCCACTGGTCATTCTGGGAGGCAATTACACCCAGGGTCTTTTTTTTAGATGATGAGAGCAATTATGTTTCTTTGCCTTTACTGGAGGTCTTTGGACCAGGCACACTGGACTAAATAGCTGGCTTGTAATGCAGAACATGGCAGAACATAGGTTCAATTCCCGTACCAGCCTCCCTGAACAGGCACCGGAATGTGGCGACTGGGGGCTTTTCACAGTAATTTAATTGAAGCCTGAGAAACGGCCGGCAGCCATTTCTGTCAGTGACTAACTCTACCTTCTCAGACACCTTTGTGACAATTTGAAAATAAATGCAGATCTTTTGAAAGTACAATATTTCTATGAATAATTACTTGTTTTTTTTAATACAAACCACATGGTGCAGTTGGATTTAAAATTTGGGGATGGGATTACAATGATGAAAATATTGGGACTTTGTTTATTAAAGTGGTAAATTATAAAGAATCACTCTGGTTATGAAGATAGGGTGATTATTTAACTGAAACAACTTTTATTCCACTGATGTCACGTGCAGAAATATACAAAAAATTGCAAAATGTAATGGGAGATTGAAAAATAAAATGGGACATTCTTTAATTACTGCAGAACAAAGCTAGTCTCTTGAAATTATAATTGCTTGAAATCGAAGAACGTTCCAGGAGAAGTGGCCTGTGGGGGTGAAAAACAGTGGGACAGACTTGATGGGTTATTTGTGTTGTAACAATCCTGCTTCCTCAGTTTTGATGCTTTGCTTGCGGAAATTGGTTGCAAATCAGTAAGGATGCAGGTGTATGTGACAAAAATATAATTTATTCTCTTACAAGGGTTTGGTTTAATGGTTGGCTTTTTTGAGCTACATGTATTTTAAGGCAGTTATGGTTTTGTACAATAAAAGAGCAGATAACCTATTTGACTTGGGTTGCAATGTCACTAATGCTTGCATTAATGAAAGGGTATAGCTGGATCTGTTTTAAGCTGTATTCAAAGATAGTTGAAATGGTTGGAATTTTGCTTGAAAAGTGGGGGGAGGGGCTAGCAAACTCTGACTATCTGAAAACAATTGGATGTGAAATTAATGACTTTTGTTTAATGAATAGAGTAGTGTAAAGTTGTGTGTGCCTGCACTGGATCTACTGGAATGATCAAAATTAATCCAACCGTTGTCTCCTCCCCATAGCCCTGTATTTTCTGTTGGAAAGGGTGGTTTGGCCTGCCTCAACCAATCACTCTAGAAGAAATGACCCATGACCTAATAATTTACGTGGATATTGTCAGCTATTTACTCCCAAAGTTGGAAGGAATAGGTTTTCCATATTTGAGGTTTGAAAGGAACAACTAGTCATCTTTGCTTCCACGGCACCAATAACATTATCTCCAGTTTCCTGTGTAATTAAAGAATCCAATCTCTGGCATCACCCTGGTGAATCTGCTTTGATGTGCTTTGAGAATTGCACATGGTACTATGGTCTAACTATGTTTTGCACAACTACTGAGTAATGACCTCTTTCTGCAATTAATATATTGAGACTTTTGCTTCATGGTTAAACTACTTTTAAACATTTTTTAAAATGTGAAGCTGCATTGCTTTTGCAGCTGACCTTGTTGAGATGCAAAGTAAATATTAGTGTCTTTAAAAACTGTGTGTGTCAGCATTTGCTAATGAATGCGAGCTGTTTATTATATCCGGCGCACACCTTAACTTGGTCTCCAAGTTGGGATAAATGTGTTGCAGGGATTTTTGAATCCAGCTTAAAACAGATCCAGCTATACCCTTTCATCGATGCAAGTGTTACTGTAACATTGCAACCCAAGTCAAACGGAGTTGCAGGATGTGTAATCTAAGATTACCTTTAGATTAATTTGGCAATACTGGTGAGCATAAAGAATAACTTCATCACTACCGCACAGCAATTTAAGTGTATCTGTTGTGTTAATTCATAATGTTGGCAGCCATAGATTAGTCACTAATTTTATTTATAGCCAAAATTGTATAAGAGTCAAATCCCAGGGAATTTGTCCACCAATTCATGTTGATAGCTGAGAAGACCCCATTCTCGCATGAATGCATCTCTATGTAACAGGCTGAGCCTACAAAAAACATCCATAGCCATACTTGCACACTTGGCAAGGCCTTTCATAGGAAGATCACTGTAACAAATTATTTCTGGCTCTTGTGTGGTCTATCTCCACTCTGGTTGGCACAGTCATATGACCAGCTTCGACAAGTTTGGCTATTCAGAGTTACCAGTATGGAATTAAGGCTCATCTTGGGTATCATTCTACAGGATTTGCTATTCTGATGGTAGGGCTGGTTGACAACTTCAGCATAAAACAGAATTTCATGTCATCCAAATGTGACTCATTGTGGTTTAACTGGTTACCTATTGGAAATAATTTTGTAATATTGTGACAATTTGCAATGCTTGCACATGTGCTGTATAAACATGTTGAAGTAAGTTTTTTCTGAAATTAAAAATGGATTATCTGTTTTTAAATAAATTATTAACACTACGGGATCAGCTGTAGCGCAGTTCATTGCAGAAGGCATTTTTTTCTATTGTCCTCTTAAAATGAGCAATTACTGCTAAATTGGGAAATTGGCCCCTGTCCGAGAGGAATGGGATTAGTGGCTCATATTAACTTGGTATTAATTTTCTCAAATTGGAAAATGTCTTATATTTATGTTGAGTGTAAAAGTCCATTCTTGTCATAAAATGTATTTTTAAAAAATTGCATTGATGATTAGTTGCCTCAATTGGAGATATTTTTTTTTCCCTAAATGCTGCATCAGATATGGATCAGTAATTTGCAGCTAGGTCCATGTTGCAAGAAAAAGGAGTTGGTCATTTAAAATTAACCATGTTAAATTGATCTCTCCCAGTTTCACAACACCAGAAAATGATGGAGTGATCCCCAGATGTGCTTCTGCAGATTGGGGCACTGCAGTAGAAGACGAAGAAACAAGACAGATTGTTTATCGCGATTTGAAGAGGTTTGTATGCTTTGGTTTTGCAAATAACCATTTGTGGAGGGAGTCTCAAAATGCTTCTAATCAACTTGTATAGTATAAGAGTGTGTGGTTCTATGCCTTGTTAATCTTTGCTATTGTGGGCCCTTGTCTGGCTCTTATGTACTAATACATGTATACAACAGCTAAAAATGTTCAACTATGTATTTTTGTGAAGTGCAGAGATGGTTTAAATTGCGTTGTGTATCTCTCTTGCATTCCAGTATTGCTTGAAAGGATTCTAAAATAGTTGATTCCCTTGTTACTAAATCTGCAGTATTTCTAAATAGAGCAGGTTCAGCAACAGTAGGTATCCTAATAGAGCATACCTGACCTTGGTGTAGTTGGTGGCAAATTTTCTTGTCTGTTGCTGGCACTCTGCATGAGATAGCATTTGAGATCTTGTCTTCAATCGTACTAGCATCATTGTTTTCTTTACAGGTCTGGTTCTAGATGTAACCGATAGAGCAAGTGGGTGTTTAATTGCCCCTTAGTATCCAAAAATGTGCAAGTTATGGGGATAGGGCAGTAGGGTGCTCTTTTGGAGTGTTCATGCAAACTCAAATGGGCTGAATGGCTGCCTTTTGCATTGTAGGGATTTTATGAAGTGAATTTGGATGGAAATTGTAATGAACTCCAATTGGCTTTATTGGTTGGCCAATTGGAGTATGAGCTCCCTCAATGATAGCTCATTGAGGGGGCCCATATAATCACCTGTGTAGGCTTTGTGAGCAGTCTTAAGTTGACTGGACTGCTAGCAGCACTGTTTGTAGCTGCTCCTGTAATATCGTTATTGTAAATAAATATTGGTGTGGTGACGGAACTCCTGCCTCCCGTGGATTACTACAGAAATATTATGTACACGTTGGTTTGTGTGGGACATGCAGCTATGGTCTCTTTGGGTACTGGTAACTGATTTTTTTTTTGCTTGGATTTTGCTTTTTATTGGAGGTCCCATGGCGTTTCCTTGTCCGTAGACTCCCTTCTTCTTGGTTCCTTTGACTTAACTGTTCCATTACTTCAAGGATTTCCACATCCTTAAAGTCCATTATAAAATGCTCCTACGATAGTGATCCATCATCCTGAATTGCTCTCGTGAGGAAATACATGACCTGCATTTTCAATCTGCTCTGATTGGACAAAAGAGCTGAACTCCAGAGGTGAGACTACTCTTGACCTTAGACAGTATTTGATGGAGTGTAGCTCCAAGTGGCCTTGGCAAAACTGGACTCGATGGGAATCGAGCAGCAAAATCTTTACTGGTTGGAGTCTTATCTAGCACAAAGGAAGATGGCTGTTGGAGGTTAACCATATCTGCTCTGGGATGTCACTGCAGGAGTTCGTCAGTGTAGTGCCAACCATCCAGCCCATCCAATGAGCCCCAACCATCTTCAACTGTTTCATCAATGATCTTCCCTCCATAAGTCAGATGTCGTGGTGTGCATGTTCAGTGCCACGTGTGATAACTCTACTCAATACTGAAATAATCTGTGTCCACGTGCAGCAAGACCAGGACAAGTGGCAGGTAGCACTTGCCAGGCAATGACCTCTCTAACAAGAGAGAATCCAACTATCTACCCATTGCTTTCAGAGGCATCTGGGGGATTATCTTGTGACACCCTGGCCAATTCCAGCCCCGCTTGACCTGGTGTTGGGACACAATGGAATTAACCAATAATTCTTACAAAAAATACCCAAAGTCTTTGACCCTTGGCTGCCCAATAATTGGGCACCAGGTTTCTAAATGTAAACACAATTACTTTTTTATTAGTGACCAGAACTATAATGAAATATGCAACAAATACAACTGGCTAACTATTAGCTAATTCCAACTTTAACTTGTCCCCCCCCCACCCGCTATATATAATCAGTCTCCTGGTCATCCTTTGCTGAATTCTGAACTGCTCCCTATCCTCAGGCTTGCTGCTCTTTCTAGCAACTTTATATGACTCCTTTGAATCTAGTACTAGCATTATTTATTTTGTTAAGTATAATAGTTTGTACTGCTAAACAATGCAGGGCAAAAGTTAATGGTTTACAAAATACTGGGTTTACAAAATTACTGGCTGCAACACCGAGGGAGGCCATCCTGTCCTTGTTGGCTCTTTGGAACTAACTGAGTTGTTATTGCATTGTGTCTCCTTTTCTCGGTAGTGCTGCAATTATTTTCTTTTTTGGGTGCTTATCTGAAATCCATTTGAAAGCTACTGTTGAATCTGCCTCCACCACGCTGATCATAACCACTTACAGCATGTTGTTGTTCTTTTGTCATTTAACTTTAAATTGGCATCCTCTGGTTCTTGATCTGCCCGTCAAAGGAAATAATTTCTATCTACTCTGTCAAGATCTCATGATTTGAATGCAGTATCGAATCATAGAATTTGCAGTGCAGAAGGAGGCCATTCAGCCCATCGAGTCTGCACTGACTCTTGGAAAGAGCACCCTACCCAAGGTCAACACCTCCACCCTATTCCCGTAACCCCACTCAACACTAAGGGCAATTTTGGACACTATAGGCAATTTATCATGGCCAATCCACCTAACCTGCACCCGGAGGAAACCCACGCACACACGGAAAGGGTGTGCAGACTCCGCACAGTGACCCAAGCCGGAATTGAACCTGGGACCCTGGAGCTGTGAAGCGATTGTGTTATCCACAATGCTACCGTGCTGCCTGTAAATCACCCTAGAAGCTTCTCTTCTGAAAGGAAAACAACCCCAGACAACTACTGAGCTATCCCTGTAATTGAAGGACCTCTTCCCTGGAACAGTACTCTTAAATCTTGTCTGCACCCTCTCTAGTGCCTTCACAGTTTTCCTAAAGTGTGGTGTCCAGATTTGTGAGACACTCCAGTTGAGGCTGAACAAATGGTTTGTAAAGTTCACAAAATGATGGCACAATGGTTAGCTCTGCTGTCTCTCAGCGCCAAGGACTCGGGTTTGATTCCGACTGTGGGTATCTGTTTGTATGGAGTTTGCACATTCTCCCTGTGCCTGTGTGGGTTTCCTCTGGGAGCTCCAGTTTCCTTCCCTAGTCCAAACGTTGTGCAGGGTAGGTGGCTTGGCCATTCTAAATTGACCCTTCATGTCCAAAGGTGATGTGGAGTTTTGGGTGGATAGGGTCGGTGTAGACTTGATGGGCTGAATGGCAGCCTCCTATTCTAACCTACAGATTCTATGAAACCTCCTTGCTTTTGTACTCTTCCTATTCGTAAAGCACAGGATCCAGCATGCTTTTTTAGCCACTTCTCGGCCTGCTCTGCCACCTCGTGCACATATGCCCATAAACCTTTGTTTCTATATCTTTATTTTGTGCCTCATCATTATTCCTACCCAAAATGTGTCACTTCACATCTCTGCATTTCAAATTTCATCTACCACATTTCATCAGCCTGTCTCTGCCCTGTTAACCATTTCAATATCCTCCTCCGTTCGATACTTGCAAGTCCTCTTTTTTTTTCTTCTGCAAATTATGAAATTGTGTTCTCTACAAACAAGTCACAGTCATTATATGCCCAGAAAAGCAGTGAATCTCTGGAGAAGTTGCATTGTATACCTTTGTTCAGACAAAAACAACTAGCCACTGTTTGGTTTTCTGCCACTCTGCCAACGTTGCCTCCATTGGACGGGGCATAAGAGTATAAACGTTTGCAAATTATGTTAGTTATACTGAACGTTGTTTAGGACACGCTGGGAATACTGTGTCCAATTCTGGTCACCACACTACCAGAAGGACGTGGAAGCTTTGGAGAGCGTAGAGAAAAGGTTTACCAGGGCGTTGCCTGGTATGAAGGGTATTAGCTATGAGGAAAGATTGAATAAACTGGGATTGTTCTGGCGGAGGTTTACAAAATTGAGGGGTATAGATAGGGTGAACAGTTGGGAGGCTTTTTCCCAGGGCGTAAATTACAATTATAATGGGGCACAAGTTCAAGGTGGGGGGGGAGGTTCAGTGGAAATGTTTTTTTAACAGAGGGTGGTGGTGGCCTGGAATGCACTGCCAAGTGAGGTGGTTGAGGCAGATACGTTAGCGACCTTTAAGACTTGTCTAGATATACACATCAACAGACTGGGTATAGAAGGATACAGGCAATTGGTCTAGATTGGACATGTGATCGGTGCAAGCTTGGATGGCCAAAGGGCCTGTTCCTGTTCTGTATTGTTCTTTGCTCTGGATTGGCTGTGCTAAATTGTCCCTTTAGTATCCCATGGTTAAGGTGTGGTTATGGGGCTAGGACAGGGTGTGCGGCTAGAAAGGGTGCTCTTTTGAAGGATTGGTTCAGACCCGATGGTCAGAATGGCCTCCTGCACTGTAGGAATTCTGTAAGATGCACTACAGGATCTCACTAAGATTCCTTAGGCAGCACCTTCCAAACCACGACCACTACTATCTAGATGGACAAGAACAATAGGTACCTGGGGACACCACCAGCTGGAGGTTCCTTTCCAAGTCACTCTCTGTACCGACTTTGGAAGTATATCGCCGTTCCTTCACTGTCGCTGGGTCAAAATTCTGGAACTTCCTTCATACTGCGGGTGTACCTACTCCTCTGGGACTGCGGCAGTTCAAGAAGGCAGCTCATAGTTCATAGAATTTACAGTGCCGAAGGAGGCCGTTCGGCCCATCGAGTCTGCACCGGCTCCTGGAAAGAGCATTCTATCCAAGGTCAACACCTCCACCCTATCCCGTAACCCCACCCAACACTAAGGCCAATTTTGGACACTTAAGGGCAATTTATCATGGCCAATCCACCTAACCTGCACATCTTTGGACTGTGGGAGGAAACCGGAGCACCCGGAGGAAACCCACGCACATACTGGGAGGATGTGCAGACTCCGCACAAGACAGTGGCCCAAGCCGGAATCGAACCCGGGACCCTGGAGCTGTGAAGCCATTGTGCTATCCACAATGCTACCGTGCTGCCCAACCACCTTCTCGGGGGCAACTAGGAATAGGCAATACTTGCTGGCTTAGCCTTAAATTATTATTTTTAAATGAGAGGGGACATGAGGAAAAAATCCTCTGCACCCAGAGGTTGGTGGCTGTCTCTTAATTCCTTGTCTAATTCCCTGTCTGGTTTGGCAGTGGTGGCAGAAACCCTGAACTCATCAGGTGAAGATCCAGGTACCTTAAATACTGCAACCTACAGGGCAATGGACATGGTGTTGGAAGGTGGGATTAGAATGGGTGGGCTGGTTATTCTTTCTTCTCTTTATCTGGCACAGGCATGCATAAAGTGCTGACGGCCTCTTTCTATGCCATAACATTTCTATGGTTCTAAATTGCCCCACCAGGATGTTGGTACCAGCTTTCAGGTCCCAACCTATGCAAGCCACACTTTTCCTAGAAGTGGTTCCAATGTCTCAGAAATCCTAATGCCCTGCAATTTCTCTTGCCACGCAGTCAATTGCTGTATCCACCATTTGTTCTATACTCACTGGCACCTGAACTAAACTCGTACCACCTTTTTTGATGTTCAGCTTGATAATCTCCTTCAAATCTTCCTTCAGGAGCTCATCCTTCTTTCTACCTAATGTTGTTGGTACCAAATATATACCATGACTGCTGGCTGTTTACCCTCTTTCCCCTCGGTACGCTGCAGCTGCTTGGTGGCATCCTGAATCCATGGAAGAAACCCATCATCCTGAAATCATGTAGGTCACTGATGACTGTCTGTTGTCCTGTCACTACTTTCTGAGTCTTCCTCCCTCCTGTCCCATGTGCAGCTGAACACTCTAGAGGCTGCATTGCCAAAGGAAGCATCATTCTCACCAGAATAGAACGCAGATTGGAGAGTACAATGCTCTTGGAAGACTCTTGTATTAACTGCCTGGCAGTAGCTAAATCCCCCTCTGCGCACGGACCCTTAAGCTGGAGGGCAATTACCCCAATAAATGTGCTATCAACTTGGATCTCGGCCGTGTGGATGGCTGTGAGATCCTCCATATGCACATTTGGGTGTCCAAACATGAGAAGGAGTCCAGAGATCCTTCCTGGAACTGGATGTGCATTTCTGAGGACTGAGGCACTGTCTCTCAGGATTTTGTATGTTTCATATGTTTCAATCATGTTGCCTCTTACTCTAGGGTGGACACAAGCCTAGCCTACCTGTACTTTCTTTGTATATGATCACCAGCCCATTCTTTGAATTAGTCAAGTAAATCTTCTGAAATTTGAGTGTATTTACATACTTTAAAAAAAAAAAAGAGACCAGTAATCCAGATATCGATTCACTAGTGCCCTGTACAACTGAAGCATAACCTACTTATTTTGTTACGAAATTTCATCCAATTCTATTAATTACTGTATGTGCATGCTAGTTTTTGCGATTCGTGCACTAATGTTGATTGCTGAGTCCTGGCCTTGTTATCAGTCTTGGAGTTGGCATTCAGTGGTTTGAGTGTCCCTTTGACCCCCCCCCCCCCCAGTTTTTAAAATATTTAACTGAAGGGAGTGTCATTCTGAATTGGTGAACAGCTTTTTTTTTTTCTTACTGGGCAAGTATATTTGTATATAGCTTTAACATTTGACTTTTACATTTATCTTTCATGATGAGGCCAGCATTTTTTGCCCTTGAACTGAGTGGCTTGCTAGGTCATTTCACCGGTTGTTCCTAGCCAACCACATTGCTGTGGGTCTGGAGTTGCAAGTAGGCCAAACCAAATAAGAAAAGCAGATTTGTTTTTCCCCTGAAGAACATTATGAAATGAAAATCGCTTATTGTCACGAGTAGGCTTCAAATTAAGTTACTGTGAAAAGCCCCTAGTCGCTACATTCCGGCGCCTGTTCGGGGAGGCTGTTACGGGAATTGAACCGTGCTGCTGGCCTGCTTGGTCTGCTTTCAAAGCCAGCGAATTAGCCCTGTGCTAAACAGCCCCATTATGTGAGCCAGATGGATTTTTAACAATCAATCATACTTTCATGGTCACCATCGCTGAAACTAGTTTTCCATTCCAGATGTGTTAATTGAATTTAAATTCCACCAACTGTGGTTGGATTTGAACCAAGGTCCCCAGAGAAATGGCCTGGATTTCTAGATTACTCGTCCAGTGACATACACCGCCTCCTCTACAGATCGTCAACTTTGTTAAAATCCACCCAAGTTTTCAATTTCATTTCTCTTTCAGATACAAAAGACGGCTTTTACTAAATGACTTCAACGATCATGAAAAGGATTATTCTTCTGAAAGGTATAGCCAAAGTGTTTGTAGAAATCATGAATAAACGGCTGCTAATGTAGTACAGTAGTCCCCCTTTATAACGCGGGTGTTGGGGTCCAAGACAGCCACCCGCGTTGTAACCGAGCCGCGGATATCCATGATGGGGGTTTTAAATTTATTTAAAAATCTATGCTAGCGCTTCCCATTGTGAGTCTACGGGGGGGGCGGGGGGAGAGGTCAGACCCCCGTAGACTCACAATGGGAAGCGCTAGCATAGATTTTTAAATAAATTTAAAACCCCCATCGTGGATCCAATTAAAATTTCAGCGGGCGGCTCACTTTGATCCGGAGAGGGAAGCTGCTCTCACTGAAATCAGCCGGCCGCTGAAATTGACATTGCCGGCTGCTCTCTCCCTCCAGTCCAACTTTAAGCTTAATGTTCTTGATTGGAGGGAGAGAGCAGCCGGCAGTGTCAATTTCTTTTTTTTCCTCCGGCTTGCCCCCTCTCCCCCCCACACCCTCCGGCTCGCCCCCTCTCTCCCCCCACACCCTCCGGCTCGCCCCTCTCCCCCCCCAACACCCTCACGGCTCCCCCCCCACACCCTCCGGCTCGCCCCCTCTCCCCCCACATCCTCCGGCTCGCCCCCTCCCCACACCCCCCGGCTCGCTCCCTCTCCCCCACACCCTCCTGCTCTCCCCCACAGCGTCCAGCTCGCCCCCTGTACCCCCACACCCTCCGCTCGCCCCCTCCCCACACCCTCTGGCTCGCCCCCTCCCCCCCCCCCCCCCCTCCTCCCCTCTCTCCCCCAACACCCGCAGGGCCCTCTTCCCCGCCCCCCCTCTTCTCTCCCCCCCCCCCCCCCCCCCCCCAACACCCGCTCTCCCCCCCTCCCCCCTCGGCAGTGTCAATTTCAGCGGCCGGCTGATTTCAGTGAGAGCATCTTCCCTCTCCGGATCAAAGTGAGCCGGCCGCTGAAATTGACACTGCCGGCTGCTCTCTCCCTCCAATCCAACTTTTAAGTTTTAATGTTTCTGATTGGAGGGAGAGAGCAGCGGGCAGTGTCAATTTCAGCGGCCGGCTCACTTTGATCCAGAGAGGGAAGCTGCTCTCTCACTGAAATAATCAGCCGGCCGCTGAAATTGACACAACTGACAGTTGGGGTCCATCAGCCCCCCCGCGGTATATCGCGAACCGCGGTATTGCGGAGCGCGGTATAACGGGGGACTACTGTACTGCAGTTAACCTCTTGCATTTTGTCAAGCTTTTCCTTTTTATATAGTTTTAACAGTCTGATATTGTTTAACATTACAAAGGTCTCCATGAGAATGTGTGATCGTGGGAAGAGACGAGGAGCGAGAGTTTGAGACTGATCTCGGCAGTCATCAAGTATTCCAGATCCCTAATTTTACCACCTTGTTATAATTTTTGCCCAGCTAGGTAGTCCCAGCAGATATCCACCAGTATTGCCAGCTGTTGGCGGGCTATATGGTGGCTTGATCTTTTTTTGGAGAAGGCTTTCTATCTCGTCTCCTTTATTTATACACCAGCCTGTGCCTTTATTCCTGTGCATTTGTCCTACATTATGCTGTGCTGGATACTTATTTTGGTGTGAGAGTTTGAATCTGCAACAGTCCCTCGTAACTTGGTGCTAGAGCATTTTGATGCACTAAAGAATGTGTGGTTTATTTTTAATTGTCCCTAACCCCTACACTAGGAAATTGAGGATTAGATAATTACTTTAAACATCTAATTATTAAATTTCAGTTCGAGTGGCTCCAGGGAGTCATTAGCACCTTCAGAGCTTGAAACTGATGAAGTGGTATTGATGAGAAGACAGAAGCAAATCAACTATGGAAAGAATACCATTGCATATGATCGATTCATTCAGGAAATTCCCAAGTAAGATCACATGTTTTATTCTTGCTCCGATACACTTGGCTTGGGGTGGGGAAAATTAAGTCTATATTGAATAAATTAAAATTTATCATAGCTGACTGCCTTGGGAGCACCGTGATTAGCACTGTTGCTTCACAGCGCCAGGGTCGGCCAGATTCCCGGCTCTGGTCACTGTCTGTGCGGAGTCTGCATGTTCTATCCGTGTCTGCGTGGGTTTCCTCCGGGTGTTCTGGTTTCCTCCAACAAGTCCTGAAAGACGTACTGTTAGGTAATTTGAACATTCTGAATTCTCCCTCCGTGTACCTGAACACCTAGGGGTGACTTGGGGCTTTTCACAGTAACTTAATTGCAGTATTCATGTAAGCCTACTTGTGACACTAATAAAGATTATTATTTTGAAAATATTTTGGCATTGGAAGCATAAAAGCTTTTTCACTTTCAGAAAGTCTACACCAGGGGTGGGCAAACTACGGGCCGCGGGCCGCATGCGGCCCGCCAAAGGTCTTTATGCGGCCCACCAAGATCAAGTCATTAAAAAAAAAGAAAAATTAAAAAAATTTTTTTTTTTTTTTTAATAAGGTTAAGGGGGCTGTTGGGTTACTGGTATAGGGTGGATACGTTGACTTGAGTAGGGTGATCATTGCTCGGCACAACATCGAGGGTCGAAGGGCCTGTTCTGTGCTGTACTGTTCTATGTTCTATATGAGGCGCCCAGAATCATAACCGGGTGAATCGCCATTTTTGAAAAGTAGAGAAAAAGAGGGCTAAAGGCAGGATGCCGCCGGGGGAAGCGCTGAGGTATATGCCGCACGCTAATTGGTTACAACCGGGGCTATTAATTAATATACTATGCGGCCCTTTAAAATTGTGAATTTCTGAATGTGGCCCTTGCACGGAAAAGTTTGCCCACCCCTGGTCTACACTGTCTGAATAAGATCAGCAAGAAACCGATCTGGCTGTCCTTGTATGTAAAAGACTGATGTCCTTGCTCAAGTTATAATTTGTTATAACTGGTTAAGTGCAAAATATGGTACAAGGCACCTAATATTTGTATAATATTCCCCTACCTCTTGGTTTATTTGTGATGACATGGCTCCAGCTCACCCTCTAGTAGCCAGAGTTGCGCTCAATGCACCTTTTGAAGAGGGAAGGAAGAAATAACTGTTATAGGAAAGAACCTAACAAGGCCGTGACATTTTCTGAGAGACAGTGGAACCATTTATAGAATGCATTATGTTCTTAGTATGCTTGATCTTTGTAAATTACTTGATGGAACTTCCATTGTTTTTGTCTAACTTTGGGGTGGCGGGATGGCACAGTGGTTAGCACTGCAGCCTCATAGCTCCAGGGTCCCGGGTTCAGTTTTGGTCTCGGGTAATTGTCTGTGTGGAGTTTGCACTTTCTCCCCCTGTCTGTGTGGGGTACTCGGGTTTCCTCCCACAGTCCAAAGATGTGCAGGTTAGGTGGATTGGCAATGCTAAATTGCCCTTAGTGGCCAACGGTTTGGTGGTGTTACTGGGTTATGGGGATACGGTGGAGGCGTGGGCTTGTGGGTGCTCTTTCCAAGGGTCGGTGCAGCCTCGATAGGCCGAATGGTCTCCCGCACTAAATTCTATGATTCCACTGTATTTCTGTAACTTCCATCTGGGAAGTTAGTACAGCTCAACACTTGGCTAAACAGCCAGTAGGAGGGTGGGGGTTCAGATATCTGGACCATTGGGATCTCCTCTGGGGCAGGTGGGACCTGTACAAGGACGGGTTGCATCTAAACTGGGTTGGGGGGCCAGATATAAATATTCTGGCTGGGCAGTTTGATAGTGACACACAGGAAGATTTAAACTAGTTTGGCAGGGGGTGAGAATCAAAACAAAGCTGAATTAACTGAAGGGGAACTAGAGAGTAGGGCCAGTAAGACTCCGAGGACGAGCAGGCAGAGTATGGTTGCTGATCGAAGGTCTGGTGTTTCAATGCGAGAAGTGTAACCGGTAAGGCAGAGGAGCTTGGATTAGTACTTGGAACTGTGATAGAACATAGAACATTACAGCGCAGTACGGGCCCTTCGGCCCTCGATGTTGCGCCGACCTGTGAAACCATCTGAAGCTTATCTGACCTTAGAACATTACAGAGACTTAGTTAAGGGAAGGATAGGATTGGCAACTTAACATTCCAGGACACCGATGTTTCAGGTGGGATAGAGAAGGATGTAAAAGGGGTGGGAGAGTTGCACTCCTGGTTGAGAATATCACAGCTGTACTGCTGGAGGACACCTAGGAGGGCTCAGACAGCGAGGCAATATGGGTAGAGCTCAGAATAGGAAGGGTGTAGTCACAATGTTGGGGGCTTACTATAGGCCTCCCAACAGCCTGCAGGAGTTGGAGGAACAGATATGTAGGCAGATTTTGGCAAGGTGTAAAAGTAACAGGGTTGCTGTGATGGGTGATTTTAACTTCCTCTATAGTGACTGGGATTCACTTAGCGCTAGGGGTGTAGATAGGGCAGTTTGTAAGGAGCATCCAGGAGGGCGGCTTGAAACGGTATGTAGATGGTCCAACTAGATCAGGGGCCGTACTGAAGCAGGAATTGGGAAATTATCCCGGCCAAGTGGTTGACGTTTCAGTAGGGGAGCAGTTTGGGAACAGTGACCACAATTCAGTAAGCTTTAACGTACTGATGGATAAAGATTTTTTTTTTTTAAATTTAGAGTACCCAATTAATTTTTTCCAATTAAGGGGCAATTTAGCGTGGCCAATCCACCTAGCCTGCACATCTTTGGGTTGTGGGGGCGAAACCCACGCAGACACGGGGAGAATGTGCAAACTCCACACGGACAGTGACCCAGAGCCGGGATCGAACCTGGGACCTCGGCGTCGTGAGGCAGCAGTGCTAACCCACTGCGCCACCGTGCTGCCCTCTGATGGATAAAGATAAAGTGTAGTCCTCGGATGAAGGTGCTAAATTGGGGGAGGGCTAATTACAACAATATTGTGCAGGAACTGAAGAATGTAGATTGGGGGCAGATGTTTTAAGGGCAAATCAACATCTGTCACGTGGGAGGCTTTCAACTGTAAGTTGGTAGGAATTTGGGACTGACACGTTCCTGTATGGGTGAAGGATAAGTATGGGAAATTTTGGGAACCTTGGATAATGAGAGATTGAGTGTAGTCAAAAAGAAAACATTTGTCAAGGCTAGGAGGCTAGGAACACACTAAGCAAGTTTATGTGTGGGTGAGTGATTCTGGGCATGGATCTAAAATCATTTTTGAATATAAACAATTTAAAGTTAACTAGTGTAGTATTAAATTCAGTACCATGAACAAAGCATTGTTCTGCGTGGTTCTTTAATTTTAGCTGGATGGTTAATTTTAGTTGGATGCATGTACAACATGTCATTGATACTAGATATACTTTAAAGCAAATTAACTCTGTGGATACATGTGTTGATTTCTTTCTTTCAGACATCTTCGGAAGCCAGGTGTTCATCCAAGGACTCCAAACAAGTTTAAGAAGTTCAGTCGTAGATCTTGGGACCAGCAAATTAGATTGTGGAGAATTGCACTGCATGCTTGGGATCCGCCAGCAGAAGAAGGCAGTGATTTACAGGCAGTGTATGTTCAAATTTCTGGGTATCAATGTGACTGAGTGGAAGACATTTGGGGGTGATGGTACAGTTTAATTCTGCAGTTAATGTGGACAGTATGAATTATTTGTTGTGAAATGAGGAATAAAATTTCACTGTTTGTTAGAATGGTGGTTCAGCATTAAATGAATGTTCAAGCAGTTGCAAATGTTAAGATACTGGGGTAAAGAGAGGATTGAAGAATTGAGTAAAATCAAGATTAAAATTGGAATAGAATAAAAGATTAGATAAAGGGAAACTAAGTGTAGCTGCCTGAAGGAGTGTTTTTGATATGCGAATCAGTGTAGCTGTAAAAAGTGGTTAGGGGAAAACAATGGTGGTGTATGTAGAAATCGGTGTTCAAAGTGGTGAGTGAGTTCCATAGAGAGAGAATATAATTTGCACCGATATCCTAGAAGCTTGGTCTGACGTGTTACTTGATACATTTGTGCATAACATCAAAAAGGAAAGGACAGTATAACTGCAGGAGGATAGCCGAGTACACCAGAGGAGATAGACATCTATCATCATGGCCACGCCCAGCTGAAGAAAGCAGGCTCTCTTGAAAACAAGTTGTTAAAAGCGGCTGTGTTTTCAAAACAACTCTTGAGAAGAACTGCCACACTGAAGATGGTCTTCCCAAACCTGGAAAATAACCTGTATGTGGCAACTATATGCTGGATTTGGCTCATAGTTATATGGTATTGGATGTTGTTTGGGAAAGAGGGCATTGTTGAGTTTCTTTTAAATTAATAAATATTTTTTTGATTACAATAAGGCTGGACTATTTCTGACTGGTTTGCATATCTTCCCTCAAATTGGAAATATACACCACTGAGATCCAATGTTCAAGTTACCCTTCTAGGTTTTGGGATACTCTTGCATTTGACATCATTAGGGTTCTTAACATAAACAAAAACTTTAACAACAAGAGATTTGCTGTTTTTCAGCACTGACTTTGATTTTGATATGGAAACTGAATCTGTGAACAGCTCGAGTGGAAGTCGCACAAGTCTCCATGATGAGAGAGGATGCACGCCCAGTAACACACGTGCACCATCTCCTCAGGTATGCAGCATTAAAAATATGGATTATTGTAGTGATGAAATGTACATTTGAGGTATTTAACAATTCTAAAGTTGGCATGTAGGGAATAGATTGATATGATTTTAACTGTAATAAAATGATTGACTTCTCTACATTCTTGTTGATTTCTTAATGAATTTGTATCCTGTACTCTTTTGCCAACTCTGCTTGTAGTTTTGCAAACAATGCTGATCAAATTTACAGAGAACAGTATGGTTCCAGATCAGTATTGTAGCCTAACCAGTATTCTTAAATGGACTGTTGGTGGCTACTCTCAAAACTCCCCAGATAATTAAGTTTTATATTTGTAGGCCCACTAGCTCTTGCTTGTATCAAGAAAAAAATTAAACGTGCTGCTTACCCATTCGAGACTTTTTCCTTTTAACATGCAGGCAGGTGGTGTGTATGCAAAAGCTGCTGTTATGATCCATTCTAACCATGTACATGTTTACCGACTTGGGATTAATGACATTTTGTTTATAGAAGGTTTCCTGAAGTGTAGATAATTTTAAAAGATTGTTTTTAGCCTTCGATGGTCATGAGACAGTGGGGTAGAAATGAGATAATTAATGAGAGGAGCTGATACTGGTAAGCAGTTTTGGCTGTAGTTTTGTAGTCTGACCAGGCAGCTGGATTTCCAGGTTGTGCCTGAAAGAGTGTCTCCTTTTCTGAAAGGAAATTGCTACACATTAGTACAGCAAGTATCCCTCTCTTTGCTAACTTGCGTTTCTTTTGACCTGTAATGGGCTTTGCTTAATTGGAGATGGAGAAGGTATAAGTTAGTGGTTAGTGTTTCCTTTAATTTTAAGAATTGTTTAACTGCCGATTCAAAAGCTATTTTCTATGATAATGTGGTTACTGTTGTGTTAGTAATAGTTTGTTTTAACATAAAAGACCCCTATTTGTCAGTGGAATCACTCCTGAGTGAAGTATCCTTGCCTCACCGTTTTACAAATAAAAATTGTTGGGGTCTCGTTTAGTTTTCAAACCTAAATTGGGGTCTGGTCCGATACCGTAAAAACCTGCCAAACTGGCCTTGTGTAGGAACAGATTTCTTACCTTTCTACAACTGGTGAGCCGCAGGCCCAAACCCCCATTTTGGCTTGGGTATCGTTGCAATGAAAATGAAATGAAATGAAAATCGCTTATTGTCACGAGTAGGCTTCAATGAAGTTACTGTGAAAAGCCCCTAGTCGCTACATTCCGGCGCCTGTCCGGGGAGGCTGGTACGGGAATCGAACCGTGCTGCTGGCCTGCTTGGTCTGCTTTAAAAGCCAGCGATTTAGCCTTGTGAGCTAAACCAGCCCCTGGTGGTTAGCATCAATGCTTCACAGCTCCAGGGTCCCAGGTTCGATTCCCGGCTGGGTCACTGTCTGTGTGGAGTCTGCACGTCCTCCCTGTGTGTGCGTGGGTTTCCTCCGGGTGCTCCGGTTTCCTCCCACAGTCCAAAGATGTGCGGGTTAGGTGGATTGGCCATGCTAAATTGCCCGTAGTGTAAGGTTAATGGGGGATTGTTGGGTTACGGGTATACGGGTTACGTGGGTTTAAAGTAGGGTGATCATTGTTCGGCACAACATTGAGGGCCGAAGGGCCTGTTCTGTGCTGTACTGTTCTATGTTCTATGTTCTATAAACTGACAGGAAGCAGTTATTGACTTGCATCCGTTTTGAGAAGTCAAGTTTCTTGATCACAATCTCTGGTATGGTGGATAACGTTATCTTAATTTTGGTTCTTTTGTGATAATACTGAGAAATTTTATTTTGTCCTATGAAGTTACTGTGACAGAATTTACAATTTAATCTAATGTCTTAATATTTCAATTTTCTTTAGATATCTTGCTCCACTCCAGCCAGAGAGTTTGTCTATCCTCATGTGGACAAAGAGTTTGATTTGCAAGCTTGTTTGGCTGAAACCAATGAAGTTAGTCCTTGGTTAAACTAAAGGCGGCTGTCTGCTGTTGAGAACCTTGCCTTGATGGAACAGGTCTACAGTTGTTGTGGTGATCTCATGAACTTTAAAGGGGCTTAGTGTTTTGTTTTTCCTCTACATTGAATGCCACATTGTAGAATTGTCTGTATGTGCAGTCCAGCAAATCCATCAATGCAATTGCTTTTTGGCTACCTCCAAAATATGCTTTTTCAACTCCATGTAATGGACGTGACGAGACAAGACCATGTTCAAACTCCTGTACTAAACCTTGTCCTTAAATTGGAATACTTGTGTTGACTTCCACCACCCACACAAAAACACAAATTAACAGGATAAGGATGGCATGCTATTTTGAGAAACTATGGCACCAGATTGGCATGAGTCCCTCTTTTTTTTAAATTGACGTTTCTTTGGCTTTAACAAGCTTTGAAACAAAACTTGGTTTCTTTCTGAACATCTCTGGGGACTGGGGGTGAAGTTGGGGGAATTTGAGCCTTTTCTCCATTTCTATATAGGTTGATATGTTGGTGGGAATGGCAAAACTAGAACTTTCAGTCCTGTAGTTGCTAGATTACTAGTTATGTTTTCAGTGTTTTATTCCTGGAGCAGTGTCAATTATCTTCCTCAAAATCAGATGCTATATCTGATGCTAATGCTAATTGCTACTGTCTCCCATTTTGAGATTGAATAAAGTTAATACTTTTTGTATCTTGCTAACGTTTCACCTGTGAATTTTAGGAATACTGTCGTGTGTTTTTGATTTAACAGATCTGCATAAATGTAATCCATTGGTACAAAATCTAATTACCTAATGGAAAACTGTAATAAACACAATTTTGTAATGTTTTTACTTTGTATTTAAAGCAACTTGTCTTGCATGTGGCCAGACGCCAGTTGATATTACAGATATCTGAAATTATTTGCTCTTGAAATATAAATTGTTGAACGCAACATTTTTAATATTTCTAAGTTTTTTTTGTAAATCTGCAGCTGTACAATAAAATTTGGATTGCCTATTTATTGGCCTGTGACTGTTTTAATTACACTAAGAAATACCAACTCATTGCTTCAAATTGCATACATATTGTGACTTCACTGGCATTTGTATATATATAATATATAAATCCAGAATATTTAATATTATAAATCTCACTCCTTGACTCCTTTTTCTAGCTGAGTAGGAGACGTTGTTAGTAGTAAATTACATTAATCTCTTAATTGGATAACTGCAGATTACTGTATCAGTCAACATTAGCATACAAATACACCAAGGTGAAATATACATAAGGTATTCAATCATTCTAGAAATTTTGCAGGCAACCTGGGGTCAATGTGGCCCATCTGGGTTCTTGAGTGCAGCCCATATTTCGCTGTTTTCTCCCTATTGGTATGACTGAGGTGATATGCATAATAAAGAAGGGCAAGTAAAGTGAGTTGAATGCTGATTGCAAACAACATTGGATGGAGAGGGATCAATGGCTCTCAGCCAGTGTAAATGTTTCTTTTGTTTTTACCATTTGAAGTTGATGAGAGTTCTAGAAGTGTTATAAGCATTTGAGTTATTAAATATTTGGCGTATGTCATGTATTCATCTTATTCATGAGGTCAAGATAAGTGAACAAGCCCAATTTCAATCTTGAGAGCAAATCACTAGATTAGGTTGTCCATCACTGATATAGGTGGTTACTTATAGAGTACGTTGTTTCTTGGTGCTTCATGTACTAAATCCGGTATGCCGAAAAACGCCAGAGTCGGCAAGATGCATAATGAGCAAAAGGGTAATTGGCATAACTTCCATTATGGATGGTGCTGTGTCTTATCTTTAATGCCTACTTGAACAACTGCAAAATTTTAATTCTTAACTCGTGAACAACAACTTCAATAATGCAGAACTTCCTTTAAGACTGCATTTGGGGGAAAAACCTGGCTATATGCTCCAGTCCTGAAGTTTTTGTCCCTGTGGCTGTCCCAGGTAAGTAAGTGCTTTTGCTTGCAAAATCTAGTTCTTTTGAATACATTTAACTTAAATTTTTTATTTTTAAGAGTACCCAATTATTTTTCTTTCACGTTAAGGGGCAATTTAGTGTGGCCAATCCACATAACCACATCTTTGGGTTGTGGGGGTGAAACCCATGCAGAAATGGGGAGAATGTGCAAACTCCACATGGACAGTGATCCTGGGCCAGAATTCAAACCCAGGTCCTCAGTGCCGCAGTCCCAGTGCTATCCACTGCGCCACATGTTGCCCTGCATTTAACTTTTATTTCATTTACAAGGTGTGTTCACTGCAGGCTGCTCCTTTGGCAGTTTCTCGTGTGAGTGACCTGTGTGATTTCAGGTGATGACGTGCATATATTAACATAGTGTTTATTGCAGCTATTACGGTTCAATTTAATACATAACACTTCCTTTCCCCCTTTGAAATTGTTGGGGTTGTTCAATTTAAACAAGTTGGAGGTGGTCACTCTGAACGGTTGACAGAGAACCTCTGGCGTTGCTGCTTTGTACTAGTTTTAACCTCTGACATTTTTGTTTGTACGAACGTCATTAGTGGTTGTTTCAACTAGCGTCACCATTGTAACTAGAGGTTGACTCTGCCTTGTCTGAAGGCGAGGTGTCTTCCTCAACAGTATCTGTTCAGAAAGGTTCAGGTGAGGATATTGTACAGTTGAATCTGAATATTAAGCAGGTTCCATTTCTGGTGGTTCGGTTCTCCCCGCCAATAGCTATTTCACATGCTTCCTTCAGATTACGTCCTCTCTAGTCTGTATACGAGACAGATCCAGTATGTGCAAGGATAGTGGCAGGAACTTGTGGAGTAATTCCTGGCCACAATTTGTCCTTGGTGGAAGCTGCTTTGTTTTGCTTTACTTTCCTGTCATTCTATCCTTGTCTGTTTTATTTTATCTTCTGAGGTTTCAACAAGTAGAATGTTAAATGTAGTTGTCGCTTCATTAATAATGCAGCAGAGATTTTAGTCATGGAGCAGTATTCCTATACATCAGGAATCAATTGGGCATTTGATCAGCAAACCATGTTGTTCTGTTTCATGGTTTGAATGAAACTATTTTGCTAGTCCAGTTCATAGGATGGTACGGTGCTGACCTAGTATGTTGAATACCATTCTCTTTTGAGCAACGTTTCAAATTCTTGGGAAACAAGTTATCGCTTGCCAATTATTGCTCAGGGACACCAAAACTAGCAAAGACATCTCGGGCGAAATTCTCCGACCCCCAGCAGGGTCGGAGAATCGCCTGGGGGCGCCTAAAATCCCGCCCCCGCCGTGGCAGAGATTCTCCGCCACCCGGGAAGTGGCGGCGGCAGGAATCTCGCCACTCCGATCGGAGAGGCCCCTGCAGTGATTGTCCGGCCCGGATGGGCCGAAGTCCCGCCGCTGGGAGGCCTCTCCCGCCGCCGAGGTTTAAACCACCTCTGGAATGGCGGGCTCAGCGGCGCGAGCAGGTCCTCGGGGGGGGGGGGGGGGGGGGGCGATCGAACCCCGGGGGGTGCTCCCACGGTGGCCTGGCCCGCGATCGGGGCCCCCCGCTCAGACTCCAAAGACTGCCCTGGCTGCACTATTTTCTTCCGCGTCCGCCACGGCCTCCGCCATGGCGGAAGCGGAAGAGAACCCCACATCGCGCATGCGCCGGCAGTGACGTCAGGCGCATGCGCGGACTGGCGAAAGCCTTTAGGCCAGCCCCGTTGCCGGGGGCGCTAGTTTTTTGTGCCGGTCTTCTGGTGGCAACCGCTCTGGTGCGGGGCTGGCCCCCAAAGGTGGGCAGAATTTCCCACGTTTGGAGAGGCGCGACCCCTGAGTAGTTGGCGCCACTCCCCTACTCCGGGACCCTCCGTCACGCCGGGTAGGGGAGAATGCCGCCCCTAGTCTCTAGGTCGTCTTTTCTGACTTAATTATGGTGATTTCTGGCCACTTTGAACTTTGACCGTTGCTAAGAACATATGTCCTTCAAAAGATCCTGCGAAGTCGAGGCGTGCCCATTTCCAAGTCTTTTCCAGTCATTCCCAAGGATGAAGCAGGGTGGCAGGTTTTGTACCTTCACACACCAGGTGGCAGGTTTTGTACCTTCACACACCAGGTGGCAGGTTTTGTACCTTCACACACCAAGAACATGTTCCAGCTTTCCCTTCAATCACCCCATCTAATCCAGGCCATCAGAAATAACTCCTCGCTATTTATTTCATGCACATAGTTCAGCAATGGACCTCAAGCAATTTGTTTAACACTCCTCAATGGTGGCAGAATGATTATTCAGCCCCTAAAGAAGACACTGCAATAGCTCCAGTCTTTTCGTGGATTTCAGTTCTGAGGTCTTGCCTCATACGCTCCTGACATAATGGATATGGTACTTTTTAAAAATAAATTTAGAGTATCCAATTCATTTTTTTTTCCAAAGAAGGGACAATTTAGCGTGGCCAATTCACCTACCCTGCACATCTTTTGGGTTGTGGGGGCGAAACCCACGCAAACATGGGGAGAATATGCAAACGCCACACGAACAGTGACCCAGAGCCTGGATCGAACTAGGGACCTCGGTGCCGTGAGGCAACAGGATAATCCACTGTGCCACCGTGCTGCCCATGGATATGGTACTATTGAATTGCTCTAAGTGAATACATCACTGAAGTGACAGGTGTACTGTCTACCTGTTCAAAGTAAAAGATACTTCTGCTCGAGTAATTTGACAATCTACTTGGTAGTGGAAATTGTGAAAGATCATCTGCATTACAATGGAGACTTAATTGTTGATACTTGATGGTATAAGACCCATCTCTGCATTCTACATGCTGTAAATGATAGGATTTTGGTATGTCATCCAAAAATTGCCATTAATGGATGCTGGTCCGTCAATAGTGTGAACTTTCTACCAAACAGGAATTGGTGGACTCTCTTTACTCCAAAGATAATTCAGAAGGCTTCCTTTTGATTTGTGCGTTGTTACTTTCGGCTTTGCTCAGTGTTTGAGATGCAAAGACAATAGGTCTTCACTCTGGTACAATTTGGATTCCACTGCTCCAATACCATGAGATGCGTCACGTCACCTGTAGGGGTAGGGTAGGCGATAAGAGTATTGATTTATTCATATAGTTGAATGCATGTAGCTGAGGTAAAATGTTTTGACTGGGAATCTAGATGTTGTTTCACATAATGAATTAAGCATTGTATTCAGCATTAAGAATGTATTGTTCTCAGTCCAATCAACTAATCAGTTATGGCAAGGTCTCTGCCGAACTGTGTAACATAGCAAGCATGAGAATCCTAGCCAGTAATTTTCCTAAGACTGTGCATGCAGACACTGAGCTAGTTTTGATAGGCACCAGTCAATCTTTTAAATAAATTTAAAGTATCCAATTCATTTTTTCCAATTAAGGGGCAATTTAGCGTGGCCAATCCTTCTTTTGCACATTTTTTTTGGGTTGTGGGGGTGAAACCCAAGCAAACACTGGGAGAATGTGCAAACTCTACAAGGACAGCGACCCAGAACCGGGATCGAAACTGGGACTTCGGTGTCGTGAGGCAGCAATGCTAACCATTGCGCCATCATGCTGCCCACCAGTTAATCTTAAGTAATTTGCAGTGTTTGATTAACAAATCATCCTCTAAGTAACAAAGTTGAACAAACCAGGATGTCTCGGCTGAGAATTAGAACCCAATGAAAGTAAATGAGGGGTTAAAGCAGAGATAAGTATTCCTTTAAAGGTAGGACTTTGTGGTCAAGGTCTTTGTTCCTGAATTATTGAATCATCTATCTGTTTGTGTGTAACGTGATTTAAAAAAAAAAAAGATTTATGCTTTTTGCCATGTGCTTGACTTTTTTTTATGTATCGTTTGATATTTAGTTTCTAAGTTTTTATTAAGTTCTTATTCAAGTGAGTAATTAGCAATAAAGTTGTATTTTTGACACCTCCCACTAACCGGACTATTCTGATCCAAATGTGTAAGGACTTCAGATTTGAGCAACGCTTTGCTTTGCTCAAAAGCATTATTGCATTGACCACTTTCACTTCTTGTTTTGGCACACCAGGTTATATAAGATTTTAGTACAGTTGCTTCACATCTCCAGGGTCCCTGGTTCAATTCCCAGCTTGTCTGTACGTTCTCCCCGTGTCTGCGTGGGTTTCCTCCTAGCGTTCCGGTTTCCTCCCACAAGACCTGAAAGATGTGCTGTTGGGTAATTTGGACATTGTGAATTCTCCTTCTGTGTACCCGAACAGGTGCCAGAGTGTGGCGACTAGGGGATTTTCACAGTGACTTCACTGCAGTGTTAATGTAAGCCTACTTGTGACAATAATAAAGATTATTATCATTTCCCTTTTTTCTTTCCATATCCTGGGGGTTCCTCCTTTGAGATTTTGCCTTTTGGTGCTTCTAGAAGCCTGATTAGAGGCTAGTGTCAACGCTGTATTCTCGATTAGAGTAGCAGCTGAAGCTGGAACTTCATCTTCCTTGCCCGCATCCAGCAACATATGGTGCTGGTAATTACCCTGAGGGTTGAATAGCTTTAACTGGTTTACATGGTACTACCCGGTGTAGAATGTGGCCCACGGGCAAAAATTTTCCAGGTTGGTGAATTTGGAGCATGATTTTATTTATTCCCAATCTACTCCACAGAAGGCTTGACCTTCTTATCAAAATATGCTTTGCTGCCCTTTTTCTGTCCCACTTAAACTGCACTGGCCATAATGGCGGCTGGGATATTATCCCTCAATTGTTGTACAGCTTTTTCAGAGCTGACACCTGTCATTTCTGGCTCTGACATCTCCGATCCAAATAAGGGTTCCACTCCTCATGGGGTGTCCTGTCATCAGGACATGGGGAGTGAAGCCTGTTGAGCTGGATGCGGTATATCTTTAGGATAAAGGGCAGAACTGCATTCCAAATAGTTATTTTGTTGGACTTTTTCAAATCAGTCTTTCCACTATACTGCTAGACTGTGGAGGTTAGGTTATGTGGAATTTCTGTTTTATTCCTAAAAAAGGGTCATTCCATTCTGCATCACCTGAGTGGTGAAACAAGTTCCTTGGTTACAGAAGTGTCCCTGTTCAGGGAACACCTGCTGTACCAGCACATTGGCTGCTACTTTTTTCGTGTTCATCCTGGTAGAGACGCTAGGGATGCTTCAAAGCATTTTATCAAGATAACCAAAAGGTATTTGTAACCCCCCTTGCATGGTGGCAAACGGCCCACATAGTTTATTTGCAAATTTGTCCATAGCCCATTTACCGGCCTGGTGTGTCTGAGCTCGCCTTTCTTGGCATAGTGGTCTGGGTTATTTTGGGCACAAACGAAACAATTCTCTACATAATGCTTTTAGTCTCCATCTACTTTGGGTCACCGACATCATAAACTTTTAATTCTTTCCATAGTTGTATTCACACCCTGGTTACCCTGGACATCATAATATTGATAGATTATCTGAATCCAATCCTGGATGCGCATCATATATCTTCCGTTTTTAAGGGCAAGACCTATATTAGCTTTCCATTTGTTATAAGATGCCAGAAATGCTCCATCCCTTATTTGCCTCAAAGCCCCATCATCCTTCTGTGCCTCGACAAAAATGTTAAGGGTGGGGGCGGCAGCCCCAGCCCGGGCCTTGGTGCCCCGGACTTCTCCCCTTTTTTTGATTTGGCAAGAACGGTCCCTTGGGATGGTTAGCTATCAAGACCTGACATTCATGCTGTTCCTCTTTTGTTACTGAGATTGTCTGTCTGTGAGAGGGGTAGTTGTTCTGATTCGCTTGACTGTAGTGTCACAACCTTGGGGCATTAATGTCCACAGGCATTTAGCAAAAGACTTGTGATGCTCCCCTTTCTTTTGCCTGCATTGATTCAGACCTTCTACTGGGTCGTCTCTACTGTATCCTACAGGTTAATAGGACGGTTTTCATTTCCTCGAGTGTTCCCCTGGGTCTGGTAAGGTTGAGCGAACAGCTGAACCTAAACACATCAAGAGTTTCCTCCTTCTCTGCATCTAAACTGTGAAGAATCCCCCATTGATGGACGTAATTAAAGAACTAGTGAGGATCTGCCGATGGTTCATATAACGGGATCATTTTTGCTATTTCTGCCAACTGGGCCATTCTATGTGGCGTGTCATACTCCATGCCCCCGGTCCATGCTGTTGTGATGGGGTTCATGGGAATTAGTTCTCCCTGCGGAGCGGAGGGACTGGGACTAGGATGTTCAGACCAAGGAGGTGGAGGGTAAAATCTCTTGCCTTTCCTCCGATTGCCATATTCTTGTGTGGCTTCGTCCAGTATATCCCAATCTATCTCACCTTCCTCCATATTCTTTGATTCTACAGTTCCAATGGTGCCCTCCGGATCTGGAGTTGCGACATCAACTTATCTATCTCATGCTGAAATCTCGAACATGGTTCGACGTTGAAAAGCTTTACTTGTTGATGCAAATGTTTTACAGTTGCTTGTAAATTAGCACATCTCTTCAACTTTTTAATTTCATGAGTTTCGTTCACTAACACTCATTCATTTTCTCATTTAAAAAGATAAGCTTTTTCAGTTTCCATTTGGAATTTTCTCATATGTACCAAATTCATCTGATTCTTTTGCACCTCTTGTCAGTAAATCTGATTTTGCAGCTTTCAACTCTTGTTTTAAATTTTCAGCTCCATGTCTTTAACATGTCTTAAATTTCCCATTTCTGTTTCTTTTAACATTCGCATGCAGCAAAGTATTGCTCTGGCTGTCTCGTATTTAGACACATATTTCCTCACTCGGAGTGGGCTTTTTCCCACAGTGTCTGTCCAATGAGCTCCAGACCCTTCAATTGTTCCCAAAGCTGCCTATCTACTTGGGCCATTTAACAGTTTCGGTATTTCCAGAGCGCCGTTTCCCATTCTGGCCGAGACTCAGAACTCAGTTAATCAACACAATAATTGACCATGTTGGGGGTCTGGCACCGATCTGGCGGAGAGGAAGAGAAGGAAGCGTCTCTCCTTAATCCTTTTAAATTCCTTGCTGAATACCTTTGTCGCTAACTTCCCATCTGGTCTCTCCTTGTCTACGTACTTGAGATTTGCCTCAAGGGTGATTATTGTGCTTATTAACTGCTAGTCACTCTAATCCTTTACTCGAATAATTTGTCTGCAACGTCAATAGTTCGAACACGACCCCAGACCTAATCGGATACCCAGTCCTTTGTTTTATGCTCCCTGTACCCACATAATCCTCGCCATCATGTGGGGCTATTGCCCTCTTAATTCAGGCTCGGACTGGGAAATTGGGATGTTTAACTCCAGACCGGTCTGACTGCTCTAAAGTTACACGTGTCCCATCTGAGGTGCCAAAATGTTCTGCCCTTTGTTGGTGTCAACTGCCAAAACAGACAAATCGATGCTTACAAGCAGCTTGATTTTAATAAAGCTTAATTTAACTCACTTAAGATTTTAGATATGTGCTTAAGTTTCAAGACTCGCAATTTGAACGAGAATAACACCCAACAGAGAGAACTTGGCCTAGAGGGTGTGTGTTGTGAGTTTCCAAACTCGGGGCCTTGTCTTGCGAATGTTGATCCTAGGTTGTCACAAGAGCTATCTCGGAAGCTTATTATAAGGTTTAAGTCAAGCAATCCAGTAATAATAATAATAATCTTTATTATTGTCACAAGTAGGCTTACATTAACACAACAATGAAGTCATTGTGAAAATCCCCTAGTCGTCACATTCTAGTGCCTATTCAGGTACACAGAAGCAGAATTCAGAATGTCCAATTCACCTAACTTGCACATCTTTGGACTGTGGTCGGAAACCAGAGTACCCGGAGGAAACCCACGCAGACACGGGGAGAACGTGCAGACTCCGCACAGACAGTGACCCAAGCGGGAATTGAACCTGGGACGCTGGTGCTGTGAAGCAACAGTGCTAACCACTGTGCTACCGTGCTGCCCTGGGCATCAATCATCCTTGAGACTGCCTTGTTTTCGCTGTTCAATATTATCAGTGAAATGTCCAGTTGCAAGACTTATGGACTGATCTGATCTCTTCACACATCTTCTCTACTGAGTTGTGCTGCACTCCTGTATGCTTCACTCGATGCCTGTGTCTATGTATTTACATTGTGTATTTATGTATGCCCCATGTTTTTTTTTTCATGTATGAAATAATCTGTCTGGACTTTCACGGAATAACACTTTTCACTGTACCTTGGTGCACGTGACAATAAACAAATCTAATCCAATCCAATATGTTGGTTCTCTGGTTCCCACAAAAGTAATTCTGCTTGAGCTACAGTTTTGACACACACATGTCTGTTAGCCTCTTTTACCATCATCCCACACTGTTGGCATATTTTACCAATATGCCTTACGACACAATGTTAGCCATTTTCCCATCGAAGGCAATGGGCCAAGTGCTGGAAAATGGGATTAGAATAGTTAGGTGGTTGTTTTGGTCTGGCACAGATGCAATGGGCTGAGGGGCTTTTTCTGTGTTGTAGATCTCTATGAATCCCTGGTGCTGTGAGGCAAAAGTGCTAAGGGTTTTTCACGATAACTTCATTGGTGTTAATGTCAGCCTACTTGTGATAATAAAGATTATTATAGCCACTGTTTTCCCTGGAGCTTTAACAAGTTGAGGCCTAACCACTTAAAAATAAAGTTTTAGCACATATTTTAGGTTTTGGGTTTTTGTGCCTCTCTAAATGTTGTGGAGTCAAGGATCCCACTTTCTAAAAATTGTATTCTCAAATTGTCCTGTTTAAGGGTCTCTGTTCCTGCACTCTTTAAAATTGCATCACTTAGTTTACATTGTCTCTCCTTCCTACCAATATGCATCACTTCCCTCCAAACTATCACTTCATACTTTTCTGCTTTAAATTTCATCTGCTGTGTCTTCATTTCACCAATCTGCCTGCATCCTTCTGAATTCTGTTACTGTCCTCATATTTACTATGTGCTGTACATCCAACTGTGCTGTACATGCTAACAAATTGCAAAAACAGTAGCAGGTCCTTATTCTGATTTATTATTGTCACGTATTAGTATACAGTGAAAAGTGTTGTTTCTTGCATGCTGTACAGACAATGCATACCGTACAAGGAGAGACTACAGAATATAATGTTACAGTCATAACTGGGATGTAGAGATAAGATCAACTTAATACAAGGTAGGTCCATTCAAAAGTCTGATGGCAGCAGGGCAGAAGCTGTTCCTGAGTCGGTTGATATGTGACCTCAAACTTTTGTATCTTTTTCCTGACGGAAGAAGGTGGAAGAGAGAATGTGTCCAGGGTGCGTGGGACCCTTAATTATGCTGGTTGCCTTTCTGAGGCAGCTGGTTTGCATGATAGACTGGGCTACATTCACAACCTTTTGTAGTTTCCTGTGGTCTTGGGCAGAGCAGGAATCATACCAAGCTGTGATACAACCAGAAAGAATGTTTTCAATGGTGCATTTGTAAAAGTTGGTGAAAGTCGTAGCTGACATGCCATATTTCCTTCGTCTTCTGAGAAAGTAGAGTCGTTGGTGGGTTTGCTTAACTATATTGTCGGCATGGGGATACCAGGACAGGTTGTTGGTAATCTGGACACCTAAAAACTTGAAGCTCTCGACCCTTTCTACTTCCTTCCCATTGATGTAGACAGGGACATGTTCTCCTCTATGCTTCCTGAAGTCAATGACAATCTCCTTCGTTTTGCTGACATTGAGGGAGAGATTATTGTCATTGCACCAGTTCACCAGATTCTCTATCTCATTCCTGTACTCTGTCTCGTCATTGTTTGAATTCTGACCCACTACGGTGGTGTGTGTCATAATACAGTATCCACTCATGTATATAATGAGATGCAGAGAGGCAGTGATTGACACATAGGATGACCAGTAAGCATACAACACAGTACAGCCAATCACCAGACAGGACACTACCACTATAAAGCCAGAGGGCACTAGGTTTCCCGCTCTCTCTGGACCCAGCTACTGAGACAGTCAGAGTCCGTGAGCTAGCAAGTGCAAACACCATGCGGTAGCTAGTAAGTCTGGTCAGGCTACTACAAGGTCACCAGTCAGATCAGTATAGTGCCGACCCACAGCTGAATATATATAGCAGTTCTATAGTTGAATAAAACAGTGTTGGATCTTCTCCAGTGTTAGACGTCTGTTTTTAACTTCCCTGCATCGCGTGCAGTCCACATCTAACCAACCTGCCTAACACACCATGGTACCAGAGTGGTTCTGATCTTGACGGACCTACCTCGAGTGAATCCGCATTGACCAGCAAGCAGCCATCCAGCGAAATGGAAAACATCCAGCCTCCTCCGCAACTCCGCATCTCCAGCAACCTCAGCGCCAACTGGAAAATCTTCAAGCAAAAGTTCCTCTTGTACATCGAGGCCTCCGACCTCGAGGCAGCATCGGATGCCAGGAAGATTGCGCTATTTCTCTCCACTGCGGGGGATCACGCCATCCATACCTACACTCCCTAACGTTTGCCGACGGTGAAGACAAAGCAAAATTCAAAACAGTCCTGCTGAAGTTCGACAACCACTGCAACATTGAGGTGAATGAGAACTTTGAACGGTACATCTTCCAGCAGAGGCTTCAGGGTAAGGATGAACCTTTTCACTCCTTCTTGACCCATCTCCGCATCCTAGCGCAGTCATGTAACTATGACTCAACGGCTGATTCCATGATCCGGGATCAGATCGTTTTCAGGGTCCACTCCGACTCCCTACGGCAGCAGCTCCTTAAAATCAAACAGTTGACCCTCTCTGTCGAAATTGAGACGTGCGTTGTCCATGGGCATGCCAAAACCCGTTACTCCCACATCAGGGCGGAAGAAACTGCAAAGCTGGCCTCCCACGAGGCGGAAAAAGTGCAGGCCATCACACAGATGCAGGGCCTGAGCATCGAGGAGAGTGGCCGTTTTGTGTGCTTTTCCCGGATCCCTGCGCATGCGCGCCACGACCGAGTGGACGACGAGACCGACAACTCGACTGCGCAGGTGCGTACGTCGACCGACTGCACTGCGCATGCGCGATGGCACATGGAACGCGCTGACGTCAGCGTCATGACATGTACGAATTGTGGCTCCGCCCATTTAAAGCGGCAATGTCTGGCAAAAGGACGCCGATGTCTCCAGTGTGGCAAGCTTGGCCACTACGCAGCCCTTTGCAGATCTGCTCCACCATTCAGCAGGCAGCGATCCCAGCTGTGGCGCAGAAGTGTCCGCTTAATACAGCAAGGCATGCCAGATTCCAATCCCGACAGCCCAACGGACCCTGATGCTGACTGCCTCAAGTCTCCATATCGGGTGGGCATCATAACCACACATGAGCTGGGCTCCACCACATCTGCGCAATGCCTCTCGATCCTCAGTGTGGATCCAGACGACGAGTGGTGTGCTGCCCTCACAGTTAACAAGGCTCGCATCCGAATTAAACTGGACACCGGTGCGTCTGTGAACCTCATCTCACAATCCGACCTCGACACCATCCAGGCCCGACCAAGCATTCTTCCACCGGCCTTCCAGCTCCTTGACTACAATGACAATCACATAGCTGCCAGTGGCTCGTGTCAACTAGGGGTATCCAACAAGGCAACATTACGATTTGAAATCGTCAGGCCTGACAGGGTGTCCCTGCTCGGTGCTCGCGCCTGCAAGCTCCTGAACTTGGTTCAGCGAGTCCACACCATGTCATCGTCACCGGCGACGGCCTCGCCCGATGGAAATTTGCAAGTCGACATAGACGACATTATCTTGCAGTATCACAGCGTATTCGATGGAATGGGCACGCTCCCGTACCGATATAAAATCCTGCTCAAGCCGAATGCCACCCCTGTAATTCATGCACCACGTCGGGTGCCCCTCAAGGATCGTCTGAAAAAGCAAATAGAGGACCTCCAAGACCAGGGCATCATCTCGAAGGTCACAGAGCCAACAGACTGGGTCAGCTCCATGATCTGCGTAAAGATGCCGTCAGGGGAGCTCCGCATTTGCATTGATCCTGAGGATCTAAACCGCAACATCATGCGGGAGCATTACCCGGTCCCGAAACATAAAGAGTTGACCAGTGAGATGGCTCTTGCCAAATTCTTCACTAAGCTGGATGCCTCCCGGGGCTTTTGGCAAATACAGCTGGACGTGTCCAGTTGCAAGCTGTGCACGTTCAACACCCCGTTCGGTCGCTACTTCTACAACCGCATGCCTTTCGCCATCATATCTGCCTCCGAAGTGTTCAACCGCATCATTGAGCAGATGGTGGAGGGCATCGAGGGGGTGCGAGTATACGTGGACGACGTGATTACCTGGTCCACAAAGCCCCAGGAATACATCGCTCGCCTCAAGCAGGTCTTCCAGCGAATTCATGAACATGGTCTCCAGCTTAACAGGGCCAAGTGCTCATTTGGTCAATCGGATATTAAGTTTCTAGGTGCTCACATCTTGCAGCAGGGTGTGCGGCCAGATGCCGACAAGGTCTTGCCGATCAATGCCATGAAGACCCCGGAGGACAAGAAGGTGGTTCTCTGCTTCCTTGGGATGGTCAACTTTCTCGGGAAATTCATTCCCAATGTGGCATCCCACACCACGGCCCTCCGCCATCTCGTCAAGAAGTCAACGGAATTCCAGTGGCTGCCCACACATGAAGCAGAATGGCGTGAGCTGAAGGCAAAGCTCACCACAGCCCCAGTTCTAGCGTTCTTCGGCCCAACCAAGGAAACCAAGATATCAACTGATGCAAGCCAGGACGGCATTGGGGCGGTGCTCCTCCAGCGAGATGACTCCTCGTCCTGGGCTCCAGTGGCATATGCCTCCATGGCCATGACGCTCACTGAGCAACGGTATGCCTAGATCGTAAAGGAGTGTTTGGGTCTCCTGACAGGAATAGTCAAGTTTCATGACTACGTTTACGGCATGCCGAAATTCACGATGGAAATGGACCACAGGCCTCTAGTCCACATAATCCAGAAGGATTTAAATGACATGACACCTCGGCTACAGCAAATTCTTCTTCGACTCCGTTGCTATGACTTCAAACTTGTCTGCATGCCAGGCAGATCATTGCAGATGCCCTATCCCGGTCCATCACCACACCATGTGAACAAGGTGACTTAATCTGCCACATAGAAGCGCAAGTGCAATTGTGTGCCATCAACCTCCCAGCCTCTGATGAGCGGGTGGTCCAAATTCTTGAGGAAACGGCCAAGGATCCTCTATTGCAGCGTGTGATGCAGCACCTTACCCATGGCTGGCAGAAGGGACAATGTCCCCAATTCTTTAACGTGAAAGACGAGCTGACGGCTTTGGAGGGAATCCTTCTGAAATTCGACAGGATTGTTATTCCTCAGAGCATGCAGGCTATGGTGCTGGGTCAACACCATGAGGGTTACCTTGGAGTTGAGAAATGCCGACGCAGAGCTCGGGAGGCGGTTTATTGGCCAGGCATTAACGAGGACATTGCTAACACGGTCCTCAACTGCCCCACCTGTCAGAAGTTTCAACCGGCTCAACCTAAGGAAACACTTCAACAGCATGAGATCATGACCTCTCTGTGGTCCAAAGTAGGTGTAGACCTTTTCCACGCCAAGGGGCATGACTACGTACTCCTGGTCGACTACTTCTCCAGTTATCCAGAAGTGGTGAAACTGTCCGACCTCACGTCGAAGGCAGCCATCAAAGCCTGCAAAGAAATGTTCGCCAGGGATACCGCTCACGGTAATGAGCGACAACGGTCCATGCTTTTACAGCCAGGAATGGTCTGATTTTGCACAGTCCTACAACTTCCGTCACGTTACCTCCAGTCCCCACTACCCGCAATCAAACGGGAAGGCCGAGAAAAGGGTCCATATTGTCAAGCGGTTGCTGTGCAAAGCTGCAGACTCAGGCTCCGACTTCAACCTGGCAATGCTGGCATACAGGGCAACCCCACTGTCCACTGGGTTGTCTCCAGCGCAAATGCTCATGAATCGCACTCTGAGGACCACAGTTCCAGGCATCCATGTTCCAGACCTTGACCACCTCACGGTTTTACAAAAAATGCAGCAGTCCCGGGCCCAACAGAAGGCCACATATGATGCTCATGCCACGGATCTACCTGAGCTGGCTCCAGCCGATCATGTTCGCGTCCAGTTACCTGAGGGCGGCTGGTCAGCCACAGCTGTTGTTGTCAAACAAGTTGCCCCAAGGTCTTTCCTTGTCCGCATGGCTGATGGCTCCCTGCTACGGCGCAACAGATGGGCATTGCAAAGAGTTCCACGCCTACCACCTGACCGCAGTGCTCCGCCGGCCATCATATTTCCTCCGGACATACCCTGCCACGAGGCCACCGATCTGCCAGCGATCCTGCCGGCCCACGCGACCACCGCGATGGCAGCGATCCCACCTATCCACGTGCAGGCGGCACCTGATCCACCTCTGCGGCGATCGACAAGAATTCGTCGCCCACCATAAAGACTGAACTTTTGTAAATTTTGTGACTGAATGCATCGATTCAACCTTTGTAAATACTGCTTCGTTTGCCATGTGTCTGCACTATCGACACCTTCCCATGTATATACGTTTGTTCAAGCACCGTTTGTATATAGTCAGGCATATATATATATATACGTATACATACCTCAGTATTTATTTCACTACAAAAAGAAAGGGGGAGATGTCATAATATCCATTCATGTATATAATGAGATGCAGACAGGCAGTGATTGACACATAGGATGACCAGTAAGCATACAACACAGTACAGCCAATCACCAGACAGGACACTACCACTATAAAGCCAGAAGGCACTAGGTTTCCTGCTCTCTCGGGACTCAGCTACTGAGACAGTCAGAGTCCGTGAGCTAACAAGTGCAAACACCATGCGGTAGCTAGTAAGTCTGGTCAGGCTACTACAAGGTCACCAGCCAGATCAGTATAGTGTCGACCCACAGCTGAATATGTATAGCAGTTCTATAGTTGAATAAAACAGTGTTGGATCTTCTCCAGTGTTAGACGTCTGTTTCTAACTTCCCTGCATCAAGTGCAGTCCACATCGAACCAACCTGCCTAACACATCAGTGCCATCAGCAAATTTGAGAATCGAGTTGGAGGGGAATTTAGCCCAGTCATAGGTGTATAAGTATAGTAGGGGGCTGAGGACATACCATTGTCAGGCACCGGTGTTGAGGATGATCGTGGAGGAAGTGTTGTTGCCTATCCTTAATGATTGTGGCCTGTGGGTTAGGAAGTTCAGGATCCAGTCACAGAGGGAGGAGCCGTGGCCAAGACCCCGGAGTTTGGAGATGTTTCGTCGGAATAATAGTGTTGAAGGCTGAGCTGTCGTCAATAAATAGGAGTCTGACATATGTGTCTTTGTTATCTAGGTGTTCCAGGGTAGAGTGCAGGGCCATGGAGATGGCGTCTGCTATGGACCTGTTGCAGCGGTAGGCAAACTGTAATGGATCAAGGCAATCGGGGCTGGATCAAAGCTGGCAACTGGAAAAACCACTGAACATTTTCCTGAAAAACAGGTATTGTTAGGGGCATCAATTGGAAAAGCTGGGGCTGTTTCCTTGGAGAGAAGAAAGGATAGAGGAATTCAACATCATGAGAGGTCTGGGACAGAGTAAATAGGGAGAACCAGAGGACACCAATTTAAGTTGATTGGGGGGGAAAAATGTTTGAGGACAAGCTTTTCCCGCACAAAGAAAGGCTGGTGCTGCTCCCGCCAAGACCTTCCATTCCCCAAGTTGTCCACTCACAGCTTCGCTTGGTCAGCTGGCGCCCCGACGAAGTTCCGGTTGCTCTGCGCACCGTGGCCAATGGGGTTTCGTTGCGGCGCCGCGGCGAAGGCCCGGTTGCTATGCGTACGGTGGCCAATGGTGTTTGGCCTTGCGGCGCCGCGGCGAAGCTCCGGTTGCTATGCGTACGGTGGCCAATGGTGTTTGGCCTTGCGGCGCCGCGGCGAAGCTCCGGTTGCTATGCGTACGGTGGCCAATGGGGTTTGGCCTTGCGGCGCCGCGGCGAAACTCCGGTTGCTATGCGTACGGTGGCCAATGGGGTTTGGCCTTGCGGCGCCGCGACGAAGCTCCGGTTGCTATGCGCATAGCGGCCAATGGGGTTTCGCTTTGCGGCGCCGCGCGGCCGATGGGAGATTCTGTCAGCGGTTGGAGGGCTGGCGCGCGAGGTTGTCGGGGCGGTTTGAAGGCGCGAGCGGCCGAATAGCGGTGGCCGGGGACTGACTGACGGCCGCCCATGGGGACCGACCCAGCACTCTCGTTTTTATCCACGGGTAAGTGATGTCTGCTGTAGCTCTTGGCAGTTCAAAGGGAGCTGGCGAAACATGTGATGTAAACACAGGCTGTGATCCCGGGGTTTGAGTGGGATGGTGGCGGGTATGAACGCCCATCACCTCTCCTTCCCTCCACTCCCCGATCTGGGGGGGGGGGGCGACGACAGATCTTGTCAGTGCACTCTTGCCTGCTGCCCACCCCCTTGTTATTGGACCCTGAAGGAACCGGCAGATTTCCTCTATGTAGTAATAAAAATATTAGAAGGAAGGCCAGTCCACTGGGCCGCAGCTGGCATGTTCTGCGTTGTGGGTGCAAGGCGGGCTTTCACATGGGCAGGTCGTGGTTAGCTCAGCTAGAGCCAACCACGTTTATCAATGTTGGCGAGGACGGGGGAAGTGAATGTACAATTGTCAAGTGTTCAGATGACACAAACCAAGGTGGGAAGGCAAGTAGTGAGGATGGCAAAGTCTACAGAGGGATATAGACAGGTTAGGTGAGTTGGTAAGAACTTGGCAGATGGAATATAGTGAAGGAAATGTGAAGATATGCACTTTGATAGGAAGGATAAGGGAGCTGAATATTATTTTATCATAGATTATCATAGAATTTACAGTGCAGAAGGAGGCCATTCGGCCCATCGAGTCTGCACCGGCTCTTGGAAAGAGCACCCTACCCAAGGTCAACACCTCCACCCTATCCCCATAACCCAGTAACCCCATCCAACACTAAGGCTAATCCACCTAACCTGCACATCTTTGGACTGTGGGAGGAAACCGGAGCACCCGGAGGAAACCCACGCACACACGGGGAGGATGTGCAGACTCCGCACAGACAGTGACCCAAGCCGGGATCGAACCTGGGACCCTGGAGCTGTGAAGCAATTGTGCTATCCACAATGCTACCGTGCTTCCCAGGGCTTAAATGAAGAAAGACTGCAGAACGTTTCAGCACAAAAGGATATGGGAGTCCTCGTACATAAATCACAAAAAGCTAGAATGCAAGTTCAGCAGGTAATTGGGAAGGCAATGGAATGTCTATCTTTATTGCAAAGGGAATGAAATATAAAAATAGGGAAGACCTGCTAAACTATACAAAGCACCAGTGAGACAGCACCTAGAATACTGTGAATGTTTTTGTCCCCTTATCTAAGGAAAGATAATACCGGCATTGAAGGCATTCCAGAAAAGGTTAACTAGGTTGATGCCGATTATTATTTGGAGAGGTTGAGTAGGCTGGGACTGTACTCATTGGAGTTTAGAAGAATGAGAGGTGACCTTATTGAGACATATAGGATTCTCATGGGCTTGATAGGGTAGATGCTGAGAGGGTGTTTCCCCTTTTAAAATAATCTTTATTGTCACAAGTATGCTTACATTAACACTGCAATGAAGTTACTGTGAAAAAGCCCTAGTTGCCACATTCCGGCGCCTGTTCGGGTACACAGAGGGAGAATTCAGAATTTCCAATTCACCTAACAGCACGTCTTTTAGGATTTGTGGGAGGAAACCGGAGCACCCGGAGGAAACCCACGCAGACACAGGGCGAACGTGCAGACTCCGCACAGACAGTGACCCAAGCCGGGAATTGAACCTGAGACCCAGACGCTGTGAAGCAACTGTGCTACCGTGCTGCCCTTGTGGGCGAGCCTAGAACCAGAGGGCCTAATCTCAGTTAGGTGTTACCCATTTAAGACCGAGATGAGGGTAGTGAATTTGTGGAATTCTTTAGCTGTTTTGTTAAATATGCTCAAGGCTGAGATAAATTTTTAATTAGTAGGGCAATCGGGTGTTATGGGGATAAGGCGGGAAAGTGGAGTTGAGGATTATCACATCAGATCAATCATGATATAATTGAATGGTGGAGCAGACTTGATGGACCAAATGACCTACTTCTGTTTCTATGTCTTCTGGTTTAATGTATATTATGAATGAAAATGAAAATCGCTTATTGTCACGAGTAGGCTTCAATGAAGTTACTGTGAGAAGCCCCGAGTCGCCACATTCCGGCGCCTGTTTGGGAAGGCTGGTACGGGAATTGAACCCATGCTGCTGGCCTTGTTCTGCATTACATGTCAGCTGTTTAGCCCACTGTGCTAAATAGACTCTAAAGGAGCTCAACTTGGATATATCAAGCAAATCTTTCAAGTTTGTAGATAACGTCAAACTAGGATAGTAACAGATTTCAAGATGACATATGCAGACTGGTGAAATGGGCAGACACATGTATTACAGACAGGCAGCGGTTTAATTAAAAAAAAAAACTATTTTTATTAGGGTATTTGTAATTTTTATAATAATAACAATGACAGCGACATAAACATGGCACAATAAACATTTCCACCCCATCACAATCTTCACACCACCCAACAATAAAACAACAGTCTGCGTCCCTCCACCCCCCCCTCCACCCCCATTTTTGAATTCTGCTTCTGCTGACATTTTAATTTCCCCCGAGAAAGACGACGAACGGCTGCCACCTCCGGGTGAACCCTAGGATTCACCCTCTTAAGGCAAACTTTATTTTCTCAAGACTGAGAAACCCAGCCATGTCACCAACCCAGGTCTCTACACTCGGGGGCTTCGAGTCCTTCCACATTAATAAGATCCGTCTCCGGGGTACCAGGGAGGCAAAGGCCAAGACGTCAGCCTCTTTTGCCCCCTGAACTCCCAGCACTTCCGACACTCCAAAGATCGCCACCTCTGGACTCGGCACCACCCATGTTTTGAGTACCGTGGACATCGCCTCAGCGAAACCCTGCCAAAACCCTCTAAGCTTCAGGCATGCCCAAAACATGTGGTGGACATGATTTGCACACCTCGCACATCAGTCCTCTACCCTGAAAAACTTGCTCATCCGGGCCACCGTCATGTGTGCCCGGTGGACTACCTTGAATTGTATCAGGCTAAGCCTGGCACATGATGAGGATGTGTTAATCCTGCTTGGGGCATCCGCCCACAGACCCGCCTCTACCTCTCCCCCCAGCTTGTCTTCCCACTTGCCCTATAGCTCCTCCATCGGAGTTTCCTTCAATTCCATAGGTTCCTGGTAGATGTCTGATACCTTCCCCTCTCACACCCATGTACTGGAAACTACTCTGTCCTGTTTCCCCCATGGCGGCAGCAGCGGGAAGGCCGGAACCTGCCTTCTCAAAAAGTAGATACCTAAACCCATTTCCTGCTGGCAGTTCAAATTTATCCTCCAAGGCTTTCAAGCTAGGGAAGCTCCCGTCTATAAATAGATCCCCAATCCTCCTAATTCATGCCCTCTGCCATCTCCAGAACCCACCATCCAGCCTACCCTGTACAAACCGATGGTTATTATAAATCGGGCTCCAAACCGATGCTCCCTCCACTCTCTTCTACCCCCCGAGATTCTCAGAGCTGCCACCATTACCGGACTTGTGGAGTATCGGGCTGGCGGGAACGGGAGATGTGCCAAACTTGACGCCGCCTCAATTCGCTCCCACACCGACCCCTCCCCCACTACCCACTTTCCCATGGCTATATTTGCTGCCCAGTAGTAATTACAAATGTTCGGCAGCGCCAACCCACGCTCTCCCCGAATTCACTTGCGGGGTTTTACACCGCCACACAGAGCCAGAAATAACCTTATTCGCCCATTTAAAAAAGGCCTTGGGGATGAAGATGTGGAGGCACTGAAATCTGGGCAGGACCGTCATTTTCACGGTCTGTACCTTCCCCGCCAGTGATAGCGGGAACATGTCCCATCTCTTAAAGTCCTCTTTCATTTGTTCTACGAGCCAGGATATGTTTAACTTGTGCAGTGCCTCTCATTCCCGAGCCAACTGGATTCCCAAATATCGAAAGCCTCTTCCTACCACTCTAAACGACAACTCTCCCAGTCTCTTGTCCTTTCCTCTTGCCTGGATCATGAACATCTCGCTTTTCCCCATGTTCAATTTATACCCTGAAAAATTACCAAATTCCCCAAAGATCCGCATAACTTCCCCCCATCTCCAAGCGGTCTGAGATATACAAGAGCAAGTCATCCGTGTAAAGCGAAACCCGGTGCCCCCCCCGCCCCTTGAACCAGCACCTAGAGGCTCTTAACGCCATAGCCAGTGGAACGCCATGGCCAGTGGCTCTATGGCCAGAGCAAACAGTAGCAGGGAGAGGTTCTACCCTTGTCTCGTCCCTCGGTGTAGTTTAAAATAACCTGACCTCAACCAATTCATACACACACTAGCTGCTGATGCCCGATAGAGCAACCGCACCCAGTGAATGAAGCCCTCCCGAAACCCAAACCGTCCCAGCACCTCCCACAGGTAATCCCACTCCACCCGATCCAAAAGCCTTCTCGCATCCATCGCGACCACCACCTCCATCTCTCCTCCTTCTGAGGGTATCATGATAACATTTAAGAGCCTTCGAACATTGGCCGTGAGTTGCCTGTCCTTTACAAATCCCATCTGGTCTTCCCCTATCACCTCAAGGACACCATCCTCTATCCTTGTGGCTAATAGCCAGCAGTTTGGTGTCCACATTCAGTAGAGAAATTGGCCTGTATGACCTGCATTGCTCCGGATCCTTCTCCCGTTTCAGGATCAATGAAATTGAGGCCTGCGACATTGTTGGGGGGAGGACTCCCTTCTCTCTTGCTTCATTAAATTCCCTCACCAGCAGTGGGCTCAATATCTCCGAAAACATCTTTATAAAATTCCATGGGGTAGCCGTCCGGCCCCGGGGCCTTACCAGATTCAATGCCCTCCAACCCCTCCATTATTTCTTCAATTTCAATTGGGGCTCCCAGCCCTTCCACCAGACCCTCATCCACCTTCGGGAACGTCAGCGGACCCAAGAACAGCCTCATCCCCTCCACCCCAGCCGGTGGTTCCGACTCGGATAATTTGCTGTAAAAGTCCTTAAACACGTCGTTCACCCCCACTGGGTCCAGGACCGTGATCCCACCTCTACTCTTTACTCTCCCTATCTCCCTGGCCGCCTCCCTTTTTCTGAGCTGGTGCGCTAACATTCTGCTTGCCTTTTCCTCATACTTATAGATCGCCCCTCTTGCATTCCTCCGCTGTTCCACCGCCTTCCCTGTAGTCAACAGCCCAAATTCCACCTGTAACCTCCGCTGCTCCTTCAGTAAGCTCCTGTCCGGGGCTTCCGAGTATCCCCTGTCCACCTGGAGTATCTCCTCAATTAGCCTATCCCTCTCGGCTCTCTGTGGGCCCGTATTGAGATTAATTCCCCCTTGATCACTGCCTTCAGAGCTTCCCAGACCGTTGCTGCAGAGACCTCCCACGTATCATTTGTTCCCAGGTAGTTCTGGATGGACTTGTTCACCTGCCCACAGACCGCTTTGTCTGCTAACAACCCCATATCCAGCCTTCATAGCGGGCTTTGTCCTCCCTCCATACTAACCCGTCGATCCACCCAATGTGGGGATGATCCGATACTGCGATTGCCGAGTACTCAGTATCCGCCACCCCCGGTTGTAGAGCCCTGATCAGAACAAAAAAGTCGATCCGAGAGTATACCTTGTGAAAATGGGAGAAAAAAGAAAACTCCCTCGCTCTTGCCCATCCAAACCTCCATGGGTCTATTCCCCTATCTGTTCCATAAACCCCTTCAATCCCTTTGCCACGACTGGCACCCTCCTTGTCCTGGATTTTGACTGGGCCAATTCCGCATCAATTACTGCGATAAAACCTCCCCCCATGATCAAGTTATGTGACTCCAAGTCTGGGATCTTATCTAACACCCACCTCATAAATTCCACATCGTCCCAGTTCGGAGCATATGCGTTCACGAGTACCACCCGCACCCCCTCCAGCTTCCCACTCACCATTATGTACCTGCTCCTCCATATCTGACACGATTCTCCCTGCCTCAAATGCCACCCGTTTATTAATCAGAATCGCCAACCCCCTGGTCTTTGAGTCCAGCCCTGAGTGGAATACTTTGCTAACCCACCCCTTCCTCAATCTAGTCTGGGGCGAAATTCTCCAACCCCACGCAGGGTCGGAGAATCGCCCGGCGGCGCCGATAATCCCGCTCCCGCCATGTTCAAAATTCTCCCACCCGCCATAAAACGGCTTTCTTCAAATCCCGCCGCCCGCCTCTGAGAACGGCTGGCGCCGGCAGGACGCCATTGTTTATTGAGGCCTAATTATTCTCCGGCCCGAATGGGCTGGCCATGTCGGCGAAAATCAAAGTTGGTTTATAACGGCGTCAACCGTTCAGCTTGGAGGTGGGTGACAGGCCGGGGAGAAAGATAAATGACCTACTTCGAGTGTTGGGGGGGGGGGGTGTGAAGAGAGAGAGAGAGAAATCACTTACTTCAAGTGCCGGTGGGTAGGGGGGAGGGTTTGTGAAGAGAGAGAGTGAAATCACTTACTTCGAGTGCCGGGGGGTGGGGGGGGGGGTTGTGGGGTTTGGGGGGGGGGGGGGTGGGGGGAGTTGTTGGGAGTGGGGGAGTGTTGGGAAGAGAGAGAGATAAATCACTTACTTCGAGTGCCGTGGGGTGGTTGGGTTGGGGGGGGGGGGGGGTGCTATTAATATCATGTTTCGCCAGGCGGCGTTGATGATGTCGCCCGACGTCAACCGACGCGCCACTTCCGCAGCGGGTGAAACTGACGCGTACAGTGTCACTCCGCTGCTGGCCCTTTCGGGACAGGAGATTTCGGGCTGATAAGCGGGCCCCGATGCCTGAGTCACCAGCGCCGTTTTTGCCCGCCGGTCAAGGGCGTCACGATGGACTTCGGTGAATTTCGCCCCTGGTCTGTAACCCTTAGGTGTGCCTCTTGTAACATTGCCACGTCCACCTTCAGCCCCTTCACATGCGCGAGCCCTCTTGACCGGCCCATTCAGCCCTCTAACGTTCCATGTAATCAGCCTGGTCGGGGGACTCGATGCCCCCCCCACGCCCGCCCTGCCGACTAACCATCACCCTTTTTAGGCCAGCCTCAATCCCGCGTCCCTGGCCTCCTCAAGCCCACCCTTGGGCATCCGCCGTTCCTGACCTCCCACTTGTCCCCTAGTAGCAGTTCCTCCCCTGACAGCAAATCAGCTCCCCCCAATTCCCCCCTCCCTAGTAACAGCACCAGAAACCCAACCCCCCAGGTCAAGCTCTAGCTCATCACCTGCTCGCCCCCCCCACTGTGCTTCCATGAGCCAGCTGACCTGTCAGCTCCTGCCCATGGCACCAAACTGACTGTCTCCTCATTGTTCTCTCTTTCTCTTTTCTTTCCCCCCCCCCAGCTCCCAATAAAACAAAGTTAACTTTAGAACATAGAACAGTACAGCACAGAACAGGCCCTTTGGCCCTCAATGTTGTGCTGAGCAATGATCACCCTACTCAAACCCACGTATCCACCCTATACCCGTAACCCAACAACCCCCCCTTAACCTTACTTTTTAGGACACTGCGGGCAATTTAGCATGGCCAATCCACCTAACCCGCACATCTTTGGACTGTGGGAGGAAACCGGAGCACCCGGAGGAAACCCATGCACACACAGGGAGGGCGTGCAGACTACACACAGACAGTGACCCAGCCGGGAATCGAACCTGGGACCCTGGAGCTGTGAAGCATTTATGCTAACCACCATGCTACCGTGCTGCTAGACCTTGAAACAGCCCCATATTGCACATAACACTACTTATTCAAATCAGCCCAAAATTGATTATCAACAAATCACCATTGCAATACTCTCCCCAAGATTCCAGTGTCTTTAGTTCACATCCAATCTTTTTTCCCTGATGAAAGTCAATGCATCGTCCGGTGTTTCAAAGTAGAATTCCCATATGTGACCCACAGATGCGCTGGTTACAGCATCCCGAACTTCACCCCCTTCTTAAAGAGCGCCAATTTTGCATGATTAAACCCCGCTCGCCTCTTGGCCAAATCCGCGCCCAGGTCTTGATAAATGCGCAGCTCACAATTCTCCCACCTGCTGCTCTGTTCTTTCTTGGCCCACCGCAGAATGTGTTCCGTGTCCAGGAACCGGTGCATCCGTACCAGCATCGCCCCGGTGGTTCGTTCGCTCCGGGCCTCTTCGCTCGGACTCTATGCGCTCTATCCATTTCCAGGGGCTGAGGGAACACCTCAGCCCTCATCAACCTTTCCAACATGTTCGTCGCGTAGGCCCTTGCATCCGATCCCTCACTGCCCTCAGGGAGGCCGACGATTCTCAGGTTCTGCCTCCTGGCCCTGTTCTCCAAGTCCTCCAGCTTCTCCTGCATTCTTTTCTGGCAGTCATTCAGCATCCCCACCTTGGTCTCCAACACGGTTATGTATTCCCCGTGCTCGGACACCTTTTTCTCCACCCCCTGGATCGCACGTCCGTGGATTTCTTGATTCTGCACCACCCGATCAGTCGAAACCTTGATCGGATCCAGCATGCCTTTCTTAAGCTTGGCGAAGCAGTCTTCAAAAACTTCACCAGCTGCTCTGTCTACTTCTGTGCCATCTCTCTGCGGCCCTGCTTCTCCGCCATGTCTTCCCGTGTTGCCGGCTCTGCTCCCGTCTCGTAAAACCTTGTCTTCTAGCACGGCCACTTCTGGTCCATGCACTGGAGGGGGACTTCTCTTCACTGTCTCACTCACCGATTCATCCAATAAAATCTGCAAAAAACCGGGAGAAAAAGATCTAAAGGTCCGTCACAGGCGGGAGCTATCAAATGTGCGACCTATTCCTCCATGGCCGCCATCGGAAGTCTCAGGCGGGGGTTTAATTTAAACAGCATTAATTTCTCCTCTTACTGCCCGCCCATAAACAGAAAGGTGTTTTGATTTGTTTCCCTCTTTATAAGCAGTGGCGTATTTCTCAACCCCTCGGTGATTGTGCGATCCAGTTTTCTATAGCCCCACAGCAAAGTCGAGATAGGATGAACTCAAAGTTGATTGCACACATTGAAACCACGAAAAGAGGATTGCAGTGTTGCTTCCACACTCACAGTAAAGAGGGGAATAGAGAAAAGAAAGTTTTAAAGTACAGTGACTACAGAGAAACTAAATATTGGCTCACATGAGTTCCAGAGTCCAGAATCATAGTCCAATGAGGTATTCTTTCACGGAGATTAGTGGGCTGAATACCGATGCTGGTTAATTCACTTTTCCGGTGGTGTTGGCTTCTTGTGATGAGATGGGTGCGCTGAGCTGAATCAGTCGTGCAGATGCTGGTACCTAATTTCCAGCAGAATCAGTGTGTTCCACCAGGGCAGAGCTCCTTGTATGTTAGACTGCTAGATGGTAAACAGCACACTGAACGTTTGAGTTTAGCAAGGCAATATTACTTCTTCCCCAAGCTAGAGACCCATGACTCCCATCTTTCCACCAGGTCTTTAACAAATGATGTGTATTCATTGTCTGGATTATAATATCTGAGCCATAAGAAATCGAAATGAAGGTTGTAGGGCCTTTGTCTCAGCAAATCATCCTTCTCTTGTTGGGCAACCTGGGTTATTGAATGCAGATGGCCTTTGTATAGCTCGCTTTGAATTAGTGGCTCCTCAATAAGGAAATATGAGCTTTTGTAAGTGTCAGAAGGCTGCTTTTGTTCGGGGTCAGACATTGGTCTAGCTTTTTTTAAGGAATTTGTTCAGTCTTGAAATTTACAAAATAAAATGGAAAACTATATATTTTACAAAAATACACATGGTGGATGATTGATTGATATGTATTGCCACATGTACCGAAGTACAGTGGAAAGTATTTTTCTGCGGCCAAGGGAACGTACAAGTACGTACATAGTAGACAAAAGAATAATTGACAGAGTACATTGATAAATGATACATCAACAAATAGTGATTGGTTATAGTGCAGAACAAGGGCCAAACAAAGCAAATTCATGAGCAAGAGCAGCATAGGGCGTCGTGAATAGAGTTCTTACAGGAACCGATCAGTCCAAGGGAGAGTCATTGAGGAGTCTAATAGCTGTGGGGAAGAAGCTGTTCCTATGTCTGGATGTGCGGGTCTTCAGACTTCTGTATCTGCCTGAAAGAAGGGTCTGGAAGAGGGCAAAGCCTGGGTATGAGGGGGTCTCTGACAATCCTGTCTGCCTTCCTGAGGCAGCAGAAGGTGTAGACAGAATCAATGTGAAGGTGGCAAGCTTCTGTGATGTGTTGGACTGAGTTCACCACACTCTGCAGTTTCTTGAGATCTTGGGCTGAGCAGTTGCCATACCAAGCTGTGATGAGGCCGGATAGGTTGCTCTCTATGGCACGTCTGTAGAGGTTTGAGAGAGTCGATACAGAAATGCCAAATTTCTTTAGCTGCCATAGGAAGTAGATACGTTGTTGGGCTTTCTTGACTTGCATCAACGTAGGTGGACCAGGACAGACTGTTGGTGATGGTGACCCCCAGGAACATAAAGCTATTGACCATCTCCACTTCGGAGCCATTGATATAGACTGGGGTGTGTGTCGTGCTATGCTTTCTGAAGTCGATGATCAATTCCTTGGTCTTTACAACATTTAGAGAGAGGTTGTTTTGGTACACCATGCAACCACGTGATCTATCTCCCTCCTGTAGTCTGATTCGTCGTTGTTTGAGACACGGCCCACCACAGTCGTATCATCAGATTGAATTGGAGTTGAATCTTGCCACACAGTCGTGTGTGTTTAGGGAGTACAGTGGAGGATTGAGCACACCTCCTTGTGGGGCCCTAGTGTTGAGGACAGGACTATTGTGGAGGAGGTGCTGTTTCTATCCTGATGGATTGCAGTCTGTTGGTGAGGAAGTCAAGGACCCAGCTGCACACGGAGGGGGTCAAGTACAAGATTGCAGAGTTTGGTTATTAGTCTTGTCGGGATAATGGTGTTGAAGGCGGAGCTGTAGTCGATGAACAGCAGTCTGTCAAGATGTTCGAGTGTGGATTTTAGGACTAGAGAGCTAGCATCTGCTGTGGACTGATTGCGGCGATCGGCGAACTGCAATGGATCAAGACCGTCTGGGAGGCTCATGAAATTGCATTTTGCGAAGGATGAATGTTTTGTTTGTAGAAGAATGAGGAGAGACAATGTAAACTAAAAGGCCCAATTAAAGGGGCATAGGAACAGACAGAGTCTGAGTGTATGCACACACATCTTCAAAGGTTGTGGGAAAAGTTGAGAAGGCTGTTAAAGAATCATGTAAGTAAAAGCATGGAATACTAAATCAAGAAAACTATGCTGAACCTTTAGACTTCATTTGTTGGGCTTGAGGTGATGCATTGTGCTCAACTCTTGGCCTTGCGGGCAGCGCAGTGGCGCCAAGGTCCCAGGTTCGATCCTGGCTCTGGGTCACTGTCTGTGTGGAGTTTGCACATTCTCCCTGTGTTTGTGTGGGTTTCGCCCCCACAACCCAAAGATGTGCAGGCTAGGTGGATTGGCCACGCTAAATTACCCCTTAATTGGAAAAAATGAATTGTGTACTCTAAATTTTTTTCTTTTTAAACTCTAGGCCTTGCACCACACTTAGGAAGATGTCAATATGTTAGAAATGTTGTACAAGGTTTACTGGAATAGTACCAAGGATGAAAGGCTTCAGTTACATGGAGAGACAAGTGAAGCTTGTTCACATTGGCGAAGAGGATAATGGGAGGTTTGATAGAAATATTTAAAATCATATAGGCTTTTGATAGACTGGAGTATTAACCCGCACACTTGGGGGTTAATACTCCAGTGACATGAGATCAAATTCCACCACAATATCTGGGGGAAATTGAATTCCATTAACTAATAAACCTGAAATACAATTCTAATCTCATCATGGTTTATTAATTTGCAGAGGGAAGGGAGTGAGCCAGAGGGTGTGATATATGTTGGAACCAGCACCATTAGAGTGGGCAGGGGTTAATAATAATAATAATAATCTTTTATTGTCACAAGTATGAAGTTACCGTGAAAAGCCCCTAATCGTCGCATTCCGGCGCCTGTTCGGGTAAGCTGCTACCATGCATGGTAAGCTTGAACCCATGCTGCTGGCCTTGTTCAGCATTACAAACCAGCTGTCTAGTCCACTGAGCTAAACCAGCCCTTAAGGCCTCAGCGTCAGATTTTCTTGAACAAAGGAGGAAGTTTAAAAAATAGAACCTCAAATGTAAGAATTTGTGGTTTATTCCCAGTGTGCGCAATCAAGTGAGTAAAAATAGGAATATAGGGAGGATCAATGCATGGCTTGAGGCATGGTACAAGAGGGAGGACTTCAGACTTTTGGGTATTTGGACAGTTCTGGGGCAGGGGACATCTATTCAAAAGGGCCAGGTTGCACCTCAACAGGCCTGGGCTCAGTGCCTTCATAGGGAGGTTCACCAGTGTGGCTGGGGAGGGTTTAAACTCAATTTCCAGGGGGTTGGGTGCCAGCACATAGAAGCAGAAAAGAGGAATACGGTGCATAAAGGAGTGAGAGTTACCTAGTACTTGCGAAGGAAGTAGTGCCATTTTTAGAATAAGGAATTGTTATGGGCCAGGGTATGGAGAACCCCAAAGTGTATCATGGAGTTCACCTGACCCACAACTTTTAATAGATTGTGGTGCGGGGAGCACATGGCCCACACTACAGGTGTGGTACAGCAGAAATGGAAAATTATTTTTTAAAAGCAGAACAATGTTTATTCTATGAACTTAAGTTAACCTTTTTAAAACATATAGTGAACATCTTAGCAACCATCAATTCAAATACAACCCCCAAAGAATACCACACTAAGTAATCCTTACTTTCCTTTTAACATCCATAAGACTTAAAAACAAAAACTTTTAACAGAAGCACATCAGGTTAAAGTCACTACTGAGAGCAGTTATTAGTTTAAAATCACCAAAGGATCGATTTACATTCTTTAGATTACAGAGACAGACACTAATACACCTTCTGGCTGTGACTGCAGCTATCCAGCTCTGAAAACTAAACTAAAACACACCCGGCAGCCAACAGCCTAGAATGAAAGTAACAGCTGACAGACAGCCCAGCTCCACCCACTCTCTGACCTCACTGCAGTAATAAACACCCATTTCTTAAAGGTACTCTCACTACAGATAATTATATATACGCCCATTTATAAACACTCATTTCTTAAAGGTACTCTCACATGACAGAATGAAGGATTACAACGGCAGGTTTAGAATGTCTGCAAATGCACAAAGCGTGGTGAATAGGATTGAATGCAAGTGCAAACAGCTATGTGGGAATATGATGTAGCAGCAAAAACAGAAATTTTGTTGAGAAATCGTGAGGGATGTTTAATACTCAAGGATGCAAAGTGTTCAGAAACAGTAGGGATAGAAAAAGGGAGGTGGATTGGCAATACTGATTAAGGAAAACATTGTAGTGTTTGGAAAGAGAGCATACCCTTGAAGGGACAAAAATTAGAGGTTTTTAAAGTTAAGAAACATGTAATACATGATGTTCCTATTATTCTATAGGCCTCCAAATAGTGACAGATAGAGGGCCAAATTCTATCTGGCTGCATTACAGCTTGGTATGGCAACTGCTCGGCCCACGATCGCAAGAAACTGCAGAGTGTAGTGAACTCAGCCCAATGCATTAAACAGCTTGGAACCCTCCCAGCGATTCTGTCTACTCCTGCTGCCTTAGGAAGGCCGACAGCATTGTCAGAGACCCCTTGCACCCAGGTTTTACCCTCTTTCAGACCCTTCCATCAGGCAGAAGTCTGAAGACCGGTACATCCAGACTTAGGAACAGCTTCTTCCCCATGGTTACCAGACTCCTCACCGACTCTCCCTTGGACTGATCTGTTCCTTATAAGACACTATTCAAGAATGCCCTATGCTGCTCTTGCTTATGTCGTATTTGCTTTGTTATTTTGCCCTTGTTCCATACTGTAACTAATTACAAAGAACAAAGAAAATTACAGCACAAGAACAGGCCCTTCGGCCCTCCCAGCCTGTGCCGATCCAGATCCTTTATCTAAGCCTGTCTCCTATTTTCCAAGGTCTACTTCCCTCTGTTCCCGCCCATTAATATACCTGTCTAGATGCTTCTTAAATGATGCTATCGTGCCCGCCTCTACCACCTCTGCTGGTAAAGCGTTCCAGGCACCCACCACCCTCTGCGTAAAAAACTTTCCACGCACATCTCCCTTAAACTTTCCCCCTCTCACCTTGAAATTGTGACCCTTTGTAACTGAAACCCCCACTCTTGGGAAAAGCTTGTTGCTATCCACCCTGTCCATACCTCTCATAATTACTCATTTGTCGATGTACTGTGTACTTTTTTGCATTCACTGTAATTATCTACTTTTTTTTTGTCTACTGTGTACGTATGTCTCCTTGGCCGCAGAAAAATAACTTTCACTGTACTTTGGTACATGTGACAATAAATAAATCAAATCAAATCGGGGAAATTACAGAGATGTGCAGTAAAGTGGCGATATTGGGGATCTTAAAATGCACAAATCAAATATCAATTTAGTTAATAGAGCAAAGGGAATGGAGGGGAGGAATTTCTGAAAAGTGTCCAGGAGAACTTTGTGGAATAGTGTGTTCTTGGGCCAATTAGAAGGGGGCATTTCTGGATCTGGTGTGGGGGAATGAGCTGGCCCGAGTGGAGTGTCTGAGGGAACAGTTGTGTAAGATTAACCAAAACTGTGTGTAGTACTCCAGGTGTCGTCTCACCTATGCCCTATACAGTTGTAACAAGAACCAATCCGTTACTTTCATACTGCAATCTGTCTTTGCAGCCTTCCACCTTGCTTTTGCCATGGTGGTGAACTCTTTGTGAAACACTGCCCGGCATAGCTCAGGAGCCCCACCTTGGCATAACAATGTGGAAAATTGCCCGGTTATGTATTGTCTACAAACAAAACATTCCAATCTGACCAATTACAATCCGTGCTTACTCTGCAATATATTGCTCTCTGATGCTCAGTTTGGGTTCTGCGAGAGCCAATCGACCCATTCCCTCTTTACAACCTTTGTCCAAACACGTATAAAAGAATGAACTCTCGATGAGGTGAGAGTGACTGCCTTTGACTTCAAGGCAGTATGGCATCAAGGAACCCAAGCAAAGCTTGAGTTAATGGGAATTGACGGGGGCTAGGGGGTGGGGAGGAAATACTCTCCATTGTTTGGAGTCATACTAAGGGTAAAGGAAGATGGTTGTTAATGTTGGAGATCAGTCATCTCAATCCAAGGACATCACTGTAGGAGCTCCACAGGGTAGTGTCTTAGGCCCAGCCATCTATGATCTCCCCTCCATCATAAGGTGAAAGTGGGGATGTTCACTGATAATTGCATAGTGTTTAACTGTTAGATATTGAAGCAGTCTGTGCCTGCATACAGCAAGACATGGACAACATGCTGACACGGCTGGTAAATGGCAAGTAACTTTCGAGGTGTGTCCCTACAAATCTGTTTATATTTTTGCAATATTCTTATTAAACCTTTTTGCTGTTCTTCTAAATAGGCAAATATGGTCTCTAATTGTTCTGGGGTGTTCGTATTTGTTAGTCATATGACAGGAGGGTCACTTTGTGAACTGTCGACCTCTTCTCTTACCTCGCTCTTCCTATCTTTGTTTTTTTTCACTACTTCTACCACCTGACACACTTGATCCTTCCTATATTCTTCCCTATGATGGTATTTTTTCAACATATTTATGTGGCATAATCCATCCTTCTTCCTAACGTTTGGAGTATCTATTAGCTAAGTCACCTTATTCGCACCCTTAACTACCTTTATAAAAGCTGTCGAATTCCGTTTTCACAGGTTCACTCTGCAAAGGCAACAATACTAGTCCTCATCTCCAGCCTGGAATATTCTGGATTTGGCATGTTTGTCTGCCCATGTTTTCATTCTTGCTCCTGAAACTTAAATGTTCATGAGTCTTTCCAGAAACGTTGAACGTAATCCAACATTGAGGATTTGTCCTGTTGTTTTCAAAACTTCACTTTCATGAATTTTATTAGACCTCGTATTTGATGATCATAAACTAATTCAAATGGGCTAAACTCATTGGATTCATTCAGAGAATCTCTGGTGGCAAATAGTAAAAAGTCCAATCCGTTGTCCCAATCTCTTGGATATTCATTTTTGTTTTAAAATAAATTTAGAGTACCCAATTCATTTTTTCCAATTAAGGGGCAATTTAGCGTGGCCAATCCACCTACTCTGCACATTTTTGAGTTGTGGGGGCGAAACCCACGCAAACACGGGGAGAATGTGCAAGCTCCACACGGACGGTGACCCAGAGCCGGGATCGAACCTGGGACCTCAGCGCCTTGAGGCAGCCATGCTAACCACTGTGCCACCGTGCTGCCACAGATATTCATAACAATAAATCCTAATCATGGTTTTGAGATTCTGATGATATCTCTTCAAAGATTGTAATTGTTTGGTACCTAAACTACTAATTACGTCCTGGAAAATTTTAGCTTGTAGTTTGAACCCCAGTCAGATTGTACTTCTAACGGAAAGCCATAGATGTGAAAGACTGCGCCAACTTTTCCACTACTACCTCAGCTGTAATTGTTCTCAAAGGTATGACTTCCAGAAATCGGGTGGTCATATCCATGACCATAAGCATGTACTGATGCCCTGTCTTCATTTTAGGCAAGGGTCCCCAACAGTCTACCAATACCTGACTGAATGGTTCTTCAAACACTGGTATGGGTATTAAAGGTGCTGGTTTAGTCCCATGTTATGGTTTACCTGTTACCTGACAGGTATGACAAGTTCTTCAGAATTGCACTACATCTTCATGCAGTCCTGGCCAGGAAAAATACTTGTTGACTGATGCCTGAGTTTTCCAAATTCCTGCCATTGGTATCTCATGTTATCCGCAGTACTCCCCTACGATATTTGGGCGGTACATCTATCTGATGAACCACCGTTTATTGCTTGTCCGCAGGCCTATGAGAATGTCGACTTTCTCATCAATACTCCGTTCTTAATGCACTCTGGAGCCCCCTCAGCCTCAACTTCTGAGAGCTGACTGTGCTAATCTAAGTAACTCTAGATCTGTCTCCTGGGCCTCAATTAATGAGTCCTACCAAACACTTCCTCGGAATTTTTCTCATTCTCAAGGATAGTTTTGGCTACTCTACCATCTGATTGTGGCGTGACTTTAATCTCTGGTTGTGGACTTGTTTAGCCATTTTCCTGGTCTTCATACGTGATGGTAAAATATCTGGAAATTGTTCCTGTATCTGTTCTGTCTCCTTGTCTTCCTTCGGACTCTATGTAATCATAGGTAAAGCTTCATTCCTTCACTCCTGCCAAATCATTCCCCAAAAGTAAGTCTACTCTGTCCACTGATAACTACCGGACCTGACAATAAATTACACTCCAGTTGTACTTTATACAATGGAGCTGGAATATAATCTTCACTTATTCCTTTCACTGACACCTTAGCTTTCATTGAATTCTACTGATAGAAAACCAGTTCCCAGTTCCCTTTCCAGTAAGAGAGTTTGCGTAGCACCAGTGTCCCTTAAAATAGTTATGGGTTTGGCTACGTCATTCAATGAAAATGGGATGATCTTCCCATAGACAAAACCCCTGCACATCTTTCATCTACCTCATTCATCACACTTGCTCCTACAACGGTGTTTACCTCGGGTCTCCTAAGTCCAATTAGAGTTACAGTCTGCCCTGTAGTATTCTCCACTTCTGTTCCCTTTTCAGAATCTTCATGAACCCCAACAAGTCGCATGGGCTTTCCTTGCAACTTTCAACATGCTGAATAAACATGTCCTACTTTATTGCAATGACAACATCTAGGAGTCTCGCCTCCATCCTCAGGGCTTTCCTTCCTGGTCTGAGGAGGAGATCGCGGAGCATTCCCAGCTAGCCATTCCTTACCTTTGCTACTTGCCTTCCTTTCACTCTCCCACTTCCCATCCTTTTCAAAATTATGGGGGTGACGGAACAAAGGTTTAAATTTATTGATCAGCTCAAGCCTTGTTGCTGCTTCTCTAGTGGTCGTCACCTTTTGGTCTTCAACATGGATTCTTAGCACAGAAGGTAATGAATTCTTAAATTTATTTTAGAGTGACTTCTCTCAGAGGTAGTATCAACTCACAATGCTCATATCCACCTATTAAAATTGTTCTGCTTAACCCTTTCAAATTCAACAGAAGTCTGTCCCAGCTGTTTCCTTAAATTCTGAAACTTTTACCTATATGCTTTGAGAACTGATTCATGTGTACCCAGAATAGCCTTTTTTACCTCGTCATAATTCTTAGACACCCCCTCTGACAGGGAGCATAAACTTCCTGTGCCCGCCTGTCAATTTACTTTGCATAGATAATTTCCCCTTTTCTTTTGGCCACTCCATTTGTGTTGCTATTTTCTCAAATGCCATGAAAAATGCCTCTACTTCCTTTTCTTCAAATTTTGGTAGAGCCTGTATAAACATATAGCCACTGGGTTCTATTCTAGGCTTAAGCTCTCCTCTAGCTCCAGACAGCTCACTTTCAATTTCCAGTGCATTAAGCTGGCATTCTTTCTTTTTGTTTTTTGCTTTTTCCTCTCTAATTCCAATTTCCTCATTTCAATTTCCATTTAAAACGCTCTATTTCTATTTTTTTTTAAGTCCACCTCTTGCTCAAACTGCAACCAAATTCGGTCCAGCTCCATTTCCCCACCAGAAAATATCTTTGATGCCACACTACTTGGACTACTTGCACATGGACCTTCCTGTGTCCCCAACAGACCCAGGCACCCAACCAATGCATCATATATCTCTGCCTCCTTAGCTTTAGCTGGCACCTCTGTTTTTAATTCACTTGCCACTTCAATTTGCTTGCCTTTTTGAAGTCCTTGTAAATAAAGCAAAGGCAGGTCGCAGAATAGTTGTAGCAGCGTCCAGAGCCATCGTGTTAGACTATTACAAACCTGGTGTCTCTTTTAAATAAATAATCATCTAACATTCCAAAGATCACGGAACCGAGCCCCACATTATGTTAAGACTCCCTGGGCTAATGTGCAGTAGATTTGAGCCCCACTTTACCCGGAGTCGCAACACAATTTAAAATTAACTTTTAATTTAAAAAAAACAAGTCTTTGGTCTTTGGCTGCCCAATAACTACAGTCACCAGGTTTGTAAATTTAAACACAATTAATAACAGTAACTATAATTAAATAGGTGGTAAATTCAATTGGTTAATTATCTAATTTCTAACTTCGCCTCTTTAACTTGCCCTATCCTCTATACACAGACAAGACATACAACACTGAGGGGAAAGAGGGATGTAAAAGTAATACTAAAAGCAAACGGATAAAAGTCTCTGCTTCAGGTGGGCGTCTTCCAATTAGATTCTTTCAGTCTAGGCCTCCAATTGGATGAGATCTTTGCTTTCAGTCTGTAGTGGATTTTGCTGTAGATTCATCAGGGTCTCGAGACTTCTCTGTAAACTCAGAAACAAAAGTAAATAAACATTTTGGAAAAAGAGAGAGAGGGGAACACACAACCTCTCCTCTTTGCATCCAGGAGCTTTCTGCTTGAGTTCTCTGAAAATACCCCACCTGGCAGGACCCACTCACCATCTGTTGCTGGGCAGAATTCGTTCCTTGGCTAATCCATCAAACTGAATACCTCCAATCACAGGTGCCAGAAAGTCTGAATTCTTCTGTTCAAAAGCTAAAACTTCATAGCACAATGTACTATTTTGCAACTTCTGATTTCCTCTGCATGACTTAAAGGTATGTGCCCATTAAAGATTCATGGACCAAAAACAATAACGATAAAATAAATTGGAAATAAAGGAATCATCAGGAAGGGCCTTTACAACATCAATCCCATTCCATCATTCCATCCCCAACCCTCCCCTTCTTCCTGTGCCATTCCCATCCCCCATATCATTTCATCCCATTCTACAAGCTCCATGCCATTCCCTCCCATGCAAAAACCCCTCATTTCCATGCTGTTGAACTCCCCACGTCCCATGTTTTTCTTGTCTTGCCTGCCATTCTGATCTCTCCCCAGGCTATCGCTCCTTCCATGGTAACTTTGTTGCCGGGTTCCTCTTACCTTCCCACCAACCCCACCCCACTGCTGCAGCTACCCATACATTTCATTTACTCCTTAAACTAACTGAATTTTATTCCTCCCTCATAGGTGTCCATGGACATAGAACCCTGAAAGTTGCCACCCAGGTTGATAGGGGTGTTAAGAAGGCGTATGGTGTGTTAGCTTTTATTGGTAGAGGGGTTGAGTTTCGGAGCCATGAGGTCATATTGCAGCTGTATAAAACTCTGGTGCGGCCACATTTGGAGTATTGCGTGCAGTTCTGGTTGCCGCATTATAGGAAGGATGTGGAAGCATTGGAAAGGGTGCAGAGGAGATTTACCAGGATATTGCCTGGTATGGAGGGAAGATCTTATGAGGAAAGGCTGAGGGACTTGAGGCTGTTTTCGTTAGAGAGAAGAAGGTTGAGAGGTGACTTAATAGAGGCATACAAGATGATCAGAGGATTAGATAGGGTGGACAGTGAGAGCCTTTTTCCTCGGATGGTGATGGCTAGTACGAGGGGACATAGCTTTAAATTGAGCGGATGTAGATATAGGACAGATGTCAGAGGTAGGTTCTTTACTCAGAGAATAGTAAGGGTGTGGAATGCCCTGTCTGCAACAGTAGTGGACTCGCCAATATTAAGGACATTTAAATGGTCATTGGATAAACATATGGATGATAATGGAATAGTGTAGATGGGCTTTAGATTGGTTTCACTGGTCGGTGCAACATCGAGGGCCGAAGGGCCTGTACTGCGCTATAATGTTCTATTGTTCTCATTGGAGCAAAATGGAGGCCATGTTTTAGATCATAGTTTCAGCCCTGATGCAAACTTTACCACTAATTGGATATGATTACAGACACAGAGATTATTAAGTAGACAATATCTTCCAGTTGTTGCATCCAATTAAATCTATTTATAAATAGCCTATAAGTATCTCTGCTCGTTTACTGCTGGCAGTTTGTAGTGCATCATGGCAGGAATAAACATTCTGTGGACTAAGGGAAAACACATCACAGGGGTAAGATGCTAACACGTTAAATTCACTGCTGAATTTAGAAATGAGTATATAGAATTAATTAAATAGATCTTCTGTTTGTGTTGAATTTGTGCTATTTCTCACTGCTTATTGCTTTGGAAATGGGGTTGTTTTAACAAAGCCTCATGTGTTTTTCCAAATGCTTCGTAATTTGGACAGCTCTTGAGGAATCACAGAATTGTGACAGTGCAGAGGAAATCATTCAGCCCATTATGTCTGCACTGACTCTCCATTTCACCTATTGCCATTCTCCTGCAGATTGTTTCTTTTTAAAAAAAATTAAGGCATATAAAATTTTAACAATTTTCAAGAGGTGGGGTACAAATAACACCCACACAACCAAACCCAACCAACGTGGCTTACATACACAGTTCCCCCCTTTCCCACTATTTCCCACTTCAACCCTCCCCGCCTCTCTCCCTTAACCCCCCCCCCCCCCTCCCCTTTATATCTGCTGACAGCTTAATTTTCCCCAAAGAAGTCAATAAACGGCTGCCACCTCCGGGTGAACCCTAGCATAGATCCTCTCAGGGCGAACATGATCTTCTCAAGCCTGAGAAACCCAACCATGTCACCGACCCATACCCCCGAAGCAGATTATTTATTTGAAGTAATCATCTAATGCACTCACAGAATGCCTTGGTTGAACCTGCCTCCAGCACAGGGGCTTTTCACAGTAACTTCATTGAAGCCTACTCGTGACAATAAGCGATTTTCATTTCATTTCACTCAGGCATTGCACTCCAAGAAATAACCACTCTCACTGTGTGAATATGTTTTTTTCCAAATCAAATTTGCTTCTCTTGATTACTTTAAATCTGTGCCCCTTTGTTCTCAATCCTTTCAAGAGTGGGAAGTTTTTCTCTATCTACTCTGTCCCCTCATGATTTTGAATACCTCAATGAAGTCTCCTCTCCGGCTTCTTTTTTCGAAGGAAAACGGTCCTAACTTCTCCAATCTTACTTTATAACTGAAGTTCCTCATCCCTGGAACCATTCTTGTAAACTCTTCTGCATTTTCTCCTATGCCGTTACATCCTAAAATGTGGCAACAGGAACTGTACGCAATACTCCAGCTGAAGACTAACTAGTTTCTTATGCAAATTCACTATAACTTCCCTGATTAGATTTAGATTTATTAGATTAGATTTAGATTTATTATCACGGGCACCGACTTATAGTGGAAAGTATTGTTCTGCGTGCAGTCCAGGCAGATCGCTCCATACATGAAAAACATAAGACACTCGATAAATACACAATGCAAATACATAGACATAGACGGCAGGTGAAGTGTATGGAATATAGTCCTACAACAGTAGAGGAGATGCAAAGAGAGATCAGTTCAGTCTATAAAAGAGGCATTCAGGGATCTGGTAACAGCGGGGAAGAAGCTGTTTATGAATCTGTTGTGTGTTCTCAGACTTTAGTATCTTCTGCCTGATGGAAGAGGTTGGAAGAGAGAATAATCTGGGTGGGAAGGGTCTTTGATTATGCTGTCCACTTTCCTGAGGCAGCAAGAGATGTAGATAGAGTCAATGGATGGAAGGCGGGTTTGTGTGATGGACTGGGTTGTGTCACAACTCTCTGTAGTTTCTTACAGTCTTGGGCCGAGCAGTTACCATGCCAGGCCATGATGCAGCCAGATAGGATGCTTTCTATGTTGCATCTATAAAAATTGTGATGAGTCAAATATGCTGAATTTCTGTAATTTCTTAAGAAAGTATAGGCGCAGTTGTGCTTTCTTGGTTGTAGGACTCCTTGTTGGCGAGATGAGTGTAGGACCAGGGAGATGGCATCTACTGTGGACTGTTTGTGGTGTTTGGCGAATTGCAATGGATCAAGCCAGTCTTGAGGTTTGGAGCTGATGTGTCTCGACTAACCTTTCAAAGCACTTCATAATGATAGATGTCAGGCCACCGGTCGGTGGTCATTGAGGCAAGCTGTTTAGTTCTTCTTTGGCACCAGTATGATAGTGGTCTTCTTGAAGCAGGTGGGAACCTTGGAACCGAGTAGGGAGAGGTTGAAGATGATCGTGAACATACCCGCTAGTTGGTCCACGCAGGATCTGAGTGCATGACTGGAGACTCCGTCAGGGCCTGTTGCTCTCTGTGGGTTCACTTTCAAGAAGGCCGATCTAACCTCTGAGGCTGTGATGGTCCTTATGGGTGTGTTCGAGGCCGTTGGGGCAGTTGCCAACGGTTTATTGGCTTCCTTCTCAAAACGAGCATAGAATGTATTGAGTTCGTCGGGGAGGGTGCTCTGTTTCCAGAGATTTTAGTCAGCTTTGCTTTGTAGCTCGATATATTGTTTAAGCCTTTGCACAACTGACGAGAGTCCGTGTCATTGGTTTGGGACTCTAGCTTAGCCTGGTATTGTCTCTTAGCGTCCCTGATGACTTTGTGGAGGTCGTTCCTAGATTTCTTGTATAGGTCAAGGTCGCCCGTCTTGAATGCCTCAGACCTGGCATTCAGTAGGGAGTGGATCTCCCGGTTAAACATGGTTTCCGTTTCGGGAACGCGTGTACTACCTTCTTTGGCACGCAGTCTTTGACACACTTACGGATGAAGTCTGAGGTGATAGTGGCATACTCAGCTAGGTTGGCCGCTGAGTTCTTGAATATGGGCCTGCCCACTGACTCCAAGCAGTTGTGTAGGAGCACTTCCGTTGCCTCAGACCAGCATTGCATGACCTTAACCGGACTCTCCTGCTTAAGTTTCTGCTTATATAGAATCATAGAGCGGTAGAAGCTATTTATGTAGCAGTGGTCAAGCGTGTTGGGGCCCCTGGTGGGGCAGGAGATGTGTTGGTGGAATTTTGGTTGTTCACTCTTTGAGGGTGGCCTGGTTTAAGTCCCGGGCCACGATGAACAAGGCCTCCGGTTATTCTGTTTCATGGTCATTTATTACGTTGTACAATTCATCAAGCGCCATCTTCACTTCGTCTGGGTTGGAATGTAGACTGCCATGATGATGGCTGAAGTAAACTCCCCTGGAAGGTAGTATGGCGGCACTTCACAGTCAGGTATTCCAAGCCCAAGGAGCAGTAGTCTGCCAGGGTGGCACATCTGAGCACCAGGAGGAGTTGCTGAGGGAAACTCTCCCACCCTTTGCCTTGCATGAGGTCGCGGAATGGTCCGTCTGGTGAAATGAGAAGCCCTCGGGTTGAATGACACAGTCCAATGAGGCAGGAGTGAGCCATATATCTGTGAAACATAGCGTACAGTAGTCTCTCACTTCCCTCTGAAAGGTTACGCTTGTCCAGCTTATTTCCCATTGCTTGGACGTTTGCCAGGAGTATGCTGGGGAGAGGAGACTTGAAACCGCATAGTCTCACCTGTAAACCGTCACGTTTGCCTCATTTCCTAGGTTGCCGGCTGCTTCTGGGATCCAATGAGAGAGGTCTCACCTTGTGGAATGTAAGTGGTTTCGTCTGGAGTGGTCCTGGGCTCTGGTTGCGATTTTGTGGGGGGGGGGGGGGGTGCTGCGGCTTGCATGTTAACAATCTGGTCGGGCGCCGCGTTCTGCGTGGACGAGTCCCCTGCTTTTGTACTCTGTCCCTATTAATAAAACCTAGGACATTGAATGCTTTATTAACTGTTCTCTCAACCTTTAATGACTTATGGACATATACACCCAGGTCCTGCTGCTCATACATACCCTTTCGAGCAGTACCCTTTACTTTGTGCTGTCTCTCCACGTTCTTCCTACCAAAATGTATCACTTGCATTTCTCCACTCTATATGTGATGGCACGTGAATGAAATTAAATAAATGATTTGATCGCACATATTGAGTAAATAAATAAGATCTGATAGCAACTAACTTCAGGATGATGAGGATTGGGCTGTGAATATTGAGGAGCATATAACATTCAAGAAGAATAGGGACCTAGGTAAAGGTGGAGGGGTAGCACTGCTAATCAAAGATGCCATTGACACAATAACTGAAGATGACCTTCTTTCAGGAGATGACTTTTCAGGAGATCAGGATGCCCCGTGCTCCGAATCATTAAATGGTTTCAAGAGAGAGATAGATATGTTTCTAATTTTAAAAAACGGGTTAAAGGGATATGGGGAATAGGTAGGGCGGTGGCTTTGAAACCAGGAAGAGTTCAGCCATGATGTGATTGAATGGCGGAGCAAGCTCGAAGGGCCCAATTGCCTGCTTGTGCTCCTAATTCCTATATTCCTATCAGGATTGAGAGACTGGGTGAAGATGAGGAATACTAGGGGAAAGAAGTCACTAGTGGAAGTGGTTCACAGGCCCCCTAACAGTATGTAGGACACAATGTAGGACAAAGTATATAAGAAATATTGGGTGCTTGTGATAAAGCGAAGGCAATAATCATGCGTGACTTTATATATTAACTGGGAAAATTAATTTATACACTGCAATCTACTGTATTCCGTATACTGTGATATTTATTGATGGGGTTCGGCAGCACACAGTGTTAACAAATTGGGAGGAATAATTATTCCACACTCTGGCTAGTATAAATCCCTATGATAATAAAGCACCAAGGAATCTATTGTAATGCCAATCAACTGGAGTGCCCCATTGACAGCAAACCAAGGCCATGAATACCTGAGCCAATGGATCAGGAAGAATAAAAGTTTGATTCCTGGTCCATAGTAATTTGGTTGGCCTAGCAGAGGTGCTGCAATTACATGTCAAGAAAATAAGGGTTTCGGCCAGGTGAAGATCTATCTGCCCTCCTATCCATTGGACAGCCTTGGAGCTTCACTGATCCCATTTATTGAGAACAAGCAAGTTCATTTCAGTTCATCACTTGCGTAGCAGGATGACGCGGACAATTTCAGGTGGGCGCAGTTTGAGATTGATAAACTTTTGTTAATGAAAGGTGTAAAATGATAAAGGGCAAAGAGGAGTATAATAGAGCAAAATTTTCCCAGAAATCAGTGAAGGTGGACGGTCGGCAAGACGTTGAGCCCGACGATGGCAATGTTTTCCCCCCCCCAATTTATAGTACGGTACTTAGTGACAAAAGCTTTCTGCCATGGGTTCCACACTTTTTCACCCAGAGGGTGGTAGGAGTTTGGAACTCACTGCCTGAAAGGGTGCTGGAGGTAGAGACCCTCATAACATTTAAGAAGTATTTAGATGTGCACTTGCGATGCCGAAGCATACAAGACTATGGTCCAAGTGCTGGAAAATGGGATTAGAAGTTAGGTGGTTGTTTTTGACCAGCACAGACACAATGGGCTGAAGTGCCTTTTCTGTGCTTTACACATCTATGATTCTAAGGCCTAGACTATAAGAGGATGCAAACTGTGCAATTAGATATAGAGCAATGTGAATCACCTTCCATAAAGTAAGACACTCAGCCAACTAAAGAGTGATTGAAGTCACTGAACCTAAGGAGGTATCTACAACAGATCTGAATATGTTACGCACCTCTTAAAGGGCTGTGACAATTTGTAGAACATGGCTCCAAGGAGAGGGAAACAAAATACTTCTTGACTTAAGAATATGGAAAACAGAATTTGACTGTCAGTTCTCATCAAATGTTGCATTCTCCATGGCAATGCCTCTACCAATCAGAGACCACTTGCTGGCCAGTCAGCATACTCTTCTCATGCAGTATAACTTGTTGTTTCCATTGATCTTGGTATTCTTGTGTAGTGTCCTGATGAGCGCAAGATGAAAAGCTTCAACCTGTTTCTTTTTTTCAGCAATACTCATTTTGGGTCGCACGGTAGCACAGTGGTCGGCATTGCTGCTTCACAGCTCCAGGGACCCAGGCTCGATTCCTGGCTTTGGTCACTGTCTGTGCTCTGCACATTCTCCCCGTGTCTCCTTGGGTTTACTCCGGGTGCTCTGGTTTCCTCCCACAGTCCAAAGACATGCAGGTTAGGTGGATTGCTAAATTGCCCTTAGTGTGAATACAGGTTAGGTGGGGTTAGTTACTGAGTTACCGGGATAGGGTGAAGGTGTGGGCTTAAGTAGGGTGCTCTTTACAAGGGCCGGTGCAGACTCGATAGGCCAAATGGTCTCATTCTACACTGTAAATTCTATGATTCTGTACTGCAAACAACCATTTGTGCACAAGAATCTGTGGCCAAGTTGCATTTTAAATACTGTAATCGGTTCTAATCTAATGGTGCAGAGAAAGGCGATAGGGCTGATCTGTAATTTTACAGGGGAACAAAGTAGTCAACAAATGAAGAAAGCAGCTGAATGAAGTGTTCAGCAAAGAAATAGAATCTATGGGAAATGTGGCACGCCGGCGCAGCTCAGCCAATTTCTTGATAGCTGTCTGAGTAACTGTGCTAATGCTTGAAGAAGTGCAAGAATTGGAGTCCCAGAGCACCTTCTCCATACACCAGCATTTATTTATTTTGTTTGTTCATGGGACATGGACATCGCAGGCTGTGTCAACCACATTGCTCTGGGTCTGGCGTCACATGTAGGACAGACCAGGTAAGGATGACAGATTTCCTTTCCTTTTTTTTTATAAATGTTTTTTATTGAGTTTTCATATTTTATATATGACAAATTACAAATTATTAGAGAGAAAAAAAGAAAACACAAAAATTTAACATGTATATTTACAGGTAAGCATCTTCATAACAACAATTGTGGCCGCCCCCTTTAGCCGGCATACATATTTTACATTCCCCAATATGTCCGAGGCACATGTTTATAGGCATTTAATTATAGTTTGGTTTTGGGCCTTAGCTTACCATCAAACCCCCATAACGAACCCGTAACCCCCCCCCCCCCCCCCCCCCCCCCACCCCCACCCTGGCTACCTTCTCCCGATTCCCGTCCATTTTCCCCTGATTCTTGGCCACCCGACTATTCTTCCTCTTGTACGTTGGCCACAAACAGGTCCCGGAACAATTGCATGAATGGCTCCCACGTTCTATGGAAGCCGTCGTCTGACCCTCGGATGGCGAATTTGATTTTCTCCATTTGGAGAGATTCCGAGAGGTCGGACAGCCAGTCTGCAGCTCTGGGCGGTGCTGCTGACCGCCAGCCAAACAGGATTCTACGGCGGGCGATCAGGGAGGCAAAGGCAAGGGCGTACGCCCTCCTCCGCAGGAATAGATCTGGCTGGTCTGAAACCCCGAAGACCTCCACTATCGGGCATGGCTCCACCCTCACCCCCACCACTTTGGACATAGCCTCGAAGAAGGCTGTCCAGAACTCCACAAGTCTGGGGCAAGACCAGAACATGTGGGCGTGGTTGGCCGGGCCTCTTTGGCACCGTTCACATCTGTCCTCCACCTCCGGGAAGAACCTACTCATACGGTTTCTCGTTAAGTGGGCTCTATGTACCACTTTTAGTTGCGTCAGGCTGAGCCTTGCGCACGTGGAGGTGGAGTTGACCCTATGCAGTGCTTCGCTCCAGAGTCCCCACCCTATCTCCATCCCCAGGTCGTCCTCCCATTTCCTTCTTGTTGCGTCCAGTACGGTGTCGTCCCTTTCTACCAGTCGGTCATACATGTCGCTGCAGTTCCCTTTCTCTAGGATACTTGCGTCCAGTAGGTCTTCCAGTAGTGTCTGTCGTGGCGGTTGTGGGTATGTCCTTGTCTCCTTTCGTAGGAAGTTTTTGAGCTGCAGGTACCGTAGCTCGTTCCCCCCAGCTAGCTGAAATTTCTCTGTCAGTTCATCCAGTGTTGCGATCCTGTCATCCGTGTATAGGTCCCTGACTGTCAGTGTCCCCCCCCGTCCTGCCTCCACCTTTTGAAGGTGGCGTCAGTCAGTGCTGGTGTGAACCTGTGGTTGTTGCAGATGGGAGCCTTGTCCGACATTTTGGTCAGGCCAAATTGCTGCCGTAGTTGGTTCCAGGATTGGAGGGTGGCTGTCACCACTGGGCTGCTGGAGTGTTTTTTGGATGGGGATGGAAGTGCTGCCGTGGCGAGGGCCCGGAGGGAGGTCCCCATGCAGGAGGCCTCCTCCGCACGCACCCACTCGGCTTCTGGCTCCTGGATCCATCCCCTTACTCGCTCGGCTGTTGCCGCCCAGTGGTAGAATTGTAGATTTGGGAGGGCTAGCCCTCCCCCTGGATTTTGTTTTTTGTAGGACCTTCTTTGGGATCCTAGCATTTTTACCCCCCCATACGAACGCCATGATAAGTTTGTCCAGCGTTTTGAAAAAGGCCTTGGGGATGTAGATCGGAATGGATCTAAACAGGAAGAGGAACCTGGGCAGTACGTTCATTTTGATCGTCTGGACTCTCCCCGCAAGGGAGAGCGGGAGTGTGTTCCATCTTTGCAGGTCCTTTTTAATTTCCTCCGTCAGGCTGGTGAGGTTCCATTTGTGGATCCCTTTCCAGTCATGGGCTATTTGGATCCCCAGGTAGTGGAATTTGTGTCGGGCTTGTTTGAACGGCAGCCCCTTTAGTGCTGCCCCCCCCCATTGCGGGTGTACTGGGATGATCTCACTTTTGCTCATGTTGAGTTTGTAGCCCGAGAAGGCTCCAAACTCTTTCAGGAGCACGATGATTCCGTCCATGCTGCTTTGTGGGTCCGAGATATAGAGGAGCAGATCATCCGCATAGAGTGAGACTCTGTGCTCTCTACCTCCCCTTCGGATCCCCCTCCAATTTTTTGCTACCCTGAGCGCGATTGCTAGCAGTTCGATTGCTAGTGCGAACAGCAACGGGGACAGTGGGCATCCTTGTCTGGTGCCCCTGTGCAGCTGGAAGTATTGGGAGTTGGTATTGTTGGTCCGTACACTCGCCATGGGAGCGTTGTATAGGAGCTTTACCCAAGCGGTGAACCCTGTTCCAAGCCCGAACCGCTCCAGTACCTCTATGAGGTATTTCCATTCGACTCTGTCCAAGGCCTTTTCTGTGTCCAGGGAGACGATCACCTCTTGTGTTCTCTCCCCGGAGGGGGTCATTATCACGTTCAGCAGGCGCCTGATGTTCACGGTAAGCTGTCTACCTTTGACGAAGCCCGTCTGGTCCTCTGTGACCACCTCAGGATACAGTCTTCTAGCCTTTTGGCTAGGATTTTGGCCAGTATTTTGGCGTCTGCGTTCAGCAGAGATATGGGTCTGTATGACCCACATTCCGTTGGGTCTTTGTCTTTCTTAGGTATCAGCGAGATTGAGGCCTGTGCTAACGTGGGTGGCAGTGTGCCCCTAGCTAGCGAGTCTGTGAACATCTCCCGCAGGTGCAGGGCCAGCGCTGTCGCGAATTTTTTGTAGAAGTCCGCCTGGAATCCGTCCGGTCCCGGCGCCTTCCCCGTCTGCATGGAGCTAATGCTGTCCATGATCTCTCCCAGTGCTAGTGGTGCTTCCAGATCCTGTTTTCTGCCCTCTCCCATGACTGGTATGTCCAGTCCATCAAGAAACCGGTTCATCCCAGCCTTCCCCGTTGGGGGCTCTGAGGTGTACAGCTCTTGGTAGAAGGCCTTGAAGGTTTCGTTAATCCTCTCTGGTTCTGTTTCCAACGTGCCTCTGGTACCTCTGATTTGTGCAATTTCTCTGCTGGCTGCCTGCTTTCTCAGCTGGTGTGCCAACAGGCGGCTGGCTTTGTCTCCGTGTTCGTACAGGGCCCCGCGTGCCTGGCGGAGTTGGTGTACTGCTTTCCTGGTGGAGAGTAGGTCAAAGTTCCTTTGTAATTCTTTTCTCTCCGCCAGGAGCTCTACGGTAGGGGCCTCGGAGTATTTACGGTCTACCTCCAGTATGGAGTCGACCAGCTCAGATTTCCTTTCCTAAAGGACATCAGTGAACCAGATGGGTTTTTACAACAATCTGCAATAGTTTCATGGTTATCATTAGACTTTTAATTCCAGATTTTTATTGAATTCATATTTCACCATCTCCAGTGGTGGGATTTGAATCTGCCACCGGAACCTGCACTGACCATCTGAAAGAGCACCCTACCTAGGCCCATTCCCCTCTCCTATCCCTGTAACCCCAGCTGACCTTTGGAGACTAAGGGGCAATTTAGCATGCCCAATCCACCTAGCCTGCACAACTTTGGACTGTGGGAAGAAACCAGAGCACCCAGAGGAAACTCACGCAGATACGGGGAGACTCCACACAGACAGTCGCTCAAAGTCAAAATCTAGTCTGGCCCCTGGTGCAGTGAGGCAGTAGTGCTAACAACTGTGCCATCGAGCCTCCCAGTTTAACTGTTTTTCTATTTCCTACAAATGGCTAAATAAAGGGCCAGTTGGGAACACTTTATTAATTTGAAATTTTAATCACCAGAAGTTGATTTGAAGCACAAGATTAACATACTTTGCTTTATTGCTTACTGCTGCATTTTAGTGAATTGGATTACGTGCTAGCCTGTATTATCCAAAACAGAGAACGATTTGTATTTATATAGCAACTTTCGCAAGGTTGTGATTTCCCAAAGCGTTTTTCAGCCAGTGAAGTACTTTTGAAATGTATAACTGCTATAATGTAGCAAATGTGGTAGCCAATTTGCATGCAGCAAAATTCCATAAACATTAATGTGGTAAATGACCATATCATCCAGTTTAATGATGGTGAGGGATAAATATGGGTAAGGAGAAGAGTTGCTATTTTTTGTTTGAATTTTTTTGAGAAATGCTAGTACATTAATGGGAATGCAAATTGCACGGGGAATGGAATATGAAAGTAGGGCAGTTTTATTGCAGCTGGTGAGGCCACATCTGGAGCACTATCTGCAGCTTTGATCTCCATATTTATAAAATATATATTTCCTCTTGTTGGGGCACAGTTTAAAAAATAAAAGGTCTCTCTTTTAATCTTTTAAAATGGAGATGAGGAGAATTACTTTATTTCAGGGGATTGTTAATCTGATTGTCTTCCCTGAAAAACTGGAGGTTGGGCCGGTGAAGATTGGGTTATTGGCTGAATTAGATAGATTTTTGATAGACAAGCAAGTAGAGGGTTATGTGAGACACAGTTGAGACCGCAGTCAGATCAGCCATGATTGTATCGAATAGTGGATATGCCTGAAGAGCCAAATGGCCTGCTCTTAAGTCCCAATTAAGAAATATACTCCTGGTATCCACCTTATCAAGTTCTCTTAGGTGTTTCAATAAAATCACCTCATGTTCGTCTGAACTCCAATGCGTATAGGCCCACCCTGTTCAACCTTTCTTCATGGAATACACCCTTTATCCCAGGAATGAGTCAAGTGAACCTTCTCTGAATTTTTTCTAAAAATATCCTCTTCCTATGTTAAAAGCACAATATAAATAGAAGTTGTTGTCAAATAGTGCCGTGGGATCTTTTGCATCTATCTGAGCAGTTTTAATATTCCATCTCCAGCAGTGTATTACTCCCATGTTGTTGCACTTCCTCTCTCTATTTTAATTTGCTCTTGATCCCATTAAGGTATTGATTTATTTTTTCTGTACTTCCTTGCTGCAAGAGATGTAACAATTGTGATGTTTCTGAAGGCCTGCAAGCATAATTTGAACATTTGTGTGCAATGTACAAAATGCAGCTGATGTCTTTTAAGATATTCCTTGTGCACAGAACCTATTTACATTCTTATCATGTGCCACATTGTGTTGCTTTCCCCACTGCAAATAAAGATTGTGTTAGATTTAGACTTAACTTTATTTGTTTATTTTATCTTACCATGCAGTGAAAACTGACAGAACAAAAAACACTCTACTCTTTGCGGGCTCAAACAAGGTGATGTGAAATGAGTTTGGGTATTCTCAACTCAGTCTAATGAGGTCCCTGGATGTGGTAATACATTAAAGACACTAAATGCATTCATGTTATTAGAACATAGAACAGTACAGCACAGAATAGGCCCTTCGGCCCTCAATGTTGTGCCGAGCAATGATCACCCTACTCAAACCCACGTATCCACCCTATACCCACAACCCAACAACCCCCCACCCCTTAACCTTACTTTTTAGGACACTACGGGCAATTTAGCATGGCCAATCCACCTAACCCGCACATCTTTGGACTTATTGTTGTTATTTTACTTGTCGAGTTGAAACATTCTGTTTTCTTTCATTTATTTCTAACTTGCATTTTCAGGGAGCTGGTAAAGAACGTTTATGGTTGAATTCTGGCATCTTCACAATTGGGAAAATGTCACAAGCATCTGGAGGTTTTCTTCTTCCTTTGGGCCCTTTGATGGGACAAAAACGGGTTTCTCCAGCTCAAACAGAGAGCAAAAAATTCGAAGTCTTCTCAGAGTCAAGTAAGGAGTCACAAGACAAAGTTTTTACCTTACTGATAGCCTATTTGAAATTGAAACTCTTTGACCAAAGTAGATAGTCAGTACATTCTAAAAGTAAATATGTTTATATGTAAATATAAGTGCACATCATTTTATTTATTTTAGATGGCCGTGGCCCTTCAGAAGAGCTTGAGAATTTTGACTAAATACCCAGATTTTATAAGATTTTCTCAAATGTGTGGCATTTATTAAGTTCTATTTTTTCTTTATTCTTTCATGGGATGTGAGCATCACTATTGCACATCCCAAATTGCTCTTGAACTGAGTGGCTTGCTAGGCCATTTCCAGAGGGTATTTCAGAGTCAGCCAAATTCTGTGGGTTTCCAGCCAGACCAGCTAAAGGGTGGCCGATTTCCTTCCCTAAAGGACATTAGTGAACCAGATGGGTTTTTACGACAATCAACAATACTTCATGGTTACCAGTATTGAAAATTTAAAGTCCACCAAAAGCCATGTTCCCCAGAGCATTACCCTGAGCTTCCAGCGACATTACCATTATGCCATCACCTTCCCAATTCAGTTTACTCACCTAGATATTGTTTTCTATCTAAAATTTCACCTGCCACTAGAAGTAAACTGAGGCAGATGTTATACAGCAGCCATAATAATAATTATAATAATCTTTATTATTGTCACAAGTAGGCTTATATGTGAAAAGTCCCTTGTCATCCCTAGGCGCCTGTTCGGGTACACTGAGGGAGAATTCATATTGTTCAAATTACCTAACAGCGCGTCTTTCAGGCCTTTGCGGGAGGAAACCGGAGCACCTGGAGGAAACCCATGCAGCCACTGGAAGAACGTGCAGACTCCACACAGACAGTGGCCCAAGCCAGGAAAGGAACCTGGGACCGTGGCGCTGTGAAGCAACAGTGCTAATCACTGTGCTACCGTGCTGCCCGTCCCTGCATTTCAAGTACTCACTTCTGGGGCGACATTCTCCGACCCCCAGCAGGGTCGGAGATTCGCCCGGGGCTGCCGGAAATCCCGCCCCCGCCGTGGCAGAAATTGGCGGGGGCGGGAAACGCGCCGAACGAGCGGCGAGCCCCCTGGGCCGAAGTCCCGCCGCTGCGAAGCCTCTCCTGCTGCCGAGGTTTGAACCACCTCTGGTGGCGGCGGCGCAAGCGAGCCCCCTGGGTCCTGAGCCCCCGCGGGGCGATCGGACCCACGGTGGCCGGCGATCGGCGGGCGGGCCAGTGCCGTGGGGGCACTCTTTCCCTTCCGCCGCCACCACGGCCTCCACCATGGTGGACGCGGAAGAGAATCCCCCAGTGCGCATGCGCCGGTGGTGACGTCACAACCGGCACATGCGCGAACCGGCGAAGGCCTTTCGGCCAGCCCGGGCGGCGGGCGTCAAAGGCCGCTGGTGCCGGTTTTGGCGGCAGTCGGCGTGGTGCCAGCCGCTCCGGCGCGGGCCTAGCCCCTCAATGCCCGATGCCGGAGTGGTTGGCGCCACTCCGCTACGCCGGGAGCCCCACCCGCCGGGTAAGGGAGAATCCCGCCCCTGGTTACTAAAGCATAAAGGAAAGTTCCAAAGTCTCAAGACTGTGCAGAGACGGTCCTTAAGGCTCTGGTGCTAGAGAACTTTGAGGTTTTTTTCCACTTAAGGGGCAATTTAGCATGACAAATCCACCTACCCTGCACACCTTTGGGTTGTGGGGGTTAAATCCACACATATACAGGGAGAATGTGCAAACTCCACATGGACAGTGACCCAGGAGCCGGAATTGAACCGGGTCCTCAGTGCTGTGAGGTAGCAGTGCTAATCACTGTGCCGCCCCTATTATATATATATTATTTTAAAAGTTTTTTATTTAGCTTTGATATACAAACAAATATAAATATGAACGAACATTGGGAGTTAAACAAGGGAATATATAAGTAAAATTAGAACTTTACACCAAGATCGGTTTTGAGGGCAGCACGGTGGCCTAGTGGTTAGCACAGCTGCCTCACGGCGCTGAGGTCCCAGGTTCGATCCCGGCTCTGGGTCACTGTCCGTGTGGAGTTTGCACATTCTCTCCGTGTCTGCGTGGGTTTCACCCCCACAATCCAAAAATGTGCAGAGTAGGTGGATTGGCCACACTAAATTGCCCCCTTAATTGGAAAAAATAATTGGATAATCTAAATTAAAAAAAAATTTTTTTTTTTAAAAGATCGGTTTTGACTATTTACATATACATCATAGTTACCCCATCCTTTTCTTTTATTCCTTCTTTACAGTGTTTGCCGTGGTGATTGTGGTCCCCTAAGTTTCGCACACTACTGGTCTTCCTTTTTTCTTTTCTTCCCTTTGGTTCAGGTTTCTCTTTGCTTTTCTTCCCTTTGGTTCTTCCCTTTGGTTCATCTAAAGAGCTGGTCATTGACTTCAGGAAGCAAAGTACTGCACACACCCCTGTCTGCATCAACAGGGCCGAGGTGGAGATGATTAACAGCTTCAAATTCCTAGGGGTGCATATCACCAAAAATCTGTCCTGGTCCACCCACGTCGACGCTATCACCAAGAAAGCACAACAGCGCCTATACATCCTCTGGAAATAAGGAAATTCGGTATGTCCACACTGACTGTTACCAACTTTTATAGGTGCACCATAGAAAGCATCCTATCTGGCTGCATCACAGCCGGGTATGACAACTGCTTGGCCCAAGACCGCAAGAAACTTCACACAGTCGTGAACACAGCCCAGTCCATCACACGAACCTGCCTCCCATTCATTGACTCCTGTTCTTTGGCTTCCTAGTTGTTGGCTACAAACAGGTCTTGGAAAAAGAAATGAATGGCTCCCACGTTTTGTGGAAGCCTTCTTCCGACCCTTGGATTGCAAATTTAATTTTCTCCATTTGGAGAAATTCCGATAGGTCGAACCGCTAGTCTGCAGCTTCGGGTGGTGCTGCTGACAGCCAGCCGACCAGGATTCTCCGGCGGGCAATTAGGGAGGCAAAGGCAAGGGCGTCGGTCCCCATCCCCATGAAGAGATCTGGTTGTTCTGATACCCCGAAGATTGCCACTCCCGGGCATGGCTCCACCCTCATCCCCACCAATTTGGACATTGCCTCAAAGAAGGCTGTCTAGACTCAGCAAGTCTGGGGCAAGACCAGAACTTGTGGGCTTGGTTGGCCGGGCCTCCTTGGCACCGTTTGCATTTGTCCTCCACCTTCAGGAAGAACCTGCTCATACGGGTTCTGGCTAAGTGGGCCGTGCATTAGGCTTAGTCTTGCGCATGTGGAGGTGGAGTTGATCCTGTGCAGTGCTTCGCTCCAGAGTCCCCACCCTATTTCAGACCTAAGTCTTCCTCCCACTTCTCCCTTGTCTTGTCCAGTTGGGTGTTAGCTCCCGTTAGCAAAATAGTTCCCTTTCCCTAAGATGTCCGTGTCCAGCAGATCCTCTAGTAGTGACTGTCATGGTGGTCGTGGGTATGTCCTTTTTTCTTTTCGTAGGAAGTTTTTGAGTTAGATACCCAAGTAATGACCCCCAGTCAGCTGGAATCTTTCTGTCAGCTCTTCGAGCATTGGTAACCTGTTGTTGGTGTGAAAGTCTCCAACTTTTGAAGGAGGCGTCCATGGTCGCGTTGGCTCCATGACTGGAGTGTTGCTACCACCACTGGGCTCATTGAATATTTATTAGTTGGGGATGGGCGTGCTGCCCTGGCTAGGGCCCGGAGAGAGGTTCCTCTGCAGGAGCATACCCCCATGAGAACATACTCAGCTTCTGGCTCCTATATCCATCCCTTTACTTTCTCTCTCTCTGGTAATATTGTAGGTTTGGGAGGGCTAGGCACCACCCCCACCCACGCACGCATAGGAACCTGGGCAGTACGTTCATTTTGATCGTCTGCACCCTTCCCGCTAGGGAGAATGGGAGAGTGTTCCATCTCTGCAGGTCCTTTTAAACTTCCTCAGTCAGGCTGGTCAGGTTCCACGTGCGTATTCCTGTCCAGTCATGAGCGATTTGGATCCCCAGGTAGCGAAATTTGTTTCGGGCCTGTTTAAATGGCAGCCCCTCCAGCTCTGCAGCTCCCCTTAGCGGGTTCACCGGGAAGATCTCGCTTTTGCTCAGGTTAAGTTTGTAACCAGAGAAGTCTCCAAACTCTTTCAAGAGCGCCATTATTCCCTCCATGCTGCTTCGTGGATCCGAGATGTAGAGGAGCAGGTCGTCTGCATAGAGCGAGACTCTGTGCTCTCTGCCTCCTCTCCGGATCCCTTTCCAATTCTTTGCCACCCTGAGTGGCTCGATCGCAAGGGCGAACAGCAGGAGGAACGACGGGAATCCCTGTCTTGTGCCCATATACAGCTGGAAGAACTTAGAGCTGGTGGTGTTTGTCCGTACGCTCGCCGTGGGAGCATTGTACAGGGTTTTCACCCAGGCGGTGAACCCTGTTCCAAGCCCGAACCGCTGCAGTACCTCAATGTGGTACTTCCATTCGACTCTGTCAAAGGCATTTTCAGCGTTCAGTGAGACGATCACTTCGGATGTTCTCTCCCCAGATGGGGTCATGATCACATTCAGCAGGCGGCTGATGTTTGAAGTTAGCTGTCTACCCGTGACAAAGCTCATCTGGTATTCTGCAACCACCTCTTGGCCAGTATTTTGGCTAGGATCTTGGCCAGTATTTTTGTGTCAACGCTTAGTAGGGAGATGTGTCTGTAGGAACCGCATTCTGTTGGGTCTTTGTCTTTTTTAGGTATCAATGAGATTGAGGTTTGTATGCAGTAGGGCCCTTACCAGCGAGTCTGTGAACATTTCCCGCAGGTGCGGGGCCAGTGCTGTCGCAAATCTTTTGTAGAAGTCTGTTGGGAACCGTCTGGTCCTGGCGCCTTCCCTGCCTGCATGGAACTAATACTGTCTATGACCTCTCTCAGTTCTAGCAATGCTTCCAGGCCCTGTTTCTTGTCCTCCCCCACAACTGGCATGTCCAGTCCATCAAGAAACGACTTCATCCCCGAGACCCCTGCTGGGGCTCTAAGGTATACAGTCCCTGGTAGAAGGTCTCGAAGGCCTTGTCGACCTTGTCCGGTTCTGCTACAAATTTGCCTCTACTGTCCCTGATTTGTGCTATTTCCCTCGTGGCTGCCTGCTTTCTCAGCTGTTGAGGCAGCAGCCTGCTAGCCTTGCCTTCGTGTTTGTACAGAGTCCCCTGTGCTGGCGGAGTTGGGAGAGGGAAGAGAGGGTAGCTAGGCAACAGCTAGTTGATTCCATATTCCTTTCCTTGTGGAGAGCAGATCAAAGTCCATCTGTAGCTTTTTCCTTTCCGACATGAGCTCAATGGTCGGGGCCTTGCAGTATTAAACATAGAACATAGAACAGGCCCTTCGGCCCATGATGTTGTGCCGAACCTTTATCATAGAATTTACAGTGCAGAAGGAGGACATTTGGCCCATCATGTCTCCACCGGCTCTTGGAAAGAGCCTACCCAAGGTCAACACCTCCACCCTATCCCCATAACCCAATAACCCCACCCAACACTAAGGGCAATTTTGGACACTATGGGCAATTTAGCATGTTCAATCAATCTAACCACATCTTTGGTCTGTGGGAGGAAACCGGAGCACCCGGAGGAAACCCACGCACACATGGGGAGGATGTGCAGACTCCGCACAGACAGTGACCCAAGCCGGAATCGAACCTGGGACCCTGGAGCTGTGAAGCAATTGTGCTATCCACAATGCTACCGTGCTGCCTTTAAGAACAAATTAATCTACACTCCATCATTCTACCGTAATCCATGTACCTATCCAATAGCCGCTTGAAGGTCCCTAATGTTTCCGACTCAGCTACTTACACAGGCAGTGCATTCCATGCCCCCACTACTCTCTGGGTAAAGAACCTACCTCTGACATGTATTGCTGGTCTACCTCCAGTATGGAATCAACTAGCTGTTGCCTAGCCACCCTCTCTTCCCTCTCCCTTCATGATTTAAAGCGATAATTTCTCCCTTGATCATAGCCTTCAACACCTCCCAGAATCTGAAGGGTGGGTGAGAACCCCATTCTGGTTGTTAGTAATGTACTTGTCTATGGCATGGGACAGTCGGCCAGGAGGGCCATGTCCAACCTCCAACCTCATATCCATATAACGTGGAGTGTGGTCGGAGATTACGATCGGGGAGTATTCCGCCCCTTGCCATCCCTGGAAGCACAGATTTTCCCACTACAAAGAAGTCGATCTATGAATAGACGTTATGTACTTGGGAGAAGAAGGAGAACTCTTTCTACCTTGGGTGGGTGAACTGCCATGGGTCCTCCGCCCCCATCTGTTCCATAAATAGGTTGAATTCTTTTGCCATGTTGGAGGTCTTTCCCGTTTTGGGATTCAACCTGTCTGTCCATGGGTCTTTCTCCCCCCCCCCCCCCCCCCCCCCCCCCCCCCCCCCCCCCCCCCCCCCCCCCCGCCCCCCAATGTTCAGTCGGTGCGTCTCTATGTTGGGGATTTCTACCATGGCCTTCTTTATAAACTGTGTGTCATACCAGTTGGGAGAGTACACGTTAACGAGGACTACCGGTGATCTGTCTAGAGCACTGCTGACCATGACGCACCGTCTCCCTCCCCCTAGTTGATTCCACACTGGAGGTAGACTGGCAATACTCAAAGGCCCCGACCATAGAGCTCATGTTGGAAAGGAAAAAGCTACAGATGCCCTCTTTCCTGTCTCTTCTCAACTCCCCTTCCACCCCACTGTAGCAGGAATGGTAGGTCCGCCCAATCCAGCCCGCAATCAGTCCTTCTCCCTCAGGTGCGTCTCTTGGAGGAAGACTATGTCGACTTTCATGTTTCACAGGTGGATGAAGACTTTTTTTTTTGGACTGGGCTGTTAAGTCCCCTAACATTCCAGGTGACTATCCTGATGGGAGTTTTTGTCCCCCCACTTTTTTTACCTGGTCTGACGTGTCCCGCGGTCACTGTTCTCCCCATGAGACCAGGCCCTTGTGCTCAAAGGGTTTCCCTTTGTCTAGGGGGCATCCAACATGGCCACCAACTGTGCCTTTGCCATGTGGATGAGCCCCTGCACTCTGGGGTTTCCCTTTGTCCAGGGACCTTCCCAAGTGGTTGTTAGCAGCGCTATTTTGTTCCAAGTCGTCATATGGGCTTGTTTTAGCCAGTCTAATGCTCACCATCCTTCTTCCCCTATTTCTCTCTTACGATGCCCTCTTTCCTGTCTCTTCTCACCCCCCCCCCCCCCCCCCCCACCCCACCTCCAGCCAGGCGTCTTCCCCCCTGCTGATGACGCACCACGGCCTCTTTCTTCCTCATGAATTCCAGTGCTAACTACTTCACTAGTGCCTCCCCCCTCCCGGGAGTTGTTGCACTCCCTCCCGTTGCAGATCTCTGGGCTCCCTGTCCACCATTTCCTCCACCTTACCTATGCTTGGCTGTACTTAGATCATCCTTCCCTCTCTTGCTGCTCTCGTGTCCAAAAAGAGGCAGTGTTCGTCCATGTAAAGCAGTCGCTGTGGCAATGGTCTAGTGTTGGCTGTACAGACTGTAAAAGGGAGAGAGCTTTATTTTGTTAAAACATTGTGTTATCAAAGTCTCTCTGCAGGCTTTTCATCGTTGCCCCTGCTGCTGCTTCTCCAGACCGTTTTCTGCGATGAACGTGTCGGCGTCCGCAGGGACTGTGAAAAAATGTTCCCTGTCTTGATACATGACCCAGAGCTTGGCTGAGTACAACATTCTGAATCATGTGCCATTTCTGTACAGCACAGTCTTCGCTTTGTAAAATTTGGCCTGGTGCTTGGCCAGATCAGCCCCAATGTCCTGGTAAATTCGGATCTTGTGACCATCCCAGCTGCAATTTTTTTTACTGCCTTGTCCAGCGCAGGATTCTCTCCCCGTCCTGGTACTGGTGCATTTTTGCAATTATCCCCCTCGGCTGTTCCTCGGTTTTGGGCTTTGGTTGGAGGGGTTGGTGTGCTCTGTCGATTTCTGTTGGGTTGGGGAAGCTATCCCTTCCCACAGGGTTACCCAATATTTGGGCCACATAGTCTGTGGGGTTCCTACCTTTGATCCCCTCTGGCAAGCCCACGATTCGCAGGTTCTGCCGTCTCAACCGCTTCCCTTGATCCTCAACCTTTCCTCTCGGGTTGCTTTGTGTCGTGACCAGCCTTGCCACCTCCTTTTGCAAGGCGATGATCCGGTCGCTCCGGTTTGTTCGGCCCTTTCCAGATCTTTAATCACTTTTCAGCTTTGTCCAGGGCCACCTGCATGTTCGCCAGAGCTTCGGCCACCCTTCACTGCAGCTTGTATGTCCAATTTTCTCTCATTTCAGTGTTCCTTCAACACTCTTGAGAGAAACATCCTCCACCCATCCCCTGGTTGGGTTGGGGGGTGAGCTTCTTGTGCGGCGGCGGGTCAGTTCCTCTCGCTCTGGCGAAGTCCGTGTTTTGTCGGCTCGGCCGTTTGCTGTCTATCCAGGCTCTTCCCACTCCTGGTCTCCACCCGTCCTCTGGACTGGCTGTTATTTGCCATCTTTCCTTCTTTCTTCGTTTTGTTAGTGGTGTGGGGATGATTTGCTTCATTTGCAGCCGTTGTTCAGACAAAAACTGCCTATTTTTCAGGTTTGCTGGGAGGAGAGCCACCTGATACGTGACTTCTCAGCACGTCCCAGTCACCGGAAGCATAGATTTAAAAAAAATATTTTTATTCACCATATTTTCATAATTTGCACCATTCAAAAGAAAAACAAGAACAACCCCAACAAAATATAAAAAGAAACAGTCACACCTAACCTAAGAACCACCTCCCTGCCGATTCTCCACCCCCCCCCAAAAAAAACAGGCAACGATAACCAACTCCCGAAAGTGCATAATGAACAAACAATTGTAGAATCCCTTCTTCGCCCCCCTCAGCTCAAACGTCACCTTCTCCAGGGTCAAAGATTCCAGCAGGTCCCCCGAGGCACAGGGTGGAGAGACTGACCTCCACCCCAACAAGATCTGCCTAGGAACGATGAGCAAGGCGAAGGCTAAAACATCTGCCCCCACTCCCGCTTGCAACTCTGGCCGGTCCAATGCCCTATATCTGGCTTCTAGGGGACTGGACTTGCATTCATATGCAAGAACTGCAAGATTGTGCTAAATACCGTACTCCAAAACGTTTTCAGCTTCGGGCAGGACCAAAACATATGCAGGTGGTTTGTGGGGCCCCTCCCACAATGCTCACAAACATCCTCCACCCCCTCGAATAGCCTGCTCATCCTTGATTTTGTGAAGTGCGCCCTATGTACAATTTTCAGCTGAATCGGCCCTAACGTTGCACATGACGTCAAGGCATTCGCCCTCCACAGCACCTCACACTATAATCCCTCTTCCATCGCACCCCCCCAAACCCCAATTTATCTTAATCCCATCCATGGACAGACACCCTGTCCTCCTCCAGGATCCTCCCGTAGATTGCCAAAGCAACCACCCTCTCCAGCCCTCCCACTGAGAGAGCCCCACCCATTTGAACGAGGAGACCAGCTTGTCCCCCCCTCACTATCCCCTTCCACAGCCCCGAGCTCCTTAGCCGATGGCCAGGGGCTCTATAGCCAATGTAAAAAACATGGGGGACATAGGGCATCCCTGCCTCATACCCCGGTGCAGTGCAAAGTTCCCCAGATTCACACTGATGGTGCAAACACTCGCCATTGGTTCCTTATACAGCAGCCGCACCACGCCACAAACCTCGGCCCTATTCCAAATCTATTCAATACCGGCATCAAGTAACCACACTCAACCCGATCAAATACCTTCTCTGCGTCCAGTGCCACCACCACCTCCGCCTCCTTTCCCTCCACCGGAGACAGGATCATGTTCAGCAACCTTGTCATGTTTGAGAACAGCTGCTTCCCTTCACAAACCCTGCCTGATCCTCCCCAATCACCTTCGGCAGGCATCACTCCAACCTTGACGCCAGCACCCTTGCTCATATCTTGGCATTTACATTCAGTAGGGATAAGGATCTATATGACCCACACTCCACCGGATCCTTATCCTTCTTTAGCAGCAGTGAAATCGAAGCCTGCCCCATAATTTGCGACAATACCCCCGTGCCAATCGCATCCTCAAACATTCCCATCATCAGCGGTGCCAACTTATCCTTCAATTTCTTATAGAATTCAACTGGAAACCTGTCAGGGCCCGTCACCTTCCCTTCCTCCATTCTCCCAATCGCCTCCTGCTCCCCCACAGGCCTGGTCTATTCTCCTCACCCAGCCTCGGATACTCCCACCCGTCCAGGAACTCCCTCTTCCCCTGGTGGCTCTGACCTATTTGGATTCCTATAAAATTCCTCAAATACTTTATTGATCTGCTCTGGGGCCACCACCAGCTTCCCCATCTTATCCCGTACCTGAACTACCTCCCTCGCCGCCGCCTCCCTTCGGAGCTGGCCGACCAGCCTTCTCCCCATGTTTGTAGACCGCCCCCTCGCCCTTCTCAACTGGCACACCGCTTTCCCAGAGGCCTGGATCCTGTTCCCCCACGTACCTCCCATCCATCTCCAGAATCTCCTCTATTAGTGTTTGGCGTTCCTCTCTCTCCTCCTTGTCTACCTTGGCTTTGAACAAGATCACCTCCCCCCTCACTGCCTTTAGAGCCTCCCAAACAACTGATGGCAAAACCTCCCCACATATTCATCGATCACCTTCCCAATCTTATCACAAAAGCTCCAGTCCGCTAACAACCCCAAGTTCATTCTCTGCCCCAGCCTCTGGGCCATCCCATTCTCCAGAACACATCCTACCAATGTGGAGCATGGTCCTCCGACTTCCTAACCCCAGCCAATAGCGCCTTTCCCACCATGAAGCAGTCTATTCTCAAGTACATCTTGTGTACCGGGGAGAAAAACAAACACTCCCGTTCCCTCGAGTGTAAGAACATCCACGGGTCCACTCCTCCCATTTCCCTCATGAGCCCAACCAGTGCCTTCGCCCTCCCTGACTGGGCCAGCGAGTGCAGCTGAGACCTGTCTACCCTCAGTTCCTGCACCATATTCCAACTCTTCTCTCTCTTCCCCCCCCGCCTCCCGCCCCACTATTAACCCATGGGGGTCCAAATCTGGAATGGCACCCAGCACCCTCTTCACAAACCCCACATCATCCCAGTTGGGGCAATATACACTCACCAATGCCATCAACCTCCCCTACTATCACATACCTGCCCCCTGGTCTGCCACCATCTTCATCTGAAACTTCACCCTTTTGTCCACCAATACCGCTAGCCCCCGAGCCCTGCTATCGAACCCTTCCATCCACTCCTTCATCGCAGCATCTCCATGTGCTTAGCAAACTGCCTCTCAAATTCTCCAGCCATCACCTCGGTCAGCGTTTCCACTGTGAGGGGAGCGGCCCCACCCAGAGATCCAGATCCAGCCTCCGCCATCTTTCCTGCTGTCGCACTGACCCACTCACTCGATGGCGAACTTCGCTTGCCCCCTTCTTCTCAACGGCTTTCTTCTGGGTCTTAGACATTCCCCACCTTTCTTATGCTTTTCTGCACCAGCTTATTCAAAAACTGACCCTGAAACCAGAATTAAAATCAAAAAGCCAGAGCCTCGAGCAGAAGCCACCCAACATGCGACTTCCACCTGCATATCACCACCAGATGTCCTATGTATTTTTAATTAATATTTTTTAACATGAAACTGGGCCATCCTTATACCCTTTTAGATCATGTCTTCCGTCAACCTGCCTTTAAAAATCCGTCTAACTGGCTGAGTGACCTCAATTAGCTCACATTCCTCCTAACGCGCAGCAATTTCATCCAACAGTACAGACTCCAGCAATTTATCTACCAATAACTGAAGGAATGCATTCTGGCCTATAGTTTGCTGTTTTATTGTAGTCTCTTTTGTTTTGAAGATGACATCATATTTGCCACTCTACAATTTTCCTTACCAAGAATTCTAGAAATTTATTGTCAGGCTTCTTTCGTAGCTTCCCTTGATCATCAGATGAATGCCATGAAGATTATGTAACGTTTCAGAAGACTTTACTTTTTGTTCTACACCCATTTCTGATGTGTGAAAATTGAAAGTACATCATTTGTATTCTACCATTCTTTATTCTACCGTGCTTTTGCCTATAAATTCGATGGCAAGTCAGTGCACCCACGCTATCTTGGAATAAATGTCTTTTTGATGAGATGTTAAACCTGGGCTCTATTTCCATCCCATAAAAAATCCCACACTACTACTTCAGGAATTCCTGCTGTTCTGGCTGATGTGTTTCACTCAATCAACATCGAATTTATCTCACATGTTTATGCAACATTACATTCCCTTATATGACAGCAGTGACTCCACCTCAAAGCCTATTAAATGGCATATTGTAACATATGGCCATGAAAGGCATTACCTAAGTGGAAATTCTTTCATTCTTGTTCAACGGGGTGAGGACTAGGAGCTTGTCAGGTATTTACTGAAGTAAAAGATAAAGATAATTTTAAGTTTTTTTTTCTTAGGTAAGGAAGAATCATTTCAAAAGACACTGGAATTGGCAATGACTTCGTCGGCTGAAGATAAAGTAAGTTTGATGAAAATAATTTAATGTAAAACAGTGTATTGAAAGTGACTTTGCCTGCCTCCATTGCACATAAGGATATGTTTTAAGAGACCCTGTCCCATCAGTGGACAGAGTCATACAAAATTTACCCCAGTAAGCAATACTCTATTCAGTTACTTAATTATTTCCCTTCCCCTTTTCTGGTCTCCCTTGTTTGTCAGTATTATGCCAGTAAGTGGTGGGTGACTTTTGTCCATGGTACTTGACCTGCTCTTTATCAAATGTTTCTCTTCTGCAACATCATCTGAAAGCGCAGTGTCAGGTTCCACATTTACTCTTGTCATGTACAAGTTTTACCTCTTCATCACCTCTCTTGATTTCTCTGTTGCCTCTGATTTTATTGCTGTTTTCCCAGCAACGGGTCTGCCTAGCAATTGGTAGAAACTCTACCTAGTAATAGCTGTAACAAGAATGCAGCAGGGCATGAAGGGATGCAAGCTGCCTAGCAACAGGCGTCATGCGTCTCTCTAGCAACAGGTAGAAATCTGCCTAGTGACAACAGTAGCCAGCATTCAAAAGAAATACTGAAATGTGATTTTAAAAGAAATGAGATGGAGGTTTCTAAGACGAATTATTTATATATATATATATATATATATATATATATAGTTGCCAGCGCCATCAGAAGCAGAGAGGCAGTTTACACCTAACAACCAGGGTGAGCCAGTCTGCATATACCCGCTTTTGCGGCCAGTCCCTATCTAATAGCCGGGAGCCTAGACTAGCATCCATGTCATAGAGTCAGAGTCATGTGGAAACATTCGTAAAGGCAGTTTAAATATCATCGCTGGACCAGGGAAAGACATTCACAGACTTGTTTTATAAGACCAAAAAATGTAGGAGCAGAAGTAGAACATAGAACACAGCACAGTACAGGCCCTTCGGCCCACGATGTTGTGCCAACCATTTATCCTAATTTAAGATCAACCTAACCGACACTCCTTCAATTTACTGCTGTCCATGTGCCTGTCCAAGAGTCGCTTAAATGTCCCTAATGACTCTGACTCCACCACCTCTGCTGGCGATGCATTCCATGTACCCACCACTCGACCCATCAAGTCTGCTCCACCATTCAATGATCATGGCTGATCTGATAATACTGTACTCTCCTGCCTTATCCCCAAAATCCATGATTCCTTTGCTGATTAAAATTCTGTCTATCCCAGCCTTGAACATACTTAAAGACCCAGCCTCGAGATCTCTCTGCATTCAGGAATACCACAGATTCACTACCCTCAGAGAAAATATTCCTGCTCATCTTGGTCTCAAATGGACAACCCGTTACTTTGAAATTATTCCCTCTGGCCCTGGACTCTTCTACAAGAGAAAACATCCTCTCAGCATCTACCCTGTCCAGTCCCCTGAGAATCCTATATGTCTCAATAAGGTCACCTCTCATTCTTTAAAATTTGAATGAGTACAGGCCCAATCTAATCAACCTCTCCTCATAAGAAAATCCCTCCATACCTGGGATTAACTTAGTGAACCTCCTTTTGACTGCCTCCAATGCCAGTATATCTTTCCTTAGATAAGGATACCAACACTGTTCACAGTATTCCAGATATTGTCTAACTAATCCATTGTACAATTTTAGCAGGACTTCCTTGTTTCTATACGCCCTTTGCCTTCCCGATTACCTGATGAACTTGCTGAACTTTTTGTGATTTATGCACGAGGACCCCCAATTCCCACTGTGCTACAATTTTCTGCAAACTTAGTCCATTTAAATCATATTCAGCTCCTTTATTCTCCTTATTTGGGATGAGATCCAATCACCACCTGTTACCAGGCAGAGTATGGCTTTCTGGCCAATCAAACATCTTTTACTTGGTGCCAAAAAGTCTGAGGCCTCCTTTTCAAACTAGCAGAGACTAAGTGTTGTCACCTGTAACTCCTGAATTCCTCACTCCTCTCTGCTGCTTGATTCAAAGGTACATGGCCATTAATCATCCATGAAACAAAAATGATAAAGGGGGAACAAACAGGAAGGGCCCTTACAACAGTTACATCCTGGGACACTCCAAGATCCCCAGTGTCTTCGAGGACCACGGGATGACTGGTTGGTTCTAGGGGGATAAGAGGTTCCTGCTGAGGTCCTGACTGATGACGCCAATGCGAAGGCCAGAGATCCAGGCGGAGCCCGATATAAAGAGGCCCAGAGGGCGGTATGGTAGCACAGTGGTTAACACTGTTGCTTCACAGCACCAGGGATCCGGTTTTGATTCCCTGCTTGGGTCACTGTGCGGCGTCTGCACATTCGCCCCGCGTCTGCATGGGTTTCCTCCGGTGTCCTCTCACAAATCCCAAAAGAGGTGCTTGTTAGGTGAATTGGACATTCTGAATTCTCCCTCAGTGTACCCGAACAGGTGCCGGAGTGTGGTGACTAGGGGATTTTAACAGTAACTTCATTGCATTGTTAATGTAAGCCTAGACTGTTCTGGTGCTTCCTTGCAGTACACCCCACAGAGGGTCTCCTGCCTTGTGATGGTTTGCTATGTACCCCACAATCTGGCACTACAGCGGGGCAAAATGCTGGAGGAGGAGCCGAACCAGGAGGGGCTGGAGGATGAGTCTGGGGAGGAGCCACAAGAGGTGCCGAATGGAAGACTGGTGGTGGCAAAGGTCCGGTATACCCAAAGAATCAGGGAGGCCCTCATCCTCGCCTGATTCTCATAGGATGAAGCTTTGTCTGATAGCTCAGCTAACCCCCCCTAATCCCTCCTTGTTCCCCACCTAATCCCTCCTTGTCCCCCCCCCCAACTACCCTGTTCCACCCACCAAGGGTCTATGTAACATCACTCAAAGTGGAGAGCAACAGGGAGTGGGGGTGGAGGCAGTTACTGGACTCCTGACTCCTGAAGGACTGTCTTATGGACTGAACTAATCTCTCAACGCATCTTCTCTGCTGTTGTAGCGCTATACTCTGATTCCGTCACCTGATGTCTCTGTATTTACATTGTGTATTTATCGTCAATCTTGTTTTTCATGCACGGAATGATCTACCCGGACTATATGCAGAACAATACTTTTCACACTACCTCGATACACGTGACAATAAATCTGAATCCATATTGATAGCAATATAAAGCTATATCCGCTCAATTTCACAAAACTACACAAACGCACGGTATCACCCTCTGAAGGTTCCTCAACAGAAACAGAGGAGAAACCTGAGAATGTTAAATCATGTCTAGAACTTTGTCATAGAAAAGCAGCAGCAAACACAGCCTGCAGCTGGGAAGTGCTCTCACAACTAAGAAGGCTAATTTCTCATGAGCAATAGCCTTCAGCTATGCTCGGAGTCAAAGGTAGTTCAAGTAACCTTCAGCATAGAACCAAGAGCAGAGCTCTGTCCTGGAAATGTTTGGTAGGACAAATGTGCATTAGCTGTCGTTGCCCTCCGTTATGGGTATCCATAATATTTCAAGATGCTTTGAAAACCTCACAAAATCCTCTGCTCCCTCCTGGAGGGCGATAAAGGAGGCAAAAGATTAAGATTTATTTTCTTAAACTCCCACACTTACTTCAACTCCAGACGTCAACTCCAGATTCTCACTCACTGCAGCGAGCAAGTTTTGAACTTCACAGCTCCAGGGTCCCAGGTTCGATTCCCGGCTTGGGTCACTGTCTGTGCAGAGTCTGCACGTTCTCTCCGTGTCTGTGTGGGTTTCCTCCGGATGTTCTGGTTTTCTCCTACAGTCCAAAGATGTGCAGGGTTGGTGGATTGGCCATGCTAAATTGCCCTTATTGTCCAGAAAAGTTGGGTTACGGGAATAGGGTGGAGGTGTGGGCTTGGGTAGGGTGCTCTCTCCGAGGGCCGGTGCAGACTCGATGGGCCGAATGGCCTCCTGCACTGTGGATTCTATGAATTCTACTACTCTATGATTCACCCAACGTCCACTGTTGGCACCCTTTTGGGTATTGAAACTTCAAGTGTTTTTGCCTGCTTAATCCAGGAATCCAGAAACCATAATCGCCTTATCGTTAGTTTAAATCAACAAACTGCAAAAAGACAGAAGAGTTGAATCTGAGACTTCATCACTTTTATATAGCTTAGTACCTCGTTGGATAAACTTGTGTCTTGAGGGCTCTTGATTAGAAACATAGAGAAAACTGGGGCTGATCAGCCAACTCAATAGCCTAATCCTTCTTTTCCCCATATCCTTTTGATCTCCTGCGCTCAAGTGCTATATTTAACTGCTTCTTGAAATCATACAACATTTTGGATATCACCTATTTAATCTATGTATTTCAGAATGCTACAGTCACAGAGGACAACAGATCACAGCCATCATTTAGCCCTCTAACATCCATACCATCAAAGGAAACTATGCAAAAAGAAAAACTTGATTATTTAACTGGATCAGGTAACTTAGTTGAGTGAAAAATGTTCGCTGTCATGGGATATTGAGAAATAGCAGCATATTATTCTGAAATAAATTAACATAATTTATCTCTGTACTAAATTGACTCACTTAGACCAGAAAGATTATTTTTGTCAGAAACAAAAATGGTTTAGAAGATAGGGTGTATTGCTGGGGAGATTGGGAGCCGATGAGGGAACTCCATTTTGAAATTAACCAATGCTGTATCCTGTATCTGAGAGTTTGATATTGCTAAGTTTTGAAAAAGGTTATAATTGTCCAATTCGTTCTAAGTTTATTGCACAACAGATAAGAAAATGTGTGTCATTTACTTTAAAACCTTCATTATGAGACCCCAGTGATTGTCAATAATTCTAATAAGTATTTCACATCTCTGGCTAATTAAATTTCAATTTTTAAAATGACCCGTCCTTAAAAGGCAGTTTTATACAAAAACTTCTTTGCTATTAGAATCCTGTCTCTGAATGGGCAGTGATTCTGTACAACACTATTTTCTATTGTACAAGTTTCAGATATCAGTCTGTAAGATGATACTTTTTGTATCCAGTATCAACCTCAAGAGATTTCAGGTACACTATGGTCTGATTCAAAATAAAGGTCCTTTTATGGTATTTGGTGATATTTATTAAAGATGAGTTGAAAATAGTACAGATTTATTTAGGAACTCAAAAGCTGTAATTATTTAATACTGTTCCAGATTTTTGATTGCTTTTCTGTTTTCTAAAACTTCTGTGAAGTGGAAATTAGAATTTTTGATCATTATGTTTGCTTATTGGATGATTTGTGGATGCAACTTAAAGGTTTTTCAGGCTTATATATTAATAACCTGAATATACAAACATAATTTCAAAGTTTGCAGATGTTGCAAAGCTTGGAAACGTAGTAAACAGTGAGGAGGGGAGGACATATAGACACATAATACGTTGCTCGATCAGGTGCGTGCCTGACCCAGAAGTGCATCAAATCATGCAAAAATATGTCGGCCATGTATCCCGACGTCGTCGTGCCCTCTTATATTTCGATTGGCGCACGTGCGCTCGAGTTGGTAGCAATCCATTGATAATCAGAAAGTCAAATTAAATTAATTAAATAATAGTTGACTGGGATTTTACATTGCTAGCTGCCTTTATGGTTGGCGGGCGGGCTGATTGGGTGGGCAACCTTTTATTTTTAAGCTGCAACCTCGATCCAGGACGGGATGAATTTCAGGGCTCAATTAGAGACTAGCACAGTGGGCTAAACAGCTGGCTTGTAATGCAGAACAAGGCAGCAGCGCGGGTTCAATTCCCGTACCGGCCTCCCTGAACAGGCGCCGGAATGTGGCGACTAGGGGTTTTTCATAGTAACTTTATTGAAGCCTATTTGTGACTAATAAGTGATTATTATTAAATAAAATTAACAAATCTATCTGGGAAATGAGGTCTGGAGCAGTTTTTCCACTGATATTTTTTACAGGTCTGCAGCCCCCTCAGCCAGCTCCACAGCAGCTGTACCGCTGAGGAAACACATTGGAACTGCCAGCCTGCACATTCCCTTTTCTTGGTGCCCGCCCTCTTTCCTGTCCAACCTGACAGCGCTCAGCCATTCACAGAGCGTGTTTCATGTCAGGCTAATTGGTCACCCAACGTGATATTGCGTTAACAACGTGACCACGTGCGGGAGTGTGTTTCACATCTGCTCCCGCACCATCTTCAGGAAATAGAGTAGTTACAGCATAGATGAAGGCCATTCGATATACTGTGTCAGGGCGAGTTCTATTCAAGAACAGCTTGGATATAAAATTGAAAACAGAAATGTAAATTTTAGTGCAGGAAGAATGAGAAGAGGCATTATGCACAAAATTGTACAATTTAAAACGGGTGCAGGAACTGAGAGACCCAGGAGTTTAGGTACACCAAGCTGAACAGGCTGTTGAAAAGGCTTTCAGGATATTTGGTTGTATGAGTCAAGTCATAGAGTACAGAAAAAATTAAATCTTTATAAAACATGGTTAGGCCCTCACTACAGTACCGTGGCCAATTCTGATGGACTACACTTTAGGAAACCTATCAGGACTTTAGAGAGGAGGCAGAGAAGCTTTACTAGAATGGTGTCAGTGATGATAAACTTCAGTTATGTACAGAGAGTAGAAAAGATGGTGTTGCTTTCCTTAGAGTCGAAGTGTGATACAGGTTCGAAATTCTGCAGGAATTTGATAGAATAAATAAGGAGTGACAGTGACAGAAGGGTCAGTAACCAAAGGACAGATTGAAGGCAATTGGCAAAATAACCTCAACCAAACTCTCAATCACATTTCCCATCACCAGTCTCAATATATTTGTTAAAACTTTGCTATTCATTCCTTGCAGAATTGTTTCTCTTACCTTTTTGCTCCTCATTCCTTTCTTTTGTATCCCGCTTGTTGATTTTTTTTATGGCGCGGATATACTGTTGAATTTCCACATTTCCTTGCATTGACCTTTCATTTTGCTAGGAAGGGCAGTTCTACAGTTGGGAAGACTGAAGGTTGACATGACCTCATCAGAAAGTCAACAAATTCATTTTTAAATGGTTTTTCAGTGCAAGTCAAAGTGTATTACAGCTGGATGAATTCTCTCACCAATATAATCAATCTTGCTGCATCAGAGAACATAACTGTGGTGTCAGTTAATTGTGTACAAGTTAAGTTTGATCTATTCTGTGCATCTAATTTTATCCCACCAAAAACATCTCACATTCTATGAATTATTCCATATTTCCATGTAGGATTACCAAACAGTTTTGCAAAATCTCTGCAGCAAGCTGAAACTCTACTCTGGAATCGGCTTCAACCTGGGTGGAGATGGCTAATGACTAAGCACCAAGCAGAAGACAGTTGTTCAGACACAGACAGTGATGATTCATTGCTATCCCCCGATCTGGAGAATAGATTTCTTTCAGGGAGACTGGCTGAGGCAGAGCGGATTGCCTTTGACCTAGGTAAATGTTGTCAGCTGCAACGAAGTCTAAAAGGAGGCTTATTTCATGGTCATGTAAAATCATTGCCCTCAGATGTTCTGGGCACCACTGATTTCCATTATCATCGGACCATATCGAGTTTAGCAAATAATTATGCAAAACTTCAGATACTGCTGGAACGTAGATCTTGTATTCTTCTAAATAAAACATATGCCATGAGTGTAAGTGGAGCATCCAAGTTTGTAAAAAAACTGACTGAGCTGTTGACCCAAGAGCAAGAAATGTCCAAAAAAGTAAATCTGGGCAAGGATCATTCAAGTGGCATATCTGTCAAGAGACTTGGACGTCTGTGTGAAGAACTGAGATACCATACAAGCCACTGGAAATGCCTCAGTGAAAAAATTAAGAATGATCCTTGGTTAAATTGTCAGCTGATACATATGAAGGAAACTTTTAACCGTATGAAGCAGGCGTTGACATTGTTGGGCATATATGCTGTTTTTCTCATGGAGCAATATATTTCCACAGTACTTTGTACCTTAGCGTATGTTAAACCATATGTTCTTCCCTCCGAATCGCTTTGGGAATTTTTTCGTGGTCTGGAAATATTCAACAGCATTGTATCAGAATCTAATACGCATCTGTCATGCCTTGAACTGAAGAATGATATTGAAGAAATAAATATAAATGAATCTGATTTACTGTCTCAAAGATGGGAAGTAACATCGCATAGAAACAGTTGGAATTCAAAAATTGAACCATTCCTAGTAGAAAGAGTATTGAGCGTTTTAGCCAATGAGAGAGGAAGGATAGCATCTCAGTGTTTCTATGAAGTCATCACGACAAACAAAATATTTATTTCTACTGTGCGTAGCAATAACCTCACAGTTTTGGATTGGGAAAACATAAAAATATCTTTTCTTCAGAGTTGCACAAGTAGTCATAATATTTTTTGTGGTGAAGATGTACAAACTAACCTGTGTCGGCCACAATTAGAGGACAATCGGCATGGATTAGAACCATGTACCTGTAAGAGGTCCGTTAAAGAATTCTGCATGGAAGATGAAGTGCTTCTGAACCGTATTGTTGATGGGTTTGCTACATCCAACATGCTGTGGCAACATGTTCTGAACAGACCAATGTCTGATAAACCACAGGAAGTTAAAGCTCAAGATTTGCAATTTCAGCACACCCCCTCAGCAGAAAGTAAACCTGAACAAGATTTAGAAGCCAAAAGATATGCTGAAATAAATCACCATTCTTTAGTTCCTCCTATTAGGAGAAAATCTGTACATTGGCAGGACTCTTCACACTGTGAAGGAAAAGTTGCACTATATTCCAAATACAAAACCATGATGTGGAAAGCATTTGCAACTCACCTGAGTGATCTATTTTACTTCCAACCATTGCTTTCTTATGGAACCTCTAAACATTCTATTGGAAAGCTGGATCAGTGCAAAGCCCAAATTACTGCACTACTTATTCAAGTATTGCATGAAGCATGTTACAAAGGTAAGCTTGTCTGCAGAATATTTTTAAAAAAAAGAAAGACTTGCATTTAATATTGTGTCTTTACAACTGGTGAAGTACCTCTGAAGTGTATTCACGGTTTCAATGTAGGAAACAGAAACGGTGTCTGGGCTATTAATGACTGCAGCTCATAGAATCATTGAATGGTTACAGTGCAGAAGGAGACCATGTCTGCCTCTACCATGTTCTCAGGCAAGACATTGCAGACACTAACCATACTGCCTAAAAATGATTTTCCTCATGTCACCTTTGATTTCTTTGCCATTCACTTTAAATTCACGTCCTCTGATTCTCGCCGTTTTTGCCACTGAGAATAGTTTCTCCCCATCAACTCATGGGGAGACGATCGCATAGAGGTATTGTCACTGTACTGGTGATCCAGATACCCAGGTTAATATTCTGGGGACCAGGGGTCCAATCCCGTCACGGCAGATGGTGGAAATTGAATCCAATAAATATCTTGAATTGCAAGTTTAAAGATGACCATGAAACCATTGTTAATTGTCGTAAAATACTCTGCTGATTCATAATGGCCTTTGGGGAAGGAAATCTGCAGTCTTCATCTGGTCTGCCTTACATGTGACTCCAGATCCACAGACGGACCACCTGGCATTGACTAGACAGTGGAAACAACAACTGCAAACCAAGCCCTATCGACCCTGCAAAGTCCTCCTTATTAACATAGAGTTCTAGAGTCAGGCAACACAGAACATGCCCTTCAGCCCATTGTGTTTATGCCAGTCAAAAACAACCACTGAACTATTCTAATCCCATTTTCCAGCTCTTGGCCCATAACCATGTATGCCTTGGAATTGCAAGTGCACATCTAAATACTTCTGAAATGTTATGATGGTCCTGCCTCCACTGCCCTTTCAGGCAGCAAGTTCCAAACTTCCGCCACCCTCTGGGTAAAAAGGTTTTTCCTCCCATCCCCTCTAAACCTCCTGCCCGTTGCCTTACGGCAAATCTTAGACATATCGAGGGGTTGTGCCAAAATTGGGAGAGCTATCACGCAGACGAGTTGAGCATTAGCCTGACAAAGTCATACTCATCGAATCACTCTCACCATCCCTGGGTATGTCCTGTCTCACTGGGATGACAGACCCAGCAGATGTATCCAGGCACCATGGTTTACAAGTTGGCAGGGAGTTGCTCCGTGAGTAATCAGCATCAACTCAGGACCCCATGAAGATTCATGGCTTCAGGTCAAACATGGTCCATGAAACCTGCTGATTACCATCCATCGTCAGCTGATGAATCAGTACTACTCTATGTTGAACACCACTTGGTGGAAGCACTGGAAGGGGCTGGTTTTGCACAGTGGGCTAAATAGCTGGCTTGTAAAACAGACCAAGGCCAACAGCGCGGGTTCAATTCCCGGACCAGCCTCCCCAAACAGGCGGCAGAATGTGGCGACTAGGGGCTTTTCACAGTAACTTCCTTTGAAGCCTACTTGCGACAATAAGTGATTTTCAATTCATTTCACGGAGGGTGGCAAAGGTGCAGAATGTACTCTGGTGGCGGACTTCGATGTCCGTCCTCAAGAGTGGCTCGATTGCACCACTACTGACTGAGTCCTAAAGGACATAGCCGTTAGACTGCACCTGTGACAGGTGGTAAAGGCACCAACAAGAGGGAATAACATATCGACCTCATCCTCAAACCTCATCATCTGTCCAAGATGGTAACGGTAGGAGTGACCACCACACAGCTTTTGTGGAGACGAAATCCTGTCTTCACATTGAGGATACTTTCCATCGAGTTGTGTGGCACTACCATTATGCTGAATGGGATAGATTCAGAACCGATCTAACGGGGGAGAGAGAGAGAACGACTCTCCACTGGTTAGTCATTCCTAGCTCAAACAAAGATTGATGTGATTGTTGGAGCTTAGTCATCTCAGTCCCAGAACATCATTGCAGGTGTTATTTAGTGGAGTGTGCTCGGCCCAACCACCTTCAGCTGCTTCATCAATGTTATCCTTCCAACATAAGGTCAGATGTGGGGATGTTTGCTGATGATTACACAATGTTTAGCACCATTTGTGACTCCTTCGACACTGAAGCAGTCCATGTGTAAATACAGCAAGACCTGGGCACTATCCAGGATTTGGCTGACAAGTGGCAAGTAACATTCACGCCACACAAGTGCCAGGCAATTACCATCTCCAGTAAGAGAATCTAACCATTGCCCCTTGACATTCAATGGCATTACCACCACTGAATCCCCCAATAGCTACATCCAGGAAGTTATCATTGACCAGAAACTGAACTGGACTATCCATATAAATACTATGGCTATAAGAGCAGATCAGAGGCTAGGAATGCTGCGGCGAGTAACTCGCCTCCTGAGTAACTCACTTCCCACGGTCTGTCCACCATCTACAAGGCACAAGTCAGGACTGTAATGGAATACTCCCCACTTGCCTGAATGAGTGCAGCTCCAACAACACTGAAGAAGCTCGACACCATCCAGGACAAAGCAGTCCGCTTGATTGGTGCCCCTTCCACAAAGATTAATTCCACTGACGCACAGTAGCAGCGGTGTGTACCGTCTACAACATGCACTGCAGGAACTCACCAAGGCTCCTTAGGCAGCATCTTCCAAACCCATGACCACCTTCAAGAACAAGGGCAGCAGATACATAGGAACACCACCACCTGGAAGTTCCCCTCCAAGTTGCTCACCATTCTGACTTGGAAATATAGCGCTGGTCCTTCACTGTCACTGGGTCAAAATCCTGGAACTCCCTCCCTAACAGCACAGGTGGGTGTACCTACACCACGTGGACTGCAGTGGATCAAGAAGGCAGCTCACCACCTTCTCAAAGGCAGTTAGGGATGGGCAACACATGCTGACCTAGCCAGCGAAGCCCACGTCCCATAAAACTGAATTAAAATAAACGTCCCTAGTCCCCTTGAAATATTGAACACTTATGTCAAGTCTCATCTCAACCTTCTCTTCCTTAAGGAGAATAGCCCAACATCTCTATCCTATCATGTGAAGTTAAATTACCACTATTCTTAGAACTCCCCATATACCAAAAAGGGCCAATCAGATGTTCTAAATGGTGCACAAGGAGTTTCACTCCTTGAATCCTTTGCAGACTTAAGTAGGTGCTACTCAAGTCAAACTAGTGTTTCAAGTTATCCCCGGTATAACCTATATCTTCAAAGAAGATTTTATCGACTTGCCACTTAGTAGCTTCGATCCTGGGTCCAGCCTTGCTAAGAAAACACAGTAGACTTATCAATATTTTGTAATTGGTGCTGTTTAGCACAGGGCTAAATCGCTGGCTTTGAAAGTAGGCCAGCAGCATAGTTCGATTCCCGTAACAGCCTCCCCGAGCAGGCGCCGGAATGTGGCGACTAGGGGCTTTTCACAGTAACTTCATTTGAAGCCTACTCATGACAGTAAGCGATTTTCATTTCATTTCATTTCATAATAACCACTGTTTCAGGTTACGGTTAATTTAAAACTTACTTTATTTTACTTTTTAAAAAACTGTCTTTACAACAAGTAAAAATATCATGCTTCTGAATTCTCGGTGCCGGTTGATCCAGGCCTCCATGACAATCATTCTTCTCTGTTGGTTTTCTCCTGGTTGATTCGCTGTTCTGTTCGGCTTTCGTTTTCAATCTCTCCCATGTACCGAAGCAGCTCTGCGATCTGAGAGCTGAATGTCGGCTGCTAGTGATTCAGGATGTTTAATACCCTTTTCATAGCCATGCTGGTTACATTTTATTACCTTTAAATAATATCTTCTCATTTATGCAATTTTGATTTGTCCATTGTACACATCTAGTTTCCATCATGTCTAACCAAAGGATGTTTCAGTGATAAGCATTGGTAAAAATGCTTTGATGCTTTTCAAATTTTAGAGGAGTGATACCTCCTGTTCTCATCATGTTTTACTGACTCCTCCTTGGTGTTAAATTTATGCCTCAGTGAATTTGATATCTTCAAATTCCCACATTCAACTGGTGCCAGCAGGATTTTACTCATACACTTTATTATCACTTAGTTCAAACATAAAATCCTGACAATTCTTATTCAATTCTTACTAAAATAATTAACTTCTATGAAAGTGTGAACTATTGTTTCCTTCATGTAACTAAAACTTAATTTGCTAGCATTTCTGTAACTTGAAAGGACGGCATCAGATTTCTCACGTTGATAAAGGCTATTTGCATTTCAAACCCTCTTTTCTGAATGATGTTAACCCTTTGTGGGATTTTTGCTTGCTTTTTCTCATCCTTTAGGTTTTGCCAGACCTTCATGTTTCAAATGTCATCTTTTCCTATCTAACTTTACACCTGTGACTGAAGTCTTTTAACCTTGGAATCATGATTATAATAATCTTTATTGTCACAAGTAGGCTGACATTAACACTGCAATGAAGTTATCGTGAAAAGCCCCGAGTCGCCACATTCCGGTACCCATTCGGGTACACAGAGGGAGAATTCAATGTCCAAATTACCTAATGGCATGTCTTTTGGAACTTGTGGAAGGAACTGGAGCACCTGGAGGAAACCCACGCAGACACGGGGAGAACGTGCGGACTCCGCACAGACAATGACCCAAGCCGGGAATCGAACTTGGGACCCTTGTGCTGTGAAGCAACAGTGCTACCCACTGTGTGCTACCATGCATTGTAATTTTTTTATGCTCTCTCCCCTGCCTTCACCCATTTCCTGTAGTGTGCTTCTAGGATTCGATACAGTACTCCAATTGAAGCCAGTGTTTTATAAAGATTCACCCTAACCTCCTTACTTCTCTATTCTATGGGCCAGGTTTTCCCCCATTGAGGGGGATTCGTACGTCAGGGTATTTCCCAACTATGTGATCCCATCTCCTGAGTGGCTGTGACCATCCATTATACTTTCTTTAACCAGTGTCGGACGCAACCTGGAATCAGGACCGTGGTCTCTCAAAAGAGGGCAATGATGGGAACAGACACTGGTAGCTGCTGTGACAGTGGGGCTAGAAGGCCTGCCTCCGTTTGCTGAACCATTATCCCAGCTCTATAGATGAGTGTGAGGACCCCAACCCTCAGATCCATACCCCTCTCGCCCAACTCTTGCCCCCCACATCCCCCATGCCCGCTAGACTCCTTCACTCCCCCATCATACCCTAGTATCACTAATATCCACTATGTCCAGCACTATAATGATGCTGGGAAGATTTTGAGATGGTCTTAAATTGTCAAAATAAATAGTCGTTCAGAAAGCACTTAAAAAAATGTTTTATCAAGTGGCATAAAATTGTCAAGCTATCAGTCCCTTTGTCGGCTGTGTTAACAACCCATCCAGAGCTGAATCAGTTGGGAGTCCATGATGAATCGATGGAGTTTGGAGCTCAGGCAAGTATGCATAATGCTCGTCCATGACACAGCTATGTAAACAAAGCATCCAGAACTGAATACAATAAATCCTTTAAAGTCAGTGAAAACTCAACCATCTATTTAAGCTTAAACGCAGGGGAACAGATGAATCAAAAGATTAAATCACAGGAAACAACTGATATTGTCAAATCTGAATATCAATATCAAGTGATTTGCTCATTGGATAAGGAGTTCTAACGCCTTAATCATTGTATTAAAACATTTAACTTATACAGCATACATTATAACATGCAACATCAATTAACTGTCAAAAGATGTCTGACTCCAGACTAGGGATCCCTGTGGTTCATGACATCCCTGAGCCATCGTTTAACACGTGCCTTCAGTACCTGGTCTGACTCCACAAAAATAGCAGGAGACTAAAATGCCAATCTCTGCCATTTAGGCCAGGGTGCAAGTGTTGCTAATGGTTTGCGACCTTCCCACTTTTAGTCCATGGGTTTTAACATTTGCTAACAAGTTGTCATTTGACAATTTACCATATGGCTTATGTACACCATGTCAACTGCATCACCCACATCCATCCTCTTTATTCCTCCCCCTGCACCTGCTTCTAGCTTCTACCAGGAGATCTGCTGTCATGGTATGTCACACTCTTCTGTTTAGCACCATCCTCGTCCATCCACTGTAGCACATCTGCAACCACTCTGTGATGTTCACCATCAAATCCTATTTCTTTTGCCCTCCACTTTCCCTTCAGAAAAGATCTCTGTAGCTTTTCAGCTTTGATATTTTCACCATTTCATTTCGATCAAATGACTATACTGACATTTTATTTTCTGGATGTCACTTTTTAGGGTTCTTTTTGTTCTTGCAATTTCAGACAGCAAATCATTTGTCATATGGGTTGTGCATGAATTGCATGGAATTTCCAACACACACCTTAGCATCCAGGCCTCTATTTTATTCTGCAGATCTTTATTTATTGTTCAGGTTTCAGGAAAGCAGATAAGACCGTAAGATGTATGAGCAGAAGTAGCCCATTTTCAAATGTTCGTTCACGGGATGTGGGCGGTGTTGGCTATGCCAGTATTTATTGTCCATCCCTAATTGCCCTTCAGGAGGTGGTGGTGAGCTGCCTTCTTGAACTGCTGCAGTCCATGAAGTGTAGGTACACCTTCACTGCTGTTAGGAATCACATTTGGCAAATCGAGTCTGCTCCATCCTTCAGTGAGATCATGACTGATCTGATATGATCATTCTTAATTCCACTTTCCTGCCTTATCCCATAACCCTTGATTTACTTACTGATTAAAATCTGTTTATCTCAACCGTGAGCATTCTTAATGACCTAGCCTCTACAGCCATGTGTAATAAAGAATTCCACAGGTTCATTATCCTCTGAGGGAAAATATTTCTAATTTCTGTCTGAAAGGGTGACCCTCTTAGTCTGAGATTATGCCATCTGGAACTAGACTATTACACAACGGGAAAAAACCTCTCTGCATCTCCCTTGACAAGCCCCGTGAGAATCATATATATCTCAAAAGGTCGCCCATCATTCTTATAAACTCCAGTGAGTCCAGGCATAATCCACTTGATCTGTCCTCATAAGAAAATCCTCCATACCTGGGATCAACCTAGTGAACCATCTCTGGACTGCTCCAGTGCCAGGCAATCTTTCCTTAGATAAGGGGAGCAAAACTGTTCACAGTATTCCAGGTGTGTGCCTTGTATAATATTAGTAAGTCTTTCCTATTTCTATACTCCATTCCCTTTGCAATAAAGGTCAGCATTCTGTTTGCCTTTCCTATTACCTGCTGAACTTACATGCTAGCCTGATTTATGCAAAAGGACACCAAATCCCTTTGTGCTCCTTTCTTCTTCCTACCAAAATGCATAGAATGTGACATCTTATGAGTTTTTTCCCTAGTTTCTAACTTGTTTTCTTGTTAGCATATCCGCCATCTTCACAAAATTACTTCTAGCTATCCCTATCTTCCTTCTGACTTTCTGTCTCCTCATCCAAAAACTCAGTTGTGTTTTTGTAACATGGGACTGGGATCTCTGCCGCCAGTAGCTCATTTCCTGATGCTGCAGAGAAATCAGTGCCTGGGGAAAAAAAAGGAATCTGGCGGCGATCCATTTCTGATGTTCCAGGCCGCCACTGGAGTCGGGATCGAGGTTTGCGACCAGCACCTGCGGGAGGATGCAAATGGGTCTGTAAGACTGCCTGCTCTGGGCTCTCGTGATTCTCCGGTCCTCTGGGCTGGGAATCACGTGGGTGAGAATTGGTGCAGGTCCTGACAAGCGTATCTGATGTGGTGGACCTCGCAATGGGCCAAGGACTCTTTAAGGGAGTAGCCCCCAAAGTCCATTGTAGGGCCACTCTCCCTTCCCCCCCCCCCAACAATGCAAGAGCTACCCATCCAGCCCCCACTACCTGAGCCCCTAATTAATTAAAGAAATCCATCAGAGACACCCCAGGAGACCCCCTAAATAAAGAGAACCCTCCAGAGACCCCCTAATCAAGGAGACATCGCCCAGCAACCACCCAGAAGCCCCAAGAAAAGACACCTCTGCTTGGAAGCCCTCCCAGAAGAGATACCCCTGCCTGAAGCCTCCTCTGAAGAGATATGTCTGCCTGGAAGCAAGAAAGCAGTTCGGTTAGAGGCAGAGGAAACAATCACTGTTTTCAAACTCACGAGGCAATATACCAGCTGGCTTAGGCAGAGGAAGAAGAACCCTCTGTTAATACCTGGAAAGGGAAAACCAGTCAGCTGGGTTTAACCCCCTCCGACCTTTGATCTGCAAGCCATTCATTCATTTCTCTTTGATATTGATATTACTATCATGTAATTAACAGATGCCAAGCACATCCAGCTGTCAGCATTGTTCTATTCATCTCCCTTCACAGTTGAGTAACTTTGAAGTGGTCAGCTGTGAACCTAATCACAATGTTTATAAACATCAGCTCCTGGACCACTTCAAAGAGAGTTAAGTGCTTTCCATTCATCTCCCTTCATGGTTGAGTGACTTTGACGTAGTCAGCAGTGAAACTTAACTCTACATTGCTGAGATTTCACTTTACCATGACTCCTTCTTAGTACCTAGCCAGAAGTAATTTTATGAAGATGAAGGATGTGCTAACAACCCTTCTTTGTATCTGCAGGAAGGATTTAAACTAAATTGGCAGAGGGGGGGTTCTGAGAGAAGGTTCAGCAGGGGGAGATACACAACCAAATTTAGAAAAGACAGCAAGTGAGCTAGGAAGGCATAGAATGTCTCAACCAGTTTTGTCACAAGGGAGTTTGCCAAGATTAGATAGTATTTGTTCTAATGCAAGGAGTCTGACGAACAAGACAGGTGAGTTGAGGGCACAAATTAAAACATGGGGGCATGATATCGTTGTTGACACTGAGGCATGGTTGAGAGAGAGAATATAGAATCATCAGGCAAGACAGGGTAGGTAAAAGAGAGGAGGGGGTCTCGCAATTTTGATAAGGGAATCAATTTACAGCAGTAAGGAGGGACAACATCATGGAAGGCTCTTCAAATAAAGCCTTATGGGTAGAACTTAAAAACTAAAGAGGAGCAATAACATTGCTGGGAGTGTTCTCCCGGCCCCCTAACAGTTTGAGAGAAATACTAGAGCAAATATGTCGGCAAATTTCAGAGAAGTTTACAAGTAACGGGGTTGTGATGTGGGGGATGTCAACTTCCCCAATATTAACAGGGGTAATCATCATGCGAAAGGTTTAGAGGGAGTGGAATTTTTAAGTCAGTACATAGAAGGTCCCATAAGAGGTCCTGGACTTAATTTTAGATCACGATTTTTTTTCTCTTTACTCGTTTATGGGATGTGGGCATCGCCGGCTGGGCCAACGTTTTTTGCATATCCCTAAGGGCATTTAAGAGTCTACCACATCGCTGTAGGTCTGGAGTCACGTGTAGGCTAGACCAGGTAAGGATGACAAGTTTCCTCCCCTAAAGGACATTAGTGAGCCGGGTGAACTTTTACAACAATTGTTTCATGGTCATCATAATTCCAGATTTTTTAAAAATTGAATTCGAATTCTGCCATGGTAGGATTCAAAACCAGATTCGCAGAGCATTACCCTGGGTCTCTGGATTACTGTCCAGCGACAATACCACTACTTTACTTTAGATTGGGTATAGATTAGATAATGAGGAAACAGGAAGCATTTTGCAGACAGTGATCATTTTTTTAAAAGTGTATTTTATTCAAAACATATTCAAAAATACAAAAACGTTTTTGCAGCCTCTACAGGAGGCTTCCTCCACCCTAACCCATTCTCACCTCTCCCTTCCCCACTACGACCACACTTCTCTACATTCGCTTCCCAATAGTAGTGTAGCAGGTTTGGTAATGCCAACCCCACTCTGCTTCTGTAACAGGACCCTCTTTATCTGTGGCACCTTCCCCACCCATATAAACTCTGAAATCACCAGCTTCCAGAAAAAAATACCTTTGGAATAAAGATTTGAAGTGTCTGGAATACGAATAGGAACGTTGGCAGGACATTTATGTTCACCACTTGGACCCTCCCCGCCAGCTTCAGGTATAGCGTATTCCACCCCCGAAAGTCCTCCTTTATCTCCTCAACTTTTAAGTTCTATTTGTGCAACGTTACCCACTCCCCTGACACCTGGGCCCCCTGATACCTAAACATAGCCCTGGCTACCCTAAATGGTAACACCCCTAAATTAACTCCCGACCCACCTCGTTCGCCGGAACATCTCGCTTTTCCTCACGTTCAATTTATAACCCGAGAAAGTCCCGAACCTCTCTAATAAACCCATACTCTCCAGTGGGTCTGACACACAACAGGTTGCCTGCATACAGCCACATCTGGTGCTCTGTACTACTCCTCATAATCCCCTGTCACTCTGCTGACCCCCTAAGGGCCATCGTTAAGGGCTCTATCGCAAGCGCAAACAAGAGTGGCAACAGTGGACACCCCTGCCTTATTCCCCTATGCAACCCGAAACTCCGTGAGCTCATCTCGTTGGTCCGCATACTCGCCACCGGAGCCACGTAAATCAGATGCACCCATGCCACAAACTTCGGCGCAAACCCAAACCTTCCCAGAACCTCAAACAGGTAGTGCCACTCCACCTAGTCAAAAGCCTTCTCTGAGTCCATAGACACCACTACCACCAATACCCGTCCCCTTGACAGGGTCATGATGACATTCAATAACCACCTTATATTACTCGAGAGTTGTCTAACCTTCACAAAGCCCGTTTGATCCTCTGCAACCACCCCGGGACGCATCCCTCCATCCTCCCTGCCACTAATTTAGCCAACACTTTCACGTCTGTATTCAACAGTGATATGGGCCTATATAACCCACATTCTAGCGGGTCCTTCCCTTTCTTTGGGATTAGCATAATCATCGTCTGTGTCATTGTCTCCAGCAGGTCCCCCTTCCTCAGCACCTAGCTAAATGTCCCAGTGAAACTCCGTGGGGAACCATCCTACCACGGGGCCTTCCCCGACTTCATCTCTATAATGCTTTCCACCACTTCTCTCAATCCTAATGGCTCAACTAGCGCCTGCCTCCTCTGCTCACCCAGCCGTGGGAATTCCAACCCATCTAAAAAACTGGCCCATATCATAGAATGTACAGTGCAGAAGGATGCCATTCGGCCACTCGAGCCTGACCCTTCCTCACCCTCGAATCGGCCCTATCCAATTTCTCATAATAATCCTTGAACGCCTCATTTATCCTCCCCGGCTTGGACACTACCTCCTCCTTCCCTGTCCAGACCCCTCAGGATTTCTCTGGACGTGGCCTGCGTCTGTAACTGATGGGCCAGCATGCGGCTCGTCTTCTCTCCATATTCATACTGCACCCCCCTTGCCCTCCGCAGCTGCCCAATAGCCCTTCCTGTCGTCAGTCTATCGAACTGCCACTGTAACTTCTTATGCTTCGGCAATCCCTCCACGGTGAGGTCTTTTGAATATTTCCTGTCCGCCTTGACTATCTCATCCAATAATCGTCCATACTCCTGTCTTCTCTTCCTATCTCCATGCACCTTGAACGCGATAATCCCCCCAACTATCGCCTTCAGCGCCTCCCAGAATGTGGCTGCAATACCTCCACATCTTGGTTCAACTCCACCCTCCCAGCTACTTCGCCATCTGCAGCCTTCCCATTGACCTGGGGCTTGACCTGTGCACCCTCCGCTCCAACACACAATTAAAGTCTCCTCCCATAATCAACCGATGCGTGGCCAAGACTGGAATCGCTCCCAGCAACCCCCTCCCCAACCCCACATCGTCCAAAATCGCTGCATATCCATTCACTAGCACCAGCGACGTTGCCTCCAACACTCCGCTCATTATCACGTATCCCCCCCCCCCCCACCAGGTTCCGCATTTGCTTAGACTTAAATCCCGTCTTTTTACTCAACAGAATGGCCACCCCCCACTTTGAGTCAAACTTCGAGTGAAACACCTGACTCACCCATCTCTTCCTCAACCTAACCTGATCCGTCACCCAGATCTGTGTCTCCTGCAGAAAGACCACCCCGCTTCAAGCTCCTCAAGTGCGCAAAGACCCGAGATCTCTTCACCGGCCCGTTCAGCTTCCGCATGTTCCATGTTATGAACCTTACTGGTGGCTTGGCCCTCCATTCCCCTCTACTGCCCGCCATCCTCCCCTACCGATTCTGTCCCCTTTAATTTCACCCTAAACTGGGCCTATCCAAATTGGCCCCCTTCACCGCCCATAACCACCCTTCTCTTCCAACACTGCCACATCGCATCCCCCACCCCGACCCTCCCCTGGCCAACCCTCGCGGCCATCTCCCCACCTCACTTCCGTTCACCAGCATTACCTGCCAGCCTGGCTGCTCCTGCCCGAAGGCTTCTCCTGTCTACCCCTCCCGCCAGCCTTTCCTCCTTGATGAATGTAAATGGCTCCTTGTGGACCCCCCCCCCCCAACAAACAAAGACATATCCAAAACACCACCACACAGGCGCCTGGGGGGTGGGGAGGCAGCTGACTCCTTACAAACTTATTATCCTTTAACAAATAATCACCACAATGAAATCCCCCAACCCAAGAAGAAAGAAAAAAAAAAAACACCTCTGTCCCCCACACTACCTGCATCCTCCGGACTTTGTTGTGCCAACTCGTCCATCTCCCATCAGAGTTTAGTTGTCCCACAGTCTATGCTCTTTAATAAAAATCTTTGGCTCCTTCTGGGGTTTTGAAATAGCACTCCTGGCCTTCAAAAGTCACATGTGGTTTCACCGGGTACAGCACCCTAAATTTGACCTGCCATCGATAGAGCCTGTTAAACCCAGCACACCAAGTGTTGCTGTGCCACAGGTCTCTTCCAATTCCTTGGCCAGGTCTTAACCTTCTTCTGCCGGATCTGATATGCCACTCCCCAGGGAACTTCTCCACTAGAGTATTGTTTGCAGTTCTGGAATCCATATTATAGGAGGGATGTGACAGCACTGGAAAGGGTGCAGAGGAGATTTACCAGGATGCTGCCTGATCTGGAGAATTTTAGCCATGATAAGAGATTGGATAGACTGGGAGAAGAGCAAATTACTGCGGATGCTGGAATTTGAAACATAAACAGAAAATACTGGACAATCTCAGGAGCTCTGACAGCACCAGTGGAGAGAGAATTGAGCGACCCTTTCCGAATCTGGACTCTTTGTCAAAGCTGGGGTTGTTTTCCTTGGAGCCAAGAAGACTGAGGGGGAAATGATTGAGATGTATAAAATTATGAGGGCCATTGACAAAGTAGACAGGAAGAAACCTTTGCCCTTGGGAGAGGGATCAATAACCAGGGGCATAGACTTAAGGTAAAAGATAGGGAGGTTTAGAGGGGATGTGAGGAAAATAATTTTCACCCAGAGGGTGGTGGCAGTCTCAAACTCACTGTCTGAAAGGGTGGTGAATACAGCGACCGTCATAACATTTAAGAAGTATTTAGATGTGCACTTGTGATCCAAGGCATACAAGGCTGTGGGCCAACTGGCAAATGGGATTAGAATAGTTAGGTCGTTGTTTTTGACCGGCAGATGCCATGGGCCGAAAGGGCCTTTTCTATGCTGTAGACCTAAAGGTCTACAAACACACAAGTTTTTTGGTGAAGAAATTAAATTTACCACTGCCTAGTTTGAACCGATAAAATTGACTGACTTTCGGTTGTGTGCCAGAAATGTCCTTGAGCTGGGGAGAAGGAAACGGTTGTTAACCAATAAAACCTGCTGGGTTAGGGTTGGCTGTGATATCGCAAAACAACACTCAGCCTGAGGACATTGTCTATCAGAGCTCTCGGAGGATGTGTGTCCATTTGAGCAAGGTATCAGAGAGTTGACTTTGTGGATAGAGTTGAATTGAACATTAGTCACTGTCTTCAAGAGAAGCGTGGGAGATTGTGAATAATTTTATAGCCCTAAAATTCTTTAAAAGAGAACTTCATTCTGGTTAACCCAAAGAAAGGATGCTTGAGATTTTCTTTTAAATCTTGCCTTTCAGTAGCAAGAGAATGACATTTGTGTGGATTAATAGTTGCAAACATTCCTCTGGGTCTACAGTAAATTCTAGCTCTGCCTAGTTTAACAGATTTCACTGTTGTCTACATTTTTTAAACTTTGTGTGAATAGGAAAAACATTCTGAGGTTTTAATGCTGCTTTATGGCACAAAGAAAATGCATCAGACAAAGTAATGCTCAGAAAATGTTTTGGATGTGAAATTCAAGGTTTTTTTTTAGATATGCATTGTGGGGCAGGAACAAACATGTGCTCACGTTGCTATTTGAGAACTTTTCACATATCTGTGAAAACTTCAGTCAAATCTGACAGCAAAGGGACAAAAGAAAATTGCCCTTTGGATTGGATTGTGTTTGTTTTTTTTATGTGTACCGAAGTACAGTGAAAGTATTTTTCTGCAAGCAGCTCAAACAGATCATTTACTACATGAAAATAAAGTAAAATAAAAAGAAAGTACAGGGTAAAAAGGGTAACAAAAGGTCCACAATGTAAATACATAGACACTGGCATCGGATGAAACATACGGGAGTGTAATATTAATCAGGTCAGTCCATAAGAGGGTAGTTTAGGAGTCTGGTAACAGCAGGGAAGAAGCTGTTTTTGAGTCTGTTCGTGCGTGTACTGACTTTTGTATCTCCTGCCCGATGGAAGAAGTTGGAAGAGTGAGTAAGCCTGGTGGAGGAGGTCTTTGATTATGCTACCTGCTCTCCCCAGGCAGCGGGAGGTGTAAACTGGAGGAACAACATCTCATCTTCCAGTTAGAAAGAATACGCTACAGCCTTCCGGTCTCAACATCGAATTCAACAACTTCAGATGATTAGCTCCACCCCACCTTGACCCATTTGTTTTCATCCCATTTAATTTTAACTGAGGTGGGGGCTTGGGTGGGTCGGTGCGGACTCGATGGGCCGAATGGCCTCCTTCTGCACTGTATGTTCTATGTATGCCTTTTCTACCATTTCTTTGTTTCTTAATATATAACACCTCCCCCACCATCTTCTCCACCTTTCCTTACCCTTTCTACACTTTGCTTCCCCCTTTCCCTCCTCCTACATCTACATATGTCAGAGTTTATCCTCTGATGCCAGTTTCTCTGCTGTTTGGCCTTTCACATCTTTTGTTCTCTCTGGGGCTGCCATTAGACCTCTTTCCCCTTAGTTTCTGTGACCATTAGCACCCGGTTTCCCTGGATTTCTGTGGCTATTACTCATCTTTCATTCTCACTCCATAGTATAAATATTTCCCATTTTCTCTGTTAGCTTTGACAAAGAGTCATTGGACTCAAAACATCAGCTCCTTTCTCTCCCTACAGGTGCTGCCAGACATGCTGAGACTTTCCAGCATTTTCTTTTTGGTTTCAGATTCCAGTATCCGCAGTAATTTGCTTTTATCCAGTGTAAATAAAGTCAATGGATGGGAGGCAGGTTTGTGTGATGGACTGGGAAGAGACTGTAATTTTTGTGGACTGATAGCCACAATCATTCATCTGATTTACTGATTTACCAATCTCTATTTACTGAGTAGCTTTTTCTTGCAACCTTAAATTGGTTTCAATAACCCACAATGTTTTAGTGATGTGAATTATTCTCTCTTGTCTCTTTTAATCTTCTGACTGAAATCTGTTAAGAAATACACATATTGTTGTTTCGCTCAACAGTGTATCATTTTTTAATTGTATTTTGAGTTTCAATGTTCAAAAACATAGTTAAAAATAATAACCTTTATTGATGTCACAAGTAGGCTTATATTAACACTGCAATAAAGTTACTGTGAAAATCCCCCAGTCGCCACGTTCCGGCGCCTGTTCGGGTACACTGAGGGAGAATTCAGAATGTCCAAATTACCTAAGAAGCATGTCTTTCAGGACTTGTGGAAGGAAACTGGAGCACCCGAAGGAAATCCACGCAGACACGAGGAGAACCTGCAGACTCCGCACAAACTGTGACCAAAGCCGGGAATCGAACCCGGATCCCTGGCGCTGTGAAGAAACAGTGTTCACCACTGTGCTACCGTGCCACCTGTGTTAAATTATTATTTTCTTTATAAATTTAGAGTACCCAATTCATTTTTTCCAGTTAGGGACAATTTAGCGTGGTCAGTCCACATTTTTGGGTTGTGGGGTGAAACCCGCGCAGACACAGGGAGAATGTGCAAACTCCACACGGACAGTGACCCAGAGCCAGGATCGAACCTGAGACTTCAATGCTGTGAGGCATTGGTACTAACCACTTTGTCACCGTGCTGCCACCCTGTGTTAAATTATATTAAACAAGGACTCAATAAAAAATTAATTAAATAAAATAAAAAAAATAATTAGATTAAATTATCTTAAACAAGGACTCCACAAAAAAAATGACACCAAAAATTTTAATTTGTAAGGTCATATATAGTACATTTTACAATTCGGGACATCCCAAGTACTTGCAGCTAACAAAGCACTTTTGAAGTACAGTGTTGGCTGTCATAGTTTAGGAAATGTAACAGCCAATTTGCACACTGTAAACTCCAGCAAAGTAATCATCTTTTTTGTTGTGATCTTGGTTGAAGTATAAATATCGACCAGGATATTTAGCAAAATCATCACAGTACTTGATTTGATTTTTATTTGATTTATTGTTACATGTACCGAAGTACAGTGAAAAGGATTTTTCTGCAGCCAAGGGAACATACACAGTACGTACATAATAGATTAAAAAAAATAATCGACAGAGTACATTGACAAATGGTACATCGACATACAGTGATTGGTTACAGTGCGGAACAAGGGGCCAAAAGAAGCAAATACACGAGCAAGAGCAGCATAGGAAGTTATGAATAGTGTTCTTACAGGGAACAGATCAGACCGAGGGAGAATTGTTGAGGAGTCCAGTAGCTGTGGGGAAGAAGCTGTTCCTATGTCTGGATGTGCGGCTCTTCAGACTTCTGTATCTTCTGCCTGATAGAAAGGTCTGGAAGAAGGCAAAGCTAGGGTGGGAGGAGATATAGACAGAATTGATGTGAGGATGGCAAGCTTGTGTGATGTGTTGGGCTGAGTTGACCACACTCTGCAGTTTCTTGCGATCTTGGGTCGAGCAGTTGCCATACCAAGCTGTGATGCAGCCGGATAGGATGCTCTCTATGGCACATCTGTAGAAGTTTGTGAAAGTCGATGCAAACATGCCAAATTTCTTTATTTTCTGTAGGAAATAGAGTCGTTGTTGGGCTTTCTTGACTTGCATCAACATGAGTGGACCAGGACAGTCTGTTGGTGATGGTGACCCCCAGGAAGTTAAAGCTATCGACCATCTCCACTTCGGAGCCATTGATGCTGACAGGAGTGTGTGTCGTGCTACGCTTCCTGAAGTCGAAGATCAGTTCCTTGGTCTTTCCGACATTTAGAGAGAAGTTGTTTTTGGTACACCAAGCAACCAAGTGATTTATCTCCCTTCTGTAGTCTGATTCGTTGTTGTTTGAGATACGACCCACCACAGTTGTATCATCTGCAAACTTCTAGATTGAGTTGGAGTGTGTCCAGGGCTGTTGGGGCAGGTGGCACTGATGCATTGGCTGACTGCTCAAAGTGGGCATAGAACATGTTCAGTTCATCGGGGAGGGATGCTCCAGCCCTAGATATTCTACCTGGCCTTGCTTTGCAGCCTGTGATCTCGTGTAAGCCCTGCCATTGTCGTCGTAGGTTTGTGTCATTGGCCTGGGACTCTAGTTTGATGCGGTATTGTCTTTTGCATCCCTGATGGTTTTTCGTACGTCGTACCTGGATTTCTTATATAGGTCAGGTTCGTCAGACTTGAACGCCTCAGTTCAGAACTTCAGCAGGAGTGAACCCCTTGTTGAGCAACGGTTTCCGATTCATATTTCTGCAATATCTCACTCCATCCTAGCTCATCAACTTGTTTTAGGCTTTCTTTCCCTTTGCATCCTTTGGTCTTACAAAACTGGTCTAATGTTCACTTTTCCAACCCTTTGCTGCACCATTATCCTTTAATGCTTTGTGACCTTGTTTTTCAAGTGCTTTATAAGATTTAGTTGTTCTGTAGTACAGAACTTGATTAATGCTGAAAAAAGAGACATGCTGTCAAAGCTTTTTATCTCGTACTCATCAGGACAGAGTTCATAAATACCAATTGTAAAGGTAACAACAATTTATACTGCATGAGAAGGGAGGGATGATTGAGTCCTAAGTGGTTCTGATTGGTAGAGGCATTGCCACGAAGAATGCACCAGGGAACTGTTAAATGCCAAAGCTTTGTTCAAGTTCAAACTAGGCAAGTTTTGCCTTGATTGGGCAAGTATTGGAGAATGAACCAGTGAATGGTTGTTCTCCCCCCGCCTCCAAAACCTTTTAGTTGAAAAAGGTGCAATGCTTGGATATGTTCCTTCTGTTTGCAAAAGACAAGGCCCAGTCACACACTGAAAATGTGCAATGCAGGGAGTGCATGCTCATTTGATACTAACATTGCCATTTTAGAGCTCCATTTTCCAGCTCATGCTCAGTCTTAACCTTGCATATATAAGCATGTGTGCTGCAGCAGGAAGACTCCCACAACCCCGAGCCGCCCACCCCGATCCACCAACACTAAAGGGATCATGATATAATTACAGGCTACGTCCTGGATGATTTTTTTTGGTTGTTCCTATGATTCTACAAATGGTTGATGCTTTCCATAGTTGCTTCATTGTTGCAAAAGACAGCAAGGAATTGGTGTGGCAGAAGCTGAAAGAGACTGTGCTGACTTCAAGACTTTCGCCCAACCACATGTTCCAAAGACATAGGATTACAGCATGGAATACAGTATGATTTAGAGAATGAACAACGGCCACACAGAGCAGGACAATCAGCTGGAAGAGGGAGATGTATGGGGACGAGCACGGAGGGCAAGGAAGACTTCTCGTTAGAAGGTCATTTCTGCCCAAGGTGCTCGGAGAGCAGTTCTCCTAGTTCTTGGTTAGCGAGGAATCGTGTGTGAGACATCTCTACTTAATTAAGTCCTCACTGAATTCCGCCATCTGCTGAAGCACAGCTGCAACCTCGGCAAGGTCCACAATGCTGTGAAAGTAACTGTGGTGATGAACTTTTATACATTTGGCTCCGCCTTAGCAGGAACTTGAGATATTTAAAGCATCTTGAACTTTGCTGTCCACTGTTAGTTAACAGAGTTCACTGTTCAGCTCTTCAATGCGATAGTTGCACTGTGTGTGGGTGTGTGTGTGTGGAGGTCCCTGGTCTTAAGGGCGGCACGGTAGCACAGTAGTTAGCATTGTGGCTTCAGAGCTCCGGGGTCCCAGGATCGATTCTCTGCTTGGGTCACTGTCTGTGTGGAGTCTGCATGTTCTCCAGAATGTGGCGACTAGGGGCCTTGCACTTCATTTCAGTGTCAGTGTAAGCCTACTTGTGACAATAAAGATTATTATTATTAATCACTATTGTGCGTTCCCTTAGTACCTGCTTTTGCGTGTCTTCGCCTGAACCTAGTGCTCTTACCCGCTAATAGTTGCAGCATGACTAGCAGCAATACTGGCAAAAATCTTCTGACTTGCAATGGAGGTGACTGCAGGTGACTTTGGGAGACACCTAGAGCAGCTCTGAGTCGATATTAAAATATTTTTTTTAAAATATTTTTATTCGCCTTTTTCACTTTTTCTCCCAAATTGACACCCACCAACAATAAACAATAATCAGTAACAAATGTAATTTCAATCCCTATATCAACAACAACAATCCCATCCTCCCACCAAACCCCCAAACATTAGCCCGCATGTTCACATAAACAAATAACAGAGGAAACAGAAATCACCCATAGTCACCATTAACACATACAGTCACCCCTCCCCAACTCTCCCAACCCTGCTCCGAATGTTCGATGTAATCCAATTCTCGAAAGTGCATAATGAATAACGTCCATGAATTGTAGAACCCCTCCATCCTTCCTCTCAGTTCAAATTTGACCTTCTCAAGAATCAAGAATTCCAGCAGGCCCCCCCGCCACGCCAGGGCATAAGGCGGCGAGTTGATCTCCATCCCAACAGGATCCGCCTTTGGGCGATCAATGAGGCGAAGCTACAACATCTGCCTCCGCAGCTGTTTCCAACCCTGGCTGGTCTGACACCCCGAATATGGCCTCCCGAGTGCCCGGGTCCAGTTTCTCGTCCACCACTTTAGAGATTACCATAAAAACCTCCTTCTTGTAATCCTCCAAGTGTGCTCTACATACCACCTTCAGCTGTATGAGCCCCAATCTCGCACATGAGGTGCACGCGTTCACTCTCCAGAGCACCTCACATCAGAACCCCTCCTTCATATCCTCTCCCAATTCTTCCTCCCATTTTGCCTTGATCCCTTCCTGTGGTCCCTTCTCCTGTTCCAAAATAGCCCCGTAAACCGCTGACACTACCCCTTTCTCCAGCACCCCTGTCATCAACACCTCCTCCAGCAATTTGGAGGCCAGCTCGACCGGGAAGCTCTGTACCTCCTTTCTGGCAAAGTCTTGAACCTTCATGTATCTAAATATTTCTCCCTGCTCCAGCCCATACTTTGCTCCCAGCTCCTTCAATCCTGCAAACCGACCCCCAAGAAACAAATCTTTTAGTGTGCTAATTCCTTTCTCTTCCCATCGCCGAAAATTTCCATCCCACTTCCCTGGCTCAAATCTATGGTTCCCCTGAATCAGCATTTCCCTTGACCCTGCCCCTAACCCGAAGTGTTGGTGAAACTGCCTCCAAATTCTCAATGAAGCTATTATTACCGGACTCCCTGAGTGTTTACCCGAGGCCGACGGGAGCGGCCTTCAATCCCGACCCCCTACACAAACTCTCCTCCATTATGACTCACGGGAGTCAATCCCTCTGACCCAGCTCCATACCTTCTCCACATTCGCCGCCCAGTAATAAAACATCAGGTTCGGAAGACCCCAACTCCCTGCTGGCCTTCCTCTCTGTAGTAGCACCTTTCTAATTCTGGCCACCTTCCCTCCCCATATGAACGAGTTAATCATCCCTTCAATCTCTCCAAAAAATGCATTTGGCAGGAAAATCGGCAGGCATTGGAAAATAAACAGAAATCGCAGCAATACCTTCATTTTAACTGCCTGTACTCGACCCGCCAGTGACAAAGGGAGACCATCCCACCTTGCCAGATCAGCTTTCACTCTCCCCACCGAAGTAGAAATATTGTACCTATGGAGTCCTCCCCAATCCCAAGCAACCTGCACACCCAGGTATCTAAAGTGAGTCCCTGCCGTATGGAATGGCATCCCCCCACACCCCCGGCCGAGACACCACAAAATACTCATTCTTGTCTAGATTTAATTTGTACTCCGAGAAAGACCCAAACACCCGAAGCAGCTCCAATATTCCCCCTATCGACACACTCGGTTCCGACACGTTTCCTTCCCCTCCGCCAGTGCCTCAACCATGTTCAATACCCTCCTAATGTTCGAAAAGAGCTGCCTCCCTCTTACAAACCCCGTCTGCTCTTCACCTATCTCCTTCGGGAGGCACTCCTCCACCCTACCTGCCAGGACCTTCGCCAATACCTTTTCGTCCATGTTTAAAAGTGATATGTGCCTATACGACCCACACTCCGTCGGATCCTTATCTTTTTTAAGTAACAGGGAAATCGATGCCTGCCCCAAGGTTTGTGATAACACCCCCTTCCCTATCACCTCCTCAAACATCCCCACCATCAGCTGTACCAGCTTATCCTTGAATTTTTTATAAGATTCTACCGGAAACCCATCTGGCCCTGCCACCTTCCCCGACTGCATCCTCCCAATCTCATCTTTTATCTCCTGTTCCACTATTGCTCATTCTAATGTAGCCCTGACCCCCTCCCCTAACGTCGGGCACTCCAGCCCATCCATAAATTCCTGCATCCCCCGGTCTCCCCCAGGTGGCTCAGACCTGTACAACCTCTCATAGAATTCTTTAAAGACCTTGTTAATCTGATCTGGAGCTACCACCAACTTCCCTGCCCTGTTCCGCACCTGAACAATTTCTCTTGCCACCGTCTCCCTCCGGAGCTGACTGGTCAACATCTGCCTTCTCTCCATGCTCGGAAACTGCACCCATTGCTCACCTCAATTGGCGTACCACCCTCCTGGTAGATAGTCGGTCAAAGCTCGTCTGTAGTTCTTTCCTCTTTTCCAACTTTGCAGGTTGCCCATCTTCTGCACAACTCCCATCTACCACCAGCATCTCATTTATTACCCTCTGATGCTCCAACCTCTCCTCTTTTTCCACCCTCGCCTTAAACAAGATCACCTCACCATTGCCTTTAGAGCCTCCTAGACAACTGCCTTCGACACCTTATTCGTGCAGTTGAAACCTACATATTCCTCGATTACTTTTTCAATTTTGTCACAGAACCCTTGGTCCCCCAACAGTTTCACATCTAATTTCCAGCCCGGTTTCTGTACCACCCCCTTCTCCAGTACCATATTCACCCAATGCGGAGCATGATCTGATATTGCAATTGCTGAGTACTCGGACCCCTTAACCCTGGTCAGCAGCGCCTTCCCCACCACGAAAAAGTCGATCCGCGAGTATGCCTTATGGACTGCCGAGAAAAACGAGTACTCCCGCTCCCACGGGTGCATGCAGAAACCACCAAGGGTCTACCCCTCCCATTTCCACCATTAGCCCATACAAAACCTTCGCCCCCCCCCCATCTTGATTAATAAGGGGATCAGGAGTTATGGGGAGAAGGCAGGAGAATGGGGATGAGAAAACATCAGCCATGATTGAATGGCGGAGCAGACATGGTGGGCCGAGTGACCTAATTCTGCTGCTATGTCTTATGGTCTTATGATGGGACCAGTGAGCGAGGCTGTGACCTGTCGAACCTTGGCTCCTGCACCAAGTTCCAGTCCCCCCCTTCCGCTATCAGTTCCTGTGAGTCCAAGTCGGGGATGGCCCCACACACCTTCTTCGCGAATCCCACTTCGTCCCAATTGGGACGATATACACTTACCAGCGCCACTAGCCTCCCCTCCAGCGCTCCTGTCACAATCACATATCTGCCCTCCTGATCTGGAACCACCTTCTCCAACTTGAACCGTACCCTTTTGCTGACCATTACCGCTACCCGTTGAGCCCTTCCAGTCAAATCCAGAGTGAAACACCTGGCTAACCCAGTTCTTTTTAAGTCTCACCTGATCCTTCACCCTCAAGTGAGTCTCCTGCAGCAATGCCACATTGGCATTCAAACTTTTAAGATGCGCAAACACCCTTGTCCTCTTGACTGGACCTCCCAACCCCCTCACGTTCCACATGACTATCCTACCTGGGGATCTCTTCCCCCCTCCCCCCCCCCCGCCTTCTTATCCACCATCATCATACCGCCAGGCCCTGCCCCATGGGCCTGATCCGCCCCTATCCATCGAACCCCCTCCCAGAATTCCCTCTTGCACTTCCCCTCGAAAAGGCCTCTCCCCCCCCCCCCCCCCTTGCTCACCTCATATGCCCATTGAAACCTGCTAACCAGGCTCCAATGTCCGCAGCCCTCCTCTCACCTCACCTATGTTCACTCACCAACTTTAGTTAGCTAGTGTGGGTGCCCCCCTCCCCCAAGGCATACCGCCCCCTTCCACCCAGTCCCAGAAGAAAACGAAAAGCAATCTTACCCATACAATTCAATAAAATAACATATAACCATCGCAACAAAAAAAAAATGGCAATCAAACCAAACAAAAACTTAAACGCTATAACAATGTGAAGTCAAGTAAGTTACAATACAGGTCACTGAAAAAAACTAACAAAATACATTTTCCAGCTCCACAGTCACAGTCCACGAACTATCTTCCAGCCCCACTGCTCACTTTCTTTTAACACATTTTATTCAAACTTGTATCAAAGTAGGTTACAGCAAATAAACACCCGGGAAACATTCTTCCCAACAATCAACTATACAGTTTGTACATATTTCTCTCCTTTTTCACCCCCCCTCCCCATCACCCACCCCACTGCGAAGAACAACTCCTCAAACACGGTCACAAACATCCCCCACATTTTCTCAAACTCCCCTGCTGAGCCCCTTAACTCATAGTTTATCTTCTCTAACCGCAGGAAGTCATGCTGGTCACCCAACCATGCTGCTACCCCCGGTGGCGATGCCGACCGCCACTCCAGCAAAATTCATCGCCGTGCAATCAGAGAGGCAGAGGCCAAGACATCGGCCTTCCTCCTCTCCATGAGCTTCGGCTTCTCCAAAACCCCAAATATCTCCACCAAAGTGTTCTGTGTCCACCCCCTCCTCCACTATTCTGGCTAAGACTACGAACACTCCCGCCCAGAATCTTCCCAATTTTTCACAATCCCAAAACGTGCGCATGATTCGCAGGCCCCCTCACACTCATCTGCTACCCCCTGAAAGAACCCACTCTTTCTCATATGCACCCTGTGCACGACCTTAAACTGTATTCGGCTCTTCCTTGCACAAGAGGAGGTCCCGTTTACACTTCGCAGTGCCTCACTCCATACTCCCCAATTGATCTCCCAATGGATTCCCAACTCCTCTTCCCATTTCTCCTTGATCTTCACCACCCGCTCACCTCCTTGCTCCACTAGCCACTTATATATATCCCCAATTCTTCCCTCCTCTTCCACATCTGGAAGCAGCAGTCGCTCCAGCAGGGTGTGTCCAGGCAATCCAGGGAACCCCTTCCAGACCTAATCTGTAGATACCTGAACTCACTACCCCTCGGCAGCTCTACCCTCTCCCTTAGCTCCTCCAGACTGGAGTCATCCTCCAAATACAGATCCCTCTCCTTGGCCAGCCCCACTTCCCTCCACCTCTTGTATACACTATCCATCCCCCCTCGGCTCAAACCCATGATTCTCGCACAGTGGCAGTAGCACCGACATCCCTTCCACCCTAAAATGCTCCTCAGCTGATTCCATATCTTCACCGTGGAGTGCACCACTGGGCTCCCTGTATACCTACTCGGAGCCATTGGCAATGCTGCCGTCACAATAACCCTCAAACTAGACCCCTTATAAGATTATTCTCCATCGTAACCCATTCTACCCCTTCTCCTTCCCACCACCGCCGCACCTTGTCCACATTTGCCGCCCAATAATAATGAAGCAAGTTTGGCAACCCCAACCCCCCCCCTGCTGCCTCTGCCTCTGTAGCAGGGTCCACTCCTCACTTCTGTCCCAAGCCTTCTGCCTTCACGAATGCCTCAGCCGCCTCCACCATTTTGAAATAAAAATCTTTGGTGTTTGTACGACACCCTCAGCTTTGGCGGGTATACCATACCAAATCGCAGTCCCTTGTGCAGTGTCGCCTTCACTTGGCCGAACGCCGCTCGTCTCTTCGCCAACTCCACCGTCAAGTCCTGGTAAATCTGAACTCTAGCACCATCCCACTGCACCTCCCGCTTCTGCTTCGCCCAGCCAAACACCTTCTCCTTCATGTGGTATTTATGGAAGCAGATAATTACTGCTCTTGGCGGTTCATTTACTTTGGGTTTCCGCCTTAACGACCGATGAGCTCCGTCCAGTTCATACCGGGGGGGGGGGTTCTTCACCCTCCCCCATCAACTCGGTCAGCATCTTAGCAAAGTACTCTGTTGGCCTCGAGCCCTCTGCCCCTTCAGGTAAGCCCACAATTTTCAGATTGTGCCGCCTTGAGCGGTTCACCAAGTCCTTGGGCTTTGCTCGGAGCTCTCTGTTGACCTCCCCTACCCTCCGCAGGTCATCCCACATCGAGGTGAGCTGGTCGCTGTGCTGCAACATGGCCTCCTCCATTTCCTTCCATCTTTTCACCTTGGGCGATGTCTTTGCCACAGCTACCCTCACCGGGGCGATTGCCTCCACCGCTAATCATTTCAGTGCGACTGCCATCTTATTCATCAATGCCTCCATGTGCCTCGCAAACTGCTTCTCCAGCTCCACAGCCATCACCTCAGTCATCTTTTCCCACCATAAGCAGTGCGGCCCCACCATGTGGTCCGAGATCCGCCATCTTGTCAGCGCTTTTGCTGGTCCTCTCATTCGACGGCAAACATGGGTTTCCCCCCTTCTCAGCTGCTTTTCACATCCTTTAACGATTTATTATTATTTCCATTCTTTCTTCAATCCTAAAATAAATAAAAATAATAAAATCTCTTCCCCCGGAACCAGACTTCAAACTTCTCAAACATCCATTTTCAGCAGATGCTACCCGATGGGCTCTACTACCCCTCTACATTCCGCGTCCTGGGTTCGGGCCTGATGCCTCGACTGCCTCGCCTCGTGTTAAGCTCGCCCCCGCCTCTCACTTCAGGTTTGATGCCTCCGCTCCGGCCGCCGGACACTCCCGCGGAGCTCCTCAACGGCTCCAAACTGGCCTGACCTGGCGGCCGTACCTCAGACCCCAAAAACCGAAGAAAAAACAACGGGGAAACCCCTGAAAATGCTCTAAATAGCGCGGGCCAACAGGAGCCTCTTCTTGATGCCTCCACTCGTGAGCGGCACCGGAAGTCCGATTGAGCCATTTAAGCATAAGTAGCAGCATTCTAGTTTGGTTAGCTCACTGGCAGTAGCAAGGAGAGAATAGCAAAGGTAGATGTACAGATGATGTCTTCCTGAGAGAGAAAAGCAGGTTTGTGCTCCATGGATCTACTGCCACACCCCCAACAAAAGGCAGGGATTGGTTGAGAGAGTACCTCAGACTGGGTGGAGAACAGATTGCTGAACTGTGGTGGCACATGCAAGCCCTCTTGCACACTGTAATTCACAGTCATGGTGACAACGGCCTGAACTTGCATGACAGTCAGTTGACCTTGCATGGTAGCATTCTAAGAATCCACTACTGAATTTCTTCAGGTGGAATCTGCTTATGCTGCAGTTCTTCTGTCGGCTGCTCTATTAAATTGCTCGTGTCCACTGGAGTGGAGCCTGTGTGCGACTTTGTCATCTGGCCCTTCCCTGGCTGCAGAGCACTCATGCTCAATATCCCATCATGTGCAGTCCTGTCCTCTAAGATGTGCACAGTGTCGACATCTGAGCTGATGGCTATGCCTGTAAAGTAAACTGATGTTGCTGCCTCTTCATCACACTGTTCTATCTAGCCAAGCTGGACCTGAAAGGAAAAAAAGATAAGTGTAAGGTGCATAAAGCACAAAACGTTAACATGCAAGTTCTGCAGGAAATTGGAAAGGCAAATGGAATGTTGGCCTTTATTTCAAAGGGAATGGAGTATAAAAATAGGGAAGTCGTGATAAAAGGCATTAGTTAGTCCACAGCTGGAATACTGTGATCAGTTTTGCTCCCCTTATCTAAGGAAAGATATTTTGGCATTGTAGGCAGTCCAGAGAAGGTTCACTAATTTGATCCTGGATATGGAGGGTTTTCTTCTGAGGAGAGGTTGAATGGTTGGGCCTTTACTTATTGGAGTTTACAAGAATGATAGGCAAACCTATTGAGACCTATCGGATTCTCAGGAGGCTTGACAGGGTAGATGCTGAGAGGATGTTTCCACTCGTGGGAGAGTCTAACATCAGAGGGCATAATCTCAGAGTAAGAGGGATGCCATTTAAAACAGATGAGCAGGAATTTATTTCTCTCAGGGTAGTGTATCTGTGGAAATCTTAACCGCAGAGAACGGCAGAGGCTGGGTCGTTAAGTATGTTCAAGGCTGGGATAGACAGATTTTTAATCAGTCAGGGACTCATCTGTAGCTTCCACTGTTGGGTCGTACACGCAACAGCATGAGGAGCAACAGGGCTATTAACTGAAATAGGCCAGTGCCAACTCATGAGCTTATGAGGCCTCCACTGCATTTTATGAATCCCAAGTACTGTGGAAAGGAGAAAAGAGAACAGTAGGAGTAGGTGTGCTTGTATATCTGACACCCATATAGCAGAGCCTAGTTTCCAGTCATTTTGGACCACCTTGCTACTGGGCCAAGTCCGTGCTCCGTCAAGTCCGTGTGGAAGTTGATGCACAACAGCCACGCCACGTTACTAGAACTCTCAGAATCACAGAAAAACGCAGTGCAGAAAAGGCCGTTCGGCCCATCAAGTCTGCACCGCCGCATGAAAGGCACCTGATCCATCCTAATCCCATTTGCCAGCACTTGGCCCATAACCTCGAATGTTAAGACATGCCTAGTGCTCATCCAGGTACTTTTTAAAAGATGTGAGGCAGCCCACCTCTACCACCCTCCCAGGCAGTGCGTTCCAAACCGTCACCAACCTCTGAACAAAGAACAAAGAAAAGTACAGCACAGGAACAGGCCCTTCGGCCCTCCAAGCCCGTGTCGACCACGCTGCCCGTCTAAACTAAAATCTTCTACACTTCCTGGGTCCATATCCCTCTATTCCCATCCTATTCATGTATTTGTCAAGATGCCCCTTAAATGTCACTATCATCCCTGCTTCCAGCACCTCCTCCGGCAGCGAGTTCCAGGCACCCACTACCTTCTGTTCAAAAAAGATTGGCCTCATACATCTCCTCTAAACCTTGCCCCTCGCACCTTAAACCTATGCCCCCTAGTAATTGACCCCTCTACCCTGGGGAAAAGCCTCTGACTATCCACTCTGTCTATGTCCCTCATAATTTTATAGACCTCTATCAAGTCGCCCCTCAACCTCCGTCGTTCCAGTGAGAACAAATCGAGTTTATTCAACCGCTCCTCATAGCTAATGCCCTCCATACCAGGCAACATCCTGGTAAATCGCTTCTGCACCCTCTCTAAAGCCTCCACATCCTTCTGGTAGTGTGGCGACCAGAATTGAACACTATACTCCAAGCGTGGCCTAACTGAGGTTCTATACAGCAAGCCTTCTTGACTACCTTCTCCACCTGTGTTGCCCCTTTCAGTGACCTGTGGACCTGTACATCTAGATCTCTTTACTTTCAATACTCTTGAGGGTTCTACCATTCACTGTATATTCCCTACCCACAATAGACCTTCCAAAATGCATGACCTCACATTTGTCCGGATTAAACTCCATCTGCCATCTCTTCGCCCAAGTCTCCAAACGATCTAAATCCTGCTGTATGCTCTGACAGTCCTCATCGCTATCTGCAATTCCACCTACCTTAGTGTCGTCTGCAAACTTACTAATCAGACCAGTTACATTTTCCTCCAAATCATTTATATATACTACGAACAGCAAAGGTCCCAGCACTGATCCCTGCGGAACACCACTAGTCACAGCCCTCCAATTAGAAAAGCACTCTTCCATTGCTACTCTCCGCCTTCTATGACCTAGCCAGTTCTGTATCCACCTTGCCAGCTCACCCCTGATCCCGTGTGACTTCACCTTTTGCACCAGTCTACCATGCGGGACCTTGTCAAAGGCCTTACTGAAGTCCATATAGACAACATCCACTGCCCTACCTGCATCAATCATCTTTGTGACCTCTTCGAAAAACTATCAAGTTAGTGAGACACGACCTCCTCTTCACAAAACCATGCTGCCTCTCACTAATATGTCCATTTGCTTCCAAATGGGAGTAGATCCTGTCTCGAAGGATTCTCTCCAGTAATTTCCTTATTGCTGACATAAGGCTCACCGGCCTGTAGTTCCCTGGATTATCCTTGCTACCCTTCTTAAACAAAGGAACAAGATTGGCTATTCTCTAGTCCTCCGGGACATCACCTGAAGACAGTGAGGATCCAAAGATTTATGTCAAGGCCTCAGCAATTTCCTCTCTATCCTCCTTCAGTATTCTGGGGTAGATCCCATCCGGCCCTGGGGACTTATCTACCTTAATATTTTTCAAGACGCCCAACACCTTGTCTTTTTGGATCTCAATGTGACCCAGGCTATCTACACACCCTTCTCCAGACTCAACATCCACCAATTTCTTCTCTTTGGTGAATACTGATGCAAAGTATTCATTTAGTACCTCGCCCATTTCTTCTGGCTCCACACATAGATTCCCTTGCCTATCCTTCAGTGGGCCAACCCTTTCCCTGGCTACCCTCTTGCTTTTTATGTACGTGTAAAAAGCCTTGGGATTTTCCTTAACCCTATTTGCCAATTACTTTTCGTGGCCTCTTCTAGCCCTCCTGACTCCTTGCTACTTTTCTTATATTCCACACAGGCTTTGTCTGTTCCCAGCCTTCTAGCCCTGACAAATGCCTCCTTTTTCTTTTTGACAAGGCCTACAATATCTCTCGTTATCCAAGGTTCCCGAAATTTGACGTATTTATCCTTCTTCCACACAGGAACATGCCGGTCCTGAATTCCTTTCAACTGACATTTGAAAGCCTCCCACATGTCAGATGTTGATTTACCCTCAAGCATCCTCCCCCAATCTAGGTTCTTCAGTTCCCGCCTAATATTGTTATAATTAGCCTTCCCCCAATTTAGCACATTCACCCTAGGACCACTCTTATCCTTGTCCACCAGCACTTTAAAATGCTCTGGGTAAAAATGTTTTCCCTCAAATCCCCCCTGAACCTCCCACTCCTCACCTTGAATTTGTGTCCCACCTGTAACCGACCCTTCAACTAAGCTGTTCCCTATCCACCCTGTCCATGCCCCTCATAATCTTGCACACCTTAATCTGGTCGCCCCTCTGTCTTCTCTGCTCCAGCAAAAACAACTCAAGCCTATCCAACCTCTCTTCATAACTTAAATGTTCCAATCCCAGGTAGATTAATAGAATTTACAGTGCAGAAGGAGGCCATTTGGCCCATCGAGTCTGCACCGGCTCTTGGCAAGAGCACCCTACCCAACCGCACACCTCCACCCTATCTCCATATCCCAGCAACCCCACCCAACACTAAGGGCAATTTTGGACACTAAGGGCAATTTAGCATGGCAATCCACCTAACCTGCACATCTTTGGACTGTGGGAGGAAACCGGAGCACCCGGAGTAAACCCACACACACACGGGGAGAACGTGCAGACTCCGCACAGGCAGTGACACAAGCCGGGAATCGAACCTGGGCCCCTAGAGCTGTGAAGCACTTGTGCTAATCACTATGCTACCGTGCATCCTGGTGAAATGCCTCTGCATCCGCTCCAGTGCAATCACATCCTTCCTATAATGTGGTGACCAGAACTGCACACAGTACTCCAGCTGTAGCCTCACCAATTTTCTATATAACTCCAACATGACTTCCTTGCTTTTGTAATAGATGCCACGATTGATAAAGGCAAGAGTACCATATGCCCATTTCACCACCCTATTAACCTGCCCTTCTGTCTTCAGAGATATATTTACAAACAGGCCAAGGTCTCTTTGTTCCTCAGACTTCCCAGTGTGGTGCCATTCATTGAATATTTCCTTGTCAAATTGCTCGTTCCAAAGTGTAACTCCTCACACTTTTCAGGATTAAATTCCATCTGCCACTTTTCTGCCCATTTGACCACCCCATCTATATCTACCTGTAACCCAAGACTCTCAGCCTCATTATTATCCCCCCCCCGGCCTATCTTTGTGTCATCTGCAAACTTACTGATCCTACCCCCCACATAGTCAGCTATGTCATCTATATAAATGACGAATAATAGGGGACCCAGCACAGATCTTGGTTGCACAACAATGGACACTGGCATCCAGTCACTAAAGCAGCTGTCTGTCATCACCTCTGTTTCCTACAGCTCAGCCAGCTTTGACTCCACCTTATCGAGTTCCCCTGTATGCCATGTGTATTTGCCTTCTTTATAAGTCTCCCATGTGGGACCTTGTCAAATGCTTTTTTTGAAATCTGTGTGAACGACATGAACTACACTACCCTCATCTACACATTTAGTCACGTGCTCAAAAAGTCAATCAGATTTGTTAGGCATGACATCCCTCTGACAAAGCCGTGTTGACTATTCCTGATCAAATCTTGCCTCTCCAAGTGGAGTCACACAGGCATCTTCCACCGTTAAAAGAACGTTTGGGACCTGGGCCGCACTGTGGCACAATGGTTAGCACTGTTGCCTCACAGTGTCAGGGACCCAGGTTCAATTCCGGCCTTGGATGACTGTCTGTGTGGAGTTTGCACATTCTACCCTGCATAAGTTTCCTACAGGTGCTCCGGTTTCCTCTCACAGTCCAAAGATGTTAGGTGGACTGGCCTTGCTAAATTTCCCCTTAGTGTCCAAACATAATTGGGGTTATGGGGGGTAGGATAGGGAGTGAGCCTGGGTGGAGTGCTCTTTCAGAGGATTGGTGCAGACCCGATGAGCCAAACGGCCTCCTTCTGCACTGCATGGATTCTATGACTCATGGACAACCCCAACATAATCTCAGCCAAGCTCATATCAAAGCTCCAAAACCTAGGACTTGGCTCCTCCCTCTGCAACTGGATCCTTGACTTCCTGACCCATAGACCACAACCAGTAGTGTAAACAACAACACCCCCTCCACGATAGACCTCAATACCGCAAGGCTGCGTACTTAGCCCCCTACAATATTCCCTATGCACACACGATGTGTGGCAAAATTTGGCTCCAACTCCATTAGTTTGCTGATGACACCACTGTAGTGGGTCAGATCTCGAACAACGATGAGTCAGCGTATAGGAGGGAGATAGAGAGCCTCCTTTAGTTGTTAACAACAACAATCTCTCCCTCAATGTCAGCAAAACTAAAGAGCTGGTGATTGACTTCAGGAACCAAAGTATCGTACACACCCCTGCCTGCATCAGCGGTGCCGAGGTGGAGATGCTTGACAGCTTCAAATTCCTAGGTGTGCACATCACAAACAGTCTCCCCTGGTCCACCCACGTCGATGCTACAGTCAAGAAAGCATAGCAGCACCTATACTTTCTCAGGAAACTAAGGAAATTTGACATGTGCACATTGACTCTAACCAATTTTTACAGATACACCATAGAAAGCATCCTATCTGGCTGTATGGCAACTGCTCGGCCCAGGACCGTAAGAAACTACAGAGAGTCGTGAACACAGCGCAGTCCGTCACGCGAACCCGCCTCCCATCCATTGAAACTGTCTACACCTTCGCTGCCTTGGGAAAGTGGGCAACATAATCAAAGACCCTTCCCACCCGGGTTATTCTCTCTTGCAACTTCTTCCATCGGGCAGGAGATACATAAGTCTGAGAACACGCACTAACAAATTCAAAAACAACTTCTTCCCCGCTGTACCAGACTCTTATGAACTGATCTGATCTCTTCACACATCTTCTCTATTGAGTAGTACCACACTCCTGAATGCTTCACCCAATGCCTGTGTCTGTGTATTTACATTGTGTATTTATGTTTGTCCTATGTTTCTTTTTCATGTATGGAATGATCTGTCTGGACTGTATGCTGAACAATACTTTTCACTGTACCTCGATACACTGACAATAAAACAAATCTGATCCAGTAGTGATGGAGATGTTTGATAGGAAAATGAGACAGAAAGAGTTCAGGCTTTGATTCCAATATGACTCTCTGGAACCCGTTTTGTCTCTCCATAGCTGCTGCCAGACCTGCTGAATTTTTCCAGCATTTTTGGTTTTTTGTCAGATCTCCATCATCACCTTCTATGTTAGACAAGTCCATATTCTCTGTTTTTTTTTAGAAAAATGAGAGGTAATCTCACTGAAACATGTGAAGTTATTTTTGGCATACTGGGAACATACGGAGCTTAGTGTTATAGGCCAGGGTTTAACAACTTCAGTGTATATTATGGCGTCCACCTGACCTACAACCTTTATGTTGAATTTGGCTAGGATGGACTTCTTAGGGGTTTTTAATCAAAAAACAAGCTTTAATCTAAGAATTTAGTTAACGTGTGTAAACACACACAAGACTTTTTATCAACTACAAACATAACGACCCCACACAGTAATCTATGTATAACCCTTAATGAATTCCCCCTTAACTGTTCCAATTCAAGAACAAAATGCAAGTAAAACCAGAAACCCCTTTTCAAAGATGTGGCCCAGCACACGGCACTCTCATCGGTACAAGACTGTTGTTATTGACACTCTGCTCCCCTTCTCAAACAGCAGATTAGTATTCCTTTCAGAAAGCAATTATCTCTTTTAAGTTATCAAGCAGTCTGGAACAGCTTTTAAAATGAAGACAGAGAAAAAACACTTATTTCAACCTGAGCAGTTCAAACCAGTCCAAACTCAAAATGAAAGTAAAAGTCAAAAACGAAAGTAAACTCACAGAGCCACAGCGCAGCTCCACCCACACAATGACAAAACTGAAGCCATGTGATAAGACAAAAACATTTCTTAAAGGGACACTCATGACATTAGAACTGGGGAGAGGGGGCCACGGGTCTCAGAATAAGGAGTTGGCTATTTAGGATGGAGACAATGGGAAATTTCTAAATCTTCAGAATATCATTAAGCATATTCAAGACAGAGATTGACATATTTTTGAATATGAGAATAATCAAGGGATATTGCGACAATGCTAGAAGGCAGTTGAGACAAGACTAACCATGATCTTATTGTACAGTGAAGACTTGCTGCCCCTATTTCTTTCAATTTTGAATTTTTTTTTTCCTGTAGCTACATGTTTAAATTTAAATGTTGATTTTCTTTCTTTTCAGGGTTACTGCCAAGTGATTCTGAACCATTTGTAAAGGATCTTTGCCTCTATATGTTTTCACGGATTACTCTCATTCATTGGGATAAAGGTATCTGAATAAAAAGGATCTATTAACATCTATTAACAAAGTTTATCAGCAGAGGGAGCAGTTCAACAGCAATTTGTATGGCATTCTGAAATGGTGACAGTTCAGTAAATTTCTGCTGGTTATACTGCAGTATTTTAAGGGCTAATTTTTAACCAAAGCTACAACTGTGTGAAACCGCAGCTGCGATCTTACGGCTGCGCCGGGCATGAATCCAAATGAGCCAGTTAGGTTGCGTGAAAGTCCGAAATCGGAAGTGTGCCAGGCATCGATGGGTTTCTGATCTAACCGGCCCGCTCCCATTGCTGAGTTCAGGAACGCGTGGCGAGGACCAATAATCACAATTAAGGCCAGTCTCCATCCCATTAGCAGGAAGGACCCCCTACCTTTTTTAAAATAAACTTAAGAGTACTCAATTATTTTTTTTCCCCAATTACGGGGCAATTTAGCGTGGCCAATCCACCTCACCTGCCCACCTTTGGGTTGTGGGGGTGAAACCCATGCAGACACGGGCAGAATGTGAAAACTCCACATGGATAGTGACCCAGGGCTGGGATTCGAACCCGGGTCCTCAGCGCCGTAGGCAGCAGTGCTAACACCACTGTACCACGTGTCGCCCTAGGACCCCTATCTAATGGTCTCCCATGATCTAATCCGTTCCCCAGTGAGCAATCATACAGGCGTCCTTTAGCACACCTATTAAAAAATTTGAAGGTAGCAAAATGCCCACAGTGGGGATCGGAGGAGGTGAGTAGCCATCTACTGAGAGGTTGTGGGAGCCTCTGGGGCCTGGGGTGGGGGGGGGGGGGGGGGGGGGGGGGGTTGGCGGTCAGTGGTGCCGATTGCCCCTGGGCTGAGGGGGCTTGGCGCCTGTGCGCCAACATGCCACCTCCCCTGGATCATGTATATCCACACCAGGAGCGATTGCAGCTTCTGCCTGTCCATCCCACCCAACGCACCCAGGGCCGAGCCTTGTCCATGGTAGTATGGAGCAGGTCACTTTAACAGCTGAAGGCTATCGCTAATAGGGAATTGGCAATGTTAATAATATGAACACTTCACATATCACGCACTGCCATGGGCATGGTTGGCGTGCCAAGGTGTGCAGTATTGTGATGTGGGGGGGGGGGGGGGGTGCAGTTCTGCGGTGCCAACCACAGGGCTGTTGGGTGGCAGGGGGAACGGTGTCAGAGGGCTGATGCCAATTCGCCCGTGCAGTCCGGTGGAGGTCGTGTAGCTTCCTACAGCACTGGGTAGCGGTCCTTCTGGTGACACTCACCGCGCTGACGGCCACTGCCTCCCAGGTGGCACTGGCTGCACTGTGGCTAACCCTCCGATCCTCTTGGGGAACAGGGTATCCCACCTGGACTCTACCGCTTCCAACAGTCTGACCAGGTCAGCATCTCTGAATCGTGGGGCCGGTCTGCGCGGTGGCATGGTTGCCTGTTGTCTTCGGTTTGTATTGCGGGATCAGTTTAAGAGCTGCTCGCCCTCATTAACAAGGTGCTGCTAAGTGCAGTCCAGGCGAATCAGCTGGCTAGACAGTCTGTTCGACCTGAAGCCCGTGAGGCATCATTAAGTGCTCTAATTGATGTTAGATATCGGTGACGGCCTTGCTGGGTCAGCCATTGGGAAACACCCGGCTGTTCCAGCTCGCTACACTTCAAAACCGCTCCATTAGATTGCACCCCATAGCCTGATAGGTTTCACACAAAAGGACAGGAAGGCCAACATTTTATCTTAGCACTTGGAATAATAATTGAGAGCATTGCATTGCAACTGGGCTTTAGTGTGTAAATGAAGTCCTTTTAGAATCCTCATTTTTTTTTACACAATTGGTCTCAACAGTGGGGACTGTTAAGGAAAAACGAAGCATTTATTGCTGCAATGATTTACTTAATATTTTCCTGTAGTTAAATTATCAATGTCTATTGTTTATAATAACTTGAATAAGATTAAGGTGCACAGTTAGATTTCATTTCCAGTTTTTGTTCTTACTCATGGTTTCTCAGTCTCTTCCAAAGGTAGCACCCAAGTTAAGGGTTCTACGGGTGGTGAAATCCCTCTGTATATTGCCTAACTGGCCATTTTGCATATGTGAGGGCGTTAAGAAACATCGGATGGCTTTTTGGCTGTTGACCGTATCCTGTGTCACTTGACACGTGTCAGGTCATGGGCAGAGTTCAGAATAAGAAACCTAATCGATTTATTTTCCTTTTCCCTTATCTGGAGACACTGAGGTTAATTGTAGCATTTCCACTGTTGTCACAGCTGAGATGAGGTAATTTAACATGCACCAAAAGTCAAACATGGGCCTTATATTTATGGCTTAGTACAATGCAGCACCTTGAATCTGAAGCATTAGGGAAGCTGAAGTAAGAACTTTGAATATCATAAGGACTGCGTGAGGATGTTTTACCCATATATATTTCATTTTCTGGCAGTTTTCACATGAAATGTAATAAATTAGGAAATTATATTTGTTATGGGTACATAGATTCCAGGAGTTTGTATATCTTTCCTTTTTCGGCAATACACAATAACGATGAAGAGAAGAAAGAAATTAGAACTGTGTGTGTGGGGTGGGATGTAGGCAAGAGTATTTGGAGGAAAGCAAATAGCAGGTTGCTGACATGTCCTACCTGTAATTTGGGCAGGGGAAAAAGAGATTAAAATCTACAACTTTAATAGGAAATAACTATGCAAACTGAAGAAAGATATTTTATAAGACAACTAAAGTAGCACACAGATTTAAGCCAATAAAATATGAAAGTTGTTCTCAAATCTGTCTTGACACATTTCCTTGTGATATTTGAATGATATCCACAACATTCCCCAAAAGTCTTTCCCGGCAGCAGTGGTGCTGGTAGCAAAGCTTGTGAATGTTTTTAGTTTTAATATTTATTTGTTCTATTAAATTCACATTTATTTTGTGACTCTCAGATTTCCTTGTGGTGTTATTTGACAAAATTTATTTTTTAAACAACATGCTTCCAAATCAAGCAGTACTTTTCAAGTCCCTCGTCTGTGACCAAGCCTTTAGTCACCTCTCCTAATATGTTTTTATTTGAGACAACATTCAGTTTTGTCTGATTGCAGTTCCCTGGAGCATCTTTGGATATTTTTCAACATTGAAAACATTGCATAAATTATTATAAAGTATCATAAGTTATACATAAGTTATGATTGTTTTGTGCCCTTCTTCAGCAAGTCTTTTCCTCACAAACTGACTCTGGCACTGTTTGGATAATAGAACATGTTGCTTCAGTTCAGGCCATTTAAAAATAACTTGAAGTAATTCAAATTTGCAAATAACTAAAACAAAAAAAACTTAAAGTTAATCGGTTGAAAATAAATGAAAGAAACTATAAAGTTGCCATTACATTTTATTTTTTTAATGCTTACTTTAGTTTTCTGCAATGCCTTGGGATCAACGTTGAAGGATAAATGTTTCCTGATCCTGAGAGGAAGGGAGGTACAGTGAGAAGCAGGACAGCTGGGCTTTTCCTCGAGCTCTTTCACACCATCTGTGTGATGCTGACTTGGTTGAACATGGATCAAGCTCAAAATGACGGTCAGCAAATACATTTTGAATTGATGAATTGCTATCTCTTGCAGGACCTTTCTTTTATGATTTAAATTAAATTTATATCTTCAAACTTGAAATATATTTTCTGACATGTATGTGTTACAAAACGTTTAAATATGGACCTTTTCCATTTGAAAATACTATATTATGGCTGTATGGGGTAATTTTCTTTTGCCTGGTCAGTGACTGAAATCATTGGAATGAAAGTCAAACAGAATCCACTTCCCTGGTGGTAAAAACTTACCACAGCCGAATGTAGGTCACCGTTATATGTAGTGCTTTTCCTTTGTAAGAAATTACCAAAGCAAACCATGAGAGCAACCTTCAGGATTTAAACCGAATACTGCTGATCAAAAGAAGCCTTGCTCTAAAGCCTTTCATCTTGCACCTATCAGAACAGACACAAGAATGCCAAATTTCAAATCATCTCATTTTTTTATTACATAAGAAAAGGGGTGCTGATTGATTGGCAGGTTGATTCTGATTGGCTGCGGCATTGTAATGAAGAAAGCACCAGGGAATTATCTGCTCCTCGTGCTTCTGGGTATTTTTTTAAAAGGCACAAGGGAAAGGGACCCTGCATATTAATGTATGTCTTTTCCAACAGCTTAAGTGAGCCACATTGTGAGCTTGACTGAAAAAAATGAACAGGTTTATCAAGCAGTTTCATGCTGGTATTATGCAGTGGCGATGTGAGTTGTATTTTTCACTCATAGGATCTGTCAGCTAACTTCTCACCCAATCAGAATATTTACCACCCAAGTAGCATCCTTTTTCTCCTGTGCTATCTATTTAAATGGTGATAGATTGGGAAATGTTGATTGACGTAGAAAGGGACCTGGGTGTCCTTGAAAACAAGCATGCAGGTACAACGGGTTAGGAAAGCAAATGGTATGTTAGCCTTCATTGCAAGATAACTTGAGCTTTTAAAAAATTTGTTCATGGGATATGGACGTCGCAGACTGTGCCAGCATTTATTGCCCATCCCATTTGCCCTTGAGGGGGCAGTTAAGAGTCAACCACATTGCTGTGGGTCTGGAGTCACATGTAGGCCAGATCAGGTAAGGATGGCAGATTTCTTTCCATAGAGGATTATTACGGGCCAAGGATTAGAGAACCCCAAACTGTATCTTGGAGTTCACTTGACCCATAACTTTAAATAGATTTTGGTTATGGGGAGCACAAGGGCCCACTTTACAGGTATGGTGCAACAGAGAACTAAAAGCATTTTTAAACAAAAAATAAATGTTAATTCTATGAATCCAGTTAACGTTTTTAAACACACACAGTAAACATCTCAGCAACTATCAACTAAAATACTCCCCCCAAAGAATACAGTACTCTATAAGAAACCCTTAATATTTTCTTGCAACATCCATAAGTCAAATCCCCTCTTCAACACAGACATTAGCTTTAAATTCTCTATTGAGAGCAGTTGTCACGTTTAAATTAGCAAGTGATTTGAAGACATTACTTTCATGCAGAAAGAGACGAGAATTACACCTTGTTTCTCTGGATGCAGCTCCCAAACTGCAAAAAGAAACTAAACACACCCTGTAGCTGCTAGGTCAAAAACGAAAGTAAAACAGGCAAACAGTTCAGCCCCACCCACACTCTGACATCACTGCAGCTATTTGATAAACACCCATTTCTTAAAGGTAAACCCACTACAGCTATGTGATAAACACCCATTTCTTAAAGGTACTGTCACATGACAGGGTGTTCGCGAACCAGATAGGTTTTTACGACAATCGACAATCATGGTCATCATGAGACTTTTAATTCCATATTTTTAAATGAATTTAAATTTCACCATCTGAAGTGGCGGGATTTGAACCCCGGAGCATTACTCTGGGTCTCTGGTTTACTAATCCAGTGACAATATCACTATGCCACCGCCTCCCAGAAACATGAGTACAGGAGAAAGGATGTCTTACTGCAGCTGTACAGGGCCTTGGCGAGACCACACCCAGAATATCGTGTGTAGTTTTGGTCTCCTTCTCTAAGAAAGGATATACTAGCCATTGAGGTAGTGCAATGAAGGTTCACCAAACTGGTTCTGGGGCGGCAAGATTGTTGTATGAGGAGAGATTGGGCCGACTGAGCTTGTATTCACTGAAAGTTTGAAGAATGAAAGGGGATCTAATAGAAATCTATAAAATTCTGACAGGGCTGGACAAATAGTGGTTAGCATCAATGCTTCACAGCTCCAGGGTCCCAGGTTCGGTTCCCGGCTGGGTCACTGTCTGCGGAGTCTGCACGTCCTCCCCGTGTGGTTTCCTCCGGGTGCTCCGGTTTCCTCCCACAGTCCAAAGATGTGCGGGTTAGGTAGATTGGCCATGCTAAATTGCCCGTAGTGTCCTAAAAAGTAAGGTTAAGGGGGAGTTGTTGGGTTACGGGTATAGGGTGGATACGTGAGTTTGAGTAGGGTGATCATTGCTTGGCACAACATCGAGGGCTAAAGGGCCTGTTCTGTGCTGTACTGTTCTAAATCTAAATCTAAACTGAAGCTGGGATGTTGCTTCCTCTGGCTTGATGGTCTAGAACATGGGGTCTCAGTTTCAGGACTCTAGGTAGGCTTTTTAGGACTGAGATGAGACATTTCTTCACTCAGAGTGTGGTGAACCTGTGGAATTCTCCACCACAGAAGGCTGTGGAGGCAAATCAATGAATATATTTAAGAAGGTAATAGATAGATTTCTAGTTTCTTAAGGTGTCAAGGGGTATGAGGAGAGCGCTGAAGTATGGCATTGAGATAGAGGATCAGCCATGATCACATTGAATGGTGGAGCAAGTTCGATGGGCTAAGTGGCCTCCTGCTCCTATGTTTCTATGTTTAACCTGCCTATAACTTAGTCATGAAATTATTGTAAAACTTTTAAAAAAAAGCTAAGATGAATTGGAAGTCTGAAGTTAAGGGAGCCCAAGTGTCAGTGAGACAGGTGAGCTGATTGGCGAGTAACTGGTGACATTTTTCCCCAGAACAGGCAGGAGTCTTATAATTATTTCAGGTAAATTTTGATAGTAATCTTAACAAATAGAAGGAAGGCAGGTTCGTAATTTCAATAAAATGCACATTCTGTACCATTTAGAAACTCCAGGTGCTTCTCGTGTCCTGGACGATCACACGAGTAGGAAGTGACATCAGCTGGAGGAGCTTGAGCTCTGGGTTTTGGAGGTCGAACAGCAGCTGGCATCAATGCAGATCATCCATGAGGCTAAGAACTAAGTGGATAAATAAGATGTTTCTGGTAATGGTTACCTTGCAGTTTAAGCGTTTCCAGACATAGAGGGTGGGATTCTCAGTTGCCCGATGCCGATTTCGTAATCGGTGATCGGGCGGAGAATCCCATTTTACGATGGAATCGGGGCGGTGCCTGTTTTCGGATGCTCTGTCCCCTCCAAAACGGTGTCATCGAGGAGCGTGCCGCACGTCGTTGGGACAGCCTCAGGACGTCACCTGAAGGCCCTCCCCCGATGGGCCAAGTTCCCGACCGTGCGAGGGACGTGTGGTCTCAGCGGTCGGGAACCCGTCGTGGCAGCTGCGGACTGTGTCCAGCGCTGCCACAGTCGGCCGGGAGCTGTGCTGCTGGATAGGGGAGCTTTGGCGAGGGTCAGGGTGACTGGTGAGGTGTTGCCGAGGGGTGGCGAGATGGTGTCCATGGGGCACTATCTGGCAGGTCGGCGCCATCATTTACGGCGCGACCACTACAGGTTGTCGCATGCGCGGCCACGGACCCAGCAATTCTCCGGCCGTTTTGACAATGAGGCCGGGCGTTTTATGTGTCGCGACTGCTAGTTCCTCACCGGTCGGAGGATCGGTGCTTGGGCGTTGACGATTTGACATAAAACGCCATGGATCCGCCGGACATAGCCTGAAAATCGGAGAATTCAGCCCAGAGTGTTTTGGGCGGCAGGAACAAGCTGGGCCGAAGGACTGTTTCCAGTCTGTAAACATCCATGACTCTAGAGGGAATGGGTGACCGCCAGACCGTGGTGGATAATAATCCTAGTACTTTGCTGTGGGAATACCAGATAAGGCATGCCTTTGACATAATTCCGCCCAACTTTAAGTTGAGAAAGACAGATCCTAAAGATGCTCAGTGGATCTGAAAGACTGATTTATCTTTCCTGAAAGGAAAGGAGCCCACTGAAAGTATTACTGTCCTTCAGATAGACCTTTTAATAAGCTTCAGCCAGATTACAATATCACAGATATTATTAGAGTCCAGATATAACTTCTCAGTAATGTAAAGCCGCACCCATCCAGCAAAGTAGCTTTACCTTTACAATGAGAGGTGCTAGAAGTATTCAGCAAGTGTGAAAATTGAATGTGAAAATACAACGTATGCTCTCAATACTTCTAATGTGTCTTGGGCTGCATACTAATTTCTTATGCATAGGAGTGATATCTTAATTGTAATTAGGGTCAGCTTTTTAGATTCCATATATTAATTTCTAAGCAGGTCCTTCCCCTCCTTGATTCTACGAAATTTTATCTAATAATTAAATTCCACATAAGGAATTCCAGGGAAGCACGCTTGGCAGATGGTCAGTTTTTCATTTGTCGTGAGTCTGTTTTATGACTACAGTATAATGTGGCTCAAAGGTTGTAAATCTTATCATTGACTTGGCCGAGGATTATCAATATGAACTCATTTTATCAAATCCTAACTGGTTTTCCTGACACTTTGCGACAAAAAGTGTTGCCCTGCCATTGTGTTGTCTGTCTTATTAGGAATTTTCTGACACTGAAGAGAATACAGGTCTCGGCATGCAGACTGCTATGATTAAACATCACCCTTTTAAAACAATGAATCTTTTAAAGTTTTTATTTATGGGAAAATTACTCTTTTAACCTTAACCCAACCCTCATTATGGCTGATTTCTTTACACAGATTGCTTCACAACACAGATAAGGAGTACCAGGCTGGTAATGCAGGAGTGCAACGCCGCCACCTCTCAACCGCCCTCTGCAAATGCACCTTGCTCTCGATAAGCAGTATTCAGTTGGGAACACTCGTGAGGGTGATGAGCCAGGTCCACGGCACCATGAATGGCTCAGTTGTAAGAGGCTGTGGGGATGGAAGAAGGAGGTCAGAATAGCAATAGTGATCAAAGTTTCAATAGCTAGGACAGGAGTCAGCAACCTTAATAACAAGAAGAGCCCATTTAGTTAAAATGGCAATATCTTGAGAGTTGCAATGCTGTTACTCAAATGTCAATAATAATGAAAAACAAAGTAGAGACATGTCCTGAAGGAATGAAGGAAGTTATTTAATTACCATCAAAATGGGTTTGATCAGTAAAGGAGAAGGAGTCTGCACAGGGATCCTTACTGAGCCATATCCAGCTGTGGAGTTGCATGTTGCAGAGCCCTGAACTTTGTGAACATACTGCAGTTGCACACATGACACCAGGATGGCATGTTACTTCCCTGATGCCAAGCCCAAAGATGTGACTGAACGACTTCAGGGCATTCTTAGTGGGGACGGTGATGTTGGTGAACTGCTAGAGTTCTTGGCTCATATCCCAGCAACATAGGAAGAAAAGGGGATGAGGTCCTGCAAACACATTTTATGGAGCTAGGAAATAGCCATGATCTCTGTAGATATCTCCTTTAAGATTATGGGGTGCTAACTATCAGGTCCAGGGGACCTGCCAGCTTTAACCCCACTAGTTTGCCTAAAATTAATTCTCTGGTGATGGTGACTGTATTTAATTCGTCCCCCGTATTTTTTACTACTCCTGGATGCGTGTAGTATCCTCTAGTAAAGACCGATGCAAAGTATCTATTTAACTCCTCCGCCATTTCATTTATCCCCATAATTACTTCCACAGTTTAATTCTCTCAAGGGCCAATGCTTTCTTTTACTTGTCTCTTCCTTTTAATGTACTTGGGGCTAATGGGATCAAGACTTATGGCGGAAAGGCGGGATCAGGGTATTGTATTAAATTTGTTGATCAGCAATGATAATGAATGGTGGAGTAGGCTTGAAGGGCCGAATGGCCTACTGCTTCTATTTTCTATGTTTTTTTCTAAAAATGCTCTTGTCTGTTTTTATGATTCTCACTAGCCTGCCGTCAGTTTATTTTCTCCTTCCTGATTAGTTTTTAGTCCATCTTTGCTGCATACTGAATCTATCCCAGTCTTCTGGCCTACCACTAGCCTTTGCCATTTTATATATTTCCGCTTTCAACTTAATACCCTCTTTAGCTTCCTTGGTTATACCATGGTAGGGTTTTCCTCCACTGAGGGTTTTCATAGAAGATCATAGAATTTACAGTGCAGAAGGAGGCCATTTGGCCCATCGAGTCTGCACCGGCTCTTGGAAAGAGCACCCTACCCAAGGTCCACACCTCCACTCTATCCCCATAACCCAGTAACCCAACACTAAGGGCAATTTTGGACACTAAGGGCAATTTAGCATGGCCAATCCACCTAATCTGCGCATCTTTGGACTGTGGGAGGATACCGGAGCACACGGAGGAAACTCACGCACACACGAGGAGGATGTGCAGACTCTGCACAGACAGAGACCCAAGCCAGGAATCGAACCTGGGACCCTGGAGCTGTGAAGCAATCGAGCTATCCACAATGCTACCATGCTGCCCACAACGTTCCACCTCAATGGGATGATTTTTTGCTGGGAATCATGAATTATCTCTCTAAGTGTCTGCCACTGCTCATCGATTGTCTTACCGACTAATCTATATGACCAGCCCACTTTGGCCAATTCCATTCTCACACTTTCATAATTTCCCTTCATTAGGTTTGGCACTGATATTTCAGTCCCAGTTTTCTCACACTCAAACTGAATGTGAAATTCTATCACACTGTGATCACTACTTCCTCAGGGATCCTTAACCTTGAGATCAATTATTAAACATACTTATTGCACATTACCAGGTCCAAAATAGCCTGATCCCTAGTTGGCTCCATAACATATTGCTCCAAGAAACCACCTCGAATGCACTCTATGAATTCATTCTCTTGGGCTAATATTTGATTTTCCCAATATATATGAAAATTAATGTGGCCCATGATTAATACAGTGCTCTTTTTACATGAATTTGTTATTTCTCGAATTAAACTCTTCCTAAGTATGGTTACTTTTCAGACCCTATACAATACCCCAATCACACTCATCCTTCCTTTGGTATTTCTCACTTCCGACCAAATCGACTCCACATCCTCTGTGCATAGATTGTCCTTCAGAACTGTACTTATTTCCTCTTATTAGCAGAGCTATCCCAACGCATTTTCCTTCCCACTTGCCCTTCCTAAAAGTCAAATAACCTGAAATATTGATTTCCCAACTTTGATCTCCTTGCAGCCATGTCTCAGTAATGGCTATCAGATCACACCCATTTGACTCTGTTCGTGCCATCAATTCATTTCTCTTGTTTTTTTGTGCTTTACCAAAATCGCCTCCCCTCCCTCCGAGAGCATCATAATAATATTCAAAAGTCTCCGGACATCGGTATTGAGTTGTCTGCCTTAAACAAACCCAGGCTGGTCTTCCTCTATCACCCCTGGGACGCAATCCTCAATTCTTGTGGCCAGAATCTTAGCTAGCAATTTGGCATCCACGTTAAAGTGTATTGTTAAATACACCCAAAAACTAAGGTGGTTCATGGAGGCCCACCCACCCCTTCTTGGCAATTAGGGTTGAGCACTCCAGAGATCAGAAAATATATATTATAGATGCCAATTGTTAATACATGGTCAATGCTTGAAGCTGGATAAGCACTAATGTTTGTATCTCTTCATGAAGATGCATTCTGGGACTTCTCTTCCTTGATACCCTGTCACATTTCTTTTGGTACTTTGCAAGTAACAGCAAATAGAAGATTTTTAAGCTGAAGCTATGTCATACAAAATTTACTCCCTTATCCCAAACCTTCTATATTAAGCGGACGGTAATGTGCTGTTTGCTACATGATAAATTACATTTATATATCATGCCCTCCAGCAGAGGGCAGCAGAGCAGAGCTGCTGATCAGCTGTTCTGGGGAAATTTGCATACGTGCAGTGCGGTCAGCCTAATTTGAAGGTGTACCTGCGAAGGAGACCCGAGGAGTTTGAGTGAAGGAAAGCATCCAGCAAAGGGCAGCAGAGCAGAGCTACTGATCAGCTGTTCTGGGGAAATTTGCATACGTGCAGTGCGGTCAGCCTAATTTGAAGGTAGTTTGTGGAGGGGCTGTTGTCAAGTGACAGTTAAACCCGAAACACTTCGTCAGTGTTTCCCACCCTACCTCCTCCTCTAACCAAAAAAAACCCACGGTCGTTGGGAAGCAGGAGCAGGGGCCTGTCGTGAAGGTGAGTGAGTGCCTTTAAATTTGCTTACCTTTCAGCGGGAGCAGGGTTTGAGGGAAGATAAGCTCTTCCTTTCTTTTTCTTGTTTTTTTTTTAATCTAGAGGTGATGTCAGGGAAGGCAGTACAATGCTCCTCCTGCAGAATGAGGTGAGGGACGGTGTCAGTGTCCCTGCTGATTTCATCTGTGGGAAGTGCACCCAACTCCAGCTCCTCAAAAACCGTGTTAGGGACCTGGAGCTTGAGCTGGATGAACTTCGGATCATTCGGGAGACAGAGGGGGTCATAGATCGAAGCTTCAGGGAGGTAGTTACGCCAAAGAATAAAGATAGATGGGTGACGGTGAGAGGGGCTGGGGGGTAAGCAGTCAGTACAGGGATCCCCTGTGGTCGTTCCCCTTAGGAACAAGTATACCGTTTTGGATACTTGTGGGGGGGGGGGACTTACCAGGGGTAAGCCATGGGGTACGGGCCTCTGGCATGGAGTCTGTCCCTGTTGCTCAGAAGGGAAGGGGGGAAAGGAGTAGAACATTAGTAATTGGGGACTCAATAGTCAGGGGCACAGATAGGAGATTTTGTGGGAGCGAGAGAGACTCACGTTTGGTATGTTGCCTCCCAGGTGCAAGGGTATGTGATGTCTCTGATCGTGTTTTCCGGGTCCTTAAGGGGGAGGGGGAGCAGCCCCAAGTCGTAGTCCACATTGGCACTAACGACATAGGTAGGAAAGGGGACAAGGATGTCAGGCAGGCCTTTAGGGAGCTAGGATGGAAGCTCAGAGCGAGAACAAACAGAGTTGTTATCTCTGGGTTGTTGCCCGTGCCACGTGATAGTGAGACGAGGAATAGGGAGAGAGAGCAATTAAACACGTGGCTACAGGGATGGTGCAGGCGGGAGGGATTCAGATTTCTGGATAACGGGAGATTGAGAGTATAGAGGTCAGGAGCACAGATTTGACTTCGCAGGAGGGTGCCAGTGTTCAGGTAGGTGGTTTGAAGTGTGTCTACTTCAATGCCAGGAGTATACGAAATAATGTAGGGGAACTGGCAGCATGGGTTGGTACCTGGGACTTCGATGTTGTGGCCATTTCAGAGACATGGATAGAGCAGGGACAGGAATGGTTGTTGCAGGTTCCGGGGTTTAGGTGTTTTAGTAAGCTCAGAGAAGGGGGCAAAAGAGGTGGAGGTGTGGCGCTGCTAGTCAAGGACAGTATTACGGTGGCGGAAAGGATGCTAGATGGGGACTCTTCTTCCGAGGTAGTATGGGCTGAGGTTAGAAACAGGAAAGGAGAGGTCACCCTGTTGGGAGTTTTCTATAGGCCACCTAATAGTTCTAGGGATGTAGAGGAAAGGATGGCGAAGATGATTCTGGAAAAGAGCGAAAGTAACAGGGTAGTTGTTATGGGAGACTTTAACTTTCCAAATATTGACTGGAAAAGATATAGTTCGAGTACATTAGATTGGTCGTTCTTTGTACAATGTGTGCAGGAGGGTTTCCTGACACAATATGTTGACAGGCCAACAAGAGGCGAGGCCACATTGGATTTGGTTTTGGGTAATGAACCAGGCCAGGTGTTAGATCTGGTGGTAGATGAGCACTTTGGAGACAGTGACCACAATTCGGTGACCTTTACGTTAGTGATGGAAAGGGCTAAGTATACCCCGCAGGGCAAGAGTTATAGCTGGGGGAAGGGCAATTATGATGCCATTAGACATGACTTAGGATGTGTAGGTTGGAGAAGTAGGCTGCAAGGGTTGGGCACACTGGATATGTGGAGCTTGTTCAAGGAACAGCTATTGCGTGTTCTTGATAAGTACATACCAGTCAGGCAGGGAGGAAGGGGTAGAGCGAGGGAACCGTGGTTTACCAAAGAAGTGGAATCTCTTGTTAAGAGGAAGAAGGAGGCCTATGTGAAGATGAGGCGTGAAGTTTCAGTTGGGGCGCTTGATAGTTACAAGGAAGCGAGGAAGGATCTAAAGAGAGAGCTAAGACGAGCAAGGAGGGGACATGAGAAGTCTTTGGCAGGTAGGATCAAGGAAAACCCAAAAACTTTCTATAGGTATGTCAGGAATAAAAGAATGACTAGGGTAAGAGTAGGGCCAGTCAAGGACAGTGGTAGGAAGTTGTGTGTGAAGGCTGAGGAGATAAGCGAGATACTAAATGAATACTTTTCGTCAGTATTCACTCAGGAAAAAGATAATGTTGTGGAGGAGAATGCTGAGACCCACGCTATTAGAATAGATGGCATTGAGGTGCGTTGGGAAGAAGTGTTGGCAATTCTGGACAAGGTGAAAATAGATAAGTCCCCGGGGCCTGATGGGATTTATCCTAGGATTCTCTGGGAAGCCAGGGAAGAGATTGCTGAGCCTTTGGCTTTGATTTTTATGTCATCATTGGCTACAGGAATAGTGCCAGAAGACTGGAGGATAGCAAATGTGGTCCCTTTGTTCAAGAAGGGGAGTAGAGATAACCCCAGTAACTATAGGCCGGTGAGCCTCACGTCTGTTGTGGGTAAAGTCTTGGAGAGGATTATAAGAGATACGATTTATAATCATCTGGATAGGAATAATATGATTAGGGATAGTCAGCATGGTTTTGTGAAGGGTAGGTCATGCCTCACAAACCTTATCGAGTTCTTTGAGAAGGTGACTGAACAGGTAGACGAGGGTAGAGCAGTTGATGTGGTGTATATGGATTTCAGTAAAGCGTTTGATAAGGTTCCCCACGGTCGGCTATTGCAGAAAATACGGAGGCTGGGGATTGAGGGTGATTTAGAGATGTGGATCAGAAATTGGCTAGTTGAAAGAAGACAGAGGGTGGTGGTTGATGGGAAATGTTCAGAATGGAGTTCAGTTACGAGTGGCGTACCACAAGGATCTGTTCTGGGGCCGTTGCTGTTTGTCATTTTTATAAATGACCTAGAGGAGGGCACAGAAGGTTGGGTGAGTAAATTTGCAGACGACACTAAAGTCGGTGGAGTTGTAGACAGTGTGGAAGGATGTTGCAGGTTACAGAGGGACATAGATAAGCTGCAGAGCTGGGCTGAGAGGTGGCAAATGGAGTTTAATGTGGAGAAGTGTGAGGTGATTCACTTTGGAAAGAATAACAGGAATGCGGAATATTTGGCTAATGGTAAAATTCTTGGTAGTGTGGATGAGCAGAGGGATCTCGGTGTCCATGTACATAGATCCCTGAAAGTTGCCACCCAGGTTGATAGGGTTGTGAAGAAGGCCTATGGTGTGTTGGTCTTTATTGGTAGAGGGATTGAGTTCCGGAGCCATGATGTCATGTTGCAGCTGTACAAAACACTGGTACGGCCGCATTTGGAGTATTGCGTACAGTTCTGGTCGCCTCATTATAGGAAGGACGTGGAAGCTTTGGAATGGGTGCAGAGGAGATTTACCAGGATGTTGCCTGGTATGGAGGGAAAATCTTATGAGGAAAGGCTGATGGACTTGAGGTTGTTTTCGTTAGAGAGAAGAAGGTTAAGAGGTGACTTAATAGAGGCATACAAAATGATCAGAGGATTAGATAGGGTGGACAGTGAGAGCCTTCTCCCGCGGATGGAGGTGGCTAGCGCGAGGGGACATAGCCTTAAATTGAGGGGTAATAGATATAGGACAGAGGTCAGAGGTAGGTTTTTTACGCAAAGAGTGGTGAGGCCGTGGAATGCCCTACCTGCAACAGTAGTGAACTCGCCAACATTGAGGGCATTTAAAAGTTTATTGGATAAGCATATGGATGATAATGGCATAGTGCAGGTTAGATGGCCTTTAGTTTTTGACTTCCTATGTCGGTCCAACATCGTGGGCCGAAAGGCCTGTACTGCGCTGTATTGTTCTATGTTCTATTGTTCATTCATAAAAAAAATCTTTTTTTCTAAATCTCCTTAAAATTTTTACTCTAAAACCTATTATATTCACAGTGAAATTGTTATATTTTTACAGACAATACTTATTCTGTAAATATACTTTTGTTGTGATACTTATTTACCCCAGGTAAAAGAAAAGAACACCAGCTGAACTTCAAAATATGTGGTTTCAAAACTGAGATATATACAATAAAATTAAAATACACAATTCACAAGATGCTGTTTTGGCTGACTGATTCAAAATGCACTCTTTGCAAAAGAGTCTTGATGAAATTCAGAAAATAGTAGGAATACTTTCTGCAATCCTCATACCGAAAATTGTGCCGAACGTTCATAGTATTCAGAATCAGTTCAAATACATTTATAAAATTATTTTATTTCTTAAATAATCTGGAGTATTCATTCTTCAAAAATCGGTAATTAAGAGTGAAACAACAATGCTTACTAATTTTTGCATATAATTTTGCTCTGTTTTTCCTTATTTTTTGACAAAAGTAAAACAGAAAGGACCAATGAAATCCTGAATTAATACAAATAGGAATGATGTTAATGTAACTTGAAGTCTGGAATATTAGCATAGGTTTGTTTTCTCAGTTTTAAATTGTAGTCTCCATAGCTCTTTAAATAAGATAATCTTTTCAAAAATACTTGATTAAACTGGACTGTTGCTCAATGAACCATGCATAGCCAACATCATCCTGTAAATACTGGTGCCCACGGAATAATTATTTAAATAATCAAACAGCCAATAAACATCAATATTGAATTCATGAAGAGTTGGGAGATCAAGAATTAAATTGCTTCAAATTAAAATGTTGAAAGCATGAAGTTTAAAATTATCATTTATCTGGTGAAATGACAGGAGTTCCTTGACAATTTTTATGATCAAAAATTGAAATTCATAGAATGGTTACAGCACAGAAGGAGGCCATTTAGTCCATCGTGTCCATGCAGGCCCTCTAAAGAATAATTCTCCTAATGCCACTCCCCTGCCTTTTTTCTGTTACTTTGCACATGTTTCCTTTTTGGATAAAGATCTAATTCCCTTTTAAAAACTACAGTTGAACCTGCTTCCACCAGACTTTCTTAATGATAAAATTTATTGTCACAAGTAGGCTGACATTAACACTACAATGAAGTTACTGTGAAAAGCCCCCCCTGTTTGGGTATTCAGAATGTCCAATTCACCTAACAATCACGGGCTGGATTCTCCGCCGGCGGGATGCTCCGTCTTGCCAGCGCCCAGGGGGTCCCGATGGCGTGGGGCTGCCCCATAATGGGAAACCAAATTGACTGGCCGGCGTAACGGAGAATCCCGCCGGTGGGTCGGGGCAGAAATGTGGCACGGCGGGGCGGAGAATCCAGCCCCACATCTTTCGGAACTTGTGGGAGGCAACCGAAGCACCCGGAGGAAACCCATGCAGACACAGGGAGAATGTGCAGACTCCGCACAGACAACGACCCAAGCCGGGAATCGAATCCGGGACCCTGGCGCTTAGAAGTAACAGTGCTAACCACTATGTTACAGTGCCGCCCTATCTGGAGCACTGATCAGACTTTTATTGGAAAATGCCCTGGATTGATGGGTAAAAGATTGATTCTTTTAAAGAAAGAATATTTTTTAGGACAGAAGTGTAGAAAATAAAAGGCAATAATTATTGTGGCGAACTTAAATAGCAGATTTTTAAGAATCGAACCTGGGACCCTGGCGCTGTGAAGCAACAGTGCTAACCACTGTGCTACCAAGGATATTCCAGATCTTGACCACTTGCTGCATGAAAATGTTTTCCCTCATGTCGCCATTACTTCTGCCAATTACCTTAAATCTGTGTTTCCCTGTTCTCGAGCCTTCCACCAATGGGAACAGTTTCATCCTATCTAATCTGTCCAGACCACTCATGATTTTGAACACATCGATCAAATTTAAACCTCTTCTCCAGGGAGAATAGACCCAAGCATCCCAATCTTTCTATGCAATTGAGGTTCCTCATCCCTGGAACCATTCTTGTCAATCTTTCCTGCGCACTCTCGAATGCCTTATCACCTGTCCTGAAGTGTGGTGCCCAGGACTGGATGCAATGCTCCAGTTGAGGCCAAACTAGTATTTTATACTAGTTTGAAATAACTTCCTTTCTTTTGTTATCTTATGCCCCTTTTTAAAAAGCCCAGGATGCTGTATGCTTTATTAATCACTTACTGACGCCCCGTTTGGGTTCCTGCAGGATCACTCAGCACCTGACGTCATTACAGCCTTGGTTCAAACAAGGACAAAAGAGCTGAATGGAGAGGTGAGAGTTATTGCCCTTAACATAAAGGCAACATTTCACCAAGTATGGCATCAAGGAGTCCTAGCCAAACTGGAGCCAATGAAAATCAGGAAAAAAAACTCTCTGCTGTTTGGAGTCATTCCTTTTTTTCTTGAAAATGTTTTTATTCAGGTTTTTCATTTTATACAATACAAAATAAACAAGTCTGTGTAGACCAGATATAATTTACAAATGCCAAACAGTGGAGAAAACCTCAAGACCCTACCCGCTGATCACCACCGTGACCCCCCCTCCTTTTTTATTTTACTTTAAAATATTTTTGTTGAATTTTTACACCTGTACACTACATAGGTGAGCGGGACGGTTCGTATGTATAATTTTGATACTGTTGCCCCTCTGACTTTGTTGGGGGGGCCCTCTGGTCGGTCTTTTCCCGTCCCCCACACCTGTTGTTTCCCTGGGTTTCTTCCTTGCTGGCCCCCTCCTCCCCTTGTTCTTTCCTGCTCTATGTAATCCTATCTGCACTCACTGCCCCTCCCCCTTCCTATCTGCTATTGGCCTCGATGAGGTCTTGGAACAGGCTGATGAATAGCTTTGTGGAAGCCTTTGTCCACTCCTCAGATGGTGGGCGGGATTTGCCGAACCCCGCCGGGTCGGAGAATCGCCGGGGGGCGTGTCAATCCCACCCCCGCCGTGTCCCGAAGTCTCCGGCACCGGAGATTCGGCAGGGATGGGAATCCTGCCGTGCCTGTCGGAAGGGTCCCCCCCCATGCGATTCTCCAGCCCGTGATGGGCCGAAGTCCCTCTGCTGTCATGCTGGTCCCGCCGGCGTGGATCAAACCACCTACCTTACCGGCGGGACCAGGCGGCGCAAGCGGGCTCCGGGGTCCTGGGGGGGGCGCGGGGCGATCTGGCCCCGGGGGGTGCCGCCATGGTGGCCTAGCCCGCGATCGGGGCCCACCGATCGGCGGGCGGCCCTGTGCTGTGGGGGCACTCTTTTCCTTCCGCATTCGCCGTGGTCTTCACGATGGCAGAGGCGGAAGTGACCCCCTCCCCTGCGCATGCGCGGGGATGACGTCAGCAGCCGCTGACGCTCCGGCGCATGCGCGGACTTTCGTCGGCTGGCGAAGTTCCTTCGGCCCCGGCTGGCATGGAGCCAAAGGCCGTTCCGCCAGCTGGCGGAGCGCCAACCACTCTGGTGCAGGCCTAGCCCCTGAATGTTAGGGCTTGGCCCCTAAAGGTGCAAAGACTTCCGCACCTTTGGAGCGGCCCGACGCTGGAGTGGTTCACGCCACTCCATCACACCGGGACCCCCCGCCCCGCCGGGTAGGGGAGAATCCCAGCCGGTCTTTGATCTTCTCCAGATGGAGAAATTCCGACAGGTCTATTAGCCAGTCCGCTGCTGTGGGTGATGCTGCTGATCAGCAGCCGAGCAGGATTCTCTGGCGTGCGCTTAAGGAAGCAAATGCAAGGGCATTGGCCCTCTTCCCCATTTGAAGTCCTGGCTGGTCCGAAACCCCGAAGACCTCCACTCTCGGGTGGCATGTCCAGTCCATCGAGGAACCGTCTCATCCCCAAGTTCTCGTCGGGAGGCTCAGATGGGTACAGTCCCCAGTAGAAGGCCTCAAATACTTGGTTGACCTTTTTTCGTTTGGCTAGCAATCCACCTCTGCTGTCCTTTACCTGGGCCATTTCCCTCGTGGATGTCTGCTTTCTCAGTTGGTGGGCCAACAGGCAGCTAGTCTTCTCTCCATGTTCATAAAAGGTCCCCCGTGTCTGGCGGAGTTGGTGCACTGCCTTCCTGGTGGATAGCAGGTTAAAGTCTATGTGTAGTTTTTTTTCTCTCCACCAGAAGCTCTACACTTGTGACCTTGGAGTACCTTCTGACGACCTCCAGGATGGAGTCGATCAGTTGTTAGCTCTCTTCCCTATCTCTGAGCCTTCTAGGCTATAATCTCACTCCTAATCACCGCCTTCAGTGCCTCCCAGACGTGGAAGGTGAGACTTCTCCATTCTGGTTGTTAGTGATGTACTCGCCTATGGCCTGTGATATTTTCTGGCAGAAACACTATTTGCCGTTAAGAAATTCTTGCTGGCTTTCCTTAACTAACCTGCCTTTGCTCAGGTGACTATTAATTTTGTCCCGAATTATTGTTTCTAAAAGTTTTCTCACCATCAAGGTTAAATTCACTGACCTATAGTTGCTTGGCTTATGTTACATCTTTTCTTGGACAAGGGTGTTACATTTATTGTTCTCCAGTCCTCTGAAACTATCCCTGAATGTAAAGAAAATGATTGCCAATAATGCCTCTGCAATTTCCATACTCACTTCCTTCAGTATCCTTGGATGCATCTCATCTACTTTTAAGTACAGACAACTCATTCAATACCACCTCCTTATTAATTTGAAACTTTTTAAATGCCTGATGCCAGGGTAGCACTTTCTTCCTTGGTGGATTGGATTGGATTGGATTTGTTTATTGTCACGTGTACCGAGGTACAGTGAAAAGTATTTTTCTGCAAGCAGCTCAACAGATCATTCAGTACATGGAAGAAAAGGGAATTAAACAAAATTCAAGAAAATACATGAGAATACATAATAGGGCAACACAAGATATACAATGTAACTACATAAGCATTGGCATCGGTTGAAGCATACAGGGTGTAGTGTTAATGAGGTCAGTCAATAAGAGGGTCAAAGAAGGAAAAATATTCATTTAATACTTTAGCCATGTCCCACACCTCCATCTGTTAATACCTCTTTTGGTCCCCAATCAACCCTACTTTATGACCATTTTATGATTATGTACCTTGGATTGCCTTTTATTTTAGCTGCCAGTCTCTTATATTCCAGCCTTACTTTTTTAGTTCCCCTATGAGCCTTCTATATTCGGCCTAGTTCTTAATTGTGTTATCCATCTAATATCTGCTTTGAGCACACTTTTTTAGCTTCATCTTAACCCCTATCTCCTTTGTCATCCAGGGAACTTTGGATTTGTTTGTCCTACCTTTCCTTCATAGAAATATACCTCGACTGTACTTGAACTACCTATTTTCTAAAGGCAACCCATTGTGCAGTTACAGTTTTGGCTGCAAATCTTTGATTACAATTTTTCTGCGAAGATCGATTCTCACCCCTTGAAATTGGCTTTCCCCAGTTAATTATTCATCAGCCACTTAGACCTTGTGATTCAATTATCACTGTCCCCTCAATGTTGTCCTGCTCACAATTGATCCACTTGGCCCACCTCATTCCAATGAACCAGGTCCAGCATTGCCTCCATTCTTGTTGGATTGGAAACATTCTGTTGAAAATTCTCTTGAATACAAACTTTAAGAACTCTTGTACCTCTCTGCCCTTTACATTGCTACTACCCATTTGATATTCAGATAATTAAAATCCCCCATTAGAACTACTCTATTATTCTTGTACTTGCTGTAATTTCCTTGCAAATTTGTTCTAATCTTGCACTAAAAATTCAGATACATTGTTGCAAATGATGCTACTCTATATCCTCAAACTCTTCAGATTACATGACTTAAAATTCTCATCCTTGTTTGTAATTCCCTTTAACACCTCGTAATTTCCTGATTGTGTAACTTCTTCCAGCCCCACAACTCTCTTGAAATCTCTATGCTCCAAATCAGGCCTCATCCCCACCTCCTATTTTCTTTGCTGTACCATTAATAAGTGTGCCTTCAGAAACCTGGGGATAAGCGCTCTAAACTTCACCATCCCTAACTCTTCCCAAGACTCTCCTCCTCTCAACACTCCTTTAAGCTGTTTCTCAAACTTTGTTGGTCAACTTTGTTGATTACCCATTATGGTACTATTTTCTTGTGGCTGTCAAATTCTGTTTACTAACACTAGTAAGACCCCTTGGCACATTTTTCTATGCCATCGGCACTATATAAATGCAAGTTGTCATTGATTTGAAAACACAAACACTATTAATCTTATGGTGCAGTGGGTGAATCAAAACATCTTGACCTCCAAGACTCTAAGTAAGGTGATAGGGAATTTAATACAGCCTATTGCAACGGGAAGCATGGCGACCAGCCCAGTAAACCTCACAAGACCACACAATGGAAAAACCTGCTGGCAATGGAAAAACCTTTCTCGATTAAGTCGGAAGCAGGGAGAGGCAAATGTGTACAACTCACTCACTTGTATCAGTTTGTCAATTAGGCTTATTAATAAGCCATTGAGCAGCCATTATCTCTGAGCTACCAAAATTCATTGGTGGTTTAGGGATTAAATGGGAGTCGCTTGGCTCTCCCATGCCTGCCAAAGGCTGCCCAGCAATTCCTATGACGTTTGTAGCAGCCTTGTGGCATGGTTCCTCATTGCTGGGCAGCCAGTGTCCTGGGGAAGGCTTAGAGCATTACTGCCAGCAGGTACTGCTCCCGCTCTTGCTTCTGGCAACGGAGAACTGCCAGCCTCTGATTGACTAGCAGTTCTCAGGGTGCAAAACTTCTGTTCCCAGTGTCCTAAATCCCTATGAAGGCCTGACACTGGCTAGCCGCATGTCTGATGGCACAATTTTGTTCGGCCTTCTCCACAGGAGCGATTCAGGGTTCCCACCAGTTCTCCAACTGATGGACAAGACTCTGTCACCCACATTAAACTCCAACCATAATTTCTTTCAGTTCTTCAAACATACAGGGAAGGATTCTCTGGGCAGTGATGCCGAAATCATGTTTGCCGATCGGCCAGAGAATTCCCGTTTACGACCAAATCGGGGGCGGCGCCACTTTCGCAATGCTCCGCCCCTCCAAAGTGGCGTACTCACAGACTACGCCGCGTGGCGTACTGACGGCCTCAGGACATTGCCTGAGGCCCACGCCCCAAATGCCCTGCCCCTGACCAACCGAGTTCCCGATGGCGTCGGACGCGTTCGCTATCATCCGTCGGGAACTCGGCATGGCTGCTGCGGACTCAGTCCAGCGCCACCACAGTCGGGGGAGGGCCGAACCGCGAGCGGCCAGTGCCATGTCGCACGTTGCCACTGCTGCAGGCCTCCGCCATGCGCGGCCACGGAACCGGAAATTCTCCAGGCCATATCGGCAGCTAGAGCGGGGTACTCTACACTGCCCGGCTGCTAGCCCCCAGCAAAACGGAGGATCGGTGGCCGTTTTACGAATTTGCAGTCGTAAAACACCACCGTTACCACGCTGGCGTGAGCCTCAGAATCGGAGAATCCAGCCCACAATTTTTACACCATTTGTAACTCTAGCCAGTGGCATTTATTACTTTTTAGCATTTCATCATTCATGTTTGACATTCTTTGCCTTGGTATCTCATCTAAACTTAAACATAACTGCCTGTTTCTAAAACTATCAGAAAACTCTGAGAGTTATCTTTCTTGCCATGCATTTATTTTCCTCTTAACAGTTTTTAACTTGCATACTGACTGTTCGTAAAGTGGGGAAAGCTTTTCTTGCATCTATCTCAAAGAATACAAGGACATCTTATTACCTCATAGACCATCATTTCTGTTACAGATTTATTTCAAGGTTGAGCATTGGAGCCTTATCAATATTTTACTTATACTACTATAAACAGTGTTGCTCTGAACTTCAGTGCTTCTGCTACTGACACCTACCCTTCGGGACGGATTTCTCCGTCCAGCGACACTGGAATGCGAATCACGATCAGGTGGATAATCAGGCGTCAGCCGAAAATCAAGGTCGGCGCCAGGCGCCAAAGAGAGTGTCATTCTCCGGCGTCTTGATGGTGGCATGAATGCGTTCCACGCCCGTACTGGCATGGTCATGCAAAGCGTAGTAGCATTCATTAACATATCATTAACGGGCCCAACCCAATTATCTCTGGCCTCCCACAATGCTCTGCCTTCATCAGGCGGTAGTGACGCCGGCGCAATCCATTTGCTGTATTTAAAAATGGGGACTGGGCACCATGGCTGCTGAGGAAGAGAGAGCAGGTAAGAAACGGAGGGGTGTCTGCCAGGGTCTGGGGGAGTAATAGGGTGCGACGAGGAGATGGGCCATGGGTTCAAGGTCCCTCCTGGGACGGGAGTATCCATGCACTGACCGCCATTGCTGAAGCCTGTAAGGCAGCCATCTGGCTGCGCAGACCACTGGAGTTCTTATATGGGGCTGCAGCTCATCAGGCTCTTAAGTTTCATTCCCGACCCCAGCAAATCACATGTTGGCGTGCATTGGAATTGCCCTAGTTCCACTAGCAGCACTGAGAACAACATCGCCATCAAACTCTTTCTTTTGTGGCCTCGGTCAGGAACGACTGTCGAGGCCGCACTTACCTCACTTACTGCACTGACGAGCTTTTAAATGCCGGCCCAATCTCTTGACCCCACCCCATGGCCTCTGGAACCCGCCCAATGCCCCAACTTACCTCTTAGAGGTCCTTGAGCCCCCCCTTACCCCACCTCAAGGCGAGGGCACCCTCAGGCCGGATCCCTGGCACGGGCAGTCTGGAACCCTGGCAGTGCCCAGCCAATCTGGCAGTGCCACCTGGGCAACCTGGCAATGCCCAGGTGGCACTGCCAAGGTGCCCATGTGGCAGCAGGCGTGTCAAGGTACCACCTTCCCTACCCACAGCCTGACCACCCGGGGATATACGATGGCCTTGAGGTCCCACCAGGTGCCATTACGCCTGGTCCACATTTGTGGGGACTAGTGCTAAATGGCGCCATGGCGAGGTCTTCCAGCCCCGGGCATTCGATCCCGGGCCCTGGGAGCATCTTGCGCTGACATATTTAAATTAGCCTAATGGCAAGATCCAGATCGCGACCTCTCGCGAGATATCGTTAGAGAGTCAGGTGCAACGAGGCCATTCGATCGCGCCCACAATCTGATAACACCTTGATTTAACTATTTTTTTAAAAATACATTTGTGTTGACCATACAATGACCTTGGACTTTCACCTTGGATTCCCTATAAAAGGTACGTCTTTTAAAATGAAATGTTATTGTCCACACAGTAATTGGATTTCAGTAGTATTTTTATTGAATTAATTTGGATTACTGAATAATTGTACATGTAACATGATACATGACAATGAAATCCAGTGAACTATTGAGCAGTAAAATTGTACTTCATTTGCTGTTGTGTAATAAGCTATTGTTAATTCCATCGTTCATTAAGGACGTGGAATGCGAAGAAATGCTGCAACAAAGGTACTAGAGGGTGGGTTACATACAGATATTCTAACCTAGTAAAACAGAATGCAATAGTTTTGATAAAAATCCCTTTTTCTCTTAACCTTGAGCTAACACTCTAATTTTTTGAAAACATAATCTAATATTCTGCCATTTAAAGATGCAACGAGAAACTCGCTAACTAATGGTAATGAAATGAGGCAGTACTACCAGGGACTTGATGAGGCGGACCTGGGAGGAAAGGAGGGTGACATGCGGCGGTTTCTGGACAAGCTGGAATTTCCCCAGGTGGGGGAAGCAAAGAGGCAGGCATTGGAGGAGCCCCTGGGGCTCTGGATAGTAAGGGAGGTGCTGGATAGTATCAGGGGTATTAAGTCAGGGAAGGCCCCTGGGCCGGATGGGTACCAGGCAGAATTCCATAAGGAATTTGCGACGGACCTGGCACCACATCTGTTGGGGGCATTTGATGAAGCACTGGAGAAGGGGGAGTTGTCAGAGACAATGACACAGGCAGTAATCACACTAATTCCTAAAAAGGGGAAGGACCCGGTGGAATGTGGGTCGAATAGGCCCATATCACGATTGAACACGGATGTGAAAGTATTGGCGAAGTTGTTGGTGGGGAGGATGGAGGAGTGTGTCCCAGGAATGGTGGCAGAAGATCAAGTAAGCTTCGTGAAAGCCAGGTAGCCCGCGAGTAATATAAGACGGCTGTTGAATGTGGTGCTGAATCCATCGGGGGCTCTGGTACTGGAGGTGGTGGTGTCCATGGATGCGGAGAAGACATTTGATCGGGTGGAGTAGCGGTACTTGTTCGACGTTCTGGGAAGGTTTGGGTTTGGGCCGAGATTTGTGGCACGGGTACGGTTGCTGTATGTGGCACCAAGGGCGAGGGTGAGGACAAATGACATGAGATCACAAAGCTAAAAGGGAAGGATCCGGTGGAATGTGGGTCGTATAGACCCAAATCACTATTGAACACGGATGTGAAAATATTGGCTAAGTTGTTGGCGGGGAGGATGGAGGATTGTGTCCTAGGGGTGGCTGCAGAAGATTAAACAGGCTTCGTGAAGGGCAGGCAGCTCGTGAATCACGTAAGACGGCTGTTGAATGTGGTGATGAATCTATTGAGAGCTCTGGTACCGGAGGTGGTGGTGTCCATGGACTCGGGGAAAGCATTTGATCGGGTGGAGTGGCGGTACTTGTTTGAAGTTTTGGGAAGGTTTGGGTTTGGGCCGTGATTTGTGGCATGGGTGCAGTTGCTGTATGTGGCGCCAAGAGCGAGGGTGAGGACGAATGATATGAGCTCACAAAGCTTTGACTTACACAGGGTACGAGGCAGGGATGCCCACTGTTGCCTCTGCTGTTTGCACTGGCCATAGAGCCATTGGCGATGGCTGTCGGGGTGGGCAGAGTGGCAGGGGATAATGAGGGGACAGAGGGAGCATCGGGTGTCACTCTATGCCGATGACCTCTTGGTGTATGTTTCGGATCTGTTGGAGAGTATGGGAAGGATGATGGGCCTGTTGGGGAGGTTTGGAGGGTTCTCGGGATACAAGCTGAATGTAGGGAAAAACGAGGTATTCCCAGTGGATGAGCCTGCACGCACCTCCAGGCTAATTTAGGGGGATGCCATTTACGCTAGCGAGGGTTGCTTTAGGTACTTGGGGTTCAGGTAGCGAGGGAATGGACAGGGCTCCATAAGTAGAACTTAACGAAGCTGGTGGAGGAGGCCGGGAGGATCTTAAGAGATGGGATACACTGCACTTAACGTTGGCGGGGAAGGTCCAAGAGGTGAAAATGAATATTCTGCCGAGGTTCTTGTTTATCTTTCAGGCTCTCCCGATCTTTATACCAAAGGCCTTTTTTCAGAAAGTGGACACAATCATCTCTGACTTTGTATGGGCGGGGAAGGTGCCACGGGTGGGGAGGACCCTGCTACAGAGGCAGCAGGGGGGGTTGGCGTTGTCAAACTTGCTTCATTATTATTGGGCGGCGAATGAGGACAAAGGGTGGCGGTGGTGGGAAGGAGAAGGGGTAGAGTGGGTTAGGATGGAGGAGGAATCTTGTAAGGGGTCTAGTTTGAGGGCTATGGTGACGGCAGCATTGCCAATGGCTCCGAGTAGGTATTCAGGGAGCCGAGTGGAGTTGTCCATGGTGAAGATATGGAATCAACTGAGGAGGCATTTTAGGGTGGAAGGGATGTTGGTGCTAACGCCACTGTGGGAGAATCATGGGTTTGAGCCGGGGGGAGGGAGGGGGGATGGATAGTGTATACAGGAGGTGGAGGGAAGTGGGGCTGGTCAAGGTGAGGGATTTGTATTTAGAGGAAGGGTTCGCCAGTCTGTAGGAGCTAAGGGAGAGGGGTAGTGCTGCCGAGGGGTAGTGAGTTCAGGTATCTACAGTTTAGGGACTTTACATGAAAGGTTTGGAAGGGGTTCCCTAGATTGCCGAGTTACACCCTGCTGGAATGACTGCTGCTTCCGGATGTGGAAGGGGAGGGAAGAAGTGGGGATATATGCAAGTGGCTGGGGGAGCAGGGAAGTGAGTGGTTCGTGAAGATCAAAGAGAAATGGGAAGCGGAGTTGGGAGGGGAGATCAATTGGGGAGCATGGAGTGAGGCACTGCATAGGGTAAACGGGACCTCCTCATGTGCAAGGATGACCCTGATACAGTTTAAGGTGGTGCACAGGGTGCACATGACTCGGACTAGAATGAGTGGATTCTTTCAGGGGGTAGCAGATAAGTGTGAGAGGTGTGGGCGGGGGCCAGCGAATCACATGCTCATGTTTTGGGGCTGCGAAAAATTGGGAAGATTCTGGGCGGGGGTGTTCGCAGTCTTAGCCAGGATAGAGGTGGATCCAGACCCTTTGGTGCCGATATTTGGGGTTTCAGTGAAGCCAGAGCTCATGGAGAGGAGGAAGGCCGATGTCTTGGCCTTCGCCTCTCTGATTGCACGGCGGCGAATTTTGCTGGAGCGGCGGTCGGCATTGCCACCGGTGGTAGTGGCTTGGTTGGGTGACCTGTACGACTTCCTTCGATTAGAGAAGATAAAGTATGAGTTAAGGGGCTCTTCCAGGGGGTTTGAAGAAGGGTGGGGGATGGGATGTTTGTGACCGTGTTTGAGGGGCTCTTCGTCCCGCGGGGTGGGGGGGGGGGGGGGGGGGGGGGGGTGGCGTTGAAAAAGAGGAAAAATCTGTACAGACTGTATAATTGCTTGTTTCCTGGGGGGGTTTGCTGGCTGTAACCTGTTTTGACACATGTTTGTAATAAAATACATTTTTTTTTAACCTGTAATTGTAATGATAAGGGGAAAAAATTGCACTCCCAATAGAATAAGCAAATTCTAATGCAAATGATTTGAAAAAAAAAGATGACTGCTTACACAGGTGTGATTGTATAGTTGTTATGTTACTGGGCTAGTAATTTACAGAACATGAATTAAATTTCCACCTTGTAAGTTTGGGATGTTGAATTCAGTTTGAAAATGAAGCCTGGAAATAAAAACACAGTAGTTACAGCAGACATGACCATGAAGCTGTGAGTCATAAAAGCCACAAGTAGTTCATTATTGCACTTTGGAGACGAGATTATGTTGTCCATTCACGATCTGGCTTCTATGCTAAGAGAGTCTGACATCATCGTGGTTGATTCTTCTACAAATAAAAGGAAAGCCGTCCACCATCTTCCATCTTCTCAGGGCAACTAAAGCTGGCCAATTAATGCTGAGGTTTTTCATGACACTGACTTCTCACAGATTAATATAATTTTACGTGGAGTTATTCACAATCTCAGAAGCCTAAAGGCTTCACAATTATTGGTAATTTTTGAAGTATAGTTATTGTTGCAATTTAAGGAAATATGGCAACCACATTGGGTGCAACAAGATCCCACAGACACAAAGATAAATAACAGGAAAATGTGTTCTCATTTAGTTGATGAAGTGATTAACATTGTCCATACTGGAAGAACTCCTCTGCTCATCATTGAATACTGCTGTGGGATCTTTTATGTCACTTTAGAGGGTAGAAGGGACTTTGTTTAATGTCTCATTTGAAAGGTGCCACTTCCAACAGTGCAGTATTCCCTCAGTTTCACAGTAAAATGTCAGCCCTTATGGACACCTTTGGAGTTAGGCTTGAATGCAAGACCTTCCAGCACAGATCAAGAATGTTATAATTGAGCCGAGATTCACTTAAAAGAAGGCCGCATCGTGGTTTCTACTGTGTTTTTCCGAGCTTGAATGTTGGGTCATGACTGTTTCGGAGAAATAGGTACTAATACTCACCCCTTCTACATTCACTGAAGAATGGCTACTTGGAGGAGGTACTGGAATAATTGCCACTGTATTATTGCAAAATGTTCTGCTTTCAAAATCAGAATGTTGGTTAGAAAATAACCGGTAACCTACCATCAGTGGGCTGTAATGCACCTGATTCTAGCAAGCAGGTGCCATCCCAAACACTAACGGTGATACTTTATAACCCACTTCATATCAGCTGGTATTTTTCACATAATCTAATCATGAAATGCAAATAGTTGTTATAAACTGGTTAAATTTCATCATCATCTTTCAGTTTATTGCTGCCTTGTGTTTGGCGCCAAATACCCATCGCTGTCTGCCTATTCTGGTCTCAATAGTCCAATAACCTTGGTTTCTATCTGCTATATAATTACTCGTTATATTCTTAATGAGAAGCAGGTTATCGTGTTCCTTAATGACAGCTAATTGGCCTTCAAGCCTCGCTTGATATAGCTTTTGCAATACTTTTAACTGCAGACCTGTTTTTAGTTTTCTTTAGACTGCAGTAAATTACAGATGGGGAATTAGTACTGGAAATGTCTGAGTTTCTGTAGTCTTTAGAAAAAACAATTTTGGTAATCTCATAACTGCTGAGATGCCAAATTTACAACACCAAAGGAATTGGCTGCCATCCTATAGTAATCAAGGATTATTTTGTATAAAAATAATTGCTATATCCACTTCATGTTTTCATGTTGGATAGCTGTTGGCTGCGTGTGAGATGGTAATTCAAGGCCCAAGGAGCTAATAAAAAAATAAATAGAGGTTTTATCACCCTGTAATGTCCCAGAGTGTTTTACACAATTAATTATTTTGAAGTGTAAGAACTTTATCTTATGCAGAAAAAGTGCGTCTGCCACAGATATCCCATAAACAACATAGAGAATGATTGTTTTTTGACTGTATTGGTTGAAGAAATATATTTTGGTTAAGATATGCGGGGTTGGTGGTATTTTAACTGGAGATTGGTTTGGGGCAGATAGTAGTGGGGCGAGCATCAATTAATTACTATTTTTTAAATGTGAAAGATTAGTAGTGTTGGGCCGGGATTCTCTGCTCCGCTAAAATCGCAATCAGAGGGAGAATCCTACATCGGCCTAAAATAGGGGTTGTGTGTGGGATCCTTATATGGCAAGAGATATAAATGAAATTGTAGCAACCAAAGACATGCTGCACAATTATGTATGAATTAGCATGGGATATACACAAGCGTCACAACCTTAATCAAAGATTTGTAATGGGACTCACTTCAGCAAAGGAGGGAGAATATAGACCGACCATGTTCTACAAAATATAGAATGGACTTGTGGGAATTGACAGAAAGAAATACCTAGTGCCTGCTGTAAATGGTAAGGCACAAGGTGGATTTTCCAGCCATTCCCTCTGCGGTAGGATGGCACAATGGTAGCTCTGCTTCCTCACAGCGCCAGGGAACCGGGTTCAATTCCGACCTCAGATCACTGTCTGTGTGGAGTTTGCACATTCTTCCCGTGTTGGCATGGGTTTCCTTTGGGCGCTCTGGTTTCCTGCCACAGTCCAAAGATGTGCAGGTTAGATGGATTGGCCATGCTAAATTGCTGTTCAGTGGGGATACGGGTATCAGGTGGGGTTTGGGCCTAGGTAGGATGCTCTTTCAGAAGAACGGTGCAGACCTGATGGGCTGAATGGCCTCTTTTTTCAGGGAGTCTATGACAGCGACCCCCTGCTGCGGTTTGCCTGGAGATGGAGGGGATGTACAACGGGAAACCCCGTTAACAGCGGTAGGACCAGAAAATCCGCAACCGACCAAAGGCAGGCCGCCTCCATACCTGAAAACATACCACAGGAGGGCGTAAAATCCCTCCTAAGGTAGCCATTCATACAAACTACAAAGACCATTTGTTTTCAAAACAGCGTACCAACAATCTTTCTTCCCAAGGACAATCACACAGTGACCAAAGGAGATAATCACAGCCCCATCCTTTGAAATCTTTAAGACCCATCTTTAGATTACTTCCATTTAAAAGTTTTATTACCAGGACTACCATTTCAGCAGGTCATCCTTGGTTTAGTTAGCACTACCCATATAAATGTTAGTGGAATACAGATATTAGTCTGAGATTTTGACACTAGCAGAAAACAAATAAATATTTTAAAGGATTTATTTTAGAAATAGTTATTTAAATTATTTTTTGAATTTGTGGTCAGTCTTGTGATTTAATGTTTCATGGCAAAGTATTTCTCTGGCTATTAGAAATTAATATGGATTTCATACTCTTTTGTTCAAAGCCCTGTTGATAATTGATTGTACTATCTTGTAATTCTTTCAGCTGCTTCTGGTGTAATGATGAAGCTCTTATCTATAATGGGTTTCCTTTAAATATTTTAAAGGTAGAAATTACTGGCGTTAATGTTATTTTATGAACACTTAAAAGTGTTTGTGTCAAAGGCTTCCCTGCTATTATGTGATGGCATTCACCCAATAATTTCTATTCAATGGATTAGGAAAGGCTCATGAGATAATTTGATGCACTCAAATTTTCAAGGACTTTCTAACAAGTATTAGTCAGTCGGATTGGCTGATTTATTTATTTACTTCTGGGGCAGGATTTTGGTGACCAAATAAGAGCAGAGTGCTGGTTTAACTCAGTGGGCTAGACAGCTGGTTTGTGATGCAGAACAAGGCCGGCAGCACGGGTTCAATACCTGTACCAGCTGAGAATTCTGAATTCCCCCTCTGTGTACCTGAACAGGCGCCAGAATGTGGGGACTAGGGGCTTTTCACAGTAACTTCATTGCAGTGTTAATGTAACCCTACTTGTGACAATATCGATTATGGGCGAGATTCTCCGCAAATGCGGAGAATCGTAAAGGCTGCCGTGGGACAGGCCATGACCCACGGCAGCCTTCACGGCCACTTCCGGGGCCTATTCTCTCTCCCGGGCGGGGCTAGGAGTGCGGCCCTGTGTGTCACGGTGGCGCGGCCTTGACGACGGTCGTCAAGGCCGCACGTCAAGCGTCACGACGGCTGACGTGGCCCATGACATCAGCCGCGCATGCGCAGGTTGGGCAACGCCAACCCGCGCATGCGCAGTTGGCGTCTTTCTCCTCAGCAGCCCGGCAAGACGTGGCGGCCTGATCTTGCCGGGCGGAGGAGGGGAAAGAGTGCGTCTGTTTTGGATGCTGGCCCGACGATCGGTGCCCACCGATCGTGGGCCTGTCCCCTCCCGAGCACTGTCGTGGTGCTCCCGTGCCAATCGGGCCTCTAGATGCCCCAAACGGGCATCTGGCACCCGTTTCACGACGGCAGCGAGCAGGTGTGTTTGCTGCCGTGGTGAAACGGGCGTGAAGGGCCGGCCGCTTGGCCCATCGGCCTCGGAGAATCGCCGCTCGCTGGCGATTCGTGGCGTGGGGGGGGGCGGAGAATAGCGGGAGGGCTTGAAAAATGTCGGGAGGCCCTCCCGCTATTCTTCCACCCGGCGTGGGGGGGGGGGGGGGGGGGGGGGAGGGCGGAGAATCACGCCCTATTTAGTTTATTTATTTAAGAGCAGGACCTGAGGCATGCTGCTGTGTCATTTTTCAATGCCGTTCTGATGGATTTTTGGGACAAGAGAGGAAGGTATCACCTAGAAACTTGCCTGATTCTGGCCAATCAAGCTTTGAACTTATTGAGGATTAATCTGCAATTTTTGTGGGAAGGCGTTGGGTCCACACTGGATCTGGAACAGGTCGAGTAGAAGATATCAGCAATGTAGCAAGGAACCAGTTATAGCTATGCTATTAATCAATGGGGCTTTGGTGAGGCCATACCTGGAATATTGTGTGCAGTTTGGTCTCCTTATCTGAGGAAGGATGTTCTTGCTATAGAGGGAGTGCAGCAAAGATTTACCAGACTGGTTCCTGGGATGGCAGTGCGAGGAGAGATTGAATCGGTTAGGATTGTATTCGTTGGAGTTCAGAAGAATGAAGGGGAATCTCATAGAAACTTATAAAATTCTAACAGGACTGGACAAGGTAGATGCAGGAAGAATGTTCCCGATGGTGGGTGTGTCCAGAACCAGGGAACACAGTCTGAAGCTATGGGTTAGACCATTTAGGACAGAGATGAGGAGAAATGTCTTCACCCAGAGAGTGTTAAGCCCGTGGAAATCGTTACCACAGGAAGTAGTTGAGTCCAAAACATAGTATGGTTTCAAGAAGCAGTTAGATATATCACTTAGGGCAAAGGGGATCAAAGAATATGGGGGAAAGCGGGATTGTCCTATTGAGTTGGATGATCAGCCATGGTCATAATGAATGGCAAAGTGGCACGCCAAATACAATGTGTGTGGCATTCTTACGACAGTGCATGGTACACATCTCTCCAGTGGCCTCAGTTTCCTCATTCAAAGTCTATTATGATAGAATCCTAGAATCCTGACAGTGTAGAAGGAGGCCATTCGACCCATTGAGTCTGCATCGACTCTCTGAAAGAGCACCCTACCTAGACCAACCTGCATATCCCTGGACACTAAGAGGCAATTTAGCGTGGCCAATCCACCTAACCTGCAAATCTTTGGATTGTGGGAGGAAACCGGAGCACCCGGAGGAAACCCACGCAAGCAGAGGGAGAAAGTGCAAACTCGACACAGGCAGTCATTCAAAGCCAGAATTTAACACTGGTCGCTGGTGCAGTGTGGGAGCAGTGCTAACCACGGTGCTATTGCTTTCCTTCATATCTTCCAAGTTTTGCCATCAAAGAATGATTACTGGTCAGGAACCATGACACAATATCCCCAATGTAATTACAAATGAATGCCACTCAAGTGGATCAATCACTGCAATGAATGACGCGGTGGCCTTTGCTTTCAGCATTTATACGTGGTACGGCCTATGTGGTGGAAGATGAGGTATAGGTAGTTTGCTCATGTGTGTCTGCTTGCGGCTGAGATCCTCATGGTGGTTGCCCAAATCTTGGAGGTGTCAGTGGGACTGCAGTCAGAAGGACCAAGGAAGCTGATGCTGAAGGTATCATGGTACATTTATCCTAATCGGTGGCTGCAAAGTGGTTTCATTCCTCTTATTCACAGCAGAAAGCTGATAGTTCCTTTTGATGTGGTGAGGCGCTGTCAATCAATCATAGCAAGAGTGTTGATAAACGTTAGCTTCAAAACAGGGTACTTGAGAAGCATTCAAGTGTGAAGGGAAAGATAAATAAACAATTCACCCAATACCTGTCTCTGGACTAATAAAACTTATTCACTGGCTCATGAAATATATTGCTGTGAAAATGAATGGGAATTTTGCATTTCAAAGGCTATCAAAGGTTTTGAACACCTTTCAAGTGTAGTTCACTTTCTAGGAAGTCTCTGACGATTGTAACAGCTGCTGTTTTAAAAACTTTTGTCTGAGGCAGCAGATGTTAGAGAAGGGTAAGTGAAAATGCAGTGATCTTTCACTACTGACTGGACTGGAATTCAGACTGATGGGTAGGTTTGGGGCCCTGTCCGGCAGCCTCCTGTAGGTACCGCTGATGCCAACTGCGCACCGCAGCACCCAGTCTTCACCTCCGCCACCACAAGGGTTTGGTGGAACTGTGTGATGGAATGGCCAGCTCGGATGCAAGTACCGCCCAGGTGGACGGTGCTACCGTGGGCAGGAGTCAGATGTTGTCAAAGGATGTGGAGAACCAGAGATCATCGCCGAATGGGCCGTCATCATCCTCCATCCCATGGACTAGACCCACTGTTACTGCCAACCCAGGGCCCGCACCCTATAGTGAGGCAGGTAGGAATCATGGAGGGGGTTGCGAGGTGGGGTGGGGTGCAGGGAGGGTCATTATCGGGGGAATGGGATGGTCACGTCACCCTAGTCGTTCACCCTGGGGGCGATTCAAGTGTCACATACGTACTAACCCTGGCGCACACATTGTGCGGCCTCCTGAGCCTGCCCAGGTCCCATGCCCTGCCCATCCTGCCCCTCCTCCTCATTGGACGAGGCCTGGCGTTCATCCTCCTCCAGCATGTCACTCTTCTGCTGCGTGATGTTGTGGAGGACGCAGCAGGTGTCATGTGAGAGTACCTTTAAGAACTAGGTGTTTAAGAAATGTACCTTTAAGAAATGGGTGTTTATCAGTGATGTTAGAGTGTGGGTGGAGCTGGGCTGTCTATCAGCTTTTTACTTTTGTTTTAGGCTGTTTGCTGCAGGGTGTGTTTTAGTTTTGTTTTCAGTGTTGGAGCTGAAGCCAGACAGAGCAGGTGCACTCTTGATCCCTCTGCCCTGAAAAGACTATGGGCGTGATTCTCCGTTCCCCAGGCCGGGTGGGAGAATCGCGGGAGGGCAGCTCTGGCACCCCCCACGATTCTCCCACGGCCTCTGCAAAATGGCGTGTCGCATTTTGCGACACGCCGCTCGGAGAATCGTGGGTCACTGTTTTTCACGGCGACCCACGATTCTCCGGCCCGAATGGGCCGAGCTGCCTGACATTCCCGACCTGTTCACGCCGGCAGCAACCACACCTAGTCGCTGCTGGCGTGAACATCGCGCGAAAGGTACGTTTGGGGCCTGTGGGGGGCGGAGAGGGGATCGAGCACCACGACCGTGCTCGGGAGGGGACTGGCCCACGATCGGTGCCCACCGATCGTCGGGCCGGCGTCTCTAAGAGACGCACTCTTTCCCCTCCGCTGCCCTGCAAGATCAAGCCGCCACGTCTTGCGGGGCAGCGGAGGGGAAGACGGCAACCTGCGCATGCGCGCCTGACGTCACTAAGGCGCCAGCGTCAAGGCCCGGCGGCCGGGTTCCCCGCAACGCTGGGGGGGGGTGGAGAATAGGGGGCGAGGAACGGACTCCGACGCCGTCGTGAAACACTTCGGGTTTCGCGTCGGCCGTTGCGGAGAATCGCGCCCTATCTCTTGTTATCATTTGGTGAATTCAGAATTATAAATGTTCTCAGTAGTGAATGTAAACCTAATGTGCTTCTGTTAAAATGTGTTTCTTTTGTCTTCTGGATGTTGTTTGGGAAGTTATTAAGGATTACTTAGTGTTGTATTCTTTGGGGGTTGTATTTGAATTGATAGTTGCAAAGATGTTCACTATGTTTTAAAAAGGTTAACTTGAGTTCATAGAATAAACATTGTTTTGCTTTAAAAAATACTTTTCCATTTCTGCTGTACCACACCTGTAGAGTGGGCCGTGTTCTCCCCATGCCACAATCTATTAAAAGTTGTGGGTCAGGTGAACTCCATGATACACTTTGGGGTTCTCTAAACCCTGGCCCATAACACAGGCCACCATGATCAGGGAAATCCTCCAAGCGCTATATTGGTGGGCTCCTCCAGAGTGTTCCAGGCACCAGAACCGCATCTTCAGGATGCTGATGCATCAGTCGATCACGCCCCTGGTCGCTGCAGGATGTCGTTGTCGTGGATCTCCACGTTGATCTGTGGCCTCTGGATGGACATCATCACTATGACCGCAGCAGATAACCCCTGTCGCCCAGGAGCCAACCCATCACCTGGGAATGCGCCTCGAGTGAAATACCTTTCGGTTGGTGAAGATGCGTCCCATTGATCACCCCCTGGACCTGGGGCACCCCAGCGATAGAGGCGAACCCCGCTGCCTGGTGGGCTTGGTCCATATGGAATTTGTTATATTGTGCCGACCGGGCATATAGGGCCTCTGTGACAGCACCTGAGCTCCGAGGTCTGTGAGATTCCGGACAGGTCCCAACTGGAAGGAGCCCATTATTTAAATGTTCAGAGCGATCGTTACCTTGACAGCCTCCGGGGGCGGATGTTCTTCCCCCATACCCCCGTGGTGCCATATGCACCATGATCTGGCAGGTATGTCACACGTTCCCCCTGCTCAGCCGGAGTCTTCAACGGCATGTCTGGTCCGGCAGGTCCTCAAATGACAGGCGCTGCCGGTACACACGAGGCCTCATGCGGCGCCTCCGTCCCACCTCCTCCTCAGCCTCTTAGGCAACCGGCTCTCCATCCTCACCCACTGGTTCCTGTACCTCTGAGACAGGCTCCGTCGCTGCTGGGTCCTCCCCGAGCAGCTCCTGCTCGGGATGCTTACTGCACCCTCAAGGGCTGCAGTGACTAGGATTGAGGCCACCATTCCTGGTTGAATTCCGAAGTCCATTGCCTGCGGGGGTTGAAAGGCAGTCATGTTAGCATGGTGCGTAACCCCGTGATCAACCAGGTCCAACTGGCCACACGATGGCCCTGGCCTGCAATACAGCACCTGCCTTACATGACCCTCATCCTACCCCCAACCCCACACCAGCCTTTCCCATGGCATTCTGCCCTTCGCACCGCACCCCTAGCCCCGTTGGTACCCGGCGGCGCGGTGATCTCTGGCTCCAGGACCCGTCCCTGCCGGCAGGGATACCAGTGGCTTGCCCTACCCATGCCAGAGGTATGCTGTGCGGCCCCCGTCTGGCGCCCACCTGTAGGGCCTACTGTGGGCTTTGCCCTAAGGGTGGACCGCGTAATGCCCCACCGGCAGGTGGCACCCGGTTGTGTGGGGGGAGGAGGTTGGTCGGTTGGCGCGGAGGAGGGTGGCACCCAAGCGGCCGATGCCACTGCGCAACCACAGGCCACGATGGACAGTCTGTGGGGTGCGCAGCAAGGTCTTGCAGGCCACGGCAATGGCGATCCGTTCCTGGACATATCGGTCCCGGAAGGCCCCCCAACCCAGCCAGCTCTGGCAGCAGCAGGACAGGCAGTCCACGGTCGCGCCTCTGTGAGCATGTTATATCTCCCATGTCTCCTTCCGCAGCCACAGCGCCTGTTTCCCGACTTTTAAAACCACAAGTGAATTTCGCCGTCGGTAATACCTCCTAGCAGTGGTGGAGCACTGCGGGAGCCCCAACAAATACCGAGTCAGGCCCATTAATGGTCTACCGACGACGCTTACTGTACATGCGGAGTGGAATACGTGGACGGGTAGAAATCAGGAATAAGAAGGGTGCAGTCACAATGTTGGGGGTTTACTACAGGCTTCCCAACAGCCAGCAGGAGGTAGAGGAGCAGATAGGTAGACAGATTTTGGAAAGGAGTAAAAGCAACAGGGTTGTTGTGATGGGATACTTTAACTTCCCCAATATTGATTGGGACTCACTTAGTGCTAGGGGCTTAGACGAGGCAGAGTTTGTAAGGAGCATCCAGGAGGGCTTCTCAAAACAATATAGATAGTCCAACTAGGGAAGGGGCGATACTGGACCTGGTATTGGGGAATGAGCCTGGCCAGGTGGTAGAAGTGTCAGTAGGGGAGCATTTCGGGAACAGTGACCACAATTCAGTAAGTTTTAAAGTGTTGGTGGACAAGGATAAGAGTGGACCTAGGGTGAATGTGTTAAATTGGGGGAAAGCTAATTATAACAATATTAGGCGGGAACTGAAGAACTTAGACTGGGGGCGGATGTTTGAGAGTAAATCAACACCTGACATGTGGGAGGCTTTCAAATGTCAGTTGAAAGGAATTCAGGACCAGCAGGTTCCTGTGACGAAGGATAAATATGGCAAATTTCGGGAACCTTGGATAACGAGAGATATTGTGGGCGCGATTCTCCGCAAAGGCGGTGTCTTTGGGTCACGGCCTGTCCCACGGCAGCCTTCACGCCCACTTCCGGGGCTGATTCTCCCCCCCGGGCGGGGCTAGGAGCGCGGCCCCGTGCATCACGGCGGCGCGGCCTTGATGACGGTCGTCAAGGCCGCACGTCAAGCGTCACGCCGGCTGACGCGGCCGATGACATCGGCCGCACATGCACAGGTTGGACAATGCCAACCCGTGCATGCGCAGTTGCCGTCTTTTCCTTCAGCCGCCCCGCAAGACGTGGCAGCTTGATCTTGCGGGGCGACGGAGGGAAAAGAGTGCATCCGTTATGGACGCACGGCCCGCGATTGGTGGGCATCGATCGCGGGCCTATGCCCCCATTGGCACGGCCGTGGTACTGCCGTGCCAATCGGGCCCACAGATGCCCTAAACGGGCATCTGCCGCCCGTTTCACGAGCAGGTGTGTTTGCTGCCGTGTTGAAACGGGCGTGAAGCCCCGGCTGCACGTCCCATCGGCCTCGGAGAATCGCCGCTCTCCGTAAAGAACGGCGAGCGGCGATTCGTGGCGTGGGTGGGGCGTGGGGGGGGGAGAGAATAGCGGGAGGGCGTGAAAAATTTCAGGAGGCCCTCCCACTATTCTCCCACCCGGCGTGGGGGGCGGAGAATCGTGCCCTGTAGGTCTTGTCAAAAAGAAAACGGAGGTATTTGTCAAGGCTAGAAGGCTGGGAACAGAAGAAGCTTGTGTGGAATATAAGGAAAGTAGGAAGGAACGTAAGAAAGGAGTCAGGAGGGCTAAAAGGGATCACGCAGAGTCATTGGCAAATTGGATTAAGGAAAATCCCAAGGCTTTTTACATAAAAAGCAAGAGGGTAGCCAGGGAAAGGGTTGGCCCACTGAAAGACAGGGGAGGAAATCTATGTGTGGAGCCAAAGGAAATGGGCGAGTACTTAATGAATACTTTGCATCAGTATTCACCAAAGAGAAGGAATTGGTGAATGTTGAGTCTGAAGAAGGGTGTGTAGATAGCCTGGGTCGCATTGAGATCCAAAAAGTACCGATTCTGGCCCCTACAGGGGGCCAGCACGGCGCTGGAGTGGTTCACGCCGCTCCAGCCTCACTTCCTGGCGCGCCAACCCGCGCATGCGCAGTTCGGCCGCGCCAACCCGTGAATGCGCGGGGGACTTCTTAAACGCACCGGCCCCGACGCAACATGGCGTGGGGCCGATGGGGCCGGCCGTATAAAATAGGGCCGCGGCTGAAGAGGCCGGCCCGCCGATTGGTGGGCCCCGATCGCAGGCCAGACCCCATCGGAAGCCCCCCCCCCCCCCCCCCCCCCCCGGTGAAGGAGCGCTTTTCCCCACCCCACAGGCCGCCGCCCCCCCCCCGACCCTAAGCGCCGGTTCTTGCCGGATGTGAGCAGGGGTGAACAGCGCCTGCGGGACTCTGCCATTTTCGCGCGGCCACTCGGCCGATCCAGACAGGAGTGGAGAATCGGCGTCATTTGCGCCGGTGCAAATGGTGGCGATTCTCCACTCCTGCCGGCGCTGCGGGGAAAAATGGCGCAGGCGACAATTCTCCCATACGGGAGAATCCCACCCGAGTGTTGGGGGTCTTGAAAAATATTAAGGTGGATAATTCCCCAGGGCCTGATGGGATGTACCCCAGAATACTGAAGTACACAAGAGAGGAAATTACTGAGGCCTTGACAGAAATCTTTGGATCCTCACTGTCTTCAGGTGATGTCCCGGAGGACTGGAGAATAACCAATGTTGTTTCTTTGTTTAAGAAGGGTAGCAAGGATAATCCAGGGAACTACAGGCCAGTGGGTCTTACGTCAGTGATAGGGAAATTACTGGAGAAAATTCTTCGAGACAGGATCTACTCCCATTTGGAAGCAAGTGGGCGTATTAGCGAGAGGCAGCACGGTTTTGTGAAGAGGAGGTCGTGTCTCACTAACTTGATAGAGTTTTTCAAGGAAGTCACAAATGATTGATGCAGGTAGGGCAGTGGATGTTGTCTATATGGACTTCAGTAAGACCTTTAACAAGTTCCCTCATGGCAGACTGGTACAAAAGGTGAATTCACACGGGATCAGAGATGAGCTGGCAAGATGGATACAGAACTGGCTAGGTCATAGAAGGCAGAGAGTAGCAATGGAAGGGTGCTTTTCTGATTGGAGGGCTGTGACTAGTGGTGTTCTGCAGGGATCAGTGCTGGAACCTTTGCTGTTTGTAATTAAATGGTAGGTGAGGGATGTGGTGCTCCACTGAGAGAATTTGGAAGGAGGTTTGTAAAATAATCCCTCAGTTCTTCAAAAATATATAGTTTTCCTTACCTATTCCAAGGTAGATAGTTAAACACTAATTACATTGATGTGGAGATGCCGGCGTTGGACTGGGGTGAGCACAGTAAGAAGTCTTACAACACCAGGTTAAAGTCCAACATGTTTGTTTCAAACACTAGCTTTCGGAGCACTGCTCCTTCGTCAGGTGAATGGTGCGATTCAACTAAATGGGAACAAAGTCCCATAGCTCGGGCGTTTAGTCACGTGTTTCCCGGCGCTTGCAGCGCCAAAAACACATGGCTATACAATGGCACTTGCATTAAGTAAGAGGCCTCAACGGGGAACATGGGATGGAGGTTACAGATAGCTCCGTTTTGTACAGTGTGCAGCTCCGCTCGCCGGAACTCCTCAGCGCAACAAGAGATTGGTTTTATGATGGCAAAAGCCAAGGGAGATTATGGTTCTGGACAGTGTAAAAACTGCCTGAACTTGTTTTCATGGAATCTAAATGGGCAGGTGGGCTTTTGCTTTAAAGTTCCATTAGAAGGATGGCTTGACCAACAGTTTAATACAAATGTGTTTGCCTAGGTTACTGTACTCTAAATGCACAGCTGATTTTATTTTTATTTTTGCACTGAACTCATTAATTACACAATGATTATTCATAACAATTTCTTGAAAGATTCTGATAGCATTCAAATTTGCAATAGTTCTGTTGGAAATGCAGTATTTCTTAATTCGAAGGGGAAGAACTTGTCTCTATATAATAACAGTAAATGTTCTTTGTGAATCTCATAATAATTCAATCTTGTGGTTCAGTTCAGTAGATTATTAAATTAAATTTTCTTTGTACCAGGATCTGCTTCCATTCGATTGAAATGAAAATAAATTTTTCCAGTGCCTACAATACTTACGTAATATATAAAAAAATTATATTTATGTTTACACACATGAAACACAAAATAACATCTGTTTACAATATGCTTAAATATATTTTGCGGGTAGCACTGTGGCGCAGTGGGTTAGCATTGCAGCCTCACGGCGCCGAGGTCCCAGGTTTGATCCCAGCTCTGGGTCACTGTCCATGTGGAGTTTACACATTCGCCCCGTGTTTGCGTGGGTTTCGCCCCCACAGCCCAAAGATGTGCAGGGTAGGTGGATTGGCCACGCTAAATTGCCCCTTAATTGGAAATAAATGAATTCTAGAACTCTAAAATTTAAAAAAAAAGGCGAGTGCTCCACATTGAACACCACTTTGAAGAGCCACTGAAGGTAGAAAGGACAAATAATGTACTCGGTGCGGTCTTCAATGTCCATCACCAGGAGTAGCTCGTTAACCCCTATTGACTGAGCCGACTGAGCCAAAAGCACATATCTGCCAGACTGGGTTTGCAGCATGTGTTGAGATAACCAACAAGAGGGAAAAACCAATCCACCTCACATAGAATTTACAGTGCAGAAGGAGGCCATTCGGCCCATCGAGTCTGCACCGGCTCTTGGAAAGAGCATCCTACCCAAGGGCAACACCTCCACCCTATCCCCATAACCCAGTAACCCCACCCAACACTAAGGGCAATTTTGGACACTAAGGGCAATTTATCACGGCCAATCCACCTAACCTGCACATCTTTGGACTGTGGGAGGAAACCGGAGCACCCGGAGGAAACCCACGCACACACGGGGAGGATGTGCAGACTCCGCACAGACAGTGACCCAAGCCGGGAATCGAACCTGGGACCCTGGAGCTGTGAAGCGATTGCGCTATCCACAATGCTACCGTGCTGCCCACCTGCTGCAGATGCATCTGTTCAAGACTGAATCGGTACAGTCCTTGTGGTGGAAAAGGTCCTGTCTTCACACTGAGAGCATCCTCCATTGTGTTGTGTGGCACCACCACTGCTAAATGAGATAGATTCAGAACAAGACATGGGGAGATGATGGCATAGTGCTAATTTCACTGGGCTAGTAATCTAGTGGTCCAGGCCACTGAAATGGCTTCACAAGACACTCAGTTCAAGGGCAATTAGGGTTGAGCAACACATGCTGGTCTTGCCAGTCACACCCACATCCCATGAAAGAATAATGAAACAGATCCAGCGGCTCAAAATTGTGTATTCATGAGGTGTTGTCTTCCATCAACAGCAGTTGAATTGCATTCAACCATAATCTGGCATGTCATTCACCTACCATTGCCTTCAAGTTAATGGACCAACTGACAATGTTAGCAATGTAGATCCCTTTAAGAATAAACCAGATCTTGCTTTAGAGTTAATTGAGAGTAGGTGATGCTCATTGAAGCTTGTACTTCAGAGCTGCGTTTTTCCCCAGTTGGGAGGTGTTTTTGGACAGGGAGAAGATCCCGAAGTGAAGCATGGAAACCAGTGTTTGTACTTAACTCGAGTATTGCAATAAAACACAAGGGAAAACTTATGTGCACCTTTATGATGCATGTGGATGATGTTTTGAAGAAAATGTTATAAATCAAATTGGGTAGGAATTAAAAATTGACAGTCAAGCTTCTAGGAACTTCAAATATGTGGGTTTGGACATTGGGTTTGAGTCAGATGTAATTTTACATCAACAGTATTACTTAGACATTGGCAGTCCCATCACCATTAAGTCATGCCAGGTCCAGACCGAAAGATGCAGCTGCTATCAGGATGAAATGGAACAGCTGAGGAGGCTCATTGGACAGCTCAGGTGGTTAGGCACATAGACAAGACCAGGCAAAAGTTTTGATGTCCTAGAACCAAGTTTTGTCATGAAAAATCCGAAGGTGGAGGAAACCTTGAGAGCAATTAAAACCTTTTTAAAAATTAAAAATAAAAAAGTGTATGGTGAAGTTCCCACTTTAGGTGATCCCAATATCATGAAGTTAATTAGTTTTAGTGATGCCTCTCATGCAAACCTTGGCAATGGATGTTCCAGTGTTGAGAATTTGTGATATTTTTTGTGGGAGAGAATGGGAAAAGTTGCCTCCTAGCATGGGAGGCAAAGAAAATAAGGAGAGTGATGAAGCACACACTAGCCACTCAAACTCTTGCTCTGGTTGAAGCTGTTGATATGCCATTTTATTTTTCAAAGATCTTGGAGGAAATGTTGTATAAAAAAAGAAACTGAAAGAACGATAATATAATGTTATGAACCTGCTTGAACCTCACAATCTCATTTGCTTTGTCATTCAATGTTACATTTCTGCTGAGGACTTCAGCTGATGATTGAAGTTCTTGCTGCATCCTTTGAAAAAAATTAAGAGATTTGTCCTCGAACTCATCGTGCCTTTGATGTTTTGAGTGTTCAAACTTTCATTTACCAGTCCCTCCCTGCATATAACACTCATGCGCTTTGCATCCTGATTTTCATGGGCACAATTAAGAAAGCCACACCTCAATAAATTATTTTCAGACTGCTTTGAACCCAGCTTCAGTTTTTTCTTTGTTAGGTGTTCAGCAGAAGCCTACGAGCTCTGCATACAGCTCACACCAGCGCTGCTTTTTCCTTCCCTGGAATCTCCTGTGACGCTCTCTCCAGCAGATTCAATTGTGAGATCCTGGCCTGTTTGTGACTCTGGCCCTCTCTTCCTTATTACAAAATTACCCATCTTCAGTTTTTCACACAGTTCTTTGCTTGCTTGCTGCAGCTACAAATGGAGGAATATCTCCTTCATGATTTTGTGCCCAAATTACGGCCATACAGGGAGTGTGGCATCAGTGTAGGTGCCGCGTTCGTGACTTGCTCTCTGTCACTGCTTCTGGCGGGAAGATTCCATCGTTTGTATTTAAAGGCCAGTCGCGGCCAGCATTCTTAAAAGCCGATCGCAGCCGTTGGGCACTTTTCCCACATCAGGAATGCCGCGACTAAACACTCCGCGATCCACCCATGGGTCCCAACCCGGAGTTTGAAAATCCCTGATCTAGAACAAGGCAGCAGATACATATGAACACCACCACCTGGAAGTTCATCTCCAAGCCACTCACTATCCTGATTTGGAAAATATTTGCCGTTTCGTCACTGTGGCTGGGTCAAATTTCTGGAACTCCAGCGAAGCCCACTTCCCTTGAATGGTTAAAAAAAAATTATAATCTCAATCACCAGCAAAGTAATGGAAATGTTATTGCTGGTACTGTCAAATAGCACTTACTCGGCAATATACTGCTTATTCCTGGTCAATTTGGGTTCTGACAGGACCACTTGACTCCAAACCTCCTTACAGTCTTGGTCCAAACACAGAAAAAAGAACTGAATCCCAGAGGGGACGTGAACGTGGCTGCCCTTGACATCGGGTTTTTAATCAGTGTGGCATCCAGGAGTCCCTATCAAAATTAAAGTCAGTGAGAATCAGGGAGAAAATTCTGGAGTCAAAGCTAGCACAAAGGAAGATAGGTGTGGTTGTTGGAGGACAATCATCTCAACCTCGGACATCGCTATAGGGGTTCCTCAGGATGGTGTCTGAGATTCAACTATCTTAATCTGTTTCATTACTGACCGTCTGTTCATTATAAGAACAGATGTGGAAATGGTCACTGAAGATTGCACAGGGCTCACTTCATCCATAACTCTTCAGATAATGATGCACTCCATGTCCACAAACAGCAAAACCTGGACAACATTCAGTCTTGGGCTGATGTGGCATGTAATGACTAACATTTGCACCATAAGTGCCAAGCAGTGGCTATCTCCAACAAAATGACCAACATGTATATAGATTTAGTGCAAGATTTTCTGACCTTACTGTGGGGAGAAACCAAAAGACTTTCAGCGGGACTGGAAGATCCGGTGGTGGGCAGGACCAGAGAAATCTGGTCTTAGTTTTTCTTAAATTAATTTACAGGATGTAGACGTTACTGCTTAGGCCAGCATTTATTGCCCATCCCTAGTTTCCATCAGAAGGTGGAGGTGAACAACCTTCTTGAACTGCTGCAGTCCCCGAGGTGTGGTACACCCCAGTGCTGTTAGAGAGGGTGTTCCAGGATTTTGCCCCAGAGACATGAACGAACGGCAATATATTTCCAAGTTTCAAAAGGCCGAGTTCTATTTTCTGATATGACTTTTTTTTTCATATTTTCATCAATATGCTGTTACCAGAATGAGTAAGACCTTTGGGTTAGGCATGTCAGCCTGCTGAACCTGCTCAATGTGGTGGCTGCGAGAATTGCACTTTCAGGAGGAGGGATTTTATTCAAACTTACAGGATACTGAGAGGCTTAGATAGAGTGGATGTGGAGAAGATGTTTCCACTAGTAGGAAAAACTAGAACCCGAGACCACAGCCTCAGACTGAAGGGACGATCCAATAAAACTGAGATGAGGAGGAATTTATTTAGCCAGATGGTGGTGAATCTGTGGTACTCTTTGGCGCAGAAGGCTGTGGAGGCCAAATCACTGAGTGTCTTTAAGACAGATAGATTCTTGATTAATAGGGGAATCAGGGGTTATCGGAGAAGGCAGGAGAATGGGGATGTGAAACATTTCAGCCATTATTGAATGGCAAAGCAGGCTCAATGGGCTGAATGGCCTAATTCTGCTCCTATGTCTTATGCTCTGATAATGGCTGAGTACTGAACTCGGTTGGCCATCAGGTAAGGCCTGTTATAGGAGGGAACAGGTTGGTATCAGGCCAAAAGATTATGTAAAATCTGAAAGAACATTCCTCCTCCAAAAATATCCTACAATCTCAATGTTAGGGAAAAATTATAGAGGCCTTTTAAGATCAACAATTGGCATCTCAAAGTCTTGAGAAATGGGACTCGTAAGTACCATGTGTACTCATCATCCATTTCTTCTTGAACGCTGTAAGCAGGGCCTATTGGTAGATTTGGGACTATGGTACATCTGAACAGTTTTCTGCCTCTTTTGTGCAGGAATGCTGTGCACACATCTAAAGGCTTGTCTAATCATTGATGGGTTCACAAGAGCCTTACCAGACTTTCAATGGCTGCTTACCCATTTTTCAAGAAAGAAACATGCATCCAACAAATGAAAGACAACCAGAGTTACAGCTGGTAGAAAAATGAGCCTACTGTTTGTTCACACAACAGAATTTTTATAGACTTCCAGATCTCTTATAAACTCCAACTTTTGAACAAAATTTACATTAAAACCTTTATTTTTTTTAATAATACAAAATTTCCAAGATGACATGAAATAAATTACATCTCATGAGACTTTCTTATTAACAGAGATTATTTATAATGTAGATTATTTCCTGAACAAACAATACTTTCTACAAATATTAACTAGTTATACTACATGCTACAATATGATTACTATATAATAATATGCAGAGATTAAATTGTTGGGATATAATGCATAAAAATGTCGATTGTACATTGGCTGTGGAAGACAGAGGCTTGAAAGACTTAATTGGCTTTTTCTCATTAAATGCTTACGGTCTTTATGTGTTCCTTGTTGCAGGTGCCAAGACTGGAGTAGTTCAAAAGCTGGTAGTGCCATCAGTCTTGGTGCGGACAATGAGTCATTGCATCACAACAGTGCAAACATCATCCCATTGGCTAATGACAAAAGCTTTCCAATTTCTTTCTTCTTGGTCCATGAATCAGTTTCTGCTAGTAATTCAAGCGGATCTAAAAGTGAGTGCTGTTTTGATTCTAATTATAACCAGTTAATTCACTTTTTCTGATGTTACAGTAAGTCTTGTTGAAGCCATTTTGTCCAGTCTTTGTTCTAGAGTATGAGACTATTTGCTATGCTGCAGCAAGAGAGGCAGTTTGTCTGCAATATTGTAATGAACATTTTTTTACAATGTGGCTGATATTTTATTGAATGGACCACATACATTTTCAAGATAGTCATCGCATACAACATTTTTAAACTTCTAAAAGTATGAACACTCTGAAAATCTATGTTATCTGCTGTGCATTATTATTGATAGGCAATGTGGCTAAATATTTATACCTGCTAACAATACTGTGTTTAAATCAACATAAATCCAAATATATGCTGCTGGTTCCTCTGTTTCGTCGGCAGCATATCCACGCCCGCGAGTTTCCCAATGGAGTGGGAAGGCCACAATGGGAAACCCCACTGGCCGGCTGTGGGAATGGAGAATCCCGCTGCTAGCAGGGGTGTACTGTGCCGGAAAACGGGGCTGGCGGGACGGAGAATCCTGCCCATGGCTTTTGGAATCCATGCACACCGTTTTCCATTTAAGTGCATAAGGATTTGTATTTTGAAAGTTGGATCATGGCATTTATTTGTACTTTCATTGACACATACTGATCTTATAAACTTGTTTACAGTATAGTTAAAGTTGGTCATGAATAAAGCTCAGAGGTTAAAAAGGTTGCTGTCTTTTCTAACTTTTCTACAACATTAATCAATTGTTGTTTTACTAACTTCAAAATGGAAGAGACTATTATTCCATGGAAAAAAATATATTTTCCTGCCACTGAACAAAGTTGGTTTCTGCAATGAATATCTTTGAATGAAAATGAAAGTCATCAACGTCCCAGAGGATGATAGGTGGCTCTTCCCCTTTTTGAGAGAGAAAGCTGACTGGCGGTAATTTAACTTAAGGGTCATCACTCAGGTGGGGGGCAAGGTTCAGTAAGCGGGGCTTTCATGAATAACCTCAGCCGGTACAGGAACCTGCTGGTGTCACTCCACATCACAAACCAGCCAACTGAGCAAACCAACGCTCTAGATCTTTGAATATAACAAATGCATAATGAAGAATTAAGGGATTGAAACCAAATACGTTAACCTGATAGATCCCACAACTGTATATTTATGCTGAGTTACACTAATGTAAAAGATGTCACAAGCCATTAAAGATGCCTGCCGTAACTCATTAACAAACCGTGTTTGCATAATACATTCTATTTTCTCTGATACGAGTCAAATATTTTTGCATGCCTTTTTTACTATGATCTCATTTTTGCTGCAAAAAAGTTGTGGAAATTAAATGAAACAATTAATCATTTGGATTTCCTGCATGGATCCAATTGTTGACTAGGTACGAAACTCATTCTATTTCAGAATAATTGGAGCTCTCTGGATGCTGAGAGTGCTAGCGTAGCCATAAAAATTGTTTGGTCAGTAGTAGCATATTTTAAAGTTGTTATTTGCTAGTTTATTAGTTTATATTGCACATGCTTGAAACAGAATGTGCAATGGACCTGAGGCTTAACCCATTTTGTTGAAGTACATTTTGAAGTAAAAGTGCATACCGCAGTACATCACATTTTCACCTGTAAAAGCTTCACAAACAACAAAACTATTTCATACCTATAGCTGTGTTTTCACTCAAATGCTTGTTTATAGTATTTCCTTTTTAGTCTCAAGTGATACTATAATTTTTTTATAAACGCAAAGTGCTGGAAATACTCGGGTTAAACAGCATCTGTGGAAAGAGAAATAGAGTTAATGTTATAGGTCGATCAGAATAATAATAACTTTATTGAGCCTGATCCGCCATTCATTATGTTCATGACCAATCATCAAGTTCAATACCCTTATCCCGCCTTCTCCCCCAGATTCCTTGATCCCTTTAGCCCCAAGAGCTATGTCTAATTCCTTCTTGAAATTACACAATGTTTTGACCTCAATTACTTTCTGTGGTAGCGAATTCCACAGATTCACCACTCTGTGTGTGAAGAAATGTATCCTCACCTCAGACCTAAAAGGTTTACCCTTTATCCTCAAACTATGACAACTAGTTCTGGACTCCCCCCACCATCAGGAACATTCTTTCTGAATCTACCCTGTCTAATTCTGTTTGAATTTTGAAAGTTTCTATGAGATCCCCTATCACACTTCTAAACTCTAATGAATATAATCCAAACCGATTTACTCTCTCCTCATAAGGCAGTCCCGCCACCCCAGGAATCAGCCTGGTAAACCTTCATTGCACTCCCTCCGTAGCAAGAACATCCTTCCTCCTTCCTCAGATAAGGACATCAAAACTGCACACAATACTCCACGTGTGCCTCGCCAAAACCCTTTACATCTTGCATCAAGTACCTTTTACCAATCACCACAGGTACTAAATGTCAAACATATATTGGGTGTCAGTTAAGCAAAGGCTCAATTTTAAAGTTTTCATCCTTGTTCCCAAATTTTTCCATGACCTCGCAAAGGCTCAGTTTTAAAGTTTCCACAACGAAAATGCTGGAAAATCTTAGCAGGTCAGGCAGCATCTGTAGGGAGAGAAAAGAGCCAATGTTTCGAGTCCAGATGACCCTTTGTCAAGCTTTGACAAAAGGTCATCTGGACTCGAAACGTTAGCTCTTTTCTCTCCCTACAGATGCTGCCAGACCTGCTGTTATTTTTCAGCATTTTCTTTATGGTTTCAGATTCCAGCATCCGCAGTAATTTGCTTTCATCCAGTTTTTAAAGTTACCATCTTTGTTCCCAAATTTTTTCATGACCTCTCCCCTCCCTATCTCTTTGATGCCCTCCAGTCCTACAAAGCCCTACAAGATATTTGTGCATTTCCAATTCTAGCCTCTTGATCAGCGCCAATTCTTTTTTTGTCCATTCAGGAGATGTGGGCATTGCCGGCAGGGCCAGCATTTATTGCCCATCCCTAATTGCTCTTGAATTGAGTGGTTTTCTCGGCCATGTCAGAGGGCATTTAAGAGTCAACCACATTGCTGTGGGTCTGAAGTCACATGTAGGCCAGGTAAGGACGGCAAATTTCCTTCTCTAAAGGACATTAGTGAACCAGATGAATTTTTACAACAATTGACAATGGTTTTATGACCATCATTAGACTTTTATTTCCAGGTTCTTCTTGAATTCAGATTTCACCATCTACTGTGGTGGGATTCAAACCCAGGCCCCAGAGCATTATCCTGGGTGCCTGGATGACTGGTCCAGCAACAATACCATTATGCTACCGCCTCCCCTTGACCACACCACCGTTGCCAGGCTGTCAGCTGCCAAGACTCCAAACTTTGAAATTCCCTCCCTAAACGTCTCCAACTTGTTACTTATCTATCTCGCTTTCCTCTTTTAAAATACTTCTTAAAACCTACCGCTATGACCAAGCATATGGCATCTGCCCAAATATCTCTGTGATTTGTGTCAAATTTCTTTTGGTCACACCTTGGGATATTTTACTACATTCAAGGTGTTATATAAATACAAGTTGTGTTTGTAATTGCATTTCAATAATCCTAAATCTCGAGAACCTGCCTAATTGCTCCTTTATATTTATTAAGATGTTTTTGTTCAACCAGCCATGTATTCTCCACATACACATCACCTGTTTCGTGAAAGATCCTTCCACATTTTCTATTTTCTTTAGTTACCCTAAATTTGTACGTATGACCCCTTGTCCTTAACTTCTATGCAAATATCATGGTAAGCGGAAGTCTAAATATTAGGCATGTTAAACATGAAGTTACAAGTGAATTGGGAAGTGGAGAAACAAGAAATTGACCTTGGAAGTGAATTTAGGGAAGTTGGTGGTGATAGAGGCATGGGAGATGGCAACCTTAAGGTGTTGCCCATTAGTAAAGATAACAATTAAAATTCTTCATATTAGGTCAACAAAATTAATGGAACATCTTCCTGAACCATCACAATGCTGGGAATGATATTTTTAGATGCATAAGTCCTTGTGACGATGAGATCTTGTCGTAACATTGAGCATGTTGTGTGGCACTACCATCATGCTAAATGGGATAGGTTCATAACAGATCTAGCAGCTCAAAACTGGGCATCTGAGGTGCTGTGAGCCATCAGCAGCAGAATTGTATTCAGCCAAAATCTGTCACAGTTTGTGGGTGTCACTGGCAGCCCGATATTTATTATCAATCCCCAGTTGTCCTTGAACTACTACAGTCTGTGTGGTGCAGGTACTCCCACTGTGATTGTACTTTGTCATGGCAGTTTGGTATAACTGAGTGGCTTGCTAGGCCCCAGGGCCTGATCATCTACATCCCAGAGTACTTAAGGAAGTGGCCCTAGAAATACTGGATGCATTGGTGGTCATCTTCCAAGATTCTATAGACTCTGGATCAGATTGGAGGGTCGCTAACGTAACCCCACTATTTAAAAGGTGGAGAGAAAGCGGGAAATTATAGACAGTCAGCCTGACTTCAGTGGCGGGGAAAATGCTAGAGTCCATTCTAAAAAATGTAATATTTGAGCACTTGGAAAAGAGTGGCAGGATTGGACAGAGTCAGCATGGATGTACAAAAGAGAAATTATGCTTGATGAATCTACTGGAATTCTTTGAGGATGTAACTAGTGAAGCTGATGAGGGGGAGCCAGTGAATGTGGCTTATTTGGACTTTCTTTTTGAAAAAGTCTCACATAAGAGATTGGCATGTAAAATTAAAGTGCATGGGACTGGGGTTAGTGTATTACAATCATAGAATTTACAGTGCAGAAGGAGGCCATTCAGCCCATCGAGTCTGCACCGGCTCTTGGAAAGAGCACCCTACCCAAGGTCAACAACTCCACCCTATCCCCATAACCCAGTAACCCCACCCAACACTAAGGGCAATTTTGGACTCTAAGGGCAATTTATCACGGCCAATCCACCTAACCTGCACATCTTTGGACTGTGGGAGGAAACCGGAGCACCCGCAGGAAACCCACGCACACACGGGGCGGATGTGCAGACTCTGCACAGACAGTGACCCAAGCCGGAATCGAACCTGGGACCTTGGAGCTGTGAAGTGATTGTGCTAACCACAATGCTACCGTGCTGCCCGTAGATTGAGATGGATAGAAAACTGGTTCGCAGACAGGAAACAAAGAGTAGGAATAAACGGGTCTTTTTCCAAATGGCAGGCAGTGACTAGTGGGGTACTACAGGAATCAGTGCTAGGAACCCAGCTATTCACAATATATATGAATGATTTAGATGAGGGTGCGAAATGTAGTATGTCAAAATTTGTAGATGACACAAAGCTGGATGGGAGGGTGAGCTGTGAGGAGGATGTGGAGATGCTTCAGTGTGATTTGGACAAGTTGAGTGAGTGCATAAATGCATGGCAGATGCAGTGTACTGTGGATAAATGTGCGGTTATCCACTTTGGTAGCAAAAACAGGAAGGCAGATTATTGTCTGGATGGCTGTGGATTGAGAGAAGGGAATGTACAACGAGGCCTCGGTAGAGTGCTCTTTCGAAACGGTCGGTGAGACTTTATGAACCGAATGTCTTCCTGCACTGTAGGAATTCAATTCTATGAAACTGTTGGTTCTTTTGCCAATCACCTTAAAACTGTTCTCTGGTTCTCGTCCTTTCCACAAAAGGGAACCATTTATCTCTATTTAGATCCCTTGTAATTTTGAATACCCATATCAAATATTCTTTCAACTTTATTTTCTCTAAGCTTCTTCAATCAACCTATGCAACAATCTCTTATCCCTGGAATCATTCCTGTAAATCCTATCTGCATCCTCTCTAAATCCTTCACATCATTCCTAAAGTGCAGTTCCAAAAATTAGACACAATACTCCAGTTAAGGCAGGACCAGTGTTTTATAAAGACTTATCTTAACTTCCTTGCTTTCGTACTCAATGTCCTTATTTATAAAACTCAGGATCCCGTAAGCTTTTATCAGCCTGAGTGAATGAGTGAATAAATGAGTGTGAGTAAATGAAGTGAGTGAGAAAGAGTAATTCAATGATTTATGCACATATACCAAGGGTTCTTGTTTCAGAACCCCCTTTAATTGTACCCTTCCGTTTTATTGCCTCTTGCCTTCTTCCTGTTAAAATCTATCACTAAACACTTCTCTGCATTAAATTTCATCTGCCGCATGACCACCCATTTCTATGTCCTATATAAGGAAATAAATTTAGCTTGTGTTTAAGGGCAACTTTGACATGGAGGTACCCTCTCCATCCTGCAGTTTCAGCAGTGGATCATTCTAATGGTGGCACTGCCGAGGCTGCAGTGCTGCCTGTCTTCTGATTGGGCGGGGAGCTCTGAGAGGCAGGCCACCATTCTTAATTGTATGATAGTCCCAGCAGAGGCCTCCTAATTGACTGTTACAGGGAAATTACCCCCAGGGTCCTACCACCTATGCACTTGGGCTCAGGTCCTGCTTTCAGTTCTGTCAGCGAGGCTACTTGTTGTTCTTCAATAAAATTCAGCACATCAAAACCAGGAAGATGTCAGTAGCAACTGCTGGAAGCCTGGATTGTTGAGACAAAGTAATTGCACAAGCAACATTGGAAAGGTTAAGTTATAAAATAAACCAGAACGTTAAAGTTATTACCGTATGCTTTCTTCAGAGCTTTAACTGTTGGAGCTTTTTGGACTATGTGGGTTCAAAAACAAGAGGCCTGATTGTAGTTAGGAAAGTTGGATAACATCATCATTCGGCTAACTTCTTCGATCTTTCTTTAATTCTTGGGATTATCATCAGTTTAGCTGATTACTTATTCAACACTCTCCAGCTCCCCAAAATATAATCAAAGTATAATTTATGGCAGATAGCCCTGGAACTTGATGTCACAACAGTGGATATTACACAGGATTAAGCTAATTAACTACTTGTTTGCATTGCTGTTCATGAGACTTAAACAGAAATCATTAATGTTCTGTCTTTGAGAACCCTCTTTGCATGGGGTCTGGTTTAGCTCAGTTGGCTGGACAGCTGGTTCTTGATGCAGTGTGAAGCTAGCAGTTTGGGTTCAATTCACATACTGGCCTCATCTGAGATGTGGTGACCCTTGTGTTAAATCACTATTAGTTAGCTCTCCCCCTCAAAGGGGAAAGCAGCCTCTGGTCACCTGGGATCACTTTATCTTTACCTGCATATATTTTATAGTTCCAAAAAGACTGTTTAAATTAGTAAACTACAGATACTGAAACAGTTCTTTAATTGTTATTTTGGCTGTTAACTGTTGTAGATGGAGGCAAAGATTCCACAAGAGGCCGGGCTGACAGAGTACAACTGACTTTATTCCACACAATAATCACTCCTCTCCACTCCCCGCAGAATCTCCTTCCCCAAACTGCTTCCAGTTTATGGTTTTTGTCCTTTGGGGAGATCCTCCAATTGGGGAGTCACCTGAGTAGCTCACACTGGTGAACCTTAGGCTTATCACCTGCAGGCTGTGTGTTCTCTTGAGCTCCCGCTGTTTCTGGCTCTAATCTTCCTTCCGGACCTGAGCTGGGATTCTCCCCTACCCGGCGGGGCGGAGGGGGGTCCCGGCGTAGCGGAGTGGAATTCTCTGCACCTTTAGGGGCTAGGCCCGCGCCGGAGTGGTTGGCGCCACGCTGACTGGTGACAAATCCGGTGCCAACGGCCTTTGACGCCCGCCGCCCGGCGTCGGGGCTGGCCGAAAGGCCTGCGCCGGTTCGCGCATGCGGCGGTGCGTCAGCGGCCGCTAACGTCACCACCGGCGCATGCACGGTGGAGGGGGTCTCTTCCGTGGCGGCGGCGGAAGAAAAAGAGTGCCCCCACGGCACTGGCCCGATCGCCCCCCCCCCGGACCCCGGGGGCCCGCTCGCGCCGCCAATCCCGCCAGCTCCAGAGGTGTTCCAATTCCCGCCGGCAGGAGAGGCCTGTCAGCGGCGGGACTTCGGCCCATCGCGGGCCGGAGAATCGCCGCAGGGGGCACGCCGATCGGCGCGGGGTGATTCCCGCTCCCGCCAATTCCCGGGTGGCGGAGAATTCCGGCCACGGCGGGGGCGGGATTTACGCCGGCCACGGGCGATTCTCCGACCCTGCGGTGGGGGGTCGAAGAATTCCGCCCCTGGTGTGTTACTCTATGCTGGCTGCCTTTTCTGGACTTTGAAGCCTAGACTACAGCAAGGGAGAATGGTGCTACGATTGATTGAACGGAGGGAAAGGGAAACCTGTTGCTTCTGCCAGTTGCTTGTAGGGAGAGAGGGGGGAGTGCTTGCCTGCAGTTGCCACGCCTGGGACTCGTACTTGTTACTGGCTGCCTTTCTGCTTACCAGCTGGGAGTGGAGACAGGGTGGATTTTGGTTGGCCTGCTGCTGGGCTGAAAGTGGATTAGAACAGATTCATTTTTGTAGTTTTGGACTGGATGGTGTCTGGATGCCGGAACTGTGAGAGCAGCAAGGCGGTGTCCCAATTGACTATGTGTACTGTTTGTACTGGTGCTGGTTTTGTTTTATTGTTGGGGGATTGTATGGTTCTTATTGTATTTGGAGGGGGGGTTAGCGGCTGGGCGCACGCCAGTTGCGACCCTCCTGTGCAATGGGGTGATGAAGGAGAAGGTCTTGAGATGGGCCAAGCAGAATCGGGAGGTGAGTTGGGAAGGCAGTGGTATCTATTTATACCAGGACGTCACGGTGAAACTGGCAAGGAGATGGGTGACCTTTAATAGGCCGAAGGCTGCATTTTACAAGAGTGATGTGAGGTACGGGGTGGTCTACCTGGCGAAGCTGAGAGTTACGTATAACTCCACAGGACCATTTCTTTGAGATGGCAGGGAAGGTGGAGGCACTCGTGAGGGCTGAATTACTGGGGCTGAACTGAGTTTGAACTTTGATTTATTATGTTGTGGTTGGGAGGGGATGGTTTTGGGGCGGTGAGATAATGTGTCGGGGTTTTTCTCCTTTGTTTGGGGTTTAACATGGTTGGTTGTTTAGAAGGGCTGGGTGTGAAAGGGTTTTTTGTTGGTTGTTGTGTTAGGTATGTAGGGGGAGGGGGATCTGGTGGGACCACCTCACTAGTGAACCTAAGTTGGCTAGTGAACGGGAGCAAGGTGGGGGGAAATGCTTGTGGTGGACAAGTTGGCAAAGCTTGTGTGGACAAGTTTTGGCTGGCCTAGGAGATGTGAATGGTGGGGGTTGGGGAGCAGTTTCGACAGGAAATGGTTGGGGAGTTCTGGGATGAGGGGGTAGCTGGTTGACAGTGACTAGGGGCAGGGATTGGTCCCAAGCCTGGGGTGGGGCTAGGGGCTACTTTAGGTAGACAGTGGGCTTAAGACGTTGGCGGGGGAGCAGGTATGCCTGATGAGGAGGTTATGGCTGATAGAGACCCCCAGTCCGAATGGTAACGTGGAACGTGCGAGGGTTGGGTGGACCGGTGAAATGGGAGAGAGTCTTTTCGCATTTAAAGAGCTAGAGAGCTGATGTGGTGCTGTTTCAGGAGACCCATTTGAAGGTGAATGACTAGGTTAAGCTTCGGAAAGGTTGGCTGAGTCAGATGTTTCACTTGGGCTTCAATAGCAGGGCTCGGGGGCGGTAGCGGTGCTGGTGGGCAAGAGAGTTAGGTTTCAGATGGAGCAGGAGTTGGCAGATGGGGGGCAGATATATTCTAGTAACTGGCGCTATGTGGGGGGGAGGTTGGTGGTGTTTGTGTTGTTACTCGTGTCTTAATAAAGCTCGTAGTCTCAAATGTGGAGAAGATGCTTTATTGTGAGTTCGTTCTCTCTTCAGAGCTGTTTCCTAAGGTTACCTTCAGTGTTCCTAGCTGGCGTGTGTGTTGTATCTGTGTTGCTCCAAGTTCTGCCCTTAGTGAAGTGTGTCCTCACTTCCTGTCCCCGTCTATTTATATGGCTCTCCCGTGCCCCCTCTAGTGTTTGCTCAGTTGTATTGCATCTAGTTAACTTGTGATCACCACATCCCCCTTTTTCTCTTTACATATTTTCTGTACATCGTTAAAGAAAATTGTACATCCTTTCCCGGTGTATTTATAGCTCTCCCTCTGGTGTTTGCTCAGTTGTTTTGTATCTAGTAAATCTACGATCACCACATCCCCCTTTTTCTCTTTACATATTTGCTGTACATCGTTAAAGAAAATTATAGAAAACAGTTACTTATGATATGCGTATCTATACAGGTGATGGTGCTATTGCATACTGTACAAAGCCAATGTAGTTATATGTCCAATCTGAATAAAACATTTATGAGTCCAAACTTGATGAATTTGTTCAGAGCTTTTTTTTTTTCTTTTTTTGTTGTTGTTGATGACGTGGTGATATTGATATTGCAAGTCCGCTGTGAATGTTGTTGGTGTTCCTTGTTATTTTAAGTACCCAATGCATCATCCCGAGGTGTTTGCATGGTCACCTCACTGATGTTGACTGGCATGGCCTTTTTTCTGTGCTTGTGGTGTTGATTTATTGTCTCATCCGCCTTGGATGCTGGTGTGCTTGCTCGTTCTGGAGCAGACGTGAGTTTGTGCGATTCGTTGTCATCCCATGACATGTTTGTAGTCTTGTCATCGTTTTGCAGTGTGCTGTGGCATTGTCCTTCATGTGCCGAGTAGTACCATTGTGTACAAGTCGTTGTTTCATTGCTGTTGTCTCTGTCGTTCCTGTTTTTGTTGTTTTCGTTGCCGTACTTGTTGCTGTTTTTGTCGTTTCTGTCTTTGGTGTTGGCACTGTCGTTGTTCCTGACTTTGTTGTTTTCGTTGCCGTTCGTGTTGCTGTTTTTGTCGTTTCTGTCTTTGGTGTTGTCGCTATCTTTGTTCCTGACTTTGTTGTTTGTCTTGTCGCGCTTCATGTTGCTTTTGTTCTTTCTGTTGTCGTTCTCGTTTCTGCTGTGCTTCTTGCTATTGTTGTTGGTCTTGTCGCGCTTCATGTTGCTTTTGTTCTTGCTGTTGTTTGTCCCGTTTCTGCTGTGCTTCTTTTGACTTTTGTTTTTCTTGTTATACTTTATTCGTGTCCCGAGTGGATAATTTGAGTCATTGAGCATTTCGTCTCGAGAGTGGTGCGAATGATCTGATGTTGCATCGGTGCAGGTGACATCAATCATTTGTGGAGAATTGGATTCCTCATCTTTGCTTTCTTGGTGCTCCTCTTCCGGAGTCAAATTCTTCTCGATTTCATTTGACGCGGTGTCTCTGGATTCTTGGCGCTCCTCTTCTGGAGTCAAAACCTCCATGATTACAATTGACGTGATGTCTGTGGACTCCTGGCGCTCCTCTTCTGGAGTCCAAATCTGCATGATTTCAGTTGACGTGGTGTCTGTGGACTCCTGGCGCTCCTCTTCTGGAGTCCAAATCTGCATGATTTCAGTTGACGTGGTGTCTCCGGACTCTTGGTGCTCCGCTTCTGGAGTTGAAATCTTCATGATTTCCGTTGATGTTATCTCACTGGACTCCAGGTGCTCCTCTTCTGGAGTCAAAATCTGCATGGTTTCTTCTGGCTTGGTCTCTCTGGACTCCAGGTGCTCCTCTTCTGGAGTCAAAATCTGCATGTTTTCTTTCGGCATCGTCGCTCTGGACTGTTGGGTGGCCCGACTCTGTGCTTCTGTACAGACAAGCTGAGAACTGTCAGTCTCGCTGTGATCCTGTACGTCGAGTGCGATCACCTTGTTACTGTTCTCGCTCTGTGCGTCGGTACAGACAAGCTGAGAACTGTCAGTCTCGCTGTGATCCTGTACGTCGAGTGTGATCACCTTGTCACTGTCTTCGCATGCAGTGGGTAGAGGTGCATTGTCTTCTTCTTGTTCATGTGAGCTTGTTAGACTTTCATAGTCTGCTTGTGTTTGCTCAGATACTGCGGGTTTACCTGCATGGTCTTGTTCATGCATGGTGTTCGCCAGGGAGTGTTGGCTTGCATCCCTTTTGGAGTCTTTCATTACTCGCACTGTGGAGCCTGTCATCGCTCGCTCTGTGGAGTCTTCCTGTGCTCTCTGTGTGGCGTCGTCTTCGTCTTGGGTATTGCTGTCATCCAATGTATCGACGAGCTGCCATGGCCTCATGGTGTTGGATTCATCTACCATGAGTAGAGTCGTGTTGAGCTTTGCAACGGTGTCGCTGATGCTGTGATCAGCATGTCCAAATAACTCCTCCATGTCTGAGTAGTATTCTTTGATACCCATTTCATCTTCGTTGGCTTCTTCTACCACGAGTTGATTCGTGTTGAACTTTGCGACCGTGTCGCTGATGCTGTGAGAAGCATATCCGACTGACTCAGCTGTGTCTGAGTAGTATTCTTCGAAAAACAAATCATCCTGGTTGGATTCTTCTACCACGAGTTGATTCGTGTTGAACTTTGCGACCGTGTCGCTGATGCTGTGAGAAGCATATCCGACTGACTCAGCTGTGTCTGAGTAGTATTCTTCGAAAAAACAAATCATCTTTTGTTGTTTCGGAATTCTTTTTGTTCTCTTCACTTTGGGTGGTGCAGACTGCTTTTTTCAGGGTGTTGTGCAAGTTGTTTTTAACTGTTGGTGTAAGTTCAGGCGTATTTCTGTGTTCTGAGGCAAGAAAATTTGTGTTTACCACTTTAAGTGTCTTATTTTCAATTTTCGGGCATTTCCCTTTTAAGTGGGCGTGGTCGGGATGCTCAGACGTCATGACGTCACGCGCAGGAATGCATTGCGCATGCGCAAATCGGCCTTCCTCCTTCACTGTGCGGTTTTGTTTCCATTGCGCATGCGCGGCGTGCGCATGCGCATTACGATCCGCGACCAAAACTTCTTTTGACCGCGCATGCGCGGCTTGCGCATGCGCATCACGATCGGCACCGCGATCTTTTTTAAACTGCGCATGCGCGGCTTCCGGTTCCGGCGCATGCGCAGATGCAATTTGTAGTTCTTTGCTTACCGGAGACTGCAAAATGTGCTCCAACCCCATTTTTTGCCGTTTTTCGCGGATTTCAGCGATTTTTCTGTTCCACGAGGACCGGTCTTCCAAAATTCGTAAGTTATCTTCTCTTCCCGATTTGGACAGGGTTTCAGCGTTTTGGCTTTGTGAGAAATTCTTTTTATTTCTTCTTTTTGATCTGTACTTTTCATTCGCGATTTCTTGCTCTTTTCGTGATTTTTTAAGTTTTGCATCACTCAGTCTCTGTGCAGTTTGGACTCTGAGTATGTCTTGCTGTTCAAATTTCTCACAGTACTCTTCAAATTTGTTTAGTAACGTTTGTAAGCTGTTTCTGTCTTCATCTTTTGAGTATTTAAATCCATTATACACTTTCCTATTTACAGGCCCTGCGGTGAGAATTGCTATTTTAATGTTGTCGGAGGCGTCTTGTACCCCATTACCTAGGAGATCAAAATCAAACAGTTGTTTAAACCTTTTCCAGACACCTCTTACATTGCCAGTCAGGTCTAGCTGCGCTGGGTATCCAATCCACATCCTCGAATTAGCGATGTCTTCCCAAGTCAAATGTCCAGTAGGAGATTTCCATGCCATTTTGAGCTTTCTGTATCTGCCACTGAGTTGTCCTGTAGTAAGCGTCTGAAGCCACTCCTGGGTACCATGTGTTGTTACTCGTGTCTTAATAAAGCTCGTAGTCTCAAATGTGGAGAAGATGCTTTATTGTGAGTTCGTTCTCTCTTCAGAGCTGTTTCCTAAGGTTACCTTCAGTGTTCCTAGCTGGCGTGTGTGTTGTATCTGTGTTGCTCCAAGTTCTGCCCTTAGTGAAGTGTGTCCTCACTTCCTGTCCCCGTCTATTTATATGGCTCTCCCGTGCCCCCTCTAGTGTTTGCTCAGTTGTATTGCATCTAGTTAACTTGTGATCACCACAGTGTTGACCCCGCATCAGTTAATTTTAGGGGGTGATTTAAACACAGTGTTGCATCAGAGGAGAGGGAGGGGGTAGTTGGCAGTGTTTATGAAGGAGGTGGGGGGAGCAGATCCGTGGTGGCTCTTGCATCCAGGTGGTAGAGAGCATTCCCTTTTCTCACCAATGTATAATGTGTATTCGCGGATTTGTTTCTTTATTATGGGGAGGTTGTTGTCGGGGGTGAGGAAAGTGGAATACTCGGCGATAATTATTTCAAATCACGCTCTGCATTTGGTGGATGTGGTCTTGGAGAAGGGGCCTACACAGGCCACCGTAGAGGTTAGATGTGGGGCTGCATGCAGATCAAGTTTTTGTGTGAGGGTGGCAAAGGTGATTGATGATTATATGGGGTTCAATAAAAATGGGGAGGTCCTGCCATCGGTGGTTTGGGAGGTGGTGGTAAGGGGCGAGATCATTTAGTTTAAGACGCAAACGGATGGGGAGTCGAGAGCAGAGCGTGATCTGAAGCAGCGGTTGGTGGACAAAATTTTGGAAGTGGATGGGATGTATGTGGAGGATTCCACTCCGGACCTATTGGCCAGTAGAAAGGAACTGCAGACGCAGTTTGACCTTTTGTCTACAGGGATAACGGTGAGACGGGGAAAGGGTGCGGTGTAAGAGTATGGGGAGAAGGCCAGTCGCTTGCTGGCGGGTCAGTTGCGCCGGCAGACGGCCTCCCGAGAGATTGTTCAGGTCTGGGATGGGGTGAGGGGGCTGGTGGTTGTGCGGAGCAGGTGAATAGGGCATTTGAGGAGTTTTAGAAGAGGTTGTATAGGTCGGAGCACCCGGCGGATGAGTCAGATTTGAGGGAGTTTTTGGAGAGGCTGGCATGTCCCACAGCAGAAGAGAAGAATAGGGTAGGATTGGAGGAGCCAGGGGGATTGAGGCGATTCGGACTGCGGTGGGGAAAATGCAAACAGATAAAGTACCACGGTCAGATGGATTCCTGGTGGAATACATAAGAAGAAGTTTTTTAATAGCCTGGCGCTGCTCCTGGGGGTGATGTTTGAGGGCATGGTATTTGGGGGGATGCTTCCGAATGCAATGGCAGAGGCATCTATTTCGCTGTTGTTAAAAAAGGATAAGGACCCGGTGGAGTGTGGGTCGTATTGGCCAATATCCCTGCTAAATATGGATGTCAAGGTTCTTGCCAAAGTGTTGGCGCTTAGGTTGGAGGAGTGCCTTCAGCAGGTGGTTGGGGAGGATCAGACGGGTTTGCAAGGGGTAGGCAGGTGTTCTCGAATGTGCGGCACATGTTAAACGTGGTGCTCTCCTCATCAGAAGGGGTGGGGGGAGTAGGAGGTGGTGGTAGCACTGGATGTGGCATTTGATCGAGTAGAGTGGAGTTATTTATTTGTGGTGATGGAACAGTTTGGGATTGGGCCTTCGTTTGTGACGTGGGTTAAATTGTTGTATCAGGAACTGAAGGTGAGTGTTCATACGAATGAGGTGAACTCGGGATATTTTCAGCTGCATAGGGGAATGAAGCTGGAGTTTCCCATGTCACCCCTTTTGTTTACATTGGCAACAGAGCTCTTGACCATTGCACTGAGGAGTTGGATAAATGGAGGGTGTTAGTGAGGGGGGGTGGGTTGAACATCGGGTGTCCTTGTATGCTGATGACCTTTTATTGTATATTTCCAACCCAGGTCCCACAGTGGGGGATATAATGGGACTGCTTAAGCGATTTGGGGCTTTTTTGGGATACAAATTGAATTTGGAAAAGAGCAGTGCTATTTGGTCTCCCTGCCAGGGACGGGAGCTGGCTTGGGGGGTTGCCGTTTTGTGTGGCGACTACTCACTTCAGGTATCTGGAGGTGCAGGTGGCTCGGGTTTGGGCCCAGCTCTGTAAATTGAATTTTACAAGCCTGATGAGCAGGGTCAAGGCTGATTTGTTGAGGTAGGACAGCCTCCCCCTATTATTGGCAGGCTGGGGTGGTAAAGATGAATGTTTGCAGGAGTCCTAGATTTAATTCCCATGTTTACCAGTCTTCTTGCTGAAAGTTTTTTATGGGGGTGGAACGGTTGTTTTTGTCGTTTGTATGGGCAGGTAAGGTAATGAGGATTCGAAAGACGGTGCTTCCAAAACAGAGACAGTCAGGGAGTTTGGCCCTGCCGAATCTGATGTATAATTATTGGTGGCAAATGCTGAGAAGGTACGGGCTGGGATTGTGAGCCAGAGGATGGAGGCAGATTTGTGTAGGGGGTCAGGGTTGTGGGCACTGGCAATGGCACCTCCACCGTTTTCCCCAGGGAAATATTTGGGTAGACCAGTGGTGGTAGCCAGGCTGAAGATATGGAGGCAATTTATTTCGGCAACGTTTTAAGTTGGGGCAGCGTTGAAGCAGATGCCAAACCAAGAGAATCATGTTTGAGCTGGCGCGATTGAATGATAGGTTTCAGGAATGGGAGAGGGGGGGTGGCGGTTGTGGAAATGAGAGACTTATTCTTAGAAGGGTGGTTTGCGAGCTTGGAGGAGTTGACAAAGTCGTTTGGGATTCCACGGTGGGGAGGCCTTTAGGTAAAGACAGGTGCGGGATTTTGCAAGAAAGGTTTTCCCACTGTTCCTGGTGACACTGTCCTCTTTGTTGGACGGGGTGCTGTCAGTAATGGGGTGGGGGGGTCATCTCGGTGCTTTATGGGAGGATTCTGAAGGAGGATACAGCGTTGGAGGGGGTTAAGGTCAAGTGGCAGGAGAAGCTGGGGGTGGCGCTGGAGATGGGGTTGTGGTGTGAGTTGTTGTAAAGGGTGAACGCCTGAACCTTGTGTGCGAGACTGGGATTAATACAATTGAAGTAGGTGCACAGGGAGCAACCAACGCGGTTGAGGATGAGCCGGTTGTTCGAGGGGGTGGAGGATACTTGCGAATGGTATGAGAGAAATTCTGGAGGTCTTTTTTCAGTACCATGTTAGCGATCTTGGAGCCCAGGCCCCAGAGGGCCATATTTGTGGTGTCGGACCTGCCGGAGCTGCAGGCGCTTCGCTGATTGCTTGCAGGTGAGTTCTATTGGGGTGGAGGTCAGCTTTTCCACCCTGTGCCTCAGTGTGGCTGGGGGACCTGGATCTTGAGAAGGCAAAGTTCACTTTGAGGGGGGCAATTGAGGGAATTCCATAAGAGATGGGGTTTATTCTGCACTTTAAGGAGTTGGTTGCCGTCAGCTGCTAAGAAGGCAGGGTGGATTGGTGTTGGGGGTGGGGGAGTTATTTTTCGTGTCATACATGGGTTGGGTGGTAGAGTGGGGGGGGGGATTTTTTTGTTATTTTTGTTTTGTGTTGTTGTGGTGTTTTGCTTTACGAATAAAATGTTAAAAACTGAATAAAATTTTTTTTTTAAAAGACAGAGCTAGATAAACTATTGACTAACAAGGGGGTTAGATTATCACCAATTGTGGGTTGGGGTGACATCAGTTGGCTCCCATCTTGAGCTGGAAGAGCCAATGGTAGGGATTACTGATCCTGATTGAGGGAGGGAAGGGTCGGAACCATTTGGCAGAGTGCCCGAGATTTGTTTTGGTGGATCTTGAAAGAGCACTTGTGCTTCATAATTTAATGTTTCTGAATGGTTTGATGTTGTAGCCTGTCGTGATGTACTGACATTATGACCAGATTCTTCTTGTATATCACACATTTTCTTTCTTTTCCTGTATGAGTGTAAACATTTCATCCAAGGTCCTAATTTCATTTTTTCTCAAATTCCCATCTCTGCTATCTCAAAATGAGCGTTTCTTGGAAGAGCAGGGTCGGATTAGAACAAGTCAACATGGATTTAGTAAGGGGAGGTCGTGCCTGACGAACCTGTTAGAATTCTTTGAGGAGGTGACAAGTAGGTTAGACCAGGGAAACCCAGTGGATGTGGTCTATCTGGATTTCCAAAAGGCCTTTGATAAGGTGCCACACAGGAGGCTGCTGAGTAAGGTGAGGGCCCATGGTGTTCGAGGTGAGCTACTGGCATGTGTTGAGGATTGGCTGTCTGACAGAAGGCAGAGAGTTGGGATAAAAGGTTCTTTTTCGGAATGGCAGCCGGTGACCAGCGGTGTCCCACAGGGTTCAGTGTTGGGGCCGCAGCTGTTCACCATATATATTAATGATCTGGATGAAGGGACTGGGGGCATTCTAGCGAAGTTTGCTGATGATACGAAGTTAGGTGGTCAGGCAGGTAGTGCTGAGGAAGTGGGGAGGCTGCAGAAGGATCTAGACAGTTTGGGAGAGTGGTGCAGGAAATGGCTGATGCATTTCAACGTGAGAAAATGTGAGGTCTTGCACTTTGGAAAAAAGAATCCAAGCATAGACTACTTTCTAAACGGTGAGAAAATTCATAATGCCAAAGTACAAAGGGATCTGGGAGTGCTAGTCGAGGATTCCCTAAAGGTAAACATGCAGGTTGAATCCGTGATTAAGAAAGCGAATGCTATGTTGTCATTTATCTCAAGAGGGTTGGAATATAAAAGCAGCGATGTGCTACTGAGCCTTTATAAGGCTCTGGTTAGGCCCCATTTGGAGTACTGTGTCCAGTTTTGGGCCCCACATCTCAGGAAGGACATACTGGCACTGGAGCGTGTCCAGCGGAGATTCACACGGATGATCCCTGGAATGGCGGGTCTAGCATATGAGGAACGGCTGGCGTTCCTGGGATTGTATTCATTGGAGTTCAGAAGGTTAAGGGGAGATCTAATAGAAACTTACAAGATAATACATGGCTTAGAAAGGATGGACGCAAAGAAACTGTTTCCGTTAGGCGAGGAGTCGAGGACCCGTGGGCACAGCCTTAGAATTAGAGGGGGTAAATTCAAAACAGAAATGCGGAGACATTTCTTCAGCCAGAGAGTGGTGGGCCTGTGGAATTCATTGCCGCAGAGTGCAGTGGAGGCCGGGACGCTAAATGGCTTCAAGGCAGAGATAGATAAATTCTTGATGTCGCGAGGAATTAAGGGCTATGGGGAGAATGCTGGGAGGTGGAGTTGAAATGCCCATCAGCCATGATTGAATGGCGGAGTGGACTCGATGGGCCGAATGGCCTTACTTCCACTCCTATGTCTTATGGTCTTATGGTCTTATGTACATAACAAATTAATAGCCATGATTCTTATAGTGAACGTTAAGACCAGGTATTTCTCAGAGTATTTCTTCCTTATTTTTGAGGTTCATTATACTTACCAACATAGAAACAGGAATTTGTGGGATCTACTTTCTGTTAATATGCTCAGTTCCAGATCCTGTAGCCAAGGGAATACTGTAATGACGTGCTCTTTATCTAATCCATCCAAATATTCAATTACTAGCTCACATAAATCAAGAGACTGTTAAATTGCCAAAGTAATCATCTGTCAGTCTGATAGTAAGCATGACAATTTGAGGAGTTTGCCTTTTATTTCTGAAGGCTTTTTGCCTCATTGTACCTGTGCTGGCCCTTAGGTACAGGTATCCAGTTAATCACACAATCCTGCACTTTTCTCATAGCCAAGTAAATATTAAGTAGTTATGCAATTTTCAAATGTTACTATTGAATGTTACTATTGAATCTGCTTCTACCATCCTTTCGGGCAGTGTGCTGCGCATTTGGAGAGCCGGTGCAGACACGATGGGCCAAATGGCCTCCTTCGGCGCCGTAACAATTCTGTATTCAGTACATAAGACCGGAAGACATAGGAGCAGAATTAGGCCACTCGGCCCATCGGGTCTGCTCTGTGATTCAATCATGGCTGATATTTTTCTCATCCCCATTCTCCTGCCTTCTCGCCATAACCCCTGATTCCCTTATTAATCAAGAACCTATCAATCTCTGACTTAAAGACACTCAGTGATTTGGCCTCCACAGCCTTCTGCGGCAAAGTTTTCCACAGATTCACCACCCTCTGGCTGAAGAAATTCCTCCTCATCTCTGTTTTAAAAGATTGTCCCTTTAGTCTGAGATTGTGTCTTCTGGTTCTAGTTTTTCCTACAAGTGGCAATGTCCTCTCCACGTCCACTCTATACAGGCCTGTAGGTTTCAGTAAGATCCCCCCTCATCCTTCTAAACTCCAACGAGTACAGATCAAGAGTCCTCAACAGTTCCTCATATGACGAGCTGTTGCATTCAGGGGGGGTGGTTTTGGTTATGGTCTGTCAGCGGGATTTACCAACCCCGCCATTGTCAACGGGATTTCCTGGGTGACTGCACCCTTCATCACCGGGAAACCCGTACGCCGGTATGGGACCAGAATATCCCGCCAGCGTAAATCCCACCCCAGTAGTCTCAACAGTCACTGTTGAAAAAAAGGTGTCTCCTGTTAACTCTTTTTTATCCAATGACCTAAAGTACCTATTTACTGACCCTCCTGTTTCTCTATTTATCAAAATTATTCATAATTTTGCACATTTCTATCAAATCGCATCTTAATATTCTCTGCTGTAACGGGAACAACTCCAGTTTCTCTGACCTTTGCATGTAACTGAAGTCCATCATCTCTGGTGCCATGCTAGCAAATCTCCATGCACCTACTCCAAGACCCTGACATTCTTCTTAAAGTCCACAGCTGGAATAAAATGCCCCAGCTGAGGTCTAACAAGTATTTTATTTAAGGGTTCATAAGATATAGGAGCAGAATTAGGCCATTCGGCCCATTGAGTCTGCTCCGCCATTCTATCATGGCTGATATGTTCCTCATCTGCTACCTATTGTTACGGACCAAGAGCTAATAATAATCTTTATTGTCACAAGTAGGCTTACATTAACACCGCAATGAAGTTACTGTGAAAAGCCCCTAGTCGTCACATTCCGGCGCTTGTTTGGGTACAAAGAGGGAGAATTCAGAATATCCAAACTACCTAACAGCACTTCGCTCGGGACTTGTAGAAGGAAACCGGAGCACTCGGAGGAAACCCATGCAGACACGGGCAGCATGTGCAGACTCCGCACAGACAGTGACCCAAGTCGGGAATCGAGCCGGGGACCCTGGTGCTGTGAGGCAACAGTGCTAGCCACTGTGTTACCGTGCCACCTTATATTGCAAAATCAACCAGAGCATCTCCTCCCTAGAACACATGACCTCGGGTTAACCTAACTATCGTGCCTTTTTATTCTATTCTCTATTAATGAAACCAGGGATACCAAATGCTTTTTATTTTTAAATTTTAGAGTACCCAATTCATTTTTTCAAATTAAGGAGCAATTTAGCGTGGCCAATCCACCTAGCCTGCACATCTTTGGGTTGTGGGGCAAAACACAAGCAAACATGGGGAGAATGTGCAAGCCACACGGACAGTGACCCAGAGCCGGGATCAAACCTAGGACCTCGACGCCGTGAGGCAGCAACCAAAATGTCTTTTTAACAGACTTCTCCTTGCCCTGCCATCTTCAAAGATTTGTATATCGTCACTCCAAAATTTTTTGTTCCTGTACCCCCTTTAAAATTGGAGCATTATTTTGTATTGTCAAAACTCTTTCTTCCTGCCAAAATGCATCTAGCAGGGAAATTTTGAAGAGTATTGAATTAAGGATTCTATAGAACCAGTTGGGAAGAAAATAATGAAAAGTGCAGGACTTCAAAGTTAACAATTACACTTGACATATTTCATAGAATTCTTTGAAGAGCTGACAGACATGGGAGAAATCCAAAGAATGTAATGTGGAAGAACTTCCGGAACACCGTTTAGAAGTTACCATTTGGAAGATTATAAGAGAAAATAAAGGGGTTCAGGATAGAAAACTGAAATAGGGTAGTTTTTTCAGAGTAGTTGAAAGTGTCTCTTAACTGTTAGGTTCTGGAGGTTTTACTGTTCATTGTGTATATTCCGGTTGTCCACCATACAAACAAAAGGGGACCCAGCACAATCCCTGTGGTACGCCACTGGACACTGGCTTCCAGTCACTAAAGCAGCTGTCTGTTATCACCCCCTGTCTCCTACAGGTAAGCCAATTTCAAGGTAGGCATTCCTGGAAGAGAAATAGCAAAACTGGAATCGATGGAAACAGGGGGAAAAACTGAAGAACAGCACAAAGGCAGATGGTTGTGGTGGTTGGAGGTCAGTCATCTCATGCAGGAGTTCCTCAGGGTAGTGTCCTTGGCCCAACCACCTTCAGCTGTCTCATAAATGACCTCTGTTCCATCATATGATCAGAAGTGAGGATGTTCGCAGATGACTGCACAATGTTCAGCACCGTTTGTGACTTCTCAAATATTGAAGCAGTCCATGTCCAAATGCAGCAAGATCTGGACCATAACCAGATCTGGGCTGACAAGTGGCAAGTTATATTCGTGCCACATGTGCCAGGCAGTGACCATCTCCTACAAGAGAGGGTCTAACCATCGCCCCATGACATTCAATGGCATTACTATCGCGGAATCCCCCATAATCAACATCCTGTGGGTTACCATTGATCAGAACTGAACTGGACTATACGATCCTGACCTATACAGGAAATCTAGGTACGACCTCTGCAAAGCCGTCAGGAACGCCAAGAGAAAATTCCAGACTAAGCTAGAGTCACAGACTAAAGACGCCGACTCTCGTTGGTTGTGGCAAGGCAATATAATGGGCTACAAAGAAAAGCTGAATAAAATCTCTGGCACCAGCGCACCCCTCCCCGATAAACTCAATGCATTTTGTGCTCAGTTCGACAGGAAACCAACAAAACGTTTTCAACTGCCCCAACAGCCTCGGATACACCCATACCTACCGTCACAGTTTCTGAAGTCAGATCAGCCTTCTTGAAAGTGAACCTCGGAGAGTAACGGGTCCTTTATAGAATCCCTGGTCGTGCACCCAGATCCTGCGCGGACCAATTGGTGGGTGTGTTGGCGGACCTCTTCAACCTCTCCCTACTCCGTTCCGAGGTTTCCATCTGCTTCAAGATCACCATCATACTGGTGCCAAAGAAGAACCAGGCAACATGCCTCAATGACTACCGTCCGGTGGCCTTGACATCTATCATAGAGAGGTTGGTCAGGAGACACATCAACTCTATACCCCCAGAATGCCTTGATCCACTGCAATTCGCATACCTCCACAACGGTCCACAGCAGGCACTATCTCCCTGGCCCTACACTCATCCCTGGGGCAGCTCGTCACCAAGGACTCCGACATAGACTCTTATTCATTGACTACAGCTCTGCCTTCAATGCCAAAATCCCAGCCAAGCTCGTATCAAAATTCAAAAACCTTGGACTTGGCTCCTCCCTCTGCAAGTAAATCCTCTACTTCCTGACCTATAGACCACACTCAGTAAGGATAAACAACAATACCTCCTCCGTGATAGTCCTCAATACAGGGGCCATGCAAAGCTGTGTACTTAGCCCCCTACTATATTCCCTATACACACACGACTGTGTGGCAAACTTTGGCTCCAACTCCATCTGCAGGTTTTCTGATGACACGACCGTAGTGGGTTGGATCTAAAACAACGATGAGTCAGAGTAGAGGAGGGAGATAGAGAACCTAGTGGCATGGTGTAACGACAACAATCTCCCCTCAATATCAGCAAAACTAAGGGGCTGGACATTGATTTCAGGAAGCGAAAAGTCGTAAACACCCCTGTCATTTGGACTTTCAGAAGGTGTTTGACAAAGTCCCGCATAGGAGATTATTGTGCAAGATTGAAGCGCATGGGATTGGGGGAAGTGTATTGAGGTGGATAGAAAACTGGTTGGCAGAGAGAAAACAAAAAGTAGGAATTAATGGGTCCTTTTCAAATTGGCAGGCAGTATCTAGTGGGGTGCCACAGGGATCGGTCCTGGGACCACAGCTATTCACAATATATATTAATGATTTGGATGAAGGAACAAAATGTAACATCTCAAAGTTTGCAGACGATACCAAGTTGGGTGGGAGGGTGAACTGTGACGAGGATGCAGAGATCCTACAGCATGACCTGGACAGGTTGGGCGAGTGGGCAAATCAATGGCAGATGCAGTATAATTTGGATAAGTGTGAGGTTATTCACTTTGGAAGCAAAAGCAGAAAGGCAGATTACTACCTGAACGGTTGTAAATTGGGAGAGGGGAATGTGCAGCGGGACCTAGGTCTTCTTGTGCACTAGTCGCTGAAGGTAAGCCTTCATAGCGAGAGGATTCGAATACAGGAGCAGGGATTTGTTGTTGCAATTATACAGGGTCTTGGTGAGGCCACACCAAGAATATTGTTTTGCTCTCCTTTCATGAGGAAGGATGTTCTTACTCTCGAGGGAGTGCAGCAAAGGTTTACCAGACTGATTCCAGGGATGGCGGACTGTCATATGAGGAGAGATTGACTAGGTTAGGATTGTTCTTGCTGAAGTTCAGAAGAATGAGGGGGGATCTTATAGAGACTTATAAAATTCTAACAGGACTAGACAGGGTAGATGCAGAGAAGATGTTCCCGTTGGTGGTGTGTCCAGAACCAGGGGGGGTTACAGTCTGAGAATTCAGGGTAAACCATTTCGGATGGGGGTGAGGAGACATTTTTTCACCCAAACAAGTACCAGCCCGTACCAGCCTCCCCGGACAGGCGCCGGAATGTGGCGACTAGGGGCTTTTCACAGTAACTTCATTGAAGCCTACTCGTGACAATAAGCGATTTTCATTTCATTTTCATTTCAAAGAGTGGTGAGCCTCTGGAATTCATTGCCACAGGAAATAGCTGATGCTAAAACATTGAATATATTCAAGAGGCGGCTGGATATAGCACTTGGGGCGAATAGGATCAAACGTTGTGGGGAGAAAGCAGGATTAGGCTATTGAGTTGGATGATCAGCCATGATCGTGATAAATGGCGGAACAGGCTCAAAGGGCCAAAAGGCCCCCTCTTGCTCCTATCTTCTATGTATCAATGTGTGCATCAGTGGTGCCAAGTGGAGATGGTTGACAGCTTCAAATTCCTGGTGTGCACATCACCAACGATCTGTCCTGATCCACCCATGTTAACCAAGAAAGCACAACAGACCCACATTTCCTCAGGAAACCTGGCATGTCCACAGTGACTCTTATCATTTTTTATTGATGCACCATAGAAAGCATCCTCTCTGGCTGCATCACAGCTTGGTATGGCAACTGCTGGCCCAAGACCGTAAGAAACTACAGAGTCGTGAACACAGACAAGCTACTCGAACCAACCTCCCATCCATTGACTCTATCTGCACCTCCCGCTGCCTTGGGAAAGCGGGCAGCATAATCAATGACCCCTCCCACCCGGACTATTCTCTCTTCCAACCTTTCCATCGGGCAGAAGATGCAAAAGTCTGAGAACGTGCACTAAATATTCAAAAACAGCTTCTTCCCCACTGTTAACAGACTCCTGCATGTCCCTCTTATGGAGTGAACTGATCTCTTGACACATTTTCTCTACTGTGTAGCACTACACTCTGTATGCTTCACCCTATGTCTATTGATTTACATTGTGTATTTAACATATGTCCTATGTTCTTCATATATGGAACAATTTACCTGGACTATACGCAGAACAATACTTTTCACTGTACCTTGATACATGTGACAATAAATCTAAATCTAAACTAGCCATATTAATACTGTGGCTACCAGAGCAGGTCAAAGGCTTGGAATCCTACAGCGAGCAACTCATCTCCTGACACCCAAAGCCCATCCACCCATCCACCATCTACAAGGCACAAGTCAGGAGTGTAATGGAACATTCTCAACTTGTCTGGATGACTGCAGCTCCAACCGCATTCAAGAAGCTCAACACCATCCAGGACAAAGCAGCCGCTTGATTGCTCCCCCTTCCACAAACATTCAATTCCTCCACCACCAACAAACAAGATGCACTGCAGGAACTCGCCAAGGTTCCTTTGGCAGCACTTTCCAAAGCCAGATCACTACCACCATTATTTAGACAGACAAGAGCAGCAGATACCTGGGAACCCCATCACCTTGAGGTCCCCCTCCAAGTCACTCAGCACCCTGACTTGGGAATAGATCATCATTCCTTCACTGTCGTTGGGTCAAAATCCTGGATCTTCTTCCCCAACAACACTGTGGGCGTACCTATACCTCAGAGACTGCAGTGGTCCGAGAAGGGAACTCACCACCTCCTTCTGAAGGGCAACTAGGAATAGGCAATAAATGTTGGTCTAACCAGTGACACCCAAATCCCATAAATGTATTTCCAAAAATTTAAGTCCTAATACAATGGCAAAATATTGTGTATGTTGGAAATCTGATGTAAGAACTCAAAAAGGTGGAAAAACCCAGCAGATCAGGCAACATTTGTGGAGAAGAGAATTAATTGAACGGCTTCATAGTGGCTTCATTGTTGATGTGACAGGGCCGTTAAATCCCACCTCTCGCAAGATGTGCGATGCTCGGAATGCTGAGATCTCGCTAGGCGTCGCAATCTGGATCCTCACTGGGTGAGATCCAGATTTACATATTGTAAGTGAACAGTTAAGCTCATTTAAATATGATGCCGCGCGATGTTCCCGAGGCCCAGGAACGAATGGCCACACCTGGGAGACCTCGCCATAATGCTATTTAGCACTGGTCCACACAAACGTAGACCATGCATAACGGCACCCAGGGGCTTCCCAGGTTGTTGGAGGCCCCCAGGTAGTTGGGCTGTGGCAGGATGGTACTCTGGCACCCCTACTGCCACCTAGGTGCCTTGGCACTGCCAGCCTGGCACCTTGGGCATGCCACCCGGCACGGCCAGGGTCCTCGATTGACACTGCCAGGGTGTCAGGCTGGCTGTGCCAATGTGCCCGGTTGCTTGTTGCTCAAGGAGATTCCCTAACACGTACGTTGGGGCAGAGGGGGTGGGGGGGGGGGGGGGGGGTGTTCGGAGGCCATGGCAGGGATGCTGAGAGGGATCAAGAGATCGGGGCAGCATTTAAAAAGTGCGCCTTGACCTATTCCTGCACTGACTGGCAAGGTAAGTGAGGCCTTCGCGAACAAGGCCGGAAAAAAAAAAGAATCCAATTTGATACCAGGGTTGTTTTCAGCACTGCAGCTGCTGAGAAACATCCCACTAACCGCCTGAAGAACTGAAGAAAGACAAAAATGTAAGAGTTTTTCAGCCAGTGGAAGGGAGGAGGGACAGGAAGAACAATGGAGAATCTCTGTGACTGGGTGAAGGGGCAGGGGTGATTAAATAACACTGCAACAGCCAAATAGAATCCCCATTTTCAACCCCCCCCCCCCCCCCCCCCCAAATCCTGTAGAGTCCTCCCTCCCCCAGATCTGATCTATGGCAGTACCAACCTGGCACCTTGAGACCGCCACCCTGGCAGTGCCTCTTCCAGCCTGGCAGGGTGCCTGGATGGCACTGCCAGGGTGCCAAAGGGAATGTCAGGGTGCCACTTAGACCTGTCACGACTGGTCCACGTTAGATCCCGGGAGCCAGAGATTCTGCAGTAATGTTCCGTGTCACATGAGTTATTTAATATTCTATTTTCAGGTAAGTATCTAATTCTCTTTGACAGAATATATGTGCTTCAACATGTACCATAGAATTCCAGTTTCCTAACCTCCTGTTTAGTTCTTTGATTATCTTAAATTTGTGCTGTTTTGGTGCTGCCTTATTCACAAATGAAAATCACAATTTGCCTCATCCCATCTTGGTGTTAGGATGATGGCTGTATACCACTTCCGTTATTCACAATTTCACCTCAGCCCCATGATCTGTTAATGCATTGGTACATGCTCTAGTTTCAGCGTTATATCTACATAAAAAATCAATGAAAAATGAATGAGCTTTATATGACTTCCTACCTTTTAAATTGTAACAATTGAAAAGGATTATTGTATTTAACCTTGTCTTATTTTCCCAATTTATTTCTCTTCCTAGTTTAAAACAAATAGCAGAATAGACAGGCTATCCAGTAATTAGCCCATATCATGTTGATTTTAATCTGCTTTGACAGACAGACCGCTTGTTGATGTGTCAGCTTTTCATTCCTTTTCCTTTTGGGGGAGCTGGTGCATCTCTACACTGCACCTTCCTCCATATAGCCCTACTGAAATAGTCACACGTTGATGCTCAGGCATATTACCCTGCTACACCACTACTTAAATAAAATTAAAAACTCTCAATTAATAATGTTTTAAAAATTATATTTTTATTTATTTTGTTTTGATATGGTGCAATTCTGCTATCGCTGTCACAGCGTGAAAAAGAAACCCCAAGAAAAGTATTTTAGTTTGAAAATTGCCCATCCTACTTGACTGACTTCTTGCCAGCATTTCTGGCAGATACAATGTTAGCAATGAATTTCGGCATTGAAGTTTTGATTACTTGTGGAGTAACATCTTTCCTTTTTATTTACTTATACAAATATCTAAATTTATACATGGATTATCACTATATGGCCTGATAGAAATAATAACTATCTTCATTGAATAACTCAATCAATAAAAATAACATGGAACGGTTTAGTTCACATTCAAAAATGTGCAACTTGATCAACTAGCAGTTTAGCTCTGCGAAAAATGTATTAGTGCTAAATGTATTAGGGGCTTTTCACAGTAACTTCATTGTAGCCTACTTGTGACAATAAGTGATTATTATAGTGATTATCTAGATATGTATTCATGGAATTTCTTTCACCAATTTAAATTAATTGTTTACATAGTTACATTGTATTGTAAATATGATTTATATGGTAGTGAAATGAGAAATGTATTGATTAATTCGATCTCTAACATGCAATTCCAAAGGGTCTGTGTGTAGTCTGTGGCACTAGGTTAATAAAGAGCCACCAGCATTAATCTCCATTCAGAATACTAAACACCTTTGCAGTCGTTTTTGAATGGTTGCGTGATGTTCAATTGTATCCTTATGCCTCTGTTCAAATCTCTTGGTGGAAGACTGAATTGAATCCTATAAGGATTGATTTACTGTCAAACTGATGCATTAATAAGGCCATCAGGGATAGTGGGACAATGTGAACGACCATATTAAACTAACACTCAATTTACATTTATGAACTCAACTGGCACTCCCTGCTTAAAAATCAACTATTATTGGTACACTTGGTGTAAATTCTAAAACCTGCTTTGATCTACTTGTAACTGTGCTGTCTGACCTACTATTAAAAGTAGTCAATAATAATTAAGAATTTGGTGATCTTTTCACCCTTCCATTTCAGCTATAATTATTAACTGTAGTTGGGATGACCTTGAAACCAAGAGGAGAAAAGCCATTAATCAGATCAGAGGTTTGCAATGATCTGCATGAAATGTTAATTTACAGAGGTTAAAAAAATCAGAAGCCAATAATATTCTACAATTAAAGCTTCAATATAGCCATCAACAGCAGTATTTATACTAAACATTCATAATTACCAGCAATGTTGTTAGGAAACCTACTCTTATTACAGACTTGTTGCCTATATTTTTTGTGAGCTTAGCTGCAACCCTTCGTCCTATTCAAGGTTTTCCTTGCAGTACTGCAAGAAAGTTTTTTTATGATTCCTTTTATAGCTCATAAATGGAAGGGTCAGACAGGCAAATATAAATCTGTCTAGTTTGGGATAGGAGTGCATGGATCCAAATGCATGGAGTGCAGTAAACAAAGTTGTAGGCACAGAGTCATATGTATTGAGACCGAGTAGCAAATAATAGACACTGGCTCAAAGAAGGATAAGATTGGGAATTTAGTATTCCTGGCTACAATGCATTAAGGAATAAAAGGGATGAAAAAAATGGGAGCTGGGGGGTAAATTTGGATGGCAGCATTGATCAAAGAATTATTAAAGCACTGGAGAAAAATGATGTAGTTCAGGGGCCAGCATTTGTTGCAGGTCCCTAATTGCCTTTGAGAAGCTGGTGCTCCACAACTTCTTGAATCGCTGTAGTCCATCTGGTGCAATAACACCTACAGTGCTGTTGTGAAGGGAGTTCCAGGACTCTGATCCTGCGACAATGAAGGAACAGCAATATAGGGTAGAATCTTCCATTTTAGAGTCAAAGTCCAGTGGCACGTGGAAAAGTCAGCTGATTCCTACTGGCAACAGAATGGCTGAACACACACAATCACCCCTGTTCAGATCATAAATTATGCATCAGCAAGGTGCACAGTGAATCTCATCAAATGCCAGGCAGGATGTTGTATGCCACCCTGTTCCCTATTGGGGCCAAAAGTCCTGACACCATAATTAAATGACACCCGAACAGCCATTCACTTAGTGTAGACCAGGCACTCTGCATTACTCTTCCAGGTCCTTATGGCCACAGCCTGTACTGAAGCTGGCAGATATGAACAACCACATCCTAGGACTTCCTATTAGGATCCCAGACCAAACCCAACAGTAGCGAGATACTGACCAAAACCGCAATATTTTAGTTTATTTGTAAGATTGAGTGGAGGAATGATTCGCTCCAGGAGTGATTGCATGAAGAAATAGGACTTGGATATTTTTTAAAACAAAACTTTACTTTGAATACAATATTAACTTTTTTAACTTTACACCAGAAAACAACAGCCTACAATTAGCCCTTAAATAGTACTGCCCAATTGTCCATTAAACAGGAAAAGAAACATACAGCTTTCAATCTCTCTTACTGTGGGAGAATTGTGGACTCCATGTCAGGCAGATCAGAATTCAACTCCTCTCTCTAAAGCTTCTCCAAAAAAACTGCCTCTTCACAGCTATTCAAAATGTCTCTTTGCATTTCTTGGCTCCACCCAGCAATGACCTCCTCTCCCCAAGCCAAAAAGCAAATGATCTCTGCAGGCTACAAAGCACAATAACTCCCCAGGGACTTTCCCAGTCAAACCAGATTCCATTAGTCCAGACTGAAAAACACATTCCTATGTCAATTTCACCTTGTGGCTGCAAAAAGCACCCAGGTTGTGCAAAACAGAATTATTTTTTTTTTAAATGACCACTACAGTCATGCACCAATATTAGAATCCAATATTCCTAAAGTCTTCCAATTGTCACATTCCGACGGCATTACCTTTCACTCATTTCTAGATAAGAAATACAATAGAATACAACCATAATCGGATAAATGCACTCTGTTACAGTGGGCCCTATTCACTAGCATCTTGACCGTTTTGAGGCTCTGTTGCCTCTTGCTGCTCAGGCCTTTACTCCTTCAGGCCCTGTGCCAACCTGCGATGATCCCTCCTTCGCCTCAACTGAAATGGGGAAGGTCTGTGATAGGATGGAAGATGGGAAATATTAAATAACAAAAGTGTTGGTTGGGCAGAGCCAAACAGACTAATAATGTGACAAGTAAAGAAACAAAAGATGGATCCAAAGGAGGTCTGAATGGCAAAATAATGAACAGCTGCCGTCCAAAATCAAGTTCAAGAAAAACAAGATAAGGTCAAAACATGCAAAGAAAAGGAAACAAAATGGGGAGTGGAGATTACAATCTGATTTTTTTGAATTTGCTGCACAATTGAAAGATGAGGTGCTTTTCCTTCAACTTGAATTGAATTTCATTGGAACACCACAGTGGGCCGATGCCAGAGGTGTCAGTGTGGGAGCAAGATGGAGAGTTAAAATGGCAGGCTACCAGAAGCGTGGGATTATCCTTGTGGAATGAACAGAGATGTTCCACAAAGCAGTCACCCAATCTACATTTGGTCTCCCCAACATAGTAGAGACTGCATTGTGACCAGCGAAGGCATGATGCTAAATTGAAAGATGCATAAATCGCTGCTTTGTCTGCAAGGAATGTTTTGGTACTTAATCATTGAGGAGAGAGGAGTTGCTTCCAGGGTGTTGCGCAGAGAACAGTCCCTTTGGAATGCTGAAAAGGGGGGTGAAAATGTGTTTGGTGGTGGCATCATGCTGGAGGTGCTAGAAATGGCAGAGGATTACTCGTTGAAAGTAAAGGTCTAAACCTTTAGAAAACACTAGTTAGGCTTCACTGCTCAACTGGAGTCTTGTGTACAGCTCTGCGAAGGTTTGCCAGTCAGTGAAGAAGAAATGTAGCAATTTCAGTTATGTAGAGAGACTGAAGAAACTGAGGCTATTCTCTTTAGAAGAGAGAAGAGATTTCATAAATTAATGGTATTGATAGGATGAATAAGGGGAAACTGTTTCCAGTGGGAAAAGGCCACTGTAGGACAGAGATTTAAGATGATTGGAGAAAGAACCAGAGTTGACATGAAGCATGGTGGTAGAAAATACAGTAATGACATTCATAGATTATCATAGAATTTACAGTGCAGAAGGAGGCCACTCGGCCCAACGAGTCTGCACCGGCTCTTGGAAAGAGCACCCGACCCGAGGTCAACACCTCCACCCTATCCCCATAACCCAGTAACCCCACCCAACATTAAGGGCAATTTATCATGGCCAATCCACCTAACCTGCACATCTTTGGACTGTGGGAGGAAACCGGAGCACCCGGAGGAAACCCACGCACACACGGGAAGGGTGTGCAGACTCCGCACAGACAGTGACCCAAGCCGGGAATCGAACCTGGAACCCTGGAGCTGTGAAGCAATTGTGCTATCCACAATGCGACCATGCTGCCCTTCAAATGGATTCAAAAGGAATTCAAAAGGGAATTGGTAAGTGCTTTAAGGGGAAGAATTTCCAGGGCTCCGGGAAGGTAAAGAGTGGTGGGATTAATTGGATTGCTCTATCAATCAAATTTTGGGCAGCACGGTAGCACAAGTGGCTAGCGCTATGGCTTCACAGTGCCAGAGTCCCAGGTTCGATTCCCCACTGGGTCACTGTCTGTGCGGAGTCTGCACAGTCTCCCCGTGTCTGCGTGGGTTACCTCTGGGTTCTCCGGTTTACTCGCACAGTCCAAAGCCGTGCAGGTTAGGTGGATTGGCCATGCTAAATTGCCCTTAAGTGTCCAAAAAAGTTAGGAGGGGTTATTGGGTTACGGAGATAGGGTGGAAGTGAGGGCTTAAATGGGTCGGTGCAGACTCGATGGGCCGAATGACCTCCTTCTGCACTGTATGTTCTATGATCAATTAGCCATAGATCCATAGAAACGTTACAGTGCAAAAAGAAACCACTCAGTCCATTGTGTCTGCATTGGCCAAAAAAAAGAAAAAAGAAGCTAACTACTTGTTTTTAATCCTATTTTCCAACACCCGGTCCATAGCCTTTCAGGTTACTGTGCTTCAGGTGCAGATCCAGGCACTGTTTAAATAAGTTAAGTGTTTCAGTTTTATACAGTGACTTTTAGATGCGCTCTGGGTGAAAAGGTTTGACCTCGTGTCTCCTCTAATCCTTCAATCAAACAGTTTCAATCTGTGCCCCCTGGATAATCTGTGCCCCTTTGTAAGGTAACTGTCATAAATACAATGAGCTGATTAGCCTCCTGTGTGTACCATTCTATGATTCATCTACAAATTGGCAATCCTCTCCTCTCAGAAGCCCCACTCAATTTAAACTAGTATACGATCTTTATATTTATCCGTGTGGAAATTTCTTTCAAATATTTTTTTTTTAAAGCAATTTACTTTTGGAATAATATTGTAAAATCATCTCACTATATGTACCGCTTCCACCCCAATTTGGCTATCCTGCTACCCATCTTTCCAAAATCTCAGGAATAAATAAGTAATTAATTTCTATGGTTCCAGCTCCAGCAGATAGAATAATTCACATTTTGGGAGTGAGTGCTTGAAATGTACAGTGGATACCATAAACTTGAGGTTAAGCTTCAGAACTTCACTTCTACAATACCTGTTGATAAAATTACCGTCTCGTGCAGCCTCTTGTCTGCAATGAAGTTACTGTGAAAATCCCCTCATCACTGATGTGTTGGCTAGTGTAGACTTGAGAGATGAACAGACACTTCCAACACTGATGAAGGTTCAACTCAATTTTATTAACTACTTCTAACTAACTAACACACGATGACTGTGGGTCTAAATGATGCTAACTTAAACTAGAGACCTAAGCCTTGTCCAAACCAGTTGATTCTCTCAGCACGTGTTGTAAGTCTGTGCTGGGCTGGATGAGTTCCTGTTACACTCAGAGGCAGCACCCAGAATGAGCGGGAACCGTGGTGCCCTCTGCCTTTATAGTTGGTCGCTGTGTGTGTCCATCAGTGTGTGTCTGCACCATGAATATACTGGTGTATATTATGACAGTCACCACACTACACCACACTGTTCGGGTACTCTGAGGGAGAATTCAGAATATCCAATTCACCTAACAGGACTTGTGGGAGGAAACCGGAGCACCTGGAGGAAGCCCACGCAGACACGGGGAGAACGTGCAGACTCTGCACAGTGTTTCATTATTAGGTCTGTGAAAGCAAAGCAATAGTAGCAAATATCATAGTGCTGCAAAATAACTGCCACAGATAAAATCATTGGGTGTTGTTTGCAGTTGTGCAAATTCAGAAAAACTTAAACCCCCACACAATAATTGGCAAGAATTAGTATGTTTTTAATCAGTATTCATTTGACTCTCACCTTTCTTAGAATGCGTACAGTGCAGAAGGAAGCGATTCAGCCCAGTCTGCACTAACCCTCCGAAAGAGTCCTCCATCCCATCCCCGCAAACCCACCTAACTTGCACATCTTTGGAAACTATGGGACACGCAGTTTCCAATGTTGCATTGAAAGATGTATCCAACACTAGCATAACTAGCGGCACGGTAGCACAGTGGTAAGCACAGCACCTGGGTCCCAGGTTTGATTCCCGGCTTGGGTCACTGTCTATGTGGAGTCTGCACGTTCTCCCCGTGTCTGTGTCGGTTTCCTCCGTGTGCTTCGGTTTCCTCCCACAAGTCCAGAAAGACATGGTGTTAGGTGAATTGGACATTCTGAATTCTCCCTCTATGTATTCGAATAGGTGCCGGAGTGTGGCGACTAGGGGATATTCACAGTAACTTCATTGCAGTGTTAATGTAAGCCTATTTGTGACAGTAATAAAGATTATTATAAAGATTATTATTATAGAATCTTTTGAAACATGAGTCAGCGTGAGCATTGTATTGTGCTTTGAAATATCCCAGGACACTATTTTAATTAGTCATTTGGTAGTATAGAGCTTGAGCAAACGGAGGAGCTAGGAGACATCAATATTAGGTTCACATTGTAAGCACAGGCAGGATGGAAGTTCTCATTTTGAACAAAAGAAGGCATTTTCTTGAATGCCATCTTTCAGGGTCTCAGTATAATATAGTGACTGGCTGATATCAGGATGCATGCTGATCTGCAGTGTGTTAGGATTCAAAATACAGGGGAAAGAGGAGAGATGTGGTAATCTCACCGGGCTGATAATACAGAGACCCAAGCTAATGCTCTAGGGACATGGGTTCAAATCCCACCATGGCAGTTTGTGGAATGTGCATTCAATTAATAAACCTGGAATATAAAGAGACTCTAAGTAATAGTGACATGAAACTATCATTGATTGCCATAAAAACCTATCTGGTTCACTGATGTCCTTCAGAGAAGGAAATCTGCTGCCCTTGCCTGTCCTACATATGACTGCAGACCCATAGCAATGTGGTTGTCTCCTAACTGTCCTCTGAAATGTCTTAGCAAGCTACTCAAAGGCAATTAGGAATGGCCTTGCCAGTGACATCCATGAAGGAATAAAATAATCTGTGATACTTGCAAGAGAACTGATAATATAATATGGGGAGCATTAACTGTTGATAGCAAAAGTTTTTTTTTACTTCATTCCTGGGATGAATGTCACCAGCAAGGGTGAGATTTATTGCAGATCTTTAGTTATCATTTGAAAGTCTGAGAATGTGGGTGGGACAGCCTTTTTGAGCTGTTGCAGATGCTTTAATACAGTTCAGTGGCTCGTTAAGCCAATTCAGAGGACAGTTAAGAGTCAACAATTTGAGGTGAAACTGGAGTCACATCCAGGCCAGAATAAAGATGACAGGTATTATTCCCAAAAGGATGTTAACGAAGCAATTGTGCTGTTAATGACAATCCAACAGCTTCATAGTCACATACAAATGAGAAAAATATGCCATGTCCTCAGCCAGGCCAGGCTGTCAGCTTCCAAGGCTGCAAAGTGGAATTGGGAAGAAGTGATAATGAGGTTCTGCAGTTAAATGTGGCAGGATCTAGGGCGGCATGGTGGCACAGTGGTTAACACTGCTGCTTATGGCACTGAGGACCCAGGTTCGATCCTGGCCTCAGGTCCCTGCTTGTGTGGAGTTTGCACATTCTCCCCGTGTCTATGGGTTTCACCCCCACAATCCAAAGATGTGCAGGGTAGGTGGATTGGTCGTGCTAAATTGCCCCTTATTTGGTAAAAAAAAAATTGGGTAATCTAAAAAAATTTTTTAACTGTGGCAGGATCTTTGTGTTCCTGGCCTTGCTGGATTCCTCAGCTATTTGCGCTTCTCCATAAGTAGCAGTAGACCAGTTAATACTTTTCAGCCTGTTGGGATCTGTTCAGTACTAGCCTAATAGAATGGAGAACATGCAAAGTTTTGCCTGCAATGTGAATTCTACAGCAGCTAGCAAAGGTCAAAACCAGCTTCCTGAAGAAATCAAACACTCTACAGAATACAAGAAAAGAACAAAAAAAATACAATTTAAATAACTTATTTGTGTAAATTGTAACATCCTGGTTAGAATCGCGCCACATTCTTATATGTTCTTTGTTTTACTTTGAAAGTAACAACATGCTTTGCTTGGATTATTTGTACTATGTACTGTAGTTTGTGTTATCACAATATAAAATGCAACTTGTGATGGCAGTGTAAGATGACCCTTGGTATAAATGCTGCTCAGAATTACCAATAAGCAAACCATCTGTTGAATATTCAATTCTATTTGTCAAAAGTTAACCAAGCTGCACTCTTAGCATAATTTAAATAGCCAAAATAACTAAATTCAGTGGTATCAGTCACAGCATAGTCCTAATTTTCATTAATTATTTGTTTAGCAAAGAATTCTCCAATAAGACCAGCCTGGTTCGACATACCAAAATTTGTATTGGCTCAGATTTATATTCAGTATATTCCTGGCACAAGCATATTTATTTGCCAGTTGTCCGTTGTACTTTTTATGTGCTGAATGTTTAAACATCACAGATACAGGGAGTCCTCAATACAGTATATATGTTTGGTTTATTTTGTTCCAGAAGAGTCCTAAAAAGTTTTTAGATTGCTTATAACATATTTATTTCACTTAGCTTCTCAGGGTTACGGCATCAAAGATGTTGCAGCTTGCAGAAACTTTCTGCTTTGAGGAAATGAGTAGCCAAGGAATCCAGGAGACTTTGCTGTTGGCTCAAGTAACTACACTGGTGAAAGATCTCTGCTATGTTGCAGCCATCTTCAATGTAAGGAACCTTGCTTTTAATTCTTCAAAGCATTGTGAAATGCTTTGTTTTATTTGGAGAATGTGGAAATTCTTTTTAATATATACATTAACAATACATTGCTTCGTAAAACAGAATTTTGTTGAAATTGCACATTGGCAGTTTTAACAGTCAGCCGAAAGTGAACATTATGGGCGGAATCTTCGGGTCTTGTTACACTTGCACTCAAGCCTAACGAGGCTGGTGAATAGCGGGAGAGGCCAAAAACAGGAACCGCGGCAGGCGGCAAACGGTTTGCGATGCAATGGGCCCACTCCCGTAGACTAATTCGGAATCTTGCTGTAGCGTGGCGAGAAAACAATTATCACCACTTAAGCCCCGTTTCCATACAATTAACAAGAGCCACCTGTCATCTAACGGCCTCCTGTCATTTACCGGCCTCCCCAACAAGTGCTCATGCTAGCGCTGATTGGTGCTCCTTTTTAAAAACTTGAACCTGAGGAAGGGCTTCTGTGGGGAGCCGGGGAGGGGAGTTGAAAACTTTGCTCACAGGCAAACAGACCGGGGGGGCACTGGGCTTGCCACCCCAGTGCTCGTCGGGGGGGTGGAGGATCCTCTGCAGGGCTGGGCCGCCGTGGGAGGGGGCAATCGCTCGTGGCACCACCCGGCCAACCCTTGGATCCCAACCCCATGCCGGGGGCAATCCCTGTCCCTGCCCTTGCCAAGTGGATTTCCGTGGGTAGGCAGGCCATGTAGCATGCGGGACTCATTGCCCAGCATTCCAATCAAACCTTGATGCATGGACACTGTGTGGGAGTCAACACCACACATGCAGCAGCGAACACCCAGGGGATGGGACACAGCTCTCAGGACACGACGACGGGTGGATGGGTGCCAAAGGGACGGGGGATTGCCTGGAGACACAGATCAAGGGTCCGGGGGTCAGCCGGCATTGTGGAAGAAAGTGACAAACGCATCATATTGATTGTGCAAAAAGTTGTTTAATGTGCTGTACAATATCCCATTCCTGATAGTGCTGCCCCCCAACACCCCTGCCCCCCATCACCTCGTTTTCCCCAGTGCCCTCAGTGATGCTCAACGTGCTTGGCCCACCTAGATCTACCACTATGTCTTGGTGTTTCTCAAGATGCACATCTGAGGTAGCTACTTACCTCGTTCCGTGTCCTTCGGTGCCCTGGCAGCGTCCTCTGGGGCCGGAGGGCCCCGGCTCACTTGTTGACAGCACATGCACAGCCGTGCTACCCTGTCCCGTGTGCTGACCCCGCGACGAAGCCTCATCAGAGGGGTGGAACACGGGAGTGCTGGGGGCCACCATCGAGGCCCCATGGGATGGGTCAGCGTTGGTAGTCAGCCCACTCTCCTCTCGGTTGGTGCCCATAGGACCCTGGAGTCACCTTGGGTCGGAGGGGCAGCTGGTTTAGGCCCCAGCTGCCCCTGCACTATCTGGCTCTGCCAGGCTTGGTCGTTCCCCATGGTCCGCACCATCATGTCGACGTCCTCGGTGATGCTCCTCAGTGACTGGGGCACATCCCCCAGTGAGCGGACCATGCTCTGCAGTGCCTCCGCCATGCCCACCCTGCGACTGGGACAGGCTCCTCAGCGCCTCGGCCATTCCAATCTGAGAGCGGGATATGTCCCGCTGAACCTCATCGAGGTCAGCCTAGTACTGGGTGGCATCCCCCAGTGAGGCAGACATACTGCTGAGACCCTCAGCCATGGACGTCACTGACTGCGTGAGACCTTCACTCATGGTGCTGATGCTGTGCACCAGGCTCTCCACTGCGGTCGGCAACCTAGCAGTGTTGGTCTCAGTGACACTCTTTGCCCACGCCATCTCCTGCGCACCTGTAGCCTCTGGGACTCCTACAATCACCAATGGATCTGCTGGAGTGATGCTGACACCTCCCTCTGAACGCCCGACTGCTCCCTATTGTCTCCATCAGCTCTGGGAAACTCTGTACCAGAGGCTCAGCATCAGGCTGGGACCCAGCTGAGTCCAGGGATCCAGCAGACCTCCGACTGCTGTCTTGCCTGGGGGTTCCTGCCTCCACCTGATCTACATCATCAGCAGTGTGGTGCTCACCAGATTGTGCCCCAGAACCCTGACCACTAACGTTTCCCACCAAAGTGTGTGTATCTGCACTGGTGGAGGATGGGGATGACAGCTGTGCCGCCACTATAATGGTTGCATCCTCAGACCTCTCCTCTGAGGTGTTCTCTTCGGAGTCAGGATAGGGGGCTGCCCGGGATGGGCCAGCGCCATCTGCTGGAGGACCTGCAGAAGAATGGGAGGGATGGGTCAGTCACTAAGGCAATCACTACTCACGTTTGACAGTTCCTCCAGTGGGGCCCATGTGGTTCTTCACCTCTGCGGTGTCCATCAGCCTCCGCGTAGGTGACCGCCCTGTTCTCGGCCACACCAGTCACCTCCAGGGCTCATTCCTCAAAGGAGGTGAGAATTCTCAAGTCCGACAACCCACCGCCAGTCTGGGCCCTCTCCCGACGATTATGGCAGAGCTTTTCCTGAAGGAACACAGAGGGGGCATCGTTAGCCACATACGTGGTTCACAGTTGTTGGGGGGTGGCTGGCAAGCACGGTCACAGCTAATCAGCTGGCATTCGGGGCATGAAGCCTGTGAGGACTCGTGAAATGGACCAATTAACGTTGAATAGTGTTGCCGACCTCCCCGGGCTGATCGTCGGGAAACACATGGCAAATCCCACTCACTACAGCGATTGGAAATTTTTCTGGAGCATTTCACCCTATGCCACAATTAAACAACGCTTTGGCACAAATTTACAGAAAACTCCAAAGTATATGTTGCCCCATAGTGAACTGAGCAATTGTTTATCCCTTGTTGCATTCCTTTTTAAACATATTTTGCTGTGGCATTTTTAAGTACTGTAATTCACCAACATTTTGTCTGCTACACATTTTCCACCTGTATAACAGTTGCAAATATGTGTGGTATTTTCATTCAATGGGTCTAACCAATTGAAAAAATATTTTGATAAGGGAACCAGTCATGCAAAGTGGAATATAATAGGTTTTCATATTAACATTCCTCTGTTTTAGACACGAGTGAACCAGAATGACCCTTTTATACTTCCTCCAAACAGACGTTTTTCCAACAAAATGAAAGTAGTACTAATATTTGATTTTAACTGATATGTCAATATGTATATATATATTTTTTGCTGTCTTGCTCTGTCTTAGCCTGATAGGTTTGTTATCTGAATTTTTCATGATTCTGGAGGGTTTTCTTTCTCATCGATCAGGTGTTTTTACCCTGTTTTTAGAATTTACAGTTGATAAACAGGACAACTCAGATCTACTTAATGGGCCATAGCCTCTTTCAATCATTACCCTTTGATTTCAGACTCAAGCCTGCCAAATCTTAGCATTCCCTTGTGGTATAGTGGCTTTGTTAGTTTCTCTTGGTAGTATAGTGGCTGGCTTAAAACCTACCGCCTTGGATCTCAGCTGTGTCCTGGCAGTAGCCTTGTTCCAAATCTAGGGCCAGCATTAACTTCATGGGGGAGAACAGGGTCTGGGATGGTTGGCCGAGGGGCTGGGGGGTTGATGATGGCCTGATGGAATATCAGACAGGTGATGGAGGAGCCCAAAGACATTCAAAGCCTTTTGAATAGAAAGTCTGTAGATTTTATCATTGGTGATTTTCTAGGAGCATTAGATTGCTCAGGGATTGTTTGCTGTTAGGAAAGTAGATTTTGGACTCCACCCCTGCCAGATTACTTCACATGAAGCTGTAATATGGTGCACTGCCTTTAAGGCGCAAAATGTGGAATTGTCAGAAACTTGTATTGGGTAACAACATCCCACCAAACGCCCAGTTATCTCATCGAAGAAATGGGTAAACGCCCAATAGAATCAATTCCTCCCCAGATTTCAGTCCCTCCTGTTTGAAGAATGCCACTCTCCTGTCCATCAGACCTGCAATTTCAGGTCCATAATACTGTATAAATATGTACTATTTCCTGTTTATGTGGTGTGGCAAACTAGAGAACCGTTTAGATTTTTAAAAATTATCTTTACAGTTGACATAAATACAACAAGTCATATTGCTTTGCAAAATAAACTACTTGTGAAAGTGGGAACAGTGCTAAGAAAGTATTAATTCACTGGTGCATGTTGCTCTGTCTTATTGGCATGTTGCTATACATCCAAAATGGCCGATGTACAAATTAGGGAGGAGACAAATAGGCAAGAAAGTGGCGGGAGGATAGTACCTGATTGTTTAAAAGGGACCTTTTTTTGGTCCCTTCACCTGAAGACTGCTGGACCCTTTTCTCCATGACTGCCATCCAACAGCCAGTCTTCCCACCATCCGCATTAAAGTACTCCAGATTTCCTTTCCATTCATTTTTTAAAAATATATTTTATTCCAAGCAATACGAAAGTTTTCACAATCATAAAAAACACACAACCATAATACAGACAGTTTGTCATTTTTATATCCTTATAAACTAAGTCACTAATTTTACCCCAAAACAAATCCCCTCCTTCCCCCCCTCCCCCTTAATTGCTGGTGACAAACAGGTTTAGAGATTAATGGCCTCCACCTCGCATGGAATCTCTCCTCTGATCCCGTAAGGGCAAATTTAATTTACTCCATGCAAAAACTGCCACATCCCCCAATCACGCCGAATCCCTAGATGGCACTGCCGACCTCCACCCAAGTAGGATTCGTCGCAAGGCAAACAGCAAGGCGAAGGCCACGACATCGGCCCCCTTCCCCTCCAGCATCTCCGATAACTCTGACACGCTGAAAATTCACACCAAAGGGCACAGCTCCAATCACCCCCACGATCATTGGCAAAGTCTCAAACACCGGTGCCCAGAACTCGACCAATTTCGGGCAGGGCCAAAACATATGCACATGATTCACCGGCCCCCTTGAGCACCTCTCTCACCTATTCTCCACATCTGGAAATAACCCACTCATACACATTCTAGTCATATGAGCCCTGTGAACCACTTTAAATTGAATTTATCATCCTGGTGCAAAAGGAAGTTGAGTTCACCTGATGCAACATTTCAAAGAACAAAGAACATTACAGCACAGGAACAGGCTCTTCGGCCCTCCAAGCCTGTACCCCCCAGTGCCACTCCTAGGGGAGGACGACTTACCAGGGGTAAGCCATTGGGTACGGGCCTCTGGCACGGAGTCTGTCCCTGTTGCTCAGAAGGGAAGGGGGGAAAGGAGTAGAACATTAGTAATTGGGGACTCAATAGTCAGGGGCACAGATAGGAGATTTTGTGGGAGCGAGAGAGACTCACGTTTGGTATGTTGCCTCCCAGGTGCAAGGGTACGTGATGTCTCGGATCGTGTTTTCCGGGTCCTTAAGGGGGAGGGGGAGCAGCCCCAAGTCGTAGTCCACATTGGCACTAACGACATAGGTAGGAAAGGGGACAAGGATGTCAGGCAGGCCTTTAGGGAGCTAGGATGGAAGCTCAGAGCGAGAACAAACAGAGTTGTTATCTCTCGGTTGTTGCCCGTGCCACGTGATAGTGAGACGAGGAATAGGGAGAGAGAGCAATTAAACACGTGGCTACAGGGATGGTGCAGGCGGGAGGGATTCAGATTTCTGGATAACTGGGGCTCTTTCTGGGGAAGGTGGGACCTCTGTAGACAGGATGGTCTACATCTGAACCTGAGGGGCACCAATATCCTGGGGGGGAGATTTGTTAGTGCTCTTTGGGGGGGTTTAAACTAATTCAGCAGGGGCATTGGAACCTGGATTGTAGTTTTGGGGTACGGGAGATTGAGAGTATAGAGGTCAGGAGCACAGATTTGACTTCGCAGGAGGGTGCCAGTGTTCAGGTAGGTGGTTTGAAGTGTGTCTACTTCAATGCCAGGAGTATACGAAATAAGGTAGGGGAACTGGCAGCATGGGTTGGTACCTGGGACTTCGATGTTGTGGCCATTTCAGAGACATGGATAGAGCAGGGACAGGAATGGTTGTTGCAGGTTCCGGGGTTTAGGTGTTTTAGTAAGCTTAGAGAAGGGGGCAAAAGAGGGGGAGGTGTGGCGCTGCTAGTCAAGGACAGTATTACGGTGGCGGAAAGGATGCTAGATTCTTCCGAGGTAGTATGGGCTGAGGTTAGAAACAGGAAAGGAGAGGTCACCCTGTTGGGAGTTTTCTATAGGCCACCTAATAGTTCTAGGGATGTAGAGGAAAGGATGGCGAAGATGATTCTGGAAAAGAGCGAAAGTAACAGGGTAGTTGTTATGGGAGACTTTAACTTTCCAAATATTGACTGGAAAAGATATAGTTCGAGTACATTAGATGGGTCGTTCTTTGTACAATGTGTGCAGGAGGGTTTCCTGACACAATATGTTGACAGGCCAACAAGAGGCGAGGCCACATTGGATTTGGTTTTGGGTAATGAACCAGGCCAGGTGTTAGATCTGGAGGTAGGTGAGCACTTTGAAACAGTGACCACAATTCGGTGACCTTTACGTTAGTGATGGAAAGGGATAAGTATACCCCGCAGGGCAAGAGTTATAGCTGGGGGAAGGGCAATTATGATGCCATTAGACATGACTTAGGATATGTAGGTTGGAGAAGTAGGCTGCAAGGGTTGGGCACACTGGATATGTGGAGCTTGTTCAAGGAACAGCTATTGCGTGTTCTTTATAAGTACGTACCAGTCAGGCAGGGAGGAAGGGGTAGAGCGAGGGAACCGTGGTTTACCAAAGAAGTGGAATCTCTTGTTAAGAGGAAGAAGGAGGCCTATGTGAAGATGAGGCGTGAAGTTTCAGTTGGGGCGCTTGATAGTTACAAGGAAGCGAGGAAGGATCTAAAGAGAGAGCTAAGATGAGCAAGGAGGAGACATGAGAAGTCTTTGGCAGGTAGGATCAAGGAAAACCCAAAAGCTTTCTATAGGTATGTCAGGAATAAAAGAATGACTAGGGTAAGAGTAGGGCCAGTCAAGGACAGTGGTGGGAAGTTGTGTGTGGAGGCTGAGGAGATAAGCGAGATACTAAATTAATACTTTTCGTCAGTATTCACTCAGGAAAAAGATAATATTGTGGAGGAGAATGCTGAGACCCAGGCTATTAGAATAGATGGCATTGAGGTGCGTAGGGAAGAAGTGTTGGCAATTCTGGACAAGGTGAAAATAGATAAGTCCCCGGGGCCTGATGGGATTTATCCTAGGATTCTCTGGGAAGCCAGGGAAGAGATTGCTGAGCCTTTGGCTTTGATTTTTAGGTCATCATTGGCTACAGGAATAGTGCCAGAGGACTGGAGGATAGCAAATGTGGTCCCTTTGTTCAAGAAGGGGAGTAGAGATAACCCCGGTAACTATAGGCCGATGAGCCTAACGTCTGTGGTGGGTAAAGTCTTGGAGAGGATTATAAAAGATACGATTTATAATCATCTAGATAGGAATAATATGATTAGGGATAGTCAGCATAGTTTTGTGAAGGGTAGGTCATGCCTCACAAACCTTATCGAGTTCTTTGAGAAGGTGACTGAACAGGTAGACGAGGGTAGAGCAGTTGATGTGGTGTATATGGATTTCAGTAAAGCGTTTGATAAGGTTCCCCACGGTCGGCTATTGCAGAAAATACGGAGGCTGGGGATTGAGGGTGATTTAGAGATGTGGATCAGAAATTGGCTAGTTGAAAGAAGACAGAGAGTGGTAGTTGATGGGAAATGTTCAGAATGGAGTTCAGTTACGAGTGGCGTACCACAAGGATCTGTTCTGGGGCCGTTGCTGTTTGTCATTTTTATAAATGACCTAGAGGAGGGCGCAGAAGGATGGGTGAGTAAATTTGCAGATGACACTAAAGTTGGTGGAGTTGTAGACAGTGCGGAAGGATGTTGCAGGTTACAGAGGGACATAGATAAGCTGCAGAGCTGGGCTGAGAGGTGGCAAATGGAGTTTAATGTGGAGAAGTGTGAGGTGATTCACTTTGGAAAGAATAACAGGAATGCGGAATATTTGGCTAATGGTAAAATTCTTGGTAGTGTGGATGAGCAGAGGGATCTCGGTGTCCATGTACATAGATCCCTGAAAGTTGCCACCCAGGTTGATAGGGTTGTGAAGAAGGCCTATGGTGTGTTGGCCTTTATTGGTAGAGGGATTGAGTTCCGGAGCCATGAGGTCATGTTGCAGTTGTACAAAACTCTAGTACGGCCGCATTTGGAGTATTGCGTACAGTTCTGGTCGCCTCATTATAGGAAGGACGTGGAAGCTTTGGAACGGGTGCAGAGGAGATTTACCAGGATGTTGCCTGGTATGGAGGGAAAATCTTATGAGGAAAGGCTGATGGACTTGAGGTTGTTTTCGTTAGAGAGAAGAAGGTTAAGAGGTGACTTAATAGAGGCATACAAAATGATCAGAGGGTTAGATAGGGTGGACAGCGAGAGCCTTCTCCCGCGGATGGAGGTGGCTAGCACGAGGGGACATAGCCTTAAATTGAGGGGTAATAGATATAGGACAGAGGTCAGAGGTGGGTTTTTTACGCAAAGAGTGGTGAGGCCGTGGAATGCCCTACCTGCAACAGTAGTGAACTCGCCAACATTGAGGGCATTTAAAAGTTTATTGGATAAGCATATGGATGATAAGGGCATAGTGTAGGTTAGATGGCCTTTAGTTTTTTTCCATGTCGGTGCAACATCGAGGGCCGAAGGGCCTGTACTGCGCTGTATCGTTCTATGTTCTACGTTCTATCCTCCTCCCACTTCCCCGTTATCTCTTCTAACGGAGCCTTCCCTGTCTCCAACAACCACCCATATAGATCCGAGATCTTCCCTTCCCCCAAACATCGCATGATAACAGTCTGTCCATCAACGTCTGATTCGGGGAAGGAAACTCTTTGTGAACCCAGTCCTGAACCTGCATGTACCTAAATTCGCTCCCCTCAGGAGCTGGTATTCCTCCGTCAACCCCTCCAAACTTACCCTCCACAAACAGATCCCTGACCTTCTCGATCCCCTCCCTCCTCTAGCTCCTATAGGTTGTATCTATCGGCAACGGTGTAAATCTATGATTTCCACAGATTGACGTCAGTACTGGCGTGCCCCCAAACCAAAGATGATTCCAGATTTTAAGGGATACCTGGCTGGGGAGAACGGGAAAGGGCAGTGACCAATGCCTTTAAACACACCCCCATTCAAGAAGTCTACTCCATTACCCCAATTGGGAGAGACTGAAACATCCCACTTCCTCAGATCCCTTCTCATTCCCTCCACCAAATTGGCCAAGTTCAATTTGTGCATCATTTGAGGCCAACAAGAGTGTACTTCCACAATTCCACCAACACATCTCCTGTCCCACCAGGGGCACCAACAACCTTTACTACTGCTACACAAACATCAAGAACGCCTACCGATCTAACACCTGACCGCACTTCAGAAAATCAGACCACCAGACGCTGCTCCTTTTCCCTGCATACAACAGAAATTTAAGCGGACGAATCCGGTTAAGAAGGTCATTCAATGCTGGTCCATGGCAACAGAAGAGCTCCTCCTGCTGCTCATGGGCAGCACGGTAGCACAAGTGGATAGCACTGTGGCTTCACAGCGCCACGGTCCCAGGTTCAATTCCCTGCTGGGTCACTGTCTGTGCGGAGTCTGCACGTTTTCCCCGTGTCTGCGTGGGTTTCCTCTGGGTGCTCCGGTTTCCTCCCACAGTCCAAAGATGTGCAGGTTAAGTGGATTGGCCATGATAAATTGCCCTTCATGACCAAAAAGGTTAGGAGGGGTTATTGGGTTACAGGGATAGGGTGGAAGTGAGGGCTTAAGTGGGACGGTGCAGAGTCGATTGGCCAAATGGCCTCCTTCTGCACTGTATGTTCTATTATCTATGTACGTGACTGCTTGGAGTCAGTGGACTAGTCAATATTCAAGACCTCAGCGGCCTAAATGAGTATGCCACCACCGTCACAGACCTCATCAGCAAGTGTGTAGAAGATTGTGTGCATTCCCCAACCGGAAGCAGTGGTTTAACAGAGAGAGTCACTCCCTACTGAAGAACAGCTCTGAAGCGACCCTGCCCTATACAGGAAATCTAGGTACGGCCTCCGCAAAGCCATCAGGGGTGTCAAGAGACAATAGCAGACTAAGCTAGAGTCACAGACTAACAACACGGACACTTGTTGGCTGTGGCAAACTTAAACTACATAATAGGCTATAAAGCAACAAGTAGAATGTCCGGCAACAGCACACCCCTCCCCGATGAACTCAATGCATTCTATGCTCGTTTTGAGCAGGAAACCAACAAACCGTTGTCAACTGTCCCAGCAGCCTTGGACACACCTATACCTATCATCACATCTTCCAAAGTCAGATCGGCCTTCTTGAAAGTGAACCCTCGGAAAGCAACAGGTCCTGACGGAGTACCTGGTCGTGTACTGGGGCAGCAGGGTAGCATGGTGGTTAGCATAAATGCTTCACAGCTCCAGGGTCCCAGGTTCGATTCCTGGCTGGGTCACTGTCTGTGTGGAGTCTGCACGTCCTCCCCCTGTGTGCGTGGGTTTCCTCCGGGTGCTCCGGTTTCCTCCCACAGTCCAAAGATGTGCGGGTTAGGGTGATTGGCCATGCTAAATTGCCCGTAGTGTCCTAATAAAAGTAAGGTTGGGGGGGGGGGGGTTGTTGGGTTATGGGTATGGGGTGGATACGTGGGTTTGAGTGGGGTGATCATGGCTCGGCACAACATTGAGGGCCGAAGGGCCTGTTCTGTGCTGTACTGTTCTATGTACTCAGATCCTGTGTGGACCAACTGGCAGGTGTGCTCGCTGACATCTTCAACCTCTCCTTACTCCGTTCCGAGGTTTCCACCTGGTTCAAGAAAACCATCATCATACTGGTGCCAAAGAAGAACCAGACAACCTCAACGTCTACCATCTGGTAGCCATCTATCATTGACTCCCTAACTCCCTAGCCCTACATCATCCCTGAAGCATCTTGGCAAAAAGGACTCCTACATCAGACTCCTATTCATTGACTACAGCTCTGCCTTCAACACTATAATCCCAGGCTTATATCAAAACTCCAAAACCTAGGACTTGGCTACCTAACCTATAGACCACAATCAATGAGGATGAACAACAACACCTCTTCAATGATAGTCCTCAATCCGATAGCAAGGCTGAGTATTAGCCCCCCTACTATACTCCCAAGACATACACGACTGTGTGACAAAATTTGGCTCCAACTCCATTTACACGTTTGCTGGGTCGGATCGCAAACAATGATGAGTCAGAGGACAGGAGGGAGATAGAGAACCTAGTGGCATGGTGTAACGACAACTATCTGTTCTTCAACGTCAGCAATACTAAGGAGCTGCTCATCGACTTCAGGAAGCGAAGTATCATACACACCCGTCTGCATCAATGGTGCCAAGGTGGTTATGGTTGACAGCTTCAAATTCCTAGGTGTGCACATCACCAACAATCTGTCCTGGTCCACCCATGTCGACACTACGACCAATAAAGCACAGCCTATACTTCCTCAGGAAACTAAGAAAATTTGGCATGCCCGCATTGACTTTTACCAATTTTTACAGATGCACCATAGAAAGCATCCTATCTGGCTGCATCACAGCCTGGTATGGCAACTGCTGTGCCCAGGACCCTAAGAAACTACAGAATCGTGAACACCGCCCAGTCCATCACGCGAACCCACTTCCCATCCATTGACTCTGTCTACACCTCCCACTGCTTTGGGAAAGGGGGCAGCATAATCAAAGACCACTCCCATCTGGGGTATTCTCTTTTCCCACCTCTTCCATCGGGCAGGAGATCCAAAAGTCCGAGAACACGCACGAACACATTCAAGAACGGCGTCTTCCCCGCTGTTACCAGTCTGCTGAGTGACCCTCTTATGGACTGAACTGAACTCTCCACGCATCTTCTCTACTGAGCAGTGCTACACTCCGTATGCTTCACCCGATGTCTGTGCCTGTGGACTTACATTGTGCATCTACTGTACGTCCTATCTTTTTCACGATGGAACAATCCAGACGATCTGTCTGGACTGTACACAGAACCATACTTTTCACTTTAACTCTATGCACGTGACAATAAATCCAAATCATGGCCCACTTATGAGCCACCTGAATACCAACATACCTGAATATTGTTTTGGCCAGTTTGAATGGCGAGTTCCCAAGTCTGCGCACCTACTTACTGTGAAGACCTTACTCTTGGCAATATTAAATTTGTACCCGGAAAAGGATCCAATATTCTTTAACAATACCCATTATCTTCCCCATACATGAGAGAAGGTCTGAAACACACAGCAACAAACTGTTCGCATAAAGGCTCACCTCTACTCCCCATTCACTGCATCTCTCCATTCCTCCGAAAATCTAAGTGCGATGGCTGGCGGTTCAATAGCTGGTGAAAGCAACAACTGAGATTATGGGCATCCCTGTCTCGTGCCACTGTGAAGCCGGATATATCCCGAGCTCACCGCATTCGCTGTAACACTCGCGAGCGGGCAGTATGTAACAATCGCAGCCAGGAGATAAACGTGACCCCAAACCCGAACAATCAAAGGATCTCAAAAGGATACCCCCATCCCACCTGATCGAACACTTTCTCTGCATCAGTAGGAATATTTAATTCTGGAACCTTCCCCCTAGATCTGGCCATGACCACATTCAAAAGCCTCCTATTGTTACTTGACAACTATCGGCCCTTGATAAAGCCAGTCTGACCCTTGGAGACCACCTCCGGGAACGCACCCCTCCGAACACCTCACCAGAGATTTGCTAGCATCTTCTCTTCAGTGTTCAACAAGGAAATGGGCCTGTAAGACACACATTCCACTGGATTTTTATCCTTCTTTGGGATCAGGGAGATGATCGCCTGCACCAGCATGGCCAGTAATTCTCCTTGTGACATCAAATCGTTATACATCCCCAGTGGATGAGGTGCCAGCAACGCTGCAAATTGCTTCCAAAATTGGAACGGAATGCCATCAGGCCCCGTTGCTTTCCCTGATTGCATAGAACCAATGCACTCCATTATACATTGGCGGCAAGGTGATACAGTGGTTAACACTGCTGCCTCACAGTGCCAAGGACCCAGGTTCAATTCCGGCCTTGGTGGCTGTGTGGAGTGTGCACTTTCTCCCCATGTCTGCATGGGTTTCCTCCGGGTGCTACGGTTTCCTCTCACAGTTCAAAGATGTGCAGGTCAGGTGGATTGGCCATGCTAAATTGTCCCTTAGTGTCCAGAGATGTATAGGTTGGATGGGATAGGGCGGGCACCTGGTTAAGGTGCTCTTTCGGAGGGTGGGTGCAGACTTGATGGGCAGAATGGCCTCCTGCACTGTAGTGATTCTATTCTATCTCTTGCAGTCCCAATGGCACCTCCAATTCCAGTCCTCTCTCCGCCCCCGGAAGTCCAGCCCCTCTGAGAATTGCTTCATCTCCGAGTACTCCCCCAGGGGCTCGGAATTATACAGCCCCTGATAAAATGCCTTAAGTGCTCTATTGATCTTATATAGAGCTGTCACCAGCCCTCCCCCCTCATCCCTAACCTGAGCTATCTCTCGTGTAGCCGGCTGTCATCTCAGCTGATGAGCTAACAGATGACTGGCCATCTCCCCAAAATCATACAATACAGCCCGTGAGCGATGCAAATCGATATCGGATCAAACTCCACCTGCAACCTCATTCTTTCCGCGAACAGATCTTTTGACGGGGCCACTGAATACTGCTGGTCCACTTCCAAAATAGCATCGACCAACTTCTACCTTTCCACCTTTTCAACCTCATCCCTGTGGGCCTTATAAGATATAACCTACCCTCTAATCAGCCCCTTCAGCACTTCCCAAAACGTGGAGGGCAATGCCTCCTCATTCTGGTTAAACTCCACATAGTTCTCTCTGGCCGAGGCTACAATTTTGTAAGACCTTTTGTCCGCTAGGAGTGCTGAATGTAACCTCAACAGGGGCCACTTGGCTCAAGCGGTTTCTAACTTCATATCCACATAATCTGGCATGTGGTCTGATATCACAGTCGCATATATTCCGTCCCCACAATCGATTTCTCCATCACGAAAAAATCTATTCGACTGTATACCAAGTGCACATGGAAGAAGGAGGAAAATTCCAAGTCTCCTGGATCCCTAAACCTCCATGGATCCATCCCACCCCCCATCTGTTCCATGAAACCCCCCCAGTTCATTCGCCATTCCCAACGTTACTAATGACTTGGGGCTTGATCTAGCTATCGGTGGCAACAAAAAGCAGTCGAAGTCACTCGCCATAATCAATTGATGAGAGTCACCATCACATACTGGTGTGTGTCCCCCCCCCCCCCCCCCCCCCCGGATCCAACACTATGACGGCCACTGCAAAAGCCATCGGGCGCGATTCTCCGACCCCCACGCCGGGTGGGAGAATCGCGTGAGTGCCGGGCGATTCCCGTGGCGTGCCGCGTTTTACGACAGGCCCGGGTGGGCCGAGCGGCCGGCCCAATACGACCGGTTCACACAGGCGCCAACCACACTTGGTCGCTGCCGGCGTGACCAGCGCACGAACGCTGCGTGTGAGGCCTGTGGGTGGTGAGGATCGAGCACCAGAGGGTGCTCAGGAGGGGTCTGGCCCGCGATCGGTGCCCACCGATCGGCGGGCCGGCGTCTCTAAAGGACGCACTCTTTTTCCTCCGCCGCCCCGCAAGATCAATCCTCCATGTCTTGCGGGGCGCCCGAGGGGAGGACGGCAAGTGAGCATGTGCGGGTTGGCGCCGGCCAACCTGCACATGCGCGGGTGACGTCATTTAAGCGCCGCCGGCCGCGTCATTTACGCAGCGCCACTTTGACGCGGGCGCCAAGGCCCGGCGCGCATAATTGACGCGGCGCCGCTCCTAGCCCCCTGGGGATGGGAGAATAGGGGGCGAGGAGCTGCCTCCAACGCCGGAGAACACTCCGGTTTTCACTCTGGCGTCGGCACTTAGTCTCCCTTTGGGAGAATTGCACCCATCATCTTGTTGAACAGGAATGCAACCCCTCTCAACTTCAAATCAATACCTGAGTAGAATGCCTGCCCCAAACATCCCTTCCTTGGCCTTGCCTGATCTTCCACTCTTAAATGTCTCTCCTGCAAGAAGACAACGCCCACCTTCAAGCTCTTCAAATGAGCAAACACCCGGTTTATTTTAACTGCATGGTTAAGCCCCCTCATATTCCATGTCACCATCCTCCCAGGGGGTTTCTTCACCCTTTCTACCTGTTTAAAGTCCACCATCCCAACCTAGTAAGAAGACCCCACTAGATCCAGGCCCACCTCGAGATCAGGCTCATAGCACAGGGCTAAAGAGCTGGCTTTTAAAGCAGACCAAGGCAGGCCAGCAGCACGGTTCAATTCCCGTACCAGCCTCCCCGAACAGGCGCCAGAATGTGGCGACTAGGGGCTTTTCACAGTAACTTTATTTGAAGCCTACTTGTGACAATAAGCGATTTTCATTTCGTTTCATTTCATCCAAAATGGCCGCTGCATCCATTCTCAAATGCGCCTAACCACAAAGACACCTGCGTCATCAGCATTCTACGCCTACATCCCTCTCCTGACCCCCTTTGAACGCTCCACCCAACCAGCCACCTCTCAAATACACCCTCCCGAAAGTCCTACTTTCCATTCCTAATAGGTATCACGATTCCTCTGAGACAAGGAGCCTCAGCTGCTTCACTGGGCAGGGAATTCCATAGATTCACAACCCTTTGGGTGAAGAAGTTCCTCCTAAGATCAGTCCTAAATCTACTTCCCCTTATTTTGAGGCTATTCCCCCTAGTTCTGCTTTCACCCGCCAGAGGACACAATCTCCCTGCATCTATCCTATAATGAAAATCGCTTATTGTCACGAGTAGGCTTCAATGAAATTACTGTGAAAAGCCCCTAGTCGTCACATTCCGGCGCCTGTCCGGGGAGGCTGGTATATTTTCCCTTCATAATTTTATATGTTTCTATAAGATCCCCCCCACCGCATCTTTCTAAATTCCAACGAGTGCAGTCCCAGTCGACTCAACCTCTCCTCATAATCCAACCCCCTCAACTCTGGGATTAATTTAGTGAATCTCCTCTGCACACCCTCCAGCGCCAATGTGTCCTTTCTCAGGTAAGGAGACCAAAACTGAACATAATACTCCAGGTGTGGCCTCACTAACACCTTATATAGTTGCAGCATAATCTCCCTAGTCTTAAACTCCATCCGTCTAGCAATGAAGGACAAAACTCCATTTGCCTTCGTAATCACCTGTTGCACCTGTAAACCACCTTTTTGCGACTCATGCACTAGGACATCCAGGTCCCTCTGCACAGCAGCATGTATAATATTTTATCATTTAAATAATAATCCCTTTTGCTGTTATCCCCACCAAAATGGATAACCTCATATTTGTCAACATTGTACTCCATCTGCCAGACACCAGCCAATTCACTTAAACTATCCAAATCCCTCTGCAGACTTCCAGTATCCTCTGCACTTTTTGCTTTACCACTCATCTTCGTGTCGTCTGCAAACTTGAACACATTGCACTTGGTCCCCAACTTCAAATCATCTATGTAAATTGTGAACAATTTTGGGCCCAACACTGATCCCGAGGGACACCACTAGCTACTGATTGCCAAACACCCATTAATCCCCACTCTTTGGTTTCTATTAAACAACCAATCCTCTATTCATGCTACTACTTTACCCTTTTGGGCAGCACGGTAACATAGTGGTTAGCACTGTGGCTTCACAGCGCCAGGGTCCCAGGTTCGATTGCCCGCTAGGTCACTGTCTGTGCGGAGTCTGCACGTTCTCTCTGTGTCTGCGTGGGTTTCCTCCGGGTGCTCCGGTTTCCTCCCACAGTCCAAAGACGTGCAGGTTAGGTGGATTGGCCATGCTAAATTGCCCTTCGTGTCCCAAAATGTTAGGAGGGCATATTGGGTTACGGGGATAGGGTGGAAGTGAGGGCTTAAGTGACTCGATGGGCTGAATGGCCTCCTTCTCCATTGTATGTTCTATGTTCTTAATGCCATGCATCATTATCTTATGCAGCAACCTTTTGTGTGGCTTTTTGTCAAAAGCTTTCTGGAAATCCAGATATACCACATCCATTGGCTCCCCGTTGTTTACTGCACTGGTAATATCCTCAAAAAATTCTACTAAATTAGTTAGGCACGACCTGTCCTTCACAAACCCATGCTGCATCTGTCTAATGGGACAATTTCCATCCAGGTGCCTATCTATTTCTTCCTTGATGCTAGATCCCAGCATCTTCCCTACTACCAAAGTTAAGCTAACTGGCCTATAATTACCCGCTCTCTACATACCTCCTTTTTTAAAGTGGTGTCATGTTTGCTAATTTCCAATCCGTCAGGACCACCCCAGAGCCTAGTGATTTTTATTGAATTATCACGAGTGCATTTGCAATTTCACGAGTCATCTCTTTTAGCACTCTGGGATGCATTCCATCAGGGCCAGGAGACTTGTCTACCTTTAGCCCCATTAGCTTACCCATCACTACCTCCTTAGTGATAACAATCCTCTCAAGGTCCTCACCTGCCATTGCCTCATTTCTATCAGTCGCTGGCATGTTATTAGTGTCTTCCACTGTGAAGACTGACCCAAAAAACCTGTTCCGTTCCTCAGCCATTTCCTCATCTCCCATTATTAAATTTTACTTCTCATCCTCGAAAGAACCAATATATACCTTAGCCACCCTTTTTTAAAATATATTTGTAGAAACTTTTACTATCTGTTTTTATATTCTGAGCAAGTTTACTCTCATAATCTATTTTACCCTCCTTAAAGCTATGTCCTGAATGCAACAAGGGGGGCAAACAATATTGGATTTAGTAATGAGCCAGATTTAATTAGTAACCAAATTGTGCATGAACATTTATCAAATAGTGATCATAATATGATTGACTTCAATGTAATATTTGAAAGTGAAAAGTACAAATCAGCTACTAGAATTTTAGATTTAGATAATCCCATCTTTAATGAGTTGAGACAGAGACTCTCCACATAAACTTGGAAAATCTGCTAATGGAGACAGACCCAGATGTAGCGTTAGACCACAGAAGATCAAGAAGAGAGAGGAGCACTGAGTGGGCACTGGTGAGGTCACTATCCGTAGCTAGAGGGAATGGAAATTGTCTCATTAAAATGTTCAATATTAAAACATGTCACACTTGATACATGTGAAGCCTCTGTCATGTTAATCTTCACAGCGGGCCTGCCCTTTCCTCACAGCAACTGATCATTACTCTGCTGCCTTGTATAGTGACCCACTCACAGTGCCAACACAGGCCCATCACCATGCAGTGATTTTACACAGACCTTTTGAGGGGGGAACAGGGTGGTCAAGAGAGGCCGGTGTGATGGGGGAGAGAGAATGAGCTGACGGACACAGCCTCGTCCAAGGAGAACCTGATGACGATGAGAGCCTCCCTGATCCTCCTGGCATGTCAGACCCTCGCCGCAGCCTGTCCTCCATCCTTCAGCTCCTCCTGGTCAGCCTCCTCAGACGAGATTGCATGTCCCTTCTCCTCGCGTGCCTCCTGCTCCATCATGTTGCCCCACTGCTGTGCCAGATTGTGGAGATCACAGAAAAACACCACAAAGCGGGAGGCCCTTTGGGGTGTGCACTGCCCCAGTTTTTTCAGCAGTCCAATGCATTGATCAATGACAGCATGGGTGGTAACGTGGGCCTCATTGTATCGGGCTTCCACCTAGGTCTCAGGCCTCCGTATTGACGTCATCAGCCATGTCCCCAGCTTTGACAGAGTTATCCAGAGTTGAAACGTTAGCTCCCTTCTCTCTCCACAGATGCCGTCAGACCTGCTGAGATTGTTCAGTATTTTCTGTTTTCGTTTCAGATTCCAGCATCCGCAGTAATTTGCTTTTATATTTATGTCCTCAGTGGGTATCCCTTGGCCCTCACGAGCCAAACCTTCATCCTGGTGTGGTCCTCGACATCGGGGACCAAGTGCCCCAGGATGTAGCTGTCATGCACACCTCCAGTAAGTGTAGCAAGCACACATATGCATGATTCTGAGGCGGTGGTCACACACGATCTGAACATTCAGGGAATTAAACCCTTTCCTGTTAATATAGGCCAGTCGTTGATGTCCCAATGCTCATGGGTGACATGCGTGCGATCAATCGCCCCCTGGACCTGGGGCATCCCAGAGATGGCTGCGAAACCTGCAGCTCAGCATCTTGGTGCGTCTGGTCCAGGTTGAAGGTGACATGAAAAATGAAATGAAAATCGCTTATTGTCACGAGTAGGCTTCAATGAAGTTACTGTGAAAAGCCCCTAGTCGCCACATTCCGGCGCCTGTCTGGGGAGGCTTGTACGGGAATAATCCGATGCCGAGCATACTGAGCATTCGTCACCTTCCGGATGCACCTGTGGGTGGATGTCTGCAATATGCCACACAGGCCTCCGCTCAAGCCTTGAAATGAGCCAGTGGCATTAAGGTTTAGGGCTGTAGTCACCTCCATGGCCACTGAGAGCGGGTGTTGTCCTCCTCCATCGAGTGCCATGTCTGCAAGGACATAGCACAGGTGCCACACTGCATACCTGTTGAGGTGCAGTCTTCTTCTTTGCATCAGTATTCACCAAAGAGAAGGATTTGGTGGATGATGAGTCTGGGGAAGGGTGTGTAGATAGTTTGGGTCATGTTGTGATCAAAAAGGAGGAGGTATTGGGGGTTTTGAAAAACATTAAGATAGACAAGTCCCCAGAGCCTGATGAGATATACTCCAAAATATTGAGAGAGACAAGGGAGGAAATTGCTGGGGTCTTGAGAGAAATCTTTGTATCTCACTGGCTATTAGGGAGGTCCCAGAGGATTGGAGAATTGTCAATGTTGTTCCTTTGTTTAAGAAGGGTAGCTAGAGTGAGCGATGGTGGTATAGTGGTGAGCATAGCTACCTTCCAAGCAGTTGACCCGGGATCGGTTCCTGGCCATCGCAATAATAATGTGACTGAAAGAAGGGTAGCAAGGATAATCCAGGTAATTACAGGCCGGTGAGCCTGATTTGGATTTGGATTTGGATTTTGTTTATTGTCATGTGTACTAAGGTACAGTGAAAAGTATTTTTCTGCGAGCAGCTCAAAGTTCATGAAAAGCAAAGGAAATAAAAGAAAATACATAATAGGGCAACACAAGGTACACAATTTAACTACATAACACAGGCATCGGGTGAAGCATACACCCGATGGGGTGTAGTGTTAGTGAGGTCAGTCCATAAGAGGGTTGTTTAGGAGTCTGGTAACAGCAGGGAAGAAGCTGTTTTTGAGTCTGTTCGTGCTTGTTCTCAGATTTTTGTATCTCCTGCCCGATGGAAGAAGTTGGAAGAGTGAGTAAGCCGAATGGGAGGGGTCTTTGATTATGCTGCCCGCTTTTCCCAGGCAGCGGGAGGTGTAGATGGAATCAGTGGATGGGAGGCGGGTTCGTGTGATGGACTGGGCTGTGTTCACGACTCTGAAGTTTCTTGCGGTGATGGGCCAAGCAGTTGCCATACCAGGCTGTGATGCAGCCAGATAGGATACTTTCTATGGTGCATCTGTAAAAGTTGTTAAGTGTTAATGTGGACATGCCGAATTTCCTTAGTTTCCTGAGAAGTATAGGCGCTGTTGTGCTTTCTTGGGTCGACGTGGGTGGACCAGGTCAGAATTTTGGAGATGTGTACCCCTAGGAATTTGAAACTGCTAACCATCTCCACTTCGGCCCCGTTGATGCTGACAGGGGTGTGTACAGTACTTTGCTTTCTGAAGTCAATGACAAGCTCTTTAGTTTTGCTGGCATTGAGGGATAGATTGTTGTCGTTGCATCACTCCACTAGGTTCTCTATCTGTCTCCTGTATTCTGACTCGTCATTATTCGAGATCCGGCCCACTACGGTCGTATCGTCAGCAACGTGTAGATGGAGTTGGAACCAAATTTTGCCACGCAGTCTTTTGTGTACAGGGAGTCTAGTAGGGGACTAAGTGCGCAGCCTTACGGGGCCCCGGTATTGAGGACTATTGTGAAGGAGGTGTTGTTGTTTATTCTTACTGATTGTGGTCTGTGGGTTAGAAAGTCGAGGATCCAGAGTAGTTTTGGAGCTTTGATATGAGCTTGGCTTGGATTATGATGTTGAAGGCAGAGCTGTAGTCAATAAATAGAAGTCTGATATAGGCATCCTTGTTGTAGAGATGATCTAGGGATGGGTGTAGGGCCAGGGAGATGGCGTCTGCTGTGGACCGGTTGCGGCGGTATGCGAATTGTAGTGGATCAAGTAGTCAGTGATAGGGAAATTATTGGAGAGGATTCTTCAAGAAAGGATTTACTCCCACTTGGAAATGAGTGGATGTATTAGCGAGAGGCAACATGGTTTTGTGAAGGGGAGGTTGTGTCTCACTAACCTGATCGGGTTTTTCGAAGAAGAAATGATGAAGATAATTAATGAGGGTAGGGCAGTGGATGTTGTCTACATGGGCGTAAGGCCTTTGACAAGGTCCCTCATTGCAGACTGGTACAGAAGGTGAAGTTGCACGGGATCAGAGGTGAGCTGGCAAGTTGGATACAGACTGGCCCGGTCATAGAAGACAAGAGGGTAACAGTGGATGGGTGCGTTTCTGATTGGAGGACTGTGACTAGTGATGTTCCTCAGGGATCCGTGCTGTGACCTTTTCTGTTTGTAATATATATAAATGACTTGGAGGAAAATGTAACTGGCTTGATTAGTAAGTTTGCGGACGCCACAAAGATTGATGGAATTGCGGATAACGATGAGGACCATCAGAGGATACAGCAGGATATAGATTGGTTGGAGACTTGGACAGAGAGGTGGCATATGGGGTTTAATCCAGACAAATGTGAGGTAATGCATTTTGGAAGGTCCAATACAGTTGGGAAATATGGGAATGGCAGAACCCTTGAGAGTATTGCTAGGCAAAGGGATCTGAGTGTACAGGTCCACAGGTCATTGAAAGTGGTAACGCAGGTGGAGAAGGTAGTCAAGACGGCATACGGCATGCTTGACTTCATCGGCTGGAGCATAGAGTTTAAAAATTGGCAAGTCATATTGCAGCTTTACAGAACCTTCGTTAGGCTGCACTTGGAATATAGTGTTCAATTCTGGTTGCCACACTACCAGAAGAATGTGGAGGCTTTGGAGAGGGCACAGAAACGATTTACCAGGATGTTGCTTAGTATAGAAGGCATAAGCTATGAGTAGAGGTTCGAAAAACTTAGTTTGTTCTCACTGGAACAATGGAGGTTGAGGGGCGACCTGATAGAAGTCTACAAAATTATGAGGGGCATCGACAAAGTGCATAACCAGAAGATTTTTCCCAGGGTGGAAGAGTTGATTTCTAGGGGGCATAGGTTTAAGGTGCGAGAGGTAACGTTTCAACAAGATGTACGAAGCAGGTCTTTTTACACGAGGGTAGTTGGAGCTTGAAACTCACTGCCGTGGGAGGTAGTGGAAGCAGAAACAATAGTGATTTTTAAGGGGCGTCTTGACAAATACACGGATAGGATGGGAATGGACGGATATGGTCCCCAGAAGGGCAGTATGGTCGGTGCAGCCTTTGAGGGCCAAAGGGCCTATTCTTGTGCTATAATTTTCTTTATTCTGCGGCATATGCTGTCCACCAGCACTTGGAAGGACCATGGACCATTGCTGGCCTTCCCTTCTGGCCCCCAGCCTGCTGGCAGCCAGGTCTTGAGGGTATGCAGTCTTCCCTGCTCATGTGGTACTGCCTCCAGCCTGTGTTTTTTTTTAATGAATTTATTTCATAACCAATTCATTTTTTCCAAGTAAGGGGCAATATAGCGTGGCCATTCCACCTACCCTGCACATCTTTGGGGTGTGGGGGTGAAACCCACGCAAACATGGGAAGAATGTGCTCAAGAGTTGCATGCCAGTAGATGGAAAGGGCTAGTCACCTCCTCGGTTCCCCTCAGTAGCCATTGCACCGGCTTCACGTTTTTGAAAAGGAGCACTAAATGACACCCACACAGCCTTCCTGTTGGGGAGTCGGGTAACTCCCAGGAGGCCACTGCATTTGACTTCAATCTCATTAATGAAATTGAAATGAATGCAAATTAGAGTTAATGATATTCTCGTCATTTTTGGGCGTGATCTGGATCATGCCATTGTGAACGAATCGGGTGAATCGCGAAATGGTTCGCTCCCGGTGCGAATCTTGATTTCGCCCCCTCCAGCTATTCACCCAGTGCGCCCGGATCCACACCGGGCGCAACACAGTCACTGAATCATGCCCATAATCTTTCAGAGCTCCCTCGATTCAGGAGTCGTTCCTCTGGATTGGGAAATTGCTCATGTATTAGTATACAGTGAAAAGTATTACATGTGACAATAATAAATCAAATCAAATCACTTTTTAAGAAGGGTGAAAGAGGAAAACCAGGGAATTACAGACCAGCGAGCCTAACATCTGTGGTGGTGAGGAAATTGTTGGAGTCTCTAATCAAGGATAGGGTAACGGAACACCTTGAAAATTTTCAGTTAATTAGGGAAATCCAGCATGGATTCCTGACAGATAGATCATGCCTGACAAACCTCATTGAATTTTCTGAAGTGATATGGTAGTGGCCAGGGGAATGTCTGTGGATGTTGTTTATATGGACTTCCAGAAGGCATTTTATAAAGTCCCGCATAAGGGATTGTTAGCTAAGGTGGAAGCCCATAGAATTGAGGGCAAATCACTGATATGGCTGGGTTGAGTGGCAGGCAACAGAAAGTAGGGATATTGGATAGGTACTCAAATTGGCAGGATGTGACTAGTGGGGATCTGTGTCAGACCTCAGTTGTTCACATTCATTCATGACTTGCGTAATGGCATAGAAAGTAATATATCCAAATTTGCTGATGACACAAAAATTAGGTGGCATTGTAAACAGTGTAGTTGACAGCATAAAATTGCAAAGGCATATTGATAGACTAGGTGAATGGGCAAAGCTGTGGCAGGTGGATTTCAATGTAAGCAAGTGTGAGGCTATCCATTTGGACCAAAAAAGGATAGATCAGGGTACTTTCTAGATGATATGAAGCTAAATTCAGTGGATGTCCAAAGAGATCTGGGGTTCAGGTGCATAGATCTTTAAAATGCCACGTGCAGAAAGTAATCAAGAAGATTAATGGAATACGGCCCCAGAGGACTGGAGTATAAGGATGCAGAAGTTGTGCTGCAATTTTACAAAACTCTGGTTAGTCCCCACTTGGAGTACTGTGAGCAAATCTAGACACCACACCTTAGGAAGAATATTTTGGCTTCAGAGGGAGTGAAACATCGGGTTACAAAAATGATATCTGGCCTTCAGGGGTTAAGTTATGAGGAGAAATTATACAAACTAGGCCTGTTTTCTCTAAAATTTGGAAGGTTATGGGGTTATCGGATCAAAGTCTTCAAGATATTAACAGGAAAAGACAGGGTAGAAAATGATAAACTGTTTCCACTAGTTGGAGATTCTACAATTAGGGGGCACAGTCTAAAAATTAGAGCCATACCATTCAGGAGAGATGTGAGGAAGCACTTCCACACACAAAGGGTGGAAGAAGTTTGGAATTCTCTTTCACAATTGAAGCTAGAACAGTTGTTAATTTTAAATCTGAGATAATTTTTTGTTAAGCCAAGTATTAAGGGATATGGGCCACAGGCAGGTATATGGAGTTAGGCCACAAATCAGCCATAACATCAGTGGATGGTGGAGCAGGCTCGAGGGGCTGAATAGCCTACTTCTGTTCCTATGTGATCTCTACCACCTAGAACAAAGATGGCAGATGCATTAGAACACCACCACCTTCCCTCCAAGCTGCACACATCCCTGACCTGAAATTACATCACCGGTCCTTCATTGTCACTGGGTCAAAAAGCTGAAACTCCCTCCTAACAGCGCTATTCCTGTGCCTACACCAGATGGACAGTAGCAGTTCAAGAAGGCTCGCAATCACTTTTTCAAGGGCAATTAGGAATGGGCAACAAATGCTGGTCTTGCCAGCGATTCTCACATCCCATGAAAATAGTTTTTTTTAATTCCCAAGACATAATTTCCGATGTTCCCTGAACCCAGTCAACCTCCAGTGTTATCAGACCCTGAAACCATCCATCCTTTCTCTCCTGGACCTCTGGAACCCTCTACTAAAGGTCCAAGTTCATGTCCCAGATTTCTTAGAACTCCCATCTCTATTGTTCTTCTTATACCCGCCTACCCCCACTTTTTCCTCACATGTGCTCCCATATCCTGGGAACACCAAATAAACCTGAGACCCGCCTCCAGTGTGCTCCAAAACCCTGAAACATTTTTGTCCTTAGATCACTGATTCACCTTGGCAGCAATGTGGTATATACTCCCTATAAAGCACTTTTCATGAACAGCACCAAAGAAGATCCATTGGTCGTACAATAAAAACTGTACGTGTGTGCATGCAGATGCAAAACTGCAAACATCACTTCAAATTATGTTCCTTTTACAGACATTCTCAATAAAGGCACTAATGGTATTTTCAACTAACTGCAGAAGGATGGCTATTGATATATTTGAGCAGACAATGCCTGTGGGAAGACAGTGGAGGATAAATTATCGATCAGGTAATTAGATTCCTCAAACTCTCAAAAGTGCCTTGTGACATTGATGTAATATTTGTTACTTAGCATCATGATGTACACCTGATTCACTATCACTCCTTTTACTATTCGATATTTGAAAAACAGCCATTTGACAGCTGGAAAATAATTAATTCCAGCAAGAAGCAAAAGTCTGAGTTCAGCCCTTACAAGGAAGACCACAGTGGCACAGCGATAGCTGTTTACACTTCTTTAAGCCAGAACATAACTGGAGCATCAACAATATTGGTTTCAGCAGCAATTTTATACTTTCTCAGCAGCACACCAAACTTCACTCAAATTGATTAAGTTCTATTTTTCAAATAAAGTGTGAATATTTTTTTTCTCATTTCAGTTGAGCTCCCCAGTAAACCCAATGAATATGCAACTGCTGCTGTGCAGACTGTGATTGGTCAGGTTCTGGAAGGAATTTACCCACTTCCAGAAGATGTTCAAATTATTCCATTAACAGAGGCCTTGACTGCTTTTATGGAGGCCTGGATGGATCATATACTGAGGCAAAAGATAAAATTTAGGTAATCTTCTGCATAATTTTATTATATGTTGTGTATTGTGTGAAGAACTTCAAGGTTGGTTACTGCCACACTCAATTTTATCTGGCAAGGCTAAATCACATTGGCAAAAAACATTTTTTACAATATCTTCCTAACACTTTCAGCAGTTAACTATAAAAAAAATCTGTTGTGCTATTATGCAGCAAAATAACAACTGATGTTACAAAAGGAATAAGTCTTGTGGGCATGTATTAGAAAATTGTAATAGATTGACGGTTTGAATTGTGCCATTCATTGTTAGCCATTGGAAATCATGTCACTGAGGTGGCACAGTGGTTAGCACTGCTGCCCCACAGGATCAGGGACCCGGGTTCAATTCCAGTCTCGGGTTACTGTCTGTGTGGAGTTTGCACTTTCTCCCCGCGTCTGCGTGGGCTTCTTCCGGGTTCTCCGGTTTCCTTCCACAGTCCAAAGATGTAAAGGTTAGGTGGATTGGCCATGTTAAATTGCCCCTTAGCAGGGCAGCATGGTGGCCTAGTGGTTAGCACAACTGCCTCACGGCGCTGAGGTCCCAGGTTCGATCCCGGCTCTGGGTCACTGTCAGTGTGGAGTTTGCACATTCTCCCCGTGTCTGCGTGGGTTTCGCCCCCACGACCCAAAAATGTGCAGAGTAGGTGGATTGGCCACGCTAAATTGCCCCTTAATAGAAAAAATAATTGGGTAATCTAAAAATTAAAAAAATAAATAAATAAATTGCCCCTTAGTGTCCAGGGATGTGTAAGTTAGTTTAAGGATATATTCGGATAGGGCGGGAAAGTGGGCTTGGGTGGAGTGCTCTTTTAATAGGGTCGGAGCAGACTTGATGGGCCAAATAGAACATAGAACAGTACAGCACAGAACAGGCCCTTCGGCCCTCGATGTTGTGCCGAGCAATGATCACCCTACTCAAACCCACGTATCCACCCTATACCCGTAACCCAACAACCCCCCCCCCCCCCAACCTTACTTTTTAGGACACTACGGGCAATTTAGCATGGCCAATCCACCTAACCCGCACATCTTTGGATTGTGGGAGGAAACCGGAGCACCCGGAGAAAACCCACGCACACACGGGGAGGACGTGCAGACTCCGCACAGGCAGTGACCCAGCCGGGAATCGAACCTGGGACCCTGGAGCTGTGAAGCATTTATGCTAACCACTATGCTACCGTGCTTACCGTGCTACCGTGGCCTCCTTATGCATTGCAGGGATTCTATGATTCTAGTAACAATATTTTCTTAGTGCTCAATTATAGCTTAATTTTTGATGTGTAACGTAATGCTGCGAAAGAAGGATTTAAAATAGTCTCTTACCCCTCTCTTATAATTGGAATCCAACTTACCAAAATATAATTTACTGACAGAACAATTCAGGCCTGTTCTATATGATATTGATTTCTAGAGACCTTGACCTGCAAAGGTGAATACAGATGTGTCTGTTGTCATACTATACTGTATTCAACAAATTTATTCAGCAAAATTTGGTGATAACAAATTAAATGCCTCCATGTTGATCCAGGTTTAAAGACCAGGATTACAGTATATCATTTGATTTTTTTTTGTTCATTCAATAAATGTAAATTAAAGTAATTAGCTCCTTTTCTCTGCTTGAAGGCAGATCTGACCTGGAGCATTGCAATGGAGCAAGGAGACAAGTCCCAAGAAGGCATTCCAGCTGGAATGGGAATTAAACCTCATGCTGTTGGCACTAATGTGATCCACACTGGATATCCAGCAAACTGCACCCTGCACCCGAGGAGTCCAAGTTGCTGTGGCAACGTACACTTCTAGTTGCAAAACGTAGGCTGGAGCTATGGATAACGTTGGTAGAGACTCAATTTCTTTCCATCCCATGGCTCACCAGGGCACAGTGGTTAGCACTGCTGCCTCACAGTGGCAAGGATTTGGGCTTGATTCACACCTTGAGCGACTGTGTGAAGTTTGCACGTTCTTGTCCTGTCTGCTTGGGTTTCCTCCTGGTGCTCCAATTTCCTCCCACAGTCCCAAAAGATGTGCAGGTTAGCTGGATTGGCTATGCTAAATTGCCCCTTAGTGTCCAAATGTTAGGTGGAATTACAGGGATGGGGCGTGGCCTTAGGTAGGGCGCTCTTACAGAGGGTCAGTACAAACTCGATGGGCCAAATGGCTTCCTTCTGCACTGCAGGGATTCTACGAATCTCTCTCCCTCTTTGGCATATATTGGAAGGATGTACACATTTATACTGAACTTGTTTGGTTACATTATGAACATGCCTTCTTTGGCCATCAAGTCCTGAAATGAAAAAAGCTTCTGCCTCAGAGACAGGAATGCAATAGCACTGTGGGTAGCACTGTTGCTTCACAGCTCCGATCCCCGGCTTGGGTCACTGTCTGTGTGGAGTCTGCACGCTCTCCTCGTGTCTGCATGGGTTTCCTCCGGGTGCTCCGGTTTTGTCCCACAAGTCCCGAAAGACTTGCTGTTAGGTAATTTGGACATTCTGAATTCTCCCTCAGTGTACCCGAACAGGCACCGGAATGTGGCGACTGGGGGCTCTTCACAGTAACTTCATTGCAGCGTTAATGTAAGCTCGCTTGTGACAATAAAGATTATTATTATTATTATTATAATGCTACCCACTCCATCACAAGATCTCCTTAAAATAATTCTGAATAAGGGAGTTTGGAGCCTTAATCGATGTAATGAATGGAGCTACGATTGTTCTCAAAGAAGATTGCAATAAACACATTAAAGTCAAAAAACAGGGATAAAAAGAAGTTTCAACATTTATAAAGATTACTATTAGAACTATGGGCAGAATTCTCCCACCCTGGGACTAAGTCCTGTGACGAGGCGGGGACGAGGAGTGCTTCCTGCTGTGGAGACCGGCAGGAAAACACGCCAAGTCTTCTGGCCCTGACCTCATAATTATGCACCAGGGGGTTTTGTGCCATTTTCCCTGACGGGGCAGGCCTAATGATGCATAGTCTGCCATCCTATGCAGGCAACATGTTGAAAGGACGACTAACATCACTAACCAATATTGAAGAAAGAAGGTGGACTACCTGGAAATGAAGATTGATGTCTTGGAGCACTCGGGTCAGAAGATGGACCTTCAGAGAAAGAAGATGAATCTCCAGGAACATTGAGGCTGGAAGTTGCATCCACCCCAGGACCCGAACCTGCAGATGCTCCCTTCATCCACTGCTGTGGTGTTCTCGGTCCAGCATTGCCAGTGGCCTCCATTCTGAAATTCAGAGGCAGCCCCAGGCATTATTCAGACACATCACAACATCTGCAGGCCATGCTTTCCAAAGATGTTCCGCATTGGGGTCTTTTTCCAATGGCATCAAAGAGAATCAGGTGTGTTTTGTTTTAGTCATTTACAGGATGTGGGCATCGCTGCTTCAGCCAACATTCATTGCCCATCCCTAGTTGCCCTTCAGAAGTTGGTGGTGAGATGTCTTCTTGAATCATAGAATTTACAGTGCAGATGGAGGCCATTCGGCCCAATGAGTCTCCACTGGCCCTTGGAAAGAGCACCCTACTTAAGCCCACACCTCCACCCTATCCCGTAACCCAGTAACCTCACCTAACCTTTTTGGACACGAAGGGCAATTTATCATGGCCAATCCACCTAACCTGCACATCTTGAAATGAATGAAATGAAAATCGCTTATTGTCACGAGTAGGCTTCAATGAAGTTACTATGAAAAGCCCCTAGTCGCCACATTCCGGCGCTTGTTCGGGGAGGCTGGTACGGGAATTGAACCGTGCTGCTGGCCTGCCTTGGTCTGCTTTAAAAGCCAGCGATTTAGCCCAGTGTGCTAAACCAGCCCCAGAGTCTTTGGACTGTGGGAGGAAACCGGAGCACCTAGAGGAAACCCACGCAGACGGAGAGAACGTGCAGACTCCGCACAGACAGTGACCCAAACCGGGAATCGAACTTGGGACCCTGGAGCTGTGAAGCAACTGTGCTAGCCACTGTGCTCCCGTGCTGCCCAGCATGGTACCCTCCAAGGAAAAGCTGCAGTCCCTGAGATGTAGATACACCCACAGTGCTATTAGGGAGGAGTTCCAGGATTTTGACCCAGCGACAGTAAAGGAACGGGATATGTTTGCAAGACAGGGCAGTTAGTGACTTAGAGAGGAACTTCCAGGTGGTGTGGTTCCGGGTATCTTCTGCTCTTGTCCTTCTAGAACATAGAACATAGAGTGCAGAATGGTAGCGGTCGTGGGTTTGGAAGGTGCTGCCTAAGGAACCGTGGCGAGTTACTGCAGTGCATTTTGTAGTTGGTGCATAGTATTAATATGACCAGTCCAGTTCAGTTTCTGATCTATGGTAACCCACAAAATGTGGATTGTGGGGATTTAGCAATGGTAATGCCATTGAATGTCAAGGGGCGATGGTTAGATCTGCTCTTGTCAGAGTTAGTCATTACCTGGCACTTGTGTGGCACGAATGTAACTTGCCACTTGTCAGCCCGAGCCTGGATATTATCCAGGTTTTGCTGCATTTGGACATGGACTGCTTCATTATCTGAGGAGTCGCAAATGGTGCTGAACATTGTGCAGTCATCTTCGAACATTCCCACTTCTGACCTGATGATGGACAGGAGGTCATTGATGTAGCAGCTGAAGGTGGTTGGGCCTAGGGCATTACCCTGAGGAACTCCTGCAGTGATGTCCTGGAGCTGAGATGACTGACCTCCAGCTGCTACAACCATCTTCCTTTGTGCCAGGTATGACTCCAACCAGTTGAGAGTTTTCCCCCTGATTCCCATTGACTCCAGTTTACCTTGGCTCCTTGATGCCGTACTCGGTCAAAATACTGCCTCGATGTCAAGGTCAGTCACTCTACCTCACCTCTTGCATTGTCCATATTTGAACCAAGGCTGTAATGAGGTCAGGAGCTGAGTGACCCTGCCAGAACCGAAAATGAGGGCGCGATTCTCCGATGCCGCGCCGGTTGGGAGATTAGCGGGCCGCGCCAGTTTTTCACGCGACGCCGGTCCGACGCACTCCCACTATTCTCCCAAACGGCCAAATGTGTTCCACCATGTTTCGCGCGCAAAAACACGGAGAATCGCCCGATGCACCCAAAATGGCGATTCTCCGGCACCCCCGCTATTCTCCGACCTGGATGGACCGAAGTCCCGACGGCGTGACCCCGCCTTCGCCGTCCACACCTGCTTTTTAAAGTCATCAGCCAGTCGTGCTGGCTGATGAGCAGTGAGGAGGTGAGCAGACCGTCCCAGAGTCCCCGCAAACTGGGGAAGGCATCCCCGAGAACGCAGCGGCCAGTGGGGAGGGAGAGAGTGAGTAGTGGGAGGGGGGGAGAGAGCGAGTAGTGGGAGGGGGGGAGAGAGCGAGTAGTGGGAGAGGGGGAGAGAGTGTGTAGTGGGAGAGGGGGGAGAGAGCGAGTAGTGGGAGGGGGAGAGGGAGTGGTGGGAGGGGGGAGAGGGAGTATTGGGAGGGGGGAGAGAGGGAGTAGTGGGAGGGGGGAGAGAGGGAGTAGTGGGAGGGGGAGAGAGAGCGAGTAGTGGGAGGGGGAGAGAGAGCGAGTAGTGGGAGGGGGGGAGAGAGCGAGTAGTGGGAGGGGGGAGAGAGTGAGTAGTGGGAGGGGGAAGAGAGCGAGTAGTGGGGGGGAGAGCGAGTAGTGGGAGGGGGGAGAGAGCGAGTAGTGGGAGGGGGGAGAGAGTGAGTAGTGGGAGGGGGGAGAGAGCGAGTAGTGGGAGGGGGGAGAGCGAGTAGTGGAGGGGGGAGAGAGCGAGTAGTGGGAGGGGGAGAGAGTGAGTAGTGGGAGGGGGGAGAGAGCGAGTAGTGGGAGGGGGGAGAGAGCGAGTAGTGGGAGGGGGGAGAGGGAGTAGTGGAGGGGGATGGGGAGAGGAAGTAGTGGAGGGGGGAGAGTGAGTAGTGGGAGGGAGGGGGAGAGTGAGTGAGTGGAGGTGGTAAGGATTGGCGGGGGGAGAGGGAGTGAGTGGAGTGGGTCGTGCACCCCTGGCTGCAACATCTCAACCGCCCTGCCATGGCAGGACGGTGACGAGGACACGGCCGCTGGTTGCCCTGTGGCTGATGGGCACAGCCCACAGATGCACCGGTAAGGAGGACATTCTTAACTGAACGTTGGATGCAGAAAGTGACCAGGGGTTAGGCTAGCCGCGTGTCGGCAGGCGGCTGCCGAGGTGTCGAATAACCTCCGTCTAACATATCGTTTCTCTGCCCCCCACCACCCTTCTGTAGGTGACCATAATGTATTCAAACAGAACGGCGACGTTCACCGCAGTGGTTGGGGCCGCTGCACTGCAGTTGGACATGCAGCAGTGTCCACAGCGACATCCCACAGTGGATGCAGGGGCAGCTGCAGCAGCAGAGGGAATGGCCGCGGAGTGTCCCGTCGTCGAGCAGCATGGGGGGGGGGGAGAGAGAGAGAGAGAGACATTGATGGTGGAGCCAGGGCGCCAGAGGTGACGATCGAGGCCTAGGGTGTACCATGCCCGGATCTCTTTCGAGACACTGCCGGACATCACCTTAGGAGGAGACTCCGGTTCAGCAGAGAGACGGTCGCACATATCTGCCACCTCGTGGCGCACATCGCCCCACGTGGAACGGGAGGAGGACACGCGATCCCGGTTACCGTCAAGGTGACGGTGGCACTTTACTTTTATGCTACCGGCTCCTTCCAGTCTCCGATAGGGGACCTATCCGGGATATCGCAGGCATCGGTCCACAGGTGCATCCGGGATGTGACCGACGCCCTGTTTGCCATCGCCGACCGCTACATCACCTTTCCCGAGGACCGAGCAAATCAAGAAGCACCAGCCCGTGGATTTGCCAATGTGGCCAGGATACCGATGGCCCAGGGAGTGATTGATTGTGTTCATGTCCCCATGCTCCCGCCTGCAGGCAACAGGGAAGTGTTCACAAACAGGAGGGGGGCATACTCCATGAACATCCAGGTGGTATGCGACGCCCACATGAAGATCATGCACGTGTGCGCAAGGTTCCCTGGGAGTGTGCATGATGCGTACATTCTTGCGTAGTCATTCATCCCTGCTATGTTTGAGGGACGGCGCCCCCACCAGCTGAGGGGCTGGTTGCTGGGCGACGGGTTATCCACTGAGGTCTTGGCTGATGACGCCTATACGGAGACCTCAGACCAACGCGGAGACCCTTTACAATGAGGCCGATGCAGCAACCAGGGGTGTTGTGGAGCGCTGCTTCTGAAAATGAGATTCAGGTGCCTGGACCGTTCCGGAGGGGCCCTGTAGTACCAGCCTGAGAGGGTCGCTCGCATTGTTGTGGTATGCTGTGCGCTGCACAACATCGCAATGCAGAGGGGAGATGCCCTGGTGGAGGAGTCGGAGGGAGAAGCCACTGTCAGTGGTGCCAACACGGAGGTGGAGGAGGTTGGTGCTGCATCGGGCACAGCACACACACACGACCCGGGTGCTGGTAATGTCCACGAGGCTGCACGACGGCACCAGCGAGGACAGCGGGCACGGGACGCGTTGGTGGCTGCAAGATTCACGCATCGCGTGCAATGGCACCGCTGACCACTACCACCTGCATAACACACAACTCACCACACACACACACACACACACACCCCCCCCCCCCCCCCCCCCCCCCCCCGCTCTGCGTACACTGCTCCACTTCGAGATCACCCTTACCACTGGGCCCAGACGGTATGGCACAACATTGATGGCTGTGTCAGCGGGTGTGATCAGTGCCATATGGAATGATGACAGCCCGCTCTGCGATGAGCTGTGAGCTCAGAATCGCTAGACTAAGTCTGACCCATGGCAATAGCTGAACCATCCATCTCGATGGTCACTGAGTTCGTCAGGGACACTCCATCACGTGCCCGCATGGGGTAGCTGTGGGAGGGGGTGGGGGGTAAGGGACTGCACATCCGGCACCGAAGTTTCACCGCTCGTCAGCCCCAGCGACACTCGGTCACCATCACGGTCCCTGTGGCAACGGAAAAATCACCCGGTCTTTCAAGTTAGGTGCAACAGTGAGTTTAATGGTAAATATTAAGTACAGATGCCCTAGCCCCTAGAACTAAACTGTGCCCTTCACCCATTCCAACTTACTATGTGTCCCTCTTCATTGCCTTACGGGCCCTACCACTACGTCTAAGTGAATCTCCAGATGGTACAGCAGGAGTGGAGGCGGACTGCTGAGAATCACGCCCCGCGACATGTCTCCCCGTCGGCACTTGTTTCGTGGGGCGGATGACATGGTGCCACCCTGCTCTGCCCGCTGCCCACCCGATGCAGCAGGATGGGACGGAGAGGCCGAGCGTTCAGGGACATCCCGTGATGGAGTTAATGGGACGGGCCCCAGAACCTACTCCTCCCTCGGGGAGCCCGGTGGCCCCCGGGCCTCACTGTGGGACGGAGGTGCTTGCGGGGAGGTGCCCTGTCGCCCCACCGACACCTGGTGCTGCCAGTCCTGGAGGCCTGCAACGGTATCGACCAGGGTCCGAATGTTCGCTGAGACGAAATGTTTTAAATTTTAAAAAAAGGAAATAAAAAGTGAAGCCCACCTCTTGCATCCGCTCAAACACACCTCATTGCAACATGTAATTGTAAACTCAAGACATACAGATTCTTCTTTCACAGATGACAATATGGGTTTCATCAAACACATTTTGAGAACAGGTACATTAAATCTGAGTGAGACATTCCCGCCAGGGACTGTGCGACCTCAACCTGTGAGTGCGCGACGCCATCCAGCACGTGCGTCAGGCGGTCGATGCTCTCCGCGACTGACTCCTGGGACTGTGCCATGCCCTGTTGGGACTGGGCCATGACCTGGTGAGACTTGGCCAGGGACCTTAGCGCGGCAGCAATGTCATGTTGGCTCTGGTGCATTGCTGCCTGTGAGAGTGCAACCCTCTCCAGGGCCATGGATGACGCGTGCACATTAAGCCCAACGCCTTGCATAACCTGACCCATGGCCCATACCGTTTCACTCATTGCCTCGACCGCAGACGCCCCCCGTGCGGAGTCGGCCTGGGTGGCTGCCATGAGCGGCCCCACTCCCTGCTCCTGGACGTGGTTTGACTCTTCTAACTGCGTCTGCAGCTGCTGGAAGACGGCCCTCATCCCATCATTGTGTCCCTGGGTTTCAAAATGCATCGGCTGTCCAGGAGGATCGAGTAAATCCAGGAACCCAGGAAACGTCTGGCCGCCAGCTGGATGCTGGGCCTGAGCTGCCCTCCGACCGTCCAGTCCCTCGGCTGCTCCGACCTCCACCTGCTGTACCGGCTCAGCTGTGTGGCGCACACCAGACCGTGACCCAGGAGCCTCATCACTTAATTGCCCAACCGAGGTGAGTGTCTCTGGGATGGTGGATGGTGTGGAAGACAGCAGTGCCGCAAACTCTAGGTCAGGGGTGGGCAAACTTTTCCGTGCAAGGGCCACATTCAGAAATTCACAATTTTAAAGGGCCACATAGTATATTAAGTAAAATAATTAATATTTAAAATAGCCAAAATAAAAGGTTTTTAAATGAAAAAAAAGCAATTAATTTTTATTAATTAATATTTTAAAGTAGAAACGTCACATGAAACACGTTGTGCCGAGCAATGATCACCTTACTCAAGTCAACGTATCCACCCTATACCAGTAACCCAACAGCCCCTTCCCATTAACCTTAAAATAAAAAATAAAAAAATGTGTTTTTAAAAAAAAATGTTTTTTTTTATAACTTGATCTTGGTGGGCCGCATAAAGACCTTTGGCGGGCCGCATGCGGCCCGCGGGCCGTAGTTTTCCCACCCCTGCTCTAGGTCCTCGTCTGTCAAAAAATCAGGAGTGTCCTGGTCCCAGTCATATCCCAGCGCAGGGCGCACGCGGCCCATGCCTGGTTCTGCCTCAGGTGAGTCCGTTGACTGCGTCGCCGTCCTCTGTGCGTCCTGCTCGAGAATCCCGGATTTGGAGGATGGCACTCCTGGCTGACCTCCTGCCACCCTCTGGCGTGTGGCCCTGGGTGCGGTGGTCGTCGCGAATGGTCGCCTGTGTGTGGCACCAGACGGCCCTGGACGTTCGTCAGCACGCCCTAGGGAACAGAATAATACGGGATTAGTTAGACACGCTCGGCCGGGCGTAGGATGGTCCAGTGGGTAGAGTGTGAGGGGACAGAGGATGGGCTTGGGGGGGGGGGGGGTTTGTCATGCAGGGTTGTCTCACTCGGTTCTGCACCTCCAACCTCGCATTGCGCAACCTCCCGGGTGGCAGATCCCCCAGCAAGGTCCAGTGCCCTCTGCTCGAACACTGTCAGGGGATGCATAATGGGTGAACCCCCTCCGGTTCTGTTGCGCTCCCGGCTGTTGTGAGCAGTCTTGTCCTCTTGGGGGGGGCATAGATAGATCATCACAATTCGGCAGGTATCATCAGGACGTTCAGATATTGGCACAGGTTGGGGGGAAGGTTGCAGCTGCACCATGGCATCTCTCCAGGGGGTCGCAGCGCTCATGTGGGTCTGTTACAACTTTGTTAACCACCCTCCACTCACTCTCGCCCCTCCTCCCCCTCCCCCTCATGCCCGGGTGGGAGGTGGGTGATGAGGGACATGGCGGGGGGGGGGGATTGTTTGTGACCCAGGGCACACTCGTGGCACTTGCCCTGGTGAGGTCATGGAGCTTCTTGCGGCACTGCTACCCAGACCGAGGGGTCTGCCCCACAGCACTGACCCTTTTACGATGCAGAGCGGCGTCATTCGGGCGTCGCGGGCTTCAGACTTCGCCCCCCCGTGTTTCGCGGGCCCCGCTCCTAGCCCATTTCCGGGGCCAGAATCAATCGCGATCGGGGCCGTTTCGCGCCGTTGTGGAACTCGACCGAGTTCACGACGGCTTTCCCGATGCGGCGCGGCATCGGAGAATTGCGCTCTGAGTATCCGTGAGCAGATTATTGCTGAGTAAGTGCCGATTGATAGCACTGTTGATGACCACTTCCATTAATTTGCTGATGATGGAGACTAGACTGATAGGGCAGTAATTGATTGAATTGGATTTGTCTTGTTTCTTGTGCACAGGACACACCTGGGCAATTTTCCACATTGCCAGGTAGATGTCAGTACTGTAGCTCTACTGTAACAGCTTGGCTAGGAGTGCTGCAAGACCTGGAGCACAAGTCTTCAGTACTATTGCCAGAATATTGTCAGGGCCCATAGACTTTGCAGTATCCAGTGCCTTCAGCCGTTTCTTGATGGAGTGAATCGTATTGGCTGATTACTGACATCTGTGATGCTGGGGACGTCCGGAGGAGATCGAGATGGATCATCCACTCAACTGAAGATTGTTGCGAATGCCTCAGCCTTGTCTTTTGCACATTTATGCTGGGCTCATCCATCATTGAGGATGGGGATATTTGTGGAGCCTCTTCCTCCAGTGAGTAGTTTAATTGTCCACCACCATTCGCGGCTTGAATGTGACAGGACTACAGAGCTTAGATCTGATGCGTTCGTTGTGGAATCGCTTAGCTCTCTCTACTACTTGCTGCTTATGCTGTTTGGCGCACAAGTAGTCCTGTGTTGTAGGTTCATCAGGTTGACACCTCATGTTTTGGTACGCCTGATGTTGCACCTGGCATGCTCTCCTGCACTCTTCATTGAACCAGGGTTGATCCCTGGCTTGGTGGTATTAGTAGAGTGGGGGGTATATCGGGCTATGAGGTTGCAGATTGTGCTTGCATCTTTGTTGTGCATCTTTTTGGGTTTTGGGGCGAGACCCACCCAGACATGGAGAATGTGCAAACTCTGTGAGGCAATAAAGCTAACCACTGCACACCGTGCTGCATCCAAAAATAAAAATATTTTTATTGAGGCATTTGTGTATACATACGTTAAACACAACCAAAACCAGAATACGAACAAACAAAAAACCTCCGAATAAATAAATAACACCCAACCACCCCCAGCTTGCTGACATCTTAACTTTCCTTGAAGAAGTTGATAAACGGCTTCCATCTCTGGGCAAACCCATCCACTCAGCCTCTCAAGGCGAACTTAATTTTTTCCAGTCTAAGAAACTCCGCCAGATCACTCACCCACACTTCCAGCTTCAACGTCCCCAACGTTCACTCCAACAAAATCCGTCTCCGGGCCAATATCTCCCTCGCTCCCTGGACTCCCAGGTCTTCCGACACTCCAAATATCACCACTTCTGGACTCTGGGCCACCTTCACCTTCAGCACCTCAGACATAATATCCGCGAACCTCTGCAAGAACCCCTTCAGCTTCGGACATATTCAAAACATGTGAAACTGGTTTGCAAGCCTCCCCGCCCACTGTCCACACCTATCCTCCACCCCCTCAAAAACCTGCTCCTTTTGGGCATGTTCATATGTGCCCTAGTCCTTGAATTGAATACGGCTAAGCCTTGCACACAAGGAAGATGCGTTCACCGTCCTCCCACAACCCAGCCTCCATTCCGCCCTCCCCACAACCCCTCCTCGCACTTCTGTTTAACTTATCCTATCAGGGCTCCCTCCCAGTCCATCAACTTCTTGTAAATCTCAGATACCTTACCCTCACCCACTCCTGCTTTCAATACCACCTTGCCCTGGGGGCGGCAGGTTGGGAAAGGACGGCACCTGCTTCCTCACATAATCCCACACCTGTAAGTACCGGAACACATTCCGACTGGGCAGCTCATACTCCATTTCCAATTCCTATAAACTCGAAAGGTTGTCCCCCACAAAAAGGTCCCCAAATCACTCAATCCCTGCCTACCGCCACCCTCGAAACCTCGAGTCCAAGCCCCCCAGTGCAAATCTCTGATTCCCACAGATCGGTGCCCACACCAAGGCACCGTCCAACCTCAGATGCTGCCGCCACTGTCCCCACACCCTCAGGGCCGCCACCACCACAAGGCTCATGGAGTACCTGCCGTTGAGAACGGCAAAGGCGCCGTCAACAATGCCTCTAAGATTGTGCCCTTACAACAGGCTGTCTCCATCCACCCACATGCCGACCCCTCCCCCACCACCCACTTTCTGACCATGGCTATATTCGCTGCTCAATAATAATCATTATATTTGGCACGGCCAGCCCCCGTGTCCCCGTTTCAACAGCACCTTCTTTACCCGTGGAGATTTCCCCGCACACACAAACCCTGAAATCAGAGCATTAATTTTCCTGAAAAAAGACTTTGGAATGAAGATTGGGAGGATCTGGAAAACGAATAAGAACCCCGGGAGTACCGTCATTTTCACTGTCTGCACCCGCGCCGCCAGCAACAATGGGAGCACGTCCCACCTCTTAAAGTCCCCCCTCATCTGTTACACCAACCACACCAAATTCAATTTATGTAGCTGTTCCCATCCCTGCACCACATGGATATCCAAATACCTAAAGCTCGCCCCTTTCACTTTAAACAGCAGCTCGGCCATGTTAGACGTTTAGCTGCTGTTGTTTTAAGAATCAACGGTTCTGCTCCTTTTCCACAAACATCTTTAATTTACTTCAACAGAGTCTGCACAAAACTCTAACATCACATTACCTTACACAAAGGCCACCTGAAGCCCCTTTACATAATCAGTGTCAATTATTGGATACTTAACATAAATGAGACAACTAATTGGAATGTCTCTTGACCAATTAGGCCAATCTCCTATCCTGCCCCCTTGTCTGGATCGGGAATACCTCAGTCTTCCCCGTGTTTAATTTATACCCAGAAAACCGGCCAAATTCCTCTAAATGTTGATAATTCCCCCAATACCTCCGAATGGATCGATATGTAAAGTAGCAGATCGTCCACATATAGCGAGACCCTATGTTCTACCCGCTGCCACCCGCCGCCGCCGCACTATCCGTCTCCAACTCCTTGATGCTCTAAGTGCTATTGCCAGTGGCTCTATCGCCGAGGCAAAAAGCAACGGGGAGAGTGGGCATCCCTGCAAAATCACTGACTTGAGGTGTGCCTGTACCATTGGCTGACTGGGCAATCGAATACATTCCCATGGAGAGTTGTCAATGATACAGTGCCCAAGGAGAGCACTCGTAAACCTCAGCTGTGTGCTTAGGTGCTTATTGACAAGTGCCACCCCCATAGAACATGTGGAGCGCAGGGCAGTGGTGTGAAGCCTATGATAATGCCTTGCCTCACATAAGAGCTCAGGATGCAGTAGAGTGGCCAAAGCTGTGCTTACTCAGTCATATGGTGTGGAGTCTTGCCAAAGCAAGAGTACGAATTAAGGACTGTGCACCAATGTGGCGGCAGGTCGTAAGCAATGGACTTTGACAGGCAGCTTCAGACGGTTAATTGGCAAAGAGTGGTTCTTGGGAGACAGAAGCCAACTTTCTAGACTCTCTTTGATACTGCAGTGTGGAAACCATCAGGAACATAGAGACTGGTGATCTCACTGTCATTCTCCTCACTCATAGGCAGGAGAGAAGAAGACAACGTCAGTGGCGTGCCTGGCTCGCCGAAGATCTGCGCAAAACCATTAAGAAGAAGGTATAGCAGAGCCTGCTCTGAGCGCAGTGGATGAACCCCAGAGAATGGTCCTTTGGAGGCACCTCACCAGACCTAAGGTCTACAGACAGCACCTGACTGACCTGCAATTGTCCGGGAACCAGTGTCGCCAAAGACTACGCGAGTCCAAGGAACTGGTTAGTCACATCTGTCACCTTCCGTAGGATTTGGCACCATGGGGACTGAGGGCATCCACTCCCAGTGTCGCGAAAATTTACAGCAGAGCTCAAATTTCAAGGTAGTACCTCCTTCCAGGACTCCACAAGTGAACTCTGTAGGATTTTGCAAGCCTCTGCACACAAGTGCATCCAGGACATGCCGGACATAATCTTTGCGAGGGCGCACAAACAACTTCATCCATTTCGACTGGGATCAGGCAAGCCAGGATGCAAACGTGATGGGTCTTGCCAAAATCTCTGGCTTTTGACAGGAGTAGGGTGCCATGAACACTCACATGGCACTCCGATCTCTGTGGCATCAAGCAGTGAACTGTGTGATCCGCAAGGGCTTCCACTTGCTGAATGTTCAGCCGGTCTGTGATCACACCGAGCTCATCCTCCAGCTTTGTGCTCAATTCCCAGGGAGTGTGCATGACTTTTACATTCTGAGCTACTCTCAGATCCCTAACGTGTTTCAGGGTCCACAGATGCTGAAGAAATGAAAATGAAATGAAAATCGCTTATTGTCACAAGTAGGCTTCAAATGAAGTTACTGTGAAAAGCCCCTAGTCGCCACATTCCGGCGCCTGTTCGGGGAGGCTGGTATGGGAATTGAACCATGCTGCTGGCCTGCCTTGGTCTGCTTTCAAAGTCAGCGATTTAGCCGTGTGCTAAACCGTTGCTGAGCCCCAGAGTTGGCTGCTCGGGGACCAGGATGTGGTGGCTGATGAAGTCTGTGCGGAAGCCACAGAGTGCAGCTCAGACAAGATACAATAAGACTCATGCTGCAACTTTCACTTTGATGGAGCAGTCCATAAGGATGCTGAATGAGGTTCCAGAGCCTAGCCTGGTCTGGTGAAGCGCTGGAATACAATCACAGAGTGTGTCGCACATCGTGGTTGCCTACTGCATCCTACACAGTCTGGCACTGCAATGGGAGAAATTAATGTCTGAGGAGGAGATGGAGGAGTTTCCACCGATGAGGAGGACATCCCATTATCTCCACATGCCTCCTGTGAGCATTGCTGCCGGTCTGACTGCTAGCAGTGCGCATCCTCTGTGATAAGGCTCCCGTCATGGGGGTGCAGTGATTGCCCAAGTCCCTACATTGCAGGAGGATGATGATGACTTGCATTGGGGACAGTGCATAGATCCTCACAGAGCTTCTGTGAATGTCTGACTCATGTCTGGCTGATGGCAGCTTGCTTGCTCTCAGTGAGTAGGGTCATATCATGGCGATGCAGCGGGGAATGTTTCACCTCTCCTGATCTTGTGTCATCCTTTGTGAGCTTTACCCTTGAGGTTCAGTGTAACTGGAGACTGAGGCTTATGGGATACGGAAGCAAGCCGCACCTCAAAAGGCGCAGAGAGCACACTTACACAATGACTGGAATGAGTGATTCTAGCCACATTGTGGGAGACATCTTCATTCCATACGAGATACAGGCATGACTTAAGTGTTCAGTAATGTCCCTTGAGCTGGCACTGAGTGAGATCCCTGTGGATGTGTGATGGGTGGGTGAGTTGAGTGTGATGAGGAGAGTGACTTCTATAATTTTGTCTTTTAAAAAGCATTTAGACAGTTATATGGGTAAGATGGGTATAGAGGGATATGGGCCAAATGCGGGCAATTGGGAGCAACTTAGTGATTAAAAACTGGGCAGCATGGACAAGTTGGGCCAATGGGCCAGTTTCCATCCTGTAAACCGCTATGACTCCATGAGTTACACTGGCATTCATCCTCTTCCTGTACTAGATGGCTGTCCTCTTCTTCAGGACATTGGCACTCACTGCTGCTGCCAACTCCCATGCTGGGTTGGTGATCTTGCTGGCTGGTTTTCTTCCTGAGTGTGGATGCAACACCTCACGGTGAGTCTCTATAGTATCAAGCAGTCTCGCCAGGGAAGCATCCAAAAACTTGGGGGTGGATTTCTTGGCAGTCATCACTTCTTGTGTGCTAGAGTGGCCTTTAATTGTGGCGCTCGATGAGGTGATGGTGGGGTGGGCAAATCAAAGCTGCCCTGCCAGCGAAACAACGTGGAACCCATAGCTAAAAATTTTACATGGCACTGTACGGAGGGAAAAACTGCCATTGCCCTCAGCAGGTTCAGTAACGCACTTCCTGCCTGCCATCGATTTTGCCTTTGCCAATTTCTGGGAAAATCTCGGCCTGTATTTTTGTCTTTCCTACAGTGGGTACCTTCACATTTTTCAACATTATGATCCATCTGCTCTGTTCTTGTCCACTCGCTTAGCTTTTCTCAATTTGTTTGAAGATTCTTTGCATCCTCCTCGCAACTCACGTTTTCATCTAGTTTTGTGTCACCAGCAAACTTGGAAATATTGCATTTGATCCCCGCATCCAAATCATTGATATTGATTGTGAATAGTTGGGGCCCAACCACTGATCCTTGCGGTATCGCTGCGAGGAGGCAGTTGGGTAGCGGTATTGTCGCTGGACTAGAAGTCCAGAGATTCAGAGCCATGCTCTGGGAACTTGTGTTCTAATCCCACCAGGATTGATAGTGAAATTTGAATTCAATAAAAATCTGGAATTAAAAGTCCAAAGGTGACAATGAAACCATTGTCGTAAACACCCATCTGGTTCATTGATGGCCTTTAAGAAGGAAATCTGTTGTCCTTACCTGGTCAAGCCTACATGTGATCCCAGATCCACAATAATGGGGTTGACTCTTAAATGCTCCCAGGGATGGGCAATAAATAGGGGCGGAACGTGGCACAGTGGTTAGCACTGCTGCCTACCCCGCTGAGGACCCAGGTTCGAATCCTGGCCCTGGGTCACTGTCCATGTGGAGTTTGCACATTCTCCCCGTGTTTGCATGGGTTTCACCCCCACAAATGTGCAGGTGAGGTTGATTGGCCATGCTAAATTGCCCCTTCATTGGAAAAAAAATTTAAATAATTGCGTACACAAATTTTTTTAAAACAGGAATGGGCAATAAATACTGACTCAGCCAGCAACGCACACATCCCATGAACACATTTTTTAAAAAGTCAGCCTGCTAACCTGAAGGTGACCCATTTATCCCTACTCTACTTTCTGTCTATCAACCAATTTTCAATCCATGCCAGTATATTACCAGATCTCATGTGTTCTAATTTTGCTTACTAATCTCGTGTGTGGGATCTTATCAAAAACCTTCTGAAAATCCAAATGCAGCACATTCACTGGTTACCCCTTTTCTATTCCCGTACTGGCTGAGGTTACCATGAAGGCCCTGCTTTCTCAACCTTGTCCCTCGCCTAAGGTGTGGTGACCCCCAGGTTAAATCACCACCAGTCAGCTCTCAAAAGAGGAGAGCAGCCTATGGTCCCCTGGGATTAAAGTGGCTTTCATTCATTTCATCTATTCAGCTAGTAACATTCTCAAAAAAACTCCAGCAGATTTGTTACATATGATTTTGCATTCATAAATCAATGTTGACTCAACTCAGTCCAACCATTATTTCTCTTAAGTACTGAGGTTACACATGCATACCTTCCAATCTGCAGGAATTATTCCAGAATCTCTAGAATTTTGGAAGAAATTCTCCTGTCTCTGCCCACATTTGACTTTGCTCTTCTTTGCCTTTTTACAGTGATTTTTATGTTTCTCACTTGTTTACTTTCCTATTCTATTTTCTCTTTTATCAGGTTCTTGGTCCTTTGCTGAACCCTAAAATGCTCCCAATCCTCAGGCTTTACGACTTTCTTGTGGCAACTTGATCTTTCTTTGACCGAATTGAATCTTTAACTTGTTAGCTATAGTTGGATCATCTTTCCTTTTGAGTTTTTGTGCCTCTTCCCTACTTCCCTAACCCTGGGAAGCACTGAGGATCAGAGTGACCTTGGTGTGCATGTACACAGGTCCTTTAAGGTAGCAGGGCAGGTGGATACAGTGGTTAAGAAGGCATGTGATCTTGCTTTTATTAGCCGTGGCATAGAGTTTAAAGGCAGGGAGTTATGCTGGAATTGTATGAAGTGTTGGTTAGGCCACAGCTAGAGTATTGTGTGCAGTTCTAGTATCCACATTATAGGAGGGTGTTATAGCTCTGGAAAGGGTGCAGAGGAGATTTACCAGGACCTTGCCTGGCTGGAAAGTTTTTGTTATAAAGAGAGATTGAATAAACGTGGATTATTTTCCAAGGCTAACAGAAGATTTGATAGAGGAGACTGGTCAGAGCAGATCAGGAGAAACTATTTCCACTCCTAAAGGAATTTGCAAAAGAAGCAAATATGATGTGAGAAAAGATGTTTTTGAGTGGTTCGGGTCTGGAATGCACTGCCTGGAAGTGTGGTAGAGGCAGCTTTAATCGAGGCATTCAAGAGGGCATTAGATGATTGGTCAAGACTACGTGGAAAAGGCAGGAGGATTTCACTAGGTCATAATGCTCATTTGGACAGTTGTTGCAGGCACAATGGGCCAAATGACCTCCTCCTGTGCTGTAACAATTCTGTGAGTTTGCTGATCCACCTTGCAGCCCCTGCTATCCTAAGGGACGTAACAGCCTCCTAGTACAAAATGTCTAGGTATCTTTCTCTACCTTGATGTGTCGCAGCTGGCCTTCAGCTTAATGATTCTGAGCCAAAGTTCATGAGATCCCACATTCTGCAGCTGCCAGACATCACCTGTCCTGCCATGTTTATAAGCATTTAATTAATTCATCATTTTACTGGTTAGATTTTAATGAATATCTCTAGTTTTGCAGGTGCTTATATTCTTATTATTTTAATAAATGTTCTACTTTCCCCGATTGCAATTCTCTAGTTAAGATAAGTTGGATAAATGCACAAGACAATCTAATAATGCTTACTACGATTAATAAACTTTACTATTGCCTATAAAACCTCAGTTGCTAAAATGACCGCGTTTTGAAAAATACTCATCAATCAATCAAGTGCATGTTTTCCTGCGACTCCAAACTTTTTGGGAAAGCTTCCATGGACCTCCCCATCATGGACTGAATTGGGGTAGAAATGGGAAGGTAGCAGGGACTCCACTGGTCACCCTTCCAACTGATTAAATAGCCTGCCCCCACCAAACATACCATGGGGGAGGGCATTATATTCCACCCTGTGAATCTTTTCAGGTTATTCACTTCTGTTACCTTTCTGTAAATAATTTAATTAAAGATTGATAATAATTTTATTCCAGTAGGATATATATGATCTATTTGTTATATCACAACCAATCAGTGTAACTGTTCTATTGAATTGTGATTTGTTATTTGTGTCCTTTAGTCTCCAGGGTGCCTTGCAGCTGAAGCAGGATTTTGACATAATCAGAGACTTAATCTGTTCAGATGAACGGCAACTCTCATCCGAAATAAGACAGGCTGTTCTTTCTCTCCGTGTCTTCCATCAAGTTGACAATGCCATTATCTGCCTTCTTCAGCAACCTACGAGAAAGGCCTATTTTCCATCCAACACCTGGGAGCCATTCAGGAGCTGTTGTATGTGTTGAGTAATTTTCTATTATTCATAAATTCTGATTTAGTCCTGTACATTGGCGAAATGGGTTGTATGTGTCAAAACTCAGTCATGTGGTGAAAAACAGAATATTGGAGCTTAACCTATATTCACTTGTAAGATTTTATTTGCAGAGATGAGAACAGGTGAGTGTCCAACTATTTTAGGTAGATCAAGTAACCAAGTAAACTAAATTAAATAAACTGAGGGACGAATTAAAGGGGTATTCCCTTAAACTAAAACAAATCACGAATGAAACTTCAAACATCAAAGCGAAACATGATTAAGAGGGTTGATAATGCACCCGAGTCCCCGCAGTGCCCACTGGGCAAAGAAGCCCTCAGTAGTGTCGGTGGGTCCACATGCTCCCTCTCCAGGGACACCCAGCCCTGAATGTAGCCGCAGTAGAGGGGCAGACAGTCAGATCGGACAACCCCCTTGGTCACTTGTTGCCTAGACCTGTTAATGGCAAGTTTGGCTAGGCCCAGGAACAGGTCTATAGGGGTACCCCCTGAATTGGCCTGGAGACAGACATCCCATCCAATTAAGGGATCTCAAAACTAGTGGGCCATCAGAGTGCACCAGGCTTGAAAAGAGCAGCAGGCTGCAATAGAGGGTAAGTAAGGGAGAGTGCACTCTCTCCAACCTTTTTAAATTCTAGTTTAAAAAAGGATCCTGCAGCCTACCCCTCTCGTTTCGCTACTCCTGCACCCAATCAGCCAGGATGAGCCTCTGTGCCTGCCTGGAGTACTGTCAGGACGGTGCCTCTGAACAGCTCACTATCACCAACAGGAACCAGAAGGTTGAGTGGAAATCTCAGCCAACCATCCTTAATTGGCCTCAACAGTATCTTAGTGAGCTGTGGTGATCCTGCCATGCCCCCAATCATATCTCTGTAAAAATTACCCAGAGATGGGATGGAGCCCGGGTACTGGCATGATCGGCAGTTTGACAATTTTAGTTCCCATCCATGTCCCACCCCAGTGGGTGCTCAAAATTCAGCCCTTGATGACTATACTTGCTCAGTATTTTTGGAGGAAACCAGAAAATCAGGAAATATACAAGTTAGTCCTGATTTGTGCAGCTTCAACCAAATGATCTTTCAGTTCCTTTATAAGTGTAACAGTACAACATTTCTTGACTTGAAATGCTGAAGCGGACATGTAATCAGTTTCCGTCTGACAAGCAAGGTGATGGGAATTGAAAATTGTGTGGTGGGGGGCATTATTACTGTGTTTACCGTTTTCACAATCTGTCATTAGGAGTGGGCTGCTGCAAGTTCACAGTTTCATTGACAGCTCCAAAGACGTTATCAAGGATTAGCTTTTTATGATGTAGAGTTATGAAAAAAATATTAAGTGTTTGAAGGGATTTAAACATTTTGAATAGGCTTCTATCAATTAGATTAATTTTATGTAGTGAAGTCTTTAATGAATACTACAAAAATTATTTCATTTAATCTCAGCATGGCTCCTGAGGTCTTCTCATGGTGGATACTGGATGAGTTAGTGTAAAGGATGGTGGGTGGGAGCATGGGTTGGGATAACAAAGAACAAAGGAAATTACAGCACAGGAACAGGCCCTTCGGCCCTCCCAACCTGCGCCGATCCAGATCCTTTATCTAAACCTGTCTCCTATTTTCCAAGGTCTACTTCCCTCTGTTCCCACCCATTCATATACCTGTCCAGATGCTTCTTAAATGATGCTATCATGCCCGCCTCTACCACTTCCGCTGGTAAAGCGTTCCAGGCACCCACCACCCTCTGCGTAAAAAACTTTCCACGCACATCACGTGGCATAGCCTCAAAATAAGGGGAAGTAGATTTAGAACTGAGTTTAGGAGGAACTTCTTCACCCAAAGGGTTGTGAATCTATGGAATTCCTTGCCCAGTGAAGCAGTTGAGGCTCCTTCATTACATGTTTTTAAGGTAAAGATAGATAGTTTTTTGAAGAATAAAGGGATTAAGGGTTATGGTGTTCGGGCCGGAAAGTGGAGATGAGTCCACAAAAGATCAGCCATGATCTCATTGAATGGCGGAGCAGGCTCGAGGGGCCAGATGGCCTACTCCTGCTCCTAGTTCTTATGTTCTTATGTTCTTATCACCCTTAAACTTTCCCCCTCTCACCTTGAAATCGTGACCCCTTGTAACTGACACCCCCACTCTTGGGAAAAGCTTGTTGCTATCCACCCTGTCCATACCTCTCATAATTTTGTAGACCTCAATCAGGTCCCCCTCAACCTCCGTCTTTCCAACGAAAACAATCCTAATCTACTCAACCTTTCTTCATAGCTAGCACCCTCCATACCAGGCAACATCCTGGTGAACCTCCTCTGCACCCTCTCCAAGGCATCCACATCCTTCTGGTAATGTGGCGACCAGAACTGCACGCAGTATTCCAAATGTGGCCGAACCAAAGTCCTATACAACTGTAACATGACCTGCCAACTCTTGTACTCAATACCCCGTCCGATGAAGGCAAGCATGCTGTATGCCTTCTTGACCACTCTATCAACCTGCGTTGCCACCTTCAGGGTACAATGGACCTGAACTCCCAGATCTCTCTGCACATTAATTTTCCCCAAGACCCTTCCATTGACCATATAGTCCGCTCTTGAATTTGATCTTCCAAAATGCATCACCTCGCATTTGCCTGGATTGAACTCCATCTGCCATTTCTCTGCCCAACTCTCCAATCTATCAACAGTCCTCCTCGCTATCTGCAACTCCACCAATCTTAGTATCATCTGCAAACTTGCTAATCAGACCACCTATACCTTCCTCCAGGTCATTTATGTAGATCACAAACAACAGTGGTCCGAGTATGGATCCCTGTGGAACACCACTAGTCACCCTTCTCCATTTTGAGACACTCCCTTCCACCACTACTCTCTGTCTCCTGTTGCCCAGCCAGTTCTTTATCCATCTAGCTGGTACACCCTGAACCCCATACGACTTCACTTTTTCCATCAACCTGCCATGGGAAACCTTATCAAACGCCTTACTAAAGTCCATGTATACGACATCTACAGCCCTTCCCTCATCAATTAACTTTGTCACTTCCTCAAAGAATTCTATTAGGTTTGTAAGACATGACCTTCCCTGCACAAAACCATGCTGCCTTTCACTGATACGTCTATTTTCTTCCAGATGTGAATCGATCCTATCCCTCAGTATCTTCTCCAACAGTTTGCCTACCACTGACGTCAAGCTCACAGGTCTATAATTCCCTGGATTATCCCTGCTACCCTTCTTAAACAAAGGGACAACATTAGCAATTCTCCAGTCCTCCAGGACCTCACCCGTGCTCAAGGATGCTGCAAAGATATCTGTTAAGGCCCCAGCTATTTCGACCCTCGCTTCCCTCAGTAACCTGGGATAGATCCCATCCGGTCCTGGGGACTTGTCCACCTTAATGTCTTTTAGAATACCCAAAACTTCCCCCTTCCGTATGACAACTTGACCGAGAGTATTTAAACATCCATCCCTAGCCTCAACATCCGTCTTGTCCCTCTCCTTTGTGAATACCGATGCAAAGTACTCATTAAGAATCTCACCCATTTCCTCTGAGTCCACGCATAAATTCCCTCTTTTGTCTTTAAGTGGGCCAATCCTTTCTCTAGTTACCCTCTTGCTCCTTGCATATGAATAAAATGCTTTGGGATTTTCCTTAACCCTGGTAGCCAAAGATATTTCATGACCCCTTTTAGCCCTCTTTATTGCGCGTTTGAGATTCGTCCTACTTTCCCGATATTCCTCCAAAGCTTCATCAGTTTTGAGTTGCCTCGATCCTATGTATGCTTCCTTTTTCATCTTAGCTAGTCTCACAATTTCACCCGTCATCCATGGTTCCCTAATCTTGCCATTTCTATCTTTCATTTTCACAGGAACATGTCTGTCCTGCACTCTAATCAACCTTTCCTTAAAAGACTTCCACATTTCAAATGTGGATTTACCCTTAAACAACTGCTCCCAATCCACATTCCCTAGCTCCTGCCGAATTTTGTTATACTCTGCCTTTCCCCAATTTAGTACTCTTCCTTTCGGACCCCTCTTGTCCTTGTCCATGAGTATTCTAAAACTTACGGAATTGTGATCGCTATTCCCAAAGTAATCACCGACTAAAACAGCAACCACCTGGCCGGGATCATTCCCCAATACCAGGTCCAGTATGGCCCCTTCCCGAGTTGGACTATTTACATACTGCTCTAAAAAAAACTCTCCTGGATGCTCCTTACAAACTCTGCTCCATCTACGTCTCCAACACTACACAAATCCCATTCAATGTTGGGGAAGTTAAAATCTCCCATCACAACCACCCTATTGCTCCTACATTTTTCTATAATCTGTCTGCAAATTTGTACCTCTACTTCATGCTCGCTTTTGGAAGGCCTGTAGTAAAGTCCCAACAATGTTACTGCACCCTTCCTATTTCTCAGCTCCACCCATATTGCCTCAGTGCTCGAATCCTCCATCATGCCCTCCTTAATCACAGCTGTGATATCATCTCTGACGAGTAATGCAACTCCTCCACCCCTTCTACCTCCCTCTCTATCCCTCCTGAAGCATCTATACCCTGGGATATTCAGTTGCCAGTCCTGCCCTTCCCTCAACCAAGTCTCAGTAATACCAATAGCATCATATTCCCAGGTACTGATCCAAGCCCTAAGTTCATCTGCCTTACCTGCTACACTTCTCGCATTAAAACAAATGCACCTCAGACCACCTTTGCGTTCATCATCTCTTCCCTGTCTACTCTTCCCCTTAGTCACATTGAGTTTATTGTCTCGTACCTTACTGGCTTTTGTTGCTGCTTCTTTACTGACCTATAACTTCCTAATCTGGTTCCCATCCCCCTGCCACATTAGTTTAAAACCTCCCCAACAGAGTTAGCAAAAGCACCCCCTAGGACATTGGTTCCAGTCCTGCCCAGGTGTAGACCATCTGGTTTGTAATATTAGCACTAAGTTGTCAGAGAATCTATAAAGGGCCATGGGTGTAAGTGGAGAGTCAAGAGTTGGCACTAAGTTGGCATAGGGTCTAATGGGGCAATGGGGATGAGTGGTCAATCATGGGTTGGCAAGGAGGTATGATGGGTCATTGGGGGGTGGGTGGAGGCATGAGTTTCCATACATGAAGCATGGGCATTGGCTAGGGTGGTAAGAGGGTATGAGAGCACGACATCACACAACATGACTTTTAAAAAATTAATTTACAGGATATGAGCGTCGCTGGCTAGGCCAGCATTTATTACCCATCCCTAGTTGCCCTCGAAAGGGGAAAGTAAATCTCAGGGAACCGAGGCAGGCCTTTTAATCAGACTACCTCTGAAATGATTTTGGGGCAGCAGTCCTGACTCCAGCACTTACCACCAACACCTACCACCAACATCTCCCCCACCCGCCGGATTGAAGATCCCCCAGTTCAAGGCACTTTCTCCAAAGGAGGCTGTGGCAATTCTTTTTCCAACTCTTCGCACCCACCTGAGAAGCGATACAGGCCCCTGAGTTTTATCCTTTAACCATTCCTCTATCTGCAGTGATATATTAGTCTGAAGCCTTTGAGCTCTTGTGCCTTTCGATGGCACCTTACTGAATGCCTTCTGAAAATCCAAATGTGCCATGTCTATTGATTCTCTTTTATTTACTCTGAAGGAGGAGAGAAAGTTGAAGAGGCAGGGAGGTTTAGGGAGTGAATTGCAGAGTTTAAGGTCCAGGCAACTGAAATCCCTGCTGGTGCAGTAGTTAAAATTGAGGATATCCAAGAATCCAAGGAACATGAAGCATTTTGGGGATGAAGGTTACAGAGACAAGAGGATGAGTCCATGGAAGTATTTAAAAACAAGAATGCAAATATTAAAGTTGTGCCATTGCCAGATGGAGAGCCAGTGTAGATCAGAGAGCACAGGGGTAATAAGTGAACAGGCCAGTGCAAGTTAAAATACAGAATATTGAAGTGTAACAATAGTGAAAAGTAACAAATTTGTGGATAAAGATTTCAACATCATACTCATATCTAACATAGCATTGTACAAAGTAGAGGGTTGTAGGAATTTAGAAAATTAAAACATAGCAGATAATTTTTTTGGCATCATGAAATGTTTCAGTCTGAACTCCTAACAATTTCAATCCTCACCACCAGAATATTATTGAAACTCTTCAGGTTACAATATGAAGCAAAATCTCAGCCTCCTATCCTGTCAGCATGGTGTTGCTATTCGGTCTGCTTTCTTGATGAAGTTGATTTTAGCTTGTTCTGTTGAACTTTGGGTTGGATTAGAAATCCACAAGAAGACAATTGTTACATCAACCTGAAACGGTTCTCTTCACTATTGAGTTCAGTTTTGAAACTGTCACATTAACTCCATTCCTTCCATTTGTTACTCCAGCTTCAACCTTCCTTTCAAGGAACAGTCTCTAGCCCGTGTCTTTCTAAGATGAGAGGTTGGTAATTACAAAGCATATAACTCAACCAAGAACACTCTTTGTTATATCTAGTGGAAAAGCATAACCCGCCATTGGCCATCAGTGGATTGGATCTCTGCTCTTGCTGGAGATTTTAGTTTTATCCTTTCATGGAATGTAAGCATCGCTGGCACAGCCAGCAGTTATTGCCCATGAGAAGGTGGTGGTGAGCCACCTTCTTGAATCACCAAGGTCCATGTGACATAGGCGCAGCAACAGTGCTGTTAGGAAGGGGATTCCAGGATTTTGACCCAGCAACATTGAATTCATACAATTCCAAATGAAGATGCTGCGTTGCTTGGGGAGGGGGGCGGGATATTCCAGGCGGTGGTGTTCCCAAATGCCAGCTGCCCTTGTTCTTCCAGGTGGTAGAGGTCGCATGTTGGAAGGTGTCATCAAAGGAGGCTTGGGAGTTGCAGCAGTGTATCTTGTGGATGATACACACTGCTGCCACTCTGCACTCCTGGCAGAGGAAGTGGATCTTGGAGGTGGTGGATGGGTTGCCAATCAACTGTCTGCTTTGTCCTGGATGGTGTCGAACGACTTGGGTGTTGTTGGAGCTGCACTTTTCCAGACAAGAGGAGAGTATTCCATCACACTCCTGACTTGTGCCTTGGAGATACTGAACAGTTTTCGGAGAGTCGGGGTGAGTTAGTTGCCACAGAATTCCCAACCTCTGATCTGCTCTTGTTGCTACAGTATTTAAATGGCTAGTTTCTGGTCAATGGCAATCCTCAGGATGTTGATAGTAGGGGATTCAGCAATAGGAACACCAGTGAGTGTTGTGGAGAGATGAATTGATTTTTCTCTTGTTAGTCATTGCCTGGCACTTGTGTGGCACAAATGTTACTTGTCATTTATCAGCCCAAGCCTGAATATTGTCTGGGTCTTGGTGCATTTGGACGCACAGATTACTTCACTGACTAGTCTGTGGGTCAGCTCTCCCAATTAACATCCCCTGGCATCAGTGAGATGGACTTTCCAGGGCTGTCTGGGCAGGTTGTGCCTTTGGTGTTTCCAGTGCCTAGGTCAATGCATGGTGGTCGGTCTGCATTCTGTAGCGGTTCCATATAACTTGGTAGATTGCTAGGCCATATCAGAAGGCAGGTGAGGGTCAGCCAAATAGCTGTGCGTCTGGAGTCACGTGGGCCAGATCAGGTAAGGATGGCAGATTTCTTTCCCTGAGGACTTTGGTGAACCAGATGATTTTTTAATGAAATTCCAGGCATTTCATGATCATCATTGTTGATGCTATCTTTTTATTTCAGATTTAGCAATGTGCAGTGAGATTTAAACTCTGTAGGATTAGTTCAGGCCTCTAGATTACTAGTCTAGCAACATTTCCCCTGTGCTACTGTTAATTAATTTCTCTCAATCTCTATGACGATCAATTACAGGTTAACATAAAATCATTGAGACAGAGAACAGAATAAAACATTGTTGAAAAGAAGCTGCTCAAAATGGAGTTTATTTACTTACACTTCTATTTCAGGAAAATAACCATTTTTAAATCCATCAGTTCCTCAGCATTCCTTACACTGATGAGTAAAAGGAAGGGGGAGCAAAGTTTCTCTTGTAGTGATTTTTCTATCTATTATTACTCTTGATTGATATGGCATTTGGAAGACGGTTAAATTGGTCTGAAGTTAAATAATTAGTGTTATCTTTGGATGAAGGGTGATGTTTAAATTCTGATTTTAAACTTTGAAATCCTTTATAATTAATACCAACTGTATAATAGTTCTGTGGGTCAAACATTTGAACCTATTTTTGATCAATCATAGGTTTGCTGGAACAGGCTGAGATTGGCCTTTTGATTCTTTCAGCTTCGAACTCTACTGATGAAATATTTTTCTTTGCTATAGGCTCCTCTTCCACCAGGACAGTCGACTTCAGTCACGGGAGCTTGAACAGTCTTGACAGCCTGGATTTGCGGACTGAAAGGACCAGAGCAAACTTTCAGCCTAAACCCTCCACAGGCTCTGATCTACTGAGCAAGATTAGGGCGACCGGGCATCCAGAGTCCTATTTGGCAGTAAATCAGGAGGAGTGGCTTGCACTGAGAGTGGACAGCAATAGACGCCGGAACGTTCTCCGCTTGCCCTGCATGAATAAAACTGCAGAGCAGTGAAATGTCGATGCCATTTTGGTTTATAAATTGGAATTGTTGATCCGTAGGATTGCATTTACAGCAAAGCACTTTAATGTATTTTTTTACCTTTCAGTTAAATATGTTACTCATTTAAAGGTCTTGTCTAACTTGAACTTGAAGACGTGTTACATTTCCTGTCTGATCGACCACAATTCAGGGCATAGTCTTGAGCTATCTTGTAGCTCTGAAACATGAACACTATGAATGCTGATGGCCAACCCTAAAAAAAACTCCTTTTGTGAAAGGACTTTCATATCGTCTTGCGATCTTATTCCTTTTTTTTACCATTTGTGTTACTGCTGATTTTATGTTATCTTGTGTTTGAAAGAATTCATTGTACTATTTTGAAAAACAGTATTTTTTGACTCTGAAGTATACTACGTAATAATTTATCATATTTTTAAATACAAATATTTGTGTTACTGCTGATTTTATGTTATCTTGTGTTTGAAAGAATTCATTGTACTATTTTGAAAAACAGTATTTTTTGACTCTGAAGTATACTACGTAATAATTTATCATATTTTTAAATACAAATAACACTGACCTGAAATGGAACATCTTTACCAATCTTTGGGTGATTGATACAGTACTGCCTCCAAAAACTGTTTGTAATGTTGCAACTTGGAAGATGCCAGGTATGATTGACTTTTATTTGGGTCAGGCAAAAGAAACTGTAAACAATACTTAATGAGTGCCTGTCTTTAATTATCTTTCCTATAGAAGATTTTGTATTCAGATCATATACATTAAAAAAATATGTAATATATTTTTCTTTGCATTGAGTCCTAACTTATTTAGACATTGCCCAATCATGCCCCTTCCAATTTTTCTCTCTTTTCTGGAAGGCACAAACTGATGTTGGATACAGTTTCAGTGACAGCAGCTGAGTTCCTGTAATCTTGTCCAACACCCATTCTTCTTACATGTCTAACATACACAGTTATGGAGGAGACTGGTAGATGGGTGGGGAGGTGGATAGAGTCGAGTCTGGTCCTCATCAAATTTTCACACGCAACCTTGCACAAAAGTTCACTTGAAGGTCATTGGGTGGTGATCAGGGGTGGAGACGACTTCTGACCCCACATCAGTGTGGAAACACAAATGCGGCACAATTTTATGATGCAGTGTGTTTAATTGGCCAGGAGTCACATTCGCCACCCAATTAGTGGCGCAGATGTGGGAATGAGATGGAACCAAGCTGGAAGCAGGCCTGATTTAAAGGACACATTGCAGCCATTGCTGAGGCTGTTGTTCATGCACAAAATAGAAACACAACTTGAAGAGAGAACCAAAATATAAACAGAAAATGTTGGAAAGACTCAGCAGGTCTGGCAGCATCTGTGGAGAGAGAAACAGAAGCTGGGATTTCCCAGTTTGTTTGGCCGAATTTGGTGACAGTAGCAGAAGATCTCAAAAAATGCCCAAAATCCCAACATCAGGAACCTCATTATAATAAATGTGAATGTAATTATCAGGCCTCTACACCTGATCATTCCCCTCCCCCATTAGATCATCCATTCAGGCCTGCATCGGGGCACGGCAGCATGAATTACAACTGATCTCCCACAGCGGGCACCTGGTGGGCAGACCCGTCAGATCGCCTAATCATTCAAGGGGGAGAAAGTCATGCGTGGGCAGTGGCAAGGGACAGTCACAGGAGAGTGTTTGGGGGGGGGGGGGGGGTCCATTCTAACACTTGTGTACTGGAACAGCCTTTACAAATGATGCCCCGATCTTTTCTATCCCACCAGAATAATGACGTGGGTCCTGCCGCTTCAAGTTGTTGTAACTAAATTCCGAGCAATACAGCAGGGAAAGCCACCATTGGGGCGGGAAGCTTCAAAGCTGCTTTTCCTATCTGCTGCTACTCTCCATCAAACAGGGAAAATTCTGTCTAGAGTTAATGTCTCAAGTCCGTATGACTTCTGAGCTGAAGAAGGGTAGAAATGTGCTGAATTATGTAGATGGAGAGTTGAAGCAGAATAGAAGGCCGGGATAGATGGGAACTCAGGGGAGATTGACAAAGATGTTATGGACACAAGTTGCGCGACTTTCTGGAAAGGTTTCCAAGTGTGGTGGAGAGCGCAAACTGCCACGAGCCACCCAGCGAGGCCAGCAACGCTATTCAACATTAATTGGTCCACTTAACGAGGTCCCACGACTTCTCGCTGCAAATGAAGGCTTGCCAGCCAATTCCGTGCACTCCAGTGCCTCGCTAACAACGTCGAGCAGCACTTAAATAGTATTGGCACAGTCAACTCGCAGCCATGGCGCCGAGAAGACCGTCCCCAAGATTTGGGGAGGTTCCTCGATGCGGTGGAAGGATGTCCTATTCCCCCGAGGGACCTGGAGGATAAGCCACAGGACAGCTGGTTTGAGCCCCGGATGCCCCTGCACCATCTGGCTCTGCCAGCCCCTGACGGCTCCCCGATGCCTGCACCATCGTGTTAACGCCCTCGACGATGCTCCTCAGTGACTGGGACATGCACTGCAGCGCCTTGGCAATGCCCACCTGCAACTGGGACAAGCTCCACAGCGCCTCAGCCATTCCCATGTGAGAGTGGGACACGTCTCGCAGAACCTCATCAAGGTCAGCCTGGTACTGGTTCATAGTGAGTCAGACATTCTGCCTGGATCCTCAGCCATGGCTGTCACCGACTGCGCGACGCCTCGGTAACCTTCACTAATGGTGCTGATGTTGTGCACCAGGCTCTCCACTGCGGTCGCCACCCTAGCAGTGTTGGTCTCGGTGCTACGCATTGCTGGCAACATCTCCGGAGCCCTTAGCCTCTGGGACTCCTCCAATCGGTTATGGATCTGCTGGAATGCCGCTGACATCTCTCTCTGAATGACCTGACTGCACCCTTATCATCTCCATCAGTTCTGGGAATACCTCTTCCATAGGCTCAGCATCAGGCTGGGACCCAGCAGGGTCCTGGGATCCAGCAGACCTCCGACTGCTGTCTCGCCTGGAGGTTCATGCCTCCACCCGATCTACATCATCAGCAGTGTGGTGCTCACCAGATTATGCCCCAGAAGTCTGACCACTAACCTTTCCCACCTGTGCCTGTATCTGTGCTGGTGGAGGGTGGGGATGACAGCTGTAACACCTCAGTCATGTCTTCCGTGGAGCCCTCCTTCGAGGTAGTCTCCTAGGAGGCTGTAGATGGGGCCACCTGGGATGGGTCAGTGCTGTCAGCTAGAGGATCTGTGGGAAAATGGACACGTGGTCAGTGGGAGGGATGGGTCAGTCGGTATGGCAATAACAACTCACGTTTGACAGGTCCACCGGGGGGGGGCCCATTGGATCCTCACCTCTGTGGCGGTCACCACCTCTGTCCTCGGCCACCCCCAGGGCCCATTCCTCAAAGGTGGTGAAGATTCTTAGGTTCCAGGGCAGCACGGTGGCACAGTGGTTAGCATTGCTGCCTATGGCGCTGAGGACCCGGGTTCGAAACCCGGCCCTGGGTCACTGTCCGTGTGGAGTTTGCACATTCTCCCCGTGTCTGCGTGGGTTTCGCCCCCACAACCCAAAGATGTGCAGGTTAGGTGAATTGGCCACGCTAAATTGCCCCTTAATTGGAAAAAATAATTGGGTACTCTAAAAAAAATTTTTTTAAAGATTCTTAGGTTCCGCATCCCTCCGCCAGTCTGGGCCCTCTCCCAGCCATTATGGGAGCGTTCTACCTGAGGGGATACAGAGAGGGTGGGTGGGAGGGGGGAGTGGAGGTGAAGGAAGGGTTGCAGGAGATTGAAGGGAGTGTTGGAAGTCGCATGGAGAGTTGGTGGGGGGAGGGGTGGATGCTCGCATGGGGGCAGAATGGTCCTGGGGGTGGGTGTTGGTGTCTACGTTTTTCCGGCACTGAAGGCCAGTCCTCCTGGTCACAATCCCAGAGCTTACAGTTGCCGCCACCTCATCCCAGGCAGCTGTGGCTGACCCTCCGGGACCCTCGAGGGAACAGGACATCCCTCCTGGACTACACGCCGTAAAGCAGCCTCCCCAGTTCACTGTCCCCGAATCTTGGGGCTGGTATCCTTGGCGCCATTGTTGCAAGCTCGCTTGGGTTGGCTGAGCAAGTGCAGCTTAAGTGCTACTCGATCATGTTAACTGGGGGCTGGCGAGTGCGGTCCTGGCGAATCGGCTGGCGAGCCTTCATTTACAGTGAGAAGTCCATGGGGCTCGTTAAGCGGACCAAATAATGTTGGATAGCGTTGTCAACCTCGCTAGGCCATGCGCCAGGAAGCTCGAGGCAATTCCCGCTCGCTACTTAGAAATCTTTTCAGAGGGGCAGCACGGTGGCCTAGTGGTTAGCACAGCTGCCTCACGGTGCTGAGGTCCCAGGTTCGATCCCGGCTCTGGGTCACTGTCCGTGTGGAGTTTGCACATTCTTCCTGTGTCTGCGTGGGTTTCGCCCCCACAACCCAAAAATGTGCAGAATAGGTGGATTGGCCAAGCTAAATTGCCCCCTTAATTGGAAAAAATAATTGGATAATCTAAATTTATAAAAATTTAAAAAAAAGAAAAAATCTTTTCGGAGAATCACGCCCTTACTTTAGATGGACTTTTGACGGGTTCCCACATGTGAGACTGATCAAGAAGATAAAAACCCATGGATTCCAGGGCAATTTGTCAAATTGGATCCCAATATAGCTTAGAGGCAGAGGGTGATGATTGGAGGTTGTTTTTTGTGACTGGAAGCCTGTGTTCAGTGGTGTACCACAACGATCGATGCCGGGTCCCTTGATGTTTGCAGTGTACAATAATGATCTCGACGTGAATGTGGGGGATATGATCAGTAAGTTCGCAGATGACACGAAAATTGGTGGTGTGGTAAATAGCAAGGAAGAAAGCCTTAGATTACAGGATGATATAGATGGGTTGGTCAGGTGGGCAAAACATGTAATTTAACCCTGAAAAGTGTGAGGTGATGCATTTTGGATGGGCCAACAAGGCAATACACAATGAACAGTAAGATACTAAGAGGAACAGAGGACATGTCCAATGATGTCTGAAGGTAGCAGGACAGGTAGATAAGTTGGCTAAAAAGGCATTTGGGATACTTGCCTTTATTAGCCGAGGCATAGAATATAAGAACAGGGAGGTTATAAAACCCTTGTTAGGCCTCAGCTAGAGTACTTACTGTGTGCAGTTCTGGTTGCTACACCATAGGAAGGGTATGCAGAGGAGATTCACCAAGATGTTGCCTGTGCTGGAGCATTTCAGCTATGAAAAGAGGCTGCTTAGGCTCTGGTTGTTTTCCTTAGAGCAGGGAATGCGGAGGGGACCTGATTGTAGTGTACAAAATTATGAGGGAAAGAGGGTATATAAGAAAAAACCTTTTGACTTAGTTGGGTCAATAACCAGGGGGAACAGATTTAAGGTGCTGGGGCAGGAGGTTTAGAAAGGATTTGAGGAAAAACATTTTCACCAAGAAGGTGGTGGGAATCTGCCTGAAAGGGTGGTAGAGGCTAGAACCCGCGACATTTAAGAAGCATTTTCTTGAGCACTTGAAACGCCATAGCATACAAGTCTATGGACCAAGTGCTGAAAAAGGATGAAAATAGATTGTTGTTTGTTGGCCGGCACCGACATGATGGGCCGAAGGGCCACTCTGTGCTGTAAAACTCTCATGCTGTCACTTCAGCGTTGGGCTTCACTGGAATATTGCAGCTGGCCACAAATGGAAATGTGGACACGGGAGCAAGATAGAGTCATAGAATCATAGAAAAGTTACAGCACAAAATGAGGCCATTCGGCCCATCTGGTCCATGCCAGCCCTAGGACACCACGGTGCCCTTTCTAATCCCACCTTCCCTCCTCGAGTTTTACTGCACAAAACGAGGCCCTTCGGCCCATGGTGTACGGACCAACTATCAAGTACCTAACCTAAGATAGTGAGTTATAATGGCAAGTGACTGGAAGATCAGGGTCACGCTTGTGGAGTGAACATAGGTGTTCTGTAAAGTGTCTATCCAGTCGTGTTTCGTTTAAGTAGCGGGCAGTGGATCGTGAGCACACCCCTATGCTATAAATAGACTGCAGGTTTATATACTTTCCCAAAGGGAAAAGAAAGCCACATAGGCTTTGTTATAACCTGCCTGATTACTATTGGCTGGGGACTAATGGCAATCCCACAATCCTTAGTGAGTATGAGCTTGTCCAATGAGGGGGGCAATCATTAGCAGAGTCACCTGCATAAATAGAGCTGGCCAGTGTGGAACCAGCTAGAGAGGAGAGAGCAGTAAGGGAGTACTGCTGCTGTTGTATATTTGTAATTGTAAATAAAGTTATTTCTTTCGATTCGACAAACTCGTGCTGGATTCTTCGTGGCCCTCACAAAAGACTAAAACGCTGGATTGATGTATAGAAAAGGAAAGACTTGCATTTATATAGCACTTATGGACGCCTCGGAGCACTTTCAAACAAATGAAGTGCTGCGACCATCAATTCACTCAGAGACACGAGTTGGAGTAAACTGTGGCTTTAATCGGCTTACAACTGAGCCTGCCTGCGACTGCACGATACTGAGGGCGATCTCGCAGGACTGCAGCATTTATACTCCCTAAAGGGGGCCCTGCACATGCTCCTCGTCTCCCCCTGTGGACAGAGCCGCACAGTGGCTCACAGATGGGGCCCACAGGGACAACAGTAAGGTACAGTGTGAATTACCAGTTACACATTCACCAAATGATGTGCTTGTGAAATATATTCACTGTTATTTAGGAAACACGGCAGCCAATTTGTGCTCAGCAAGTTCTCAGCAATGACCAGATAATCGATTTATTTGTGATGTTGACTCACGGATAAATATAGATATGGATCGGCTGGGACACCATGGATAACTCCCATGCTCGTCTTTCAAATAGTGCCATGGAATTTTTAACATCCACCCTTGGGTTGATGTCTCATTCGAAAGAACTCCGTCGGCATTGCACTGGAGTTAGCCTTGCCTTTTGCAGTCCGACAACGGAGTGATAATTAAACATTAAGATTCAGAGGTGAAAGTGCTACCGTCTGACCCGCGTATGCTAAAGATTCTGTGAACTAATGTAATTGCTTAAAACAAGACAGTGACAAGACTGTTCATAGTTTCACAGAAACTATAGTGCAGAAGGAGGCCATTTGGCCCACCGAGTCTGCACCGGCCCTTGGAAGGAGCACCCTACCCAAGCCCACACCTTCACCCTATCCCAGTAACCCCACCCAACCCTTTCGGACACTAAGGTCAATTTAGCATAGCCAATCCACCTAACCTGCACATCTTTGGATTGTGGGAGGAAACCGGAACACCCGGAGGAGACCCACGCAGACACGGGGAGAACGTGCAGACTCCGCACAGACAGTGACCCAAGTTGGGAATTGAACCTGGTTACTGGAGCTGTGAAGCAACTGTGCTAACCATTGTGCTACCATGCCGCCCATATTTGGTTACATTGACTAGGGTGGACCAAGGGTCAGGTGTTCAAATTATGCAAGGGGAAAAACTAAATTAGACTGCAGAAAATTATTTTCCTCCAATGGAGGGGGGTAGACTCCTGGAACAAATTGCTGGATTGTTCTGCTACAATCGTTCAAAAGCAAATTCCTGTCAGGAACCAGGACCATGACAGGCAAAAGATAGGTTAGATGCCAAGTACAGTAAATCAAATGTGGACTTCAGAGCTGGTTCTGATTGACGAAGGGATCTCAGTGAAAGTTTCCAGCTGTTTCCCCCTAAACTGCCTTGGATTTCTTTGCTTCTCACAGGAGGTTACACAGTTTAGTAGCAGAGTTGGGGTTGGGCTGCAATGCCAGCCGGGGCCGAAAGGGACTCCGCCGGCCGACGCAGGTCCGCGCATGTGCGGGAGCGTCAGTGGCTGCTGACGTTATCCTCGCGCATGCACAGGGAGTTCACCTATGCATCGGCCATCGCGGAGGCTGACACGGCGCGTAGGAAAAGAGTGTCCCCACGGCACAGGCCCGCCCGCGGATTGGTGGACCCCGATCGCGGGCCAGGCCTCTGTGGGGGTACCTCCCCAGGGTCAGATCGGCCCACGCCCCCCCCCCCAGGACCCCGGAGTCCGCCCGCGCCGCCAGGTCCCGCCGGTAAGGGACCTAGTCTAATTTACACCGCTGGTCACAGGCCTCCTGAGAAACAACCCTCCACAACCACCCTTTGCCTTCAGTCGCCAAGACAATTTTGTATCCAATTGGCTACCTTACCCTGGATTACGCGAGATTTATCCTTTTGCAACAACCTACCATGCAGTACCTTGTCAAAGTCCTTGCTGAAGTCCATGTAGACAACGTCGATTGCACTGCCCTCATCTTCTTGGTTACCCTTCAAAAAACTCAAATCAAATTGGTGAGACATGACTTTTCCCTGACAAAGCCATGCTGACTTTCCCTAATTAGCCCTTGCCTGTCTAAATGCCTGTGGATCCTGTCCCTCAGAATATCTTCTAACAATTTACCTGCTATAGAAGTAAGGCTAACTGGTCTGTAGTTCCCAGGCTTATCCCTACAGCTCTTCTTAAACAAGGGCACAACATTTGCTCCCCTCCTAACATTCGTGCCTTTCTCAACAGTAAATACTGATGATAAATATTCATTCAGGACCTCTCCCATTCCTTGTGGATGTGCACATAGATGACCTTGTTTATCCTTAAGAGGCCCTACCCTCTCCCTAGTCACTCTTATGTCCTTTATGTATCTTTTCCTTATCTGCCAAGACAATCGTACGTCGCCTTTTTGCCTTCCTGATTAAAATGTATAACGTGTTTCTTTTTAAAGAGCGCTGCCAACAAACGCTCTCTGCTTTGCAATAGCAGAAGTCACGTTAGCTTGAATTTTAAAAATAGCTTTACCTATCCCCGGGATTATTCAATTCATAATCAAACTGAAATAATATTTTTAATTCATAATTTCCAATGCTCAATAGCTCTCAAACTCTGGAATCTCTGTAGTATTGATTGATATGTGCCAAGGATACATTTGATTATTTATATATCCAAGCTCGGCACAAAACAAAAATTGCTTTAAAACGGGTTTAATGCAATGAGTGCCCCATTTCCTCAAGGGCAATTTGTGATGTTCAATAAACACTGGCCTTGGCAGCAATGCTCATATCCCAAGAAGCAACCAAAAAACACCAAGCCCCCTGTTAATAAACACTAACACACTATAAGCCTTCTTCACGGCTCTATCCACTTGAGTGGTGATGCACGATCAATTGCACAAAGACTAAGGTTGGGTACAACTGTGGCTTTATTGCAGTCAGATGCATGGCCTCCTGCTGCAGCTGGCGAAATGGCTGATTAATGGAGGACATGCATATTTATACTCCTCCTGCTGGGCAGAGCCAGCCGGCAGGGGCTACCAGTGAACCTGTAATACAGGTCCTACCTTAAATCCCCTAATACAGGTGTACAGTGGTTCACCACATTCACCCCCTGTTAAAAATGAGTCCGGCGGGGGTGGTGTGGAACTATATACAGCATTATATACAGCGTTGAGAATTATGTACAGTGTCTTAGGAAAGAAGTGGGGGAGAAAACAAATGTCCATTTTGACGTTCCGGTGCCCGTTAGAGGTTCAGTCGATGCGGTGCTTTGACGATTCGCTGGGAGCGACGTAACGGTGGCGGCGATGTCGGTGCTGGCGGTGTTGGTGTCACCGATGTTGGTGGTGGCGGTGCTGGTGTTGGCCAGTAGTCGGATGACCCCGGGAGCGTGCCAAAATCTTCTTTGTCCTCTTGCGTGGGCAGGGGAAGGAGGGATGGACCTTGTGGGGTTAATGTTGGGAGCACCGGGGGAGGGGAGCATGGCGCCTGGGTGGGGAAGTGTGTTTGGTTGGAACCTGACGGTGCCAGGTCCCTGAGGGAGACAGTATCCTGACGGCCATCGGGGAACTCCACGTAGGCATACTGGGGGTTGGCGTGGAGCAAGTGTACCCTGTCCACCAACGGGTCCGCCTTGTGGGGTCGGACATGCCTACGGAGCAGGACCGGTCCTGGAGCTGCGAGCCAAGTCGGGAGCGACACCCCAGATGTGGACTTCCTGGGGAAGGTGAAAAGACGTTCATGGGGTGTGCTATTTGTGACGGTGCACAGTAGCGACCGGATGGAGTGTAGTGCATCAGGGAGGACCTCCTGCCAGCAGGAGGCTGGGAGGTTTCTGGACCGTAGGGCCAGCTGGACGGCCCTCCAGACCGTCCCATTCTCCCGCTCCACCTGCCCGTTTCCCCGGGGGTTATACCTGGTCGTCCTGCTGGAGGCGATACCCCTGCTGAGCAGGAACTGACGCAGCTCATCACTCATGAATGAGGATCCCCTGTCACTGTGGATGTAGGCGGGGAAGCCGAACAGAGCGAAGATGGTGTTGAGGGCCTTGATGACGGTGGCAGACGTCATATCGGGGCATGGCATGGCGAAGGGGAATCTGGAGTACTCATCGACCACACTGAGGATATATGTGCTGCGGTCGGTAGAGGGGAGGGTCCCTTTGAAATCCACGCTGAGGCATTCAAAGGGGCGGGAGGCCTTCACCAGGCGCGCACGGTCTGGCCGGTAGAAGTGCGGTTTGCACTCCGCACAGACCTGGCAGTCTCTGGTGACTGTCCGTACTTCCTCGACGGAGTAGGGCAGATTGCGGGCTTTGACGAGGTGGTACAGTCGTGTGACCCCCGGGTGACAAAGGCTGTCGTGTAGGGCCCAGAGTTGGTCTTCTTGTGCGCTGGCACATGTACCTCGGGAGAGGGCGTCTGGGGGCTCATTGAGTTTACCGGGGCGATACAAAATCTCGTATTTATAGGTGGAGAGCTCGATTCTCCACCGCAAGATTTTATCGTTTTTGATCTTGCCCCGCTGTGGGTTATTGAACATGAAGGCTACCGACCGTTAGTCAGTGAGGAGAGTGAATCTCCTGCTGGCCAGGTAATGCCTCCAATGCCGCACAGCTTCAACGATTGCCTGGGCCTCTTTTTCGACGGATGAGTGCCGAATTTCAGAGGCATGAGGGGTGCGGGAAAAGAATGTCACGGGTCTGCCTGCCTGATTCAGCGTGGCGGCAAGGGCGACATCTGAAGCGTCGCTTTCTACTTGGAAGGGCAGTGTCTCGTCTACTGCGTGCATCCCGGCCTTGGCTATGTCTGCTCTGATACGGGCGAAGGCCTGTTGTGCCTCGGCCATGAGGGGAAATTGGGTGGACTGTATGAGTGGGCGGGCCTTGTCCGCGTAGTTTGGGACCCACTGAGCGCAGTACGAAAAGAACCCCAGGCAGTGTTTGAGGTCCTTGGGGCAGTGGGGGAGGGGAAACTCCATGAGGGGACGCATGCGGTCGGGATCGGGCCCCAGAAGTCCATTCTGGACTACATAGCTGAGGATGGCTAAGCAAGTCGTGCTGAACACACACTTCTCTTTATTATAAGTGAGGTTGAGAAGAGTGGCGGTGCGGAGGAATTTAGCGAGGTTGGCATCGTGGTCCTGCTGATCATGGCCGCAGATGGTGACATTATCTAAGTACGGTAACGTGACCCGCAAACCGTGCCGGTCGACCATTGGGTCCATCTCCCTTTGGAAGACCGAGACCCCGTTGGTGACGCCAAAGGGAACCCTAAGAAAGTGATAGAGCCGACCGTCCGCCTCGAAGGCAGTGTATGGACGGTCCGATTTACGGATGGGGAGCTGGTGGTAGGCGGATTTCAGGTCAATTGTTGAGAAGATCCGGTACTGCCAATCTGGTTGACCATATCAGATATGCGAGGGAGGGGGTACGCATTGAGCTGCGTGTACCGATTGATGGTCTGGCTGTAGTCCACGACCATTCTGTGTTTCTCCCCAGTTTTAACTACCACAACTTGGGCTCTCCATGGGGCTGTTGCTGGCCTCGATAATACCCTCCCGAAGCAACCTCTGGACCTCGGACCTGATGGAGGCCTTGTCCTGGGCACTGTACCGTCTGCACCTGGTGGCAACGGGTTTGAAATCGGAAGTTAGATTGGCAAAGAGGGAGGGGGGGGTTAACCTTGAGGGTTGCGAGGCCGCAAACGGTGAGTGGAGGTAGGGGCCCGCAGAATTTGAGGGTGAGGCTCTGGAGATTGCACTGAAAATCCAGGCCCAGCAATAGTGCAGCGCAGAGATTAGGAAGGGCGTAGAGACGGAAACCACTGAATTCTACGCCCTGAACTGTGAGAGTGACCGTGCAGAACCCTCGGATCAGGACAGAATGGGATCCGGAGGCCAGGAAGATCCGTTGATTGGCGGGGTGGGCCGCAAGGGAGCAGCACCTTACCATATCCGGGTGTAGGAAGCTTTCGGTGCTCCCGGAGTCCAGCAGGCAAGAGGTCGCGTGGCCGTTGATTTTCACCATTGTCGAAGCGGTGGCCAGGTTGTGTGGACGAGCCTGGTCCAGCACCATCGAGGCGAGCTGCGGGTGATCATCAGAGGTTTCAGACGGAGAGCGTTGGCGGCCCAGGTCGTGGGATGTCGTTGGCGTTCCTGCCCCATGGGGAAGACAAGATGGCGGCGTCCGGAGGTCCTGCGGGGAACAAAATGGCGGCGCCCATGGGGCGCACAATGCGGGGGCGGGACAAGATGGCGGCACCCATGGGTCGCACGTGGACTGAGGGGAAGAAGATGGAGGCGCCCATTGTGCGTTTGGCAGGGGGGAGGGGTCGATAGCGGCGACTTCGCGGGCCTGGCACACTGCGGCGAAGTGGTCCTTTTTGTTACAAGACTTGTAAGTGGCCGGGTAGCGTTGGTGGGGGTCCTTCTGGTGACCACAGAAGTAGCAGCGGGGACCCCCCAGCATGCGTGGACTGACATGTGGCGCAGGCGTATTGCCAGCTGGGTGGGTCATTTGCGGGGTCCAGGAGGGATAGGAGTGGGTGGGCCATGCGGCAGGGGGGTAGGCCTGAACATTACGGGAAGCGACCGTCATGGAGAGCGCTAATGTTTTTGTCTCCGCTAGGTCGAGCGTGGTCCCTTCCAGCAGTCGTTGTCAGATGAGGTCCGACCCAATCCCCGTTACGAACGCATCGCGCATGAGGAGATTAGAATGTTCGGTGGCCGCAACGGCCTGACAGTCACAGTCCCGGACAAGTGGGATTAGGGCCCGCCAGAAGTCTTCGATGGACTCACCAGGGAGTTGAGAGCGAGTGGCGAGTACGTGCCTGGTGAAGAGCGTGTTTGCTTTCTGCGTGTAGTTCTCTTTTAGGAGTGCCATGGTTTCCGCGTAAGTCGAGGCATCCTGGATCAACGGGAACACACTTGAGCTCAACGTGGAATACAGGACCATTATCTTCTGAGCTTCCGTTGGTGTGGGGTTTGCTGTGTTGATGTAAGCCTCGAAGCAAGCTAGTCAGTGATTAAAGTCCTTTCTGGTGTTGGGCGAGTGCAGATCCTGCTGCAGGCGATCTGGTTTGATTATGATATCCATCTTGTTGAAAATCTGACTGCAATAAATTGATGCACGATCAATTGCACAAAGACTAAGGTTGGGTACAACTGTGGCTTTATTGCAGTCAGATGTGTGGCCTCCTGCTGCAGCTGGCGAAGTGGCAGATCAATGAAGACCCGCATATTTATACTCCTCCTACTGGGCGGAGCTAGCCGGCAGGGGCTACCAGCGAACCTGTAATACAGGTCCTACCTTAAATCCCCTAATACAGGTGTACAATGGTTCACCACAAGTGGCAACCTTCAGAGATCTGTGGACATGAACCCCAAGATCTCTCTGTTCCTCCATATTCCTCAGAACCCTGCCGTTGACCCTGTGATCCACATTCAAATTTTTTCGACCAAAATTAATCACCTCGCACTTATCAGGGTTAAACTCCATCTGCCATTTGTCGGCCCAGCTCTGCATCCTATCAATGTCTCTTAGCAGCCTACAACAGCCCTCCACCTTATCCACTACTCCACCAATCTTGGCGTCATCAGCAAATTTACTGACCCACCCTTCAGCCCCCTCCTCCAAGTCATTGATAAAAATTACAAATAGCAGAGGACCCAGCACTGATCCCTGTGGTACACCGCTGGTAACTGGTCTCCAGTCTGAAAATTTTCCATCCGCCACCACCCTCTGTCTTCTATGTGATAGCCAGTGACTTATCCAATTGGCCAAATTTCCCCCTACCCCGCACCTCCTTACTTTCTTCATGAGCCGACCATGGGGAACCTTATCAAACGCCTTACTAAAATCCATGTATACGACATCAACTGCTCTACCTTCTGTGGTGAATGAGATTCACACGGTATTATAATCTGTATATATATGTATCAATATTGTAAGTGCAGTTGCACTACCTGACCTCCAGGGGGAGTAGCTCTGGGAGTACTCGAGAGTTGTACTGGGCTCCTCCCTTGGCTCCGCCCAGGACTCTCCCCATGGAGCTGCTGTATAAAGATCCGTGCCACAGGGTCAGCCAGCATTCACCGAAAGTTCAACGGCTAATAGGCTGGCTCTGTTGTAAGTATATTAAAACCGCTATTCTAATCCTACAAGCACTTGTCCGTAGAATTGTTGGTTCCAACAATTTAATATACTTACGAAACAGTCAAAGTAAATCATGGAAGCAGCACTCAAGCCCGGACGCCTAGAACTCGACCCGCAGGATGCAGAGGCTAAGGAAATTTTTTCCCACTGGCTGAGATGTTTTAAAGCCTACCTGGCAGAAGCCAGCACCGCCGGAACAACGGAGGAACAAAAACTCAGCCTACTGCACGCGAGGGTAAGCCACAGAATCTACACACAGCTAAATCCGGCTGATTCTTACACCGCAGCGCTGGCGATATTGGACAAAATGTACGTTAGGCCCATTAACGAGGTTTATGCACGCCACATGTTTATGACTCACCGTCAGCGGCCTACAGAAACGCTAGCCGAGTTTGTACGGGAACTGAACAATCTTTCCAATGACTGTAATTATCAAGCCGTTACCGCAGCTGAACAACCACTTGCTGTGCGGGATGTTTTCTTAGCGGGCCTTAGATCTAACTATGTGTGCACCAAAGACTGCTAGAAAAGGGGGCCCAGGACTTAGATACTACTGTGGAGGCTCGATTCCCGCGGACCCCGCGACCTCATCGTGAACCCCCGACCAACAATCCCCCCAGGCCTGTGCCGCACGGACCCCCAGCTACCGCGCTGCCAAAGCCAGTTACTCTGCTGCCCCAGCCAGCTACTCAGATGCCCCAGCCTGCCATTTCTGTGGCCAAAGCCAGCACCTGCGGCAGCACTGCCCAGCCCAATCCGCGACCTGCAGCAGCTGCGGGAAGAAAGGCCACTATGCCAGAGTGTGCCTCGCGAAAAGGGCCCCAGTTTTTAACTCCCCAGTAGAGAGAACAAATCGCTCCCAACACCAGCGGGCCCGCGGGGCCCGAAACGCTGCGGCCTATGCCCTGACTCCGCCCCCTCCCACCACGTGCGATCCATGGGGGCCGCCATCTTGGCATACCCCCACCACGCGGCCGGCCACATGCGGCTCATGGGGGCCGCCATCTTCCTCGCCGCTCACCACGTGCGATCCATGGGCCCCATCTGCATCTCCATGCTCAGAAAGCTCATCTGAAGACTACGACTTCCCCGGGCACCCATCACGTGGCCCGCAACTCAGCGCAGCGATCCTGCATCAAGCTCGCCAGAACGTACCGGCATCTACTCGACCGGATGCCCACTCAGAAGACTATGACCTTCCCGGGCACTCATCACGCAGCCCGCAACTCAACGCGGTCACCCTAGATCAATCCCACCCCAAGCACCTACGAAGTTCGATGGCGGAGGGCCAGTCAACGGGTACAGCACGCCATGCCTCTTTGACTCCGGGAGCACCGAGAGCTTTATACACCCAGAGCTGGTAAGACGCTGTTCGCTTCCTATTTTTCCTGTGAGCCAAACTATCGCCCTCGCTTCGGGCTCCCACTCAGTCCAAATCCAAGGACGCACCGTTGCTACGCTCACAATTCGAGGCGCTAGTTATTCAAAATTTAAACTTTATGTCCTGCCTGACCTCTGCACACCACTCTTATTAAGCCTGGATTTCCAGTGCAACCTCAAGAGCCTCACCCTCAGCTTCGGCGGGCCTCTGCGCCCACTCACTATCTGCAGCCTCGCCATGCTGCGCATCTCCCCCCCTCCGCTCTTCGCCAATCTCACTCCAGATTGCAAACCAGTAGCTACTCGCAGCAGGCGATACAGCCTACAGGATAGGGTCTTTATCCGATCGGAGGTCCGACGGCTGCTCAGTGAGGGGATCATAGAGGCCAGTAATAGTCCCTGGATAGCTCAGGTGGTGGTCATCAAGACCAGGGAAAGATTTTGCATGGTCGTCGACTATAGCCAGACCATAAACCGCTTTACGCTCCTAGACACGTATCCCCTCCCCAGAATTGCAGACATGGTTAATTAGATCGCCCAATATCGGCTATTTTCCACGGTGGATCTGAAGCCTGCATACCACCAGCTCCCAATCTGCCCGGAGGACCGCCACTACACGGCGTTCGAGGCCGATGGCCGCCTCTTCCATTTCCTCCGGGTTCCCTTCGGCGTCACTAACGGGGTTTCGGTGTTCCAACGAGCAATGGACCGAATGGTGGAACAGTACGGGCTGCGGGCCACGTTTCCGTATCTGGACAATGTTACCATCTGCGGCTATGACCAGCAGGACCACGACGCCAACCTCCACCGTTTTCTCCAGACAGCACAGAAATTAAACCTCACTTATAACAAGGAGAAATGCGTTTTCCGCACAAACAGACTGGCTATCCTCGGCTACGTCGTGGAGAACGGAGTCCTGGGCCCCCTCCCTCATTGCCCCAAGGCCCTCAAAAGGTGCTTGGGGTTCTTTTCATACTACGCCCAGTGGGTCCCCCAATATGCGGACAAAGTCCGCCCACTCTTTAAGGCCACACGATTTCCCCTGTCAGCTGAGGCGCGCCAGGCCTTCAGCTGCATCAAGGAGGACATCGCCAAAGCAGCCATGCAGGCGGTGGATGAATCCACTCCCTTTCAGGTTGAGAGCGACGCCTCAGAGGTAGCTCTAGCAGCCACTTTAAATCAGGCAGGGAGGCCCGTTGCATTTTTCTCCCGTACCCTATCCGCTTCAGAACTCCGACGCTCCTCTTTCGAGAAGAAAGCACAAGCCATCGTGGAGGCTGTTCGTCACTGGAGGCACTACCTCGCAGGTAGGAGGTTCACCCTCATCACCGACCAACGATCGGTTGCCTTTATGTTTGACAACTCGCAAAGGGGCAAAATAAAAAATGATAAAATCCTTCGGTGGAGGATCGAACTCTCCACCTATAGTTACGATATTAAATATCAACCGGGGAAGCTCAACGAGCCCTCGGATGCCCTATCCCGCGGGACATGCGCCAGCGCGCAGATCAGCCGTCTGAAAGCCATCCACGTGGACCTCTGCCATCCAGGGGTCACCCGGCTCACCCACTACATCAGAGCCCGAAACTTGCCTTTCTCCAACGAGGAGGTAAAAGCGGTTACCAGGGACTGCCCGATCTGTGCAGAGTGCAAACCGCACTTCTATAGACCAGACAGGGCCCACCTGGTCAAGGCTTCTAGGCCCTTTGAACGCCTTGCGATCGATTTCAAAGGGCCACTCCCCTCCACTAACAAAAACATTTATTTCCTCAACATCATTGATGAGTTCTCCCGATTCCCTTTTGCCATTCCATGCCCCGATATGACCTCCCACACAGTCATTAGGGCCCTGCATAGTGTCTTCACCCTGTTCGGTTTCCCCAGCTACGTGCACAGCGACTGGGGTTCGTCCTTTATGAGCGACGAGCTGCGTCAGTACCTGCTCGACAAGGGCATCGCCTCAAGCAGGACTACCAGCTACAACCCCAGGGGGAACGGGCAGATGGAGAGGGAGAACGCGACGGTCTGGAAGACCGTCCTACTGACCCTCCGGTCTAGAAAACTCCAAGTCTCCCAATGGCAAGAAGTACTCCCAGACGCGCTCCACGCAATCAGATCCCTCCTCTGTACAGCGACAAATCAATCCCCTCACGAGCGGCTCTTCATTTCTTCTAGGGGCACCACCACGGGGGTCTCACTTCCGGCGTGGCTGAGGACACCAGGCCCGGTTCTCCTGAGGAAGCACGTCAGGGGGCACAAAACTGACCCCCTTGTTGAAAAGGTGCACCTCCTCCATTCCAACCCCCAGTACGCATTTGTGGAGTTCCCGGATGGTCGCCAGGACACAGTATCCCAGATACAGTGACCGCAATGCACTGATGCAGATTTTCCCCGCAACAGCCAATCAGCAGCTCCGCTCTGCTGCCCTACACTTCAGGGACTGCAGCAGTTCAATAAGGGCAACTAGGGATGGGCAATAAATGCTGGCTTAACCAACGACGCCCACATCCCGTAAATGACTAAAAAAGTCAATTCTTTGATTGAACAAACGAAAAGAAATACCACCCTCCATCTTCCCGTAGCCCTGTATATTCTTCAGAGGCCAATATAAGTGTTTTGCAGCCAACAATCAGCAGGTTCCACATCATCTTAAGTGTGAATTATTTATCAAGAACGATTCTTACCTTTATGACCAAAGGTAGCACTTAAATTGCCCTCAACAGTTAGGTGATCAAGATGAGGAGAAATCTTTTATCTCAGAAAGAATGTCTTTGGAACTCCCGTCCTCCAAAGACAGTGGGAGCGGAGTCTTTGAATATTGTTAAGGCAGAGCTAGATAGATTCTTGATGAACAAAGAGGTGAAAGGTTATCAGGCCTGGGCAGGGATGTGGGTGGAAGTTACAATCAGATCAGCCACGATCTTATTGAATGGTGGCGAAGGGGCCTCGAGGGGCCGAGTGGCCTATTCCTGCTCCTGATTCGTATGTTCGAATCGAGTTCAGAGATCAGCGCTGATTAATAATGATGCCAGTTTTATTCTAGCGGATGCTAGAATTTCAGCACAGCCAAAGTGTCACTGATCTGAGAAGATGTTTCCATATTACCATTCTGAAAAGCTACATAGGCCATGGAAAGACACAGTCAACTAATAGTAAAGAGATTGTGAGACATAGTGTGTGCCTGATCCAGGGAAACATTCCAATGTATCATTTTCATTTACTCATATTAGACAGAAGTCCTTATTGAGGTATATGGCTGATCCAAGCATAACATTCCTGAGCAAATTAGTTATGTATTCACCAGGGTTTGACTGAGTCTGCAGTCTCTGAGCCTGGTTATGTTGCTCAGTAGCTAGAAGCTATTGACTCAAAAGCTTTTTTAAACCTGGAACTCCCTTATTTTTGCAGAATCTGGAGTGACATTTTTTTTTATAGAACTCGACACTTAGTATGGAAACCTTCACTAGATTTGTTCCAGTTCTTTTAGCTGCACAAGTGAGATCCAGCCGAACATACAACAGCTTCCAATGAACTAAAACATTTCTTGTTCTGTGAGTGTTGCTGAACAAAGTAATTTCATCGAAGTTTTTGGCTTGCACTCATCAGGACAATCACAACAATACCAATGTCAGGAGAAACAACAACTTTATGCCATATAAAAAAAGAGAGCTGACTGGTTGCCAGGTGCACTCTGATTGGTGGAGGTGTTGCCATAGAGACTGCACCAGGTGACTGACTGTTAACTGCCAAGCATTGTTTGAAATTTAAACCAGGCAGCTTGATTTCTAGCAATGTTTTGACTACTATATTTGAACGGAACATAATCAGGTAAAGCAGAGGAAGTTGCAAAGGCTGTGCAAAGTCAGGAAGTGGGATTAGCTTTGGATTGCGCTAGCAAAGAACAAAGAAAATTCACAGCACAGGAACAGGCCCATCGGCCCTCCAAGCCTGCGCCGATCCAGATCCTCTATCTAAAACTGTTGTCCATTTTCTAAGGATCTGTATCCCTCTGCTCCCTGCCCATTCATGTACCTGTCTAGATACATCTTAAATGACACTATCGTGCCCGCCCCTACCACCTCTGCCGGCAATGCGTTCCAGGCACCCACCACCCTCTGTGTAAAGAACTTTCCACGCATATCCCCTTAAACTTTTCCCCTCTCACCTTGAATTCGTGACCCCTAGTAATTGAGTCCCCCACTCTGGGAAAAAGCTTCTTGCTATCCACCCTGTCCATACCTCTCATTATTTTGTAGACCTCAATGAGGTCCCCCCTCAACCTCTGTCTTTCTGATGAAAATAATCCTAATCTACTCAACCTCTCTTCATAGCTAGCACCCTCCATACCAGGCAACATCCTGGTGACCCTCCTCTGCACCTTCTCCAAAGCATCCACATCCTTTGGTAATGTTGCGACCAGAACTGTACGCAGTATTCCAAATGTGGCCGAACCAAAGTCTTATACAACTGTAACATGACCTGCCAACTCTTGTACTCAATACCCCTTCCGATGAAAGAAAGCATGCTGTATGCCTTCTTGACCACTCTATCGACCTGCGCAGCCACCTTCAGGGTACAATGGACCTGAATACCCAGATCTCTTTGTACATCAATTTTCCCCAGGGCTTTTACATTGACCGTATTGTTTGCTCTTGAATTGGATCTTCCAAAATGCATCACGTTGCATTTGCCCGGATTGAACTCCATCTGCCATTTCTCCGCCCAACTCTCCACTCTATCTATATTCTGCTGTATTCTCTGACAGTCCCCTTCACTATCTGTTACTCCACCAATCTTAGTGTCATCTGCAAACTTGCTAATCAGACCCCCTATACCTTCCTCCAGATCATTTATGTATATCACAAACAACAGTGTTTCGAGCACGGATCCCTGTGGAACACCACTAGTCACCCTTTTCCATTTTGAGACACTCCCTTCCACCACTACTCTCTGTCTCCTGTTGCCCAGCCAGTTCTTTATCCATCTAGCTAGTACACCCTGTTTTTTAAAGATCGGGGCACAATTTTTAAAAGCGTCCCTGCTACACAGGAGTTGGAATAGCATCCTCCACCCCACACAACAACCCCTCCCACGATGCAACACCCCTCAGCACGGCTTACAAGCACTGTCCAGGCACTGTCAAGACTGCCAGTGCTGGAGGCCCAGGAAGTGCCTGGGTACTTCCCAGGCATCCTCCTCTTCACCCTGAATGATGCGCTCACCTGACCTCCTCCAGCGGGTCTGCCTACCAGATAAATACAATGGGAGACCAGTTTTACATCGCGCCAGTGTACCCTCAAACCGACGTGAATGGAAAATCTAACGCTGGGAGGGCCGGGGGGGGGGGGTGGGGGGGGGGGGGGGGGGGGAATGATCAGGCATAAAGCCCCGGTAATTAGATTCAAATTTATTATAATGCGGTTCAACATTGGGATTCCCATAACTTCACTGCCAGGTGGGGCGGGGGCTATCGTGGCGAGACTTTTCACTGACGTTAAATGCGACTTGGGCCTCTCCCGTCACCAAAACCGCCTGAGAAACACGGGAGCAGAAAATCTCAGTAAGTAAGTAGCACAATGTTGAAAAGTGTACGGTAGTAGAGAGGCCATGAGGTCCATTTACACAAATCCTTAAAGATTGATTAGTTGATAAAGTGGTTGGTAAAACATATGAGTTACTTGAGTCAGATGAGTCAATGGGTGCGATTTAACGGAATAGTTTCGAAGTGTCGTTTCGGGCGCATTTAGTGGCGGGGTATTCCTCGACAGCCGCATTGCCGCTGAGGATCCATTGCCGCTGCACCCAGATGATCTGTCTCAAGTGAGTTATTCATGTCAGACAAAAGGATCCTTCCCTCTGACTGACCACATGTGCATTATCTCACAGGATCTCCATCTGATGAGGTCAGGCCATCCGGAGGTCCCCCCCCCCCCCACCCCCCACCCAAGAGACCACATCAGAGGAGATCTCTGAAGAGCTCACCATCAAGGTGTCACAGCTTTCAACTGCACTTTCCACGATCGCAGAGACACACACCTCAGTGGGTGACATTAGTGGACAGACTTCAGGGGCACAATCTGGTGAGCATCACACAGTTGCTGATGTACATCAGGTTGAGGCAGGAACATCCAAGAGAGACAGCAGTCAGAGGTCTGCTGGACCCCAGGACTCAGCTGGGTCCCAGCCAGAGGCAGAGCCGATGTAACTGATAGGCCAGACCCTTGGCATTCAGGAGGAGATGTCAGCAACATTCCAGTGACAGGAAAGCCGATTGGAGGAGTTCCAAAGGCATTCATAACCCTCCGGAGTGGAGAATTGCCAAACACTTTGAGTGAATAGATTTCTCCTCGTTTCAGTCCTAAATAATCGGTTCCTTATCCTGAGAATGTGTTCAATTCTTCTAGATTCGCCAGCCAGGAAACATTGATCCTGACTGATGAGCGGCATGGTAGCACAGTGGTTAGCACTGTTTTTTCACAGCACCAGGGTCCCAGGTTCGATGCCCGGCTTGGGTCACTGTGTGGAGCCTGCACGTTCTCCACGTGTCTGCGCGGGTTTCCTCCGGGTGCTCCGGTTTCCTCCTAAAAGTCCCAAAAGACGTGCTGTTGGCTAATTTGGACATTCTGAATTCTCGCTGTGTGTACCCGAACAAGCGCCGGAATGTGGCGACTGGGGGATTTTTACAGTAACTTCATTGCAGTGATAATGTAATCCTACTTGTGACAATAATAAAGAATATTATTATTATGATTGTTGGTAATTGAGCAATGGGGGTGCTGTAACCTTGTGACGCAGTTGGTACAATACGGCATTTCTTGACCACTTATGTGAGGCCATTAAACTGGTCCTGGCACTGCATGCTGTTTCTTAGCATTAACCTCCACAGCTGTCTGTTTCCACTGTTTTCTCACCATGTGTCTGGGGGGCTTCCTGCTGCTCTGAGGAAACAGCACATCTCACCTTCTTTCCACCCAGGTGCCTACTTTCTCTTACGATTAGCCATTCTTCTCCCATTCACAGATCAAATCCAGGTACAGAACAACTCCCCGTGCCTGCTCCAGCCACAATTCACTTCCCCTTTAAGGGATTCAGGCTAGCTCAATGTAGTGGCGGCCAGCTGTAAGTAGTGCATGATACTAGCCATATTGAGCTTGCTGCTGATGCATGTAGCTAATGAACGAGGAGCGCTGGCTACATTAGGCAATCAATATAAATGGCAGGCAGCATGAAGTTGGCATGATGCCTGCATTCCACTCAATGGGTAGTGGGTTAATCACACATCCAATCCTTGTGCACATTTTCATGGGCTAACCAATTTATACCCAGAGAAAGGCAGGTCAATAGAAGGGTTTAAATGCAAGGATATCACCTTAAATGGTTTGGGAGACCATAAACAGAAGATCGAAAGGCACCGGTTAGGTGTATTCATACCTCCTATATATAGCCTTTAGAACTTTGTAATAATTTAGTAGATCGTCTTTTTTAAGTGTGTTCCTAATGGTTTCACATCTCTCAGCAGCAGAGTTCATTAAGAATGCTCCCATCCCACATGACGGTCACGTTATGGGTAAAAGTAAAATTAATTATTAATGAAAATCTCTTCCAAAAATCATGGTCCTTTACGTATTACCTTATTAAGCACCTCCCTCCCCACCCTCACTAAAACTCACAGGACAGCTTTAGGCTTTATTTAGATTGCTGTAGAATCATAAAATCATAGAATTTATTGATTGATTGATATTTATTGTCACATGCACCGAATAAAAATTATTTTTCTGCGGCCGAGGGAACGTACACAGTACGTACACAGTAGACAAAAAGAATAATCAACAGAGAACATTGGCAAATGGCACATTGACAAACAGTGATTGGTTACAGTGCGGAACAAGGGGCCAAACAAAGCAGATACATGAGCACGAGTAGCATTGGGCATCATACAGGGAACAGATCAGTCCAAGGGAGAGTCATTGAGCAGTCTAGTAGCTGTGGGGAAGAAGCTGTTCCTATGCCTGAATGTGCTGTTCTTCAGACTTCGGTATCTTCTGCCTGAGGAAAGGGTCTGGAAGAGGGCAAAGCCTGGGTGGGAGGGGTCTCTGACAATTCAGTCTGCCTTTCTGAGGCAGTGGGAGGTGTAGACAGAATCAATGGGAGGTGGCAAGCTTGTGTGATGTGTTGGACTGAGTTCACCACACTCTGCAGTTTCTTGCTATCTTGGACTGAGAGTTGCCATACCAAGCTGTGATACAGCCGGATAGGATGCTCTCTATGGCACATCTGTAGAAGTTTGTGAAAGTCGATGCAAACATGTCGAATTTCTTTAGCTTCCGTAGGAAGTAGAGATGTTGTTGGGCTTTCTTGACTGTTGCATCAACGTGAGTGGACCAGGACAGACTGTTGGTGATGGTGACCCCCAGGAACTTAAAGCTATCGACCATCTCCACTTTGGAGCCATTGATGTAGGAGGGGTGAGGGAGGTGTCGTGCTCCGCTTCCTGAAGGCGATGATCAGTTCCTTGGTCTTTCCGACATTTAGAGAGAGGTAGTTTTGGGTACACCATGCAAGAAAGTGATCCATCTGTAGTCTGAATTTACAGTGCAGAAAGAGGCCATTCAGCTCATCGAGTCTGCACTGGCCCTTGGAAAGAGCACCCGACTTAAGCCCACGCCCCCTCCCTATTCCCGTAACCCAGTTACCCCACCTAACCTTTTTGGACATTAAGGCCAATTTAGCATGGCCAATCCACCTGGGACCCTGGAGCTGTGAAGCAAAAGTGCTAACCACTGTGCTACCGTGCCACCCAGAACTCGTAAAACTATATAAATGTATTTAGGGTTCATTTTCTGATTGTATAAAATATCATTATTTACACTTACCTGCTCAGAAGTTGCGTACATGAAATGAAAAATGAAATGAAAATCGCTTATTGTCACAAGTAGGCTTCAATGAAGTTACTATGAAAAGCCCCTAGTCGCCACATTCCGGCGCCTGTTCGGGGAGGCTGGTACAGGAAATCAGAGATGAATAAAATAAACCTTTTGTGTTATTATGTTGTGGTAGTATGACTAGGGGTATTACGGTACCTGGAAGTGTGAGCTGCCATTGGTGCAGAGGACTCGCTGCCCATTGGCCTAGGTAAGTCATGTGCCTCTCAGCCGATTGGCTGAGAGGTAGGTAGCTCCGCCTACGAGGCGGGATATAAGAACCCGTGCTTCCCGGCAGTCGGCCTTTCTTCTGTACGTCTGCTGCCGGGTACACTTCTTGTGTATTAAAGCCTATCGTTCGGACTGTCCATTGATTGTGCATCAATTTAATGCACAAGACTTTAAAGGATGGAGCTTCGTATCAAGCCGCAGTGCCTTCGACTCAGCCCGCACGCAGCAAATGCAACAGCAGCATTTAAACACTGGCTGGCTTGCTTCAATAGTTACTTGAGTACAGCTGAAAACCCCCCAACGAGGGAACAAAAACTGCACATCCTCCACTCGTGCGTTGGCACCGCTGTGTACACGCTCATAGAGGACACGACAGACTATGACGCAGCCATGGACTTGCTTAAAGGACATTTCATCCGGCCGGTGAACCAGGTCTACGCTCGGCACTTACTGGCCACGAGACAGCAATTCCCCGGTGAGTCTTTAGACAAATTTTACCGGGCCCTCCTCGTTCTGGGGAGGAACTGCGTCTGCCCACAGGTTTCTGCAGCCGAACACACCGAACGTTTAATCAGAGACGTTTTCGTTGCGGGTATTCAATCTTTGCAGATCCACCAAAGACTTTTAGAGAAAGAGACAGTAAGCCTCACTGAGGCACGGGCCCTCGCCTCCTCCCTAGACGTTGCGAATCGTAACACCGGCGCGTACGCCCCCGACCGCGCAGCAGCCCCCTGGGCAGCGTGGAATGCGGCCCCCCTCACCTCCGCAGACTCGGACCCCCCCAAGCCTGTGCCGCAGGGCACCCCGATAAACCCACGGGGCCCCCCTGCTACTTTTGATGCCAGGCAAAGCACCCACGCTAGTGCTGCCCAGCCCGCTCCGCAGCCTGTAAAGGCTGCGGCAAGAAGGGACACTTTGCAGCCGTCTGCCAATCAAAGACGGTCGCTGCGGTCCCGAGCAGCAACCGCGGGTCCCCCCCCCCGCTCTCCTCAGGGGCCCCGTGCAGCCCGCGGACCTCGCTGCCCCCACCCCCCCACCGCCACGTGTGATCCCGGGTGCCGCCATTTTGGGCCCCCAACACCACGTGCGACCCCCGGACGCCGCCATTTTGGGCCCTCGACTCCACGTGTGATCCCCGGGCGCCGCCATTCTGTCCACTACCCACCATGTGCGGCCGACGGGCGCCGCCATCTTGGATCGGCACCGAGGACCCCGCAGGCGGCTACTTTCTGCCAGATGACGACTCGGAGTTTCTGCCACGACTTGCCTCAGTCACATTGGACCAGTCGCGGCCTCGCACGCTATCCACGGTGACCACGAAGATCCTCCTCAACGGCCACGAGACAAGCTGCCTGCTGGACTCCGGGAGCACAGAGAGTTTCGTCCACCCCGCCATGGTAAGATGCTGCGCTCTTCCTGTTTACCCAGTCAAACAAAAAAATCGCTCTGGCCTCCGGTTCGCACTCGGTCCAGATCACGGGGTGCTGCATAGCGGACCTCACGGTCCAGGGGAGGGAGTTTAAAAATTACAAGCTCTTCGTCCTTCCCCACCTCTGCGCAGCAGCACTCCTGGGGTTAGATTTCCAGTGCAACCTCCAGAGCTTCCCCCTTACTGTCTGCAGCCTCGCGTCCCTCAAGGTCGATCCCCCCGTCCTTGTTTGCAAACCTCACCCCGGATTGCAAACCCGTCGCCACCAGGAGCAGACGGTACAGTGCCCAGGACAGGACCTTCATCAGGTCGGAAGTCCAAAGGCTTCTGAAGGAAGGGGTTATCGAGGCCAGCAACAGCCCCTGACGAGCACAAGTGCTGGTGGTCAAGACCGAGGAGAAAAATAGGATGGTCATAGACTACAGTCAGACCATCAACAGGTTTAGCAGCTGGACGCGTACCCTCTCCCCGTATCTCCAACCTGGTCAACAGGATCGTGCAGTACAAGGTCTTCTCCACAGTGGACCTCAAGTCCGCCTACCATCAGCTCCCCATCCGTGCGAGTGACCGAAAGTACACTGCGTTTGAAGTGGATGGGCGGCTCTATCACTTTTTAAGGGTTCCCTTCGGTGTCACAAACGGGGTCTCGGTCTTCCAAAGGGAGATAGACTGAATGGTCGACCAATACGGTTTACGGGCTACCTTCCCGTATCTCGACAATGGCACCATCTGCGGCCACGATCAGCAGGACCACGACACCAACCTCCCAAAATTCCTCCGAACCGTAAAATTCCTTAATCTGACCTACAACAAGGATAAATGCGTGTTTAGCACCGACCGTCTAGCCATCCTCGGCTACGTAATGCGTAATTGAGTGATAGGCTCTGACCCGGAACGCATGTGCCCCCTGATGGACCTCCCCCTCCCCCACTCCCCCAAAGCCCTCATGCGCTGTCTGGGTTTCTTTTCATATTACGCCCAGTGGGTCCCCAATTATGCCGACAAAGCCCGTCCCCTCATCCAGTCGACCACGTTTCCCCTGTTGGTGGAGGCCCGCCAGGCCTTTAGCCGCATCAAAGCAGACATTGCAAAGGCCACGATGCGTGCTATCAACAAGTCCCTCCCCTTTCAAGTCGAGAGCGACGCGTCTGATGTTGCCCTGGCGGCCAGCCTCAATCAAGCGGGCAGACCCGTGGCCTTCTTCTCCCGTACCCTCCACGCTTCCGAAATCCGCCACTCCTCGGTCGAAAAAGAAGCAAAGGCCACAGTAGAAGCTGTGCGACATTGGAGGCACTATCTGGCCGGCAGGAGGTTCACCCTCCTCACAGACCAATGGTCAGTGGCCTTCATGTTTGATAATGCACAGAGGGGCAAGATAAAGAACGACAAGATCTTGCGATGGAGGATAGAACTGTCCACGTACAACTACGACATCTTGTATTGTCCTGGGAAGCTAAGCGAGCCTCCCAATGCCCTGTTCCGCGGCACCTGTGCCAACGCACAAGTGGACCATCTTCGAACCCTCCACGCGGACTTCTGTCACCCGGGGGTCACCCGCTTTTTCCATTTCATAAAGACCCGCAACCTGCCCTACTCCATCGAGGAGGTCAGGACAGTGACGAGGGACTGCCACATCTGCGCGGATTGAAACTCGCACTTCTACCACCTCGAACAAGTGCATCTGATAAAGGCTTCCCACCCCTTTGAACGTCCCCTCCCCTCCAACAACCGCAACACGTATTTCCTCAACATAATTGACGAGTACTCCCGCTTCCCCTTCGTCATCCCCTGCCCTGACATGACCACACCCACCATCATTAAAGTCCTACACACCATCTTCTCCCTGTTCGGTTACCCCGCATACATTCATAGTGATAGGGGATCCTCATTTATGAGTGACGAGCTGCGTCAATTCCTGCTCAGCAGGGGCATCGCCTCCAGCAGGACGACCAGTTACAACCCCCGGGGTAACGGACAGGTCGAGAGGGAGAACGGTACAGTCTGGAAGACCGTCCTGCTGGCCCTACAATCCAGAAATCTCCCAGTCTCCCACTGGCAAGAGGTCCTCCCAGACGCCCTCCACTCAATCCGGTCATTTCTCTGTACCGCCACTAACCAAACGCCTCACGAACGCCTTCTTGTTTTTCCCAGGAAGTCTTCCTCAGGGACCCCTCTCCTGACCTGGTTGGCTCTCCTCTGGCCCATTCTGCTCCGGAAACGCGTGCGGGTGCACAAGTCGGACCCGTTGGTCGAAAGAGTCCAGCTACTCCACGCAAATCCGCAATACGCATATGTGGAGTACCCCGATGGCCGACAGGACACGGTCTCCCTTTGGGACCTAGCACCCGCCGGATCCCGGCCACCACCCCCCGGCGCTAGCACCCCCCCCCATCCCTAACTGCCCCCAGAAAGCCCCACCCCCCCCCGGTCCCACCGACACCCACATACCCACGACCCAGCAGACAGGACACCCCTCCCCCGGCCTGGCCCCCGCTAGCTCCGACCAGGGGTACGGACACAAGAACAGGATCATCGCTCCCGGAGTCACGGACAACCGCCGCTCCAACGTCGCCGGTACAGCTACGCAGGTCGAACAGGACGTCCAAGGCGCCCGATCGACTGATTGAATCGATGTGACCTACTAATGGACTCTTATTTTCCTTGTCTGTTGTCCATTTTTTCCCCACCCCAAATTTTATATACTGTAAATAGTTTTGTCGTATTTTGCACATAATTGTGGGCCAGTGGGCAGCCATCAATGCAATGGTATGGCCTAACATCTCTAGTCATACTACCAGTCTCTCACGTACTCATGGGACACGCCCCCCCCCCCACATCCGCGTTTCCCGTACCCCCCCCGGTTCCTTTTTCAACAGGGGGTGAATGTTGTAGTATGACTAGGGGTATTACAGTACGTGGAAGTGTGAGCTGCCATTGGTGCAGAGGACTCGCTGCCCATTGGCCAAGATAAGCCATGTGCCTCTCAGCCAATTGGCTGAGAGGTAGGTAGCTCCGCCTACAAGGCGGGATATAAGAACCCATGCTTCCCGGCAGTCGGCCTTTCTTCTGTACGTCTGGTGTCTTGTGTATTAAAGCCTATCGTTCAGACTTCATCTACGTTTTGTGTCCATTGATTGTGCATCATATGTAATCTCCAATTGAAACATGATGAATGTCTCTTTTTGTATTAAACATATACCAATCTGTCAGATTTGTAGTTTAAGAGAAACAAGCTGTTACTTGTTATGGAAATGTCTATGTTCACCCCTTTATAAAAATATTTTATCAGTAACGTGGCCGTGATTCTCCCCTACCTGGTGGGGCGGGGGGGTCCCAGCGTGTTGGAGTGGCATGAACCACTCCAGCGTCGGGCCGCCCCAAAGGTGCTGAAGTCTTTGCACCTTGGACGGGATTCTCCGAACCCCTCCGGGTTGGAGAATCACCTGGGGCCGGCGTCAATCCCGCCCCCACCGTGTCCCGAATTCTCCGCCCCCCGAGATTTGGCGGGGGCGGGAATCGCGCTGCGCTGGTCGGTGGGCCCCCCGCAGCGATTCTCCGGCCCGCGATGGGCCGAAGTCCCGCCGCTGACAGGCCTCTCCCGCCGGCGTGGATTAAACCACCTACCTGACCGGCGGGATTGGCGGCGCGGGCTGGCGCCGGAGTCCTGGGGGGTGATCTAACCCCGGGGGGTGCCCCCACGGTGGCCTGGCCCGCGATCGGGGCCCACCAATCAGCCGGCGGGCCTGTGCCATGGAAGCTCTCTTTTCCTTCCGCCTTCGCCAAGGTCTTCACCATGGCGGAGGCCGGAAGAGACCCCCTCCCCTGCGCATGCGCCAGGATGATGTCAGCAGCCGCTGACGCTCCGGCGCATGCACGGACTTATGCCAGCCGGCGGAGTGGGAACCACTCCGGCGCGGGCCTAGCCCCTCAATGTGAGGGCTTGGCCCCTAAAGGTGCGGAAGTGGGGCGGCCCGACGCCGGAGTGGTTCACGCCACTCCAACACGCCGGGACCCCCCGCCCCACCGATTAGGGGAGAATCCCGGACCTTTAGGGGCCAATCCCTCACATTGAGGGGCTAGGCCCGAGCCGGAGTGGTTCCCACTCTGCCAGCTGGCGTGAACGGCCTTTGGCACTACTCCAGCCGGGACCGAAAGGACTTCGCCGGCCGGCGTAAGTCCGCTCATGCGCCGGAGAAAACACATGCACAGGGGAGGGGCTCTCTTCCGCCTCCGCCATGGCGAAGGCGGAAGAAAAAGAGTGCCCCCACGGCACAGGTCCGTCCGCCGATCGGTGGGCCCCGATCTCTGGCCAGGCCACCGTGAGGGCATCCCCTGGGGTCAGATCGCCCCGCGCCCCCACCCTCAGGACCCCGGCACCCGCCCGCGCCGTCAATCCCTCCGATCAGGTAGGTGGTTTCATCCACGCCGGTGGGAGAGGCCTGTCAGCGGCGGGACTTCGGCCCATCGCGGGCCGGAGAATCGCCGCGGGGGGCCCGCCGACTGGCACGGCGCGATTCCCGCCCCCGCCGAATCTCGGGGGGTGGAGAATTCGGGACACGGTGGGGGCGAGATTGACGCCGGCCCCGGGCGATTCCACGACCCGGCGGGGGTCAGAGAATCCCGCCCCTTATTTGAGTACATTTTCACTCAAAACCTTCAAACTCCATAGACAAAATGTAAGATTGTTCTGGTAACCCCGAGAATGTGCCAATAGACTAATGAAGCTATCACTACAGGCACAGTGTTTGACAGCCATCCTTTCTCTCCATATAGGCTGTAATTCTCCGGCTCTTTGCTGGTGGCAGGGTTCTGTGGACCTGCAGGCAGCGCACCCCCCTGCCCGTGGCTTTTCCACTGGTGTGGGGGGGGGGTCTTACATGGGAATTCCCACTGTCAGCGGCGATAGGAGAGAATCCCATTGCAAGCGAATGACACATCACCTCCCATTACTGAGAAACATGGGGCTGGGTGCCAGAACATCCCGCCAAGAGTCAACTCCATCAGTCCGATTGGGCGGAGAATTGGTTTGGCACCGAAATTGTGGCGGGCACTGGGTTCATGACAAATCACAATTCTCTGGTGTCTCGACAGCGGGTCTGGTCCATGGGATGGAAGATGATGACAACCCGCTCTGCAATGATCTCTGATGCTCCACATCATTTGACAATGTCTGACTCCTGCCCACGGTAGCACTTTCCCACAGGGTGATCCCTGCATGCAAGCTGGCCATTCCAGCACACGGTCCCATCGAATCCCAGGGTGGCGGAGGTGGGGACGCTGGTTGGGAGGGGGGGGGGGGTGACACCAGAATGCAGAACGGTGCGCGCTGGCTGAAGTACAGTCCCTGAGCCAAGCCCACCCCCAACATCACCCATTCCAGTACCCCCCCCCCCCCCCCCCCCGCACCATCCAGCATCTCTTCTGCATAACCCGCCCCCCACACTCTTCTGACAGTGTGGCAGCACAAGTGGCTAGCACTGTGGCTTCACAACGCCAGGGCCCCAGGTTCGCTTCCCCGCTGGGTCACTGTCTGTGCAGAGTCTGCACGCTCTCCCCGTGTCTGCGTGGGTTTCCTCCGGGTGCTCCGGTTTCCTCCCACAGTCCAAAGACGTGCAGGTTAGGTGGATTGGCCGTGATAAATTGCCCTTAGTGACCAAAAAGGTTAGGAGGGGTTAATGGGTTACGGGGATAACGTGGAAGTGAGGGCTTAAGTGGGTTGGTGCAGACCCGATGGGCCGAATGGCCTCCTTCTGCACTGTGTGTTCTATGAGAGCACCAAGGCAGGTTGTGACATTTTTCACAGGTGTTTAATGTGAAAACACATATACAGAATTGTGCCCTAGCCCCTATCGCTAAACTGTGGCCTGCACCCATGCCAGCTTAGCTACTGTCAAACAGTCTGGCCTTATGGGCCTTAATGTTACATCTGGGTGGATCCCCAGATGGTACATCAGGAGTGGAGGCCGTCTGCTATAATTCCCGCCCTGTGACCTGGGTCCCCTGTGGCGGCCGTCTTCTTGAGCGACCAGGGCCGGTTGCTGCTCAGGTACCTGGGTGGCGTGATATCACCCTGCTCTGTGATGCGCCAGGGACAGGACGGGGAGTCCGTGGTGCTGCGGTGTTCTGGTACCAGCCCTGGGAGAGTCACCGGCACTGACCCCATCACCTCCTCCTTCCTCAGGGTGCCCAATAGCCCCAGGTGACTCCATGGGACAGGGGTGTGAGCGAAGCTAACGCTAGAGGCTCACCCGCCACCTTGTGCTGCCAGTCCTGGAGGGCCACTGGAGGGGCAGCACGGTAGCATTGTGGATAGCACAATCGCTTCACAGCTCCAGGGTCCCAGGTTCGATTCCCGGCTTGGGTCACTGTCTGTGCGGAGTCTGCACATCCTCCCTGTGTGTGCGTGGGTTTCCTCCGGGTGCTCCGGTTTCCTCCCACAGTCCAAAGATGTGCGGGTTAGGTGGATTGGCCATGATAAATTGCCCTTAGTGTCAAAAATTGCCCTTAGTGTTGGGTGGGGTTACTGAGTTATGGGGATAGGGTGGAGGTGTTGACCTGGGTAGAGGGTAGGGTGCTCTTTCCAAGAGCCGGTGCAGACTCAATGGGCCAAATGGCCTCCTTCTGCACTGTAAATTCTATGTAATCTATGTAATCTCGGCCAGGGTCTGCATGCTCGCGGCCATGGAGCACAGGGAGTGGACCACCTCCATCTGGGACTGCGCCACATCACACTGCGACTGTGCCAGCACCTTCTGGGTCTGTGCCACATCAGCCACTGACTGCGCCACCTCCCTCTGGGTCTAGGCCGCCTCCCTCTGTGTCTGTGCCACTTCGGCCAGCGCCCTGGAAACGCCGTGGATGCTCTCAGCCATGGCCTGCTGTGACTGGGCCACGCTCAGAAACGCTGCTACAATACCCAGCTGGCCCTGGCACATGGCTGCCTGTGAGAGGGCAGCCCTGTCCGAGGCATCAGCCACCGTCCCAGGCCTTGGACATGTTGATCCATGGCCGAATCCCTCACTCCAAAGGCCTCCACCCATGCTGTCTTGGCTTGGGTGGCACGCACTGTCGGCAGCACCTCCTGCTCCTGCCCATGGTTGGAGTCCTCCAATTGTACCTGCAGGTGCTGGATGCTCGCCGACAGCCCCTCATGCATTCCCTGGCTCTGTGACTGCATCTCCACAATCAATGGGACTGTCTGTTCCAGAAGCTCGAAACCAGGCTGGAGGGCAGCTAATCCCTGGTGTTGGCCCACCCTCCGTTCCCTCGGGAGTTCATACCTCCACCTGCTGTACCGGAGCATGTGTGTGGTGCGCACCAGGTAGGCACCAGGAGCCTCTTCATTAACATGCCCACCCCAGGTGAGTGTCTCTCGGATGCTGGAGGGTGTTGGTGACAGCTGTGATGGGAAACCTGTCATCCTCGCACCCCAGCACCGGGATGTGCTGGGATTCGGGTTGAGGGTTCCTGTCCGTGTCGGTATTGTCACTGGTCGGCAGCTGGGGTTCTGGCTGTGGCTGGGATTGGGTGTAGGGGACAGAAAACGCAGTGTTCGACAGTCCGACGCATGCAGTCCAGGGACTGCTGATACCTTCAGTGGTCAGGGCACCCGGCCATAGTGTCTGGTCTGGGTGCCGCCATGTGGTGCAGTCCAGGCATCTGAATCATACCTTCAGTAGTCCTATGATCTGTACTGCGAGGGAGCTTGTGGTGGTGTGAACAGCATTGTACCTTTCCTCGGCTGGAGTCCGAGGGTGTCACATCAGAGTCATTAGCCAGTGTTTAAGTGGACAGGCCTTATCCCCTGGCAACATCACTGCAAACTTTCTGACCCCTCAAAGATTCAAGGCATCTGAGAGTCACTGAGGATATAGTAGTCATGACAACTCCCAGGGAATTGTGCACAGCAACTGCACGTTGACACAATGAAAGCCCTTGTAATTAGTGGACATCGAAGGCTGCTGCCAGGACGCATTTAACCACATGGGTGCAGTCTATTCCACCCTGCACCCTTGGGTAACCAGAGAATTAAAAAAAAAAAAATTTAGACGACCCAATTATTTTTTTCCAATTAAGGGGCACTTTAGCGTGGCCAATTCGCCTACCATTTGGGTTATGGAGGTGAAGCCACGCAGACAAGAGGAGAATGTACAAACCCGACATGGACAGTGACCCAGGGTTGTGGTCGAACCTGGGACCTCGGCGGCGTGAGGCAGCAATGCTAACCACTGCGCCCTGTACCGTGCTGCCCTTTTGGAACCCAGAGATAGCTGCAAAGCCCCAGAATCTCTGAGCCTGTCTACCCTCGTCCAGAGCAAAGTTGACATTGTGATGAACGCTCCTATAAGGGTCATTCCTGTACCAGCCTCCCAGAACAGGTGCCGGAATGTGGCCACTAGGGGCTTTTCACAGTAACTTCATTTGAAGCCTACTCGTGACAATAAGCGATTTTCATTTCATTTTCATTTCATTTTGTTGGTCACTGCCTGAATATAGAGATGTGTTGCTGACTGTGAAATGCTGCACAGATCCCCAGTAGCTCTCTGGAAACTCCCAGAAGCAAAGAATATGAGCGCTGTATCACCTTCAGGGCCACTGGCAGGGGAGAAACTCCAAACCCACTGTCATAATATACATCCATGTATATGATGGTGCACAGACAGGCAGTGATTGACACACAGGATGACCAATGAACACACAGAACACAGCAGCCAATCACCAGACAGGGCACGACCACTATAAAGCCAGAGGGCACCAGGCTTCCCGCTCTCTCGGGATCCAGCCTCTGAGACAGTCAGAGCCCGTGAGCAGCAACTAGAACAAACACCATGTGGTAGTAAGATAGTCTGGTCAGGTTAGCCTCAGGTCTCCAGTCAACTCAGCATCGTGTCAACCCACAGTTAAAGCATGTATGATAGTTAAGAGTTCAATAAAACTTCAAGTGTTGGAAGCCTGTCTCTCTCACTGCTGCAGTAAACGCAGTCCTCGCAGACCCAGCTTACCCAACATATCACCCACGTGCCGCCAGGTGGCATATATGGTGGACCAAACCTCAGGAAAATGGCCCCCTTGCCCTGCACTGCCTCTCACTAGAGAAAGTGGACCCGTGGTCAGTAGCCGCCCGGTGTTGCCAGTTGTCTCCTCAGCCTGGGTCTCGGCTCCTCAGCCCCCTGTAGATGCTCACACTCCCTCTGGCCGTGTCCCACATGCAGCGCCTCCTGCTGGAACTGACCACACAGAAGCCTTTCCCTCCTTCAATCCTGCCTCAAATGAGGATTCATATGAAAGCTCCCGGGATTACTGGATTCACTCTCCCTTTATCAGAATAATTTACGGGCGCTTAAAGCAAAGGTGCGAACAAGAGACCTGTGGGAGAAGTTGGCCAGCTAATCTTTGGCACCATTGAAGCAATGTGATTCTGAACTCCATGACTGACTTGGCATAACTATGAGCATTCCTTTGCTCCTGCTGAATGCATGGAACCTGTTTGGCCAATGATGAATGGCATTAATTGTGAACCCATGAGTCCCCTTCACTGATGTGATGGCAGGATTGATGCAACCGTGCCCACTTGGCTGTAGCCTTCACCTCTCCAAAGCTGCATTCCTGTCTTCCAAGATGTAGCTTTTCCAAATTTGACCTGGGTCTATTGAGTTGTGCCAATCCCTTTCAAAGCGCAAAATTAGAAATCCGGCTTGCTCTTGCCTTCTGGACAATGGGCTCTTTGCTCTATGTAATTGACCTGGACCCTGTCCACTGTAGGGACACCAACAAGTGTGCATGCAGTCCAAGAAGGAACTCCAGAGCCCAGCTTAGTGGTCCTCCCACGGTTCATCATACCCCTCCCAGGTAGAAGATGCCATTTTACCTGAGTGTGGAGATGGTGGTGCTGCATCTTGAATACAGGATGGAGTTCCACCCTCCCTTCCTTACTGTCCGCGTGCCTCTGATTTACCTGGAACCTCAGGTAGAGATGCCACTTCTGGATTCTCAGCTCTGAAGAAGAGTCATATTATTATTATGTGGACTCGAAACGTTAACTCTGGGCTGGATTCTCTGTTTGAGGACTAAGTGCTGACACTGGGACTAAATGGTGGGTGTTCCACGGTCCCAATGGGGGTGCGACTGCCAGAGCCGTTCGGGACAGGCTAATGGGCCTGCACTCGCGCCATGTGGAACTAGTGCAATTCCGATACATGCCTGCTGGGGTCGGGAATGGCACTCGAGAGCCTGACTAGCTGCAGCTGCAGATAAGCACTCCTAGTCCCCACACTGTCGTTCCAGCCAAGAAGATGACACCCGGAGAACGGCCCAGAGGTTTGCAGACGCAGAGCGAGAGATATTGCTGGATGCTGTGGATGAGAAGTGGGGCACCCTGTTTCCCCAGGGTGGGAAGGAGGCTGCAACCTCCCGATGTCAACCGGTCCTGGGCGGAGGTGGCAGAGGTCATGAATGCCGTAGGCCCCAACGCGAGGATCAGACAGCAGTGCCGTAAGAAGCTGCACAACCTCCTCGGGGCGGGGCTCAGGTGAATCACCAGCACCATGCCCCTGGCACCAGGCACACCCCAACCCCAAACCCAGCTTACCCTTTCCCACCCCCATGCGGCACCCACCAGGCGGATCAGGAGCCAGAGCTGGGTGATCATGGGCAACCCCAGACCAGCCAGAGTGAGGCACCACCACCACGCCCCTGGCACCACCCCGTCCCACACTCCCGTAACTCACCCCCTCCTCCTAGAGAGCGACCGAACCCCCCCCCCCCCCCCCCCCCCCCGCCAGCATACACACCCCACCCTGCACCACAGGTCAACATGCATACCGCCTGCCGTAGCCGGGTGCCCTGCCCGCACAGGCCACTGGACACAGACATCGTTCGCTGCCTGTGGTGAATTCATGCTGTATTGTAATTCACACTGTATTGTATTGTATAGTATTGTGCCCTTGTGGGCTCTGTCTGTGAGCCGTTGCACGGCTCTGCCCATAGGGAGAGATGAGGAGCTAGTACAGGGCTCCACCCTTGGCTCCGCCCATGGCCCCTGCCACTACCGGAAGCATAAAGTGCTGCAGCTGTGAGCCTGCCCTCAGTTCTTCTGGTCGCAGGCAGGCTCAGTTGTAAGACTATTAAAACCACAGTTTGCTTCCAATCGCGTTCCGAGTGAATTGATGGTCACATCACTGCCCGCATCTGAGTGTCTCACACTGTGCATTTTCCGTCGTCCCAGGAGAAGGCGGCCCGCCACCTCCAGGATTGGGAGAAGACTAAAGGGGCCCCTCACCGTTGTAGAGCAGAGGGCGATGGACCTGGTTGGTGGAGTGGCAGAGTGGGCAGTCACAGAGGTGTAGGTCGGCATGGGACAACCAAGTGAGACCTCAATGCGTTGCGATGTCCCTATGACACGTGAGTCACCCCTCCCCCCCGCACCACGCCTGCCCTTGAACACACCATGCGTCTTGTCTTGTATCTTGCAGGGTCACCTCCCAACGAGGCAGGGCCGTCTGGGGCCCTCTCCCCCAGCCACAACCCCACAGCACCCCACAGCACCAGTCCCGACGTGGTGGCACAGTGGTTAGCACTGCTTTCTCACAGCGCCAGGGACCCGAGTTCAGTTCCAGTTTCAGGTGTCTGTATGGAGTTTGCACGTTCTCCCCGTGTCTGTGTGGGTTTCTTTTGGGTGCAAAGATGTGCAGGTTAGGTGGATTGGTCACATGAAATTGCCCTTAGTGTCCAAAGGTAAGGTGGGGTTACTGGGTTTACGGGGGAGTGGGTCTAGTTGAGGTGCTCTTTCAGAGGCTAGGTGCAGACTCGATGGGCGAATGACCTCCTCTGCACTGAGGGATTCTATGATTCTATGACACCGACTTCTTGTCACTGCTGTCACCAACATCCTCCACCATCCCAGAGGCACCCACCTCAGTTGGGCACTTTGATGAAGAGGCTATTGGGGCACTATCTGGTGCACACCACAGACATGCAGCGGTACAGCAGGTAAGAACCCCCGATGGGGCAGACAGTCGGAGGGCAGTCCGACCACAGGGATTGGCTGCCGTCCAGACAGGTCTAGCACTTCTAGAGAGGGAAGTCCCATTGATTTTGGAGATGCAGGTGCAGAGCCGGGACTACACGAGGACATGTCAGCAACCATCCAACACCTGCAGGTGCAGTTGGAGGTGCCACGCAGGCCAACACTGAATGGGTGGCATCCATGGTGGAAGGTTCAAGGGTTAGGGTCATGGATCAGGATGTCCAAAGTCCGTGGCACAGAGTGCAGGGGGTGGCTGAGGCACAGAACAGGGCAGCCATATCACAGGCAGCCATGTACCTGGGCCACATGGACTTCGATGCGATGCTCCAGAGCGTGGTTCAGTTACAATGGGCCATGGCTGCGTCAAGGGCATTGGTCTAGTGCTGGCTGACCAGAACCCGTCACAGAGTGACGTGGTACAAACCCAGAGGGACATGGCACAGACCTAGGGGGACATGACACAGTGTCAGAGGGACATGGCACAGACCTAGGGGGACATGGCACAGTGTCAGAGGAATGTGGCACAGTCCCTGTGCTCCATGACCGTGAGCATTGTGAGCCTAGTCAAGACGAAACCGGGCCTCGACGACAGACAGCACCAGGTGACAGTGGAGCCCCTGGAGTTTGATCCGATCATGCCCCCATCCAAAGGAGTAGGCCGAGGGCCATCGGTGCCCATGCCGATGACTCCCGCAGAGGACGTGCTGGAACACCACAGTGCCTCTGAATCGCCCCCAACTCAAATCTCATTGTCAATTTGGTCATTGTGGGAATCTCCCACGCACGATCGCGGAGACAAAATCGTGGCCCTTACATCATCTTCACAACTTACCTTCCTACCTATGCTTGTGTCATCATCAAATTTAGCAACTTTACTCAATCCCTTTATCCATGTCATTGATCTGAATTGTAAATAGTGACGGCCCCAGCGCTGATCCTGTGCACTTCACTTGTCCCATTTTACCAACCTGAAAAAGACCCATTTTCCTCTGTTAACTAACCAATCCTCTATCAAGCTATGATGTGCTGCCCTCAGTATTTTATGGAGCCTGTGCCCCAAGGTTCTGCTTGCATCCTGAACTGTTGATTTCACGAGTGTTCTGGCACAGAGGGATAGGATTCTCCGTCGCCCGACTCCGAAATCGGGATCGGCGATCAGACGGAGAATGGCTTCTGATAATCGGGGCAGGCGGTGGTTTGACGCTGGTCCACGATGCACCGCCCCTCCAAATCGGTGACATCGGGTCGCACGCCGCGCGCAGTCACAACGCCGTTGGCGTGATTTCAGCCGGCCCACTCACGATGCTCCACCCTCCGATGGGCCGAGTTCCCGACGGCGCGGGCTATGTGGGGTCCCAGCAGTCAGGAACCTGGCGTGCTGGCTACGGATTGTGTCCAGGGCTGCCACACTCAGCTGGGATCTGTGCCGCTGGCCGGTGGCCTTCTGCCAGGGCTGGGGGGGAGTGACGGAGGGTGGGCTGTGGGGTCGGGGTGGGCAGGTATGTAGTCCAGCATGGCCGCCGCAAGTTTTCCCAGCGCAATCAGTGGCCGCAGCTTGTCAGCCCTGCGCATGCACAGCCTGGGACCCGGCCATTCTCCGGCCGTTCTCCGCACGATCTGTGGACGTTCCGCGCTGTGCTGGTGCTAGCCCCTCATTGGTACTGGAATCGGTGAGGGATTGTGCCGATTTCCACATCGTGGACCACCACGGATTCTCCATTGGCTCCGGCACATAGCCGCAGAAACTGAGAATCCAGCATCTTTCTGCTTAGTCGGGAATCGAACCTGGGACCGTGGAGCTGTGAAGCAACTATGCTAACCACTGTGCTACCGAGCTGCCCACGGTATATAGATTGCTTAGGAATTGGGAAACTCCTCGGTGATTGCAGCAGCCCCTGTTAATGAATTGTAATTTTTAAATAATTCACCATATCATTTGCTCCAAATTAGAATGTATAGGCATTTACATATTAAAGAAGTGTCCTCGATGATGAACCTATCATCTTTCATAGATTCACAGAAAGGTTGTAGCTGTGGAGGAACCCATCAAGCTCGCCAAGCCAATGCATGCTTTCTGTAAAAGCATGTTATATTTTGTTTTAAAATTCATTTATGAAATGTGGGTGTTGCTCGCTATGCCAGCATCAATTGCCCATCCTGAATTGCCCTTGAGAAGGTGGTGGTGTGCTGCCTTTTTGAACCGCTGCAGTCCATGTGGTGCAGGTACACCCATTGTGTTATTAGGGAGGGAGTTCCTGGATTTTGACCCAGCGACAGTGAAGGAACGGTGGTATATTTCCAAATCAGGATTATGAGTTGCTTGGAGGGGAACCTCCAGATGGTGGTGCTCCCATGTGCCTGCTACCCCGTACCCATACAGACACACGAGGATCACTCGTCACAGAAAGATGCATTTGGTAGATGTGTACCTCTTACGTAAGAGAGCTATTAAATACTCACACCAATGAGCCTCAGAAGCAAGCTTAATACGTGAAAAAAAAAGGTGACTTTGCTCCACTTGAAGCTGCCCCTTCCCTCAATCAATGATTTAAATGCTGGTTAATATGTTTGAACTATAATGCTTAAACTCAGCAATTCATTTACTGGGCTGAACGCATATTAGGGCTAATAATTTCCAAAGCAGATTGTTCACCCTGGCAGCTATTTTTCCTCAGAGCGCTAATAATGTGCTGTTTGTACTACAGCCCCACCCAGGGATTTTCTGGATTAAGGCGACCACATTTCAACCTAATCACGCCGCTTAAATGTGATCAATTTAAAAATAACATCACTGGCCCACTAACATTTTAAGTGACAGATTATGTGACCAGGGGAAGTAAAGCATCTTGAACAATGAGGTGAAAATTTGAAGGCCTGTACACACATATATATTTAAGCTGCAATCTGTACTTTAATCATTTTAAAATTATTATCATTACAAGCAACTGCAACTATTTGCCCTTTACTGACCTGCACTGAGCATTCAAGACAACTCCCATCCCTTTCCGCAGGCACCAACATTTTGTTGAGCAGATTACTATTTGAGCAGTGAATAAATCTGAGGCAAAGGCTATATTTAACAGCAACTTTGGTGAAGCAGTTATTTTGCCGCCAATGCTGCGGATGATGTCTGGACACTGGGTCCTCTAAATGGCAGAGTGGCATCAACATTGGGAGTGCTATGTTTCAATGTAATAGTGCCTTTGGGTTCAACTAGAACACAGTTTGGAAAGTAAATCAGGGCTTCATAATGCTGGAGGGGAAGTAACTACACCCATTGCTAAGACAGTACTTAAAGGCCCAAAAAACCCCCCAAAATTGTCGAATCATCAAAATTTATAACACAGGATCATAGAATCATGAAATGATCAGAGCACAGAAGGAGGCCATTTGGTCTGTCAAATGGGGGAGGTAGTGGTGTGGTGGTTCTGTCACTGGACTAGTATTCCAGAGACCCAGGGGTAATCCTCTGGTGGTGGAAGGCTATTTACATGCAGGTATTTAACATTTTAGGAAAATTTACAAATTCAGACGATCGGGCGCCTTGATCCGTTGTTGCGAGCACCACAGTCCCGGTGGCGATGCAGACATCCGGGAGCGTGTTGACCTCATCTTCATCCCCGGGTGGGACTAAGGGGAGGACGGATCGTCCTGGAGCAGGGGCTGTGCTGGGGTGCGCCAGGGGGAGGGAGGGTGGCGCCGGGGCAGAGGGGAGGTGTGTGGGGGGACCCAGCTGGTGTCAGGTCCCTGAAGGAGACTGTGTCTTGGCGGCTGTTGGGGTACGCCATGTAGGTGTACTGCGGGTTCGTGTGAATTTGCTGTACCCTCTCAACCAACGGGTCCACCTTGTGGAGCCGTACGTGCCAAAGGAGAACAGGTCCTGGAGCTGCCAGCTATGTTGGGAGCGAAACCCCGGATGTGGACTTCCTAGGGAAGGCAAAGAGACGTTCATGGGGAGTTTTGTTAGTCGCAGTGCAAAGGAGCGACCAAATGGAGTGAAGGGCGTCGGGGAGGACCTCCTGCCAGCGGGAGGCCGGGAGATTTCTGGACCGTAGGGCCAGCCGGACAGCCTTCCAGACCGTCCCATTCTCCCTCTCCACCTGCCCGTTTCCCCGGGGGTTGTAGCTGGTCGTCCTGCTCGAGGCGATGCCCTTGCTGAGCAGATACTGGCACAGCTCATCGCTCATAAATGACAATCCCCGGTCGCTGTGGACGTAAGCGGGGAAACTGAACAGAACGAAGATGATGTTGAGGGCTTTGATGGCGGTGGCAGACGTCATATTTGGGCATGGGACGGCGAAGGGGAATGTGGAGTATTCGTCGACCCAGTTAAGAAAGTACGTGTTTCGATCGGTGGAGGGGAGGGCCCCTTTGAAATCCACGCTGAGGCGTTCAAAGGGGCGGGAGGCCTTCACCAGGCGCGCACGGTCTGGCTGGTAGAAGTGTGACCCCTGGGTGGCAGAGGTTGTCGTGCAGGGTCCGGAGTCGGTCCACTTGTGCGCTGGCACATGTACCTCGGGATTGGGCATCGGGGGGCTCGTTGAGCTTCCCGGGGTGATACAAAATCTTGTATTTGTAGGTGGAGAGCTCGATCCTCCACCTCAAGATCTTATCATTTTTGATCTTGCCCCGCTGTGTTTTGTTGAACATGAAGGCAACCGACCGTTGGTCAGTGAGGACAGTGAATCTCCTGCTGGCCAGGTAAAGGCTCCAATGCTGCACAGCTTCTACGATGGCTTGGGCCTCCTTCTCGACGGAGGAGTGCCGAATTTCGGAGGCATGGAGGGTGCGTGAAAAGAATGCCACGGGTCTGCCTGCTTGGTTGAGGGTGGCGGCCAGAGCGCGTCTGATGCATCGCTCTTGACTTGGAAGGGGAGCGTTTCTTTGACCGCGTACATCGCGGCCTTGGCGATGTCGGCCTTGATACGGTTGAAAGCCTGGTGAGCCTCGGCCATCAGTGGGAAAACAGTGGAGTGAATGAGTGGGCGCGTCTTGTCCGCATAGTTTGGGACCCACTGGGCGTGATACGAGAAGAACCCCAGGCACTGTTTGAGGGCCTTGGGGAAGTGGGGGAGGGGGAGTTCCATGAGGGGGCACATGCGGTTGGGATCGGGCCCTAGAACCCCATTTTGAGTCACATAGCCGAGGATGGCTAATTGGTTAGTGCTGAACACGCACTTCTCCTTGTTGGACGTAAGGTTGAGTTTGGCAGTGTGGAGGAATTTGGAAAGGTTAGCGTCGTGGTCCTGCTGGTCGTGGCCGCAGATGGTGACGTTATCCAGGTACAGGAAGGTGGCCCGCAGACCGAACCAGTCAACCATTTAGTCCATCTCCCGTTGGAGGACCGAGACCCTGTTAGTGATGCCGAAGGGAACCCTAAGGAAGTGGTAAAGGCGGCCGTCCGCTTCAAACGCAGTGTATTGGCGATCCGCATTACGGATGGGGAGCTGGTGGTAGGCAGATTTCAGGTCCACTGTCGAGAAGACCCGGTACTGTGCAATCTGATTGACCATATCAGATATGCGAGGGAGGGGGTGCGTGTCGAGCTGCGTGTACCGATTGATGGCCTGGTTGTAGTCAACGACCATCCTGTGTTTCTCCCCAGTTTTTACAACTATCACTTGGGCTCTCCAGGGGCTGTTGCTGGCCTCGATGATACCTTCCCACAGCAGTCGCTGGACCTCGGACCTGATAAAGGTCCGGTCCTGGGCACTGTACCGTCTGCTCCTGGTAGCGACGGGTTTGCAATCCGGGGTGAGGTTTGAAAACAGAGAAGGCGGGTTGACCTTAAGGGTCGTGAGGCCGCAGACAGTAAGAGGTGGTAGGGGTCTGCCAAATTTCAGGGATAGGCTCTGGAGGTTGCACTGGAAGTCCAGGCCGAGTAGCAGGGCAGCGCAGCGATTGGAAAGGACATAGAGCCGGAAGCCGCTGAACTCCACGCCCTGGATGGTGAGGGTGGCGATGCGGTACCCCCGGATCGCCACGGAGTGGGATCCGGACAGGGAGATGTTCTGGTTAATGGGGTGTACCGTGAGGGAGCAGCGCCTTACCGTACCGGGATGGATGAAGCTCTCAGTTCTCCCAGAGTCCAGAAGGCAGGAGATCTCGTGCCCATCGATCTTCACTGTCGTCAACGCGGTCGCGAGGTTGTGCGGTCGGGACTGGTCGACCGTGATGGAGGTGAGACGCGGCTGGTCGGCGTCGGTTGCAGGTGATGAGCGGCCTGATGAGGTGCCCGACGAGCAGGGGTCCTGAGGCGGGGAAGATGGCGGCGCCCACGGGGGGCACGTGGCGGGCGGCGTTAAAGATGACGGCGCCCACGGGCTGCAAGTGTCCTGAGGGAGGCAAGATGGCGGTGCCCACGGGCCGCACGTGTTGTGAGGCGAGGAAGATGGCGGCGCCCACGGGTCGCACGTGGGGGGAGTGCAGGGACAATAGCGGCGATCGAGCGGGCCTGGCACACAGCAGCAAAATGTCCTTTCTTCCCGCAGGCCTTGCAGAACGCGCTCCGTGCCGGGCAGCGCTGCCGGGGGTGCTTTGTCTGTCCTGGTCCCCCGGGTTGGTTGGCTGCCGTGTGGCGCAGGCCTGGGGTTGGCTGTGGGCGGCCGCTGGTGGGATCCACGATGGGGTGTTTGTTGGCGCGGTCCACGATGCCCAGTAGGGGTGGGCTGTGCATTCGGGGGCATACGCCTGTACATTGCGGGAGGCGACCGTGAGTGAAATCACTAGCTTCTTGGTCGCCACAAGGTCGAGGGTAGCCCCTTCTGAGAGGCGCTGGGAGATGTAAGCAGACCCTATGCCAGTAATGAACGCGTCTCTAATTAGAAGTTCCGAATGTTCAACGGACGAAACGGCCTGGCAATCGCAGTCCCTCGCCAGGGCGTGCAGGGTACGCCAGAAATCTTCCACAGATTTTCTTTGGGCAGCACGGTAGCATAGTGGTTACCACAATTGCTTCAAAGCTCCAGGGTCCCAGGTTCGATTCCGGCTTGGGTCACTGCCTGTGCGGAGTCTTCACATTCTCCCCGTGTGTGCGTGGGTTTCCTCCGGGTGCTCCGGTTTCCTCCCACAGTCCAAAGATGTGCAGGTTAGGTGGATTGGCCATGATAAATTGCCCTGATTGTCCAAAATTGCACTTAGTGTTGGGTGGGGTTGCTGGGAAATGGGGATAGGGTGGAGGTGTGGGCTTAGGTCGGGTTCTCTTTCCAAGTGCCAGTGCAGACTTGATGGGCCGAATGGCCTCCTTCTGCACTGTAAATTCTATGAGCTATGACTCACCGGGGAGTTGATGCCACGTGAACAGGAGGTACCTGGCGTAGATTTTGTTGGTCTGCTGAGCGTAGTTCTCCTTCAGTAGAGCCATGGCCTCAGCGTAGGTAGGCACGTCCCAGATGAGGGGAAAGATATCAGAGCTCAGCCACGTGTAAAGGATCTGGAGCTTCTGTGCCTCTGAGGGCGGTTCTGTCACAGATCCGATGTCGGCTTCAAAGCAAGCTAGCCAATGTGCGAAGGCTGACTTGCCGTTGTCTGCTTGAGGGTGAAGCTGCAGGTGATCAGGTTTGATGCGGAGATCCATTGTTGTAAAATCTCTGCGTAATAAATTGATGCACTATCAATTACGACGAGACGAGAGTAGAGAGTAATCGAGGCTTCATTACACAGAGATGTGGAGCCTCCCCCAGCTGCTGCCGAAATGGCTGCAGCTCGGAGAGCCCACACATTTATACTCCGCCTACTGGGCGGAGTCAGCAGACAGGGATCTACCCCCGTACCTGTAGTACAGGAGCCTTACAGTAGTACACCTTATATACGCTATATACAATACAACAGTGGTGACTACCATACACCCCGTCAACATTCCTCTCACCATGCTCTTCTCCCCCAGGAGAACCATCCCTGCTCTTCCAATTTATCCATGCAGCTGAAGTCCATTATCGTCATTTATGATGATTTAAACTAACCCTTAAAATCTTTTTCACTAACTTTCCCGTCGCTCAGATGGGGTTGACTGGGATAGGAGTTTATTCGCTCAGATTGCTAGAGTGTGGTGCAGAATGATGTCAACAGCACAGGTTCAATCCCTGCCTTGCCCCATGCTTGATGTGGGCCAATGCCCCTGAGGTTATATGGCCCCCTGCTTCTCTCTCTCTTTGTAACAGAGAGTGATACCTATTGTCCTTCATGGACTGTGGCTAATCCTCTGAATTTTCAGTCTCCCTTTTTGAACAATAGTACAAGGTAAGCCATCCTCCTTTGTCACTCCTGTATCCAGAGAGGATTGGAAAATGATGGTCTGAGTCTCCATAATGTCCTCTCTGCTTCTCTGGGTTACACTTCATCCAAACCTGGTGATTTATCTATTTTCAAAGATGTTAAACTCCTTAATATTTCCTCTCTCACTATGTTTATCCCAAGATAACCTATTTTTAAACCATTACCATATGGTAGAATAAACTGCTGTATGATTATCTCCACAAATGTCACAATTAACTCTCACTTTGATGCAAAGTTCTGAACTCCCTGCATTTCAAGCCAACAACTTCTTATTCAATTGGCATTTGACCAGCTGTCGAAAGGTCTTGTTTAATCCTCCCTAAAAACCAATCTAAATTCTGTACATTTTAAAATGTAAGATTAGGTACACCTTAATGCAAACTAATGAATACACCATAAGAATGTGAAGGCATTGGAGAGAGTACAGAAATGATTCATGAGGTTAGTTCCGAGGATGAGAAACCTCAGTTAAGAAGATAGATTGGAGAAGTTAGGACTGTCTTCCTTAGAGAAAAGAAGGCGGAGAGGAGATTTGGTGGAGGTGTTCAAAATCATGAAGGTTTTGGGCCAGGGAGATACGAGGGAAATTTAACATTAGAACATTACATCGCAGTACAGGCCCTTCGGCCCTCGATGTTGCGCCAACCTGTGAAACCCCTCTAAAGCCCACCTACACTATTCCATTATCTTCCATGTTTATCCAATAACCATTTAAATGTCCTTAATGTTGGCGAGTCCACTACTGTTGCAGGCAGGGCATTCCATGCCCTTACTACTCTCTGAGTAAAGAACCTACCTCTGACATCTGTCCTGTATCTCTCTCCCCTCAATTTAAAGCTATGTCCCCTCGTGCTAGCCATCACCATCCGAGGAAAAAGGCTCTCACTGTCCACCCTATCTAATCCTCTGATCATCTTGTATGCCTCTATTAAGTCACCTCTTAACCTTCTTCTTTCTAACAAAAACAGCCTCAAGTCCCTCCGCCTTTCCTCATAAGATCTTCCCTCCATAACAGGCAACATTCTGGTAAATCTCCTCTGCACCCTTTCCAATACTTCCACATCCTTCCTATAATGCGGCGACCAGAATTGCACGCAATGCTCCAAATGCGGCCGCACCAGAGTTTTGTACAGTTGCAACATGACCTCATAGCTCCGAAACTCAATCCCTCTACCAATAAAAGCTAACACACCGTACGCCTTCTTAACAACCCTATCAACCTGGGTGGCAACTTTCAGGGATCTATGTACATGGACACCGAGATCTCTCTGCTCATCCACACTACCAAGAATCTTACCATTAGTCCAGTACTCTGTCTTCCTGTTATTCCTTCCAAAATGAATCACCTCACACTTTTAGAACAAAGGAAATAGAAAAATACAGCACAGAACAGGCCCTTCGGCCCACGATGTTGTGCTGAACATTTGTCCTAGATTAAGAACAAATTAATCTACACCCTATCATTCTACCGTAATCCATGTACCTATTCAATAGCCGCTTGAAGGTCCCTAATATTTCCGACTCAGCTACTTCCACATGCAGTGCATTCCATGCCCCCACTACTCTCTGGGTAAAGAACCGACCTCTGACATCCCCCCTATATCTTCCACCATTCACCTTAAATTTATGTCCCCTTGTTATGGTTTGTTCCACCCAGGGAAAAAGTCTCTGACTGTCTATTCTATCTATTCCCTGATCATCTTATGTACCTCTATCAAGTCGCCCCTCACCCTTCTCCGTTCTAATGAGAAAAGGCCCAGCACCCTCAACCTTGCCTCGTCAGACCTACTCTCCATTCCAGGCAACATCCTAGTAAATCTCCTTTGCACCTTTTCCAAACCTTCCACATCCTTCCTAAAATGAGGTGACCAGAACTGCACACACTACTCCAAATGTGGCCTTACCAAGGTTTTGTACAGCTGCATCATCACCTCACGGCTCTTAAATTCAATCCCTCTGCTAATGAACGCTAGCACACCATAGGCCTTCTTCACAGCTCTATCCACTTGAGTGGCTGCGACAACGAATGAACGGGCATCGTGCGACAATCACCAGGCAGGAATGTTCCCTTCCAGTCGGGGAACACTTCAGCAGTCAAGGGCATTCAGCCTCTGATCTCCGGGTAAGCGTTCTCCAAGGCGGTCTTCAGGACACGCGACAACGCAGAATTGCCGAGCAAAAACTTATAGCTAAGTTCCGCTCGCATGAGTGCGGCCTCAACCAGGATCTTGGATTCATGTCGCATTACATTCATCCCCACCATCTGGCCTGGACTTGCAAAATCCTACCAACTGTTCTGGCTTGAGACAATTTACACCTCTTTAACCTGTGATTATCCCTCTCCCTGGATCTGTAATGATTTGATTACCTGCAAATGCTCGCATTCCAAGCATTGTCCAGCATCTCTGACTTTGTCTATATAAATGTTTCTGGAACATACCTCTCCATTCACCTGAGGAAGGAGCTGTGCTCCGAAAGCTCGTGTTTGAAACAAACCTGTTGGACTTTAACCTGGTGTTGTAAGACTTCTTACTGTGCTCACCCCAGTCCAACGCCGGCATCACCACATCACTTGAGTGGCAACTTTCAAAGATCTATGAACATAGACCCCAAGATCTCTCTGCTCCTCCACATTGCCAAGATACCTACTGTTAACCCTGTATTCCACATTCATATTTGTCCTTCCAAAATGGACAATCTCACACTTTTCAGGGTTAAACTCCATCTGCCACTTCTCAGCCCAGCTCTGCATCTCATCTATGTCTCTTTGCAGCCGACAACAGCCCTCCTCACTATCCACAACTCCACCAATCTTCGTATCATCTGCAAATTTACTGACCCACCCTTCAACTCCCTCATCCAAGTCGTTAATGAAAATCACAAACAGCAGAGGACGAGAACTGATCCCTACGGTACGCCACTGGTAACTGGGCTCCAGGCTGAATATTTGCCACCCACCACCACTCTCTGACTTCTATCGGTTAGTCAGTTTGTTATCCAACTGGCCAAATTTCCCACTATCCCATGCCTCCTTACTTTCTGCATAAGCCTACCATGGGGAACCTTATCAAATGCCTTACTAAAATCCTGTCTGAACCTTGTTTCCTCAGCCTTACATAAGTAGCCTTCTTCCTCTTAACAAGACATTCAACTCTCTTGTCAACCACACTCAACCATCTCTTCCCTGCCTGGCAGGGACATGCATATCAAGGACACGTAGTACCTGTTCCTTGAACAAGTTCCACATTTCAATTGTGTCCTTCCCTGACAGCCGATGTTCCCAACTGATGCACTTCAGTTCTTGTCTGACAGCATCATATTTACTCTTCACCCAATTGTAAACCTTGCCCTGTTGCATGCACCTATCCTTCTCCATTACTAAACTGAAAGTCACAGAATTGTGGTCACTATCTCCTAAATGCTCCCCCACTAACAAATCTATCATTTGCCCTGGTTCATTACCAAGTACCAAATCCAATATGGCCTCCCCTCTGGTCGGACAATTTACATACTGTGTTAGAAAAGCTTCCTGGACACATTGCACAAACACCACCCCATCCAAACTATTTGATCTAAAGAGTTTCCACTCAATATTTGGGAAGTTGAAGTCACCCATGACTACTACCCTGTGACTTCTGCACCTTTCCAAAATCTGTTTCCCAATCTGTTCCCCCACATATCTGCTGCTATTGGGGGGCCTATAGAAAACTCCCAACAAGGTGACTGCTCCTTTCCTATTTCTGACTTCAACCCATACTACCTCAGTAGGCAGATCCTCCTCAAACTGCCTTTCTGCAGCTGTTATACTATCTCCAATTAACAATGCAACCCTCCCACCTCTTTTACCATCCTCCCTAATCTTATTGAAACATCTATAACCAGGACCTCCAACAACCATTTCTGCCCCTCTTCTATCTAAGTTTCCGTGATGGCCACCACATCGTAGTCCCAAGTACCGATCCATGCCTTAAGTTCACCCACCTTATTCCTGATGCTTCTTGCATTGAAGTATACACACTTCAACCCATCTCCTTGCCTGCAAGTACTCTCCTTTGTTAGCGTTCCCTTTCCCACTGCCTCACGACACTCTATGACATCCTGAACATCGGCTACCTGAGTTGCTCGATTACAAGACAGGTTCCCATTCCCCTGCCAAATTAATTTAAACCCTCCCGAAGAGTACTAGAAAAACCTCCCTCCCAGGATATTGGTGCCCCTCTGGTTCGGATGCAACCCGTCCTGCTTGTACAGGTCCCACCTTCCCCAGAATGCACTCCAATTATCCAAATATCTGAAGCCCTCCCTCCTACACCATTCCTTTTTTTAAAAAAATACTTTTTATTCAAATTTTCACAAAATGTCAATAACAAAAAATACTAAGAAAAGAAAGAACAACCCCCCCCCCCCCCCACCCCCCCCCCCCCCCCCGTGTATACAAAAAGGAAGAGATAAATTAACGCCCGTCATTAGCAAAGAACAAATATACACGTCCCTTCAGCCCAAAACAAAGAGACGACCCCCCCCCCCCCCCCCCCCCCCGGGCTGCTGCTGTTGGCCTTTTTCTACCGTTCTGCCAGGAAATCTAGGAAAGGCTGCCACCGCCTGAAGAACCCCTGCACTGATCCCCTCAGGGAAAATTTCACCCTCTCCAATTTAATAAACCCCGCCATATCATTGATCCAGGCCTCCACACCCAGGGGCCGCGCATCCTTCCACTGAAGAAGAATCCTCCGCCGGGCTACCAGGGAGGCAAAGGCCAGAATACCAGCCTCTTTCGCCTCCAGCCCTCCCGGCTCCTCTGCAACCCTAAATATTGCGAGCCCCCAGCCCGGTTTGACCCGGAATCCTACCACCCCCGTCACCGCCCTTGCTGAGCCCTTCCAAAATTCCCCCAGCGCTGGGCATGCCCAGAACATATGGACATGATTTGCTGGGCTCCCTGAGCACCTAACACACCTGTCCTCACTCCCAAAGAACCGGCTCATCCTTGTCCCGATCATGTGAGCCCTATGCAGCACCTTAAACTGTATGAGGCTAAGCCTCGCACACGAAGAGGAGGAGTTCACCCTTCCTAGGGCGTCCGCCACATCCCCTCCTCAATCTCCTCACCCAGCTCCTCCTCCCATTTACCCTTCAGCTCCTCCACCGAGGCCTCTTCTACCTCCTGCATCACTTGGTACGTTGCCGAGATCCTCCCCTCTCCAACCCACACTCCCGAGAGCACCCTGAACTGGACCCCCCGCGGCGGCAACAGAGGGAACTCCGCTACCTGCAGCCTGACAAACGCCCTTACCTGCATGTACCTAAAGGTGTTCCCCAGGGGGAGCCCGAGCTTCCCTTCCAGCTCACCCAGGCTCGCGAACTTCCCGTCTATAAACAGGTCCCCCAACCTCCTGATACCTGCCCTGTGCCAACTCAGGAACCCGCCGTCAATTCTCCCCGGAACAAACCAGTGGTTCCCACGTATCGGGGACCTCATCGAGGCCCCCACCTCCCCCCGTGCCGTCTCCATTGCCCCCAAATTTTGAGGGTAGCCGCCACCACTGGGCTCGTTGTATACCTCGTTGGAGGGAGCGGCAGCGGCGCTGTTACCAGCGCCTCCAGGCTCGTGCCCACACAGGACGCCATCTCCATCCTCTTCGATGCTGTCCCTTCCCCGTCCATTACCCACTTACACACCATTGCTGTTTTGGCAGCCCAATAATACCCACAGAGGTTGGGCATCGCCAGCCCCCCCTATCCCTGCCTCGCACCAGGAACACCCTTCTCACCCTCGGGGTCCCGTGCGCCCACACAAACCCTGCAATGCTCCTGTTAACCCGCTTGAAGAAGGCCTTTGGGATAAGGATGGGGAGGCACTGGAACAGGAACAGAAACCTCGGGAGCACCGTCATCTTGACTGACTGCACCCTACCCGCCAGAGACAGCGGCAACATGTCCCATCTCTTAAACTCCTCCTCCATTTGCTCCACCAGCCTTGTGAGGTTAAGCTTATGCAAGGCCCCTCAGCTCCTGGCCATCTGGACCCCCAAGTACCTGAAGCTCCTCTCCGCCCTTTTTAGTGGGAGCCTACCAATCCCCCCCTCCAGGTCCCCCGGGTGTACAACGAACAGCTCGCTCTTCCCCAAGTTGAGCTTGTACCCTGAGAAATCCCCAAATTCCCTGAGAATCCTCATCACCTCCGGCATTCCCCCCACCGGGTCCGCCACATACAACAATAGATCATCCGCATAAAGCGACACTCGGTGTTCCTCCCCACCCCGCACCAGCCCCCTCCAGTTCCTCGACTCCCTCAGCGCCATGGCCAGGGGTTCAATGCCAGCGCAAAAAGCAGGGGGGACAAGGGACACCCCTGCCTCATCCCTCGGTATAGCCGAAAATACTCCGACCTTCTCCTATTCGTGGCCACGCTCGCCATCGGGGCCTCATATAACAGCCTCACCCAACTGACAAACCCCTCCCCAAACCCGAACCTTTCCAGCACCTCCCACAAGTACCCCCACTCAACCCTATCAAAGGCCTTCTCCGCGTCCAACGCCACCACTATCTCCGCCTCCCCTCCTACTGCCGGCATCATTATAACATTCAAGAGCCTCCGTATGTTAGTATTCAGCTGCCTCCCTTTCTCGAAACCCGTTTGATCCTCGTGGATAACCTGTGGCACATAGTCCTCTATCCTCGTGGTTAAAATCTTCGGCAACAGCTTGGCGTCTACATTTAAGAGTGAGATCGGCCTGTATGACCCACACTGCAGGGGATCCTTGTCCCGCTTAAGAATCAAGGAAATCAGCGCCCGAGACATCGTCGGAGGCAGAGCCCCCCCTTCCCTTGCCTCGTTGAAGGTCCTAACCAACAGGGGGCCCGACAGGTCTGCATACGTCTTATAGAATTCGACCAGGAACCCATCCTGCCCCGGCGCCTTCCCCGACTGCATGCTCCTTATCCCTTTGACCAGCTCCTCCAGCTCAACTGGCGCCCCCAGCCCCTCCACCACTCTCGGGAATCTCTGCCGGTCCAAAAAGCGCCCCATCCCCCCCTCCTCCGCTGGGGGTTTGGACCGATACAGTTCCTCATAAAAGTCCCTGAAGACCCCATTAATGTCTACCCCCCTTCGCACCACATTCCCTCCCCTATCCTTAACTCCACCAATCTCCCTGGCCGCATCCCACTTACGGAGCTGTGCGCCAGCATCCTGCTCGCCTTCTCCCCATATTCATAAACCGCTCCCTGTGCCTTCCTCCACTGAGCTTCCGCCTTTCTGGTGGTCAACAAGACGAACTCAGCCTGGAGACTACGCCGCTCCCTCAGCAATCCCTCCTCCGGAGCCTCCGCGTATCTCCTGTCCACCCTGACCATCTCCCCCACCAGTCTCTCCCTCTCTCTCTGCTCTCTCCTCTCCCTCTGGGCTCGAATGGAGATCAACTCCCCCCTAACCACCACCTTCAGCGCCTCCCAGACCGCCCCCACTCGGACCTCCCCATAGTCATTGGCCTCCAGGTACCTCTCAATACATCCTCGAACCCGCCCGCCCACCTCCTCGTCCGCAAGCAGCCCCACCTCCAAGCGCCAAAGCGGGTGCTGGTCTCTCTCCTTCCCCAGCTCGAGGTCCACCCAGTGCGGGGCATGGTCAGAAATGGCTATCGCCGAGTAGTCAGCATCCTCCACTCTCACAATCAGCGCCCTACTCATAACGAAAAAATCAATCCGGGAATAGGCCTTATGCACATTGGAGAAGTATGAAAATTCCCTGGCCCTCGGCCTCGCAAACTTCCATGGATCCACCCCTCCCATCTGGTCCATAAACCCCCTCAACACCTTAGCCGCCGCTGGCCTCCTACCCGTCCTGGATCTAGATCGATCCAGTGGCGGATCCAGCACCGTGTTAAATCCCCCCCCCATTATCAGGCCCCCCGCCTCCAAATCTGGAATCTGGCCCAACATGCGCTGCATGAAACCCGCATCGTCCAAATTTGGGGCGTATACATTGACCAGCACCACCCGCTCCCCCTGCAGCTTGCCGCTTACCATCACATACCTCCCGCCGCTGTCTGCCACCACATTCGATGCCTCAAACGACACCCTCTTCCCCACCAGGATCGCCACCCTCCGATTTTTTGCATCCAGCCCCGAATGAAACGCCTGGCCTACCCATCCCTTCCTCAATCTAACCTGATCCGCCACCTTCAGGTGCGTCTCCTGAAGCACCGGCAACAAACCAGAGATGACAACTCTGTCTGTCCTGGCCTTTAACTTCCAGCCTAACTGCCTAAACTTGTTTGTTACATCCACACCCCTTTTCCTACCTACGTCGTTGGTACCAATGTGCACCACGAATTCTGTCTGCTCACCCTCCCCCTTAAGAATCCTGAAGACACAATCTGAGATATCCCTGGCCCTGGCACCCGGGAGGCAACATACCTTCGGGAGTCTCGTTCGCGATCACAGAATCTCCTATCCATTCCCCCTAACCATTGAGTCTCCTATCACTATTCCTTTTCTATTCTCCCCCCTTCCCTTCTGAGCCTCAGAGCCAGATTCAGTGCCAGAGACCTGGCCGCTAGGGCCTTCCCCCGGTAGGTCATCCCCCCCAACAGCATCCAAAATGGTATACTTGTTTTGAAAGGGAACAGCCACAAGGGATCCCTGCACTGTCTGCCCATTTGTTTTCTTTCACCTGACTGTAACCCAGCTACTCTTGTCCTGTACCTTGGGTGTGGCTAACTCCCTGTAACTCTTCTCTATTACCTCCTCTGCCTCCCGGATGATCTGAAGTTCATCCAGCTCCAGCTCCAGTTCCCTAACACGGCCTCTGAGGAGCTGGAGTTGGGTGCACTTCCCGCAGGTATAGTCAGTGGGGACACCAATGGTATCCCTCACCACCCACATCCAACAGGAGGAGCATTCAACTGCCCTGGCCTCCATCCCCTCTTACCTTACAGAATACAGCTGCACTGTGGAGCAACTGGAACTCTGCCTTCCGACTCTGCTCCCAGTCAGCTGCAGTCTCTGTAAACTCCGGGCTCCCTTCTCGCTCTTTGATTGGATTGGATTGGATTTGTTTATTGTCACGTGTACCGAGGTACAGTGAAAAGTATTTTTCTGCAAGCAGCTCAACAGATCATTCAGTACATGGAAGAAAAGGGAATTAAACAAAATTCAAGAAAATACAAGAAAATACATAATAGGGCAACAGAAGATATACAATGTAACTACATAAGCATTGGCATCGGATGAAGCATACAGGGTGTAGTGTTAATGAGGTCAGTCAATAAGAGGGTCATTTAGGAGTCTGGTGACAGTGGGGAAGAAGCTGTTTTTGAGTCTGTTTATGCGTGGTCTCACACATTTGTGTCTCCTGCCCGATGGAAGAAGTTGGAAAAGTGAGTAAGCCGGGTGGGAGGGGTCTTTGATTATGCTGCCCACTTTCCCCCGGCAGCGGAGGTGTAGATGGAGTCCATGGATGGGAGGCAGGTTTGTGTGATGGACTGGGTGGTATTCACGACTCTCTGAAGTTCCTTGCGGTCCTGGGCCGAGCAGTTGCCATACCAGGCTGTGATGCAGCCCGATAGGATGCTTTCTATAGTGCATCTGTAAAAGTTAATGTAGGAAATGAAATGAAAGGAGCACTTTACTCCCTCCTCACCTAACTCCCTCAGTCACCAAACTCTCACTATAGCACTCAAATGCACCCAAATTCAGCACTCCCTCAGTCACCAAACTCTCACTATAGCACTCAAATGCACCCAAATTCAGCACTCCCTCAGTCACCAAACTCTCACTATAGCACTCAAATGCACCCAAATTCAGCACTCCCTCAGTCACCAAACTCTCACTATAGCACTCAAATGCACCCAAATTCAGCACTCAGTGAAAACAAAGTCTGCACTGTAGCTGGCTCACTTTTATACTGTGAATCTAGCCTCTGAAAACTGGCCTAATCCAATTAACTAATTAACAAGCTCCAGTTGCAAGTAGCTACAAGTAGAACCTTTGTTTAAAGCTAATTAAAAAATCACCTTCTTCTCAACCAAACAGCAACCTTTAAGTTAATTAACTAAATAAAAGAAAGACTAGACTTTAGATAAAAATAAAAAATATACCCTTAATATCCCTCAGTCACCAAACTCTCATTATAGCACTCAAATGCACCCAAATTCAGCACTCATTCAGCATTTTCTGCATTAAACTCCATTTGCCACTTCTCATCCCAGCTCTGCAGTTTATCTATGTCCCTCTGTAACCTGCAACATCCTTCCGCACTGTCCACAACTCCAGGAAACTGCTGCCCTTGTGAAAGGATCAAGGACGAGAGGGCACAAATTTGAAGTAATTGGCAAAAGAAGCAATAGTCATATGAGGAGAAACTTTGCAGCGAGTGGTTAAGGCTTGGAATGCACTGCCTGAGAGTTTGGTGGAGACAGATTCAATTGAAGCATTCAAAAAGGAGTTTGGCTGAAACAGAATAATGTGCCGCGTTACGGGGAGAAGGCAGGAGTATGGAACTAGGTAAATGCTCATTCGGAGAACCATGATGGGCCGAATGGCTTCTTGCTGCGCTGTGATCAAAAGTCTTGCTCAATTCAGGAGACCTGACTCCCGCCTCTCAGACTCTTGTTCCTCGGCAGCAAGAGGCGGTGCGGAGTTTGGGGTGGCGTCAATGGGAATCCCGCTGTCAACGGTATTTCCCATTGACGCCACCCCACTCCGCTGGGAAACCCGCAGCGGGGATTCGCTGCCGGCGGAACCAGAGAATCCCGCCGGCGGGTAAGGCCGAGGAATTTGTTTTACTTGAGTTGTGAATCCAGTGTGTGAAGATGTAATTACAACTCACTTACTCTGGCGTGGGACTGGGTGTGACGTTGGGGGTAACACACTTTGTCATTTCACCTTTGGGAATTGAATTTCAATCAATCTCGAACAGCATGGGCAGATTTAATTTCACTGATGGTGACTAAATAGTGCAATATGTTCTTAAAAAAACGCCTGTCCTTCGTCTGTGGAACCTGACAGATTGTGGTGGCGGGGGGGGGGGGGGGGGGGGGGGGGTTGTCTGCTAAATTGGTAATACTGCGTTTGATACAATACAGTCTGGGATCAGTATTTATCCTGTTTAAATAGGATTAAACCCGGGTAGGGAGGTTCTAAATCAATTGATTTCAGTTTTCAGGGATGTAAGTACAGTTTTCTCAGTACTTATAAGAAAAGAGCAAGAGAGATTGACAGCATCCAAAACGGTATTGAGATACCCTCAATTACGACACAGGAGAGAAGATTGGTAATTCAAAGGCTTTAATTACCAGAGAACCGGACAGCTGCCGAGAAGTGTGGTCACAGCACGCTGACCAGGGAGCATCACCTTATATACCGTTTCCTGGGGGCGGAGCCAGAGGCGGAGTCCCCCAGGGTTCCAAGCCCGGTCTTAAAGGGCCAATGTATTAAAGGCAAGGTACAGTTACAGCAGTTACCGATACCATTCATCACAGGTATACTTGTTTTGAAGGGGAACGGCCGAGGTGGTGGACCGAGAGAGAATGGGTAATGTTTTGAGACAAAGAGTTAAATGACTGGGCCTCTGGCATCCTAGCTTTTTGTGAGTGGGGGCTGTGCCTCTATTTTGCTGTTAGTGGCAGGTGTGGAGAACAACGCAATATAAATGAAGTGACCTTCGAGCCCCCACAAGATGTTTGAGAACTGTTGTAGGGGCGTTGGACACAGTTCAGTAGATCTGAGGAAGTTTTTGTCCTCACACTAAGTTGACTGTCAATCTTTATTGACTCTTAGAACTATTTACGAATATGCGGCAAAGTTTATAAACTGGGAGTTGACTCAATGCTTGGGTCTGCACGTGGGTCTGTCCAATACTAGACTGACCCTGGGTGTGGGTCAGATGCTCCCTTACATCACTGACTGGGTGGTACAGGACTCAGTCCCACACTCACCCGGAATGTGCCAGATGCTTCCACTACAGGGACCAGCATTTTGCGGCTATGTTGAAGAGAAGTTGGTGATCCAGAAGGTGCAAGACTGGCTCACCAACAGAAGACCCGTGGCCCACAGGAACACCAGACGGGAGGGGAAGCACAATGTCTGGAGTGCTGCCGTCTCAGTTTAACAGCAACAAAGTTTGAATGTGTTTTATAAACTACGCTGCACGATTTTCGGCAGTGTCGACAATTCATAGAAACTAACTGTTAAATTAATCATCATTTGTGAAGCAATTAAACCTCGGGTTTTCCACCTTCATGAATACAACAGATGGCAGGAAATTCGAAAACTAGTTGCTGGCAGAGGATTTGCATCTGACTTAACTGTCATCATTTGCCATATTTAAACATAATAGCCTTTACTCTATTTACTTGCACAGTATTAATAAACTGCACATTTTTCTGGGTTGGATTTGTGTTTGTTGAAAGGAATTGACCGCTATTGAAAGGCTGAAAGAGTGTACCTTTAAATAGTGGCTTATTGCAGCCTCAACATCCCAATCAACTTCATACGGGTAACCATGACAGCAACATACCATATAATGCAAATTAGGTGAGTGGCCAGTTTGTGTTTGTATCTTTGTTCTCAGGTGCAAGGCTCCATTTATTTTCTTTTTTTCAAAATATTTTTATTCAAGGCATGGGCAGCACGGTAGCACAAGTGGATAGCACTGTGGCTGCACAGCGCCAGGGTCCCAGGTTCGATTCCCCGCTGGATCACTGTCTGTGCGGAGTCTGCATGTTCTCCCCGTGTCTGCGTGGGCTTCCTCCGGGTGCTCCAGTTTCCTCCCACAGTCCAAAGATGTGCAGGTTAGGTGGATTGGCCATGATAAAATTGCCCTTAGTGACTAAAAAGGTTAGGAGGGGTTATTGGGTTACAGGGATAGGGGGGAAGTGAGGGCTAAAGTGGGTCGGTGCAGACTCGATGGGCCGAATAGCCTCCTTATGCACTGTATGCTCTATGTTATATTTTCACATTATTCACAAAGCACAGAACACAAGTAACCGTAGTCCTGACACCAAATCCCTTCACGTTCCAACCCAATCCACTTTCCAATTACTGGAAAAACACAACAAAAACCCCCACAACACAGTAAAAACAACCCCAACCAAGGGCAGCACGGTGGCACAGTGGTTAGCATTGCTGCCTCACAGCGCTGAGGTCCCAGGTACAATCCCGGCTCTGGGTCACTGTCCGTGTGGACTTAACACATTCTCCCCGTGTTTGCGTGGGTTTTGCCCCCACAACCCAAAGATATGCAGGGTAGGTGGATTGGCCGCACTAAATTGCTCCTTACTCGGAAAAAATGAATTGGGAACTCTAAATTTTAAAAAAATACAAAAAACAACCCCAACCAGCCCCCAGCCCCCCAGCTGACGTTTACCATTCCTTAAAGTAGGAGATTAACAACCTCCTCCTCGAAGAGAACCCCACTTCTGATCCCCTAATGGCATGAAGAAATTCCGCCAAGCCACTCACCTACCCCGCCATCTTAGGTGTCTCCGGATCCCACCACCCTAATGAGATCCGCCTCCAGGCTATCAGGGAGGCAAAGGCAGCGCCGGCCCGAGGGTTTCTGGCGCCCCGGGCAAGCTGAACTTCGGCGCCCTTCGGGGGGGGTCGGGTCGGGTCGGGTCGGGTCAGGGTCGGGTCGGGTCGGGGGCGGGGGGGTCGGGTCGGGGCGGGGGGGGGGGTCGGGTCGGGGGCGGGGGGGGTCGGGTCGGGGGCGGGGGGGGGTCGGGTCGTGTCGGGGGCGGGGGGGGTCGGGTCGGGTCGGGGGCGGGGGGGTCGGGTCGGGGCGGGGGGGTCGGGTTCGGGGGCGGGGGGTGTCGGGTCGGGGGCGGGGTGGTCGGGTTGGGGGCGGGGGGGTCGTTTCGGGGGTGGGGGGGGTCAGGTCGGGGGCGGGGGGGGTCGGGTCGGGGCGGGGGGGGGGTCGGGTCGGGGCGGGGGGGGTCGGGTCGTTTCGGGGGCGGGGGGGGGGGTCGGGTCGGGTCGGGGGCGGGGGGGGGGGGGTCGGGGCGGGTCGGAGGGGGACCGGAGTGACCTGGTATATGATCGGGACTCACCGATCGGCGGGCCGGTCTCTCTGTCGGCAGGTCTCTGACGCCGGTCACACACTCGTTGATGGCGCCCCCTAGCACATGGTGCCCCGGGCGACTGCCCGAGTTGCCGGTACCTTGAGCCGGCCCTGGGCAAAGGCCAACATGTCATCCTCTCTCCCCACCTGCACTCCTGGATACTCCAACGCCTTAAATAGTGCCACCCATGGGCTCGGCGCCACCCTCACCCCTAAAATCTTTGACATAGTCTTCGCAAAGGGCTTCCAGAACTCCTCCAGGCCCAGAACGTATGGGTGTGATTGGCACCAGCTGCATCTACTTTCTCCCCCTGGAAAAAAAATACCTAATCCACGACACTGTTATGTGCCCTCTGTGCAGCACTTTAACCTGAATGAGGCTTAACCTCGCGCACAAGGTTGAATTTACCCTTCGCAGAGCCTCACTGATGCACTATCAATTACGACGAGATGAGAGTAGAGAGTAATCGAGGCTTTATTACGCAGAGATGTGGAGCCTCCCCCAGCTGCTGCCGAAATGGCTGCAGCTCGGAGAGCCCACACATTTATACCCGGCCTACAGGGCGGAGCCAGCAGGCAGGGATCTACACCCGTACCTGTACTACAGGGACTTACCGTAATACATCTCATATGTGGTAACTACAATACAATACAACACTGGTGACAACCACATTCAGCCCCTGTTAAAAAAGAGTCAGGCAGGGGTGGTGGAAGGCTATTTACATGTCGGCGTTTGAAATTTTAGGATCAGTTCATAAATTTAGACGATCAGGCACCTTGAGTCGTCGTTGAGAGCGCCGCAGTCTCGGTGGCGATTCAGGCGCCGGTTCGGTCGTCGGTGACTCCGGGATCGTGTCGACCTCATCTTCATCCCCGGTTCGGACCAAGGGGAGGGCGGATCGTCCTGGAGCGGGGGCTGTGGTGGGGTGTGCTGGGGGAAGGGACGGTGGTGCAGGGGCAGAGGGCTGGTGCCAGGTCCCGGAGGGAGACTGTGTCTTGGCAGCCGTCGGGGTATGCCACGTAGGCGTACTGCAGGCTCGCGTGGAGCAGCTGTACCCTCTCAATCAACATGTCCGCCTTGTGGAGCCGCACGTGCTTGCAGAAGGGAACGGGTCCTGGAGCTGCCAGCCACATTGGGAGCGAAACCCCGGAGGTGGACTTCCTGGGAAAGGCAAGGAGACGTTCATGGGGAGTTTCGTTAGCCGCCATGCAAAGGAGCGACCGAATGGAGTGGAGGGTATCGGGGAGGACCTGCTGCCAGCGGAACGGCGGGAGGTTCCTGGACTGTAGGGCCAGCTGGATGGCCTTCCAGACCGTCCCATTCTCCTGCTGCACCTGCCCGTTTCCCCGGGGGTTGTAGCTGGTCGTCCTGCTCGAGGCAATGCCCCTGCTGATAAATGTGGATCCCCGGTTGCTGTGGATGTAGGCGGGGAAACCGAACAGAGCGAAGATGGTGTTGAGGGCTTTGATGACGGTGGCAGGCGTCATATCGGGGCATGGGACGGCGAAGGGGAATCTGAAATACTCGTCGACCACGTTAAGAATGTACGTGTTTCGATCGGTGGAGGGGAGGGGCCCTTTGAAATCCACGCTGAGGCGTTCAAAGGGGCGGGAGGCCTTCACCAGGTGCGCTCGGTCTGGCCGGTAGAAGTGCAGTTTGCACTCCGCACAGACCTGGCAGTCTCTGGTTACGGTCCTGACCTCTGCAATGGAGTAGGGCAGATTGCGGGCCTTGACCCCGAGGTGACAGAAATCGTCGTGCAGGGTCCGGAGTCGGTCCAATTGTGCCCTGGCACATGTACCTCGGGATAGGGCATCGCGGGGCTCGTTGAGCTTACCGGGGCGATAAAAAATCTCATAATTGTACATGGAGAGCTCGATTCTCCACCTCTAGATTTTATCATTTTTGATCTTACCCCGCTGTGTGTTATTGAACATGACGGCAACCGACCGTTGGTCAGTGAGGAGAGTGAATCTCCTGCCGGCCAGGTAATGCCTCCAATGCCGCACAGCTTCTACTTTGGCCTGGGCCTCCTTCTCGGCGGAGGAGTGCCGAATTTCGGAGGCATGGAGGGCACACCCCGGCACACCACCCTTCACGTGCGTCGCCAGCACCTTAGCCAATAGCTTCACATCCACATTCAACAACGATATCGGACGATATGGTCCACACTCCTCTGGATCCTTTTCCCTTCTTCAAAATAAGTGAAATTGATGCCTGTGTCAATGTGGGCGGAAGCTCCCTCTTACCAGTCGACCTGTTAAACATCTCGGCCGGGATTCTCCCCTACCCGGCGTGTCGGAATGGCATGAACCACTCCGGCGTCTCCGCACCTTTAGGGTCCAAGACCTTACATTGAGGGGCTAGGCCCGCGCCGGAGTGGTTCCCACTCCGCCGGCTGGCGTGAACGGCCTTTGGCGCCATGCCAGCCGGGGCCGAAAAGACTTTGCCTGACAGCGTAAGTCTGTGCATGCGCCTGTGCGTCAGCGGCTGCTGACGTCATACCGGCGCATGCGCAGGGGAGGGGGTCTCTTCCGCCTCCGCCATGGTGAAGACCATGGCGGGGGCGGAAGAAAAAGAGTGCCCCCACGGCACAGGCCCGCCCGCGGATCGGTGGGCCCCGATCGCGGGCCTAGCCACCGTAGATGCACCCCCTGGGGTCAGATCGCCCCACGCCCCCCTCCAGGACCCCGGAGCCCACCCGCGCCGCCAATCCCGCCGGTAAGAGAGGTGGTTTAATCCACACCGATAGGAGAGGCCTGTCAGTGGCAGGACTTCGGCCCATCGCGGGCCGGAGAATCACCGCAGGGGGCAGGCCGACCGGCGCGGGAGGCCCGCCGACCAGCACGGTGCAATTCCCGCCCCCGCCGAATCTCGGGGGGTGGAGAATTCGGGATACGGCGGGGGCGGGATTGACTACTTCTCTGTATTTAAGTCAGCCTCTCAGGGAATTCTGGGAGAAGCATGGTGAGAAGCACAAGGAGAAGCTTAGAGCAGAGTGAATGTTGATTAGAGATAGCACGAGGTTAGATCATAGTGTAGTTAGTGACTAGATATGCTATTGAATACTGTAAGACAGATTCAATATCATTTATTATCATCTGTAGCTCTGTAGAGTGTTTTAGCTTCATTTAGTTAGCAGTGTAATAATAAATTAGTCTTGTTTCAATCTTTTAATTGGTATATTCTTTGTCAACATGACACGGGTCATACAAAAGACAAAGAATACAACATATTACCAATAGTGGCAATATAACACTCTAAAAGGGGTCCCGGTTCTGTAACATATTTTTTTATAGAATACACTGGGAAACAGTCCAGACCCGAGCCCTTCCCAGACTGCATCAACCCCACAAACCCAATCACTGCCACAGCCCAAACGGGGCACCCAATCCCTGTAGCTTCCCCTCCTCTGCCACCGGAAAGTCCAGACCATCCAAGAACCACCTCATGCCTGAGTCCCCTCCCGGGGGCTCCGATCTGTACAACCCGCGGTAGAAGACCTGAAATACCCCATTCACCCTTCTGACTCAGTGATCATCCTACACGCCCCTCCCCCCCCACCCCGAATCCTTCATCCATCCAATTTCCCTCACTGCCACCTGCCGTCTCAACTGTGCCCAAGCAACCTCCTAGCCTTCTCCCCAAGCTCGTACAGAGCCCCTCCTAGCCTGACACAGCTGCCCCACCACCTTTCCTGCAGACATAAGCTTGAACTCCACCTGGAGCTTCTTCTTCTCCTTCAACAGCCACCGAATACCCCCGATCCACCGTCAGAATGGCCTCCAATCTCTGCCTCTCCAACCGTTCCACCTTACCCCTATGTGCCAGAATCAAAATAAACTCCCCCCTAATTACAGCCTTCAGCACCTCCCACAGCACGGCGGCAGAGACTTCCTCACTTTTATTGGGTTCTACATAAGTGCGTATGGCCACCACTATTGTCTCACAAGCCTCCTTATTGGCCAAGAACCCAACATCCATCACTGCAGCCGGTGATAACCTCCCTTCTCCACACACAGGTGCACAAGATGTGGCACATGATCCGACACCACAATCGCTGAATACTCCCTCCCAACCATCCCCGCCAATAACGTCCAGGCCAAAACCATCGACCCGGGAACACACCCGATTTACATGAGAAAAGAATGAAATTTCCTTCGCCCTAGACCTACGAAACCGCAACAAGTCCGCACCCCTTATCCGTCCATAAACCCAAACAATTCCCTCTTCATTGCCGACACCTTCAAGAACTTGGGGCACGACCGATCCAGCCTAAACTCAAGAACGATACTAAAATCCTCCCCATAATCAACCTCTGCATGTCAAGGTCTTGCACCCTCGTCAGAAAACCGTGCTGCCTCTCGCTAATACGTCATAGAACATAGAACGATACAGCGCAGTACAGGCCCTTCGGCCCTCGATGTTGCACCGACATGGAAAAAATCTAAAGGCCATCTAACCTACACTATGCCCTTATCATCCATATGCTTATCCAATAAATTTTTAAATGCCCTCAATGTTGGCATGTTCACTACTGTTGCAGGTAGGGCATTCCACGGCCTCACCACTCTTTGCGTAAAAAACCCACCTCTGACCTCTGTCCTATATCTATTACCCCTCAATTTAAGGCTATGTCCCCTCGTGCTAGCCACCTCCATCCGCGGGAGAAGGCTCTCGCTGTCCACCCTATCTAACCCTCTGATCATTTTGTATGCCTCGATTAAGTCACCTCTTAACCTTCTTCTCTCTAACGAAAACAACCTCAAGTCCATCAGCCTTTCCTCATAAGATTTTCCCTCCATACCAGGCAACATCCTGGTAAATCTCCTCTGCACCCGTTCCAAAGCTTCCACGTCCTTCCTATAATGAGGCGACCAGAACTGTACGCAATACTCCAAATGCGGCCGTACTAGAGTTTTGTACAACTGCAACATGACCTCATGACTCCGGAACTCAATCCCTCTACCAATAAAGGCCAACACACCATAGGCCTTCTTCACAACCCTATCAACCTGGGTGGCAACTTTCAGGGATCTATGTACATGGACACCGAGATCCCTCTGCTCATCCACACTACCAAGAATTTTACCATTAGCCAAATATTCCGCATTTCTGTTATTCTTTCCAAAGTGAATCACCTCACACTTCTCCACATTAAACTCCATTTGCCACCTCTCAGCCCAGCTCTGCAGCTTATCTATGTCCCTCTGTAACCTGCAACATCCTTCCGCACTGTCTACAACTCCACCGACTTTAGTGTCGTCTGCAAATTTACTCACCCATCCTTCTGCGCCCTCCTCTAGGTCATTTATAAAAATGACAAACAGCAACGGCCCCAGAACAGATCCTTGTGGTACGCCACTCGTAACTGAACTCCATTCTGAACATTTCCCATCAACTACCACTCTCTGTCTTCTTTCAACTAGCCAATTTCTGATCCACATCTCTAAATCACCCTCAATCCCCAGCCTCCGTATTTTCTGCAATAGACGACCGTGGGGAACCTTATCAAACGCTTTACTGAAATCCATATACACCACATCAACTGCTCTACCCTCGTCTACCTGTTCAGTCACCTTCTCAAAGAACTCGATAAGGTTTGTGAGGCATGACCTACCCTTCACAAAACCATGCTGACTGTCCCTAATCATATTATTCCTATCTAGATGATTATAAATCGTATCTTTTATAATCCTCTCCAAGACTTTACCCACCACAGACGTTAGGCTCACCGGCCTATAGTTACCGGGGTTATCTCTACTCCCCTTCTTGAACAAAGGGACCACATTTGCCATCCTCCAGTCCTCTGGCACTATTCCTGTAGCCAATGATGACCTAAAAATCAAAGCCAAAGGCTCAGCAATCTCTTCCCTGGCTTCCCAGAGAATCCTAGGATAAATCCCATCCGGCCCCGGGGACTTATCTATTTTCACCTTGTCCAGAATTGCCAACACTTCTTCCCTACGCACCTCAATGCCATCTATTCTAATAGCCTGGGTCTCAGCATTCTCCTCCACAATATTATCTTTTTCTTGAGTGAATACTGACGAAAAGTATTCATTTAGTATCTCGCTTATCTCCTCAGCCTCCACACACAACTTCCCACCACTGTCCTTGACTGGCCCTACTCTTACCCTAGTCATTCTTTTATTCCTGACATACCTATAGAAAGCTTTTGGGTTTTCCTTGATCCTACCTGCCAAAGACTTCTCATGTCCCCTCCTTGCTCGTCTCAGCTCTCTCTTTAGATCCTTCCTCGCTTCCTTGTAAATATCAAGCGCCCCAACTGAAACTTCACGCCTCATCTTCACATAGGCCTCCTTCTTCCTCTTAACAAGAGATTCCACTTCTTTGGTAAACCACGGTTCCCTCGCTCGACCCCTTCCTCCCTGCCTGACTGGTACGTACTTATCAAGAACATGCAATAGCTGTTCCTTGAACAAGCTCCACATATCCAGTGTGCCCAACCCTTGCAGCCTACTTCTCCAACCAACACATCCTAAGTCATGTCTAATGGCATCATAATTGCCCTTCCCCCAGCTATAACTCTTGCCCTGCGGGGTATACTTATCCCTTTCCATCACTAACGTAAAGGTCACCGAATTGTGGTCACTGTTTCCAAAGTGCTCACCTACCTCCAGATCTAACACCTGGCCTGGTTCATTACCCAAAACCAAATCCAATGTGGCCTCGCCTCTTGTTGGCCTGTCAACATATTGTGTCAGGAAACCCTCCTGCACACATTGTACAAAGAATGACCCATCTAATGTACTCGAACTATATCTTTTCCAGTCAATATTTGGAAAGTTAAAGTCTCCCATAACAACTACCCTGTTACTTTCGCTCTTTTCCAGAATCATCTTCGCCATCCTTTCCTCTACATCCCTAGAACTATTAGGTGGCCTATAGAAAACTCCCAACAGGGTGACCTCTCCTTTCCTGTTTCTAACCTCAGCCCATACTACCTCAGAAGAAGAGTCCCCATCTAGCATCCTTTCCGCCACTGTAATACTGTCCTTGACAAGCAGCGCCACACCTCCCCCTCTTTTGCCCCCTTCTCTGACCTTACTAAAACACCTAAACCCCGGAACCTGCAACAACCATTCCTGTCCCTGCTCTATCCATGTCTCTGAAATGGCCACAACATCGAAGTCCCAGGTACCAACCCATGCTGCCAGTTCCCCTACCTTATTTCGTATACTCCTGGCATTGAAGTAGACACACTTCAAACCACCTACCTGAACACTGGCACCCTCCTGCGAAGTCAAATCTGTTCTCCTGACCTCTATACTCTCAATCTCCCGTACCCTAAAACTACAATCCAGGCTCCCATGCCCCTGCTGAATTAGTTTAAACCCCCCCAAAGAGCACTAACAAATCTCCCCCCCAGGATATTGGTGCCCCTCAGGTTCAGATGTAGACCATCCTGTCTATAGAGGTCCCACCTTCCCCAGAAAGAGCCCCAGTTATCCAGAAATCTGAATCCCTCCCGCCTGCACCATCCCTGTAGCCACGTGTTTAATTGCTCTCTCTCCCTATTCCTCATCTCACTATCACGTGGCACGGGCAACAACCCAGAGATAACAACTCTGTTTGTTCTCGCTCTGAGCTTCCATCCTAGCTCCCTAAAGGCCTGCCTGACATCCTTGTCCCCTTTCCTACCTATGTCGTTAGTGCCAATGTGGACTACGACTTGGGGCTGCTCCCCCTCCCCCTTAAGGACCCGGAAAACACGATCCGAGACATCACGTACCCTTGCACCTGGGAGGCAACATACCAAACGTGAGTCTCTCTCGCTCCCACAAAATCTCCTATCTGTGCCCCTGACTATTGAGTCCCCAATTACTAATGTTCTACTCCTTTCCCCCCTTCCCTTCTGAGCAACAGGGACAGACTCCGTGCCAGAGGCCCGTACCCCACGGCTTACCCCTGGTAAGTCGTCCCCCCCACAAGTATCCAAAACGGTATACTTGTTACTCAGGGGAACGACCGCAGGGGGTCCCTGCACTGACTGCTTCTTCCCAGTCCCTCTTACAGTTACCCATCTATCTCCAGTCTTTGGTGTAACTATTTCCCTGAAGCTCCTATCTATGACCCCCTCTGCCTCCCGAATGATCCGAAGTTCATCCAGCTCAAGCTCCAGGTCCCTAACACGGTTTTTGAGGAGCTGGAGTTGGGTGCACTTCCCACAGGCACAGGCGTCCATTTGCTTCCAAATGGGAGTAGATCCCGTCTCGAAGAATTCTCTCCAGTAATTTCCTTACCACTGACGTTGGGGCATAGGTGTTCACCAATGCCACGGGCGCACCCTCCAGCCTCCCACTCACCATCACATTCCTACCCCCTGGATCCCCCACTATACTGCTAGACAAAAAAGCCATCATCTTACTAATCAGCACCACAACCTGCTCGTCTTCATATCTAACCCTGAATGAAACACCTGCCCCACCCACCCTTTCCTCAGTCTCATCTGATCTGCAAACCTCAGATGCGTCTCTTGCATGAACATCACATTTGCCTTCAAACTCTTAAGTGGACCCCCCCCCCCCCTCCCCCCCGACCCCTGCCCTCCCCTTCCAGCCACCTTATTCAGCCATATCTATGTTTCAAAGGACTCCTCCAGACCCATGTTCCGCCCACCACCCGGGTCTGCACAGGATAGCCGCAGCCATCCCCACCACCACCCCCGGCCAACTGCTTCACAACAATCACTTCAATGTCAGCAACTCACCGCTCCCCCCAAACCCTCCTCCAAACTAAACACAAAAACAAAACGTCCTGCCTCCCCAGGCTCACCACCCCCACCCAAGCCACCAACAAAGAAGACCAACAAAGCGCAAAAAGAAAACACCTCCCAACCCCCCTCCCTCCACAACTCTTCCCCCACTTTGGATCCTCACTGTCTTCAGGTGATGTTCCAGAGGACTGGAGAATAGCTAATGTTGTTCCTTTGTTTAAGAAGGGTAGCAAGGATAATCCAGGGAACTACAGGCCGGTGATCCTTACGTCAGTGGTAGGAAAACTACTAGAGAGAATTCTTCGAGACAGGATCTACTCCCATTTGGAAGCAAATGGACGTATTAGCGAGAGGCAGCACGGTTTTGTGAAGGGGAGGTCGTGTATCACTAACTTGATAGAGTTTTTCGAAGAGGTCACAAAGATGATTGATGCAGGTAGGGTAGTGGATGTTGTCTATATGGACTTCAGTAAGGCCTTTGACAAGGTCCCTCATGGCAGACTGGTACAAAAGGTGAAGTCACACGGGATCAGAGGTGAGCTGGCAAGATGGATACATAGAACATAGAACAGTACAGCACAGAACAGGCCCTTCGGCCCTCGATGTTGTGCCGAGCAATGATCACCCTACTCAAACCCACGTATCCACCCTATACCCGTAACCCAACAACCCCCCCTTAACCTTACTTTTTTTAGGACACTACGGGCAATTTAGCATGGCCAATCCACCTAACCCGCACATCTTTGGACTGTGGGAGGAAACCGGAGCACCCGGAGGAAACCCACGCACACACGGGGAGGTCGTGCAGACTCCGCACAGACAGTGACCCAGCCGGGAACCGAACCTGGGACCCTGGCGCTGTGAAGCATTTATGCTAACCACCATGCTACCGTGCTGCCCACCCATGCTACCGTGCTGCCACAGAACTGGCTAGGTCATAGAAGGCAGAGAGAAGCAATGGAAGGGTGCTTTTCTGATTGGAGGGCTGTGACTAGTGGTGTTCCGCAGGGATCAGTGCTGGGACCTTTGCTGTTCATAGTATATATAAATGATTTGGAGGAAAATGTAACTGGTCTGATTAGTAAGTTTGCAGATGACACAAAGGTTGGTGGAATTGCGGATAGCGACGAGAACTGTCAGAGGATACAGCAGGATTTAGATCATTTGGAGACTTGGGCGGAGAGATGGCAGATGGAGTTTAATCTGGCCAAACGTGAGGTAATGCATTTTGGAAGGTCTAATGCAGGTAGGGAATATACAGTGAATGGTAGAACCCTCAAGAGTATTGACAATCAGAGAGATCAGGTGTACAGGTCCACAGGTCACTGAAAGGGGCAACACGGGTGGAGAAGGTAGTCAAAAAGGCATACGGCATGCTTGCCTTCATTGGCCGGGGCATTGAGCATAAGAATTGGCAAGTCATGTTGCAGCTGTATAGAACATTAGTTAGGCCACACGGAGTATAGTGTTCAATTCTGGTCGCCACATTACCAGAAGGATGTGGAGGATTTAGCGAGGGTGCAGAAAAGATTTACCAGGATGTTACCTGGTATGGGGGGCATTAGCTATGAGGAGCGGTTGAATAAACTTGGTTTGTTCTCACTGGAACGAAGGAGGTTGAGTGGCGACCTGATAGAGGTCTACAAAATTATGAGGGGCATAGACAGAGTGGATAGTCAGAGGCTTTTTCCCAGGATAGAGGGGGTCAATTACTTGGGGGCATAGGTTTAAGGTGCGAGAGGCAAGGTTTAGAGGAGATGTACGAGGCAGGTTTTTACACAGAGGGTGGTGGGTGCCTGGAACTCGCTGCTGGAGGAGGTGGTGGAAGCAGGGACGATAGTGATATTTAAGGGGCATCTTGACAAATACATGAATAGGATGGGAATAGAGGGATACGGACCCAGGAAGTGTAGAAGATTTTAGTTTAGACGGGCATCATGGTCGGCACAGGCTTGGAGGGCCGAAGGGCCTGTTCCTGTGCTGTACCTTTCTTTGTTCTTTGTTCACTTCCATTGCCCACCAAGTCCCACGCATTTTATATTACAAACACCACTACCCCCAACACGGGGAAGCAAAAAAGATTCAAAATTCTACAATCATCATCGATTCCCCACAGTGTAGAAGGAGGCCATTCGGCCCATATAGTCTGCACCTTACCAGGTCCGCTCCCCACCCTATTCTGTAACTCCACCTAACCTAAGGGACATTAAGGGGCAATTTAGCATGGCCAATCCACCTCACCTGCACATATTTGAACTGTGTGATGAAACCGGAGGAAACCCACACGGACGCAGGAAGAAAGTCCAAACTCCACACAGAGAGTCACTCAAGGGCAGAATTGAAGCTGGGTCGCTGGTGCTGTGAGGCAGCAGTGCTAACCACTGTGCCACAGTATATTGCTGGAGTCAATGAATGGTGTGATTTGAATCATTTTGTTCTGTTGGTGCGGAGATCTTTCCAACCTCTTTGTCTGGTTAATTTCTTTTGTGTGCTTCAAATTCCTGTGGATTTGTTCAGTAAATTGCCTCCATGGTTTCTAAAAATAAGTTAGCGGGCAGGATTCTCCGGCCTGCCGCACCCGTTTTCTGGCAGCGGGATCCTCCATCCCACCAGGTAGCCAACGGGGTTTCCCATTGTGGGCACCGCCACGTCGTCGGGAAATCCCCGGGCATGAGTGCGCTGTGAACAAAGCAGAGGATCCTGTCGATGGTGAATCCAGCCCAGCATCTATCAAGCCAGTTTTACTCAGTGATCTGACTTGTCCAGTATTAACAATCAACTGGGTCATAACATTACAGTATTTAACTGGGCTATAATACATGACAACAGTGAGCTTCACATGACTCCATAAATTGGGTAGGCCCATGGGTATTGGTCCCACCCATACAAAGTCCCACCAAACAAACTGAGAAGCCTGAAAATTCCAGGCAGGCAGCCATTTTGAGAGTCTTGTGTTGTTGGGTGAAAACCCATCATAGACACCGAGGTTGCCCAGCAAGGGGTGCAGAGTGCTTCCAGTGTGGAAAAACGGACCATTTCCTGCATTTCTGCAAATCTCGCAATTTTAATCAAAGTCAAAGACCAGCAAATATGTATTCCTTCCAAGAAATGGAAAGTGTAGAAAGCAACAGGTCCTATAGAGGCCCTAGTGAAAATAGTCTTAACCCAGACCACTGGTCAGTTACAGGTACAAGTTCAAGGCTTTGATACTCCTTTTAAAAATTGATACTTGAGCAGCTGTTAACACATTAGCAGATAATCTCGATTGGCTTCAGTCAATGACTCTTTATCCGTCAGACATCAGGTTACAAGGTCCAGGAAGTGCTGACCTTCCAATTAAAGGCAGAATTATTGTTCCTTTAGCTGCAGAGGATGACAGATCATTGATTCTCTCTCTGTTCAATGTGCAGACTTATTGAGTGGTGATGTTGGCATACTTCTGGAAATGCTGGATCAATCGGAGTTTGCTGATTATTTGAATGACTCACTGTCTTTCCTGTAACAGTTTTCCGCCGCTCATTCAGAAGCTGAGGAAGTTTTCCCACTCAGCAGCTGGTTCCTCTCTTTCACAGAAGCGCCATCCACATGGTCCAGGGCAGAGAAGGAATCTATCAATCCTTCATGAAGTAAGGTCAGGGCTGGAGGACACAGAAGGCACTGCCGCAGACAGTACCCATCCCTAGATGACCAAACCTGCTCAATCTGAATTGGCTCTTCCTAGAGAGTGATGAGGAAGAATTCCTTGCAGCACTGAATGATTTGATGGAGGTTGAGATCCTCTACAATGATGTATCCGATGAATTCTGTGATGTCGTTTTAGAAGAATGAGCAGTGCTTTTCGTGGCCAAGCAGCATTCAGACCTTAGTTCCACTGAATCTGTTGATGTATTGCCTACTTTATCTCTGTCTTCCATAGAGAATGTTTTTCCTGAGTTCAAGGTCGAGGTCATAGAGGATCAGATTATTAGAGCTGGTGCCACCCCAGGGAGCAAGTCAATTGCCACCCGTACCTCAGACCCAGCTGAATGCCTCCTTTTTAATCAGAGCTGGAGGTCAGCACAGAAGCTCTGGCAGAATCTTGAGCACTTCTAAAGATGCCTTGTCCCAAAGTTGATTATCCTCAAAACATTACAAAAGGTGAGGCTGTCTTGTCTCCATATTCCCAGCAATTCTTCCCATTGCCCATATTGAATCTCTTCAATCAGAGGGAACTGTGGCTCTCTTATCACTGCCTATAGAAAATATTCCTCCCAGAAATTAATTGGAAAATCATCTCTTCTTCTTTTCTTATAGGAATTTGGTTGTTTTCAACTTTATTGTCTATGTTCATTGAAATCCAGGACCTTTGATGTCTTTTTAGTTTTTGTTACAGCTATGACTGTCTCCACTGGAGTTGTAGATCATTCCTCTTCTGAAACTTCTTCCCGGAGTCATTTGAGGGAGCAACAAGTTCCCTAGAGTGTCCCTGAGTTCTTCTCTTCTAGTCCCAGAAGGTCCAAAGTTCAAATCTCTTCAGTCTTCTCTTTTGAATCAGTCTTTCATGGAAAAGTCTTAGTTGTCCTTGCAGTTCAGTCATTTGGAAACCGACACTCAGCTTCCCCGTTATGTTGGCAGACAGGCTGATTGAAGTGTTGGCCTATCCTGAAGATGATGATGTCCAAGCAGATGCAGAACGCAGCTCTCATGCCTCCAAACTGTCTTCCCTGAGGGCCGAGAACACTGCGGGAGATTGAGATTGACTTATTAAGAAGAAGAGTGTGAATTGGAGTTGTGTAAAATCGGTAGTTGTAAAAACGTGATGTAAATATTTACAGACATAGACCGGGACTCCGCCCCCACCCCCCTCGGTCGGATTTCTGGTGATGGTGGAGGCTTATCATTGGCGTTGGGAGGATCTTCTGGTCTCACTGAAGTCAATACATAGAAACATAGAAAATCGAAGCAGGAGGAGGTCATTCTGCCCTTCGAGCCTGCTCCGCCATTCATCATGATCATGGCTGATTATCAAGTTCAATACCCTGATCCCGCCTTCCCTCCATATCCCTTTAACTCTTTGTTTATTTTTGGTTAGATCGGGCCCAAAGATCACTGAAAACTGCCTGTTTCCTGCCATATAATTGAATGGCGGATCAAGATTCAACTACCGAGGGCAACTCCACCATCCAAACTTTTGATCCTCTCCCTTTGGTTGATATGTTGAAGTGTGTTGGCGGAATGGTCAGGGGAATGCACAGGATGGGGCGGGAGGGTCGTGATTGTATTAATAATAATAATCTTTATGAGTGTCACAAGTGTGACATTATACAAATATACAGCATGTGAAGAGTTAATGTTATGTTAAGCCTTGCCACTAGACGGAGCTAAGGGGGACAGTACTATAAATTGCACTGGCTCTTAAGCTAGGGGGAGGAGTTTAGACTGGAGCTGAAGAAGATAAGATTCATAGTGTATTGCAGCGTTAGTTAAGATATAATAGCTATAATTGGTAGATAGAGATAGCGTTCGTGAGTGTAGTTTAATTCTTACATGTATGTTTGCTATTTTGAATAAGTGTCGAACTCAAATTTAGTAGCGTTAATAAACTTAGTTTAGTACTTCAAAAGAGCTTTGTGTATCTTTGTGATCACTGCGCCTTCGACCCTGGACATCCCTCACAAAGATCACCACAAAAAGTAGGCTTACATTAACACTGAATTGAAGTTACTGTGAAAATCCCCTCGTTGCCACACTACGGCACCTGTTCGCATACGCGGAATGTCCAATTCACCTAACAAGCACGTCTTTCAGGACTTGTGGGAGGAGACCAGAGCACCTAGAGTAAACCCACACAGACATGGGGAGAACGTGCAGACTCCATACAGACAGTGACCCAAGCAGTGCTAACCACTGTGCTACCGTGGAAAGTGATCAACAATTGGTGCTGAGATCCCTGCTGTTTTTAAATTTAAATCAGTGACTTGATTCAAAGAGAACTGGTTAAATTTACTATGATATTTTAAATAAGTGCAGTCAAAGGTAATAATGCATGCAAGGATCGAGAAAAGAAGTTGGATAAATTTGTACCGTAAATCAATACAATGGCGGTATATGGATATGTTCAAGGCAAACTTGCATATTCTGCAAATAGTGTTGAAATGGAGAAGGATGAAGCTATCAGGGGAATGTTGCAGTCGGATCACTGGATAGTGGAGAGTGATGAGGAACGAGAACATGCACTCGCACACACACACACACGTCCACACGCATGCACACACACACATATGCACACCCATGGTCAGATCAACACACACTCTGAATTATATCTTGAGCTGCATCCTAGTAACACATATCAATCTGCAAAAATATCTCCATTTATATCTCTGATGCGATTTTAAGTCAATTAAAATGCGCTTGTAATACTCATCAAAATGAATGAATTTGTTTTAATTTTTACCTCATGGGAACAGCAAAGCAACTGTAATGCAGTCTTGCTGAGCTAGTGAAAATCATGCCCCGAGCAAGGTCATGAACATCTCCTCTGCAATTCAGTGTGAAGCTGTCTAGAGAGGGCAGATCAACATTCTCAATTCTTTAGAAATGTAACTGCCTATTGCATATGAAAGATAACTTTTCTCCCCCTTCCCCAGTGCCACAGTGCCAGAGATAATGAGCCATAAAGCCTTGAAAGGTCCCAGGTTCAGTTTGAGGTTTGCTGGAATGGCGGGGGAGGGCGTGGAGAAGACAGTGGGCATTATTATCCCGAGGCTAGGGAGGGAAACTGTCAGCTTTCTCCTGATTAAAGCTGCTCATCTCTGCTAGTGTATCCGTGTGTGAGAATGTCAGGCCAGGTTAGAATGCCTGCCCGACCACCGCTCCCCCAAATCCTTCCAGCCTCTGGTTGGCACTCAGCACCTGCAATTCTGTGGTGCGTTACCAGTGTCCTGTCATTGGATAATTGGTGCAATTCCCAATAAAAGATGCAGACCACCATAGCCGATCAGAAGGCTAGGAGATCCCCAGAGAATTTCAAATCCTCACCGTCTCCGTTGGAACATAATAAATAGACAACTTCCCGGAAGGCACCGGAAGATTAGATCCTTAAAAGTGGCATCACAGGTGGAAATGGTGGTAAAGAAAGCAGGACGGGGTATCGAATATAAAAGCTCGAAAATTATATTACAATTATATAGAACGTTGGTTAGGCCACATTTGGAATACTGTATCCAATTCTGGTCACCGCACTACCAGAAGGACGTACGTAGAGGCTTTGGCGAGAGTACAGAAAAGGTTTGCCAGGATGTTGCCTGGTATGGCGGGTATTAGCTATGTGGAGAGATTGAATAAACTGGGATTGTTCTCCCCAGCGAGACGGAGGCTGAGGGGCGACCTGTTGAAAGTTTATTAAATTATTAGGGGTATAGATAGGGTGGACAGTTGGAGGTTTTTTCCCAGGGCAGAAATGACAATTACAAGGGGGCACAAGTTCAAGGTGAGGGGGGAGGAAAGGTTCAGGGGAGATGTGCGGGGGAAGTTTTTTACACAGAGGGTTGTGGTGGCCTGGAATGCACTGCCAAGTGAGGTGGTTGAGGCAGATACGTTAGTGACCTTTAAGACATATCTGGATAGGCACATCAACAGTCGGGGTATAGAAGGACACAGGCGGTTGGTCTAGATTGGACATGTGATCGGTGCAGGAGGGCCGAAGGGCCTGTTCCTGTGCTGTATTGTTCTTTGTTCTTTGTATTACTGGTGCCTGTGAAACTGCATCCTGAGAATGAACATAAGAACTAGGAACAGGAGTAGGCCATCTAGCCCCACGAGCCTGCTCCGCTATTCAATAATTCATGGCTGATTTTGGATTGGATTGAATTGAATTGGTTTATTGTCACATGTACTAAGGTAAAGCGAAATGTATTGTTCTGCGTGCAGCTCAAACAGATCATTCCGTACATGAAAAGAAAATACATAATAGGGCAAAAATAAAATTCACAATCGGCTGGATTCTCCATTATTGGGGCTATGTCCCCATACAGGCGTCAAAATGGTAGTTTTACGCCAGAAAAACTTGGATTAAAGAGACACGAATTCCCAGCGCTGCAGGGGGCGAGCAGGGACCTGGAGTAGATCTTGCAGCTTTTGCTGCAGATACGGGCCCCCGCACGTCCGGGTTGGAGGCCGCATGCGCATGACGGCAGCCTCCAGCGGCTGCGCCGTGCTCCATGGCGAACTCGGACCGCGGAGCTAGACCCACAAAAGAGACCCCCCGATCGGCTGCGTGCCCGACACTCAGCCTCCGCACAAGCATTCCCCCGCTGCCTATAAGGCACCCCCCGGCCTCCGATCTGTCCGACCCGGACTAGTCCGCAGCCGCCACGCCAGTATCCCGACAGGCTGGAGAACATTAGTTCCACTCCACCAGGACTTCTGCTGGTCGGGGGCGGAGAATGGCTGAGCAGGCCTATGGCAATGGCCTGAGGTAGGTCCCAAGTGGCGTGGTGTACTCCCTGAGTACGCCACTTTTCGGAGCCTGCAGAATCGGTGAAACGGCGCAGGTCCTGATTTCTTGCGGGAACATGGATTCTCCGCCCCCACGCCGGCCACAATTTTGGCGCAAGGGTGTGGAGAATCCAGCCCAATATGTCCAATTGTTTTGTGGACTCAGCTCCACTTACTCAACCCGCTCACCACGATCCTTGATTCCTTTACTGTTCAAAAATCTATCTTTGCCTTAAAAACATTCAATGAGGTAGCCTCAACTGCTTCACTGGGCAGGGAATTCCACAGATTCACAACCCTTTAGGTGAAGAAGTTCCTCCTAAACTCAGTCCTAAATCTCCTCCCCCTTATTTTGACGTTATGCCCCCTAGTTCTAGTTTCACCCGCCAGTGGAAACAACCTTCCTGCTTCTATCTTAACTATTCCCTTCATAATTTTATACGTTTCTACATGGCCCCCCTCATTCTTCTAAATTCCAATGCGTATAGTCCCAGTCTACTCAGTCTCTCCTCATAAGCCAATCCTCTCAACTCCAGAATCAACCTAGTGAATCTCCTCTGCGCCTCCTCCAGTGCCAATACATCCTTTCTCAAGTAAGGAGATAGTACTCCAGGTGTGGCCTCACCAGCACCCTGTACAGCTGCAACATAACCTCCCTGTTTTTAAACTCCATCTCTATAACAATGAAGGACAAAATTCCATTTGCCTTCCTAAGTACCTGCTGCACCTGCAAACCAACATTTTGCGATTCATGCACAAGGACACCCAGGTCCCTCTGCATAGCAGAATTCTGGAATTTTTTACCATTTAAATAATAGTCAATTTTTCTGTTATTCCTACCAAAATGGATGACCACACTTTGGATGACCCTGATGTTTGACACATTACACTTGATCCCCAACTCCGAATCATCTATATAATTTGTAAACAATTGTGGTCCCAATACTGATCCCTGAGGCACACCGCGAGCCACTAACGACCAATCAGAAAAACACCCATTTATCCCCACTCTTTACTCTCTGTTAGTTAACCAATCCTCTATCCATGCTAATAAATTACTCTTCATGGCGTGCACCTTTATCTTATGCAGCTGCATTTTATGCGGTACCATGTCGAGTGTACCCCAGAAAGAATATCCCAGCAAGAACCATCGATCCCAGCAAGGAGCATGCACTGCTGTGAGCAACAAATGCGGTAGCACAGTGGTTAGCACTGTTGCTTCACTGCGCCATGTTAAGTAATGGGTTAAGAGACATTGCAATTAGTTGTCTCATTTATGTTAAGTATCCAATAATTGACACAGATATGTAAAGGGGCTTCAGGTGGCCTTTGTGTCAGGTGATGTGATGTTAGAGTTTTGTACAGAGTCTGTTGAGGTGCAATAAAGGTGTTGGTGAAAAGGAGCAGAACTTTTGACTCTTTATACAGCAGCAACTAAACATCTAACATGCCATGGTCCCTGATTCGGTTCCCAGCTTGGGTGACGTGTGGAGTCTGCACCTTCCCCGTGTCTGTGTTGGTTTCCTCCGGGTGCTCCAGTCTCATCCCACAAGTCCCAAAAGATGTGCTTGTTAGGCGAATTGGACATTCTGAATTCTCCCTCAGTGTACACGAACAGGCGCCGGAATGAGGCGACTCGGGTCTTTTCACAGTAACTTCATTGCAGTGTTAATGTAAGCCTGCTTGTGACACTAATAAAGATTATTATAATTATATCCTAGCTAGAGGCATGTAACCAAACAGAGGCATGGATCCCAGCAAGGAGTGTATGTGTCAACAAGGAATGTGTACACAAGCAAGGGGTATGTACATCAGGAATAAACAATATTTACCCCGAGAAGCTTGAGTACATCTTCGGAAGACATAGGGCTAAACAGAAAGATAGCTAAAGAAAGTTCAGCTGTAATCTAAGATGTTCTGTTAATCTGAAACACTTCAGACATTTGCTATCAATAACATTATACACGAGCCACCAGTTTATAAATTATAGAAGTTCCTTAATAAGACAGCTTGTTTAAATGATTCATACTTTGCATTCGCTTGGCTCCTGGTTATGCTGTCTTTGTATCAGATGGGCCAATATGGCAATGCAATAATTAATTGATAACACAACAGCAAGTTCCACATTCACGTGTGCCAGATAAGTCACAAGATAAGTATGGATGAAGGAAGACTTTGGTGCATCTTAGCCTCCGACAGTGTCCAACGATCTTCTAAATTACAGTCAGGCTTTTGCTTCAACTTGATTAACCAAAGGTTTATTTCAATTGTTGATAGCTCTCTTCCTGAGGATCAGCCTTCCGACTGAAATTCTAAGTTTGCTTTTCACTAGTTTGAAGCTGTAACCCTCATATCCCGGGAACACTTAAGCTTTCCTGACCTGATTGGACATCATTCAGAGTAATTACATTTTTTTCGCTTTACACTTAGCTGTATTGAATTTAATCTACTATTGTTTCACCCACTTATAGATTTCAGTTAGTCTTTTTTTAGTCTGCTTCATCAGACTATAGTGTTCCCCTTCATTTAGTATTAGACTGGCTCGAACCAGCGTGTTTTGAGTTTCTGAATTCAAATTGTTGAGATAGATTGGAAACAATGGCGAACCGGTACTGATCTCTGGAGCGATCCAATCATGGTTTCCCCCAAACTCAGCATCACTTACCAATTGCTGCTTTCTTTTCCAATGCTATTTTCATCTTCACAGACATTTCCAGCTGTTTCCTTGAAACTCCACTGCTTTAATTTATGTAAAATGCAGAACTTTGTCAAATGCTTTCCAGATACCTGACGTATTAATGCTTTTCAAAGTTCGCTGCGATGTCACTTCTTCAGAAAAAGTCAAGGGTTTAGGGCAGCAACTTTTATAGGAACATAACACGGTAGCATTGTGGATAGCACAATTGCTTCACAACTCCAGGGTCCCATGTTCGATTCCCGGCTTGGGCCACTGTCTGTGCGGAGTCTGCACATCCTCCCCGTGTGTGCGTGGGTTTCCTCCGGGTGCTCCGGTTTTCTCCCACAGTCCAAAGATGTGCAGGTTAGGTGGATTGGCCATGATAAATTGCCCTAAGTGTCCAAAATTGCCCTTAGTGTTGGGTGGGGTTACTGGGTTATGGGGATAGGGTGGAGGTGTTGACCTTGGGTAGGGTGCTCTTTCCAAGAGCCGGTGCAGACTCGATGGGCCGAATGGCCTCCTTCTGCACTGTAAATTCTATGATAATCTATGATAGGAACACTGGAGTTAGGAGCAGGAGTAGGCAGTTCAGCCCTTTGGGCCTGCTCCACCATTCAGTCAGATCATGGCTGATCTCTTCCTGGTCTCAAATCCACCTCCCCACCTGTTGCCCACATCCCTTTAACTCATTTTTTAATCTGAACTATATCTACTCCTTGAAACCTTTTAATGTTTCGGACTCTACGGCACTGTGCGGCAGCAAGTTCCACAAATACGCCACCCCCTGCGAGAAATAGAGCCTCCTCACCTCAGTTCCAAATCCACCGCCTCTCAACCTATATCCGTGACAATTTTCAAAATTGTTGATCATCTTATGAAATAATGTTTTTTAAAAATCTGATCACTGAGGTTCAGTTTCGTTTCCACCAGGGTCTCTCAGTTCTTGACCTCAAACATAGACAAAAGAACTGAACTCCATAGGTGAGGTGGGAGTGACTTCTCTTGACATCAAGGCCATCCACAAACATTCACTCCCTCCTCCACCGACGCACAGTAGCAACTGTGTATACCATCTACAAGATGCATTGCAGGAAATCACAAGGCCTCCTTAAGCAGCACCTTCCAAGTCCATAACCACTACCGTGTAGCAGGACAAGGTAATAGACACATGGGAACACCAGCACCTGGATGTTCCTCTCCCAGCCATTCACCATCCTAACTTGGGAAATATATCGCTGTTCCTTCACTGTCGATGGGTCAAAATCCTGGAACTCCCTCCCTGACAACACTGTTATTTTCCAACACCACAGTGACTGCAGCGGATCAAGAAGGCAAATCACCACCACCTTCTCAAGATTTATGGATGGGCATTGAGAATGTGGAGGCAGTTTCACCAACACTTCGGGTTGGAAGTACTCAGGGAGTCCGGTAATAATAACTTCATTGAGAATTTGGAGGCAGTTTCGCCAACACTTCGGGTTGGGGGCAGGGTCAAGGGAAATGCCGATTTGGGGGAACCACAGATTTGAGCCAGGGAGGTGGGATGGAAATTTTCAGAAATGGGAGGAGCAGAGGATTAAGACACTGAAAGATTTGTTTCTTAGGGGTCGTTTTGCAGGATTGAAGGAGCTGGAAGCGAAGTATGGGCTGGAGCAGGGGGAAATGTTTAGATACATGCAGGTTCAAGATTTTTCCAGAAAGGAGATACAGAGCTTCCCGGTGGAGCCGGCCTCCACATTGCTGGAGGAGGTGCTGACGACAGAGGGACTGGAGAAGGGGGTTGTGTCAGCAGTTTACAGAGCTATTTTGGAAGAGGAGAAGGCACCACTGGAAGGGATCAAAGCAAAGTGGGAGGACGAGTTGGGAGAGGATATGGAGGAGGGGTTCTGGTGTGAGGTGCCCTGGAGAGTGAATGCCTCCACCTCGTGCACGAGGTTGGGGCTGATACAGCTGAAGGTGGTATACAGAACACACCTCACGAGGGTGAGGATCAGCCGATTCTTTGAAGGAGTAGAAGATGTGTGTGAACGTTGTGGGGGGAGGGGGGGGGGGGGGGGGCGCTAATCACGTTCATATATTTTGGTCCTGTCCAAAGCTAGAGGATTACTGGAAGGAGGTTTTTAGGGTAATTTCTAAAGTGGTGCATGTGAGACTGGACCCAGGCCCCCGGGAGGCCATATTCGGGGTATCGGACCAGCCAGGGTTGGAAACTGGTGCGGAGGCAGATGTTGTAGCCTTCGCCTCATTGATCGCCCGAAGGCGGATCCTGATGGGATGGAGAGCGGCCTCTCCACCCTGTGCCCTGGCATGACGGGGGACCTGTTGGAATTCTTGACTCTTGAGAAGGTTAAGTTCGAACTGAGGGGAAGGATGGAGGGGCTCTACAATTCATGGGCATTAGTCATCATGCACTTTCAAGAACTGGATAAAATTGAACAATAGTTGGGGGGGGGGGTTGGAGGGAGGAGGGCTGTGTGTGTTAATGGTGACTATGGGTGATTCCTCATTCCTTTTTGTCATTTGTTTATGTGAACATGTGGGCTAATGTTTGGGGTTTGGTGGTTTTGATGGGATCGTTGTTATTGATATGGGGATTGACATATTTGTTACTGATTATTGTTTATTGTTGGTGGGTGTAAATTTGGGAGAAAATGTGAAAAAGGAGGAGAATAAAGAAATATTTTTTAAAAAGTATTATGGATGGGTAATAAATGCTGGCTGAGCCAGCGATGCCCACATCTCAAGAACAATTCTTTTTTAAAAGACCAGGAGAAACTCGTCGCAATTTCATCATTAATTGTTTTCAGGGACCAATGAAAAATATTGGGTGGGATTTTCCTTCCCGCGACGCCGGAATCGCAAAACACGATCAGACGGAGATTCACATATCAGAAAACCGAAGCTGGCACCGCGCTCCAAACGTCATGCCAGTCTCCGGTCCTTTGACAGCGGCGTGAAGGCGTTCTGTGCCGCACGTTGGCATGGGCATGTAAATTGTACAGGAAAGGCCGTTGGAATACGATTAACGAGATCGCCCCGACATTCTCCAGGCCTCCCTTGATGCTCCGCCTCTACCAGGAGGAATTACCGATGGAGAGGTTCACTCAAGAAACAGGCTCCACGGCTGCTGAGGGAGAGAGAGGAGGAAAGAAATGTTCGCAAATGTGCAGCCGAGGGCTGCCGGTCCTGTCGCTGGCGAGGGGGGTTATCTGCCAGGAACAGGGGAAGTAGTGGGAATAGCCAGGGGATGGGTTGTGGGGTTAGGTTGCCCCCCTGGCACCGGGATGTCCACGCAGGGATCGCCATTGTTGCGCATCCCACTAGCTGCCCACCAGGGGCTGGTTTAGCTCACTGGGCTAAATCGCTGGCTTTTAAAGCCGACCAAGCAGGCCAGCAGCACGGTTCGATTCCCGTACCAGCCTCCCTGGACAGGCGCCAGAATGTGGCGACTAGGGGCTTTTCACAGTAACTTTATTGAAGCCTACTCGTGACAATAAGCAATTTTCATTTCATTTTCATTTCTTGGCCCATAGTTGTGCAGAGTGCCACCGGCCATATGGGCACCCCCTCCGAGGCCGTCCCGAGAAGCCCATAGACCCCCCCACCCCTGTGGGCACTGGAGTACTCGCCATGCAAACGTGTCGGCATTTGACTCCCTATAGAGAATGGGTTTCGGTCCCACTTAGTAGTGACCAAGGCACCACCACGCCCATCCAGAGACAACAAACCAACACGAGACCCAGAACAACGATGCCCATGCTGCGACCGGGGCGTGACAGAGCAGTGCGTTGGCATCCTGAAGATGCGGTTTAGGTGCCTGTACCACTCTGGAGGGGCCCACCTGTATAGCGCTGGGAGGGTCTCCCACATTGTGGTGGCCTGCTTCATCCTCCACAACATAGCGCATCAGATGGGTGACATGATGGAGAAGGAGGAAGAACACCAGGCCTCGTCCGATAAGGAGGACGTGAAGGAGGGCCAGAATGGGCAGGGCATGGGGCCTGGGCGGCCAATGGAGTCCACACAATCTGTGCGCCTGGATTGCCGTGCACTGGACACTCTAATTGACACCAGGTTCACCTCCCTCCCCTGCATCCTTCGTGCAGCCTTCCCCGGCAGTTGTATCTCTATAGGCAGCACAGGGGATGGTGGCTCTGGTGGTATGATTTGCATAACTGTCTGCCATTGGTGCAGGACACCGGCTTACCATTGGCCCTGGTCGGTCATGTGCCTCTCGACCGATTGGTTGAGACCAGTCATGTGACGGCTCTCCGATTGGTCGAGAGGCTGAGTTAACCACGCCTCCATACCGAGGTATAAATAGTCAGAACGCCCGGCGGTCGTCCATTTATTGTAGTCGACCGCAGGGCTAAGTTCTAGCTTATTAAAGCCTAACTTTTGTACAGCAACTCATCTCACGTGCAATTGATGGCTCATCAGTGGCATGTGGTGCAGGGTGGCGTGTGTACCGACAGCCGGCATGCGGGGTTCGATCATCCTCTAAGTGAGGAGTGGTCACAGGTGTGTGGGACAGGTGTTGGTGCTAGGGGCATGGTGGTGGAGGTGGCTCACTCTGGCCAGCCTGGGGGCGTTGTTCTCCCTCACTCAGGCTTGGCTGCCGGTCTGCCTGGTGGGGTACGGTTTATGGGTGTGGAGTGGTGTGGGACAGGGGTAGTGCCTGGGTCAGGGATATGGTGACTCATCCGGGCTACCCTGAGGAGGTTGTGCAGCTTCTTCCAGCACTGCTGTCCGGTCCTGTCAATGGGGTCCACAGCGCTCATGGCCTCTGCCACCTGCGCCCAGGCACGGTTTACGTCCCCGGGTGGCAGCCTCCTTAACACCCCGGGTATCCCGCCTCTCCTCCATGGCATCTAGAAATGCATCTGCAGATCTCAGGGCCACTCTTCGGGGTGGCATCATCTTGGCAGGAATGGGAGTGCGTGGGGTGTTTATACACAGCTACAGACTGTCAGGCTCTCCCAGTACTAATCCCGCCACCTGTGAATCAGATGCCGGTGTTTGTTGGAATTGCACTAGTTCCACGTGGCACCAGTGCTAGCCCATCAACGTGTCCTGAATCGCTGCAGGACCGGCATCGCTTTCATCCACGTAGAATTGTCGGGATTAGGTCCCGCCGTCAGCACTTCGTCTCTCAAACAGAGAATCCTGGCCAGAATATCCAAGGAGATCTTTTAAAATCTTTGCTTTCTTCCACAATATTTTGTTTTCCAAATTATTTCACATGAAACCCCTGCAGAAGCAGAAACATTGATTGGCCATGAGCTGTCCCACAGGGAACAGCTAATGTACTGTCAGGATACCGGACAAAAACCCCAAACAATTCTTTCAATTTGTAAAATTGTGAGGAAAGGATAGTTCACCCCAGGCGTGATGACTCGACCAGTAGGTATTTTTACGTTCAGACAAACTTTAATTTAAACACAGAAGTAACCACGTTAACATCAAAGGAATAGATTTACAATTATGAGTTAAACAGTTCTTAAAGACAAGGAAAAACTTGAATTTGCTATCTACACCTTTTAATAATAATATAATAATAATCTTTATTGTCAAGAAATAAAGTGAAAATCCCCTAGACACCACATTTCGGCACCTGTTCGGGTACACAGAGGGAGAATTCAGAATGTCCAAATTACCTCACAGCACATCTTTCGGGACTTGCGGGAGGAAACTGGAGCACACGGAGGAAATCCACGCAGGCACGGGGAGAACGTGCAGACTCCGCACAGCCAGTGACCCAAGCCGGGAATTGAACCTGGGACCTTGGTGCTGTGAAGCAACGGTGCTAACCACTGTGCTACCGTGCTGCCCACCTGACATTAATTCCAATTAAACAACCCAATACAGTTCAAATACCACTTATGAATAAAGTTAGCAAAACAGGTTACTTGCTTATCTGTGTGGAGACTTTTGGAGAGTTACCCTTTCTTTTTTGATTCATTTTCATTTGTATTTATATTTATAACAAAAAGGAAAAGATAAGAAAACACAGGAAACATATATAGAAACATGAGGCATATTAATACTAAACTCCAAATGGTTGGTTACAACAACCATACTATTAACTGTATACACCCTACCCATGGCATTAAAACATATTAGGGGTGTGTTCGAGGCAACAACGGCCGTGGCAGCATCATTGGGTTTTTCCTCCTCCCTCAATGTCCTTTAGTCCCTCTGTACTTGCTTCCCTTGCACTCTGTGTGTTGCCTCCCATTCTCCCTCCCCTTCCCCCCACCCTTTATGCCCCTCCCCCCTTCTTTTCCCCTGTCTAGCTTAGTCCCCCCCCCATCCCTTTTTCTCCCCCCCTTAGTTACTTACTGATCACGAACAGGTCCTTGAAGATGCTGATGAATTGTCTCCATGTATTGTGGAAGCCTTCTTCCGATTCCCTGATGACGAAGAGTTACCCTTTCAAGAGCAGACCCAGTACACTTATGCTCAGCCTAACAGCATTTGGCAAAGCTTCAAAACTACAGACAGACGTGGCTCCTCCCATTAATTACATCATCTGTATCTCACTAAGATGCCACATGACCTGCTTCACTAGGACGAAACACAATCCCCCAAATGACCTATACCCCTGGGAATCTCCAGCAATCAAAACATGATTTCATTAGCCCTTTATCTGTAACAAAGTAGGTGGTTGGAAGGAATGATTACCTCACCTTATATGACTCTTTAATTACAGCTTTAGTAGACATTTTGACTATGTATTTTAAACCAGGGTTTTTAATAACATTACTGCAACAGAATATAAAATATAATATAGATCAATTTCTTCCATTCATCATAGCACCGTATCTGTTTCTGCTTTCAAATGCAGCGTATGATCTTGAAACAGGCACATAAGTGTATCCATCTCACAGTCCCTCGAGCACAAGAACAGAGTCAGGATTGGTAATGGGATTTTTCATGTAATATTCATAATATGTATGTTCAGATCTATGAACAGCAACATAATAAAAGGCCCCACTGGGAGTAATTGTTCTTGGCTGGATCTTAGTGTCATCATCTAGAGTGCTGTCGGTATACACAATATGTTTTATTTATTAAGCTCAGTGGATCAATGGCTCAATCGAATGGGGCATTTTGTATGTCACTGCTCTATATTCTCATCACCATTGTGATCCAACTGTGTTTCTTTTGCCTTTTTGAGCCAGAATGAGGGAACAGCTGCACATTGGTGCCAATTTTAACTTTGGACGCACATCAGATGGATGGCGGTAGTGGGACGTGCAGTTGTGCAAAAGACCCGGCGCAATTTTAATGGTTGGCCCTCATTTTAATGTGCATGTCAAGCCAATACTGAGAGGCGGGAAATGCAACTGCTTCTGTGTAGAGGTGCTCCGTGAGTATTGACTTGGGGAATTGGTGGTCATTGAAGGAGGTGAGGGAGCCCTGAGTGGGTGAGAACATGTTATGCGGCGAGGAGAATGAACGTTCACCGAGGCCCCCAAAAAGTCACAATTGAAAGAAAAAAAATTCCTTCCTTTTTTTTTCTTGGGGTCCTGCAGCTCTCACTTCAAGGACTGCTGGCTTGACCTTCAACCTCAAAATTACATTTTCGATTTGCATTTAAGTAAGTTATTGCTGGAAAAAGGCGAGTGCCTGGGTCACCCTCACACAAAGGCCTCAAACAAAATGGCAGTGGGTGCATTGTGTGTGGGGATGGGGTGGCAGAGTTAGCTTCATGATTCGTGGAGCAGAAGCCCCTCATTATGGTCAGACAGTGCCTATGAATACGACCTCCGTCCAGCAGGGGATCTTCTTCTTTCAAAACTTGGCTGACATTTGCGATAGGGATTCCTGCTGGCGGTGGGAATGGAGGCAGTTGGGTGAGGAAAATAATGGCACCAGGTGGTCTGTCAATTTATTCGCACCATTCCCACCTCGGGCAAGCTTCATCAGGGTTGGTTGAGGGGGGGAGCGGGGTTGTTGGATGATGCTGGCGCTGAGAACCCATCTAATCCACAAATGATTGCAATTGAGGATTTTAAAGAGATAGGTTGAGATTTTGGTGAGGGTACACAGGCAAGGGTAGACCAGGTTCATAGACAGTGCAACACAGCTAGGAGTCAGTCACGGCCACCCCACACATAAAAGGGGGAGGGCTGAGGGGGGCACTGATCCATTGGCACACAGGTGTCATCAGGACTGTTCTTATTGCAGGGAGTTTCTTTTATTTACTCTTTCATGAGATGTAGGTATCATTGGCAAGGCCCATCCTTAATTGCCCTTAAACTGAGTGGCTTGCTGGGCCATTTCAGAGGGCAGTTAAGAGCCAACCACATTGCTGTGGGTCTGGTGTCACATGTAGGCCAGACCAGGTACTGATGGCAGATTTCCTTCCCTAAAGGGACATTAGTGAGCCTGATGGAACTTTACAATAATCAACACAAGTTTCACAGTCCCGTGAAAGCTAGCTTTATATTCCAGATTTACTAACTGAATTCAAATTCCACCAGTTGCCATGGTGGGATTTGAATCCACGTCCCCCACAGCATTAGCTGGGTCTCTGGATTTCTAGTCCAGCGACATTATCACTATGCCACCATCTTTGCAAAGTGCTCATTAAGCACTCAGGCCATGGATCTGGTTGTCACCCTCTAGGCATCACAGAGGTATAATGGAAGGGGGGAAGGCTTCCAGACAAAACTGGGCTACGTTCTCTGGAATTTAGGAGATTAAGAGGTGATATGATTGAAGTCTTCAGAATACTAACAGGAAAAGACAGGGTAGGTAAAGATAAACCGTTTCCATTGGTTGGAGGCTCTAGAACTAGGAGGCATAGTCTAAAAATTAGGGTCGGACCATTCACGAGAGATGTTGGGAAGTATTTCTACACACAATGGGTGGTAGAGGTTTGGAACTCTCTTCCACCTCCTGATCCTATCTTCATCTCTCTTCATTCCTCTACATTCCTCTTCATCTCTCTTCATCTCCCTTTGTCTCTGTCCATCTTTGTTCATTTCTCATCATCCTTTGTCTCTGTCCATATTTGTTCATCTCTCTTCATCTCCCTTTGTCTCTGTCCATCTTTGTTCATCTCACTTCATCGCCCTTTGTCTCTGTTCATCTCTCTTCATCCCTCTTCATTCCGTTTCATCCTTTGTCATCTTGCTTTATCTCTGATAGTCTTTTTTCATCTCTCTTCATCCCTTTTTATCTTTCTTTATTGCTCTTAATCTCTTTTCATCCCTCTTCATCTTTCTTCAGCCCTCTACATCGCTGTTCATCTCTCTTCACCACTTTTCATCCCTCTTCATCTCTCCCCATCCCTCTTCATGGTTCTTCATCTCTCTTCATCGCTTGTCATCCCTCTTCATCTCTCATCTCTCTACACCCCTCTTCATCTCTCTTCATCCCTCTTCATCTCTCTACACCCCTCTTCATCACTCTTCATTGGTCTTCATCTCTCTTCATTTCTCCTAATCCCTCTTCATCGTTCTTCATCTCTCTTCATTCTTTTCACTCCTCTTCATTGTTCTTTATCTCTCTTCATTCCTCTTCAACTTTCTTCATCTGTCTTCATTCCTCTACATTCTTCTTCATCCTGTTCAGCCCTGTTCATCCCTCTTCACCTCACTTCATCTGTTTACATCTTCCTTCATTCCTCGTCATCTCTATTCATGTCTCGTCCTTCCTTTACATTCCTCTTCATTTCTATTCATCTCTCGTACATCTCTTACATCTCTCTTACATCCCTCTTCATCTTTCTTCATCTATTTTAATCTCTTTTCATCTCTCTTCATCCCTCTTTATCTTTCTTTATCACTCTTAATCTCTCTTCATCTTTCTTTGTCTCTCTTCACCCCACACCATCTCCCTTCAACCCTCGCCATCTCTCGTCATCTCTCTTCATCCCTCTTCATCTCTATTTATTCTTAGTCATCCCTCTTCATTCTTGTTCTTCCCACTTCATCTCCCTTTCATCGCCCTTCATCCCTCTTCATCTCTCCTCATTTATCTTCATCACTCTTAATTTCTCTTTGTCTCCCACATCCCTCTTCATCTCTCTTTATCCCTCTTCACCTCCTCTCTCTACATCCCTCTTCATCCCTCTTCATTTCCCTTTATCCTTCTTCATCTCTCATAATTCCTCTTCTCCCGTACCACCATTAATAACAGGAGGCTTAATGATGTATCAATATTTACATGGTGCTCGAAAACACAGAAAGTGCACAATTATAAAAGTTCCCCAGCGACCGCTCTTTTCTCTACGTGATATTATACTCTCTGTCTTGGCTACTTCTACATGGTGCTTCCTGGTGACCTCGCTGACTCCGAGAAGGTGAAGACATGCTTGCAGGTCTTGGATTCTGGCTGAGGTGTAATTGTTGGTTTTCCATATTGTTGGGCATGGGGGTTCCCATGGGGATCCTTGCAGAGGCTGCTGCACCAGTGTTATTGCAGCAGCAGCCTCCAGCTCTGGGCTCTTTTATATGGATGCTCCCCCAGAGGGGCCTGATGGTTGATTATAGCATCAAAGTGATGGCTGGCATCCTCATCCTCCTCACTGACAGCCACCACTACAATAGAGGATACATTTCTGGAGTGTGTATCAGATGGTTTTCTGCACCAATACATTGAGGAACGAACAAGGGAACAGACCATCTTGGACTGGGTGTTGTGCAATGAGACAGGATTACTTGGCAGCCTAGTTGTGAGAGAATCTTTGGGGATGAGTGAGCATAATATGATAGAATTCCTTATCATGGTGGATAGTGAGGTAGTTAATTCTAAGACTAGGGTCCTGAACCTCAATAAATTACTTATAATGGTATGAGGCATGAGTTGGCTATGATGGACTGGGAAACATTACTGAAAGGAAGGATAGTGGATGGGAAAAGTCAAGCATTCAAGGAACGAATGGGTGAACTCCAAAAGTTGTTTATTTGACACAAGAGTAGATAGGGGACCGTGGCCAAACCATGGATTACAAGGGAAATTCGAGATAGTATTAGATTGAAAGAAAAGGCATACAACAAGTTAGCAAGAAAAAGCAATAGACCTGAGATTTGGGAACAGTTTAAAATTCAGCACAAGAGATTGATTAAGAAGAGGAAAATACAGCATGAAAGTAAGCTAGCGGGGAACATAAAAACTGAGTGTGAAAGTTTCTATCGGTATGTAAAGAGAAAAAGATTGATAAAAACTAATGTGGGCCCCTTACAGTCAGCAACGGGGAAATTCATAACGGGGAACAAAATGGCTGAGGAATTGAATTCACACTTTGTTTCTGTCTTCATAAAGGAAGACATAAATAATGTACCTGAAGTTCTGAGAAACACAAATTTCAGTGAGGAGCTAAAGGAAATTAGTATTAGTAGAGAAATGGTTTTAGGGAAATTAGTGGGATGGAAGCCGAATAAATCTCCAGGGCCTGATAACCTTCATCCCAGAGTACGTAAGGAAGTGGCCCTAGAAATAGTAGATCCATTGGCAATCATTTTCCACAATTGTTTGGATTTTGGAGTGGTTCCTACAGATTGGGGGGTAGCTAATATAACTCCGCTATTCAAAAAGGGAGGTAGAGAGAAAATAGGGAACTATAGACCAGTCAGCCTAACGTCGGTAGTAGCGAAGTTGCTGGTGTCCACTATCAAGGATTTCATAGCAAAGCATTTTAAAAGCAGTAGTATAATCAAAGTCAGACAGGGTTTATGAAGGGGAAATCATGCTTGATAAATCTACTGAAATTCTTTGAAGGTGTAACTAGTAGAGTTGACCAAGAAGACCTGGTAGGTGTGGTTTATTTAGACTTTCAGAAGGCTTTCGACAAGGTCTCACATAGCAGATTAATATGTAAAATTAAAGTGCATGGGATTATGGGCAGTGTCTTGAGATGGATAAAAAGCTGGTTCAAAGATAGGAAGCAAAACGTTGGATAAATAAGTCTTTTTTTGATTGGCAGGCAGTGACCAGTGGGGTACTGCAGGGATCTGTGATAGGACCCCAACCGTTCACATTATATATGAATGATTTGGATGAGGGAATTAAATGTAGTATTTCCAAATTTGCGAATGATACAAAGTTGGGGAGGGGGAGGGTGAGCAGTGAGGAAGATACAGAGATTCTTCAGTGGGATTTGGGCAGGCTGAGTGAGTGGGCATACGCATGGCAAATGCAGTATATAAATGTGAGATTATCCACTTTGTAGCAAAAATATGAAGGCAGATTATTATTTGAATGGGTGTAAATTGAGAGAGATGGATACTCAGCGCGACCTTGGTGTCCTTGTTCATCAGTCACTGAAAGTAAGCGCGCAGGTAAAGGAGGCAGTAATAAAGGCAAATGGTATGTTGGCCTTCATAGCGAGAGGATTTGAGCATGGGACTAGGGATGGATTAGCTGCAATTGAATAGGTGAGGCAACACCATTGGTGAAGCCACACCTGGAGTATTGTGTGCAGCTTTGGTGTCCTTATCTGAGGAAGGATGTTCTTGCTATGGAGGGAGAGCAGTGAAGGTTTACCAGACTGATTCCTGGGATGCAGGACTGTCGTACGAGGAGAGACTAAATTGGTTTGGATCATATTCATTAGAGTTTAGAAGAGTGAGGGGGGATCGCATAGAAACTTACAAAATATTTAAAATAAATTTAGAGTACCCAATTCTTCTTCTTCCAATTAAGGGGCAATTTAGCGTGGCCAATCCACCTAACCTGCACGTCTTTGGGTTATGGAGGTGCAACCCACGCAGACACGGAGAGAATGTGCAAGGGCCTGGATTCGAACCCTTGTCTTCAGTGCCGTAGTCCCTGTGCTAACCACTGCGCCACCGTGCTGCCTGCTTACAAAATTCTAACAGGATTAGACAGGGTAGATTCAGAAAGAGTGTTCCTGATGGTGGGGGACTCCAGAACTAGGGGCCATAGTTTGAGGATAAGGGGTAAACCTTTTAGGATTGGGGTGAGGAGAGATTTCTTCACCCAGAGAGAGGTGAATCTATCAAATTCACTACCACAGAAAATAGTTGAGGTGAAACCATTGTGTAATTTCAAGAAGGAATTAGGTATAGTTCATGGGGCTAAAGGGGTCATGGGATATGAGGGGAAGGCAGGATCAGTGTATTGATCTTGATGATCAACCATGATCATAATGAATGGTGGATCAGGCTCGAAGGGCCATAAGGCCTTCTCCTGCTTCTATTTTCGATGTATGTTTCTATCCACGTATGTTTCTCATATGTTCTATGTTTTTTCAATTTCTATCCCTCTTCAGAGTACGAGTTGTCATTTTTTGCCATGTCTCCAACCAAACAGCACAGTTTCATGGATCTGAGGGAAGGTGCTGAAGCAATATATTGGTAAAATCCCTCATATTATTAAGACACACATTTAAATATCTATTCTGGGATTATAATTATAATGGCATCGCTGGTCTCTTCCCTGGTCATATTGCACAATGCACAAATCTGGTCAATAGCAGTGTTTGCTGTGATTGGCAGCTTGTCCAAACACCCAGCATGCCTGTACACTTTAAGTCCTCAGGTGCTAATTTGGTTGCCACTCCATCCAAATCCTTTGAAGCCTAACTCATTGTTGAGTTGTGCCAAGATAAAGCGATGTTGGACACTTTATCCAACATTTTTAACATCATTGTATCAGGTAACAATACTTCATCTGACCTTGGTACAATAACAGAGTAATCGTTCACTGTGATGAATGACTGAGGATGGACTGATTGTTGGGCCTTGCCAATAGTCACATGATACAGCATACAGAACAAAATGACACCCGGGCTGGTGCACACACAAAATGGACTTTTGCTGCGCACTTGACATTTCTAAACAGACAGCCTTATGAAAAAGGGCTTATCCAGCAAATATCTGGGCAGTTAGTAGCCCCGAGCACTTCATTCCTCGGGTAACACCATCTGATATACAGACTCTGGAAACCACTGTTTCTGTTTCAGGTTGTGAGATCTGAAAGATGTGTCTGGCCCAGCAAAGGTATATGGGTTAACCATGTCTTATTGCTGAAAAATGTGATTTCCCCTTCATGATATAAAAATGCAGAACAGGAAACGTCACAAACTCACTGATTTTCAACCTTTGACCACATCATTCTCTTCAACTGCCTAAATGAATCGCTCCAATTGTCTCTCGTAATGTGCTCCCATTGTCTCTCCTTCAGAGTCATTACATGCTTTCCAGAAGGAGATAGATATATTTCTGATTTTAAAATAGGTCAAAGGGATCTGCGGACCAGGCAGGGTGGTGGAATTGAGACCAGGAAGAGATCTGCCATGATCTGATTAAATGGCGGAGCAGGCTCGAAAGTCTGAATTGCCTACTTCTCCTAATTCCTATGTTCCCATCAAAGAATCCCTAGAGTGCAGAAGGAAGCCATTCAGCCCATCGGATCTGCACCAGCCCCTGGAAAGAAAACCCTACTTAAACTTAAACCCACGCCGCCACCCTATCCCCGTAACCCAGTAACCCCACCTAACCTTTTTGGACACTAAGGAGCAATTTATCATGGCCAATCCACCTAACCTGCACATCTTTGGACTGTGGGAGGAAACCGGAGCAACCGGAGGAAACCCACACTATACGGGGAGAAAGTGCAAACTCCACATAGATAATCATCCGAGGCCAGAATTGAACCCGGGTCTCTGGAGCTGTGAGGCAGCAGTGCCAACTATTTATGCAGCACTGGCAAAACATCCCAAGGTGCTTCACAGAAGAATGAACATTTCAATCTCATATCAAGCCACATGGGCTCTTAGGATAGGGTGGACAAAACTCTGGTCAAAGAGGTACTGTGTAAGGATTGTCCTAATGGGAGACTGAGGGAGAGATGGAAAGCGGAACGGTTTGCGGGTGAATGCCAGAGCTTAGGGCAGCTGAGGGCACGGCTCCCTGGGATGTCTAATTATTCATTTCCAACAGACATGTGGGGCTGGATTCTCTGCACTCCGACGCTGAAATCGCATCCGGCGCCGGGGCGGAGAATCCAGTTCCACACATGGAATCGGGACCGGCGCTGGTTCCTCGATTCTCCAGCCCCTGAAAAGCGGCGTACTCTGGGAATACCCCCACCTGCGGCCATTGCCAGAGGCCCGTCCTGCTATTCTCCGCTCCGACCAGCCTGACGCCGTGGATCTAATGTGGTCCTGCTGTTCAGGATACCCACGTGGCAGCTGCTGACTCAGAGCGTGGCCGCCATGGTCAGGTGCAGGCCGATCGGAGGGCAGGGGGGGCCTCATACAGGACCGGGGTATTTTGATTTGATTTGATTTATTATTGTTACATGTATTAGTATACAGTGAAAAGTTGTTTCTTGCATGCTGTACAGACAATGCATACCGTACGTAGGGAAAGAAGGAGGGACTTTATTGAGCGGTACGGGTCGGGCTAATCGGGGGCACTATTTCCGCAGTCCAGCTCTGTGGTCTGAGACCGCCATGGGGCACGTCGCGGCCAGTGGAGGCCACCGCCGTGCGCATGCGCGGCTTCTGACCTGGCCTCGCATGGTTTGGCTGAGCGGGCAGTCCAGGCATTCAAACACAGCATGAAGAAACTGACCGCCGGATCCTGCGGGACCTGTCTGGCCCGGTTCCTGTTCAGCTAACGGATGGCTCCTCAGGCCACCACGGGAGGTGGTGCTGGCGGAGCTACTGATGGGAGTGTCGCCTCAGGTCATGTCTCAGCCTGGTCATCCCAGACCTCGGTGCGCACCACTCGGAGGCAGATGCTAGACAACACATATTGCTGCCTAGGTTCAAGCTCTGGGACGCCATCTATGTCGGGAATTTTGGCACCGGTGCCACGTGGATTCTGGGCGTGAAGCGTAGGCTGACTGGTCTGGTCTCTTATTCAGTCCCGGTGCAGAGAAAGGAAGCCTGCCGCCACCTGGACCCACGGGAACCTGCTCAGGACGCGTCGGTTCCGGATCTCCCACGGTCTCCGTCGCCGCCATCCCCGCCCATCGAGATCAAAGCTGCTGAGATGCCTGACGCAACTCGGTATACTTGGACATGGACTCCAACATGGATGGCCTGCCCAACGCCATCATACAGCCACTGCTCGCACCAAAACCCATGGCAGCCATGCCGCATCTACATCGCCGCTCCACACGCAAATGGTGCTCATTGGTGCAATATACGCCCCCCCCCCCCCCCCACCTCACCGCCCCGGCCACCCCTCCCCACCCCCAGGCCTGCTCTGTCAATGCCAGAATGATATCCGCTCCCCAAATGGACAAGAGGGATTTTATCTCAACCTATGGATGTGGACATTTCTCTGGACTTGGGAGTGGGGGGTGGGGGGGGGGGGGGGGTGCAGAGTGTTACAACCCCTTCAGGGGCCATGGACTATGTTCCAACCGGTTCTGCATAATTACCACTGAGTATGAACTCCCCCGGTAAAAAGGGGCTTCCCCTTAACAAGTGGGATCCTCATTTTGCAAGACCCCGGCCTGGGTTCAGGTCAGGGCGGTTGACCCTTAGGGTGAGGAGTTGTTAGTTGTGTTAATTGTGCAGGCTTAAATAAACCTGAGTTCATTTTATCCCACCACGCGTTCCTGCGTCTCTTTCGTTGGGTTCTCCAGGAACTATCTGGAATAATATCACTGTTGGAGGTTTTGTGCAGATTAAGGCGATTTGAACTGGGAATGAATTTTGGAGGGTGGTGAGCATCAAGATTGTGTCACCCTTCCACCCTCCCCACAACCTGACAACATCAATTTGGGGCCTGGCATATTTAACCACAATTGTTTTGTGTTTGATTATGTGAGTCTGTATGCTATTGATGCTGATTGTGCTCGATTGGTTAAGCCTTGGTGTGGATTCAGAGAAAAGGAAACAAAGCTATAGAAAGAGCTGGAAGCTGGAGCTGAAGCACGGAGCAGACATTTCAAAGTGTGAAAAGTATAAAAATAAGTTACGCAAATAGAAACTAGTGTGATCCCCATAAATCTGAAATCTAGAATATACAACAGTCAGTAACTGAGAACCGAAATTAGATTGCCATTTTGGCATCACCTCATGAGGGATCCACTGGAAGATGCCACAACACGGAAAATGTTATTTTGGTCCATTTCAGACAGGAGATTAGAACATAGAACAGATCAATATGCACACAGGAATTTAGAGGCCTGAGGCCAATCTCATTTGAAACTCAGGCCTAATTGTCATTATTTTTTCAAGGTGCAAAAGCTGCTTGAGCATCCCGAGGCAGCTTGCCAGTTTGCTGCGTGTCAACCTGTGCAGATTCTACAACGGCACTTAGGTAAGTTTTAGAGGGTGGGGGAAGGGCTGGCAAATGGAAGAAGTCTGCATAGGCCGGCATCAGCCTACAGAAATGCTGTTGGTTTGCAATCCTGCAGGAGGGCTCAAACTAGCTCTGCATAAAAGTACGCTAAAAATAAAAGAATAAAACCATTTTCTTGGCAACCATGAACAGTCACTTTAAGGACCATTGGGTAGGCTGCAGAATACCCCCAAAACTGAGCAAAACATTCCAGCGGCGCATGAGTTGCTCGATTCGCCCTACATTTGGGGAGAGTTTGTAAAACAGGTGTTAGGCCCTGCATTAACACATACAAGGGAGACAACAACTGTTTCAGGGGCTCCACAAGGCCATCTAAACATTTCCCGAACCGCTACGGCATCAGTCATACTTCCAGCGCAGTTTGGGAGAGGGTATTTGCACAAAATCTACGTTCTTGTGTTTCTCTCCTGAGCACCAAGGGGAAAAATTTACACTGCGATCTCATGGCCTCCCACCAGAACTTCTATCCTCTGCATGAGGATTTCCCAAACTGGGCCCACAGAACCCTGGGGTTCGATACATTCAGGAGTTCTGGGCTAGGCCAGGCTGGTGTATGAAATTTTAAAAATGCTATGAAGCTGCTTGTTCAATCAGAGGTTGGTTTCTCCCTGCATTGGCTGCTGATAGGCTCACTATCTCTGGTGTTCTATTTATCATTCAATCAACAAAAGACAGATAATTCGGTCATTATCACATTGCTGTTTTTTATGAGAGTTTGCTGTGCTCCTATTGAACATAGAACATAGAATTTACAGAACAGAAGGAAGCCATTTGGCCCATCGAGTCTGCACCGACCCTTGGAAAGACTACCCCACTTAAGCCCACACGTCTGCCCTATCCCCGTAACCCAGTAACCCCTCCTAACCTTTTTTGCAATTTCAGCATGGCCAATCCATCTAATCTGCACATCTTTGGACCATGGGAGGAAACTGGAGCACCCGGAGGAAACTCACGCAGAGACAGGGAGAACGTGCCGATTGCGCACCGATAGCGGCCCAAGCCGGGAATCGAACCTGGGACCCTGGAACTGTGAAGCCACAGTGCTACTCACTGTGCTACCGTGCCGGCCTCTGCTACCGTGCCGCCCATTGGCCGCCACATTTCGTACATTAGGGAACCTGGGTGTCCTTGGGCTGGCATGGACAAGATGGGCTGAATGGCCTCCTTCTGTGCTGTACCTTTTCTATGATTCTATAACAGCAGTGACGACACTTGAAAAGAAAGTGGCCTAATTCTCCAACTGTTTGCATTCTCTGTTCCTGCCCGTGGGTTTCCCAGTGGCATACGGTGGCTTCAGTGGGAAATCCCATTGGCAAGGCAGCATGGGGACAGCAGGGTAGCATGGTGGTTAGCATAAATGCTTCACAGCTCCAGGGTCCCAGGTTCGATTCCCGGCTGGGTCACTGTCTGTGTGGAGTCTGCACGTCCTCCCCCTGTGTGCGTGGGTTTCCTCCGGGTGCTCCGGTTTCCTCCCACAGTCTAAAGATGTGCGGGTTAGGTGGATTGGCCATGCTAAATTGCCCGTAGTGTCCTAATAAAAGTAAGGTTAAGGGGGGGGTTGTTGGGTTACGGGTATAGGGTGGATACGTGGGTTGAGTAGGTTGATCATGGCTCGGCACAACATTGAGGGCCGAAGGGCCTGTTCTGTGCTGTACTGTTCTATGTTCTATGTTCTAAGTGGTGGGTAAAGAGAATCCCGTCGCCAGTGAACTGCGAACCGCTGAGAAACACGCGGGTGGGGGACCGGAGAATCCAGCCCAGAAGTTCATTACCTGTGAGGTGTTTTGAGGAGTCCACTGGACATGAGAAATGCGAGATAAGCACATGACTTTTTCCTTTTTTTAATTTTTCTAACTTTTTCCACTTTTCTCCCTTAAACATCATTGCCTCTCTCTGGTCATTTATCTGCTCAAATACGAGGGCCAGCAGGCAGCTGATCCTTGTGTGGACTATCCTTCCTCTTCCCACATGACACAAACAAGACGGGCAAACAGGACCGCCTGTGGAAAAGGACGGGTGTAAATGCAGGTTGAGCTGGAAAATCGAAACCAGTTTACCTGGTCGGTGCTGCAGTGCTTCGAGCTGAGGCCCGAGCAGTGCCACCCTTGCCTGAAGGCTTGATCCCAACTGCTATGTGAAGAAACACTTACAAATCCTTCTCTGATTGGAACTACTTCCATTATTAACAGTGAATGGCTCGAACAGTACGACTGCCACAGTATTAATTGGAATAATTCATTTTTGCAGGTGAAGTGGAATGAACATTTGCCTTAGTTTCAACCAAAGAATGACAAAGAATATCGATGTGCATCTGCGAGACTCACAAGTACAGGAAAAAAGTATAAAAGCTTGATTAAAAAGCTTGATCAGGGCCAGATTATTCTAAGACTGGACCTCATTCTCTGAAGTTTAATCTGTTGCTAATCTTTTGCTTTCCTCGCCCTGGGTTAATACGCAAGCTTTTCACACAGTCTTCTTCGATCGGCATCTGTCCTCTTCCGCCCACCAGATTCCCTAATATTCTGTTCTTGTATTCTCTATCACACAAAGATACACAGATATATAGAAGATAGGAGCAGGAGGAGGCCTTTTGGCCCTTCGAGCCTGCTCCACCATTCATCACGATCATGGCTGATCATCCAACTCAATAGCCTAATCCTGCTTTCTCCCCATAGCCTTTGATTCCATTCTCCTCAAGTGCTATATCCAGCCGCCTCTTGAATGTATTCAAAGTTTTAGCATCCACAGGCTCACCACTCTTTGTATGAAGAAATGTCTCCTTATCTCTGTCCAAAATGGTTCACCCTGAATCCATTTCCATACCCTGAATCCTGAACACCTGGTTCAGGACACACCCATCATTGGTAACATCTTCCCTGCATCTACCCTGTCTAGTCCTGTTAGAATTTTATAAGTCTATGAGATCCCCCCCTCATTCTCCTGAACTCCAGCGAGAACAATCCCAACCTAGTCAATCTCTCCTCATATGACAGTCCCACCATCCCTGGAATCAGTCTGGTAAACCTTTGCTGCACTCCTTCGAGAGCAAGAACATCCTTCCTCAAAGAAGGAGACCAAAACGGCACACAATACGCCAAGTGTGGCCTCACCAAGGCACTGTACAATTGCAGCAACACATCCCTGCTTCTACACTTGAAACTTCTTGCAATGAAGGCCAACATACCATTAGCCTTCTTTACCGCCTGCTGCATCTACATGCTTACCTTCAGCGAATGGTGCACAAGGACACCCAGGTCCCGCTGCACATGCCCCTCTCCCAATTTACAACCATTCAGGTAGTAATCTGCCTTCCTTTTTCCTTCCAAAGTGAATAACCTCCCACTTATCCAAATTATACTGCATCTGCCATTGATTTTCCCACTCGCCCAACCTGTCCAGATCTTGCTGTAGGATCCCTGCATCCTCGTCACAATTCACCCTCCCACCTAATTTGGAATCATCTGCAAACTTTGAGATGTTACATTTTGTTCCCTCATCCAAATCATTAATATATACTGTGAATAGCTGGGGTCCCAGCACCGATCCCTGTGGTACCCCATTAGTTATTGACTTCCAATTTGAAAAGGGGCCATTAATCCCTACTCTTTGTTTCCTCTCTGCCAACCAGTTTTCTATCCACCACAATACATTTCCCCCAATCCCATGCACTTTAATTTTATTCATAATATCTTATGCGGGACTTTGTCAAACGCCTTCTGAAAGTCCAAATATACCACATCGACTGGCTCCCCCTTGTCGACTGTATTGGTTACCTCTTCAAAGAACTCCAACAGATTTGTCAACCATCATTTTCCCTTTATAAATCCATACTGACTCTGACTGATCCTGCTTTCTAAATGTTCCGCCATAAAGTCCTTGATAATGGATTCAAGCATTTTCCCCACTACCAATGTTGGACTTACTGGTCTATAATTCCCTGCTTTCTCTCTACCTCCCTTTTTGAATATCGGAGGGACGTGAGCTACCCTCCAATCTGCAGGGACTGTTCCAGAGTCTATAGAATCCCGGAAGATGACCACCAATGCATCCACTATTTCCAGAGCCACCTCCTTAAGCACTCTGGGATGCAGATTCTCAGGCCCTGGGGATTTATCCGCCTTTAACCTAATCAGTTTTCCCTGCACCTTTTCTCTACGAATGTTGATTTCCCTCAGTTCTTCCCTCTCACTAAACCTTTCATTCTCCAACATTTCTGGTATCTGATTTGTGTCCTCATTTGTGAAGACAGAACCAAAGTATGTATTTAATTGCTCAGCCATTTCTTTGTCCCTTATTATGCATTCCCCTGTTTCTGTTTGTAGGGGGCCTACATTTCTCTTTACCAATCTCTTTCTCGTCACATATCTATAGAAACTCTTAGTGTCAGTCTTTATAAGACCATAAGACCGTAAGAATTAGGCCACTTGGCCCATCGAGTCTGCTCCGCCATTCAATCATGGCTGATATTTTCTCATCCCCATTCTCCTGCCTTCTCCCCATAACCCCTGATCCCCTTATTAATCAAGTGTCTTAGAGACACTCAATGAATTGGCCTCCACAGCCTCCTGCGGCAAACAGTTCCACAGATTCACCACCCTCTGGCTGAAGAAATTCCTCCTCAGCTCTGTTTTAAAGGATCATCCCTTTAGTCTGAGATGGTGTCCTCTGGTTCTAGTTTTTCCTACAAGTGGAAACATCCTCTCCACGTCTACTCTATCCAGGCCTCGCAGTATCTTGTACGTTTCAATAAGATCCCCTCTCATCCTTCTAAACTCCGAGTACAGACCCAGAGTCCTCAACCGTTCCTCATACGACAAGTTCTTCATTCCAGGAATCATTCTTGTGAACCTCCTCTGGACCCTTTCCAAGGCCAGCACATCCTTCCTTAGATATGGGGCCCAAAACTGCTCACAATACTCCAAATGGGGTCTGACCAGAGCCATATACAGCCTCAGAAGTACATCCCTGGTCTTGTATTCTAGCCCTCTTGACATGAATGCTAACATTGCATTTGCCTTCTTAACTGCTGACTGAACCTGCACATTAAGAGAATCGTGAATAAGGACTCCCAAGTCCCTTTGTGCTTCTGCTTTCTGAAGCATTTCCACATTTAGAAAATAGTCCATGTCTAAATTCCTCCTTCCAAAGTGCATAACCTCACACTTTTCCACATTGTATTTCATTTGCCACTTCATTGCCCACTCTCCTAGCTTGTCCAAGACCTTCTGCAGCCCCCTTGCTTCCTCAATACTACCTGTCACTCTACTGATCTTTGTATCATCTGCAAACTTAGCAACAGTGCCTTCAGTACCTTCTTCCAGATCATTAATGTTTATTGTAAAAAGTTGTGGTCCCAGCACAGACCCCTGAGGCACACCACTAGTCACTGGCTGCCATTCTGATAAAGACCCCTTCATCCCCACTCTCTGCCTTCTGCCAGTCAGCCAGTCCTCTATCCATGCCAGGATCTTACCCTGAACACCAGAGCTCTTAACTTATTGAACAGTCTCCTCTGTGGCACCTTGTCAAAGGCCTTCTGGAAATCTAAATAAATCAAATCCACTGGTTCTCCTTTGTCTAACTTGCTTGTTACCTCCTCAAAGAACTCTAACAGGTTTGTCATATACGTCCTCCCTTTGACAAAGCCGTGCTGACTCATTCCTATTTTACCATGCGCGTCCAAATGCTTTGTGATCTCATCTTTAATAACAGACTCTAAAATCTTACCAATGACCGAAGTCAGGCTAACCGGCCTATAATTTCCTGTCTTCTGCCTCCCTCCCTTCTTAAACACTGGTGTTACATTAGCCACCTTCCAGTCCTCTGGGACCCTTCCTGCCTCCAGTGATTTCCGAAAGATCATCACCAATGCCTCCACGATCTCCTCAGCTATCACTTTTAGAACCCTGGGGTGTAGTCCATCCGGTCCAGGTGACTTATCCACCTTCAGACCTTTTCCCAGAACAGTCTCCTTAGTAATGGTCACTGCACTGACCTCTGCCCGTTGGTTCACCTGGAGCTCTGGCATCCCACTGGTGTCTTCCACCGTGAAGACTGATGCAAAGTAACTATTCAGTTCGTCTGCCATTTCCTTGTTTCCTATTATTACTTCTCCAGCCACATTTTCTAGTGGTCCAATGTCTATTTTTGCCTCTCTCTTACCTTTTATATATTGAACAAATCTCTTCCTATCTTCCTTTATATTACTAACTAGCTTGCACTCATACTTCATCTTCTCACCCCTTATTGCTTTTTTAGTTGTCCTCTGCTCGCGTTTAAAGGCTTCCCAACCCTTTGGTTTCCCACTAATCATTGCCACTTTGTATGCTTTTTCTTTAGCCTTTATGCTGTCCTTGACATCCCTCATCAGCCATAGATGCCTTGTCCTCCCCTTAGCACGTTTCCTCCTCCTTGGAATGAATTTCTGTTGTTCCTCCCTAATAACCCCCAAAAACTCCTGCCATTGCTGTTTCACTGTCTTCCCTGCTAGGCTCCTTTTCCAATCGACTCTGGCCAGCTCCTCCCTGATGTATTTGTAGTTACCCTTATTTAATTGTAATACCTTTACACCTGATTGCAGCTTCTCCCTCTCAAACTGCAGGGTAAATACTATCATATTGTGGTCACTGTTCTCTCAGGGTTCCTTCATCTTAATTTCCCGAATCAAGTCTGCCTCATTACACATCACCAAACCCAGGATTGCCTGTTCCCTAGTAGGCTGTCACAAGCTGCTCCAAAAAAACATCTAGAACATAGAACATAGAACGATACAGCGCAGTACAGGCCCTTCGACCCTCAATGTTGCACCGACATGGGAAGTCAAAAACTAAAGGCCATCTAACCTACACTATGCCATTATCATCCATATGCTTATCCAATAAACTTTTAAATGCCCTCAATGTTGGCGAGTTCACTACTGCTGCAGGTAGGGCATTCCACGGCCTCACCACTCTTTGCGTAAAAAACCCACCTCTGACCTCTGTCCTATATCTATTACCCCTCAATTTAAGGCTATGTCCCCTCGTGCTAGCCACCTCCATCCGCGGGAGAAGGCTCTCGCTGTCCACCCTATCTAACCCTCTGATCATTTTGTATGCCTCTATTAGGTCATCTCTTAACCTTCTTCTCTCTAACGAAAACAACCTCAAGTCCATCAGCCTTTCCTCATAAGATTTTCCCTCCATACCAGGCAACATCTTGGTAAACCTCCTCTGCACCCGTTCCAAAGCTTCCACGACCTTCCTATAATGAGGCGACCAGAACTGTACGCAATACTCCAAATACGGCCGTACTAGTGTTTTGTACAACTGCAACATGACCTCATGGCTCCGGAACACAATCCCTCTACCAATAAAGGCCATCACACCATAGGCCTTCTTCACAACCCTATCAACCTGGGTGGCAACTTTCAGGGATCTATGTACATGGACACCGAGATCCCTCTGCTCATCCACACTACCAAGAATTTTACCATTAACCAAATATTCCTCATTCCTGTTATTCTTTCCAAAGTGAATCACCTCACACTTCTCCACATTAAACTCCATTTGCCACCTCTCAGCCCAGCTCTGCAGACATGTCCCTCTGTAACCTGCAACATCCTTCCGCACTGTCTACAACTCCACCGACTTTAGTGTCGTCTGCAAATTTACTCACCCATCCTTCTGCGCCCTCCTCTAGGTCATTTATAAAAATGACAAACAGCAACGGCCCCAGAACAGATCCTTGTGGTACGCCACTCGTAACTGAACTCCATTCTGAACATTTCCCATCAACCACCACTCTCTGTCTTCTTTCAACTAGCCAATTTCTGATCCACATCTCTAAATCACCCTCAATCCCCAGCCTCCGTATTTTCTGCAATAGCCGACCGTGGGGAACCTTATCAAACGCTTTACTGAAATCCATATACACCACATCAACTGCTCTACCCTCATCCACCTGTTCAGTCACCTTCTCAAAGAACTCGATAAGGTTTGTGAGGCATGACCTACCCTTCACAAAACCATGCTGACTATCCCTAATCATATTATTCCTATCTAGATGATTATAAATCGTATCTTTTATAATCCTCTCCAAAACTTTACCCACCACAGACGTTAGGCTCACCGGCCTATAGTTACCGGGGTTATCTCTACTCCCCTTCTTGAACAAAGGGACCACATTTGCTATCCTCCAGTCCTCTGGCACTATTCCTGTAGCCAATGATGACCTAAAAATCAAAGCCAAAGGCTCAGCAATCTCTTCCCTGGCTTCCCAGAGAATCCTAGGATAAATCCCAACAGGCCCCGGGGACTTATCTATTTTCACCTGGTCCAGAATTGCCAACACTTCTTCCTTACGCACCTCAATGCCATATATTCTAATAGCCTGGGTCTCAGCATTCTCCTCCACAATATTATCTTTTTCCTGAGTGAATACTGACGAAAAGTATTCATTTAGTATCTCGCTTATCTCCTCAGCCTCCACACACGACTTTCCACCACTGCCCTTGACTGGCCCTACTCTTATCCTAGTCATTCTTTTATTCCTGACATACCTATAGAAAGCTTTTGGGTTTTCCTTGATCCTACCTGCCAAAGACTTCTCATGTCCCCTCCTTGCTCGTCTTAGCTCTCTCTTTAGATCCTTCCTCGCTTCCCTGTAACTGTCAAGCGCCCCAACTGAAACTTCACGCCTCATCTTCACATAGGCCTCCTTTTTCCTCTTAACAAGAGATTCCACTTCTTTGGTAAACCACGGTTCCCTCGCTCTACCCTTTCCTCCCTGTCTGACTGGTACGTACTGATCAAGAACACGCAATAGCTGTGCCTTGAACAAGCTCCACATATCCAGTGTGCCCAACCCTTGCAGCGTACTTCTCCAACCTACACATCCTAAGTCATGTCTAATGGCATCATAATTGCCCTTCCCCCAGCTATAACTCTTGCCCTGCGGGGTATACTTATCCCTTTCCATCACTAATGTAAAGGTCACCGAATTGTGGTCACTGTCTCCAAAGTGTTCACCTACCTCCAGATCTAACACCTGGCCTGGTTCATTACCCAAAACCAAATCCAAAGTGGCCTCACCTCTTGTTGGCCTGTCAACATATTGTGTCAGAAAACCCTCCTGCACACATTGTACAAAGAACGACCCATCCAATGTACTCGAACTATATATTTTCCAGTCAATATTAGGAAAGTTAAAGTCTCCCATAACAACTACACTGGTACTTTCGCTCTTTTCCAGAATCATCTTCGCCATCCTTTCCTCTACATCTCTAGAACTATTAGGTGGCCTATAGAAAACTCCCAGCAGTGTGACCTCTCCTTTCCTGTTTCTAACCTCAGCCCATACTACCTCGGAAGAAGAGTCCCCATCTTGCATCCTTTCTGCCACCGTAATACTGTCCTTGACTAGCAGCGCCACACCTCCCCCTCTTTTGCCCCCTTCTCTGAGCTTACTAAAACACCTAAACCCCGGAACCTGCAACAACCATTCCTGTCCCTGCTCTATCCATGTCTCTGAAATGGCCACAACATGGAAGTCCCAGGTACCAACCCATGCCAGTTCCCCTACCTTATTTCGTACACTCCTGGCATTGAAGTAGACACACTTCAAACCACCTACCTGAACACTGGCGCCCTCCTGCGAAGTCAAATCTGTGCTCCTGACCTCTCTATTCTCAATCTCCCGTACCCCAAAACTACAATCCAGGTTCCCATGCCCCTGCTGAATTAGTTTAAACCCCCCCCAAAGAGCACTAACAAATCTCCCCCCCAGGATATTGGTGCCCCTTAGGTTCAGATGTAGACCATCCTGTCTATAGAGGTCCCACCTTCCCCAGAAAGAGCCCGTTATCCAGAAATCTGAATCCCTCCCGCCTGCACCATCCCTGTAGCCACGTGTTTAATTGCTCTCTCTCCCTATTCCTCGTCTCACTATCACGTGGCACGGGCAACAACCCAGAGATAACAACTCTGTTTGTTCTCGCTCTGAGCTTCCATCCTAGCTCCCTAAAGGCCTGCCTGACATCCTTGTCCCCTTTCCTACCTATGTCGTTAGTGCCAATGTGGACTACGACTTGGGGCTGCTCCCCTTCCCCCTTAAGGACCCGAAAAACACGATCCGAGACATCACTTACCCTTGCACCTGGGAGGCAACATACCAAACGTGAGTCTCTCTCGCTCCCACAAAATCTCCTATCTGTGCCCCTGACTATTGAGTCCCCAATTACTAATGCTCTGCTGCTCTCCCCCTTCCCTTCTGAGCAACAGGGACAGACTCCGTGCTAGAGTCCCGTACCCCATGGCTTACCCCTGGTAAGTCGTCCCCCCCACAAGTATCCAAAACGGTACACTTGTTACTCAGGGGAACGACCGCAGGGGGTCCCTGCACTGACTGCTTCTTCCCAGTCCCTCTTACAGTTACCCATCTATCTCCAGTCTTTGGTGTAACTACTTTCCTGAAGCTCCTATCTATGACCACCTCTGCCTCCCGAATGATCCGATGTTCATCCAACTCCAGCTCCAGTACCATAACTCGGTCTTGTAGGAGCTGGAGCTGGCTGCACTTCCTGCAGGTAAAATCAGCAGGGACACTAACATATATCTGTTAGACATTCCACAAATTTCCTTTCTTGGGATCCACTACCACCTGATTTTCCCAATCCACCTGCATATTGAAATCCCCCATGATTATTGTAATATTGTCTTTTTTACATGTCTTTTCTATCTCCTGATTTATTTTCTGTCCCACATCCTGACTACTGCTAGGGGGCCTGTACATAACTCCCATCAGGGTCTTTTTACCTGTGTGATTCCTCAACTCTACCCACAGAGATTCTATGCCTTCTGATCCTATATCGCTCCTTGATATCGATTTAACCTCATCCCTTACAAACAATGCAACCCCACCCCCTTTGCCCATCTGCCTGTCCTTTTGGTAGGACATATATCCTTGGATATTTAGATCCCAGACCTGATCTCCTTGCAACCACGTCTCTGTGATGCCCAAAGCATTGTACCGTCCAATTTCAACGTGCGCAACAAGCTCATTTACCTTGTTCCTTATATTGAGCACATTTAGGTACAACACCCTCAATCCTGCGTTGGCTACCTCCCTTTTCACACTCTCCTCAGTTACTGTACCCTGTACTGTGGCCCTTTTTGATTTTTGACTATGGTTTCACTGCCTTACACTTTCCCCCTTACTGCTTTTTGTTTCTGGCCCCATTTTACTTCCCCTCCGACTTCCTGCATCAGTTCCCACCCCCCTGCCACATTAGATTAAATTATGTTCCCTTCAAGCTTCCTTTCGTATTGTACTTTCTCCTTCTTAATCAACCCCTTTGTCCTTCTTTGCTGAATTCTACACTGCTCCCAATCCTCAGATCTATTATTTTTCTTGGCCAATCTGTATGCTTCTTCCCGTATCAGATATTATTTCTAATTTCCTTTGTAAGCCATGGATTGGCCCTCTTACCCCCTTTGCTTTTGTGCCAGACAGGAATGAACAGTTGCTGTAGTTCTTACATGCGATCCTTGAATGTTTGCCATTGTCTATCCACTGTCATCCCTTTAAGTAACTTTCCCCAATCTATCAAGGCCAACTCATGCCTCATATCCTCATAGTTCCCTTTATTAAGATTCAGCACCCTAGTCTCCAAATCAATTACTTCACTCTCCATCTTGTCATGAGAATGTCACTTTAAGAAATGGTAGTCTGCTAAAGTTACTGCAGTGATGTCAGAGTGTGGGTGGAGCTGAGCTCTGGCTCTGCTTTTTAGTTTCACTTTGAGAAAAGCTTGGGTGTGGCTGTGTTCTTTTGGTTTTGTTTCAGTGTTGGAGCTGCAGACAGCCAGAGAATGTGTAATCATAGAATTTACAGTGCAGAAGGAGGCCATTCAGCCCATCGAGTCTGCACCGGCTCTTGGAAAGAGCACCCTACCCAAGGTCAACAACTCCACTCTATCCCCATAACCCAGTAACCCCAGACACTAGGGGCAATTTATCATGGCCAATCCACCTAACCTGCACATCTTTGGACTGTGGGAGGAAACCGGAGCACCCGGAGGAAACCCACGCACACACGGGGAGGATGAGCAGACTCCGCACAGACAGTGACCCAAGCCGGAATCGAACCTGGGACCCTGGAGCTGTGAAGCGATTGTGCTATCCACAATGCTACCGTGCTGCCCAATGTTGTTTTCTCTGCCATGTAAAGACTATCTCTTGATCATTTGGTGAATTCTGAGTGATAACTGGTCTCTGTAGTGAATTTAAACCTGATGTGCTTCTGTTAAAAGGTTTTTTAAAAGTCTTATGCATGTTAAATGCAAGTAAGGAATAATTAGTGTTGTATTCTTTGGGGGTTGTATTTGAATTAATGGTTGCTAAGATGGTCACTGTATGTTTTTAAAAGGGTAACTTGAGTTCATAGAATAAACATTGTTTTGCTTTAAAAAAATACTTTGATATCTGCTGTCCGACACCTGTAGAGTGGGTCGTGTGCTCCCCATACTACAATCTAGTAAAAGTCGTGGGTCAGGTGAACTCCATGATACACTTTGGGGTTCTCTAAACCCTGGCCCATAACAATCTTAATTTAAAAATTCTAATATGTTATGGTCGCTCATCCCCACTCTGGATTGTTCAATGTTCTCACTCTTGCAGCCTTGCTGTTGTCATGTGAGAGTACCTTTAAATATGAGTGTTTAAAAATGGGTGTGTATATAAATATCTGTACTGAGAGTACCTTTAAGACATGGGTATTTAAGAACTGTACCTTTAAGAAATTGGTGTTTATCAGTGATGTCAGAGTGTGGGTGGAGCTGGGTTGTCTGTCAGCTTTTTACTTTTGTTTTAGGCTGTTTTCTGCAAGGTGTGTTTTAGTTTCGTTTTCAGAGCTGGATAGCTGCAGTCACAGCCAGAAGGTGTATGAGTCCCTCTCTGTAATCTAAAAACTGTAAATCGATCATCCTTTGGTGATTTAAAACTAATAACTGCTCTCAGTAGTGACTTTAACCTGATATGCTTCGGTTTAAAGGTTTTTTTTTAAAGTCTTCTGGATGTTTAAAGGACAGCTTAAAGGATTACTTAGTGTTGCAGTCTTTGGGGGTTGTATTTGAATTAATGGTTGCTAAGATGTTCACTGTATGTTTTAAAAAGGTTAACTTGAGTTCCTAGAATAAACATTGTTTTGCTTGGAAAAATACTTTTCTATTTCTGCTGTACCACACCTGTAGAGTGGGCAGTGTTCTCCCCATACCACAATCTATTAAAAGTTGTGGGTCAGGTGAACTCCATGATACACTTTGGCATTCTCTAAACCGTGGCCCATAACAAATTGGGGGATCCAGGGAGATAAAAGTCTATCTATTGGATTGGCTTAGTGAACTTAAAGACAGTGAGGGGTGAGCATGTTGTGGCTGTTTTTCAGATGTGGTATTCTAGTTTAAGTAGTGAGTGTGTTGTGGACAATGGCTCTTTCAGAGGCTCTGAAGTTTTTGGGGGTGGTGACGGTCACACACAGTACCTTACGGACAGAGACTAAAAGCAGACTGTTAGATTTGGCTAAAACATTGCAGTTAACATTACCTGACAAAATGCAAAAAGATGAGGTAATTATGGCGGTGGCTAAGCATTTAAAGTTGCCTGAGATACATTTTGACTCATTGGAAATGGCAAAAATTCAGTTACAAATTAAACAAATGGAACATGAGAAAGAATTAAAGCAGCTTGAATACAAAAGAGAGAGAGAGGAAAAAAGAAAGAGAAAGGGAGATACAGATCAGGGGAAAATATAAAGAGAGAGAGTTTGAACTTCAGCAAATGGCCGTGAAACATGACAGTCAGTTAAAATTGGGAGGCATAAAGGGAAATGTACAGTTGGATGATAGTGATGAGGATAGTGAGAAAGAGCGTCATAGTTGAAAGCTTGTTGGGGATCTATTTAAATATGTCCAAGCATTGCCAAGGTTTGATGAGAAGGATGTAGAAACCTTTTTCATTTCATTTGAGAAGGTAGCTAACCAAATGAAATGGCCACAGGACATGTGGGTATTACTGATTCAAACAAAGAAGGTAGGTAGGGCCAGTGAAGTGTTTGCATCACTTGAGGAAGTATCTGGGACGTATGAGGAGGTGAAACATCCATCTTAGGTGCATATGAACTAGTGCCTGAAGCCTACAGACAAAGGTTTAGAAATTTAAGGAAAGAATTTGGTCAAACATACATGGAGTTTGAAAGGATCAAACAAAGTAATTTTGATAGGTGGACGAGGGCTTTGAAAATAGACCAAATGTATGCAGCTCTCAGAGAAATTATACTTTTGGAGGAGTTTAAAAATTCAATTCCTGATGTAGTGAGAACTCATGTGGAAGAGCAGAGGGTTAAATCTGCGAGGTTAGCAGCAGAAATGGCAGATGATGATGAATTAGTTCATGAATCAAAGCTTGGTTGCCGACATCACTTTCAGCCTGTGAGGGATAGAAACTGGGGACATGAGAAATACTCAAGTGGTAAAGGTAAAAGTGGTCTGATGGGAGATAATAAGGAGAGTGGTCCTCAGACTAAAAATGAAATCCAGGACGGTGGAAAAGAAATGAAAAGTTTCAAATGTTTTCACAGCAATAAACTAGGCCATGTAAAGTCACAGTGTTGGTGGTTGAAGAAAAGCACTGGGAAGGCTGATGTGGTAAAACAAGATAAGACAGTGGGGTTTGTTAAAGTGGTAAAGGAAAGCCCAAGTGAAGCAAAGGAGGGGCAAAAAATTGTACAGTCTGAACAAGAGGTGATTGATAAGAAGGTGCCAGCTCTCTTTAAAGAATTCACTTGTGTGGGTAAAGTTTACTCATGTGTATCAGGAGGAGCAGGTAAAGAAGTCACAATTTTAAGAGATACGGGAGCTAGTCAATCTTTAATGGTAAGAGATGAAGAGTTATGTAGTTTGGGAAGAATGTTGCCAGAAAAGGTGGTAATATGTGGAATTCAGGGTGAGAGGAGTAGTGTCCCATTACACAGTGCTCAGCAAAGGTTTATACCAACAAAAAGGAAGGACGGTAGAAAGAGGGAAAATCGACCGTGGATATCTAAGGAAATAAGGGAGAGTATCAAATTGAAGGAAAAAGCATACAAAGTGGCAAAGATTAGTGGGAGACCAGAGGACTGGGAAATCTTTAGGGGGCAACAGAAAGCTACTAAAAAAGCGTTACAGAAGAGTGAGATAGATTATGAGAGTAAACTTGTTCAGAATATAAAAACAGATCGTAAAGGTTTCTACAAATATATAAAACAAAAAAGAGTGGCTAAGGTAAATATTGGTCCTTTAGAGGATGAGAAGGGAGTTTTAATAATGGGAGATGAGGAAATGGCTGAGGAACTGAACAGGTTTTTTGGGTTGGTCTTCACAGTGGAAGACACAAATAACATGACAGTGACTGATGGAAATGAGGCTATGACAGGTGAGGATCTTAAGAGGATTGTTATCACTAAGGCGGTAGTGATGGGCAAGCTAATGGGGCTAAAGGTAGACAAATCTCCTGGCCCTGATGGAATGCATCCCAGAGTGCTAAAAGAGATGGCTAGGGAAATTGCAAATGCACTAGTGATAATTTATCAAAATTCACGAGACTCTGGAGTGGTCCCGGTGGATTGGAAATTAGCAAACGTGACACCATTGTTTAAAAAAGGAGGTAGGCAGAGAGCAGGTAATTATAGGCCAGTGAGCTTAACTTCGGTAGTAGGGAAGATGCTGTAATCTATTATCAAGGAAGAAATAGCGAGGCATCTGGATAGAAATTGTCCCATTGGGCTGACGCAGCATGGGTTCATAAAGGGAAGATCGTGCCTAATTAATTTAGTGGAATTTTTTGAGGACATTACCAGTGCGGTAGATAACGGGGAGCCAATGGATGTGGTATATCTGGATTTCCAGAAAGCCTTTGACAAGGTGCCACACAAAAGGTTGCTGCATAAGATAAAGATGCATGGCATTAAGGGTAAAGTAGTAGCATGGATAGAGGATTGGTTAATTAGTGGAAGGCAAAGAGTGGGGATTAATGGGTGTTTCTCTGGTTGGCAATCAGTAGCTAGTGGTGTCCCTCAGGGATCAGTGTTGGGCCCACAATTGTTCACAATTTACACGGATGATTTGGGGTGGGGGACCAAGGGCAATGTGTCCAAGTTTGCAGATGACACTAAGATTAGTGGTAAAGCGAAAAGTGCAGAGGATACTGGAAGTCTGCAGAGGGATTTGGATAGGTTAAGTGAATGGGCTAGGGTCTGGCAAATGGAATACAATGTTGCCAAATGTGAGGTTATCCATTTTGGTAGGAATAACAGCAAACAGGATTATTATTTAAATGATAAAATATTAAAACATGCTGCTGTGCAGAGAGACCTGGGTGTGCTAGTGCATGAGTCGCAAAAAGTTGGTTTGCAGGTGCAACAGGTGATTGAGAAGGCAAATGGAATTTTGTCCTTCGTTGCTAGAGGGATGGAGTTTAAGATTCGGGAGGTTATACTGCAATTGTATAAGGTGTTAATGAGGCCACACATGGAGTATTGTGTTCAGTTGTGGCCTCCTTACTTGAGAAAGGACGTACTGGCACTGGAGGGTGTGCATAGGAGATTCATTAGATTAATCCCAGAGCAGAAGGGATTGGATTATGAGGAGAGGTTGAGTAGACTGGGACTGTACTCGTTGGAATTTAGAAGGATACGGGGGATCTTATAGAAACATTTAAAATTATGAAGGGAATAGATAGGATAGATGCGGACAGGTTGTTTCCACTGGCGGGTGAAAGCAGAACTAGGGGGCATAGCCTCAGAATAAGGGGAAGCAGATTTAGGACTGTTTAGGAGGAACTTCTTCACCCAAAGGGTTGTGAATCTATGGAATTCCTTGCCCAGTGAAGCAGTTGAGGCTCCTTCATTACATGTTTTTAAGGTAAAGATAGATAGTTTTTTGAAGAATAAAGGGATTAAGGGTTGTGGCGTTTGAGCCGGAAAGTGTAGCTGAGTCCACAAAAGATCAGCCATGATCTCATTGAATGGCGGAGCAGGCTCGAGGGGCCAGATGGCTTACTCCTGCTCCTAGTTCTTATGTTCCTAGTTCTTATATAAGGTAAGGTTGGAAAGTCCAGTGAAGACGTAGTAGATGTAATAGAGAAAGTATCTTGACCAGGAATACAGTTTATCTTGGGTAATGATATAGCTGGATCGCAGGTGGGAGTGATGCCTACTGTGGTTGATAAGCCAGTGGAAAATCAGAAAATTGAAGTGTTGAAGGAGAATATCCTGGGATTGTTCCAGATTGTGTAATCACAGGTTAAGACAAGAGGAGAAATGAAAGAGTGAAGATGAAGTTGAAATGCAATTATCAGTAACAATTTTTGATCAGATGGTTGAAAAAAACATGAACAGGTGGAGGATGAGCCGGATATTTTTAGTTCAGGAAAATTGGCGGAGTTACAACAAACGCCGGATAGAAGGGAAACTCACCGAGTGTGTCATGTGAATATGCTTAAAAGGTACTTTGAATGGGAAGGAGAGGAAAAGGAATGATTCTAATTCAAAGTGACGAACCAAATCCAGATGACTGTGAATTTGACATACCTCAAATTAAATTGGAAAACAAGGATGTTCTTAAAAATTGGGATAAATTGTTGAGTTACCTTCCAGAGGAAAAACGAACTGACCTGAAAGAGTTATTGATATCACATGGGCAAGTTTGCGGAGATAAATTGGGAAGTACTAAAATGGCTATACATGATGTAGATGTGGGAAATGCTGTTCCAATCAAACAACATCCACATATACTTAACCCTTTAAAATTGGTACAGGTTAACAAAGAGATTGAGAGCATGCTTAAAAATGGCAGAATTGAAGTGGGTTGCAGCCAATGGAGCTCACCCATAGTGATGGTGCCTGAACCAGATGGTACCCAACGGTTGTGTCTGGACTACAGAAAGGTTAATGCAGTTACAAGAACGGACTCTTATCCCATCCCACGTTTGGAGGATTGCATTGAGAAAGTGGGACAATCAGCTTTTATTTCCAAACTGGATTTACTTAAAGGTTACTGGCAGGTGCCACAATTACTGTCTTGTGTCCTCTTGTCATGCTCTCCTGGATACAGCCATGGGGTGGATTTTACACAGAGTACTCCTGGTCTCCTGCTGTAACATTGTCAGAGAGTTTTGAGAACCAAGCTCAAAGTCTCTTTTCAGTTCTTTGTAATGTTTTTGGGTGCTTTGCCAAAGGTATTGCACTAGATCAGGAGATCCCCCCCCCCCCCCCCCCCCCCCCCGCACCGATACACAACAGCCCATATTGTCTTCACAAAATCATAAGATAAATACAGATGTGAAGATCCTTCCAATAAAATCAGAATCTCTTCATTCTTCGAACCAATTGTTTCTGAAATTATTTCAAGGATATTTCCTCCACTTATTTGCCTGGAAGTTTATTTCACAAGTGGATCACACTTAGTGTGAATAAATAAATTCTTGATATTACCTTAACTATACCCTTCCCTAGTTTGTGCCTGTGACTCTGAATTCTACTTCCACGGTTTAACATGTTTTGTCCTTGAAAATCTTATATGTCTCCAAGATCACATTTCAGATACCTCCTTTCCAGATATTCCCAGTTTCCCCACTCTCCTTGTGTAACAGTCCTTGACCGTTCATCCCTCCAGTCTTTGACCGTTTCTCTTGTTTCATCTGTGGAGCACTATAGTTCTGCATTTAATGTGCTGGTCCTGTGGAGGTATTATAACCCACAAGTATCTGTTGGGGTGGGAACAATTCACTTCCCCATGAACCTTGCAGATTCCGAGCTCCCCTGTCAATAAACAATGTCCAGTTATATAATATATAAAGTTGGTCAGTTAGGTACCGGCAAGGCAGATCCAGTTGGGATCTACTGTGTGATGTATATTATAGTTTTTAAATAAACTAAGTTTCTTTGAACTACTCGGTGTGGACTCCTTCATGGCCTCAGAATAGGAGGCTTGTGGGAAAGGAAGTGCTGGCTGGAAAAGTCAAAGGTCATGTTTCACTCTCTGATTTGTTCCATGCAACCATTGTGTGTATTGCAGGTACAAAATTTATTCTAAGCAATGTTTGATTTCACTGGCTGTACCATGACCAGACAGTGAGCAGCACTGAATACTGAATTCATGGCACTGTTTAACCATCACAAAAAACAGTACAGCACAGGACAGGCCCTTCGGCACTCCAAGCCTGTACCGGCCATGATATCACCCTCAGCACTTGCTTGTGTCGTATCCCTCTATACCCATCCTATCCAGGTATTTGTTGAGATGCCTTTTGAATGCCATTAATGTATCTACTTCCACAACCTCCCCTGGCAACGCGTTCCAGGCACTAACCACCCTCTACGTAAAAAAACCTGCCACTCACATCTCCATAGGCTTTGCCCCACGGACCTTAAACCTATGCCACCTGGTGACTGACCCCTCTCTGCCACTCTATCCATGCCCCTTGATGCACAATCAATGGACACGAAACGTAGATGAGATCCAAATGACAGGCTTCAATACACAAGATGTGTGCCCGGCAGCAGACGTGCAGAAGAAAGGCCGACTACCGGGACGCACGGGTTCTTATATCCCACCTTGTAGGTGGAGCTACCTACCTCTCAGCCAATCGGCTGAGAGACACATGACTTCCTCAGCCAATCGGCTAAGAGGCACATGACTTACCTGGGCCAAAGGGCAGCGAGTCCTCTGCACCAATAGCAGCTCACTTCCAAGGTACCGTAATACCCCTAGTCATACTACCACATTCACCGCTTGTTGAAAAAGAAGCGGGGTGGGGGAAACCCGGACATGAGGGGGGAAGGGGCGTGTCCCGTGAGTACGTCAGACTGGTAGTATGACTAGAGATGTTTACGTCATACCGTTGCATCGATGGCTGCCCACTGACCCGCAACTTATGTGCAAAAGAAAACAGCAACTATGTACAGTGTATAAAATTGGGGATGTGGGGGGAGAAACAAAATGGGGAACAGGCAAAGAACAAAAAAAAACACGAGTCCATCCGCAGGCAGAAGTCCACCAGTAGGTCACATCGATTCAATCAGTCTAATGGGCGCCTTCGATGTCCTTTTGACATGCGCAGCGGTGCCGGCGACGTCAGAGCGGTGGTCGTTCGTGACTCCGGGAGCGATGATCCTGTTCCTGTGTCCGTACCCCTGGTCGGAGCTAGCGGGGGCCAGGCCAGGGGAGGGGATCCGGGGGAGGGGGGGGTGCTGGGGGTAGGTGGGGTTGGAGGGGGGGTGCTGGAGCTGGGGGGTGTGGCCGAGATCCGGCGGGTGCTAGGTCCCTAAGGGAGACCGTGTCCTGTCAGCTGTTGGGATACTCCACATACGCGTATTGCGGATTTGCGTGGAGTAGCTGGACTCTTTCGGCCAACGGGTCTGACTTGTGCACCCGCACGTGCTTCCGGAGCAGAATGGGCCCGGGGGTAGCCAGCCAGGTCGGGAGCGGGGCCCCTGAGGAAGACTTCCTGGGAAAAAGTTAGAAGATGTTCGTGAGGCGTTTGTTTAGTGGCGGTACAGAGAAGTGACCGTTACCCCGGGGGTTGTAACTGGTCGTCCTGCTGGAGGCGATGCCCCTGCTGAGCAGGAATTGATGCAGCTCGTCACTCATAAATGAGGACCCCCGATCGCCATGAATGTATGCGGGGTAACCTAACAGGGAGAAGATGGTGTGTAGGGCTTTGATAATGGTGGTCGTGGTCATGTCAGGGCAGGGGATGGCGAACGGGAAACAGGAGTACTCGTCAATTATGTTGAGGAAATACGTGCTGCGGTTGTTGGAGGGAAGGGGACGTTCAAAGGGGTGGGAAGCCTTTATCAGATGCGCTTGTTCGGGGCGGTAGAAGTGCGGCTTGCACTCCGCGCAGATGTGGCAGTCCCTCGTCACTGTCCTGACCTCCTCGATGGAGTAGGGCAGGTTGCGGGTCTTTATGAAATGGAAAAAGCGGGTGACCCCCGGGTGACAGAGGTCCGCGTGGAGGGTTCGAAGATGGTCCACTTGTGCGTTGGCACAGGTACCGCGGGACAGGGCATCGGGAGGCTCGTTTAGCTTCCCAGGACGATACAAGATGTCGTAGTTGTACGTGGACAACTCGATCCTCCACCGCAAGATCTTATCGTTCTTTATCTTGCCCCTCTGTGCATTATCAAACATGAAAGCCACTGACCGTTGGTCTGTGAGGAGGGTGAACCTCCTGCCGGCCAGGTAGTGCCTCCAATATCGCACAGCTTCGACTATGGCCTGTGCTTCCTTTTCCACCGAGGAGTGGCGGATTTCGGAAGCGTGGAGGGTACGGGAGAAGAAGGCCACGGGTCTGCCCGCTTGGTTCAGGGTGGCCGCCAGGGCAACATCAGACGCGTCGCTCCCGACTTGAAAGGGGAGGGACTCATCGATAGCACGCATCGTGGCCTTTGCAATGTCTGCTTTGATGCGGCTAAAGGCCTGGCGGGCCTCCACCAACAGGGGAAACGTGGTGGACTGGATGAATGGGCGAGCTTTGTCGGCATAATTGGGGACCCACTGGACGTAATATGAAAAGAAGCCCAAACAGCGCTTGAGGGCTTTGAGGGAGTGGGGGAGGGGAAGCTCCATCAGGGGGCGCATGTGCTCGGGGTCGGGGCCTATCACTCCGTTACGCACTACGTAGCCGAGGATGGCTAGACGGTCGGTGCTAAACACGCACTTATCCTTATTGTAGGTCAGGTTAAGGAGTTTTGTGGTATGGAGGAATTTACGGAGGTTGGTGTCATGGTCCTGCTAGTCGTGGCCGCAGATGGTGACATTGTCGAGGTACGGGAAGGTTGCCCGTAAACCGTATTGGTCGACCATTCGGTCCATCTCCCGTTGGAAGACCGAGACCCCATTTGTGACACCGAAAGGAACCCTTAAAAAGTGGTAGTCGCCCATCCGCTTCGAACGCAGTGTACTTTTGGTCACTCGCGCGGATGGGGAGCTAGTGGTAGGCGGACCGTGGAAAAAGCTTTGTACTGCGCGATCCTGTTGACCAGGTCGGAGATACGTGGGAGAGGATAAGCGTCCAGCTGCGTAAATCTGTTGATGGTCTGACTGTAGTCTATGAACATCTGATTTTTCTCCCCGATCTTAACCACCAGCACTTGTACTCGCCAGGGGCTGTTGCTGGCCTCGATGACCCCCTCCTTCAGAAGCCTTTGGACTTCGGACCTGATGAAGGTCCGGTCCTGGGCACTGTACCGTCTGCTCCTGGTGGCAATGGGTTTGCAATCCGGGGTGAGGTTTGCAAACAAGGAAGTGGGGTCGACCTTGAGACACGCAAGGCTGCAGACAGTAAGGGATGGCATAGGGCCGCCAAATTTGAATGTTAAACTCTGGAAGTTGCACTGGAAATCTAACCCCAGGAGTGCTGCCGCGCAGAGGTGGGGAAGGACGAAGAGTTTATAGTTTTTAAACTCCCTCCCCTGGACTGTGAGGTCCGCTATACAGCACCCTGTGATCTGGACCGAGTGCAAACCGGAGGCCAGAGCGATTCTTTGTTTCACCGGGAAAACGGGAAGTGCGCAGCATCTTACCATGACGGGGTGGACAAAACCCTCTGTGCTCCCCGAGTCCAGCAGGCAGCTCATCTCGTGGCCGTTGAGAAGGATCTTTGTGGACAGCGTGCGTGGCCGTGACTGATCCAACGTTACTGAGGCAAGTCGTGGCAGGAACTCAGAGTCGTCATCCGGCAGCGAGTGGTCACTTGCGGGGTCCTCGGTGCCGACCCAAGATGGCGGCGCCCGTCGGCCGCACGTGGTGGGGGTGAACAAAATGGCGGCGCCCGTGGGTCGCACGTGGAGTCGGGGGCCCAAAATGGCGGCGCCCTGGGAACGTCCGTGGCGTCGGGGGGCCAAAATGGCAGCAGCCGGGGATCACTCGAGTCGGTGGTGGGTGGAGCAGCGAGGTCCGTGGGCTCCTGAGGAGCGCGGGGGGGGGGGGACCCGCGGTTGCTGCTCGGGACTGCAGCGACTGCCCTGGACTGACAAACGGCTGCAAAATGGCCCTTCTTGCCGCAGCCTTTACAGGTTGCGGTGCGGGCCGGGCAGCGCTGGTGGGGGTGCTTGGCCTGTCCGCAAAAGTAGCAGCGGGGCCCCGAGGGGGGTCCGTGTCTGCGGAGGTGAGGGGGTTTGCGTTCCATGCTGCCCAGGGGGCCGCTGACTGGTCGGGAGCGTACGCGCGGGTGTTGCGATTAGCGACATCTCGAGAGGAGGCGAGGGCCCGTGCTTCAGCGAGGCTTAAAGTTTCTTTTTCTAAGAGTCTCTGGCGTATCTGGGACGATTGCATACCCACAACGAAAGCGTCTCTGATTAAAAGTTCGGTGTGTTCGGCCGCAGAAACCTGTGGGCAGACGCAGTTCCTCCCCAGAACGAGGAGGGCCCGGTAGAATTCGTCTAAAGACTCACCGGGGAATTGCTGTCTCGTGGCCAGTAAGTGCCGAGCGTAAACCTGGTTCACCGGCCGGATGAAATGTCCTTTAAGCAAGTCCATGGCCGCGTCATAGTCTGTCGTGTCCTCTATGAGCGTGTACATGGCGGTGCCAACGCACGAGTGGAGGATGTGCAGTATTTGTTCCCTCGTTGGGGGGTTTTCGGCTGTATCCAAGTAGCTATTGAAGCAAGCCAGCCAGTGTTTAAATGCGGCTGTTGCATTTGCTGCGTGCGGGCTGAGTCGAAGGCACTCCGGTTTGATACAAAGCTCCATCCTTTAAAGTCTTGTGCATTAAATTGATGCACAATCAATGGACACGAAACGTAGATGAGATCCAAACGATAGGCTTTAATGCACAAAATGTGTGCCCGGCAGCAGACGTACAGAAGAAAGGCCGACTGCCGGAATGCACGGGTTCTTATATCCCGCCTTGTAGGCGGAGCTACCTACCTCTCAGCCAATCGGCTGAGAGACACATGACTTCCTCAGCCGATCGGCTGAGAGGCACATGACTTACCCGGGCCAATGGGCAGCGAGTCCTCTGCACCAATAGCAGCTCACTTCCAAGGTACCGTAATACCCCTAGTCATACTACCACACCCCTCATAATCTTGTAGACCTTTATCAGTTCCCCTCTCAACCTCCATCGTTCCAATGAAAAGTCTCAAACCTATGCCTTTTGGCCATTGCACTGCTTTGATACAATTCAACATTCTCATTGCTGGAAGTGGTGATACAGTGATAATACCATAGGACTAGTAATCCAGGTTACTGCTCTGGGGGCATGCTTTCAAATCCCGTCACGGCAGCTGGTGGAATTTGAATTCAATTAATAATCCTGGAATTATAAAGTTGGACTATAATGGTGGCCAATTGTTGGAAAAAAAAACATCTGCTTCACTAACACCCTTTAGGGAAGGAAATCTACCCCTTTACCTGGTCTGGTCAATGTGGTTGACTTTTAACTATCCTCTGAAATGCAAGCCATCCCATTCAAGGGCAATTAGGGATGAGCAAGATGTGTTGGCCTTTCCAGATGCCCAAGTTCCAGGAAATAAATAAAACATTCAATTGTCTTTGTTAATCACTGGGCAGGTTTAGCATAATGTCTATAAAGACTTCTAGGCCTCTCTCCCAGGGGATCTGAGGTGTGTAAGTGCATGCCCTTTGGGCAGGATGGTACCCTGGTACTGCTGGTGCAACCCAGGCACCTTGGCAGTACCAGCCTGGCACTCTGGCAGCACCAGCCTGGCACCCGGGTTGCACTGCCAGGGTGCCAGCCTGGCATTGCCAAGGTGCCCATGAGGTACGAGGTACTGCCAGATGGAAGAGATACTTCCAGGGTGCCAGCCTGGCACTGCCAAGGTGCCATGTTGGCATTTTTTCATGGGTTTGGGGGTGCCCTGCGCAGGTATTGGGCGGGTGCAGGGACCCTCCCATAGTGCATTGGGTCTTGGGGGGTCAGGGTTCGCTTAGGAGGTCATGAAGATCAGGAGGCCATTTTAAAATGGTGCTGCATTCAGCAGTGGGGCTGGATAGAGGGCCAGTGATAGGTGGAGATTAACAAAGATGTTGTGGACAAAAAGACAAAGGAATGTAAATGGTGGAGATAATGACTAAGAAGAGTGCTGATAGTGGCACATTAATAGATCAGAATGTGCTAATGGTTGAACAGAAGCAGTGTGTCAAAGACAACTGGGGCAGCACAGTAGCATTGTGGATAGCACAATCGCTTCACAACTCCAGGGTCCCAGGTTCGATTCCGGCTTGGGTCTGTCTGTGCGGAGTCTGCTCATCCTCCCCGTGTGTGCGTGGGTTTCCTCTGGGTGCTCCGGTTTCCTCCCAGTGTCCAATGATGTGCAAGTTAGGTGGATTGAACATGATAAATTGCCCTTAGTGTCCAAAATTGCCCTTAGTGTTGGGTGGGGTTACTGGGTTATGGGGATAGGGTGGAGGTGTTAACCTTGGGTAGGGTGCTCTTTCCAGGAGCCGGTGCAGACTCGATGGGCTGAATGGCCTCCTTCTGCACTGTAAATTCTATGATCTATGATGTTCACAGCTCCAGGGTCCCAGGTTCGATTCCCGGGTTGGGTCACTGTCTGTGTGGAGTCTGCACATTCTCCCTGTGTCTGTGTGGGTTTCCTCCGGGTGCTCCGGTTTCCTTCCACAAGTCCCGAAAGACCTGCTGTTCGGTAATTTGGACATTCTGAATTCTCCCTCCGTGTACCCGATCAGGCACCAGAATGCGGAGACTAGGGGCTCTTCACAGTAACTTCATTGCAGTGTTAATGTAACCCTACTTGTGACAATAAAGATTCACCTGAAGAAGGAGCCGTGCTCCGAAAGCTCGTGTTTGAAACAAACCTGTTGGACTTTAACCTGGTGTTGTAAGACTTCTTACTGTGACAATAAAGATTACTTTACTTGGAACAGAACCTGCCCTCAGTGGGCTGTGGTGGGGGGAGGGGTGATAATGGTGAGGAGAATGGAATCATGGAAGAAATTAAAATTAATTGGTAGAAATAAAAATGGGGTGAAGGTGGAGGAGAAAATTCACAGTCGGAAGTTGTTGAACTCAATGTTAAGTCCGGAATGATGCAGGGGTGGTATTTAGACCACCAAACTGCAGTGGTAATATTGGGAATAGCATTAAGCAGGAAATTAGAGATGCGTGTGATAAAGGAACCTCTGTGATTATGGGTGACTTTAATCTGCATATAGATTGGTGAGTCATATTAGTCTCAGTACAATAGAGGAGGAATTTCTCTAGTGTATACAGGATGGTTTTTCTCGACCAATACGTTGAGGAACCAACAAGGAACAGGCCATCTTGGATTGGGTGTTGTGCAATGACAAAGGATTAGTTAACATCTAGTTGAGGGCAGCACGTCGGCGCAGTGGTTAGCACTGCTGCCTCACGATGCCAAGGCCCCAGATTCGATCCCGGCCCCGGGTCACTGTCCATGTGGAGTTTGCACATTCTGCCCATGTTTGCGTGGGTCTCACCCCAAAACCTAAATATGTGCAGGGTAGGATTGGATTGGATTGGATTTGTTTATTGTCACGTGTTCCGAGGTACAGTGAAAAGTATTTTTCTGCAAGCAGCTCAACAGATCATTCAATTCAAGAAAATACAAGAAAATACATAATAGGGCAACACTAGATATACAATGTAACTACATGAGCATTGGCATCGGATGAAGCATACAGGGTGTAGGTGAATTGCCCACGCTAAATTGTCCCTTAATTGGGAAAAAAAGAATTGGGTGCTCTAAATTTTTTTTTTTTAATTCAACAAAGGCAGACCAAGGGATTGATTAAGAAGAGGAAAATACAATTTGAACATAAAAACTGACTGTAAAGGTTTCCATAGGTATGTAAAGAGAAAAAGATTAATAAAAACTAATGTAGGCCCCTTACAGTCATAAACAAAGAAATGGCTGAGGAATTAAATTCGTACTTTGCTTCTGTCTTCCCAAAGGAAGACATGAATAGTGTACCTGATGTTCTGAGAAACACAAGGTTCAGTGAGAAGCTGGACGAAATTAGTATGGTTTGGGGGAAATAAATGGGAGTGAAGGCAGAAAAATCTCCAGGGCCTGATAATCTTATTCCCAGAGTACTTTAATTTAATAATGATCTTTATTGTCACAAGTAGGCTTACATTGCAATGAAGTTACTGTGACAAGCCCCCAGTCGCCACATTCCGGCGCCTGTTCGAGTACACAGAGGGAGTATTCAGAATGTCCAAATTACCTCACAGCACATCTTTCGGGACTAGTGGGAGGAAACTGCGGATACGGGGAGAATGTGCAGACTCCACACAGGCACTGACCCAGCCGGGAATCGAACCTGGCACTGTGAAGCCACAGTGCTAACCACTGTGCTACCATGCTGCCCCTTAAGGTAGTGGCCCTAGAAATAGTAACATAGAAAATAGAAGCAGGAGAAGGCCATTTGGCCCTTCGAGTCTGCTCCACCATTCATTATGATCATGAAATGAAAAAAAATGAAATGAAAATTGCTTATTGTCACGAGTCGCCACCATCCAGCGCCTGTTCGGGGAGGCTGTTACGGGAATTGAACCGTGCTGCTGGCCTGCTTGGTATGCTTTCAAAGCCAGTGATTTAGCCCTGTGCTAAACAGCCTAAACATGACTGATCATCCAACTCAATGGCCTAATCCTGCTTTCCCCCATATCCTTTGAATTCCTTTGCCTTAATTTCTATGTCTAACTGCTTCACTGTTTCTTTAAAACATACGTTTTGGCCTCAACTACTTCCTGTGGAAACGAATTCCACAGGCCGACAACTCTCTGGGTGAAGAGGTTTTTCCTCATTCCTGTCCTAAATGGTCTATCCCGTATCCGGTCTATCCCGTATTCTGGACACACCCACCATCGGGAACATCCTTCCTGCATCTACGCTGTCCAGTCTTGTTAGAATTTTAGAGGTTTCTATGAGATCCCCCCCCCCCCCCCCCCCGTATTCTTCTGAACTCCAGCGAATACAATCCTAACCGATTCAATCTCTCCTCATACATCTTTTCCGCCATTCCTGGAATCAGTCTGATAAACATTCGCTGCACTCCCTATAGAGCAAGCCTCCCAGCCTCCCAGCCTCCCCGGACAGGTGCCGGAATGTGGCGACTAGGGGCTTTTCACAGTAACTTCATTGAAGCCTACTCGTGACAATAAGCGATTTTTCATTTCATTCCCTTCCTCAAAACAGCACACAATATTCCAGATGTAGCCTCACCAAGGCCCTGTATAATTGCAGCAGGATATCCCTGCTCCTGTACTCAAATCCTCTCGCTATGAAGGCTAACACATCATTTTACTTCATTACTGCCTGCCATACCTGTATGCTTACCTTCAGTGGCTGGCTTACGAGGACACCCAGGTCTCATTGCACATTTCCCTCTCCCAATTTATGGCCATTCAGATAATAGTTTGCCTTCTCGTTTTTGCTACCAAAGTGGATAACATCGCTTTTCTCCAAATTATACTGCATCTGCCATTCCATTTGCCCACTCATTCAACTTGTCCAAACAACACTGCAGGATCTCTGCAGTCTCCTGACAGCTCACCCTCCCACCCAACTTGGTGTTATCTGCAAATTTGGAGATATTACATTTTTTTCCCACATCTAAATCATTAATATATATTGTGAATAGCAGGGGTCCTACCACCGATTCATTGGTGCTTTTTCCAAAATTCTTTGGACTCTGGGATGGCTCCTACAGATTGGAGAGTAACTAATGTAACCCTGCTATTCAAAAAGGGAGGTGGAGAGAAAACAGGGAACTATAGGCCAGTGAGCCTAACATCGGTAGTAAAGAAATTGCTAGAGTCCATTATCAAGAATTTCATAGCACAGCATTTGGAAAGCAGTGGTATAATCAGATAAATATAGCATGGGTTTACAAAAGGAAATCATGCATGACAAATCTACTGGAATTCTTTGAAGACATAACTAATGGAGCTGACCAGCGAGAACCGGTGGATGTGGTTTATTTAGACTTTCAGAAGCCTATCCACAAGCTCTCACACAGCAGATTACTATGCAAAGTTAAAGCACATCGGTGTGTGTGTAATGTCTTGAGAAGGATAGTAAAATGAATAGTAGACAGGACGCAAAATGTTGAAATGGGTCTTTTTACGATTGGCAGGCAGTGACTAGTAAGGTACCGCAACTGTTCACATTATATATTAATGACTTCGAAGAGAGGACTTAATGTATTATCTCCAAATTTGCAAATGATACAAAGTTGGGTGGAGGGAGAGCTGTGAGAAGATGCTGAGATGCTTCAGTGGGATTTGGACAGGCTGGGTGAGTGGGCACATGCATGGCAATGCAGTATAATGTGGATAAATGTGAGGTTATCCACTTCCGTAGCAAAAATGGGAAGACAGGTCTTTATTTGGATGGCACATTAGCACAGTGATTAGCACCATTGCTTCACAGCGTCAGGGACCCATGTTCGATTCCCGCCTTGGGTCACTGTCTGTGCGGAGTCTGCACGTTCTCCCTGTGCCTGCATTGGTTTCCTCTGGGCGTTCCGGTTTCCTCCCACAAGTCATGATCAATGTTTAAAAATGGAGTTTTATTGATCTGGCTTTTATGTTCCGAGGCAAAACTATTGGCCGCAAAGAGACCAGTCGAAGTAATAAGAACAACATAAGAACATAAGAACTAGGAGCAAGAGTAGGCCATCTGGCCCCTCGAGCCTGCTCCGCCATTCAATGAGATCATGGCTGATCTTTTGTGGACTCAGCTCCACTTTCCGGCCCAAACACCATAACCCTTAATCCCTTTATTCTTCAAAAAACTATCTATCTTTACCTTATAAACATTTAATGAAGGAGCCTCAACTGCTTCACTGGGCAAGGAATTCCATAGATTCACAATCCTTTGGGTGAAAAAATTCCTCCTAAACTCAGTCCTAAATCTACTGCCCCTTATTTTGAGGCTATGTTCCCTAGTTCTGCTTTCACCCGCCAGTGGAAACAACCTGCCCGCATCTATCCTATCTATTCCCTTCATAATTTTTAATGTTTCTATAAGATCCCCCCTCATCCTTCTAAATTCCAACGAGTACAGTCCCAGTCTACTCAACCTCTCCTCGTAATCCAACCCATTCAGCTCTGGGATTAACCTAGTGAATCTGGAAAGGGGCTGGTTTAGCTCCAAGGGGCTGGTTTAGCTCCAAGGGGCTGGTTTAGCTCTAAGGGGCTGGTTTAGCTCTCTCAGCTAAATTGCTGGCTTATAAAGCAGGCCAGCAGCACGGTTCAATTCCCGTACCAGCCTCCCCGGACAGGCGCCGGAATGTGGCGACTAGGGGCTTTTCACAGTAACTTCATTGAAGCCTACTCGTGACAATAAGCGATTTTCATTTTCATTTTTTTTTTCAATCTCCTCTGCACTCCTCTCCTCCAGTGCCAGTATGTCCTTTCTCAAGTAAGGAGACCAAAACTGAACACAATACTCCAGGTGTGGCCTCACTAACACCTGATACAATTGCAGTATAACCTCCCTAGTCTTAAACTCCATCCCTCTAGCAATGAAGGACAAAATTCCATTTGCCTTCTTAATCACCTGTTGCACCTGTAAACCAACTTTTTGCGACTCATGCACTAGCACCCCCAGGTCTCTCTGCACAGCAGCATGCTTTAATATTTTATCGTTTAAATAATAATCCCGTTTGCTGTTATTCCTACCAAAATGGATAACCTCACATTTGTCAACATTGTAATCCATCTGCCAGACCCTAGCCCATTCACTTAACCTATCCAAATCCCTCTGCAGACTTCCAGTATCCTCTGCACTTTTTGCTTTACCACTCATCTTAGTGTCAAGAAGTAATGCTTCCTGTGATTTATTTTGATGAATTTCTGCACTGCAAATTCTATAAGGGGTTTTGGGGGTAGCCCTTTGGCGATGGAAGTTGACCTGTTCCCCAGCTCCAGCAGATGGCATCACCGACCTGGTAGCGCGCCGGCAATGTGTCAGGGACTGTTCGCACTTCGCATAAATAGTAATTATATATTTAATAGGGTCAACATTTTGTTCCGTGAGTTTTGTGAATGAAAGAGGGACTCGGGAGAAGCCCTTTTACTACATAAATGTTTAGATGGAGTATTTAAAAAAATGCATTATTTCCGCGTTATGTAAACAATGAACCGCAGTAACAAGTCTTCGGTCTCACTGGATGGAATGCAATCATTTAAAAGTAGCAATCTTAACTTCCTCACTCGGCCTAGGCGTGCATTGTAACGTGTTCTTTATATATACATATGTATTTCGACAAGAAAGGCTCGATTGACTATCAGGGGCAAAAAAAAACATGAGTACGATTGAATGATACGAGAAGTGGCAAGTCCCTCATTCACACGAATTGGTGTGTGCTATCTCTATATTTTACACACGTATCTTAAATATATGAACACGGAATGCCTATTTCAAAGCACGCTGCTTCCGGGCACTCTGCATTAAGACGCGGTTTGCAGCCTGGGATCCAGAAGGTTAATGGGATGAGCAATATTGCAGTGATGGTTGTTTGAAATGCTCTGTGTTTTATCCGCTCTGAGTTATTGAGCGGCTGCAGCTCCCACGAGGTTCCATTGTTGATAATCTGGGACCCGGACCGGGACTGCACCATCCCGGGCAGGCAGGAGTTTGAGGGGGGTGGATAGAGGATTGGGTTGATTTCTCACCGCGCCGTTTAAAACAAATAACACCGCAGCAAGGATGGACTTCATGTGTAAGAATTGTTTCCCTCAGAATCGAGGCCGTGCCGTCGAGGATGCCGCGCACTCGGCGTTTATTCACTCCGGACTCCCCGTCTCTTCCCCCCCATGACGCTGCGTGAGTGGTAAGTACCGAAGTTATAAAAGTGGCCGCGCTGGGCCGGCGGCTCAGTTCTCCTGGCGGTTGGGAGAAAGGTGCAAATGTGAATGGGAGCTGCTGTTCTATACTCGTACGTTGCTCACCTTTACCATAAACCAATGTGCCTGTGTTCCGAGACAGAGGGGTGGGTGGAATGGAAAGCCGGGCAAGAATTTTTGTTAGAAGGCGAGCTTGATGTCCTGTAATTTTGTTGGAGAGATGTGTTGAATGTCCAGGTATATGAAAGGGCCGGTGCAGTAATGAGGATATAGCGGCTCAGAGGAAGGTTTTTTACGGACGAGTTTTTATTGTTGCGGGAGGGAAGGGGAGAGCGACTGTTGGGGCCTCTCTAGTCTGGAGCTCGCACGGCCTTATGGGCGTTGTAGTTTTTGTATTCGGGCGAGGCGATGCGTGGGAAGAGGGAGGAACTCCATCTCCCGGCATTCCGCTTGGTTCTGCCTGGAGGTGGGGGGGCGGGGTGCTGGGAGCTCTCTCTGGAAGGTGACTGGGAGGGGAGGAGAAGAGCCGCCTGATTGACGGCTGCGCTGAGCCAATCGGACTTGGCGAGGACGCGCAGCTGTGGAGAGGAGGGGGCGGGTCTAAAGCGCTGGGGAGTCAGGTTGAGTTTTGCTCCCTGGGCTTGTGTGTGTGTGTTGTGGATGGGGGCTTGAGGCTCTCCAGAGAAAGGAGGGAGGTGGGGGTGGCACCTTGTTATTCAGCACCTCTCAGAGGGAAGTTCAGCTTTAATGGACACGGTAGGAAATAACGGTGAGTGCCTTTTAAGGAAAGCAATTTTTTTGTGAAAAAAAACAAATTCTCCTTTTTATGGATTGGCTGGTTACATTTGGGAAATGAATACAGCAGGAATATGAATTCAATTTTTGATTAGTCTCTATCATTAATTTGAAAGAAAAAAGTACTTTGATTAATAGCCAATGTTTATATTTACCCAGGACTGTTCAACATTTAAAAAAAGAAGTAAGCTGAATGGTTTTTCCATTAATTTTTTTGACCCTTGTGTGTGTTTTATATGTGCATGTTAGTTTCTGGCTTTAATTGGCATATTTGCTTTAGTATCTATAAAATGAAAATTTTGGTTGCAAGAAAATGTGTCCACACTGGGTGAACATCAAATAAATAATCAGATGCATCTTGGATCACTGTTCATCTTTGTGTCCTTTCTCTGCGAAAGCATTTAATGATGTCATTGTGGTGTTGCACTGAATCCTTGTTTTAATACCATGGCTGTTGCTATTTTGCAACAGGAGCTGAATTGTTTTTGAAGCAATTTTGTAACCAAAGATTATTGCTTTTTATACTTCTACAGTGTCGAAATATTGGATGTGTTTTGATGTCTTTTTCATATGAGCTGTATTGAAAGATCTTATGATTCCTGATATATACTGAGAATGCAGTGTGACGAACAGACGGCAAGCAGCATTCCACCAAAGTCTCTTTGAGTGGGAATGTGAAGGGTTTTGCAGTTGTTCGCCCATATGTAAATCATGAGCAGTCAATCCTAAAAGAGCTATTCAATGATTTATGAACTTATTTGCATTCAATGGTATGTGACTTCAGTATTAGGTAGATTCAAAACGTCGATTGAGGCCATGTATGGCTTTGCATTTTTGAGTTTTCCCATTTGGCAAATCCTTTTAATGAATTTCGCTGTTGAAGAATTGAAGTGAGTTAGTCTGAAATTCAGAGTCTGCCAATCTTTTGTGCTGATGGAAATCAGCTTTGCTAAACTGCAGCCACAATCTGATTTTTGCAAAGTTAATCTAGCTTGATTAAAGAAATACTTTAATTGTGGGCAGTAAAATTTCCTTCCAGGGCGATTCCATGAGATGTATGCAGATTTGAGAAATTGTGTTGTTGAGAAAATAGACTCCATTGGTAAAGGTGGATTTAAGGGAAATAAGCTGACTCCCATTCTGAATGAAAATGCATGAGCAGCATGTTGTCATTTTAATTCACTTCCAGTATAATGTGGTGAGCTGTATATCTATTGGAAATCTGTTTTTAATGATGTTGAAATAGTCTGAGCAAATGGATTTCATATCCTGTAACAGTAGGTCTGCAGTAAGCTTTAACATAGGGATAGTGCCACAAGAAATAACATTGATGATCAGTCCCTTGATCTAGATGTGGTCATGAAAGCAGAAGTAGGGACGTTACGAATGATGGACACTATCTAATATGCACCAGAAAAGATGTATATGGAGTCAACAATTGATACATTTTTTATTATAACTCAGCTATGTTTAGTAATCCCATTAATCTTGGTTTTATCTCCCATTTTCCATTGAAATGTTTGCAAGGCCGTGGTTTCCTCAGAAAAACTGAGAAAGAAAAAGTCACAGGATCTGATTCTAAACTTAGTTTTTAGATTTAGAAAATCAATTTTACCAGAAGCGATTTCGTTTTCCTGTGTACTGAAGGAAATAAATTTGTTTTGGATATCCTAATGGTGCCCATCTCAGTTTGCAGGTTGATCTGTTAACCCAAAATCTTCTCATCTTTTCCTCTTTTGTACACCTTTTTGTCATCTTGTTTACATTCGTTCAACATATATCAAGAAAGAAGTGTATCACTTGCATACAAATTAGGAGCAGGTGTCGACCACTTGACCCTTTGAGCTTGCTCTTCCATTCAATAAGATCATGGTCTGATTGTAGCATCAACTCTCATTCCCCCTGCCACCCCCAACATCCTTTCACCTTGCTTATCAGCAATCTATCTAGCTGTGCCTTAAAATTATTCGAAGATTCCACTTTCGCTGCTTTCTGAGGCAGAGTTCCAAATACTCAGACTCACCGGGAAAAAAATCAGTCTTAAGTGGTGGGCACTTATTTTTAAACAGTGACCTCTCGATCTAATTATTCCTACAAAGGAAATATCCTTCCCATGTCCACCTAGTCAAGACCCCTCAGGAGCTTGCATTTAATCAAATCATCTTTTGCTCTTCTAAATTCCAGCAGATAAACGTCCAACCTGTCCAGCCTTTTCTCATAAGACAACCCACCCCTTTGACTTATTAGTCGAGTACACCTTCTCTGAACTACTTCATCCTCATTTACATCCTCCCGTAAATAAGAAGACCAATATTGTGCACAGTACTCCAGGTGTAACCTCACCTGATGCCTTGTACAACTGAAGCGTGAACTCCTACTTTTGTGTTTAATTTGCCTTGCAACACGATACCATTCCTTTAGCTTTCATAATTACCTGCAGTGCCTATATACTAACCTTTTGTGGTTCATGCATCAGATCCCTCTGCATCTCCGAGCTCTGCAATCTTTCCATTTAGATGGTACTTTTTTTTTAACCTTCCTGCCAAATTAGACAATTTCACATTTTTCCACTATACTCAGTTTGCCAGATTTTGGTCCACTTACTTAACCTACCTATATTCCTTTGTAGCCTCCTTATGTTCTCTTCAGAACATACTTTCCTATCTATGCTGAAAGTGCTGATGACACAAAGTTTGCAAGCATACCTTTGGCCCCTTCATCCATGTCAGTTTATATAAATTGTAAAGTTGAGGCTCCGGCCTTGATCTTGCCAAACAGAAAGTGACCCACTCATGACTTTTGCTTTTTGTAAGCCGGTCAATCTTCTATCCATGCCAATGCGCTACCCCCAATACCAAGAGCTTTTATTTTATGCAAACGCCTTTGATGTGACATCTTATCAAAAGCATCATGGAAAATAAGTACAGTATGTCCACTGGTTCCCTGTTATCCATTATTATTTCTTCAAGAAAGTCCAATGAATTGGTTAAACATGATTTCTCCCTCAAAACCATGTTGACTGCCTGATGCATGGTGGCTCAATGGTTAGCACTGTTGCCTCACAGTGCTGAGGATCCGGGTTTGATCACGGCTCCAGGTCATTGTCTGTGTGGAGTTTACACACTCTCCCCGTGTCTGCGTGGGTCTTACCCCCACAACCCAAATATGTGCAGGGTAGCTGGATCGGCCATGCTAAATTGGCCCTTTTGGGGGAAAAAAGACTGCCTGATTACCCTGAATTTATGCAAGGGCTCTGCTGTAATGTATTTAATAGCTTACAATACTTTTCTTATGACAGATAAACTAACTGGAGTTACATTTGCTATTTTCCATTCTAATGGAACTTTCCCTAAATTGAGGGAATTTTGGAACATTTAAGTGAATACATCACCTATCTCACTTGCTACTTTTCAGACGTTATGATGAAGTCCCTAGTTTCCTACAAAGCAGAAGGAGGCCATTAAGCCCATCAAGTCTACAACTACCCTCTGAAAGAGCACTCTACCTAGACCCTATGCCTGTAACCCGGTGCATCGATCATGGCCAATCTACCTAGCCTGCAGATCTTTGGACAGTGGGAGGAAACCAGAGCACCCAGAGGAAACCCACACAGACGTTTGCAAATGTGCAAACTCCACACTCCACACTCACCAAAGGCCGGAGTTGAACCCAGGTCCCTGGTGCTGAGAGGCAGCAGTGCTATGCTACTATGCTGCCCACTAGGATCCAGGAACCTGTTAACCTGCAACTCAGTTTGCTCAATACCACGTGTCTTGTGATTGTAATTTTCTTGCGACTCTCTCCCCCGCCCCCCTTTCAATTCCTGATTTACAGTTTTTACTGGATTGTTGCTTGTATCCTCTCGAAGTGAAGACTGATGCAAAATATCTGTTCAATTTATCTGTCATCTCCTTATTTTCCATTATTAATTCCCCCCACTTTCTCTTGGACCAATGCTCGCTTCGTTAATGTGTTTCTATTAAAAATATTGATAGAAACTTTTCCTGTCTGTCTATATATTTCTAGCCAGCTTTCTCTCGTACTCTTATTTCCCTTCCTTTATTAATCTTTCAGTCATTCTTTGCTTTTAAAAAATATTCTGACTTGCCCACCCATCTTTGCTCAATTATATACTTTTTCTTGAGTTTAGTGCTGACTTTTAGACTTTTTTAGGTAACCATGGATGGTGGGTCCTCTGCTTGCAGGAAATACTTCTGGATTCCTTTATCCTTCCACCATGAGTTCTGTAGTGAATGGTAGTACAGTTTGTCATAACCTTTGCATGAACCAGAAGTGCACAGTCTGTTATGAATAACCTACAGTTGTTTAGCTTTCGCAGGCATTGCACAATTTAGGCCAAAAAATGAACTCTGGATTTTTTGCTCCACCAACACTTGCCTATCATCCATGAGTATTAATTTGTTCTAGTGTGGGAATGTTATATTTCTTTACCCATGATTGGAAGAAAGTTCCAGCAGGATTGACAACTCCTAATCTTTTAAATAAAAAGTAAATGTTTGAGGGTGTATGTCTTGATCACTTAGCAACTAAAGGAAATTGCATTGGGTTCTGCTGGTTTGAGATCACTGTTCGGGTCATGCTGAAGGGCTGAATTATAAGCTTCAGTCATCCATTCAAAAAGGAGTAATGACTGTAATAACCTCTAGTACATAGTGTAAAGTTGTTCTGCTGCAATACTTCTATTGGAATGGGAGGCCGGGTGAGTAATAACTCCTTAAATTTAGAGCACTGGTGTTGATTCTTAAAAGGTGAAAACGCTCTAGAAATATTCATGGTCAAATAATTTGTGTTTGAGAATGTTTCCTAAATCAAATGGATTTTACTTAAAGGGTAGGTTTTTTTGCCATTATTGGGTCGATGCTAATGTTAAGACATTTTACAGATGGTATTTGAACTCCAGAAAATGTTTATTTCAAAATAAAAACAACCTTGAATGTAAGCCTCTGTGCATTTTCTGCTTATGTGCAGGCACTCTCACAGTTAGTTATGACATAGGAGCAGGAGTAGGCCAACCAGATGGAGCCTGCTCTACCATTTAATTAGATCATAGTTAATCACAAGACATCTGATTAAATCTAGGAAAGCTGTAAGTGGTTTACATTGCTTTGGCACTGGCATGTCCAAGTTACAGGCTTTTTGGGCTATTTCCCCCCTGTGGAAGCTTTGTTTTTTAACTACTTGTATTTTTGTATTCTGTTGCTTCTCCAGTTTGATCTGGATGTCTGTAAAGTACTGCTTTCAGCAATGCTCTGGTTACATTTGACATTTATCCAAGTTCATTTAGAATTAGCTTGAGATGTATGCAGGTTTATTGGCAAGTTCATTTACACTGGGCATGCAGGCTTTTATGGTAGCAATTCAAAAGTGACCCACGACGAGTTTGACTACTCTTATTGAGGTTTTGCAGTGCCGGTGCATGTAGAATTTTTAATACCATTGTAAGGAATGTTTAACTGGATGTGATCTAGGTCAGTCAAATTGGTGACTTCATCTGACAGACTTGAGTATAGAGCTGGAAATATTTGGCTGTGGTGTGGGTGCTGACCCTCAAAACAGCAAACTAAACACTCCACTTTGGCCCTCCAATGTATGTAACAGGGTAGAGCTTTGCTAACTGAGCATGTGAAAGGCGTTGCAATTTATCTTGCCTCCGTCATTAAGTCAGTGGAAACTGCATTGTCCGAGTAGCATCAGCTTCAACAGAAAACAAGTGATCCTGACTGGTGTATCTTGTGCTGTATTTATTCCTGTGCAGCGCTGCTTCCATGCTGCTCCTTAAGCACCTTCCCACTGTTAGCCCCTGCTATTGCACTCTCAAAGATAGTCAGTAACAAAGCTGCAAACCACAGTTTTTTTAAAAAGTAACCTGGCAAACTGTGATACATTGCATGTTTTTATTTTTAAACGGGCCTTCCTTGAAATTCGTGTACCATTCAAAATGTAATCAAGATATGGGCATTTAAGTGATTTGCAAAGAGGAAATAAAGGCAGCTGTTGAAGTTTCAGCACTAATCTAAGATTTATTTTGTCCACTTATGTAAAAACTGGGGCAAGTACCGGTGCACCCTTTTTCAGTAGGATGCAGTTGAGACTGGAAGAAAAATATGAGCATTGTGTTGCTGCAATTAACACACATACCCTTGAGCTTTCTTGTCCTCCCTCTTTTTCTAAAATCATAAAAGACCAAAGCAGAACCACAGATTCCTTTCAGATAATTTCAGATAACCGTGTATGAAATGTGAGTGAATGCTGCCCCACACACCAATTAAAGGGGAACGGTTGACATGTGCTCTGCTAGTAATTCTCTTCACCTGTGTGGAATGAATGGTCCCTCAGCATGGTCAAACATTTGCCTAAAATGGTTGAATTGGCGGTCAGAATGATGGTGACTCACATGGTGACGCATTGCTTCATTTAGTGGACTGCACACCACCATGGGATGACGAGACTATCTTGGTGAGCAGCATGTGAAGAAATCAACAGCTTTCATTTTGTTAACTCGGGAATAGCTTCCACAGACAATGGGCACTGAATTGTGTTCAAGTTTTAACAGCTAGTAATTTCAAACTGGACGTGGAACATGCTGTTATTTTTTCCCAAATTTTAGAAATATTTTCACTCATTTGAAGACTCATTTCTCAGCCTAGGTGGGGGGTGGGGTGGAAGAAGGGGGGGAGAAGAAGGAAGGGGGGGAAAAGAAGGAAGGGGGGGGAAAGAAGGAAGGGGGGGGAAAGAAGGAAGGGGGGGAAAGAAGGAAGGGGGGGGAAAGAAGGAAGGGGGGGGAAAGAAGGAGGAAGGGGGGGAAAAGAAGGAGGAAGGGGGGGAAGAAGGAGGGGGGGGGGGGGGGGGAAGAAGGAGAGTGGATAATTTTCAGAGTCGTGATTACTACTCCTGGGTGACCAGAGTGATTAATTCTCCTTTCATTCAGGGCATTAAGTTGAGGGCTATAAATCTGGCCAATGACTTGTTTGATAGTTATTGTAGTGGATGGCCACAGTGAGGGGCAATAACATGCAAATGTCCTTTCCAAATGCCAGGAGATAACTTTGTGTCACGAATTTAGGAAAGATAAAAACATAATTAAAAATGCTGGTTTTTTTTTAAACAACTAATTCACACACCTTTTAAGGTTAGGAATCTGCCACCTCTACCTGGTCATTCAGCTATACGATATGGTTTACATCATCCACCCCTCCAACCTTGCCAAGCCAAGAATAAACTTTGAATGTTATCTCTTGCCTGTGTTATTTTCTGAATAGGTTCCTCCGGACAGAGATGTAATTAAATCAAAAGTTCATGTTGATCAGTCAGTCTCCAGTCAGAGCGAAATCCACCTCTGTGCTGGGATGATGTGGAAATTATTTATAGGCCGGAAGATAACCATTGTTCTTTGGTCAAATTGCAATCTGTTTTTGTAGCTCTGGAGCATTTATTTTTTCTTTGCACTAATGCATTGCTTAATGTTTGAAAGTGTCAGGCGCACAGCTATTTAAACTGAAATTGTATGAAATGCTTTTTTGCCAAATTCTGTGTTGCTGCAAAATAGCAACATTCAGGAAACGCAAGTGGGAAAGCCATCTTGAAATCAACACTTGTGGTGAGCTGATTTTTGACTTTCAAAGCTAGCTTTTGCAAGATTTTGTTTTGCATTAAAGCTTTTTAAAAAAAAATGTTTTTATTAATTCATTTATAAATAAATATATATATATATATATATATCTCTCACACACATCAAACAAAACCACAACCAAAAAGAGAACAAACAGGAATTTGCATAACAAATAAATAACTAACACCCCACCGTCTCGCCCTCCCTGCCGTTACCCACCATTCACCCTGCCTCCTTTTTAACCCCAGGATCAGCCACCTCCCTCCCCCCTGCTGACTTTGTAACTAGCCTTGAAGTCGATAAATGTTCCCTCCCTTCTTCCTCGCCTTATTAATGTCCTTATCAACAGTGGTACCAGGTCTCCCAAAAACATCTTAAGAATTCCATCTGGGGTCTTCCCTGCCTGCATTGCCCCCCCCCCCCCTCCCCGTACACTCTGTCACCTCCACCAGTCCAATGGGTGCTCCCAGGTCCTTCTCCAATTTGGGGAAGTCCCAACCTGTCCAAAATAAGCCTCATCTTGAATATATTCAAAGTTTTAGCATCAAGTACTTCCTGTGGTAATGAATTTCACAGGCTCACCTGAAATGTCTCCTCATCTTTGTCTGAAATGATTTAACCTGAATCCTCAGGCTGTGACCCCTGTTCTGGACACACTCATCATTGGTCACATCTTTCCTGCATCTACCCTGTCTAGTCATGTTAGAATTTTATAAGTCTCTATGAGATCCCCCCTCATTCTTCTGAACTCCAGTGAGAACAATCCTAACCTCGTCAATCTCTCCTCATATGACAGTCTCACCATCCCTGGAATCAGTCTGGTAAATCTTCGCTGCACTCCCTCGAGAGCAAGAACATCCTTCCTCAGAGAAGGAGACCAAAACTGCACACAATACTCCAGGTGTGGCCTCACCAAGGCCCTGTGTAATTGCAGCAACACATCCCTGCTTCTATACTGGAAACCTCTCACAATGAAGGCCAACAAACCATTAGCTGCCTTTACCGCATGCTGCACCTGCAGGCTTACCTTCAGCGACTGGTGCTTAAGGACACCCACGTCCTGCTGCACACTCCCCTTTCCCAATTTTCAACCATTGAGGTAGTAATCTGCCTTCCTGTTTTTGCTTTCGAAGTGAATAACCTCACACTTATCCAAAAGTACTGCATCTGCCATTGATTTACCCACTCACCCAACCTGTCCAGATCATGCTGGAGGATCCCTGCATCCTCTTCACAATTCGCCCTCCCTAGCTCCCCTGCCCACGCCGATCGCCTCCCTGACCACGGACATGACCAGCCCAATTTAGACTCGATGACCGTATCAAAATCCCCCCCTCCATTATCAGCCGGTGTGAATCAAGGTCTGGAATCTTTCCCAACACCCATCTCATGAATTCAACATCATCCCAATTTGGGGTACAGGCATTCACCAAGACCACTGACATCCCTTCCAGTTTCCCACTCACCATCACAAACCTTCCCTCTCCCACCCGCTATTATATTCCCCACCTCAAGCACTACCTGATTATTTATTAACACCACCACCCCAGACGTCTTCATGTCTAATCCTGAGTGGAATACCTGGTTTACCCAACCTTTCCTTAGCCTAGTCTGATCCTCGATCTTCTGGTGCGTTTCCTGTAAAAATGCCACATCCACCTTTTATGCTCCTCAAATGCAGGAATGCGCGCGGCCGCTTGACAGGCCCATTCACTCATCTCACATTCTGTGATCAGTCAGCCGTAGCCCCTCTTGGGCTGGCCCATGTCTCACAGCTCTCCAGGCCCGCCCTCGGATGCCCACCGTCACCGACCCTCCTTATCGTGCTTCAACAACCCCACCCCTGTCAGCAGTTACCCCCCTCTCCTAAGCAAAACAACAATCCCAGCCCTTTCTAACATTCTAATCACCTGCTCAGCCCCCTCCCCCTACTGTGCCCCTGTGAACTAGGTCACCCAGCTAGCCTGACAGCCCCTGCCCACATTGCCAAACATCCTACCCCCCACCGATTTCCCCCCCCCTTCCATGGTGCAAATAAAAATAAGAAAAAAGTGGCACACTCCTTGCTCGTTGCTCTAGCATCCCACCAAAGAACCAAAATAGAAGAAAACCCCCGAGTGAAAAGATGTCCTCCTCTGACCACCCCCCCCCCCCCCCCCCCACAAGAAACAGAGCAATAACAACAGTAATAAAAACAATCCCCAACAAGGGGGCAGAGAGAACCACCGTCCCCTCACATCTCCTTCAAAGTTCAATGCCCTCCTTCTGCCATTCCATTGTGTCTCTCAAACTCCATTGCCTGCTCCGGTGCTCCACAATAATACTCGCGGCCCTTCTTAAAGTGGGCAGTCTTAACTCGGTTGAATCCTGCTCTCTTGGCCAATTCCACTCTCAGATCCTGGTATACCCGGAGCTCACTACCCTTCCAGGTATATCTCCTCGTCTGCCTGGCCCATCTCAAGATCTTCTCCTCATCCAGGAATCAATGTGACCTCACCATCATCGCCCTCAGCGGCTCGTTTGCTTAAGGCTTCCTCATCAGTGCCCTATGCGCCCAATCAATCTCCAGGTTTAGTCAAAGGCCCGCTCCCCCAATATCATCTTCAGCATTTTGGCCATAACAGCCCGCATCTGCTCCCTCAATGCTGTCTGGCAACGCCACAATTCTCAAATTCTGTCTCCAGGAGTGGTTCTCCAGGTCCTCCACTTTCTCCTTGAGCTGTTTCTGGGTATCCCTCAACATCCCAATTTTGGCTGCCAATGAGGTAAGCTGCTCCTCGTGCTCCCCCACTGTCTCCTCTACCTTCTGGATCGCCTGGCTCTAGGTCTGCAGCCCGAGCTCCACACGGTCGATCCCTGCTTTCAGTGGGTCTACCACCTTTGCCAGGTCCTCCAGAGCCTCCTTCCTCTGTTGACTGAACTTTTTGTTCAGAAAATCCACCTGTCGACCATTGAGCTGGTGGGGCTGACCCATTGCTTCCTGCCATCGTTCTCCCGTGTCGCACGCAGAGTTTCTTCCTCTTGCAGCTCCTTTCATCTGAACCCACTTCTGGTCCACAAATCCATTCACCGGTGGATTATAGTCTTCCTCCATTACCCCTGCATCCTTTTCCTTCAAAACATCTGTCTGGCAGCCGGGCAAAAGGACCGAAAAGACAGCCTCGAGCGTGTGTTGTCAAATGTGTGACCATTCCATGACCGCCACCGGAAGTCCTCTTGGGTTAAAGCTTTTAATGATTTATACACAGACCCTAAATCTCTCTGCTCCTCCATAGTTTCTAATCTCAACTTTTGGAAAATTTTCTGATTTGCCTTTCTTTCTCTGATCCAAAGTGGATAATCCCGCTCATATTGGCCTCCTGTGTCCATTTCCCCCACTCGCTTAGCTTGTGTCACCAGCCAGCTTTTTACTCTCCATTATCTGCTTCCATTAAAATCCATCCATTCATTTTTTAGCTTCATTGTTTACAGACAGACTAAAACTGGGACAGAAACGTTATCTTAAAAATTAAGGTTCATTGGATTATTGCGTATTTTAAGAGGGAAACCTCAAATGCATGGTGGCACAGTGGCTAGCAATGCTGTCTCATGGCTTTAGGGGACCCGGGCTCAATTCCAGCCTCTGGTGACTGTCCGGAGTCTGCACTTGTGTCTGTGTGGGTTTCCTCTGAGTGCTCCAGTTTCCTTCCACAATCCAAAGATGTGCAGGTTACCTGGGGCTGGTTTAGCACAGGGCTAAAGAGCTGGCTTTTAAAGCAGACCAAGGCAGGCTAGCAGCACGGTTCAATTCCTGTACTAGCCTCCCCGAACAGGTGCCGGAATGTGGCGACTGGGGGCTTTTCACAGTAACTTCATTTGAAGCCTACTTGTGACAAGTGATTTTCATTTCATTTTCATTTCGTTAGGTGGATTGGCCATGTTAAATTGCCCTTCAGTATCCAAAATGTTATGTGGGATTATTGGTTACGGGGCTAGGGTGGAGGTATGGGCTAAAGTGGGGTGCTCTTTCCAAGGGCTGGTGCAGACTCGATGGGCTAAATGGCCTCCTGCACTGTAAATTCTATGACCTAAGATTCCTGGCTTTGCCTCCAGTTCATTGCCATGTTATTGATGTGGGTGGTTTAGTCAAGCTCGTCCTTCCTGTTCCCTTCTCCCACTCTTATTGTTGCTGCTTTCTTTCATTTTCCTCTCCTATCCCTTTTCTCTTGGTTTTTCCTCACCATTTCCCTCTTCCCTTTTACATTTCTCTTTCCCCCTTGGTCTGTTTGCTATACTGCCGCCAGGTCTTTGTCAGTGGGGAACTTACTATTTGCTTATCTTCACATATCCATCAACAGAGTACGTCAACTTTTAATTCTCTTGTGTACTTCACCCACCATTAGAGGCCGTGCCTTTAGCGGGCTACTTCCCAAGTTATGCAATTCCCTCACTTTCAGCAGAGATGATAAGAAAATTTGGGATGAGGAATGGAGACTTGTGTAGAAATTTGAAGTCCACAGAAACTTTAGGGCAACTCGGAGCCTGGCCATTTGTAAACTGAATCTGCGTTTCTGACTTGCACCTGAGAAATTACTGACATGCAAATGCAGTACTTCACTTTGGGAATTATTGGTGCCGCTGTTCTTACCAGTTAGCTCAACGTTTTTGATTTTGCTTGCCTGTCTAAGACGAATCCAGTTTCCTGAGATTTGGGGGTGGGGAGGGAGGCTGTCCTGTGTTGGACGGAGCTTTTGCCTATAGGGAAGCTAATCATACATTGTGCAGAAGCATTATACAGGTACTCATTAAAATTGCAAAATCAGTGTCTAGGCAGTACTGGCAATCCTCCAGTAACTTAGATAAGGAGCGTTTACCCTGTTAGCCTCGATAGCCTGTGATGGCAAATCTATTTGACTGCATGTGATGCCAGATCACTGGAAGTTGAGGGCTATTGAGTAGATTGCCTAGATATGGAGAAATAACTCACTGAAATATTTATTGATTATCCACTGTAGCACAGAACTATGAGCCTTGCCTTTGACCCGACGCCATGTGATAACTTGTTTAGAAGTGCCAGGATTCATCAAAGGCTTTGGTGTTATTCAATGATAGGGGATTAAATAAAAATGTTAGTAGCTTGGTGAATGTTGAGATGAACTCTTGATAGGGCCACAAAAAAGATTGGACCTGGTGGGTTAATCCTGTGATTTATTTCTCACAAATGGCTGTTGCAAGTGAGATCTAGCTTCATGACAGTTCAGAAAGGTTCTTGCCTGTCGTGTGCCGAGTGAAATACTTCTCTGGCTTTAATTCTTGCTAGTATCAGCTTTGCTGAAGGATCAATATTGAGTGGCATGTAGAATGAAACTGCAGGAAGGAAACCAGTTTCCTGTTTCGTTGATTAGGGTTAAAGCCTGGTGCTGCTGATCAGAATTGAAACTTGCAGTTGAAAGCTTTACCTTGAGTTCAGCAGCAATGCCCTTCATGAAAATGTTAACACAGCAGTTATCTTTCATAACCTTGGGCTGAAAAATACATTTGAGGTTTCCCTCTTAACATGCGCAATAATCCAATGAACTTTAATTCTTAAGATAATGTTTCTGTCCCTATTTTAGTCTGTTTGTCTGTAAACAACGAAGCTAAAAAATGAATGGATGGATTTCAATGGAAGTAGGTAATAGCCTAAGGAAGAACTATTCACTTTTGGCAAAGGCGCGGATCTGGATCCTGGAATTGTTTAATGGATTCGTCAACATTAGGAGATGGGGAGAACTGGCGTTTTGTAAACAATGTCGTCTGGACTGCTGGAATTTTTCACAGCTGTCCAGAATATCAGCAGAGTTTTCAGAGCAGGTTGTTGGATATAGTTTGCCCTGAATCCTGCTCCGTGAGATCAAAACTTTTAATGAAAAGATTTCATCAACTAGGCAGGAAAAAGCCTCCAGGATGAGCTTCTTAATTTTATTAAAGATAGTTAACACAACGTGGTCGAGGTATGTGCTCGATTCCCTCTTTACTTGTTCTACATATAATCCTGCAGTTACAGTTTACATCTAAATGGGTCATTTGCCAGAGCTTAGCTTTCTTGGGTACAGTGATTTTTGGCACAGGTCATTGATCAAGGTGTTGCAAGCGTGCTTAAAAGTTGCCCAAAAAAACCCAGTTAGGTTGGTGATTATATTGAATGAAAAACACAATTTTCCTGCAGTGGCATATACGAGGTCAAAGTTTCCTCTGGAAGTTTACCAGTTTATGCTGTTACAGCATCAAGTAGCTTTTGAGCCTATATCCTAAATCCTTCATTTTCGTTTTCATTTTTTCATGTGTGGCAGTGTCAATATTGTAGCTCCATGAACAGTTTTCATTTGGTTGGGTGCTCATAATTGTGGGCTACAAGGCACATGAGGGTAGTTCACGTCATTCTGTTTGTCACTTGACTCTTTAATTGATTTCTTCTCATCTGACAGTACTTCAAGGAGAGATTTGGAAGCAATAATATTCAATGTTGCTTATTATTGCTTGCCCTTGAACAGGTATTTGTCAATGGTTTTGATCCTATCTGATGTTAACCAAACTTTATTTTGTTCAACTTAGTTCTATTCAAATATAACTTAATGAGAAGTTGTCTTTGTTATTTTCTATTTGTTCTTGGTGTGGCTAGCAAGGCTGGTTGGTATTCCTGTGCTGTGTTGCTTTGGCAAGAGTGGCTTGCTAGGTTACTTCAGAGGGTAGTTAAGAGGTGCCCATGTTGGTGTACGTACAAGGAGGCCATACCAGCTTGGCAGGTTTTCTTTCCAATAGGACACAAGTGAACCATTTCAATTTTTATGAAAATACAACAGCTTCGTAGTTAATTTTAGTGTTGCCCAGCTTTTTTAATGCAAATTCTCAAACAGCCATGGTAGGGTTTGCATTTGTATTCTGTGATTTATTGGTTCAGACTTCTGGGTTACGAGTGTAACATGGCTATTACATTATTGTATATGTGCACAAAGTGTCACTTTTAAAAGGTTACCTGCAATGGTACAGTTGATGATATTTTGACATCAACTCTGGCTGTTGTATTCCCATGCAAAAGTCCTTTCCCATCCATGGAATGATTAGGTGGTTTTTAATGTCTCTGCCAATATTGCCCTTCACTACAGAGCTCTCTTCCTGGAACCTTGTATGGTTTGAGTTCCAATTTTTTGTATTCAGATCTTGCATTTGACACTGCTGTCTGGAAGCTGTAGGAATGTTCGTGTTTTTGGTAGCATGGGCCATTTGGGTGACGACTATGAAAACTTGCAGGGCACAGCAAGTTTAAGCTATGTTCTAATTAATGTTAATCTGCCTATACCTCCACCTGCTTATACAACAGAAATAGGTGATTTGATTCTATCTTTGTCTGTGGCAGCAATGCTGGGAAAAGGCCCCTCCATATTTTCAGGTTCATGGCTAAATAAAAATCAAATGGAGCTGCCAGTGGTTTGAAGGCCAGGGTGGAACATGGTTTCAGCACCCTCTTTTAATTCAAACTTCAGATACAATTTGCAGATCAGGCAGACAGTGGGGGCTGCATTTCTAATTTGCTGCATTTGTCCTATTACCCCCAGAGTATTTCCACAGTCCCTCCGTTTCTTTCATGTGAGTTTCATGAGTTGCTGACTTCGTATACTGGGTCTATTCCCTCTGTCTTTATACCTCTAATGTCACCTGGCTCTGCACATACCTCGAGTCATCAGCTGCTGAAACCCTCAGCCATGTCTTTGTTACACCCAGATCTGATTCTTCCAATACACGCCTGGTCAGGTATAATGATCCACCCTCTTATCACCCTGTTCACCGGCACGCCTGATTTCTGGTTAAGCCATGTCTTGACTTTTAAAATTTTCACCCATGTTTTCAAATTCCACCCTCCCCAATGATCTCTAGCCTCCTCTTCACCTCAATAATCTTCCCCAGCTCCACAAGCCTCTGTGCTATCTGCACTCCTCTGATTCTAGCTTAGTTGAGTTTAATCGCTCCACCATTGGTAGCTGTACATTGTAAATTCCCTCCCAATTCCTGGCTCTTTACCTCTCTTTCCACCTCTTAAGACACTTTTTAAAACTGAATTCTTAGACCAAGCTTTTGGCCATCTGCAGTAATACATTTGTGGTTCAGTGTCATTTACTTTAGCGCACACTTGTTACATTAATGGAGCTGCATAAATACAAGTTATTGCTTTGAAAGGATAAACATTTAAAAAATGTATAGAATATACTTGATCCATTTTGATAACTTTTTGCATTACCAGCTCTTATGGCTAATCTTCCTGTTTGGTTAATTTAGGCACTAATTTAGCACATATCAGATGAAATTGTGGTTTGTGGCTTGACATTACACATGTGTAGGAAATGAGGCTCCTTTAGCTTGTCAGATGGCATTGACTAAGTGATGCATTAGTGCAGATCTATAATGAGCTCAGTTCACACAATTCAGAAGTACATGGAATCAAAAGAATAATACAGAACAGGAGCGATGAATTTTATTTTTTATGTTGCTTTTGTTTGTCGTGCCTCTTTTTAATACCAACAATAAAATGAAACACTAAGCTGCACTTAACCAATGGTCCTTCATTGAATCTGCATTGCTTTAGGTTTTTATTCTTTCACGGGATGAGGGCATCATTGTCAAGGCTGGCGTTTGTGGCCCATCCCTATTTGCCCTTGAACAGCTCGAATGGCTTGCCACACCATTTCAGAGGCAGTTAAGAGTCAACCACATTGCTGTGGGTCTGAAGTCACATGTAGGCTAAACAAGCTAAGAATGGCAGATTTCATTCCCTAAAGAGCATTAGTGAACCAGATAGGTTTTTACAACAATCGAGAATGGTTTCAAGGTCAACATTACTGACACTAGTTTTTCAATTCCAGGTTAGGCGGTACGGTTGCACAGTGGTTAGCACTGTTACTTCACAACGCGAGGGTTCCAGGTTCGATTCCCACTGGGTCACTGTCTGTGCGGAGTCTGCAGGTTCTCCCCGTGTCTGCGTGGGTTTCCTCCGGGTGCTCCGGTTTCCTCCCACAAGTCCCGAAAGACCTGCTGTTAGGTGAATTGGACATTCTGAATTCTCCCTCTGCGATCCTGAACGGGTGCCAGAATGTGGTGACTTGGGGATTTTCACAGTAACTTCATTGCAGTGTTAATGTAAGCCTACTTTTGTGACAACGGTTATTAGTGTCACTTAAATTCAAATTCTGCCAGCTGCCGTGGTGGGATTTGGACCCTGGTACCCGGATCATTAGTCTGGGCCTCTGGATTACTAGTATGTTAACATTGCCACTATGCTGTCATCATGGAGGTTTGGACTGTAGTGTGCATTCTCTCTTTTGCACTGAATGGCAGCAAGATATTTAGTCCAGTTTCAGCAGTGAAATATTTTTTCCACTTTGTGAAGCCCCTTGTTTCTCCTGCTGATATCTGCGAAAATTGCACTCAATCAAATTACACACGAAAAATCGGGAACCAAAGATTGATTCTTGTTCATAATTGTGATTGAATTAATGTACAAAAATAATTAAATTCCACTAAATGCTCAAGCCGAATGTTGATTTAAAGTCTCAAATACTCAGAAATAAGCTCACCTTTCATTAAAAAAGAAAGAAAATAATTGGAATGCAGATTGTTTCTCAGTTGAGCCCTGGAGCTTTCAAAATGTGAAATGTTGGTTGAAATTGAATTTCTGCAAATGGCTATCATCTTCAGGATCTTATTGACAATACAGAAGCTTTAGAAACTGCGTAGTTTAATTATGCCCTCGCTTGAGGTTTTCAAAATTAAAGGGTATAATTATGCTACTTTCAAGCAGCTGCATTTAGTTTTCAAAATCTTGTCCTTTTTCAAAAAAAACATATTAAACTAAATATAGGGGATAGCTTTCGTATTGGAAGGACTTGTTCCAAAATGGCAGCTTTTGGATCATGAGATTTTCAGGCCAGATAAAGACTGGAAGTCTATTTAAATTCTGTTTTGTTTGTGCAATTGTGCTTCTAACAAATAAGCTTTTTGTCTGAGATATTAAATGCGGACTAATTCTGACTGGGGGTGGCGGAATGGCAGCCAGTTCTTACGTGGATGGATTTTGTAAAAAATAAAGCTTTGTAGCACCTTTTAAATGCACTGTAGTTTAAGACGCTAGCATATTGTATGCCATGCCTGTGCAAGGGTCAGTGAGTTTAATCAAGATCTCTTTAAAATGAATGATTTTTACTCCGATATTGCTCCAGGTAGGCTATGCAAAAACAAAAAGTGGACTCTGCAAGATGGCAATTGCTGCAGCTTAATTTCAGTGAGGTTTTACTTGAATCTTTCATTCGGGGAATTGTGACCGTGGAGACTTTTAAGTGAGTTGGCCTTTGCCACCTGTAGAAACCAATACCAAGGATGTTTTGGAAATTGTAGAAAATCTTGATGAAAACAAAGCAGTGTGTCAAAATTTGCACCTAATTGAATACGGGTGAACATACACAACCTGCAGTTTTTGTTTGATTTGACATGATGAAAGACTTTGAACTAGATCTGGGGGGAAATTATTTACTGCTTTGGCAGTAGTTTTTGATTGCAAATTCCATGTTGCCGATGAGCGAGTTAATCGGGACACAGTCTAATCTTCAGATACCATAACCAACATGATGTCGAGTGTAGCAAGATTTCAAGACTGCCATTTTGTGCAGTTATGACAAAAATGCATGCTACTTTCCAATTTACATACAAACATGCAAATTAGGAGCAGGTGTAGGCATTTGGCCCCTTGAGCCTGCTCCACCATTCAATAAGATTTCAGCTGATCTGACTGTGGCCTCCACATTTCACCTACCCCGATAACATTTGATTCCCTTTTTAGCCAAGAATTTACCTACTTTTACCTTAACCATTGTGCCATTTGTTGACCCTGCCTCCACTGCTCTCTGGGGAAAAGTTTCAAAGGTTCGTAACCCTCAGAAAAAAATTCTGTCTTAAATGGGAGACTCCTTATTTTTAAACAGTCCCCTCGTGCTAGTGTCTGCCACAAGTGGAAAAACATCCGATCAGCATCCACTCTGTTAAGTCCCCTCAGAATCGGAATCTTCTCTGTTCCAATAAAATCACCTCTGAATGGATACAGGCATAACTTTTCCTCATAAGCTAATGCCCCCATCCCAGGTTATCAATCAAATAAACCTTCTCTGAATTGCTAATGCATTTTCTTAAATAAGGAGACCAAAACTACGTGTGTTCCAGATATGGTCGCATGAACCATGGTAAATGATCTCGACTTTCATATTCCATTCAATAACCTCAGGACACCCAGATCCCTCTGTATATCGATAATTCTGCTGCATTCTTCTGGCCAAAGTAGCAAGTCTGTTTTCCCACATTATATTCTATTTGCCACTCAGTTGACCTATCTATGTCCTTTTACAGACTTATTTTGTCCTATTCCCAAATTTCTTTCCTACCTATCTTTGTATCATCAACATAATTAGCAACCATCCATCTGGACCCTTTTGAACTTAGTGAATATTCTCTTTATAATGGCCTATTAGCAACAACACATGATTGGGAATGTAACATCTATTGAAGTTAACATTTAGTGAGGTAATGGATTAAGTTACAACAGCATTTTAAATATTTGTGCCAATGTTAGACCACTATCTATGCAAAATGTAGAATCATAGAATCCCTACAAGGCAGAAGGAGGCCATTCGGCCCATCAAATCTATATCAATCCTCTGAAAGAGCACCCTACCTGGGCTCACGACTCCACCCTATCCCCATAACCCAGAAACCCCACCTAATCTTTTTAGCCACTAAGGAGCAATTTAGTGTGGCTAATCCAGCAAACCACATCTTTGGGCTGTGAAAGGAAACTGGAGCAACTGGAGGAAACTCACGCAGACATGGGGAGAATGTGCAACCTCCATGCAAATAGTCACTCAAGGCTAGAATTGAACCGAACAAAAGTTGCCGCAGTTGAATTTCACATCACGTGTTCGGAATTGCAAGTGGTGACAGATGCTTGTCTGTCAATTCTGTTTTCCTGGACAGAATTTGTCTAAACTACTTTTACAGAGATCTTGCTTACTTACCACAGTGGCTTTTAGCTTGTGAGTAGATCCCTTGGAAGAGAGTTGATTCTTTTTTGCGCATGGTCAGAGGGTATAGGAGCTTGAATTGAGATACTTGGGCAACATTTTACAAATATCTTCTTACTGGAAACATTTGTAAAGGAACGCAGGATATGTGAATGGAGCGAGGGAGGATCCGAGGCAATGAGGTAAAAATAGACTGGTACTGGAAGTTAACCTGCTTTGCAATTATTTGAGGACTAATCTTTATTAGGGTTTTCAAGCTAGCATTTTGGGATGGCATCACTGGCTGAAGATACGGCAATATCAGATCTTCCCCTAATGTAGTTAGAGCCGCACTAACTTGAAACCAATTTCAAACATTTAGTTGGAATTAAAATATAATGGCTGTGGGTGCTTCATTGTTTGACCAAGTATCTGCCAGTGATGAGGGTAACCATGCTTGAACTAGAATGTACAGTGCTATTACTTAGATCTTAAATGTTATTACCATGCCTCCTATGGACATCATTGTTTTTGGGTTGAATCTCATAACTGGAACAGCTTTGGAGGTACGTTGTGTTTCCTATTATGGGCCGGCATTCTAATCTGGATGTAACATTTTTGCAGGAACCAGAGCTGTGGAGTGATGAATGGGTGTGCCTTGGGTGCTCAACTGGTTTTAAAGAAAGTTTCCACTTCAAAACTTTCAACGTAGCATGTAGGATTTTTTCAAATCTGATTTGTGATGTGTAGCCGCTCTAGTAACCCTACAGCAGCTTGGTTGGCTTATCGGTTCAAGAAAAATACTGAAATGAGCTGCTGGGAGGGAAATGAGTAATATCTTCAGTTTTTTTTTTCCAAAAAAGGATGGTTAACACTTTACAGTGAAAGTACTCCTCCCTAGATTTGTTTCCCTTTTTTTTGAAGGCTCTAGTTCCTTGTCCATAAAACTGAAACTCTATAGGTGCTGTGCTTTAATGGAGTACTTTTGTTTTTGCAACACTCCATTATAGAGCAAATTCTCTTCTGTCTTTATCAGTGTCATGGGTGAATTTGGCCAGTTGTGAAGAGTCACAAGCTATTTGATTGAAACTGGGGACAACCTAGTCAGTTTTTCTCATTCTTTCACAGGACGTGGGAATTGCTGGCTAGGCCAGCATTTTTATCGGCCATTCCTCAATGTCCTTAAGAAGGGGGGTAAGCTGCCTCCTTGAGCCACAGCAGGAAGTGTGGTGTAGGTACACCCACTATGCTGTTAGGGAGGAAGTTTCGGGATTTGATCCAGCGATGTTGGAGGAACGGTGATATATTTCCAGGACAGGATGGTGAGTGCCTTGGAGGGGAACTTGCAGGTGGCGATGTTCCCAAGTATCTGCTGGCTTTGTTCTTCTAGGTGGTGGATTTGGAAGGTGCTGTTGATTTATTGCTGCAATGCGTCTTGTAGATGGTACATACTGCTGCCACAGTGCGGTGGTGGAGCGAGTGAATGGGGAAGGGGTGCCAATAAAGCAGGCTGCTTTGTCCTGGATGGTGTCAATCATCTTGGTTTTGGAGCTGCACTTATCCTGGCAAGTGAAGAGCAACCCATCACACTCTGACTGGTGCAGTGTAGTACAGCCAGTGTAGTCAGGCTTTGGGGAATCAGGAGGTGAGTTACTTGCCGCAGTTATCTAAACTTTAGCAAGATTGTTGCACAAGACAGAATTATTGGAGGAAACATAGGCCACGAAACTGGCTTTACTTGAAATTCTTATTGGTCTGAACTCCAATTGAGTGTTTAAACTTTACTCTTTGATGACTGGACTGATGTCCACAATTAGTATTTGGAAAGAGTTAATTAGAATGAACTTGGGCATGGGTTAGCCTGACGTAGCAAAGTTTCAACAAGTTTTTTTTCCCCAGTTTTTTTGTAAATGAATTTTGCAATAAAACCTTTAATTCTTTGTTGCATTTGTAATTTTGGCAGATAATTGAATGTACCAAAGGAAATGTTGGCTTGTGAGCAGTGCAGCTGTCGTGAAGGTCTATGAATAAGAACGGGGATGCAGCACGGCAACCAGGGAATGCATGGGGAATATTGAAACCGCACATAAAGAACCTCCAATGCTTGTTAGTGTGAGCGGTGAAAAAGGGACAACTACCATGGTAACGCTAATCACAGAAAAATTGCAGAATCAGAGCCTGGAGGATATCACTTGCAAGGCCTACAGTATTAATCTGGTAAGAGCTTCACAAACTCCCTTGGTAAACATGTATGATAGACTTGATTTGTATAACGTCTATGCTAATCCTAGTTACTGTTGCCTTATGTTGCATTTTAATATCTTTCTATTAATGTTAATTTTAGGCTTAATTATGATGAAAGCATATAGTGGAATTCCTTTAGTGTCAAATATTTATCAGAACTTGAGCTAAATAACAACAAATCACCAACTGCAACATCATTGCTTCCATCACTGAGTTTAACACTTGTATCCAGTGGGTGAGTATCCAAATTGTTGGCCAATCTTGCCAGTTTTATCATCTCCCCCGCTCCCCCCTGAGAAAGGGCACTGCAGTGTGCTTTATCTAAAGTTCTGGTTAGAGGAGTGGGAGTTTGACGTTGCATGGTGGTGAGGATTTTTCACCTTTGATAGCTTCTTGGAAATGTATTTTTGTCTGGCCTACTTTCCCAACTTAAAAAAAATTCTATACTCATCTTCCAAAGTTAGGCTGGCAAAGTAACCACTTGACCTTGTTGTCATGCTTGACTATGAGGCTATTTTTCTGTCACTCTGAGCTTGTTGTACATATCTCAAGTATGCCCTACCATGCACAATCTTTCCAGTGGGACTCATTCCATCACCTTCAGAGGTTACTTCTGCTGTGCAATATGCATGTCCTTTGCATTATAAGCTATTCCCCGTTTCAAAATGGTGCACATGATTCCATGCAAAGGCATGTGGCCTGCTCTATTTCTGTGCGAAATGCCATCATTGAACAGGGCTGTTGATTTACTTTATCCTATTTGAGCAGAAATGCATAATGTCCGGTCAAGCTGAGATAAGATTACAATCTGACCAATTGAGGGAAAGGCCCTTATCCTCTCGTTGTATAGCATCAGCTGACACTTGTGAATGCTAATCTGGTTTTGCATTTGTGGGGTGTTGTAGCTTTTTATTACGCAAAACGTTTAACGAGTCCCAACGTTTTAAATTGGGTGGGGTACATACATAACGCTTTTATGTTTTTGGGTATATTGATCGTTTTTTTAATGGAAGATCACAAGTCTGTAAGATCATTGGCTTTATTTGTCCATGAAGAACTAATGTCACATTTTTAATTTTGGTTTCATAATGGTGGTGAAGATCTGTTCAGTGTGGAGTGAGCATTTGTCCCCTTTACAAATGATACCTGATTATCCATTGTGTTTTTTGGAGTTAGATTATTGGGCTGAATTTTGCCATCAATGGAAAATGAATGGTGCTTGCCATTTAATAGTAGTATAGCTGCCCCAAGACTTTTCATGAACTTGTATGTGGCGACTTCAGGTAATTGGAGATCCATTTGTGTGGCATCTTCACCATGGGATCTGGGACCTGTGTGCATCTGTCAGGCAAGAGTGTTTCCTCGACCAATTATTGAAAAACATTCTCAGAGTCTAAATCAGTAAGGTTTAATATTTAACTGAATGTAAAATTGTTTACAGAGTGTGAAATAAAGAGGGAAAGAAAGATAGGATTGAGAGATGAAGTTTCGAAAGACTTGCTTGGACATTCTGAATTCTCCCTCTGAGTACCTGCACAGGCACCTGAGTGTGGCGAATAGGGGATTTTCACAGTAACTTCATTGCAGTGTTAATGTAAGCCTACTTGTGACAATAATTAAAAAAATTATAGGCACAGTGGTTAACACTGTTGCTTCACAGCACCAGGGCCCCAGGTTTGATTCCCCGTTTGAGTCACTGTCTGTGCGGACTCTGCACATTGTCTGCGTGGGTTTCCTCCGGGTGCTCCGGTTTCCTCCCACAAGACCCGAAAGACATGCTGTTAGGTGAATTGGACATTCTGAATTCTCGTGTACCCGAACAGGCGAGTGTGGCGACTAGGGACTTTTCATAGTAACTTCATTGCAGTGTTAATGTAGCCTACTTGTGACCATAATGATTATTGATTGATGAGGAACAAATAAAAGGTTTAAATAGCTAATTTTTATGTCCTCTTTAAATTGTCCGATGATAGTTAAAAACTTGAAGGAATGCGACCCACATTTATCAGTGCTGTGGTTTGATGGTAATTAAAACTTGCCAAACCATTAACAAAAGGTCATTCACATTTGAATGGGCAGCCCTAAATTTTCTGGCATGTTTAACAGGCAAGTACTGCAACTTTGCACCCTTCATGTGTTTTAATAGCAAATCTGAGGTGCCAGTATAGCAAAGCTTGTGAAGGAACAGGGCACCACCTGATTTCTACATTCATTGTTGATGCTGGAAGTTGCAGTCCAATTTTTAAAAAAATAATTGAGCGTAAATAGCTTCCTCTTTGATCCTAATAATAATAATAATAGCTTATTGTCACAAGTAGGCCTCAACGAAGTTACTGTGAAAAAGCCCCTAGTCACCACATTCCGGCACCTGTTCCGGGAGGCTGGTACGGGAATTGAACCCACGCTGCTGCTTTGTTCTGCCAGCTGTTTAGCCCACTGTGCAAAGTCCTGGCTGTTTAGCAAGGTGTTGCTTGAACAGTGACTTGAATTGAGGGACTCGAGGACCACCTTTCGAGGCTTGGATTTGTTTTGATTCAAACCATGCACATTTTTTCAGCAAGTTTGTCATTCTGTTCTAAAATGCACTGTCACACCGCACATTTAGGAAATTGCTATTCTCTGCGAGTCAGTACTTTTAAAGTCAATACTTAATCCTTCTTGTACAGTTTACTCCTGGCACACACAACTGAATTACTTTTGAATTGTATTGAATTATGTGTAAACAAAAATGGCACATTTTGCGCACAGCATTTGTCAATGATTTCATGGACTCGTTTTGCTCCCCTCAAGGAGAAATTTTCCAATTTTTTTTTCCTTCCCCCTACCCTGTAGGCTTGTTTTCCCTCTGTGGTAAATCTGCTGGTGGGAACGGGCATAGGTAGAACTGGTCCTGATTCGGTTCTAAGGGAATAGGACTTTCCACACATTTGAAAGGATTAAATTGCCCAAAAAAGTAAGCGCAGGGCTAATATTTTGTCACCAAGTATCAGCTAATCTGGTGAGTACCGTATACCAATCCTTGTCTATTAGTACTAATGACAACAAAGGGCACAATATCACCATTAGGGGAAGATTTTCACTATTTGGATTCTTCATTAAATAGAAGTCGTGTATGGAACTTATTTTCAATTTCTTGTAAGTCATTCTATACATATTGTATTGTTACCTGCACCCCATCAAACTAAAATCTGTACCCATCTTTTCAGCTGGATTTCTTCACTGTACAAAAATGGCCTTCATTAAAATACAAATGATGTCCTTTGAATCTGCATTTGATGCACAAACTCTGTCTTGTCCACTGCCTTTCGCATGAATTCAGAAGATCTTGTATTCTAATGTTCCTTGCCTGATGTAGCAAAGCATTTTACAGCTAATGAAATACTTTCTTCAGTGTACTTGTGTTGCAATGTCGATAACCTGGCCCAATTTTGCACACAACACAGCCCCACACAAATTATATATTTTCTTTTTATTTTATTTTCTTTACATGTATTAAATGAGATGCTCGCAGAAAAATACTTTTCACTGTACCTCTGTACACATGACAAACCCAATCCAATCCATGGACCTGTTTGTGATGTTAGTTGATGGATCAGTATTGGCCAGGGCACTGGGGAGAATTCCTGTTCTCTTTTAAATAGTGCCACAGGATCTTCTATACTGATCTGAGAGCAGTGGGCCACCATTAATTGTACCATCCAAAAGAAGTTGCATGCCAGTTTCAGCCTAGATTTTGTAAATTATTTTCTAACGTGGAATGGAGGTGCAGTTGAAACTGTCACCATCCTCCTCGTTTGTTTGTAATTCAGTGGGATTATCTTCTCTTGGTTCCCCATATAATCCAATCTAAAACAGATTATACCCACTGCAAACACGAAGGATGGAATAAAAGAAAAGGAAGTGGAAACTGTGATGTATCTTTGTAAATAGTCAAAACCGATCTGTGTAAAAAGTTCTAGTTTTACTTGTTCTCTTGTTTAACTCCCACTGTTCATATTTATATTTGTTTTGTATGCCAAAAACTCTCTAAAAACATTTATAAATTAAAAAAGCTATTCTCCTCCACAATGGCTTCTCTTCCTGTCCTGCCCTCTTACCCTGGAGCCTGCAAAGATCCAAGCTTGTACCAGGAAATAGTAATTGTTTACTAATGTACTATGATTGAATTCTCACTGTAATGTAGCAATGTTAACCTTTGCATTTTGAGCAGGAACAGACAAGCCAATTTAAATAACTAGTGGGCTATTGGACCAGGGCTGCTGCTGCAGCAGTGGTCAGTTTCAGGGTGAAATAATAATTAAAGACATGCCATTGCATTGTGAGTCATTTGATAACTGTGTGGGGAAGCAGTTAGTTCTGCAGAGGAAACATCTGAGTAATCGTCCTTTTTAATTGGTACAGAAACAAAGACCAACTTCTAATTATAAGGTTTCACTTGATGGCATAGCAATTGTATGGAACCAGAATGAAACCATCTAAGATTATAGTAAGGGAGTTGTTAATAGAAAAAGAGCTGCTTCAGTATGGAAAACCAAAGTTACATATCGGCAATAGATCAATTAAATTTCCATTTATGGTTTTTTATTTTTACTTCTATATAATTACATCACGCACACTTGTGCGAATGGTCATATGGAGCGAATAATTGAGATATAAAAATTGGCTGATTTGTGAAAGCTTAGTATTTTAAGCTTTGAATTGTAACTCAATGTCCAATCAACCATCACCATGCACCTTTTAAGTGCATCTTTAAGCACTTTACTGCACCTAATAAATCTGACACCTGATTTTCATGCTCAAGCAGCTTATTGATTAGGTGAGTAAATTGCAAGTAAGACTTGTTCCTCATCTACATGCTGGCCTTTGGTGATATGGCCCTCCAATGAGTTCACCTTTCACATATGCTGACGACCTTCAGTTCTACTTCCCCGCTACCTCAGTTGATACTGCTTCTGTGTCGCCACACTGCTGTTCTGACATTTAGTTTTGGATGGGCTGCAATTTCCTCTAATCGTGTATTTTAATGATTGAAGTCTTTGTCTTTGGCCCGTGTGTAAAATTCTGAACCCTTGCCAGAGATTCCTTTTTCCTGATCACTCTGGGGGTGAGCCAGGCTGTTTGGAGCCTCGGTAAGTTTCTGATCCCCATAGCTGCTATCATAAAGATGGTTGACTTTCACTTCTGTAACTTTGGTTCAATGTCTGCTGAAACTCTCACCTATTCTATTCCTACTGGCTTGAGTTGGGTTGGCTCGCAGTCTCCCAGTGTGTCAAATTTGAAACCCACTTTTCTTTTGAAATTGCCTCATGACTTTGCTTCTCCCCATCTCCTTCACCTCTTCCATCCTGACAAACCGCATACATATTTTCTGGTCTTTTGTGAAACCTTCCATTCACCCCAGCATTGGCAGACATGCCTTCAGCTTGGCAAGTCCTAGACACTGGAATTTCTCCAAACCACTTGCCTTTGCACCTCCCTATGCTATTTGTGACCCTCTTTCAAAACCCACCTCGTCACTCAAACATCAGGTCTCTCCTAATATCATCTTGGCTTGACATTCATGTTTTGTCTTGCACATCTAAGTGTCTAAGGATACTTTCTGTTAAAGGCACCATATAAATGCAAGTTGTTGCCAGTCAGTTCTGTCGTAAAATAGGGATTTATCCAAAGGAGTTGAAAAACTGCCTTGTGGCACACCAGGCTTTAGGAACTTGTAGCTGTAATTGCCTTTCCACCTTGCCTTAAAAAGGCAGATCTGAAAAACTTTGCTTGCAACACTAAAATTAACAAGGTGTGGTATGTGTAGGAGGTGTAACTGCAGAAACTCGGCATAATAAATTTTATGGGATTAAAGGAGAATCCAATGTTTTTTCTGCTTTGTGCTTCACTGCTGAACGTCCACAACTGTAAGATCTATATTGTGGAATTGGAAAAATGTCTGTGTCTGTTCAAATCTTAGATTGGTTTCAGAAAGGGCTGCTATATAGCTATTGCAAAATATTTGTGTGTTGAGAGCACTTTATAAATGTTTAATTTGTTTGGATTATTCCACTGCAGATATTTGACTGAAGTCCGCAAACATTTCTAATTCTCATTTATTCTTTGGATATGGTGAGGCTGATAAGGGGACATTTATTGTGCATCCTGTGGTGCTCTGAGAAGCTGGTGCTGAGCCGACTTCTGGAACTGCTGCAGTCCTTGTGAGGTTCTCCCACAATATTGTTGTGTTGTGCATTATAGGATATTGTTGCAATGATGCCAAAAGAATCGTGATACAGGTCAGGAATGTGGGTGACTTTGGGTAGGCTTTGAAGGACATGATGTTACCCGAGCTTTGAGTGTGCTATTCTTCTCGGTAGAAATTCTGACAAAAGGAGCTGGAATTTAAGTAACCTTGGTGAGATACTGTAGATATTGTCTTTTGCACCCACAGTGCAAGGTGATTTGTAGGGGTTGATGGAGTCCACTGGAATGGAGGTGCACCAAATGGGCAACTACTCACCAATAACCAGACCATATGTTGAGTTTGTTCCAGCAAAATCACTGTTCTGGACCTCATTAGCAGCCTTAATCTAAACCGCTGAACTAGACCCGATGTTAGAGAATTTGTATGTAATTTCTCTTGGTAAATTGAGGGTTATTACTGTTTAATGAAGGCTATATTTTGATAGCCAACCTGGTTGAATCATGTGTTCTGTCATGTTGCAATTTTTGTTAAGTTGCTGTTCAGCAATGTACCCAGGTTTGTGCCCAGTGGAAGGAACTAAAAGTGTTGCATTGCTGCTGGGTCTGAGGAGAATGTTATCTTCACCTTGAACGCATTAGGAAAGCCTATGTGTTTGCAATTGACAGCAGACCCCTAGTACAAAAGCACTTACAAACCAGTTCTTTTGTGACTTTAAATGGTATATATTCATTCAGCTATGTTTATTTTTATTCTGTTCTTGCCCCCCCTCCCCCCAACCGTTGCCCTTAAATTTTTAATGAGGCCAAGCTCTACATGAGACATAGTCCCATAAATAAATTGCTCAGCTAGTAGTTCTGCAGGTTTCATTCATTAATTTGCCCTTTAATATTAAAGTTATATTTCAGTATGTCTGATTTATTAATATTCCTTTATACATTCCATCAATTTTAGAATATACACCCAGGCTGGTGCAGTTACACTGTCACACTACCAGTGAAAGAAAACCAACATCCTAACAGCTAGGATATCTCCAACATAAACTTGCATTTACATGGCACTTTGAACTAGAAAAATATCCTAATGTTGATGCCGAGCCAAAGATGTTTTAGGAGATCGTGACCAACAGCTTTGCCAGAGTTGGGTTCCAAGGATGATCTTGGAGAATGGAGCCTGGTGTTGAATTCAACAGTTTTTGACTTTGACTTCTTGAAGGCGCACTCACCTCTTCAACAGAATTGCATTGAGCATACTACAATGTTTTTACCAGTAACACTACAACTTCAGGCTTCCCATAAGCAGTGCCATGAGTAATTGTTAGTAATTTTATAAAAACAGCAATTTAGCGTTATGGAACAAAGAACAAAGAAAAAGTACAGCACAGGAACAGGCCCTTCGGCCCTCCAAGCCTGCACTGATCCAGACCCTTTATCTAAAACTGTCGCCTATTTTCTAAGGATCTGTATCCCTCTGCTCCCTGCCCATTCATGTACCTGTCTAGATACATCTTAAATGGCGCGATCATGCCCGCCTCTACCACCTCCACCGGCAATGCGTTCCAGGCACCCACCACTCTCTGCGTAAAGAACTTTCCACGCATATCCCCTTAAACTTTTCCCCTCTCACCTTGAACTAGTCATCCCTAGTAATTGAGTCCCCCACTCTGGGGGGGAAAAAGCTTCTTGCTATCCATCCTGTCTATACCTCATGATTTTGTATACCTCAATGAGGTCCCCCCTCAACCTCCGTCTTTCTAATGAAAGTAATCCTAATAAACTCAACCTCTCTTCATAGCTAGCGCCCTCCATACCAGGCAACATCCTCGTGAACCTCCTCTGCACCTTCTCCAAAGCATCCACATCCTTTTGGTAATGTGGCGACCAGAACACTACGCAGTGTTCCAAATGTGGCCGAACCAAAGTCTTATACAACTGTAACATGACCTGCCAACACTTGTACTCAATACCCCTTCCGATGAAGGAAAGCATGCTGTATACCTTCTTGACCACTCTTTTGACCTGCGCAGCCAACTTCAGGGTACAATGGACCTGAACACCCAGATCTCTGTACATCAATTTTCCTCAGGGCTTTTCCATTTACTATATAGTTCGCTCTTGAATTGGATCTTCCAAAATGCATCACCTTGCATTTGCCTGGATTGAACTCCATCTGCCATTTCTCCACCCAACTCTCCACTCTATCTATATTCTGCTGTATTCTCTGACAGTCCCCTTCACTATCTGCTACTCCACCAATCTTAGTGTCATCTGCAAATGTTCCATGAATGTTCCATTCATTTTCTTTTGTCAGACCAGATCACTCTGATTTCTGCACTACGTCGCAATAAAATGAAGAAACTCACTGTTGCACCAGAATAGGCCTGTATTTAGACATAGCAAGTCCTCACTTAACGTTTTAGTTGTGTCCCTGAAAAGTGCAACTTTAGTGAAATGACTTTAAGCCAATCAGATTTTCCCATGAAAAGCAATGTCAAAGCTGTAGTTGGGTTCTGCAGGACCTTTCTCATCAGGAAAAAAACATTAAATCTTAATGTCAGTTGAAATACTCTACATTGGTAAATTTCTATATTGGTGAACTAACCAACATTTAAAATATATTTAAGAAATGTAACTTTCTACTTCTCTTCAGTTCACCACCTGTCCTTCCTGGAAACTCCTGCTTGACACACATCCCACTCCTTAACCCACCCTCTCACTGCTGACCCTCTGGCTCCTCCTCGCTAATCGCTCACTCAGTGAGCGTTCAGGAGAGGCAAGCGGTGAGCTGTAGAGTTTGTGCAAGGGAGCATCAGCAAGTGACAGAATCTGCTCCAAAATGACACCGATTGGACATTGTGACCTTATGTCAGACCAGTGCAAAATGACTTTAAAGTGAAATTTGTGATGCTAAGTGAGAATTTGCTGTGTTAAAAGACCAATGTTAAGACAAAACAAAATAAAACTGAGCAATGTAAAACAGATACTTGTCATTGCAAGATAATCATGATTTATTGGGTAACAAGAGAACTACCACTTATTAGTCCTTGTCCTTAATATCTGGTATCTCATCCATGTTGTGAAATTATTCATTACTATCATATGGTTTTGGGTGGGCGTTTAAAATGCACTCTGCATAGGCATCACCAGAAATAGCATGAAGATAGGAGCATAACTGCAATATTGTTTGCACCCCATTAAAGCATTTTCGGTAGCAAAAATGGGAAGGCAGATTATCCTCTGAATGGCCATAAATTAGTAAGAAGTCTTACAACACCAGGTTAATGTCCAACATGTTTGTTTCAAACACTAGCTTTCGGAGCACTGCTCCTTCCTCAGGCGAATGAAGAAGTATGTTCCAGAAACATATATATAGACAAATTCAAAGATGCCAGATAATGCCTAGAATGTGAGTATTAGCAGGTAATTAAGTCTACAGATCCAGAGATAGGGGTAACCCCAGGTTAAAGAGGTTTAAAGTTGTCGCGCATCCTGAAGGCGACAACGCAGAATCGCCGAGCAGAAACTTATAGCCAAGTTCCACACACATGAGTGCGGCCTCAACCGGGACCTGGGATATGTTGCATTACATTCATCCCCCACCATCTGGCTTGGGCTTGCAAAATCCTACCAACTGTCCTGGCTTGAGATAATTCACACCTCTTTAACCTGGGGTTACTCCCTCTCTGGATCTGTAAAGATTTAATTACTTGCTAATGCTTGCATATATATATATATATATGTTTCTGGAACATACCTCTTCATTCACCTGAGGAAGGAGCAGTGCTCTGAAAACTAGTGTTTGAAACAAACACGTTGGACTTTAACATGGTGTTGTAAGACTTCTTACTGTGCCCACCCCAGTCCCACGCCGGCATCTGCACATGGCCATAAATTAGGAGAGAGGAATGCGCAAGGAGATCTGGGTGTCCTCGTACGCCAGTCGTTAAAGATAACCATGCAGGTACAGCAGGCAGTAAAGAAGACAAATGGTATGTCGGCCTTCAAAGCAAGAGGATTAGAGTACAGGAGCAGGGATGTCTTGCTGCAATTATACGGGCCTTGGTGAGGCCACACCTGAAATATTGTGTGCCGTTTTGATCTCCTTATCTGAGGAAGGATGCTCTTGATTATAAAGAGAGGGCAACAAAGGTTCACCAGACTGATTCCTGGGATGGCAAATGGCAGGCAGCCGGTAAGAGGATAAATTGTGTCGGATAGGATTGTATTCACTGGAGTTTAGCAGAATGAGAGGGGGGGGGGAGAGAGAGGTCGTAGAAATCTATAAAATTCTAACAGGACCAGACAGGGTAGATGCAGGAAGGATGTTCCCAGTGGTGGATGTGTTCAGAACCAGGGGTCACAGTCTGTGGATACGGGTACACCATTTAGGACACATATGAGGAGACATTTCTTCACCCAGAGAGTGGTCGGCCTGTGGAATTTGTTACCACAGAAAGTAGTTGAGGCCAAAATATATGTTTTCAAGAAGCAGTTAGATACAGCACTGAAGGGAAGGGGGGGGGGGGGGGGGGGGGTGGGGGGGGGGGGCAGGATTAGGCTATTGAGTTGGATAATTGGCCATGATGATTGGCTGAGTAGGCTCGAAGGGCTGAATGGTCACCTATTTTTCTATGTTTCTATCTTTATCAGATACATAATGATTAATCTGATCAGTTCACGCATGCAATTTATCATTCATGGTATTTTGAGATTAGCCTCCTAAATTTAATGCAGAAATGCCCTAAACTGTCATTTCTCTTGCTCTTTAAAATCTTCTCGGCTTGTTAGTTTGCTAAAAGTGGAAAAATTGACAAAGCTGAAAAGAACTACCATTTTTAGCCATTTGCAAACAAAGGATGTGATTGGAATGAGAAGGGACAAGCCAAATATAACAAATTTTATTGCAGCCAGACTAAGGGAAACTCCGTTGTTCTGTTAGCAGCCACAGGGTATGATTTTTGTTTTGTGCAGTGAGAAAATGGTCTGCAGAGTGCTCAGATAAAAATAGGTTGGTGACTAGCAGATTCTGCAGTGTCAATTTAAGTGACTGCATCATTTCTATGTGGTAACTTGCTGTAGATCACAGAAGCGGTAGTTCAAGTGTGAACTATGTGGAAGTTAAAAAATCTGGTGTTGGGGTTTTGACAGCCGCACCAAGTTACTGCCACACAAGACCCTCTTCACTAAAGCGGACAAATGACATTTTGTTAGCCTGCGGAAATTAAAGGCAGTCAGTGAAGATGTTGGATTAATGAAATGTTTGCTTTCTTTTCATAAAAGTAACTGCAGTGCTCAACAGCAGATAGTTATATTAATGTAGAAATAGAGACAAATTCTGTTTACTTTTAAAATATTTTCTTAATTTTGGAATTTACCCAAAGCATTTTTGACAGGGGTTCATTGATTTGGTGGTGTGAAAGTGGACTTGGCCAAAGTCATTAAAATTCTAAGATGTTGAATTTGGGTAGAGGAATTGCTCACTCGCTTGTTCAATGGAATAAATGGTTGCTTCAAGTGTTGAATCGATCGAGCGACCTTTCACCCGTCATTTTGATGCAGCAACTTTATCTTATATATTATATATTTGCGAAGAGGAGCTTAGCCATTATAATGTTGTTTTATTGAGATTCTCTGGTCTTGAACTCCAAGTTAGATTTTTCTCGAATTTGTCATATTCCTATTCTCCACAGTCTACTTTTAGTGAAGGACCTGAATATATAAGCTGCTGTTTCATCCTTGTGTGAGCAAATCGTTTTCTACCACATTACAGATCCAAAATTGACAAGGTCGGACTTCTCCATAGGTGCTTTGAAGCTAGCAGCTAAACCTTTTACACCATTGTTGCTACCTGTTAAATATTACGGCCGTTGAGTCCTTTCCCATGTGGGTGTGACCATTTTGCATTGCTTATTCTTGTGTTTGCGTTCGTAGTTGTTAAAACTCGGCGTTTCACCTAAGCACTGTTGATAACGGTGATAGGTTTATGTGCAAACCTGAAGGTAAACACAGCCGATTGGTGACAGCATTGGAACCCTTTCACACCTCTCATTGAAGGAAATTGGTGAGTTTTTGCCGCACAAAGGGAGGTTGGCCTCTACTTAGTCTACAACATTACGATGCAATCACAGCAGCAGCTTCTCATCCAGGCACCGAAGCAGTAATGCCAGGAAAGATCCAGACAGTCAATTCTTTTGGTCCTTGGTGCACTTTAACATCTGCACTTTTAACACTTGATCCTATCTTTCACCTTTCCTGATTGATGGTTTCACCTGGGAGAAGAGACTCATGAAATATCACCTTCCATGGATGCAGAGTCAGAGGTGACGGGATGTCCCACTCAACAAAAAGTGAACTTAGCCATTATGTTAGTGAATTACTGCCCCATTGTATCACGCAACTCTGCAGTTAAAGTTTCATCATTTGTTTTGATATGACAGATCAGCCATCTGCATTATGGTGTCTACCAGTTAGATCTGGCTCATTTCAAAATGCAATCGGATAAAGGGCATGAAGATCAACATCTGAGCCCAGTCATGAAACTCTACCTCCTTGATTAGGATTAAGAGATGTCCCCTTCACTGTTGAATGTGTCGGTTTTACATTGGCTACAACTTCTTCATCCTGGCCTCATGTATAGTGAAGCAAAAAGGTATGGCACTGATCTGAAGTCATGCACCCTAGCATTCGGCCACCAGAGATTTCCCCAGACTTGGGTTCACTGTTCGATGAAATCCATGCATCTGCTGATGCCAAGACTCCGCACTGCCACTTTGTTCTTCCAAATGCACCAACTTTGCCTTCTAACAAGCTAAGATTCTTGAACTTCCTTGGTTTATTCACATGAAAGTTCATGCTCATTATGTAAGCAATTGGACCAACCAGAGAAATATTTCCTCATGAGTGTAATTTCAGCCTGATCAAGTCAGCCAGAATCGGACTGAAGCTTGTAAGGTAGTCTGTATGATAATTATATAATTGCAAATGCATGTTTACGTTGAAACATGCATAGAAAATAGAAGCAGGCGGAGGCCATTCGAGCCTGCTCCGCCATTCGTTATGATCATAGCTGATCATCAAGTTCAATACCCTGAGCCTCTCTCTCTTCTTCTCTCTCTCTCCCCCCCCCCCCCCCCGAAATCCCTTTAGCCCCGAGAGCTACATCTAACTCCTTGAAATTACACAACGTTTTGGCCTCAACTACTTTCTGTGGTAGTGTGAATTCCACAGATTCACCACTCTCTGGGTTAGGAAATTTCTCCTCGCAGTCTTACAAGGTTTACCCCATATCCTCAAACAATGGCCCTTAGTTCTTAGCTCCTCCACCATCGGGAACATTCTTTCTGAATCTACCCTGTCTAATCCTGTCAGAATTTTATAAGTTTCTATGAGATGCCCTCTTAGTCTTCTAAACTTTAATGAATATACTCCTGACTGTCTGATCTCTCCTCATATGACAATCCCACCATCCCAGGAATCAGTCTGGTAAACCTTCGCTGCACTCCCTCCATAGCAAGAACATCCTTCCTCAGATAAGGACACCAAAACTGCACACACTATTCCAGGTGTGGCCTCACCAATGCCCAATACAATTGCAGTAAAATATCCCTATTCCTATACTCTAATCCTCTCACTATGAAGGCCTACATACCATTTGCCCCTTTACTTCCTGCTGTACCTGCACGCTTACTTTCAGTGACTGATGAACAAGGACACCAAGGTCTCGCTGAGTATCCACCTCTCTCAATTTACACCCATTCAAATAATAATTTGCCTTCCTATTTTTGCTATTGAAGCAAATAGCTCGCATTATGCTGCATCTGCCATGCATATGCCCACTCACTCGGCCTGTCCAAATCCCGCTGAAACATCTCTGCATCCTCCTCCCAACTCTCCCTCCCACCCAGACAAAAGGGGATTAGGAACCTGCTGATGGTTTTGGACTCGTGTGCCAAAGTCTGTCTCCCTACTTTGACATTATTTGTGCACCATGCTATTTGAGTGATCACCTGGCTCACCATGGAATAATAGAATTTACAGTGCAGAAGGAGGCTGTTTGGCCCATCGAGTCTGACACCAGACTGACAATTTGTCACCTTAATTGATGAAGCACACTTTTCTCTGCCCAGAGACTATCGCAATGTTGTCTTTGAAGGACCCATGAATTTATTAAAAGAATGAAGTTGCAAGGTTCACTGTTTAAAATAAAATAGTTTTTGTTGCATAAAAATCGAAACATAATTCATAAACTACACCATATCTTAAATCAGGGATGGGCAAACTACGGCCCGCGGGCCGCATGCGGCCCGCCAAAGGTATTTCTGCGGCCCACCAAGTCACTAAAAAAAAAAAAAAAAATTTAAAAAAAAAATTTTTTTTTTTTTTTTTTTTAAATTTTTTTTTAAGGTTAATGGGGGGGGGGGGGCTGTTGGGTTACTTACTGGTATAGGGTGGATACGTTGACTTGAGTAGGGTGATCATTGCTCGGCACAACGTCGAGGGCCGAAGGGCCTGTTCTGTGCTGTACTGTTCTATGTTCTATATGAGGCGCCCAGAATCATAACCGGGTGAAGTAATTATTTTACTTTATATACGTACTATGCGGCCCTTTGTGAATTGTGAATTTCTGAATGTGGCCCTTGCACGGAAAAGTTTGCCCACCCCTGTCTTAAATAGTCAGACTGGCCAAGCCTTCACTGCTAATTCATGACTCCACCATCTATACTTGCTGAGTCAGCCCAGCCAATTTGGCCAGGGATTTTATCAAGATGACCCTAACTGATAATCTTGCAGACCTCGGGACATTTGCAGTTGAATGGTACACTTCCTTCTGGACCAAAGCTTATCGAGCCACTCAATACTTAGCTTGCACCACGTATTTTACCAGTGCTGTTGACGAGATTGGCTTTGTGAATCGCAAGCCTTAGCTTGTGAGCGTTATGCTCAAATGTGATCTGCCTTCATCGCCAGCAACCAAGATTCTCCATCTTTTCAGGACGACACAACACAGCTGCTTACTAAACAATGCAAGTATATTTAGAATCTCTTTTTGTGGATCCAGATAACACGCAACCTCTACACCCATGGTCCATTCAACACCGTTTCAGGAAAATGCGAATTACCGACGTCTTTAATCCAGGGTCTCCAGTTACAATGACAAAGCTAGACCCTTCATGGCTAATGGTAATCTGGAACCTGAACAACTCCCACAATGCACAGTTTTATTCCCCAGAGATAAACTTTGGACCTCCAGGTTTTGAGTGGATGATGTGGAGGTCACTGGCATACCTTAATCCATCTCTCCTGAAGAAATCACAAAAAGGTTCTAAACTGCATTTGCCAATGTTGGGTGCTACACAGCATGCTGCAACCTTCACTCATGCCAGACTTAACCTTGCGCGATATTGCCCACTGGAAACTCATCACTACTAAGATGTGTCCAACTCCTTTTACCAGATTCACTGGAGCAATTTGCCATGAAGTATAGTGGAGTGCTCACACCCTGCAGAGGTGCTCATGTGTGCACTCTTATCTGTCATGGACATGCCTGGATCTAAAACTGACCTTGAGGAATTGACATGCCGTGTTCTAGGTGGTCTTCTCGAGGAAGCCATAATCATCAAACTTGCAGATGACCTCTCCTGTGGTGGTAAGTGTCCTGAAGAACTGTCACAATTGGCAACATGTACTACATGCTCTGTCACATGTGACCTGTGCCTGTCTGTTAAAACTAACACCTGCCCTAATTCATGCCTGGGCGCCTTGCAGGCTAACCCATACTGTGGCCATCCTCTCTACCTACTGTCCACTGAAGAATGCCTTTAACAAGAGATCTTTAATCGGAGCTCACATAATGCTTTTGAGAGTCCTTTTGTGCCTCATACACGGCCTCCTTGGAGGCTGTTACTGCTGGATTAAGGGGACAGATTATCATACGAGTTTACAAATGGCACAATCTGCTCTTTCATCAGTTAAAATCATCACTCTCCCTTGTCCAGAAAATCAATTGTGTTATTACAAAAGGTGCTGTTTGGAAATATGGCATTGCATCTACCATGTGTGTGACCTGTAGCAGTGGACTCTAGCATGATGGTTTCATGTCCTTCAAATCATCTGGTTGCCCATTGTAGTTTCTAGCAAGCATCTCAGTCCATATATTGTGCAGTGTTCCTGCAGAGAGCAAGCAAAGAGCTCTGTAAAACTTCTATTCTCACTTTTTAATTTATACCGTTGCTCACTGAACTCTTATTGTCTGCTTCCATAATAAGATGCATGATGATCTGTGAATGATGATCCCCATTTTGCCTCCTATGTTTATTCCTACATGGGATGTGAGTGTCTTAATTGCCCTGTTGAAGGGCTGGAGGATTTGTCTGCTGTCCTGTATCCTGTAGTAATATGGCTGAGACTCACCTAAGTTTTGAGGATTTTGTTGAAATTTTGTCTTAAGTTAAGTGTCCTTAACAAACTGTTCTAACCTTTTTTTAAAAAAAGCTTCATTCCAATCTATCACTGTTCTGTGTTCTAATTTGTTAATTTGGATAACTTTCTGTGCTCAACACCCAAAATCTTAGAAATGTGGAGCACATTCTTGCTCTTATTATACTGTAGAGCTAAGGTAACTAGTGTTCCCTCCTTCACTACACTGATGTCTTCAAACTGGCTGGCATTTCTCAACATTAAGTTGAACAAACTTGCCCAGCCCTGCATTTGTGGACAGCATTATGGAGATTTGGATTTCTCATGCTTTCCTGTAGTCTCATTGGCTTTAATATTCTACCAGTTTAGAAGCAACATTGAGTTCCTAAAAAATTGTATCTCCTTCTAGTAAACACGGTAACCTGCGTTGGAAATATTTTGTGCTGGAAATTGATCATGGAGCTAAATATATTTTTTTGTCCAAGAATTATTAGAGCTCGCACATTTCTCCTAAATAGCTGGTCTTGAGTTTAGGGTGATTTGAATGGCTTTTAGGGCTAGATTATTTCTTAACAAAGAAATTGGTGGAAAATCTGACCCATCTAATTTTAACTTGGCAGTCTGTCATGGGCAAGGGATCGGTCAGCTCAGTTGATTGATTAGCTGGTTCACGATGCAGAGCAAGGCCAACAAGGGCAGCATGGTGGTTAGCATAAATGCTTCACAGCTCCAGGGTCCCAGGTTTGGTTCCCGGCTGGGTCACTGTCTGTGCGGAGTCTGCACGTCCTCCCCGTGTGTGCGTGGGTTTCCTCCGGGTGCTCCGGTTTCCTCCCACAGTCCAAAGATGTGCGGGTTAGGTGGATTGGTCAGGCTAAATTGCCCGTAGTGTCCTAAAAAAAAGTAAGGTTAGGGGGGGTTGTTGGGTTACGGGTATAGGGTGGATACGTGGGTTTGAGTAGGGTGATCATTGCTCGGCACAACATCGAGGGCCGAAGGGCCTGTTCTGTGCTGTACTGTTCTATGTTCTATGGTTCAATTCCTGTACTGGCTGAGGTTATTCACGACGGCCCGGCCTTCTCAACCTTGCCCCTCGCCTGAGGGGTGGTGATCCTCAGATTAAATCACCACCAGTCAGCTCTCCCCTTCAAAGGGGAAAGCAGTCTGCGGTCACCTGGGATTGTGGCGTCTTTACTTACTCTTGAACAGTAGAGACTACATAACAAAAGTGGAAAATCACCTGGAGCTGAACTGTGCTGTGTAATATATCTGCTTCAAGCTTAGTTTGCACACTGGACTTTAGCAGTAGCCCTGGAAGTATTGAGACTGAATTTAATTGGTTAATTAACATTCAGAAGCCAGCACAATTAGTGGCCATTTCTTTTTTTAAAGTGTGGTAAGGTAGAAAAGATGACCTGTGGATCAGTTAGTGCAGCCTCCCAACACTCAGTACTGCTTTCTGAGCTTGAGGAAGATTCTTACGTAGTCAGATTTTCATTTTCGCACAAAAAGAGAATATTTTGCTACTGTGCTGTGAATACTAACTGTGATATTGCAAATGCTTTAATGAGATGTCCGATTTCAAAACTAACAAATGAAATTTCCCAAAATTGGGAAGTAAACCTCCAAATAAAAACTTGCTTTTGGGTTTTCATTAATATGTTAACCAATTCCTTCTTGGTCTTGCCCAAGAATCATAAATGTATCAGATTGTGCCTTGGAATGTATTGAGTACATCAAAATTCAGAGTTCACTGGCCTTCAGTCCCTCTGGTTCCTCCCTTTAACTTTATAGTGGCCAGTGGAGGTGTGCTCTGATGCGGACTGATGACCGTTGGATCTCATTGTTGAAAGGATGGAATCTGGCTTCCAGCTGAAGACTTGACTCTCGCAAGCTCCCTCCCTGCACATGTAGGGCTCAGGAGACCAAGCTGTTGGGAGTTCTGGCAATTATGGAATTACTACACCTCTATAGTCAAAGGCCCCTCTGCTAATGTCATCATCTAGAGTTAAGCTGGAATCGGTCTTGCTGTGTGTCTGTGCTCAAGGGCATGGACTGGTAACCTAACTGGTTGAGTTTACCTAAATTTTAACCAAATATTTGTATATATTCTGATACATTTGTACATTCTTGGATTTCCAAGTTGAAGGTGGGGATAGTTTGAGGTTTCCACCTTTCTAGTCTGAGGTATGTGATGAGCAAGTTGCTTTGGTCTTTTCCCTGTAGTTCCATAATCTGATGAGTATCATGTACTATGTTTGATTGAGAAAATGGTGGATTCCTAATCCCTCTTGCAGTTGAATTTGTTTTCCCTGGGGCTGATCAACTTTGGTCAAGGCAGATTCACAGCCAGGCAATGCAAAGTCTGGCAGAATCCCACGTGGTAAATGTATTTTTGTGCAGGAGAAGAAACTGAGGCGCTTGAGTGGCTCAAAACATTTGCTGTTGCAACTCTATATTCCATATTTTCCTTAAATCAAACAACTCTTTCCTCCTGCCCCCCCCCCCCCCCCCCCCCCCCCAACCACCACTCACCAGCACCAAGAATAAAACTTTTTTCAAAATAAATTTAGAGTACCCAATTCTTTTTTCCAATTAAGAGGCAATTTAATCAGGCCAATTTACCTACCTTGCACATCATTGGGTTGTGGGGGTGAGACCTACGCAGACACTGGGAGAATGTGCAAACTCCACACGAACAGTGACATGGTGTCGGAATCGAACCTGGGACCTCGGCACCGTGAGGTAGCAGTGCCACCATAGAAATAAAACTACTGGGAAAGCCTGGGCTTTGTGTAAGACAATCTTCCGTTGGTGATTTTATATTGTGGTGGACAAATTAATAGTTTAAATGCTAACGGTTGTTTGTTTTTGACACTCTTAACCAATTTTGCTGGGCGCTTGCTTTGAGCATATTGTTGAGTCAAAAGTTCTGACTCCTCCTCCTCCACCCATACATTCCACAGAATTCTCATTCTGCTGGGTGGATTTTAATTTTGTATTAAGTTTTTACTCCGTCCAACAGGACAACTGAACTCTGTATGCGTGCTGTAGTAAAACTCCTATTACTTGTGTACAAATAAAATAGCGAACTTCACAGAAAGCTGTTTTTCCTATATCCCTAAAACTGCAGTGATCTAATGCAGTTTGCAGCATTTGTGCATCTTGAGCAGTGCTGCTCAAGAATGTTTATTTAATCCCCACACAGTATCCGTGCAAGAGGAAAATCATTAAAACAATGCTTTTGAGCTCTGCCAGACTTTGCACATGAAAAAAATTGAAAATGTACTAAAATATTGTAATAAACGTGCAGGCTTGCAAGCTTCCTATCAATTGGCTTCTGCTCGATTTATACTTGGGACGAGCCTTGACTCCGAGAAGGCTACTGGAGCATGGCCTTGTGACAAACCTGAAACTGTACGGATAATTGCTGGCCCAGGTTTCCACTTTGTTGCAGTCTTTACCACCACTGACCTTTGCACCATTTTTGCTTCTGTGGTGTTTAATTTATTTCTCTTTTGGTTGATTTCAGCACTCAACTGAGAAACTGAATGAAAGTGGCAGCTTGTTTCCGTATGAAATTGATGGTAAGTTTCTTTTACATTTTCTCCACAGCCGCCGACGCGAGAGTAAAAATAGTGACAGATTTCCGCCAAACGTTTTAGAAATGTGCAGCTCTTTGCAGTGGGAAGAACCAGAGCATATACTTCCATAGGATTAGGAGTAGTCATTAAGTGGCCCCAGGGGACTTCCACCATTCAGTTTGACCCCCTCCTCCTGTTCTCAATTGCTCTTCTATCTTGTTGCTGAGCAAAAATCTATCAACAACAGCGTACATTTTTATAGCAGCTTTAACATAGTGCCAAAGCACTTCACAGGAGTATAATCAGACAATTGTTGATACCGAGCAAGAAGCCTCTTTGGCTGTGTTTTTAGGAGTGTCTGAGGAAAGTGAGAACCAAGGAGGTTTAAGAAGAGCATTCCACAGCTTGGGCCCAGGAAGGCTGAAATCACTGCTGCCGATGGTGGCATACAGTTACACAATTTGTCCTAATTTAATTCTTTAAGCACTGGTATTATTATTGTCTGATCCTCTAAAGTATTGAGATAAAGGCCAACATCTCATGAAAATTTTTCATCATTTCATTGCACTGGCTTTTCAACAGTAAAGCACTTCCATTTATTTGGCATCTTCCTAAGACCTCGGGATGTCCCTAAGCCTTTTTAAAAAGTGCTTCATTGGTTGTTGTGTATTTATCTCCTTCATGTAGGAAGTGTGGCAGTCCATTTGCTCACGGCAAGCTTCCCCAAAAAGCAATGTAATAATGATCGAACTTTTTTGTGATAGTTCAGGGGAAAATATTGACCAGGACACAGGACTCCCCTGCTCCTCTTCAAACCCATGGGATCTTTAATAGAGCAGGTGGTGCCTTTGTTTAGTATGCCGTCTAAAGAAAGTGCAGCACTTCCTCAGTCTCTATTCTGAGCTTGAGTTTCAGCCTGGACCTGCGTATTGAAGACCCACAGCTATCTGACATTGAAGTGAGATTGCTGCCAAGTGGTCCATGGCTGATGTGCACCTCAGTAATTTTAGTAAACAAGGCACCCAAATTCCTTTTTCCTTTTGTAACTGCTAGCCTCTCAACACAAGAAAATATTCTGATTTGTCTTTCTCCAGTCTAAAGTGAATTCCATAGGTTTGCTTTCTCACTTAGTGTATGTTCTTTTGATGTGGAGGTGCCGGTGTTGGACTGGGGTGAGCACAGTAAGAAGTCTTAGAACACCAGGTTAAAGTCCAACAGGTTTGTTTCAAACACTAGCTTTCAGAGCACAGCTCCTTCACCTGAGGAAGGGGCAGTGCTCCAAAAGCTAGTGTTTGAAACAAACCTGCTGGACTTTAACCTGGTGTTGTAAGACTTCCTACTATGTCCTTTTGCTACTTGCTTCTATCATCCAATTTGGTATATTATTGTCTGCTGCCTTCCAATGCAGTACCCGCCCCATGTCACGTGGTTTCCTCCAGTTCTGTGTACTCATTTTGTTGATAACCTTATCAGATGCCTTCTGGTAGTCCATAAGGGTAATCCCCAGACATTCCCCTTACCCACTATGCCGGTGACCTCTTCAAAAATTATAATCTAATTGAGTTAGACATGACCTCCCTTGACAAATCCATGCTGCGTCTCTTTGATAAGCTGACGTGTATCCAAGTATTCGATCACTCTGCCCTTGATAATTCAACACTGAGCTCGCCTGTGGAAAGCAAGTTTATTCATTAACTGCGAATCTTTCAAAAGGCTATGATATTTTATCCTGAGCAAATGCACTCTTAGAGGGCACAATCATGAATTTGTGATGCAGTGGTTATTGAAAACTGATTTTCAGTGAGCACTATTTTTCAGTGCTAAGTATATTTTCATAGCTATAATTATAATACAAGTTGTTAGCCATATTTAGATATCAATAATTAAATTTCCTGTATGGTAGTGTCATGGTAGCACAGTGATTAGCTTAACAGCGCCAGGGTCCCAGATTTGATTCCCGCTTGGGTCACCACCTGTGTGGAGTCTGCATGATCTCCCCATGTCTGCGTGGGTTTCCTCCGGGTGCTCCAGTTTCGTCCCACAAGTCCGGAAATATGTGCTTGTTAGATGAATTGGACATTCTGAATTCTCCCACATTGTATCCGAAAAGGCACCGGAATGTGGCGTCTGGGGATTTTCACAGTAACTTCATTGCAGTGTTAATGTAAGCCTACTTGTGACAATAAAGATTATTATTACTCAAATCTGAATATTTACTCTGGGTGTTTTTTGTTTTCCTCGTGGATGAGTTTCCTGTTCAAAATGGGTTGTGAAGCTTTGGAATTAACATTCCTGGAGATCTGTGGCAGCTCAGTTATTGTGGATATGCAAAGTCAGAGTTCGATAGATGTTTGGCTGTGGGATAGTGCAGAAGGTGGAATTGAGGTAGAAAATCAGCAACGATTCTATTGAATTGCAGAGCAGTCACGAAGCGCAGAATGATATTTCCTATTTGTGTATAAAATAGGCTGAGTAATATATTTAAAGTACTGATGAAAAATTCTGCCTTAAAACGAGTGCTGTAAAGGATGCAGTAGAAACATTTTTTAAAGAAACTTTTAACGCTTCTCAAATTGACGTGTAAAATTTTGGCCGCTTTAATGCTTGTTTCAAAAACTTCTGTCGCATTAGGAAATAGATTTTGAAAACAACATAGGAGAATTAGATTTTTGCCCTCCATTACTAAACGGTGTTGAAAATATTTGAAAATACAAGTACTTGACTTGCTGAATATGCAATTTTAAAGTTCACATTGCTTTGTACATAAATGCACATGTAAATTTATGTACTGAATATGTTTGTGTGTGTGTAACTGAACAGAAGTGGGTGATGAGGTAGTCATAACTTAATTGTTTGAATAACCTCAATTTTCATTTGCAGGGTTAATTTCTGAGTATTTTCTTTCTTAACCATGTTCAGCTATATTAATGAAAATAATGCAGTAGCTTAAAAAAAACAATTCTTGCTATGCCTTTGGTAAACACTGTTCATAGCTTGGAATTTTATTTGCTGCTTTTGATTGCATTCTTCATTGTGGTATTGCACAAAATGAGCTCCAGGAGTGAAAATATATCCTTGGAATGTCGACTCACTCCTGGATTCACTAAGTCGGGTGCAAAGTAGCATGAAGCTGTACAATGTCGTGAATAGTGCTATTCCAGTAATTTAAAAGAAAATTGCTGCTGATGCTGAAATCTGAAATCAAAAATGCTGAACAATCTCAGCAGGTCTGACGGCATCTGTGGAGAGAGAAGGGAGCTAACGTTTCAAATCTTGATGACTTTGTTATGTGGAACTTGTACCTGTATTGCTACTGCTCAGTCTTGCTATTGCTCTTGCTCTCAGTTTCATCTCCTAGCTGCCCTGCAGGATTGTTTGATAAGAATGTACTGGACTGTAAATAAAATTGCATGTGGATTGGCTGCACTGCATTCCGTTTTGGGTACCGTAACTCAAGGAAATATTGGCCTTGAATGCATATAGCTCATTCATCAGCATGATGTAGGGGCTTAAAACTCATTCCTATGTAATGGAAGGCCATATCCTATTTTGCTACTTTAGTGTGCAGCATGTTATTTGTTACAGTAATGGCCTAGAAACTGGTAATGCACGCATGGAGCACACCATTGAAATTCGGAAAACTGAATTTGATAAACCTGGTAATCTGAGTTGACACTAGCAAGCAAACAGTGACCATCCCCTCCAAAGTAGCGGATCTGACGATTGTACTGGTCTGCACACTATTCCAATCAGTGTAATTAAGTCTTAATTTCCTCATTGTTGAGCAGGCAGGCCATGCAGGTGCAAAAACATCTTCCCAGTAAATGTGGTCTGCAAGCATTACCCACGTTCTGAGGAAATTAAAGAAAAAATTATTTTGCAGTGTTGAGTTGGAAGGGTCACAGAACCAAGCCACTGCATTGATCATTGGTCAGCATATAATGAAGTGTCTTTATTGTGAGAATAGTTAATTGGCTAATCTTCATAGTAGTGTTGATACAATTCTGTTGAATCTGGCTTTTTAGTGACCTGCTATTTAGGGTGTCAGTTTCTTCCCACCTTGTCAGTGAGCGGTGGGAGCCAAAAGACAGATATGTTAGAGTTTTCATCTGAAGCTGAGGATTTAAAGTGAGGCAAGTGAAGTGTGGCAGGCAAGCAGAAATTATACTTTTCATTGGAAAAAAGTTTGGGACTTATGATTAAACTTTCTGATATTTCTGATATTTGAATTACATTATTATCATGAGTAGCAAATCAGATCCAAGGAAATACCCAACTCTCAGCCATCTAATGTTTTTTTACTTCATGGAGAGTGTCGAACTGCCACCTTAAATTGCTGCATTCAATGTAGCTGTCTCTGCTTGTTTGGTAGCATAGTAACGGGGTTACTGGATTAGTAATCTAGATGCCTGGACTAATGAGCCGGAAGCACGAGTTCATATTCCATCGGAATTTAAATTCAGTTAATTAAATAAATTCGGAGCACAGGTAAAGTGTGTCAAAACTGGGAACATCAGCACAGAGTTTCTACTGGAGTTTGGGGCAGTCAGGTTGAGCAGGTCAGGCCAAGGGTTACTTGCACAGGAAAAGATCTGTGCAGAAAGACGGTATGCCATTGTACTGCCCATCAGGCATTGTTTTACTTATCGAACAATAATACAAATTCATGCATGGCAGCTTTTTAAAAAAAAAAATCTCCTGTTTTTTTCAGACATTGGAGATTTTGGGGTAGCTGGATTTGAAAACCTGTCTGTTTTTACTGTTGTTAAAGACCATCTGGTTCATTAATGTCCATTCTTGTTTTGGCTTCTATGTAATACCTAGCTCACGGTAATGTGGCTGACTCTTACTGTGGCTGCCATCTGAAATGGTGTAGCGAGCCACTTGGTTATAACAAATTGTTATGAGACAGCAAATAAACTGCACACAGATTAGAGGTTTAGAAAGGAAGTTCCAGGACATTTGGGATGGGATATAAATGCAGGCCATGCCATTGATGTCTGTACCCCCCAAATGAATAATTAAAACAGTTATTTGGCTCAAAGAGTTGGGAATTTCCTCTGATCTGCTGATGGTTGAAATGTTAATTTCAAAAAGTGGTCTAAATGATACATCCGGCCAGATTTCACCTATTGTCACAATTTGTGCAGTACTGCTTTACAGAATATTTTATAAATAGGGGGTGGGGAGGGGAGAGACCCATCACAAAGGAAGGTGGTTATGGTTGTTGGAGGCCAATCATCTCCATTCCAGGGCATCCCCGCAGGAGTTCCTCCGGGTACTGTCCTATGCTCAACCATCTTCAGCTACTCCCCTCAATGACCTTCCCTCCATCATAAGGTCAGAAATGGGGATGTTTGTCAATGATTAAGTTTAGCACCATTTAGCATGTCCAAATCATGCAACAAGATCTGTGCAATATCCAGGCTTGCGCTGACGGCAAGTAGCATTTGTGCTACGCAAGTGCCAGGTAATGACGATCTCCAACAAGAGAGGATCAACCCATTGCCCGTGACATTCAATGACATTATTGTTGAATCCCCCACCATCAACATTGTGAGCGCTAACTTTGACCAGAACTGAACTGGACTGGCCATATAAATAGTGGCTACAAAAGCAAGGAATCCCGCAATGAATATCGCACCTCCTGACTCACCAATGCCTGTCCCATCACCCACTTGGATGAAGGCAGCTCCAACAACACTCGAGGTTTGACACCATCCAGGTCAAAAACCTGCTTTATCAACACTCCCTCCACCATCAACATACAGTGGCAGCAATGTGCACCATCTACAAGATGCACCAAGGCACTTTGGACAGCACCTTCCCAACCCACGACCGTTACCATCTAGAAGGACAAGGACTGTGAGCGCCACCACTTGGAAGTTCCTCTCCAAACTATTCACCATCCTGACATGAAAATATATCGCCATTCCTTCACTGTCGCTGGGTCAAAATCCTGGAACTCGTTCCAGAACAGCACTGTGGGTGTAACTGTACTACATGGACTGCAGCGATTCAAGCAGGCAGCTCACTGCCACCTTTTTGAGGGCAGTTAAGGGTGGGCAGTAAATGCTGGCTTAGCCAGTGATGCCTACATCCGAGGAATGAATTAAAAAAATTCTCTCATGCAATGTACTTCTGGACATTTTATAAAGTCTGTTCCAGTTGGATTCCAAATCTGAAGTTCTGTTGATGTACTTTTGGGGAAAAATGTAAACTGCAAACATTTTTCTTATGCTAAATTAGGGTACATTGCCTTGTATAGTGGCCAGATGAAATAGATAAATGTTAACTTGCTTGAAGTTCATCAGAGAAAGTTGCAATTTGCTGTTTATAATTCTAATTAATCATCAAATACCACGGATCAGCTCCGAGCAGCCCAAAATTTTGTCACGATTCTTTAAGCACTCTCCAAATCTTGTCTTTTTGATCCTGACATTCTTGTAATTGTATCCTTGATTCCAGTATGGTCTTTCCATTCTACTAATTTGAATGCTGAATACTTTTGACTATCTTAAAGTATAAATAGTTGATGTATTCCACCCCTAAGGCCTAACCTATTACGTAACCGAGAGCTCGCCTGTATTGGTTTGCATTTGAAAATAGGTTACGAGGGATATTTTTCATTGCACAAGCCTACATATGACCATAATAAAGATAAAGATTATAAAGCAAAATGCTTTTAGCTGAAAGCATTTTTAGGCTTTCCCTAATTTTTTAAGATGTAAAAATTGATTTAGTCAAATAGCCTTGTTGTTCTGAAGTTTCAGTACTTCATTGTGTAATAGAATATGGTGGCATGAGGCCATTTGTTCATTAGTGTTGCCTGTATGAATGGTTTGAAATAATTTTATGGATGTTTTAATCCTCTATCCCGTTGATCTGTAAACAGGAGAATTTGTTGACTGTGCTTCACTTTTTTCTTAACAGAAGAAAGTCCGTGGACACTTGTAAACAGGACTTGTCCGACTAAAGCTGAGACGAACCGCAATGTGGCTTTTCCTTTTTCAACGTGCACGTTTAACCATGGCCTAGCTGACCACATTGGGTTACAGTGGCAGATCAACACAAATAAAACCTCTGTCTCCGGCTGGATCAGTGAGTTGAATCTCAATGAGAACTCGAGCACTCCCTTGGCCCCCCCGACAAAACGGCATTGCAGGTCTCTTTCGGAGCCTGATGAATTGTCCCGGTGCCGGTCTCCATGGAAACCCTGCAGTTCCAAGGTCTGGACTCCTGTGTCAAAGCGACGGTGCAACAGTGGTGGCAGTGCAACCTTGCAGCGCTGCAACAGCCATGGAAGTGCCACACTGCAAAGAAGCACAAGCATCAATCTGCTCCAACATACCAGTAAACATACATTATCGCTCAACAACAGTATATTTAATATCACCAGCTTCAATACTTCACCAGTACCAAGGCCCTCATCTGCCAGCAGTGGATTTGTAGACAGTAGTGAGGGAAGCACGTCAAGTGTCCGTTGGAACTCTGGGGGACAGTTTGATTTTAACCCAAGACGGCGGCTGTCACTTTCACAGGAGCACATTACAGAGACGTCGAATCTCTTGCCTTCAGCAAACAGCACTCCCACCTCCACCCCAGAGCTGAGCCGTCGACAGGGGTTGCTGCGATGCCGCTCACAGCCTTGCGTGCTGAATGAAAGGAAATGTGGGCTGAAGCGCCGGCGTGAGGAAGATGTCAGGTGGACACGACCCTCTTTGGACTTCCTAAAGATGACCAGGGTAAGTTAGAGAAAGTTTCTTAATTTGGTAAATGCTACTATTTGTGGTTTAGCATGAAAAGGAGCAGGAATAATTCATATACAGGAACTATGGAAGATAGTAAGGACAGCATATTTTCATTTTCACTGTCTTTTAAAAGTATAAATATGGCCAGTCAAAAGTATGTATGCTTTAATACTTGAGGTCACTTTTTCTCAGGTAATTTTAGATCTGAGACTTTCCATCAGGGCCCATTTTAACAACGACTTTACAAAGATTCAAACAACTTTTTTTACAGGTTTGGGCACCAGAGAGATTAACTTTAGTTATGGTGTTATTTCTAAATTCACAGATGACATGATAAAGATGAAGTGCAGAATTTACAAGCTAATAAAGCAGGGAAATTAGCACAGGAATTGTGTGGCATGGGGCTGGATATACTTTAACCATTCAGCCACTTGGATAAGTGTTATACAGTTCAGAAAGTCCCCCTGGTAGACCAGGAAATGAGCAATTGTTTTGCAGAAAATCCACTCCACTTACACAGCACTGGATTTCTAGGTGTGGTCATTCTCAGTCAGAGCCTGTGCCAGAGAATGCCCCATCAGGCTGGGTAATGAGGAAGGAGTTCCTCACAGATGCAAATGGTTCTTGCATTTTATTCATTGTAATGAGACCATGCTCACCATGGAGATGGTTTGTTGCATAGTCCAGATTGGTCGTCTCCTGTGAAATATGGAGCAAGGCATAATCCCCTCCTTTCCATATATCTTTGAACGGTGGTAGTTTTGGTATCTCCTTCATTTTCTCTAGCAGGCTCTATGTTGTAATAGTCTCCTCATCAGTCAGGCAGGATATGTATTTGAGAGGACTGATCGACAATGAGTTTATTCGTCTCTTGAGCCCTGTTATTATTTGCATTATTTAATTCAAATCGTGCTAGTAATTTTGCGTGGGCCATAATTGAACCACATTTTGCATTATTCTCCAACTGAGTGGCAAAGAGCTGCAGTTAAAACTGCTCATTATTTGCAAGATAGCTCCTCAAAATGAGCTTGCACGCTTTTTGGGAGGAATTTCTAATTTTAAAGTAACAAAAATTTACTAGTAGTCCATAGCTGGGATAATTTTCAATATTTGGGGAAGGAACAAAACTATGGTTGGAAATTATCTTATTCTAGTCTGAATTTTGACATTCTTGAAGTAGCTGTAAGCATTTCTACCTCATCTTGTGTGGTATTTTACTCAACCATATGAATTTTCAGGTCTCCTTGTTCTTCCCACTTTAGTTCTTGTTTTATAGTTGCTAAATTACCTCCGATTTGGCTACCCTCATAATTGGGGAGCAATGCTAGGTTTAATCCGCCCAGTTATCTCCTTTTGTCAAGCTGGGTGAGTGCATGAGGGGGAAAGCATAGTTAGCTGAAATAGTGAGAAAATAGCAAGAGATACAGAAGTCTGAGAACACGCACGAACAGTCTCAAAAACAGCTTCTTCCCCGCTGTCACCAGACTCCTAAATGACCCTCTTATGGACTGACCTCATTAACACTACACCCCTGTATGCTTCATCCAATGCCGGTGCTTATGTGGTTACATTGTATATCTTGTGTTGCCCTATTATGTCTTTTCTTTTATTCCCATGTACTGAATGATCTGTTGAGCTGCTCGCAGAAAAATACTTTTCACTGTACCTCGGTACACATGACAATAAACAAATCCAATCCATATGGAGCATGGACAATGACAAGTTGTCCATGCTTGTTGAGTAGTTAATGTGTTGGATTATCTACAAGTGGTGATCAGATTCCTGTTTTAAGTTGTATACTGGCTATCCATTAGCCAATATTTCTATCTATATCCATTTCAAGAGCACCTGAAAATCCCAAGCCAACTGATGCCTGCAGGTACACTGTAACCTCTCCTCCAGTCCGGAATGCTTGGGAGCAAGGCACTTCTGGATTATAGTATGACTTTGGAATGCAAGTGTGCGAACCAGATAAAAAGATGCACCTGAGACATGCAACATGCCGAAACTAGTATAAAAGCAAATCACTACAGATGCTGGAATCTTGAGATAAAACCCCTCAGAAAATACTGGACAATCTCAGCAGGCCGAACAGCATCTGGCGAGAGAAGGGAGCCAGCATTTCGAGTCTAGATAACTTTAGGCCCCTTCTCGCCACAGATCTTGTCTGACATTCCAGTTTGGTGCTGAAACTAGAGTGAGGCCACCAAGTGCACTTTTGCAAACCTGTTCGTAAAAAAATATGGGCTGATGCACAGAGGCCCAGAATTGAAATGTGCCTGTTTGTTATGGCTTGTATACTATGCATTGGGGTGTACATTTGAAAACACTTGCAGTAATCCCTAATCTGTACTCAGTGCTTCCCAAACTGTTTTCCAACCTGATCCCATTTTCTCAGGCATGCACACACCCTCTCCCCTCCCCACTTTGGTCTATTTGGCAGAGCCTGCAAAGCAGAGATGCCAGCCTAGGATAAGGAGCCTGTGCAACAGGCAGACAGGCGCAGCAAAGTATGAAGTCTCGACTCTGCTTCTTGGCTCAGCTGCTTGACCACGCAGTTCCTCCCACGCTCTGGGAGATGCACTAAACACGGGCCACGAATTGTGGATTTTTAACCATATTGCAGATAAATGCGAGCTCCCAGGGCCAAATATTACTTGCCTTAAATGGATAACTTTTGTGCAATTGAAAATTGATCAACAAAATGGTAAACCTGGACATGCTGTAGGAAATGTTACATTTTATCTGATCTTGTCACATTGTACTTGTAGGTCGTAGGTTGCTAGCTATGTCCTTGCCTAAAATTATTCTTCGTCCTCACTCTTATCCAAGCCAAATGGACATTATTCTGTGTCAAATGCGTCCACAACACAGGTAAAAATCTAATAACTGAATGCTGGAGATCTGAAAAAGCAAAATGTTGGAAATAGACAGCAGGCCAGGGTATATCAAAGTGGGGGTTGTGACCCATGGGTGCGTGTCAGCAAGGTCATGGAGTGCAGGGTCACAAAAAAATGTGTGAATGTCAAGGACCAGAATGAAAGAGGGCAGACAAAGAACAGAGAATGTAATTTGAAGTTTAGGCAAGAAATTAGGGAATAGATTGAGTGAGGCTGGTGTGGGCTACAGAGGGAAGCAGATGTACCTTAGGGTAATACTCAGCAAAGTCACATTGCTAATTGCCCCGATTACAGAAATTGTACTGGAGAGCATGGCAGTAATGTATTTGAAGGTGCGACTATTGCTGTTCAGAAAGGAGCAGTTGGGAGAGTTGCTACCATTGCCAGTGGGCAGGTTAAAATTGCTGGTGTTTGGGTTAAAATCATCCGTTACATCGGTACGGCTAATGCCTCGTTGAGATAATCCATCCTGCTTGTGGTCGGGTGGAATAACTCCAGGTGATTGGAAAATGAATTAACTTCATTTATAATCTTCCAGAGTTCCCTGGACTAACTATGATCTCCCAGAGCCCCCAAATTCAGGAGTAGTTTCTCTGGATTGGAAAATTGCACATGTCACTTCACTTTTTAAGAAGGATGAAAGGGGGAAACCAGGCAATTACAGATCAGTTAGCCTAATATCTGTGGTGGGGAAATTGCTGGAGTCGATAATCAAGGATAGGGTAACGGAACACCGTGAAAAGTTTGATCGATCAGAGAGCCAGTATGGATCTGTGAAGGGAAGGCCTGACTAATTTTCTTCAATTTTTTAAAGAGATGACTATGGTAATGGACGGGAAAATGTCTATGGAAGTCATTTATATGATCTTCCAGAAAGCATTTGATAAAGTTCCACGTTAACTAAAGTGGAAGCCTGCAGAGTTGAGGTTAGGAAATTGGTTGAGTGGCAGGTGACAGAGTGGGGAAAATGGGTAATTACTCTAATTGGAGGGGAAATGACTAGTGGTGTCCCAAAGGGATCTGTTTTGGAATCTCAATTGTTCACACTATTCATTAATGACTTGAATAATCACACAGAAAGGCATATATCCAAATTTACGGATGATGCAAAGTTAGGTGGCATTGTACGCAGCCTAGATGATGGCAGAGAATCAGAGAGGATCACAGAGTTCCTGGGGGTCACCATCACCAGCGCCTGTCCTGGTCCACTCAGGTTGATGCAACAGTCAAGAAAGCCCAACAGCATCTCTACTTCCTACGGAAGCTAAAAACAATTTGGCATGTCTGCATCGACTCTCACAAACGTCTACAGATGTGCGATAGAGAGCATCCTATCTGGCTGCATCACAGCTTGGTTAGGCAACTGCCCAGCCCAAGATCGCAAGAAACTGCAGAGTCTGGTGAACTCAGCCCAATGCATCACACAAGCTTTCCCCCCCACATTGATTCGGTATACACCTCCTGCTATCTCAGGAAGGCAGATGGCATTATCAGAGACCCCTCCCACCCAGGCATTGCCGCTTTCCAGATCCTTCCAGCAGGCAGAAGGTACAGAAGTCTGAAGACCCGCACATCCAGGCATAGGAACAGCTTCTTCCCCACAGCTACAAGACTCCTCAACGACCCCGCCCCTCGGACTGATCTGTTCCCTGTAAGAACGCTATTCACGATACCCTATGCTGCGCTTGCTCATGCATTTGCTTTGTTTGGCTCCTTGTTCCGCACTGTAACCAATCACTGTTTGTCGATGTACCATTGTCAATGTTCTCTGTTGATTATTCTCTTTGTGTACTTTCCCTCGGCTGCAGAAAAATACTTTTCACTGTACTTCAGTACATGTGACAATAAATCAAATCTATCAGTCAGTCAATCAATTAATCAGCGCCAGGATCCCGGGTTTGATTCCCGCTTGTGTCACTATCTTTGTGGAGTCTGCATGTTCTCCCCGTGTCTGCGTGGGTTTCCTCCGGGTGCTCCGGTTTCCTCCCACAAGTCCCAAAAGACGTGCTGTTTATTTGGACACTCTGAATTTTCCCTCTGTGTACCCGAACAGATGCCAGAATGTGGTGACGAGGGCATTTTCACAGTAACTTCATCAAAGTGTTAATGCAAGCCTACTTAGGACACTAATAAAGATTATCACTGCATCCTGAGAGCATTCATAGTATTTTCCATGTAATTTATCATTTTCAAAAATTGGAATGTTTTATAATGTGAAATCTCGTTTTTCAGTGTTTGCTTCTGCTTGTCCTTCCTGTTGGTTAGTCAGTGCCCAGCTGGGCATGTGTGGAAGAAATGCATTGTCTTGTCAATTTACTGTTTCTATAAAGCCAACGTATGCTCCTAATACTTTTGACTATGGAATTGGGAGCTGGAGATGATTTTCAACATTTTACTGGTATTTGCGAAGGGGTGATCTCTTCAGAGGGAGAAAAATATTTCTGCCGAGTCCAATTTATGATTTTAAAAACTAAAGATTTCTTGAGGGAAATACAATCCTGTGTATTTGTTAATTTTTTAAAGTTGGCACCCAGTGACTCATTGGGACATTAATGGTGAGTGAACGTGGTGCGTGGGTCAGCTGGCCGGTTGGCAAAAGTGGGTCCAGTGGAAAAGAAGTTTGAACGACACTGGGCTGGGCTGTACCTGTGGAGAGAAAATTTGACATTTAAGATCAATGGCTTTTCACAGGAATGGGCAAAGTTAGATTTGTAACGGGTTTTGAGCAAGTGAAAGGGTGGAGCGTGGAAAAGAACAACAGGCCTGTGATGGGGTGGAAGGCAGGAGAGATTCGATGACAGAAGAATTGATGGGGCAGTGCCAAAGGGAGTGATAATGGGATGAGTAAAGAAACAGAATGTGTTTGGTTGGGTGCGAATGGCAGACTGATGAACAGCTGCCATTGGAAAGCAACAATGAGGAGGAAAAGGAGACAAAAATGGAAACAAAATGGGTGGGGGAGTGGGGGGCAGGGGGCAGAGGAGATCAGGCTTGGGGGCTGAGATCACAGCCTGAAATTAGGTGCTGTAACTAGAACATGTGTTGAGCTGTATTTATTCCTGATTTCCATTACATTTGAGTAGAAATGATTTTGCTTATCTGTGCTGAAATCTGCATTATAACCTTGCATTCAATTTATCAGTTCTGGCTGACCTCTGCGCTTTAAATATTGGCACAATGTTGATTCTTATTTTTTGAATCATATTCTGCTGTGTTAGTCTATTTTTACTGCTGCAGCAACCTTGCTAGACTTTTTGTAAGAATTACTCGGATACAGTTAAAAAAGTAACTGCGAGTTTCCATTATTAACTGCTAAAGTATTACTTGAGCCACAATCGCTTAAAGAGCAAGGTTAAACAGCAACAACAGGTGACTCACCCAACATCAAAGTATAATTATTGAAGCAATTATTTCTATCTTTACCCAGTGATTGTAGCTTTAATTTGGAGACTTTCATGGTTGAGGAGAGCAGAGAATACATGCAGTATTAACACTTGGGATCACTCTATCATTCAAGCTCCGTAACAGAGTAAGATTTTGAGTTGGAGAGGTGTATGCATACGTTGCAGGAATATTAAAGCAGCTCTCCGAAGAAATTGGTTTTCCACTGACTAACTGCCAGAATATATCTTGGCTCAATGCTGAACTAAACAGGGATTGCTGTTGGGATTCAAAGAGCAGCTGCTTTGCAGTGTGTCTCCCTAATTTTACTTTGGGGGGAAAAAAAGGGATTTCAGTTGCCAGAAGTAAGTCAAGCAGCTGTGCAGGATGGATGTAAATAGGCAAATCATTGGTGTGAAAAGACTTGCTTGTCTGGAATCCATTGATTTGGGGGATAGCCATACTCTGGTAAGGATTTATGGTCTTATCCTTACAAAGGTTTCTTTGGTTTTTATATCCTGTTTCTCTCCCTTCCTCCAAGTTGTACACAATTTCTTTACTGAGCAGTGAAATTGGATAATCTCCAGGCATCTCCTTGTGCTGCTTTCTACACAGTAACTGGAAGCTGTGCACAGTATGACTTGACCTTTCTTCTCTTCCACCCCCCCCCCCCCCCCCCCCTCAATAAAAAAACGAAATCGCACATTGAGTCTTCAATTGCATGCATTTGTGAACCTAAAATTTCATCGTGATGCTGAGCACTGAAGTTACAAAATATGGTTCATTTTTTTTCTGGTCTAAAAGGTGCTTGCTTTAGATGTTCAGAAGATTTGGGATGTCCAAGTTGCAGGAAGTTTTGAGGATACTGTTGATTGCAATGAGAATGTGGAGAGCGCGAGGCTGAAAGGCATTGTTTATATCGAATCTGTTTTTAAAAAAACACATTCCCTCGATTTCAATGATGATGGCAAAGCTGCATTGATTTCCTTTCCAAATTATAGGTGATGGCCATGATCCTTGGCTGCAGTCTTGGTGTTGGATATTGATCTATTCAGTATTCTGTGTGACTTATTGGTGTTCCCACAACATTGCAACTCTCCCTTCACATGGTGGTAGAGGTTGCAGGGGAGGAAGAACAATTGAATTAACCTTGATGAATTGCTACAAACCCAGCACTGATAACAGTATTCACATTAGTGATGGAGAAAGTGAATATAAAACCCAGTGGCAAAGGTACGGATTAGTCAAGTTGCTCTGTCACGCATGTTGTTGGACACTTGACTGCTGTTTCTGCTGGATGCGTCTCGATGAAGGGTGAATATTCCATCGCATTCCTGACTATGTTGATTGAGGCTTCAGGAGGCAAGAGGTTAATCGCTTGTCCCAAAATACCAAGTGACTGGCTCTTGTTGCCATATTGTTGATATCTTTGTTGTATTTACGCTTCTGGTCAATGATGAGTATTTCCAGTTCTGTATATACCTCTGAATATTGAGGGTGGGAGTGGTACTGTTAGAGAGATGACTGGTCTTGTCAGAGATGATCATTGGCCAACACTTGTAATTATTCAGACCTCAACTTGTGTTGAACATGCTTACAAACAGGTTAAGATCGTACAAACAACAAGTGATAGAGCCAAGTGATCCACAACCAACAGATTAGATCCAAGCTCTGCAGTCCTGCAACATCCAGCCATGAGTGGTGGTGGACCATTAAAAAAAAAAATCACTGGAGGAGGAAGCTGCACAAATATCCCCCATCCTCCATGATGGAGAAGCCCAGCACATCAGTGCAAAAGACGAGGTGGAAGCATTTTCAGCAATCTTCAGCCAGAAGTGCCGAGTGGATGAACCATCTCGGTCTCCTCTGGAGGTCCCCGTCATCAAAGATGCCCGTCTTTAGTCAATTCGGTTCACTCCACATGATATCAAGAAACGACTGAAGGTACTGGATGCTGCAAAGGCTATGGCCCTGACAATATTCCGACAATAGACTTTTGTTCAGAACATGCTGCAGCCCTAGCCAAGCTGTTCCAAGTACAACTACAACACTGGCATCTATCTAGCAATGTGCAAAATTGTCCAGGTGTGGCCTGTACACAAGGAACAGGACAAATCCGGCCTGGCTAATTATGGCCCCATCAGTCTACTTGCGATTATCAGCAAAGTGATGCAAGAGTCATCAGCAGTGCTACCAAGCGGCACTTAGTTAGCGATAACCTGCTCACTGATGCTTAGTGGGTTCAGCTAGGGTCACTCAGCCCCTTACCTTATTGCAGCCTTGGTTCAAATGTGGACAAAATAGCTGTACTCTACAGGGGATTGAGGCAATAGTTGACCGAGTAAGGTATCAAGGAGCCCGAGTAAAACTGAGTCATTGGGAATCGTCAAACTCTCTGGTTGGAGTCCTACTTCACACAAAGATTGTGGTGTCTGGAGGTCAATCATCTCAGCTTTAGGGCATCTCTGCAGGAATTCCTCAGAGTAGTGTCCTCGGCCCAACTATCTTCAGCTGCTTCATCATTGACCTTTTTGCTTCATCAATGACCTTCCTTCCATTATAAGGTCACGAATGGGTATGTTTTCAGATGACTGCACAAGTTCAGCGCCATTTGCAACTTCTCAGATACTGAAGCAGTCCAAATGCAGCAAGTCCTGGACAATATCCACACTTAGGTTGACGAGTGGCAAGTAGCATACGTGCCACACAAGTGCCAGGCAGTGACCATCTAACCAACACCCCTTGACATTCAATGGCATTACTCAGAGTTCCCCCACTAACAACATCCTGTGGGTTACCATTGACCAGAAACTGAACTGGACTAGCCATATAATTACTGTGGCTGCAAGAGCAGGTTAAAAACTAGGAATCCTGTGGTCAGTAACTGACCACGAAGCCTGTCCACCATCTACAAGGCTCACATCAGAAATGTACTGGAATACCTCCCACCTGCTTGGATGAGTGCAGCTGCAACAATGAAGAGACTCTACACCATTGCAGGACAAAGCCCGCTTGATTGCTCCCCCTTCCACAAACATTCAAACCCTTTACCACCGACAAGTGGCATCCATGTGTACCATCTACAACCGTAACTTGATGACTTAACTCACCAAATTTACTTCAGTAGCACCTTCCAGACCCATGACCGTTGCCCTATAGAAGGACGAGTAGCAGATACCTGGGAACACCACCATCTAGAAGTTCTTCTCCAAGTCACTCATTATCCTGACTTGGAAATATATCGCCATTCCTTTACTGTTGGCGAGGCAAGATCTTGGAACTCTCTCCCTAACAGCACAGTAGGTGAACCTACACCTCAGGACTCGAGTGGTCCAAGGCACCTTCTGCAGGGTACATGAATTTTAAGAAATATTCTGGCTCCTCCATTGATTAAGATGTGGATGTTCATGAATCCTCTTCTTTTTGGCCGGTTATCCCACCGCCTTTAACTGATGCAATACGGTTGGGGTTGTCTGTTGCTTTTGTTGTTTAGTATGCAGCTTGTCTTGTGTAGTAACTCACTACATTGGCCCAGTTCCTTTTCTTCTAGCAGGTATGTAGTGTTAACACCACTTGTCCGCTCTCAGCAGCAGACAGTGAAACCAGGAAGGGTCAGGTGTCAGTAACCAGTTTGGCTTCAACCCCTACTTTGTTGATGAGGGAGCCATAAACACCCGAAAGAGAGGAACACAGTCTTTCAGCCCCTTTTTGACCACACTGTCCATGACAAATCAGAGTGTGAACCCAGTAACCACAACCCCAATTCCCTAATCATCAACAGTACTATACTAACATCCACCTGTTACTGATCATCAACAGCCTCCTGGCCACAATGCTATAGCCAGCACAAATCAACAGACCAAAATGATTTCTGCATGAAAATTGCATAGAAAAGTCAACTAATTGCCTCAGTGCATGCTTTTTGTCCCTCTTTTATGCGCAAATGTGTTTCCTTGCGCACCTTCAGTATTACTCCAAAGACTATAGCAGGGCATCCTCAAGCAGCTCTGGGCCCTGAAGGCACAGTTGCTGACTCTATCTTGGTGTCATTGGCAATAATCTGGGCCAGCTGCTCAACAGGCAACATGGATACTAGTGGAGTGGCCAGGCCTTGACAAAGGACAGCAGGTTTGGCAATGGAACTATTGTCACTGCTCTGGATTCGTGCCTTGGATAAGAGAGCAAATTGTTGAACTGCAGCAACACTCCACAGGCCCCTTTTACGCACTTAATCCACAGCCATGATGGCAGTCGTCCTAACTTGACCAGCAGCAAACTGACCTAGCATGACAATAGTCTGAACTTCCACGGAGGCACTTAAGACATTGGTTTCTGTTGCGTGCTGCAATGGCAACAGCAATAGTGGCCAGACACTTCACAGTAGGGCCCATAAGTATGCAACCAAAAGTTGGCTAACATTTCCATGTTGGAAAGCACAATGCACAGAGCCAAGTTAATGCTAAACTCCTCCAAACTCCTTGACATTGACTTTCAGACAAAATGTGCAATGAAACAGGCATTTGTTGTATCTTGTGAAGGTAGCTTCATTGAAGAACCCATCTGAGCGCTCTTCAGTGTAACTCTATGCATGATCTCTCTCCGGTAAGCCAGTACCGTCACTGACCGCCTCTGGCTGCAAGACACTGATGCTTGATGCCTCGATGTGCATATTCTGCCCCCAATTTCATGGGTGCAAGACAAGAGAGATTAAATGACCAGAGATAATGGTGCATGTTGCTAATAGAGCGAGGGGGAAATATGTGGGGAAAGTGTAGAACTATTGCCGACAGTTGCCAACCAAGCAAATTGCTGTTTCTCAAGCTCACATTGAGGTTGTTTGGAACAGCACAATGGGATTGAAGAGGAGAATTACAATGATAAGTGACTGGAAACCCAGAGTCATGCTTGGGAACTGAATGAATACCCTGGCAGATATTGACTTCGGCTGAGAACTCTTCTCTCTCCCTCTCTTTTTCCCCCGCCCATCTTCCCGCTTCAGACTCTACATTCTGCAAGGGGATTACCGACTAGAGTATCTGTGATGGAGTAACTGGCTTGTGCAGAAACCTTGATATAGCAACAAAGAATATCCTTCTCTTGTCGCTCAACTCCCTTTGGGCATTTGCAACTTGAAAAATCTAAGGTAAAGTCGCCATAGTCCCAGATGACCATAGGCTGCTTTTCCCTTTGAGGCGGAGAGCTGACTGGTGGTGATTTAACCTGAGGATCACCACACCTCGGGTAAGGGACAATGTTGAGAAGGCGGGGCCTTCATGGATAACCTCAGCCGGTACGGGAATTGAATCCGTGCTGTTGGCCTGGCTCTGCGTCACGAACCAGCTGTCCAGCCAACTGAGCTAAACCAGCCCCCATACAAATCACCAAACACTTATAGAATCAAAGCAGCAACCAAGAAAAAAACTCAACCAGCAATTAATCTGAAAGTTAATCTCTTTATATTGCACCGGTGCAAGGCTCCTTCAGGTGCTGAATGGGTTCAGCTGCTTAAAGGCCATTAACTGAGTGATTTTTAAAATGGCACCACTGGTGTCAAATTAATGTTGCATGTTGATTACAATCATGATCTGCCCGCTGTGTGGCTATTTACTGTGCAGGTTGTAAGATTTTGCTGGTAAATGCCGCCCCTACTACCTTCCGCGGGAGTTCAGCTCCGTGATCCTGACGGCAGTTTTCATACCACCCCATGCGAACTTGAAAATCGCACTGGACAAAATATTCACCATCACAAATAGCCTTGAAATGAAACATCCCGAGGCCTTGTTCATTGTAGCTGGGGACTTTAATCAGGCCAAGCTCGAGCGTACTACCAAATTACTACCAACACATCACCTGTTCCACCAGAGGCCCAAACACCCTGGACCACTGCTACACAAATATCAAACATGCCTACCGCTCTATCGCCTACCCACACTTCGGCAAACCTGACCACAAGGCTGTGCTCCTGCTCCCGGACTATAAGCAAAAACTGAAGCGGGAGAATCCATCAAAGAAAGTTGTGCGTTGTTGGGCTGAGGAATTGGATGATCTCCTACTGCTTAGTCAGTGGACTGGTCGGTATTTAAAAACTCTGCGACCAGCTTGAATAAGTACGCCACAAAGTAACTGACTTCATTAGTAAGTGTGTAGAAGACTGTGTGCCAAAGAAACAAATCGCATGTTTCCCAACCGGAAACCCTGGATGAACAGGGATATCCACTGCTTGCTGCAGTCTAGGTCTGAGGTGTTCAAGTCAGGCGACCCTGACCTCTACAAGAAAGCCAGATATGATCTAAGGAGATCCATCAAAGGTGCCAAAAGACAGTACTGAACCAAGCTCGAGTCCCACATGGCCCCCGCCGACTATGGCAAGGTCTGCAAGACATAACGGGCTACAAGATGAAGGCATGTAAAATCACTGGCTCCAATGCACCCCTCCTTGATGAGCTCAATGCATTCTATGCCCATTTTGAGCAAGAAGTCAGCGAGAGCGAGCCCTCCACCCCAGAAGCCTTGGATGAACTTGTATCCGAGATCACCATTGCAGACGTCAGAGCAGCCGTCTCGAAGGTCAACCCACAGAAAGCCACTGGCCCAGATGGGGTACCTGGGCGGGCACTCTGGTCTTGCGCGGAGCAGCTGGTGGGGGTATTCGCCGACATCTTCAACCTCTTTTTACAACAATCTGAGGTCCCTATCTGCTTCAAGAAGACAACCATCGTTCCTGTTCCAAAAAAAAGTCAAGCAGTGTGCCTTAATGACTATCGTCCAGTGGCTCTGACATCGATCATCATGAAGTGCTTCGAAAGGTTAGTCATGGCACGAATCAACTCCAGCCTCCCAGATTGCCTTGAACCACTACAGTTCGACTACCGCTGCATCAGGTCCACAACAGACGCCATCTCCTTGGCCCTGCACTCTACCCTGGAGCACCTAGATAACAAAGACACCTATGTCAGACTCCTATTTATCGACTGCAGCTCAGCCTTCAACACCATCATTCCTACGAAACTCATCTCCAAACTCCGTGGCCTTGGTCTCGGCTCCTCCCTCCCTCTGTGACTGGATCCTGAACTTTGTAACCCACAGGCCACAATCAGTAAGGATAGGCAACAACACCTCCACGATCATCCTCAACACCGGTGCCCCACAAGGCTGTGTCCTCAGCCCCCTACTATACTCCTTATACACCTATGACTGTGTGGCCAAATTCCCCTCCAACTCAATTTTCAAGTTTGCTGATGACACCACCGTAGTGGGTCGGATTTCAAACAACGACGAGACCGAGTACAGGAATGAGAGAATCTGGTGAACTGGTGCGACAACAATAATCTCTCCCATAATGTCAACAAAACGAAGGAGATTGTCATCGACTTCAGGAAGCATAGTGGAGAACATGCCCCTGTCTACATCAGTGGAAACAAAGTAGAAAGGGTTGAGAGCTTCAAGTTTTTGGGTGTACAGATCACCAACAACCTGTCCTGGCTCTCGCTCACTCTCACTCTCTCTCTCGCTCTCTCTCTCGCTCTCTCTTCCTTCCCCCCCCCCCCCCCCCCCCGCCCGCTGACACTGCAGGTAAGAAAGCCCACCAACGACTACTTTCTCAGAAGACGAAGGACATTTGGCATGTCACCAATGTCTACAGATGCACCACAGAAAGCATTCTGTCTGGTTGAATCACAGCCTGGTATGGTTCCTGCTCTGCCCAAGACTGCAGGAAATTACAATGGTCGTGTACGCAAACCAGCCTCCCATCCATTAACTCTGTCTACAATTCCCGCTGCTTCAGAAAGGCAGCCAGCATAATTAAGGACCCCACGCTCCCCGGACATACTCTCTTCCACCTTCTTCGTCAGGAAAAAGATACAAAAGTTTTGAGGTCCCGTACCAACTGACTCAAGAACAGCTTCTTCCCTACTGCCATTTCATAGAATCATAGAATTTACAGTGCAGAAGGAGGCCATTCGGCCCATCGAGTCTGCACCGGCTCTTGGAAAGAGCACCCTACCCAAGGTCAACACCTCCACTCTATCCCCATAACCCAGTAACCCCACCCACCACTAAGGGCAATTTTGGACACTAAGGGCAATTTAGCATGGCCAATCCACCTAACCTGCACATCTTTGTGACTGTGGGAGGAAACCAGAGCACCCGGAGGAAACCCACGCACACACGGGGAGGATGTGCAGAGTCCGCACACAGTGACCCAAGCCGGAATCGAACCTGGAATGGACCTACCTTGTATTAAGTTGATCCTTTCTCTACACCTTGCTATAACTGTAACATTATATTCTTCAGTCTCTCCTTCCTTCCCTATGTACTGTATGCATTGTTTGTACAGCATGCAAGAAACAATACTTTTCACTGTATCCTAATACATGTGACAATAATAAATCAAATCAAATAAAGTGTCAAATCTGATTTGTTCCAAAAGTGTGTATAGTACACTATTTTGGTATTCTAAAGGCACTTGTAGATCCCGAAATGGATGCCATCAATCTTCTTTTCTCACCTGTTGTCTTCCAAGGACCGTGCATTGGTCACTTATCTTTTGGATCTATGGTAGCGCACAGATATATTAGAACCACAACCTACCTGGTGACAGATGAGTCTGAGGTAGGTTGATGTTACATGCTCGTGATGCATGGAGTATATAAAAGGATACCAACTAATATGCAATGAAGTACAGTATAGCAGTGATGCCAATATTTCAAACATCTATATATTTTGATATAAACACTTTTACATGAAAAACTTGTAAATTGAGCAAGGCTATTGGTTTTGGGTCAAAAGTTCAGTTTTAGAAATGATTAACACTGGATTAAATAAAAAATGTAATATTTGGTGCCTAACTGGAGCATTGATTGTTACTTTAAGGGAACATTTTAGAATTGATTTTCTTCAGGCCCTCAATGGAAGCCTTTCTGGAATTTATAGAGGACCCATGGGAGAATGATGTTGCCATTGAATAACCATTTGAAGCAGTGATTTTCGCATTTCTAAGCTTGCCAATTTTGTTGGCCATTAATTTCAGTGGTGTGACGTGCACCTGATTTTAGGATGCCAAAGTAATATTTCAACTGACTTAACGCCAAAATAAAGCTTTCAAATATTTTTGGTCTAAAGTAGTAAGTCTGCTTTAGGTAATTCATCAATCTACCTGTATTTTAAAATATTTTGTTATTCTGCACTATCCAAGCGCTGACCAGAAGACATGTCGATGTTTAAATACTTTTAAGTGTCTCCGTTTTATTATTTGGTGATTTGTATTACTGTCCTTCCCAGTGTCTTAATCTTCAATACCTCTAGGTGAGCACTCATTTTCTATGGTGAATGTGTTGGTCTTGTATGATGCAAATTCATTACTGTGCAATTGACATAGTCAGTGAATATGCCCAAAGCTGGCAGCACTTTCCTGCCTCTTCAGTGCCAGTTGTTTTGTGTTACAGATGTCAGCCCAACTAGTTTTAGTTTGGATGCAGAGACAAACCAGTATCTTTTTGTGCACTTATGTGCCCTTCATGTAGGAGGGAAGAGGGTCTGTGGGGAACAGTGTTGCCTTTAAGCTGCATGAATACACAGCAGCCTGAAGAGACCCTGGGCAGGTTGTGTACAGTTGACCCCTTTAAGTTGCCAAGTTTGCATGGATGAACAAAACACTTCAATCACCCATGCACTCACTTGAAATAAAACTGGATGAACATGTCACTTGGGAGGGGTGGCGACTGGTGGTAAGGTCCCATAGTCCCAGGTGAGCATAGGCTACTTTCCCCTTTGAAGGGGAAAGCTGACTGACTGGTGGTGACTTAACCTGAGGATCACCACACCTCCAGCGAGGGGCAAGGTTAAGAAGTCGGGGCCTTTATGACCTCAGCTGGTATGGGAATTGAACCAGCGCTGCTGGCCTCGCTCTGCATCATGAACCAGTTGTCTAGCAAACTGAGCTAAACTCACCCCGATAACTTGTGAAGTGCAGGTTCGTTGAAATCTCTATCCCTGCTGCATCTTTCCCATCTCTTGCTATTCCGTCTCTGTTAGAGTCCTTTGTTCCAAACTAATGGACAGCACAGTGACAGTGGTTAGCACTGCTGCCTCTCAATGCCAGGGATCCGGGTTGAATTCCGGCCTTGGGTGACACTGTGGTTTGTACATTCTCCCCTGGCGCACCGGTTTCCTCCCACAGTCAAAAGATGTGCAGATTTGGTGGATTGACCATGCAAAATTGTGCCAGGAGTGTCCAGGGCTGTGCAGGTTAGGTTGCTGTGTTACGGGTATAGGGCGGAATTGATTGGTCCATACTCGATGGGTCGAATGGCTCCTTCTGGCTCACGGTAGCATGGTGGTTAGCATCAATGCTTCACAGCTCCAGGGTCCCAGGTTCGATTCCCGGCTGGGTCACTATCTGTGTGGAGTCTGCACGTCCTCCCCGTGTGTGCGTGGGTTTCCTCCGGGTGCTCCGGTTTCCTCCCACAATCCAAAGATGTGCGGGTTAGGTGGATTGGCCATGCTAAATTGCCCGTAGTGTAAGGTTAATGGGGGGATTGTTGGGTTACGGGTATACGGGTTACGTGGGTTTAAGTAGGGTGATCATTGCTCGGCACAACATCGAGGGCCGAAGGGCCTGTTCTGTGCTGTACTGTTCTATGTTCTATGTTCTGCACTGTAGGGATTCTATGAATTCTGATTGTCTAATAAACTGTGATGTGCACTGATATTGGGCACAAGTGAGGGCCTCGAGTTGATAAAATATTTCCATTGCTGTGAAGTGAGCAAGAGAAGGCATGTCTTTCAAATTGAGCACTGGAGAACACAATGCTTTAGATTTTGTAATTTTCCTTTCTTTGGAGCACATATTCAATAACTATCTTTTTGTGGGCTGCTGTTGCGCAAGCCAAGCTGATGTGTGCCGTTTCTGAGTAGATGGGCATCAAAGTTCAAAAGGAAAGATAATGCTGAGCAATCCAGAGTCCCAGGTTAATACTCTGGAGCAAGGATTTAGATCCCACTCATTTTAAACTTAAAAAGTCTGAAATGGAAAGGTAATCTCTGCAATGGTGAGCACAGTTGGGGTTAGAAACTACCAGTTTCACAGATGTCCTTTAGGGAAGAAAACCTGCCATCCTTGCTTTGTCTGCTACATGTGACACCAGTGTCACAGCAATGCTCTTAACAACACAAATGCTGGCCTTGCCAATTCATAAAAAAATTGGATGATTATTGATCTCTCCTCCAATGTTGGGAGGAGAGAATGGGAGAGTATTTGTTTTCAGCATCCAGAGGAAATGTGATTTCACACCATAATTGTACTATATCGTGACTTCTTAAAAACTGTTTGGAAATAATTTAATCTGCTGGAGAGGCACATAGTGTGGCTTACTGACATTGCAACTGGACACAATGTAATGTTATGTAATTATACAATATTTAGTGCAACATCGTAAGTTTTGAGAGCTGATTCCATTAAAATTAGCTTTTATTCCCTTGCGTTTAGTAGGTTGATATAGTGATCCTCGGGTATGGGAATCTAGGATAACAGCACATAAAGTTCGAGCTGGACCGTGTTGTTGTATCTCAAAGTCTGGTTCTCGGTCAAGTGAAACGAAGATTAGAATTGATATATTTTTGGTGGTTAACTGTGACGAGCAAAAAGTAGCCAGGCAGGCAAATTGGATTGTGGTATGATTGAATGGCGGAATAGACTGAGAGGATAAATGGGCTACTTCAGTTCCCATGTTTCTCAGGCAGACTAGTAGTAGTAATTGATGGGGTAGAGGTATAGGTGCTGGGAGAGAAATGAAAAATGATATAACATGATGACCAGAGAGGGAGGAGATGAGAGGTTGAGCAAAATGTAAACTAAAGCAATGGCTGCACATCTGCAGTTGAAATCTGTCGCATTTTGGTGTTCATGGAATCGATCTGTTTGGAAACACTTGCTCAACCTCAGAAGCAAGACAGTAAACTCAAATAATTGTTTTTTCCATGGATGGATTTCCTAATTATAGTTGACCTTCCAAGAGATCATCAATGCAAGTTAAACCCACAGATGGCATGGTTTCAGCAAAATTGGGCATGTGTTCTCAGACCTCACACAGTTGGAAGTGGAGATGGGCATTCTTGCCTGCGATAGTTGAACACAAATAATCCTGCTGAATCTCAAAACAGGCCTTCCGTCTCGGTGGGAAAGGGTTTTGATAGACTTAACCAGTATGGAATATATTGAAGGCAGTATGCAAGTCATGATTTGGAGCAGATGTAAGATCTATTACAAAAATGCCCTTGGGAAATCTACACATTGAAGCCATCTAAATCTGTTACCTCTGGGATTTAACTCTTTGTTTAAGCAATAAACCAAATCAGAAAGTAAAATATTTTAATACATGAGTTGGGTTGTAATTTTAGCACATTAAAAAAAATAATGTTTAATCGCACATCTAACATTTCAACTTCTAATGCAGCACATAGGGAGTTTCTTGCCAACAGAAACTGTTAATTTACAAATCTATTTCTTGCTGCATTGTGCAGTTTTGCAAGCTACCACACTTGTATTTGATGCTTTTGTTCAATATTTTAATACTGTTGTGGTGTGTATGTGTGTGTGTTTTCTGACTTTGGGAGCTGATACTTTCAGACAAATAACAATTTCCCTGAGTTTTTTCTGATAATCAGATAGTTAAATTGGCAAAAACTGAAATATATGACTTAAGATCTGCCAAAATAGAAAAGCAGTTTGCTTAAGTTTTAGGGTTTTTTTTAAACAAAAAAAATGCTCGAGTTACTCTGCCCTCGAACCACGATGGTATCAATATTTAACTTGTAACTAAAATGATTCTTATTGAACAATTACAGGTCGTATTTCATTAATGATGAGCTGACCTTTTCTACTAATTTTGATATCCTCATTGTATCAGAAATATTTTTAATATTACAAAATTGACTGCAATATTGTTGCAAAACATGCCTTTCTCCCTGCAACCCTGTCAGTACAGTGCTGCTGTAATTTTCACCACTTGCTACACTGACAAATTATAAGGTGCACTGCTTCATACAGCTGAATCATACAGCAGATTGGATTATGCAGCATAGAAGGACAAATGGAGGGAGCAGCCAGATGATACATTTGTTTTGAAAGAGAAGAATATATAAATTAACATGTTTCACTCCATACATGTGCAGAGCATAGATTTCACAATTATGTTCCTCTTCTCCAGTATATATGCACGAGATGTGGTAAGTTTTGTTAAAAGCTTACTGTATCGCCTGTAACTTCTGTTCTTTTACATGGTTGTGAAATATCAGTGTCTTATAGTTTGGACATCCTCATTTTCTCCAAGATAAGCGAACAGGTTAAAGTTGGAGACTGGCTTGAAATTAAATATGTAATTGCACTGCTTCATAGAAGAATTCCTGGACCATCTTGACAGGATTTCTGTTTTGCTGCTTAATTCTGATTGACTGCAGTTGCGTTAATATTCTGTGCAATTGTAACAGTCAATATAGTCACAAGTAACTCACCACCTGACTCTCCAAAGACTATCCACCGTCTACAAGGCACAAGTCAGGAGTGTGGTGGAATGCTTTCCACTTAGCTGGATGAGTGCAGCTCCAAGAACAAAGAAACCTTTCATCACAGCATGATAGCATAGTGGTGAGCACAGTTGCTTCACAGCTCTAGGGTCCCAAGTTGGATTCCCGGCTTGGGTCACTGTGGAGTCTGCACGTTCGCCGCGTGTCTGCATGGGTTTCCTCCGGGTGCTCCGGTTTCCTCCCACAGTCCAAAAATGTGCAGGTTAGGCCACGCTAAATTGCCCTTGGTGTCCAAAAAAGGTTGGGTGGGGTTACGGGGATAGAGTGATGGGGTGGGCTTGGGTAGGGTGCTCCTTCCAAGGCCAAATGGCTTCCTTCTGCACTGTAAATTCTATGATCACTCATGACACAACAACTCCACAAACATTCACTCCCATCACCAACGCACAGTGGCAACAGTGCATACGACCTGCAAGGTGTACTGCAGGAACTTGCGATGACCCTTTTGACGGCACCTTTCAAACCCACAACCGCTGCTGTCAAGATGGGCAGCAGACACCAGGTTCCCCTCAAAACCGCTTGAGGAGAGGCAGTGGACTAGTAATTCAGAGACCAGAACAAGAACTGGGGACCCAGGTTCAAATCAGATGGTGAAATCTGAATTCAATTTTAAACAAAATAAACATTACTATACAAAGTCAGGAAGTAAAACAATTTACAATATCTAACTAAAATTCCCAACATTCAGAATTAATATGACATAATCATGAATTAGCAAACTGTGGTTGAACACACAGGTGAATTTTCCCATATTCTGTCGCATTTTTCTGTGTCAGGCTCAGATTGAAAACCAGAGTGTAGCTCTTTCCCATCCAGATATTGAGCCCCTTTTGAGTTTGCGCTGTTACTGTGTTGGGGCGGAGCCAGATAGAGCTGTCAGAGAACAGGGCACCCTTTGAAAATGGCATCCTTACCAGCACAAGGAATCGGCAGTGCTAACCTCTGTCATGGGGCAGTGCCGAGGGTGTGAACTTTGTTACTTCACCGGTGAGGAGCAAGGAAAATTAGGAACCATGATCTTGCCAGCAAGAATCTCCTTTCCCGATTCTCATGAGATTTTGCACCCGCGTTGCCGTTCTTGCTGACGGCAGCCATGGGCACAATCACTTCCTATTTTGCATAATAAATGGCAGCTGCAACCAAGGCAGATCCCACAGCTTTCTCGGCAACCGATCAGGATGTCAATGTCCACTTGAGTTATACAATATCATTAAAACTATGTCCCTCCTCACAGGAATCGAAGTCTTCACTCTCAAGATCTAGCATCTGAATTCCCTTGAAATTGGTCCAACTGGAACTGCCTCAACAACTCTTGTGTTCGTTTAATCTTTTCCCATTGGATATTCCACTGGCTTCCTAAGACAGCACTCCAGCATTGACTCAGTAACACAACTTCAGCTCTTAAGCTCTCAAAAGATAACCTCCTGCCCCCAGCGTATAGTAGCACAGAGTGATATTCCATGCTTTGGGGAGTTTCTTTCTGCAGTGATTCAGCTTCTAAACCACTCGTAGCCGCAGTATTTATGTGGCTAGTCCAGTTCAGTTTCTGGTCAAGGATCCTGGCCCCAGGATGTTGGTAGTGGGGAATTCAGTGATGGTAATGCCATTGAGTGCAAAGGAGATAGTTAGCTTCTCTCTTTGGAAATGGCCATTGCCTGCGCTTGTGATATTATTTGCCACTAACAACCCAAGCTTGATATTGTCACGGTCTTGCTACGTAGGAATATGGACTGCCTGAGTATCTGAGGAATCGTGAGTGAACATTGTATAATCATCAACGAACACCCCCACTTCTCACCTTATGATGGAAGGAAGGTCGCTGATGAAGCAGCTGAAGATGGTTGGGCCTAGGACGCTACCCTCAGGAACACCTACAGTGATGTTGGAACTAAGATGATTTCTCCACCAACCAGAACCATTTTCCTTTGTACTATGTATGAAAGTGGAGAGTTTTCCTCCTACCATTAACATTTCTCTGCTTTTCAGTTCTGCCCTAGAAATGAAACCCAGTGCTTGGTTTGCTTTTTTAATGACCTTTAACCTGTATTGCTCTTTTAATTCAGAACTCAATGATGTTGGATTATAGGACAAATTATTCTGAAAGTCTGTGCCTTCAGTTCTCCCTCTGTTTTTTTTTTTATAAACTCATTTTATTCAAACTTGTATCAAAGTAGGTTATAGCAAATAAACACCCCGGGAAACATTCTTCCCAACAATCAACTCTGCAGTTTGTACAGATTTTTCTCCTTTTTCACCCCCCCCCCCCCCCTTTCCTATCCCCACCCCCCTGTGACGAACAGCTCCTCAAACACAGTCACAAACATTCTCCGCCTTTTCTCAAACTCCCCTGCTGAGCCCCTTAACTCATACTTCATCTTCTCTAACCGCAGGAAGTCGTACAGGTCACCCAACCATGCTGCTACCCCTGGTGGAGATGCCGACCGCCACTCCAGCAAAATTCATCGCCGTGCAATCAGAGAGGCAGAGGCCAAGACATCGGCCTTCCTCCTCTCCATGAGCTTCGGCTACTCCAAAACCCCAAATATCTCCACCAAAGGGTTCCGTGTCCACACCCTCCTCCACTATTCTGGCCAAGACTGTGAACACTCCCGCCCAGAATCTTCCCAATTTTTCACAATCCCAAAACGTGCGCATGATTCGCTGTGCCCCTCACACTCATCTGCTACCCCCTGAAAGAACCCACTTTCTCATATGCACCCTGTGCACGACCTTAAACTGTATTCGGCTCATCCTTGCACAAGAGGAGGTCCCGTTTACCCTTCGCAGTGCCTCAATCCATACACTCCAATTGATTTCCATTCCCAACTCCTCTTCCCATTTCTCCTTGATCTTCACCACCCGCTCGCCTCCCTGCTCCCCCAGCCATTTGTGTGTATGTATGTGTATATATAATTATATCCCCAATTCTACCCCCCCCCCCCCCCCCCCCCCCCCCCCCCCCCCCAAACATCCAGAAGCAGCAGTCGCTCCAGCAGGGTGTATCCCGGCAATCTAGGGAACCCCTTCCAGACCTTTCGTGCAAAGTCCCGAACCTGTCCTGTAGATACCTGAACTCGCTACCCCTTGGCAGCTCTACCCTCTCCCTTCGCTCCTCCAGACTGGTGAACCCTTCCTCCAAATACAAATCCCTCATCTTGACCAGGCCCACTTCCCTCCTATATACACTAACCAATCTCTCTCTCTCTCTCCTTTGGTATAAAGATCGGGAGAGCCTGAAAGATAAACAAGAACCTCGGCAGAATATTCATTTTCACCTCTTGCACCCTCCCAGCCAACGTTAAGTGCAGTGCATCCCACCTCTTAAGATCCTCCCGGCCTCCTCCACCAGCTTCGTTAAGCTCCACTTATGGAGCCCCGTCCATTCCTTCACTACCTGAATCCCCAAGTACCTAAACCTACCCCTCGTTACCGTAAATGGCATCCCCCCCAAATTAGCCCGCTGTGTCAGCTCATTCACCGGGAATACCTCTTTTCCCTACATTCAGCTTGTATCCTGAGAACCCTCCAAACCTCCCCAACAGGCCGATAATCCTTCCCATTCTCTCCAACGGATCCGAAACATACAGCAAGAGGTCATCAGCATAGAGCAACACCCGATGCTCCCTCTGTCCCCTCATTATCCCCTGCCACTCTGCAGACCCCCTGAGAGCCATCGCCAATGGCTCTATGGCCAGCGCAAACAGTAGCGATGACAGCGGGCACCCCTGCCTCGTACCCCTGTGTAAGTCAAAGCTTTGTGAGTTTGTATCATTCGTCCTCACTCTCGCCCTTGGCGCCACAGACAGCAACCGCACCCATGCCACAAATATCGGCCCAAACCCAAACATTCCCAAAACTTCGAACAAATACCGCCACTCCACCTGATCAAATGCTTTCTCCGCGTCCATGGACACCACCACCTCCGGTACCAGAGCTCTCGACGGATTCATCACCACATTCAACAGCCGTCTTATATTACTCGCGAGCTGCCTGCCCTTCACGAAGCCTGTTTGATCTTCTGCAACCACCCCCGGGACACAATCCTCCATCCTCTCCGCCAACAACTTAGCCAATACTTTCACTTCCATGTTCAATAGTGATATGGGTCTATACGACCCACATTCCACTGGATCCTTCCTTTTTTTGGGGGGATTAGTGTGAATACTGCCTGCTTCATCATCTCTGGCAACTCCCCATTCTCCAGTGCTTCATTAAACGCCCTCAACAGATGTGGCACCAGGTCCGCCGCAAATTCCTTATAAAATTCTGCCGGGTACCCATCCGGCCTAGGGGCCTTCCCCGACTTCATACTCCTGATCCTATCCAGCACCTCCCTAAGCCCCAAGGGCTCCTCCAACGCCGGCCTCTTTGCATCCTTCACCTGGGGAAATTCCAACTCGTCCAGAAACCACCCCGTTTCCCCCTCCTCTCCTCCTGGGCCTGCCGTTCCTGGTAATACTCTCTAAATGCCTCATTTATCTTCCCTGGCTCTGACACCACATCCCCAGTCTGGATCTTCAATATTTCCCTGGACGCAGCCTGCGGCTCGCCTTCTCCCCATACTCGTATTGCACCCCTTTTGCCCTATGCAGTTGCCCTACCACCCTCCCCTCGAATATTCTCTGTCCACCTCCACTATCTCGCTCACTAGACGGTCATGTTCCGCCCTCCTTTCCTTATTCACACGAGCCGTAAATGAGAATTTCTCCCTGGACCACTGCCTTCAGTGCTTCCCAAAAAATCGACACCTCCCCATTCTGATTGAACTCCACATAATCCCTAATCGCCAACCGCACCTTATCACAAAAACCTCCATACGCCAACAAACCGGAGTCAAATCTCCACCCCGGCCTATGCTCTCGCCCCGTACTGAACCGAATATCCAGTCAGTAGGGTGCATGGTCTGAGATAACTATCCCCACATACTGTGCCCTCTCCACCCCAACCAAAATCTCCTGACTCAGTACAAAGTAATCAATCCTCGAATACACCTTATAGACGTGAGAAAAGAAGGAATACTCCCTTCCCCCTAGGTTCGAAAGTGCCATGGATCTATCATGCCCATCCTCTCCATAAACCCCCTCAGCTCCCTTGCCATTCGTACCCTACCCATCGACCTGGTGCTCGATCTATCCACCCAGGGCTCCAGGACATAGTTAAAATCCCCTCCCATGATCAACTGTACGTGGCCAAATCTGGGATTGCTGCCAACAACCCCCTCATAAAACCCACATCATCCAAATTTGGGGCATACACATTTACCCACACTACCGGTGCCCCTTCCAATACCCCAATCACATATCTCCCACCTGGATCCATCACCTCCTTCGCACTCACCAATCCCATTTTTTGCTCATTAAAATCGCCAAACCCCTCAATTTAAAATCAAACTCGAGTGAAAAACCTGCCTGACCCACCCCTTCCTCAACTTAACCTGGTCCTTCACACGGGGTGTGTCTCCTGCAAAAAGACAACCCCGGCTTTCAAGCTCCTGAGGTGCACGAACACCCGCGACCTTTTAACCGGCCCATTCAGTCCCTGGACATTCCACATTACCAGCCTTACCGGAGGCTTGCGCCTCCAATTCCCTCTACCATCATCTTCCCCACTTAACTCCTACCCCTTTAATTTCACTCTGTACCTAACCCATCTCAGATGGCCCCTTTCTTTGCCTGTGACCATGTCATCTCTCACCCCCTACCATGTTGCAGAAACCCCCGCCCACCCCCTCTTTTCCCCTTCCCCCTCCTTTTCCCCTCCCCTCCCCCCAGCCACCCCTCTTGGCCTTCTCCCCCACCACCTCGCTTCAGTTCACCAGCATAACCTGCTAGCGCGGCTGCCCCTGCCCAAAGGCACATCCTAATGACCCCCACCCAGCTCAAAGAAGGCCTCCTGCTGGCCTTGCCCTCCCCCACCCAAACAAGGACTTCTTCTGAACTCCAGGTGGCCTTCTCCAAAAGCAAACAAACAGACCTTTCTCCACAAATTTATGGAGTCTCACGATCACTGCCCACGGCGGCTCCCTAGGTCTTGGCTTTTGCCTCAGAGGCCTATGCGCTCGGTCCACTTCAGGTGCTTTATCTCGCACCCCGTTTGCCACCAGTCCCGCCAGCATCCTCGAGACGTACCTCGTGGAAATCACACCTTCCACTCCTTCAAGCAGGCCCACTATTCGCAGGTTCTGTCTTCTCGAGGTATTCTCCTGCTCCTCCACCTTTGCCCGCAGCATTTTACAAAGGTCTCCTAGCAGCCCCACCTCTGCCTCCAGAGACACCACACGATCGCTGTGGTCCGAGATCACTCCTTCAATCTCCAGAATCTGTAACCCCTGCACTTCCCAACACCTCTCCATCCGCTCCAAAGTACTCTTCAGGGGTGCCACCGCTTCTGCAATGGCCTTTGCATGATCCTCATGCATTTCTTTCCTCTGTTTATGGAATTCCTCCTTGATAAAAGTGATCAGTTCCTGTATCTGGGGCCTTACAGTTTGCCCCTCCCCCGCCTGCATGCTGGAAGAGACTGTCTGTGAAGCACAAGACTGTTTCAACTTTCCATCCAAACCTTACTGTTTTCTGCAGGGTATGGTGATCAGAAGACATACCAGTCCAGGGGTAAACTACTCCTCTAACATTCACCGATGCCTTTTGATCAAAATTCCACCCAGATCTGGGTAAAAAGAGCCCTTTACTGTGACTTTGAACAGGAACAGCCCTTTATGTGACCGATCACTCCATGGTCACGAGCGGAAGTCCTTGATTTTTTTTTAAATACCAAGTCGTTTGATGCCTTGCCAACCTACATATCTTGATATTCTCTCAAATAATAAATGTTGCATTGTTTCAGAGCCTTGGATCATTTAAAATTCAACCATTGTTTGCTTGTTTTAATTAAACATTTCAAAAACATTGATTTGCCTTGTGGTTGCTGAGCATTTTAAATGAGTACCATGTTGATTACAGCAATTTAGATGTATAGTGGCAGAATGCCAATAACCCTCTTGCTGTACTTGAATTTAGGACTTCCTCTTCAAAATGTGAACCTCCCTAGTTGCAGGGCTCTTCAACTGCATAGAGTCAACAATAGTATTCAAGCCAGCCTTGAAATCCATCTGCAATGTTATCAGAATTCTGTGTACAGACGTGTGCACTAGTAAACTTGCAGCATTGAAAACTAGGTTTAATGAAGCTTAATATGGATATAGGTAGTTGATTTGTGAAAAGCAAATGAACTAGCGATGGGAACTGTGCAACCCAATGCTAGAGCCATTAATAATTGCAGGATCTTTTTCCGGGGCTTGTAAGGTTTTGCTTTTAATAGTAGACTCATTGACTAGACCAGGGGTGGGCAAACATTTCCGTGCAAGGGCCACATTCAGAAATTCACAATTCTAAAGGGCCGCATAGTATATTAAGTAAAATAATTATTATTTAAAATAGCCAAAATAAAAGGTTTTTAAAGAAAAAAAAGCAATTAATTTTTATTAATTAATATTTTTAAGTAGAAAATTTACATGAAACACATTTATTTGAAAAACAAAGTAACTCAGTTTAAAGAAAAAAAACAATTCATTTTTATTAATTAATATTTTAAAGTAGAAACTTCACATGAAACACATGTTGTGCCGAGCAATGATCACCCTACTCAAGTCAACGTATCCACCCTATACCAGTAACCCAACAGCCCCCCCCATTGACCTTTTTATTTATTATGACTTGATCTTGGTGGGCCGCATACGGCCCGCGGGCCGTAGTTTGCCCACCCCTGGACTAGACTGTTTCCTTTCCTCGATGTGCTAGAGGATGATTCCACCAGCACCGGTACCTAGACTTTTTGGTAACCTCTTGTATTTTTTAGTGTAAACGTTGCTGTGGGAAGACATTTCATCTTCGTGGGCTGTTAAGGCCTCATTGTTCACAGATTGAAACCTTGCGGCAGCAACACTCTACAGGTTCAGGGGAAGGAAATTGAGTTAATATTTCCATAACCGTGCCAGTATTCCCTTTGTTGTGTGAGTTGGCTTGCTGCACTGTATAGTCACTTTCACATTCTCGCAGCCGTGCATGCATACGCTCTAAAGGGAATGTTGCTTGTGCGTTTGCGAGACCGGTTTGTTCCCTGTGTGGCACATTGCTGATCAGGGCTGCACACGTGCACAACTTGGAAAGAACATTGAACCTTATTTCAAAGGATACAAGCTACCTTGAATTGGAGCACCCAGCACTCTGGCTGAGGTTGCGTAACTAACCCAGACCACAATCAAACAGTTGCTTGATATGTCTTGTGTGGTAAATTTATCTATTGAGCCAATGGGCTGGACCCTAATTAGGTTTAATGATTTGTCCAACAGCTAATCAGGTGGATCGCTTTTTCATTAACCAGTATCATGGGCTGAATGTGCTGTATGATTCTTGGACAAAAGTATGTGATCAAGATATTAATAAAAGTCACAAGCTAGTGTCTTAAGATACATTGAGCTGAATTTGTACAGTTGTCTAGTCAGAAAAGGGTCCGTTTATTTTCAGACCATTGGACTGATTAGTAAGTCAGATAATGTGCAGTGTGCGAGAAGTAAACTAGTGGTATGTGTCTCATTCTGTTGGCTTAGATCAACCTCTTAAGCTATCTATGCTTTTAAAAAAACTTTTCTTTGGTTTGCAGAAACTGAAGCCCAATTATGATTTGACTTGTGGTCAAAAAGCAGTGAACAGATTTTTTTGCCAAATTGTTACCCTACTCATGGAGCACCGGCAGGCTTCCTATTCTAGACTGCTATATGAAGGATGTGACCGAGATTGAATACAGAAAATTAATGGCCAGTGTTAACTGAGAAAAGTTTCCAGGCAGAGTTATTCAGGTTACATCCAACTGCTAATTATTGCTCTGCCAATATGACAGAAAAGGAATGGAAAGAAATTGGTTCCTAAAAGTCGCACCTCCCAGAAGTAACTGACTAACCCAATTTGCTTTTTTTTATTTTTTCACTGTCTTGTGTCTTAATTTTTACGCAACACCCCAAATGTTAATCTGTTACCTCTAGAACTGACTATTCCAATGGTCTGCTCCGTGGCCTCCCATCTTTTCACTTCACCCAAATCTCTCCTGTCCCTATTCTAACCTGTGCCAAGTCTCATTCGTATTATGCACCAGCTCAACAGCAGCAACTCTGTACAATTGGCAATATTATTTACAACACATAAGTAGATATCTGTTTGGGGGGGGGTGGAGTCTGGGAAGTAGATATACATTTGGGTGCCGGAGAAACAATTACAGGTGGCAATACTCGAATGGGTCTGGTGTTGGTGTTGTCACTTGCTTCTCCTGGACGGATTTCGCTGCCGTTGTCGTCTCGCCTCCGCTTCAGCCGTTCGTCCCGTCTTTTGCCTGTATTCTCCTTGCTCTCTGTTCCTGTAGATACCAAGTTTGTTATCGTTGCACTAGCTGTTTTAATCATGGGAAGTTAATGATCTCTTTTTGACCATACCTGGCCTTTGTAGTGCAGTAGCACCTAGCTACATTAGAAGGAGCTGGCTTGCAAAATCGTAGCTTTCAAATCTTTGGCTTTGGAACTCCATTGTGGGAATCATACTGAAACATTTGTTTTCACCAAGAGATTGCACTGGAATGTCTCCTTTTGGCTTGAAGCATGTTAGTGGAAAAATTGTCATTTTTAGCAAATTGTAAGAAGCTGTCACGGTTATGTCATTGCACCAGACAGCTCATTATTTGTGTCTGGTTTCTATACATATGTGTAGTCTTGTGTTGTCTTAGTGAGCTGTCCATTGATGGGTTCAATTTTTCAATTTGCAGTCATATACTTTGCTAGGATAGTATTTGTTGTCTTCGCATTTATATCTGTACTGTGGCCTTTCATGTGAATGTGCAAAATGATTGGCTCCAAATGGACTGTCATTCAGGTATTGGATTGAGAATTGTTTTCTACAAATTGTCTTCCGTCTTTCACCTTTTATGCTCGGGTCATTGGCGCCGCTATCATTTGCCGGCAGTTGTTCTCCCAGCTGTATTTTTCTATGTTCTATACCTGTACTAATGCCATTTGCAGCAATCCAAATAGTCAACTTGGAAGAATAATACAAAATGAAAATGAAAATCGCATATTGTCATGAGTAGGCTTCAAATGAAGTTACTGTGAAAAGCCCCTTGTCACCACATTCCGGCGCCTGTTCGGGGAGGCTGTTGCAGGAATCGAACCGTGCTGCTAGCCTGCTTGGTCTGTTTTCAAAGCCAGTGATTTAGCCCTGTGCTAAACAGCACCTTTCCTGCTTTTTTCCCCCATTCTACTGCTTTCCCACTGTTTCCCAATTCACCTGCTCTGCCCCGAGCCAAACAAAAAAAAAGTGGGAGATGCTTGACATCGACTTTGTGTGTATGGTTCTGTGATGTGTCCGAGCCCTGCCATGATGGAGTGGAGTCAAGTCTGACCTTGATGGGGTGCCATTCGTCAACTGGAGAGTGAACCCAAGCTGTTTCACCCCTATTGTGTGGGGATGAAAATCACTAATAATCATTATTATTATTGTCACAAGTAGGCTTACAGTAATACTGTAATTAAGTTACTGTGAAAATCCCCTAGTCGCCACACTCCGGTGCATGTTCGGGTCCACTGAGAACAAATTCAGAATGTCCAATATACTTAGCTCGTCTTTCGGGACTTATGGGAGGAAACCTGAGCACCTGGAGAAAACTCACGCAGACACTGGAGAACGTGCAGACTCCGCACAGACACTGACTGTGCTACACATGATTGGTGCACTCTAACTGTGAGCCCCACCTAAAGGTGCCCTGGCTGACTGAGACATTGAAAGCAGCACAAAGCACAATGCTGCCTCAACGCCATAGATCGGGTTCGATTTCGACCTCGGGTGACTGTCTATGTGGAGTTTCCTGTGTCTGCGTAGGTTTCCTCCTGGGTGCTCCGGTTTTCTCCCACAGTCCAAAGATGAGCAGGTCAGGTGGATTGATCATGCTAAATTGCCCCTAGGTGGGTTAGGGAGTTAGGGTGGGGTATTGGGGGTGCTCTTTTCGAGGGTCGGTGCAGACTTGATGGGCTGAATGGCCTCCTGCACTGGAGGGATTCCATGATATGTTAAGTTGGTATATGGATGTATGATCTTTGGTACTATATGGTCACTTGCAAAGAATGATTAAAAGACTAAGGAGGGAAAAATTAGTTTGAGAGAATAGCCAGAAATATATAAATAGATGAGTTTTTTAAATTCAGAATTTATATAAGAAAATATTTAGTCCTATATAAAGTGCATCTCGATAATTGATAATGGAAAACAGGAAGAAATCAGATGAATTGAACAGATATTTTGTATCAGTCTTCTCTATAGAGGATCCAAGTAACATCCCAGAGCAGCAGTAAATCAGGAAATTGAAGGGAGGAACTCCAACTATCAGAGAAGTGGCACTGAGAAATTGTTGGGGCTGCAGCCTCATAAATGCGAGGCCTGATAGACTTTATCCTGGGATCTTAAATGAGTGTCTGGTGAGAGTTGTGCATTGGTTTTAATTTTCTGAAGATCCCATTGAATTGGAATTTAACAAATGTACCTTCATTATTCATAATGACATAATAATTATCGTTATTGTCACAAGTAGGCTTACGTTAACACTGCAATTAAGTTATTGTGAAATGCCCCTAGTCGCTACATTCCAGCGCCTGTTCAGGTACACAGAGGGAGAATTCAGAATGTCCAAATTACCTAACAAGCACGTCTTTCGGGACTTTTGGGAGGAAACCGGAGCACCCGAAGGAAACCCACGCAGACACTGGGAGAACGTGCAGACTCCCACAGACAGTGACTCAAGCCAGAAATTGAACCTGGGACCCTGGAGCTGTGAATCAACAGTTCTAACCACTGCTACCGTGCTGCCACAAAAGGAGTGAGGAAGAACACTGGAAACTACAGGCCAGTTAGCTTAACAGCTGTTGTTGGGAAGATGCTAGAAGCTATTACCAAAGAAGTTTTATAGCCTGTGCTTAACGGCTGTTGTATGAAAAATGTTTGAAGTTATTATTAAAGAAGTTTTATAGCAGGATGCTTGGATAAGTTCAATATAATCAGACAGAGTTAACTTTGGGTATTTTTAAGGCAGTAACATGTGCTGTGGATAAAGGGGAACCAGCGAATGTACTGTACTTGGATTTCCAGAAGGTATTTGATAAAGTGCCACATCAAAGGTTCTTGCAGAAAATAAAAGCTCATGCTATGGGGGGAACATGTTGGCATGGATAGAAGATTGGCTAGCTAACAAAATGTAATGAGTGGTGTGCCGCAGGAGTCAGTGCTGAGACCTAAACGTTACAATTTATGTAAATGTCTTGGATGAAGGGATGGGTGCCAAATTTGATAACACTTGTAGGAAAATAAGTTGCGAATAAGGCATTACTGTAGTAGGCTACAAAAGAGAGACAGTGAGTGGGCAGATATCTGGCAAATGGAGTATAATGTGGGGAAATTGTAAAATTGTCCATTTTGTCAGCAAAAATAAAAAAGCATATTATCTAAATAGAGAGAGATTGCAGACTCTGGTATTACCAGACTAATACCGGGAAAAGTTGTCTAATGAGGAAAGGTTAGACAGGTTGTCTGTATTCACTGGAGTCTAGAAGAGAAGAGGTAACTTGATTGAAACGTGTAAGCTCTTGAGGGGCCTTGACAGTGGATGTGGAAAGGATATTTTCTATTGTGGGAGAATCTTGGGGTCACCCCTTAAAAATAAGGGAAGCCCATTTAAAACTGCGATGAGGCAAAATTTTTAACTGACGTTAGTGAGTTTTTGGAATTCTTCCTGAAAAGGTTATGGAAGCAGAGTCTTTGAATCCTTTTAAGGCAGAGATGGATAAATTCTTGGTAAGCGAGGGGGTGAGAGTTTATCAGGAGTAGAAAGAGTAGCTATGGTCTTAAAATGGTGCAGCAGGCTCGAGAGGCTGAATGGCCTACTGCTCCTTCGTAAGTATGTTTCTATTGGTATTGTGCGCACTTTCCAACAGTGAGCGTAACATAATGTTCCTTGTATCATGAAGAATGATCATACTCTGCATTCACATTCCCTCCCAAGTGGATTCCTGTGTGAGAAAACATTGAAAAAAATTATAGTCTGGATATGCACACATTTTTCCTGTTAATACTTAGCCGTCAGTGAGAGATTCCCCTAAGACTTTGTCAAAAGCAGTAAGAACAATGATGGTATATGTAGCCTAGATCTCAAAGAATTTTGCTACATCTCATACCTAAAATGGAATTACCAAAGTAGCTACAGATTTAAGGATTTAGCTAGATATTTGTTAAATATTGTAACCATTTAACAATAGCATTTTATAAATACAAAAAGCAATACAATTTGGTAGGAGGTATGCTGAAGTTATCCTGCCAGAATTACCCATGATAACCTTCAAATAGTATACTTGCAAGTGCCATTACTAATTTGTATGCTCTTTGAGGTTATATGCATTATTACCTCAATAGTAGCATGGGGTCTTTAACATTCATTTAAATAATTGCAAACGGCAATTCGCAACTTGATTAATACCTCATCTGAAGGCCAGCACCTCCGCACAGCACTTTTGGTGTTGCGTTAGTGACATTTTACATTATATGCTTGAATCTTGGGATGTAGCTTGAAATCCAAACCTTTTGATTTAGAAGTGAGAATGCCATCCAACATCTTGACTTTGCTGCTTCACTGTCTGCTGAGCTAATTGTGCAGGCTGTTTTAGACTTTTTTTTTTGCTATGCCAAGTTACTTTTGATGTATCTGCTGGCTGTGAGAGGCCCAATGATTGTCATCATAGGGCATTGGTCTGGGGACCCGGGTTCAAATCCTACCACTGCAAATGGTGAAAATTGAATTTGATAAAATCTGGAATTGAAAGTCTAATAATGGCCTGACACCATTATTTACGGGACGGCACGTTGGCACAGTGGTGAGCACTGCTGCCTCACTGCGCCAAGGACTCTGGTTCAATTCTGGTCCCGAGTGACTGTGTGGAGTTTGTACTCTCCGTGTCTTCGTGGGTTTCCTCTGTGTGCTCCGGTTTCCTCCCTCAGATGTACAGGTTAGGTGGATTGGCCATAATAAATTGTCCCTTGGTGTCCAAAAGGTTAGGTGGGGTTTTGGGGATAGGGTGGGGTGCGGGCCTGGGTGAAGTGATCCTTCGGCGAGTTGGTGCAGACTTGATGGGCCGAATGGCCTCCTGTACTGTAGAGATTCTATGAATAGCAACAGCTGGATCAATTTGCATTTAAAATACACCTTGAAAGTGGGAAAAAGTCCCAAGTTGTTTCACATGAGAGTAATAACACACAAATTGCACTGAACCAGAGGAGAAGATATTGGGGCTAAACGCTTATTCAAAAGAGGCAGGTTTTAACGAGGAACTTCCAATGGTTCGGACGTGAGATGACTTTAAGCACGACCAACAATGGTACTTGCACCCAATTATAATACAAAGACATTGCATTTTGATTGGCTGGATTGCCAATCCCACTCCCGTTAAATCAGAAGTGCAAATACTCCCTTTTACAGAGGCATCTAGATCTTGTTTATGTGGTGCTACAGTAACGGGAGCTAGCACTTGAAACATTTGCCTTTAAGCCATTATTTATCTTTATAAATTCAGAGTACCCAATTCATTTTTTCATTTTAAGGGGCAATTTAGTGTGGCCAATCCGCCTAGCCTGCACATCTTTGGATTGTGGGGGGCGAAAGCCACGCAAACACGGGGAGAATGTGCAAACTCCACACGAACAGTGACCCAGAGCCGGGATTGAACCTGGGACCTCGGCGCCATGAGATAGCAGTGCTATCCACTGCACCACCGTGCTGCCCACTTTAAGCTATTATATAAATGCAACTTGTTGCTTACCTGATGGTCACTTATTCAGAATGAATGAAACAGCTGTGTCTGCTGTGCCTGAGATTGGTATACTATTCTGCATGATGAAGATCAAGTTAAAGATGCCAACCTTAAAATAATCAGATGGCTTTTTATAGAACTTGTTTTTTTTAAGCCTTGAAGAGATGACAAAGGATATCCTTGGAAGTCGCCAGAAATTTGTTTTTGAGTTAAATATGCTTATTATTTAATGTCATTCCACATTTGTGAATCCATTCCAAATCATCACAGTTGGCTAGATCAGATATTCACATCTGTCTCCAAGGAACTGGAGGACATGTACTCCAGAGTATCAGACAATGTGTATAAAATTACTGGGTGAATCATTGCACAGCTGTAATTGTATCAGGATGAAAACTAGTTTTCCACTTGACATTTAAAAAAAAATACCCATATCTTGCTTCACATTGTTTTTCTCATCATCAGATTTTAATGGCCCACATTTATTTGATTTAATTTTCCTACCTTCCTGTAGTGAAATCCCAATTCCCTCAATACATGGCATTATGTTTGAAACAGTCTCCCCATTTGAAAGTTGGAGGAGTAAAATCTTTGCCTGTTCATGGTAGGTGCAAATGTACCTGTAACGTTGGATTAGACAACCGTTTTTTGGCTTGCCTCCACCCCTTGATAAAATGGCACAGTGAATTAGCAATTTCAGACTAAGTCGTTCCCCATGCCAGCTCAATTGCCTGTCCCAAGGAGAGTTTGCATTCCCAGATTTGGGAATCATGATGTTCAAGCATTTTTTTTGGTCTTGTGCAAGACATTTGCTGTCTATGGGAGAGGATGGTGGTACTGTTTGATAAACCATATGCTTTGTGGTGTTTCGGAATGTTGTTCTCTTGCAAATGGAGTTGTGACCCTGTAGGTTGTTTCTCCAACCCAGAGGGTGGTCATGCAGCAGGTTTTGTGAACCCAGCAAATTCTACTCTTAAGACCCTCACGTTGCACACAAATTAGTAACCTGTTTTACAGATTACCAGTCTTGTCTATCTGTAATATTCAGTTGATTTTAGTTTCAAAAATTATCATACTGTCCAACACCAAGACAAATGAATTATGCTCTAAACCATAAAGATCATTAAACTTCACATGGTCCTTCATTTATGTTGACTTAATCAAGGTTAGCTTGGGACAGTGCTGTTGCTGCATCAGTGTCTCTCTCGAGAAAAATCATCTAATTCCTGGTGATTGTCAGCATGTATTGATTGGGTCGGTGAGGGCAAGATGTTTTCAATCGCCAATAGTCTGTTCAATAACATTACCTTGGTATTATTAGACTGGCATCATTGAAGAAGAAAAAAGGGGTTTCACAAGATTTAAACTCGCTGTAAAAATAAATGGACTATTTTTTAACAAAATTCTAATCATAGAATAGAATTCTTACATTGCAGAAGAAAGCTGTTCAGCCCATCGAGTCTGCACCAATCCTGAAGCTCATGCCCCCAACCTATCCCCATATCCCAGTAACCCCATGTAACTTTTTGGACACTTAAGGGACAATTTCACCTGACCAATCCACCTAACCCTGCACATCTTTGGACTGGATATAAACTATTTCAAGAACAGTGAGTTGATTGTGTAGACTGACTTCTAGATTGCAAATCATGAGATTATTTAAGTTCATACAATAAGACTTTCAAACTTTAAGCCATTATTATGGGGGGGGGGGGGGGGCAGGGATTATACAAATTATGCTTTGGGTTTTTTTCTTTCCCACTTAATCAACTTTATTGCATTTGGTTAGCCAAAGGAAACCACAACATATCTAATATACGTTCATGTATTAAACGTCTTGAGTTTGTGAAAATACCTGGTCAATTAATAGATGGTCGTACTTAATGTAAACTGTGTTCTTGTAAATTTGCCACCCTCCTACCAGAGGTGGTGCTGCAGTGTTTTAATGGCCTGCTGCTCAGCCTATACTACAGGGAAAGTTATCATCCAACTATACTTCTGTGCTTCCTAAATTGCGATCTGTTTTAAGTATTAATAATAAAGTCAAATGTACTGCAAACATTAAGGATAAAAAATTGATTTCAAAATGAATATTGAATTACTTCTGATCCTCTGTCCTCTAGTTCCACCTCACTTAAAGGCTGACTCACTGTGTGCACAGGAGATCCCAGTATTTTATAACTGTCGCATTACAAGCTGTCGAAATGAGAAAAACAAAGTTTTTTTTTAAGTAATCTGGAGTCGGCAAATTTAGAATATATTAAATTTGTAAACTTTAAATTAATCTGTAAATCAATCAGTGACCACAGAACTTCTGGACAATTTGCACAGTTGGAACACCTTAACAATGGACTTCAAAGGACAGGCAAGCTAGCGGCTAATCATAATTGTGTTGCAGAGCCCCCGGGCTCCTGTGCTCATCAGTTTCCACAATGTGATTTGGAATTGATGGCAGAATCTGTTATTTTCATCACCTGTGCCATAATTACAATTATTACACTGTGATGAATGTAGAAATTTCAGATTGTGTCATATGTATTTCCCATAGAGTCCCGACAATGCAGGAGGAGGCAAATCGGCACATCACGTCTGCACTGACCCTCGGAAAGAGCAAGCTACCTAGGCCCAAGATCCCTTATCCTATCCCTGGAACTCAATCACCCCAACTAATCTTTTGGACACTAATGGGCAATTTAACATGGTTAATCCACCTAACCTGCGCATCTTTGGACTGAGAGCAAACGAGCACCTGGAGGAACCCAACGCACATGGGGAGAATCAGCCATGGTCAGAATCAAACCCCAGTCCCTAGACCTGTGAGGCAAAAGTGCTAATCACTGTGCTGTCCAGTAAGGGTTAAACGCCTGGGTTTGTATGTGTATGACTGCTGCAGTAGTGTTTTGAAAGAATCCTGGTTTGAAAGGTTTTTGGAGCGGCATTGTAATAGCTTGGGCTAATGAAGTTTTGTTTGGATTGAGGGAACTCCCTGTGAAGTTAATTAAATACATTGAGTTTCAGCTTGGTAAGATGTAATTAATGGGAGGAACTAGAGGAACATTTTGCAGAGGAGCAGTTTAGTTTTAGTTCTGGAGATGGAACACAGTTTCTGAAGACTTGCATTGTTCTGAAAAGGTCAGGTACCATTTTCTAAAGCAGTGTCAAATGAGCTCGCTCTTAAAGTAGAGTATCCAGACATCTCTGTACAGCAGGTATTCCAGAGTGCTAACTGTGTTTGAAAGTGGATTGAGAGCTGAGATGGTTTTGCTGATTGAGTGGGAATAAAGATAGCAATTGAGGGTTATTATATCACTGCATTAATTAGCATTGTTTAAGGGGTAATTCGAAGCTAATTTTCTTACGTGATGCTAAAGATATTTTAATACTGTTAGTAATAAAGTTTGTTTAAATACATCATATCCCTATTTTGTGTGAAGTCACTCCTGGAGCGAGGTATCCTTTCCTCCCAGTAATAAAATTAAAATATTGGGATTTCTGTTCAGTATCCTAGCTGCTTTTGGGGGTCTGGTCTGGGAATGTAATAATAGATTGATCTTGGCAGTTTGTATAATATTTTTGCACATGGTGAAGTTTCTATATAATACAAACAACTTTTGAAAGTGACCAAATACTCTTTGAAAGTACAGAAGCTCCCTGCTCCAGAGTTTCTATAGAATGAGGGTTCCCTCTTGTTATTCCTGAGGAGATTGACTTAAAGTTCTCAAACAGCTGTTGGGGAGAAAGAGGAGGATCTCGTGGATTACTAAACATTCAGCACCAGTCATGGAGTTGGTTGAAAGTTTTCATAAACCTGCCGTTATTAATGGTTGTTGATTTGGGGCTTGGTTAAAAGAAGTTCCCACCAGTCCTCCGTTAGGTCTTTGCTCAGCATTAATGACTAGAGGACAGATTAAATGACAACCGTTCTCATGTTTGCTGATGCAAAGATATGCTGAGGATCTTTAGTGGAGTACATGTTGCCAAGATGCAGGCTGATTTTAGCTAAGTTGGGTAATGGAATTGGAGCATGGTAAATAGTATTTTAGTGGGGACAGGATCACAAATAGGGTTAGGAAACTCTACGCAAGGGCAGCACTGTGGCGCAGTGGTTAGCACTGCTGTCTCACGGCGCCGAGGTCGCAGGTTCGATCCCAGCTCTGGATCACTGTCCATGTGGAGTTTGCACATTCTCCCCGTGTCTGCGTGGGTTTCGTCCCCACAACACACAAATGTGTAGGATAGGTGGATTGGCCACACTAAATTGCCCCTTAATTGGAAAAAATGAATTGGATACTCTAAATTCAAAAAAAAAGGAAACTCTGGGCATGTCAACAGATAGGAGAGATTCAGAATTAATCAATTGTTAGAAATGCACAAGTGTGATGTTTCTTTACAGTAAGTAATAATCACTTATTGTCACAAGTAGGCTTCAATGAAGTTACTGTGAAAAGCCCCTAGTCGCCACATTCCGGTGCCTGTCCGGTGAGGCTGGTACGGGAATCGAACCGTGCTGCTGGCCTGCTTGGTCGGCTTTAAAAGCCAGCGATTTAGCCCAGTGAGCTAAACCAGCCCCTAGTTTGCAAATGTCATCATGGGATTTCATTTAGGTCAGTTGCATGTAAACATTTTCTGTCCCATGTTCAGTAAATGAGAAATTAATGGAAAATCTTCTCCCAGCAAGAGGTTTTTGGGCTAGTTATAGAACATGAGCCCTCCAAATCTGGGAAGAATGTGGAGAAGAGCACTGGGTCTTCTGTCGCCATTGACTCCAAAAAGCATTCAACTCTGGATTGTGATGTACTCTGGACAATCAAATAGCAAATTGGTGGCGTAGTGGAGTTGTCACTGGACTAGTAATTCAGACCCAGGGTAATGCTCTGGGGACCTGGTTTTGAATCCCACCAGGCCAGTTAGTGGAATTTGAATTCAATGAAAATCTGGAATTCAAAGTCAAATGACCATGAAACCATTCTTGATTGTCGTTTTTTAAAAAAAAAACCATCTGGTTTTACTAATGTCCTTTATGAAAAATGAAAATCGCTTATTGTCACAAGTAGGCTTCAAATGAAGTTACTGTGAAAAGCCCCCAGTTGGCACATTCCGGCGCCTGTTCAGGGAGGCTGGTACGGGAATTGAATCGTGCTGCTGGCCTGCCTTGGTCTGCTTTCAAAGCCAGCTATTTAGCCCAGTGTGCTAAACCAGCCCCTTGGGGAAGGAAAGCTGCCATCTTTACCTGGTCCAGACCCGCAGCAATGTGGTTGAATCTTGAATGCCCTCTGGGATGGGCAATAAATGCTGGCCCAGCTTGTGATCCCATGAACGAATAAACAAAAACAATTCAACTGTGTTGACATGATTGCCCAAATAATAGATGACGGTTGCGAGTGTGATCAACATCTTTATTCGATACTGCACCGATGACGACATCTTCAAAATAGAAGTATTGGTGAAAATTGTTTAGCATGTCATGACAGAGGAGAGTCAAGAGTTTTTTTTACAGCATGGGAAGAGGTCCTTCAGTGTATCGTGTCTGTAAACTATTCTAACCCCGTTTCCTGCTTGTATGTAATGGCATTTCAAGTGTTCAGCTGATTACTACTTAAAAGTTGAGGGTTTCTGCCTCCACCAATCTTTCAGGCAGTTAGTTCCAGATTCCAACCACCCTCTGGATGAAAAACAATTCTTCCATCTCCTCCTGTCCATAAACAAACATTAAATCTATGCCCCCTGCTTTTATTGACCCCCTCCACTTACTCACCACCCTATTTATGTCCTTAATTTTATACACTGCAGTCAGGGTTCACCCCCCCCCCCCCCCCCCCCCCCCAGCCTTCTCTGCTCCAAGGAAAACAACCCCAGCCTATCCAGTCTCTCTTGGTAGCTGAAACAATCCAACCCAGGCAACATCCTGGTGAATCTCCTCTGCACCCTCTCCAGCACAATCATTTCTATAGAGTGTGACCAGAACTGCACACAATACAGTACTCCAGCTGGGGCCTAAGCAGCCTTTTATCCAGCTCCAGCATAACCTCTGCTCTTGTATTCAATGCCTCACCGGCTGCAATTAAACTGCTTTGCTTAGGTGGCAGTGTTTTGATGTTCAATTCAACTTAAAGACTGATGACATGGTCCAACCCATTCCCTCACATCCTGTTTATGGTCAGAGCAAAGAACTTGTGGCTTATTGCAAGTAACTGTAAATTCTTGGAGCCAGCTTTTAGTTTGGTTGAATTGATGCTTTCCCAGATTTATCACTATTTGGCACAGTTTTGGCACATGGGTTTTGTCTGTACAAGGAAGCAGCATTTCTGGGAGATGTAGTGACGTTCAAAGGTTCAGCAGTTGGATGAGGGTTACTTGATGAACTTGTGGCCGTTATCTATTCCGTTTCCTCCGAAAATTGACCAATGTAATTAGCAAGGCCAGTCAGCCCCTTGAACCTCCTCTGAAATTCCAGAAGGTCATGGCTGATCTGATCGTGACCTCAGCCCCAGTTTTCTGCCATTCCCCAAAGCAGATTGAAAAATGGTCTAACTCAGACTGCTGTCTGGGAAGAGAATTCGAAAGATTAACATCCCTCTGAGAGAGGTTACTCTTCATTTCCATCTTTAATGGGTGACCCTTTTTATGAAACTGTGTTCTCTAGTGCTCGGTTTCCCCCCTCTGGGAGAGCAGCCTGAAGCATCCACCCTGTCAAGCCCACTCAGACTGTAGACTGATGGTGCCTAAGTGTAGCTTTGTGTTTGACTGACTTGATTTAATTTTATTTCCCCCTTGGGCAGTGTTTGACTGATCTTTACAGGTGTTCTGGCAACTAATTTTCTCCTTTAAACTGAACCTGAATAAATTTAGTCTTAATATGTTCGCTGAGCTATTGAGCAGTTTTGTAATATAACACCTATACCATTTAACAAAGAAATATTTTCCATGAATAAAAGGAGGCTTATATATATGCATGTGTATGTATGCATATTTTGCGCACACACCACAAATGTATGTATATCTTCTAACCTCATACCTAGGTGGTTAGGGGAGAGGTTTTTAGAAATGATGATTTTCGCTAAAATTTAACAAGTCACTTGGATAAACATGGATCAGTTAATAAGAGCCAGCACACATTTGTTACGGGCAAAATTTATTGAACTTCCTTTAAGTTATCTTGCGGTTAATGTGATGTACATAGGCTTCCAAATGGCATTTGACAAAGTGGCACATAACAGACTTGAACAAAGTGAAGCCCATGGAAAAGACATTGATATGAGTGACGGGAAGCAGTATTCGTGAGCAGTTGATTTTTTTTGGCTGGTAACAAGTATACAGCAGGATTCCCAGGGTCAATTTTTCCTTGGGGCATTTCTCGATCTGTATTAATGGCTTCCTGTTAGTTGGGTTTCTAGGACACAACTTCAAAGCTTGCAGTTGGAGCAAAACTTGAAAATATTGTGAACTGAGTAGGCTGATGATGGACTTCAAGAGAATACAAACTGGTGAGTGGAAGGACAAACAAATTTAAAGCAGATAAGTGTGAAGCTATGCATAGGAAGAATGAGGGACGGCAATATAAAATTCAGGGGTACAATTCTAAAGGGGCTGGAGCAGCAGAGGCATCTGGCGATGGATATAGGTACGTACACAAATTGTTGAAGGTGGCAGGGCAGATTGAAAAAGTAGCTAATGGGATCCTGGGCTCCTAAATGGAAGCAAGGAGTACAAAAGCAAGGAATTTATGATGAACCTTTATAAAAACATGGTTCAGATTAACTGAAGTATTGTGTCCAACTCTGGGCACTGCACCTCAGCAATGCGTTCACATCATTTCTAAAGGGGACAGAAAAGAATTAGAATGGTTCTGGAGATGAGTGATAGACCATAAGACATAGGAGCAGAATTAGGCCACTCGGCCCATCGAGTCTGCTCCGCCATTCAATTATGGCTGATATTTTCTCATTACCATTCTCCTGCCTTCTCACCATAACCCCTGAACCCCATATTAATCAAGACCCTATTTATCTCTGTCTTAAAGACACTCCGTGAATTGGCCTCCACAGCCTTCTGCGACAATGTGGATAGATTGGCGAAACTGGGACTGTTCTCCTGGGAGAAGAGAAGAGTGAAAGAAGATTTGATGAGGGTTCAAATCAAGAAGTGTCTGGACAGTAGATGGGAAGAAATTATTCCCACTGGTGGAAGAGTTTCAGGACCATTTAAGGTCATTGGCAAAAGAAAAAAAGGTGCAATGAAGGAAAACTGCTTTACAGAGTGGTTACGATCTGGAATACACTGCCTCAGTGTGTGGTGGAGGCAGATTCAGTTGTGGCTTTCAAAGATGAATTGGATAAGCACCTTAACAGATAGAAATGGAAGGCCTATAGGAAAAAGGGAAGAGAAGTAGGATTAACTGAATAGCTCTTATAGAACCAGCACAGACATGATGTGTCAAATAGCCTCCTTTGCCAGTCTGCCAGAATAATTTGAGGTTCTGTGATTGTTCCAAGTACTTTCTGAGAAAGACCAGCTAGTTCATGAAGTCTGTCCACAATCGTGTTGACCTGAACATCATGACTAGAGTTCCTACATCTTCCCATACCTCTGAAACCACCAATCTCCTGGGAGGTTTTGCAGATCTGGAGGATCGTGCACTTGCTTTCTATGAGATGCAATCTGTTTCGCAGATGGGAACTGTGCCAGTTACCTCTTTCAAGGATGTAGACTGGTCAGCACCCACCATACCAGCAGGCAATGTATTCCAAAGACGTACTTCTCTGAGAAAGGAAGATCCGCTTAACAATAATCCAGTCTTGCATAGTTTTGGCTCCATGTCCTTGTCTGTTAAATTGGGATGATTTATCAGTAGGCATGCTGTCACACCCTTCAATCATTTAAAGACCTCAATCGGGCTGGTTTAGCTCACAAGGCTAAATCGCTGGCTTTTAAAGCAGACCAAGCAGGCCAGCAGCACGGTTCGATTCCTGTACCAGCCTCCCCGGACAGGCGCCGGAATGTGGCGACTAGGGGCTTTTCACAGTAACTTCATTGAAGCCTACTCGTGACAATAAGCGATTTTCATTTCATTTCATCAGGCTGTCTCAAAGTCTACGGTGCTCCAAAGTGAATAGACCCAAGATTCTTGATCCTGTCTATTTGGTTGAGGCTTCTTTAGCTCTCCTGTGGACCCTTTCCAAGGTCACTAGATTATTCACCAAGTTTGGGGGACTGAGGGAGGCCATTGGCATGTTCTTACCAACTACCTGCATAATGACACACTGGTATTGTTTTGATTCATATTCGAACAGTGAGTGGAAAGGGGTTCGTTAAGAGAACTAAGAACTTTACTCGGGCATATTTCCTATTGGCTATGTGTTTAAATTTGACTGTTCTAACTGAGGTTGAGGGGTAAAATTAACTGGAATACTTTAGGACTTGAAACTTCAAATAAGGTCAATTTTGAGTTCAATTAAAGTAGAAAATTGACATGGTAATTTTGTTTGGAAATCCTAGATCACTGTGGGTGAAAAGGTTTTTTTTTCCTCGTTTATTTGGCAAGCAGCATGGTTACTTCAATTATGTTATGAAGGAAAATGAATGGGTGCTTATTGAGCAGCTCTGAGGCAGACTGTTCACTCAAAGGTTTCTGGTATAATGCCCTTTCAAGAAATGACTAACAGCTGGCTGAGCATATTATTAAACCAGCTTTCTCGGTGCCGACATTACTTTAGGGCTGTGCAACTAAATGTACAATAAAAACCACATTATGCCAGTTTGCAAAGCAGTGTGCTCTTTGTGTCTGTGCCAAATCCATTCAATTGCTTATTTATCTCCCTACACGCATACACCTGTTGACATAAACCCTTATTTCTGATAGGAGATCAGGTGTCCCAGACACAGCATTCAATTGAATTGAACCATTGAGAGAGGGCATGTATCGATTAGACCAGCTGCTGAACTGCCTTTTGCCGCAGAGTATAGATCAGCAGCCCAAAAGCATTGCATACAAAAGGTTCCCTGTGAAGTTAGGATATTTGCAGAAATGTCCATTTTATATAATGACAAGATAGTCGCACCATTTGTTTCTGAACATTTATGTACAATATGTGCCAACTTTGGATATCTTCTGCATAGATACTGTGCACCCAGGCAACAATTTGACTCTCAAAAAAAATTGAACTTCTCTGTAATCATTATCTTCTTGCCTATGTGTAGGCACTTGGCTAGTGTGGTGGCTGCAAATGGTAATGACACTGGTTTCTGTGTGCCCATCAAGGAATAGGAGTTATGTGCTCCTAAAGGAAGAGTGCTAAATTGGGGAAAGGCCAACTATAACAAAATTCGGCAGGAGCTCGGGAATGTGGATTGGGAGCAGCTGTTTAAGGGTAAATCCACATTTGAAATGTGGGAGTCTTTTAAGGAAAGGTTGATTAGAGTGCAGGACAGGCATGTTCCTGTGAAAATGAGAGATCGAAATGGCAAGATTAGGGAACCATGGATGACGGGTGGAATTGTGAGACTAGCTAAGATGAAAAAGGAAGCATACATAAGATCGAGGCGACTCAAAACTGATGATGCTTTGGAGGAATATCGGGAAAGTAGGACAAATCTCAAACGTGCAATAAAGAGGGCTAAAAGGGGTCATGAAATATCTTTGGCTAACAGGGTTAAGGAAAATCCCAAAGCGTTTTATTCGTATATAAGGAGCAAGAGGGTAATTAGAGAAAGGATTGGCCCACTCAAAGACAAAAGAGGGAATTTATGCGTGGAGTCAGGAAATGAGTGAGCTACTTAATGAGTACTTTGCATCGGTAAGGAGAGGGACATGATGGATGTTGAGGCTAGGGATGGATGTTTAAATACTCTAGGTCATGTCGGCATAAGGAAGGGGGAGGTTTTGGGTATTCTAAAAGGCATTAAGGTGGACAAGACCCCAGGACCGGATGGGATCTATCCCAGGTTACTGAGGGAAGCGAGGGACGAAATAGCTGGGGCCTTAACAGATATCTTTGCAGCATCCTTGAGCACGGGTGAGGTCCCGGAGGACTGGAGAATTGCTAATGTTGTCCCTTTGTTTAAGAAGGGTAGCAGGGATAATCCAGGGAATTGTAGACCTGTGAGCTTGACATCAGTGGTAGGCAAACTGTTGGAGAAGATAATGAGGGATAGGATCTATTCACATTTGGAAGAAAATAGACTTATCAGTGATGGGCAGCATGGTTTTGTGCAGGGAAGGTCAGGTCTTGCAAACCTAATAGAATTCTTTGAGGAAGTAACAAAGTTAATTGATGAGGGGAGGGCTGTAGATGTCATATACATGGACTTCAGTAACGCATTTGATAAAGTTTCCCATGGCAGGTTGATGGAAAAAGTGAAGTCGTATGGGGTTCAGGGTGTACTAGCTAGATGGATAAAGAACTGGCTGGGCAACAGGAGACACAGTAGTGGTGGAAGGGAGTGTCTGAAAATGGAGAAAGGTGACTAGTGGTGTTCCACAGGGATCTGTGCTCGGACCACTGTTGTTTGTGATATACATAAATGATCTTGACGAAGGTATAAGTGGTCTGATGAGCAAGTTTGCAGATGATACTAAGATTGGTGGAGTTGCAGATAGCGAGGCGGACTGTCAGAGAATACAGCAAAATATAGATAGATTGGAGAGTTGGGCAGAGAAATGGAAGAGGGAGTTCAATCCAGGCAAATGCGAGGTGATGCATTTTGGAAGATCTAACTCGAGAGCAGACAATATGGTCAATGGAAGGGTCCTGGGGAAAATTGATGCACGGAGAGATCTGGGAGTTCAGGTCCATTGTACCCTGAAGGTGGCAACGCAGGTCGATAGAGTGGTCAAGAAGGCATACAGCATGCTTGCCTTTATCGGACGGGGTATTGAGTACAAGAGTTGGCAGGTCATGTTACAGTTGTATCGGACTTTGGTTAGGCCACATTTGGAATACTGCGTGCAGTTCTGGTCGCCACATTACCAGAAGGATGTGGATGCTTTGGAGAGGGTGCAGAGGAGGTTCACCAGGATGTTGCCTGGTATGGAGAGTGCTAGATATGAAGAAAGGTTGCGTAGATTAGGATTGTTTTCATTGGAAAGACGGAGGTTGAGGGGAGACCTGATTGAGGTCTACAAAATTATGAGAGGTATGGACAGGGTGGACAGCAACAAGCTTTTTCCAAGAGTGGGGGTGTCAATTACAAGGGGTCATGATTTCAAGGTGAGGGGGGAAAGTTTAAGGGAGATGTGCGTGGAAAGTTTTTTACGCAGAGGGTGGTGGGTGCCTGGAATGCTTTGCCAGCGGAGGTGGTAGTACGATAGCATCATTTAAGATGCATCTGGACAGACATATGAACGGGTGGGGAACAGAGAGAAGTAGACCTTGGAAAATAGGCAACAGGTTTAGATAAAGGATCTGGATCGGCGCAGGCTGGGAGGGCCGAAGGGCCTGTTCCTGTGCTGTAATTTTCTTTGTTCGTGTTCTATTACCTTCCCAAAAAGCAACCTTTGGCTAAAAAAGACCATGTACATTTTGAACCTACTTCTGAGTTAATGCAACGGGATGCAACTGAAGGACATCCCTCTCTCTCTCTCTTTAATCTGCCAACACTTAGTTAAGCAATTTTTAAATTAGATATCATTTGGAGGTGAGAAATTTTGAAGAAAAAATTAAAACTGAAAAGTACAACACTATTTTGGTTTGGGTGATTCAACAAGATGCATGTTTTTTTGTGGTTAAAAGATATTTGTTTCTATTGTATATGTTAAATGAGATTCAATGCACCAGAAAAATAGATCTTGACTTAATTTTTGGTGACATCAGTCAATTTTTGGTGGTATCAGCCATATCAACATCTCCTTCAATTAGCTACAAAACTTATTTTTTATTTCCTTGGACCTAGCAGCCTCTTGGTGAATCTGTGTACCCTCCCTAAAGCCACATCCACTGTGCCGATTAGGCAGTAAGGTGATTGTTACGGTACGGGCGGCACGGTAGCAATGGGAGGCATGGTAGCACAGTGGTCAGTACAATTGCTTCACAGCTCCAGGGTTCCAGGATCGATTCCCGCCTTGGGTCACTGCCTGTGCAGAGCCTGCACGTTCTCCCCTTGTCATTGTGGGTTTCCTCCGGGTGCTCCGGTTTCCTCCCAGTCCAAAGATGTGCAGGTTAGGTGGATTGGCCATGATAAATTGCCCCTTAGTGTCCATAAAGGGGTGGGGTTACAGGGATAGGATGGTGGTGTCGGCTTAGGTAGGGTATTCTTTCCAGGGCTGGTGCAGACTCGATGGGCCGAATGGCCTCCTTCTGCACTGTAGAATCTATATGTTACCTCATTTTTTTCTTAAAAGTTACCATGTCAGCCACAAATTCGCTGTTTCAGAAAAATTGGAATTGTTTTCTGACCCAGAAAAGACGTGTTGTACTCAACAACATCAACTTGTATTTAGATGGTGCTTTTCAACATAATGGAACATGCTAATGCAATTCAAAGGGCATTATAAAACAGGATATGGCACCAAGCCATATGAGGTGTGATATTAGTCAGGGCAGATGACCAAAGCCCGGTCAAAGTGGTAGAGAAGCAGAGTGCTTCAGAATTTGAATTTGGGATTCAGGCAGATGAAGTCACTGCCACTAGTGGTGGACCAATTAAAATGGGGGCTGCTCTAGGATAAGAGGAATGCAGAGTTTTAAGGCTGGCAATTATGACAGAAATAGGGAGGGATGAGGCCAAGTAGGGATTTAGAAAGCAAGGTTGAGAAATTAAAAATTAAGATATTGTTTCACTGGGAGTTGATGTCGATTGTTAGATGAGCAATGCCTTGGCGAGAGTAAGGATACAGGGAGCAGAGTTTGATGACCTCTTTCAGTTTACAGAGGGTTCAATGTAGGAGGTTGACCAGGATTACATAGGAATAGTCATGGTTTTGCGAGCAGGTGAGCTGAGACAAGATGGTGACACTGTTATGGAGGTGGAATTAGGAGGTCTGGGTGATCATGTATACATGTGATCGGAAGTTTATCTCTAGATCAGATATAACACCAGGGTTGTGAGCAGTCTGGCTCAAAGTTGCTGAGGAGATTGATGGAGTTGGTGGAGAGAGCCAAAGTTAATGGCTTCGGTATTCCCAGTTCTTAATTGGACGAACTTTCTGCTCCTAGTACTGGATATTGAACAAGAAGTCTGACCATTTCCAGTTAGTGAAGGTGTTGAGAGAACTGATTATGTGGGGTTGGGCATCATTGGCATACATGTGGAAACTGACTGATGATGTCATTGAGGGGCACCATGTATAAATTGGAGGACAAGTAGAGATCCTTGTGGGGAATGCCATAGGTAACTGGGAACAAGCAGAGAAGCCATTTGAGCTGATTCTTTGCCTTTGAGGAAAGAAATCAGTGCAATCTCGGCATTTTCCAAGACTAGATTTTTAAAATGTTTTTCCCACAAGATTATGAAAGCCAAATCAATTGAGAATCAAAATTAGGCACCTAACCATGATGTTGGGGCAGATGGTTAGTTAGAAGATTTATCGGATTTTATTTTGGGACCATCTTCATGTGACCTGAAGTCATCCTGATAGCAAGCCTGGTTAATTTCAATGTCGGAGGTTAAAGGGACCCAGCTTGTTTAGCAAGGTGTTTATACTTGGATTTCTAAGAGGAAGAGATTTGAGTTGGGGAGGAGGGGAGCCAGGTTAGGTCAACAAACACTGGTGATGCTGATTGAACAGGATTTGTTAGTAAAGAGGCAAGAGTTTTGGGTGACCTCTAGTTTATCCAGGGTAGAAAATGTGAAGCCAAGTAGGAATGTGTTGGGATATTAAACCAAGAGATATGTATTATTTGAGTGGACTGATTTTGAAGCGTGACCAGCTTTGTATCTCTTTCGCACTAACACCCAATTGTATTATTAAAGGTGAAGGAAGAAAATTTGAAATACTGTTCCGTTGTGTGGATGGTGACCTTCGTTCGTGCAACAATGCACAAGTCTGTTAGTAATCCCAACATCGGCAGTTTAATTTCAGCAGAAACCTCATCTTTGTTTAATAAAAAAGCCATTATAGATGGTTTTTTACTTATTCATTAGTGCCAGTTTGGTGCACTGGATCAACCAAGTAAGCTATGCTCATGCCATTTATCCCTGCCGTAGCACCAATTGGTTGTATTGTAGAACTGTAATTAATAGAAAATTGAGGAATTTTGCTGATGGCTCTCTTTATGTTGTGATGTGGAGATGCCGACGTTGGACTGGGTTGAGCACAGTAAGAAGTCTTACAACACCAGGTTAAAGTCCAACAGGTTTGTTTCAAACACGAGCTTTCGGAGCACTGCTCCTTCCTCAGGTGAATCTTTATGTTCATCATGGAGAGTCCCAGGTAGGAACTTCAGCTTCGTTGAATTGGTTGTCAGAATTTCCTTTAATGTGTTTTGCCTGTAAGCTTTGAATCTTTGTGCATATGTACATATTCGGAATTGTGGTTTCACAGATCACAACTGTTACGGTGCATTCGGCCCATCCTGACTGCACCGACTCTCCAAATGAACATTGACTTAGCGCCCCTCTCCTGCCTTTTCCTCCAGCATGCTCTTAGGAGTTGGGGATCCCATTTGACTGAACGTGTAGTATGCATACAATAGTTTGTCTTCATCTAATCCTCCAATTTGGACTTCAGTAAGATTTCAAAAAAAATTTAACTTTGCAGATCTTACAGTCTGCTGCAGTGCACATCCTGCTATGGCTACTGTGGTGTGATGATGGGTTTTCAAGGACCATTCTTGTTCAAAACCTCTGTCTTTAAGTGCTACTTTTTAAATGAAGTTCTGCCTCTTCCTCCTCCACCCCATTGTCAATTATTTGAGTGCCCTGACGTTAGAAACCTTGTCCTGCAGATTTCTTTGGTTCTAACAGTGGATTTGTGTCTGCAATTTGCTATAGTGATCTGAAAAGTCACCTGTTTGCTCCAAAGGGGCAGACCAGTAGATCTTGCATTGGCACAAGATTGAAGTTATGCATTTTGTCCTTGGCCATGCATATCTTCCAATGAAGCTAACGTTTCGAGTCTGGATGACTCTGTCAAAGCAGAGTTGACAAAGAGTCAACTAGACTCGAAACGTTAACTTCTTTCTCTCCTCACAGATGTTGTCAGACCGGCTGAGATTGTTCAGCATTTTCTGTTTTTGTTTTAGATTCCAGCATCCGCAGTAATTTGTTTCCATCTTCTAAGGCTGTTCATTTATTGAATGTATGATAAATATAAGTATAATATACTGTTCTTCTGCCTTTTCAGGGTTTAAGTTTACATTGTACCAAGGAAATCTTTCACATAATGTGGGCTCCTTCTCCAGAATCATTCCGGCTACTGGCACGCAGTAGATGCTGTGTTTTACAGACTGCATACAAGCCAGAATTAGAAGCCTGGCACCTGAAGATATTTGTTGGTTGGAAGCAATAGTTGGTTGTTTTAAAAAAAATTTCACAGGATCTTGGTGCCCATGAGTCACTGTTGTGAGAAAAGCTTGTTAAAAGGCAAAATTGTAACGGGCATTTACATAGTGTTGCATTGGTGTTTTATTTAAGGCACCACTCGGTTTGACTTAGACTTGGCTGTTTGAAAGATTGAGTGAAACAAAATGGTTAGGCAGCAAAGAAACTGGTTGAAAGAGTTCATGTTAGATCCTGACCTACTTGTTTCGCCATTGCTGTGGTTACAGATAGCTAACGATCATGCGAGTAAAGACAAAGGCTTGCCATTTGTAAAGCAATTAATTTTTAGTGTTGTGCTGTACCTGGACACTATAAATTCAGCTTGTAAAAAAAAAGGCCAGCATCACTGCAGACGGTGTACTGTGGCATGACTTCTTGGATGATGGCATGGTCTTCCATGTTCTCACAACAGGTTATTCCAGAAACGGAATCTGCTATATAATCCTTTAATTTAACAATTACCTGACTATACTAAATATTCTATCATATATGGAGTAAACTGTGAAGGTTTATAACTTGTCGGTGTTTATTGCACCTGAGGCAAAAAAAAAGTGTTTAATCCATTCTGCACCAATCCTGACATCAGGGTAAAATGCAATTCCTTTTTAATATGTATTTCTAAATTGTTAATGTTCCGCTGTGATGTACAGCTCTAGTAAATTGTGCCTTTCCAACTTTCTGACTCCATGTTAACCGTTTTCTCTAGTAACTTGGCTTGCTTTCGCTGAAATGTATCCTCTTTAACATTTTTAAAATCATTCCTGAATTGTCAACATGTCATCAAGTACACAGTTGGGGGGGGGGGGGGGGGGAGAGGAGACAAAGCTTTGGAGTGAACATTGCTGTTTATGCTGGTAGGACAAAGCATTTATTTTAAACTTTTCTCTCCTCCCTGCCTCCCCGTTTCAAGTTCCTATGCACTGGGCTACGTTAGTTGTGTTTTTGGAAAGTGTTTGTGCTGGTAGACTTGCAAGTTGGGTTTCCAAATGTACAAAACTCTTTACAGCACTCCTTAACCAAAAAGGCAAACCTGCACAATTGTAGAAATATAATAATTGAAAGTAATTCCTTTTTGTCACTGACTTGGTTTGTCCACCCATTTGCATTCCGCTTTCGCTGTGTGGAGAATTATAGGCCCAGGGAAAAATCAGTGTTTTAGGGAGTTAAAAACATTAAATTCAGTTCAAGGGAAATTATGCTACTCTGGGGAATTTATAAAAAGAATGTAAGCAAAGTTTCTGCAAGATTACAAGCCCTTTAATGGATTCAGAAATAAAAAGCTAGCTTTGATCCCTGATTGCCTTCATAAAAAGCAATAACTGCAACTAACCTGCCATGTATTTTTACAAGTTCCTCTGTCTGTGAAGAACTTAACAAAGAAGCAAAATGCCTAAAGACCCAGATCTCATTCTGGGGGCAGGAATGAAATTTGGGGTGATTTTCCCCTCCTACACTACACAATGGAGATTTTCTTCTATTGTATATGTCTCTCAAACACTTGCCTAAAATCTCTAGGATGCAGGATGTTTACTGAAAGAGCTAAGACAAGAGTCACTGTTGAAACTGTGTCTTTCCAAATTCTAATCTGCTTGCTTTAAAAGACTTCCTTCGAACTTCGAACCTCAATTTTACCTCGGTCCAGTGTGTAAATACATCGAGGTGTAAGCTGGACTAGAAAAGTTTTAGTTTTTGAACTCTGACATTTTGTCACCTGGGAACAGAGTGGGGTTGCCAGTTTTTCAGCTCTGGAGAAGGAATAGGGATATAAAAAACATCCAGTTTGGCTAGTTGGCCTTTTGTTTTAACAAAGCTCAATTTTTGGTATGGGAATTGAGTGTCTGCTGGTGATGTGTGCCATGCTCCCATAGCATGTTGAGAATTGTTCATCAAACTGACTCGAGTAATATCAATGAAGGTAAAAGCCTGTCTGGGAGCTTGACCACAGATTTGTACTGCAGTGTAATGACTTATTTCAATACAGGAGTTATCAGGGTAAAGGAAGAAGTTGTACAAACCCTGCATTGGAGATTGTTTCACTGCAGTAATCCAGGGGGTAGAAATGTGCTGGATTGCTAAATAGTTCAAAATATTCTTTATGGATTTTCCATTTACTGATACAGCAGGGTAGCATGGTGGTTAGCATAAATGCTTCACAGCTCCAGGGTCCCAGGTTCGATTCCCGGCTGGGTCACTGTCTGTGTGGAGTCTGCACGTCCTCCCCCTGTGTACGTGGGTTTCCTCCGGGTGCTCCGGTTTCCTCCCACAGTCCAAAGATGTGCGGGTTAGGTGGATTGGCCATGCTAAATTGCCCGTAGTGTCCTAATAAAAGTAAGGTTAAGGGGGGGTGGGGTTGTTCGGTTACGGGTATAGGGTGGATTCGTGGGTTTGAGTAGGGTGATCATGGCTCGGCACAACATTGAGGGCCGAAGGGCCTGTTCTGTGCTGTACTGTTCTATGATTGGAAGGTCCAGGAAAAATACTGAACTGGTGAATTCCATGTGTTGGAGCATCCGTATTAGGAATCGCCAACACTTACTAGTTGACTCCATTCTTGTATAGCAAAACCAGCTGTGATGAAATGTAATCGTGTACAAAGTAAAACAGCATGTCCTTAACTCCACTCTCCAAACTAGTCTTGCAGGTTACAGTACATTTGGATGCATTTTACTGTACTATTACTTTCAATTGTTTTGGTTTTTCAGGTATTCAATCGTTAAGGTGTTGTCAGAGCTGCCATTCAGTGTGGCATTGAAATTTATCCATAAAAACTAGTTGGGTGGCATTTTCTGGATTTCAGCAAGTGATGGAGAAGGGCTGCGATTATTTCAATTGTCAGACATCTTAGTTTTAGAATATGAACACACCACAATTTTATTGACCTTTGAAGCAATGGAACAGGACCAGGAATGAGTTGCAATATTATGCTACTTGGCTAGAATGGAACGTTTTATTATTGCTACCTTTTGGTTTGAATTCAAATTGCACAACTGTCCTTTTACCCGAAGCTTCCTCTTTGCACTCCTGCAGCTTGTGTTTCAGGATCTTGCATTTCACAGCATTGTGGTTTCAAAGAGCAGCTCAATGTTTTCTCAGCAAAAACCAAAACTAAATGTATTTATTGAAACTAAGGAAACTGGGTCCTTTGACAGCTTTTCAGAATTTGAAACTTTATTCATGTCGCTTTACCAGCCTGGCCATGCTTCCTCACAGACCAAATTAACAGCGAACCGCTTTGACGTTGCAGTGTAGAGTTTCAAAGTCCAAAAAAAGGGTAATTGATACAACTCTAATGCTGACCATGGAATTCTAATGTTTTAGTTTTTTCAAAAAATAGATACATCGGGGCAGCAGGGTAGCATGGTGGTTAGCATAAATGCTTCACAGCTCCAGGGTCCCAGGTTCGATTCCCGGCTGGGTCACTGTCTGTGTGGAGTCTGCACGTCCTCCCCCTGTGTGCGTGGGTTTCCTCCGGGTGCTCCGGTTTCCTCCCACAGTCCAAAGATGTGCGGGTTAGGTGGATTGGCCATGCTAAATTGCCCGTAGTGTCCTAATAAAAGTAAGGTTAAGGGGGGGGGGTGTGTTAGGTTACGGGTATAGGGTGGATACGTGGGCTTGAGTAGGGTGATCATGGCTCGGCACAACATTGAGGGCCGAAGGGCCTGTTCTGTGCTGTACTGTTCTATGTTCTATGTTCCAGTGCATTTCCGGTGGCACTTCTAGTGGATTCGCACAACCACAGTTAATAGTTCCAGTCAGTGGAGCTCCGAAATTGAACCCAGCTACACTAAGGAAGTAGGAGACCAGAAATTGGATTGGTCATTGACAGTGACTGGTGAAGAGGCGGGCTGGGCTGTGAATGGAATAGGAAAGGCATGGCTGAGTCTTCCTTGTTTTGTCTCTGGTAACAAACAGCAAAAACTCAGTGGGGAGGCCAGGAAGAAAGATACAAGTGGCCTTAGAGGCACACTCAATGGGCCATTTCATGGACCTAATCAAAGCCAAACAGAATAGTGTAAATATTATCAATAGATATCTGTTTTATTCATGAGAACCAGTAGCTTAATCTTGTTTTCCCAAAAATTGGAAACTGAAAATGTTTGCTTTAGTACATGCTTGTGATGATATTCAGTGTTATGATACGGAGATATTAAGAAATTGGATCCAGAAATGGAATCGAAGATGTAGTGGGTGATATAGGGGTTAACAGACTGAGGGCAGGACTGCGAACACTGAGTCAGAGGTATACGCCCACACTTGGTCTGAGTTACGTTGTCCCATTCAGACTTAAGCTCGTTAATGGGAATAAACAGGATACCCCTGTTCAGCCGGGGTGATTCACTCAAGATCGATTGTCCACTGGGACACTGATCTGATCAGCTATTAACCCATTAATTGCATATTCATGGAAGAGCCCTGTTCTTTAGTCTGGACGAGAATAGGCAATCAAAAGCCCAGATAGCAATGGTGAGTTCAGGTCTGGATACCCCAGGACTGATCCATTGTTTGGTGGGCTGGGTGGAGCTCTGAGAAAAGAATCCTATTAGGACAGGAGGAAAGAGAAGGATTTGGAAAGCCACTGGAGAGGCCATGGAAAGCTGCCATAGAGACCGGTTTTCACAAAGGGGTCTGAATGAGTGATTCTAACAACATGGTATATATTCTATAAATCCACGTATCATTGTTGCCAGTGGAATTGCTGCCTAAGTGGAATTGAGAGCTGTATGCCCATTTTACATGCTGTTTAATGGGAAGTTGTGTGTTAGGGTTAAAAAATAAATAAATGTAAGCTGTTCTTGTTGGGTTTGAAGTTTTAAAAGTTTAAATATTGTTTTTCTTCTGTTTAAATTTTTTTTAAAAAATTAAAGTAACCAACCTCTGACCTCTCATGTAATCACTCCTGGAGCGAAACCATCCTTCCGCATAGCAAAAAAATCAAAAACAATTTGCCGTCTGGTCCAGTATATCAGCCACTGTTGGGATCAATCAAATGGATGGTTCTATTCAACCAGCAACACTTGGGTATGTGGAATGCTCAATGGACAGAGGCGTGCAGGCAGAAGAGATGGTCATTGTGAAAGTGCTGAAAACAAAAATGGTTTATGTAATAACTTCAGCTGTTAATCATCTTTTAAAAATACCATGAAGGCACTCTTCGAAGTCTGTGTAGAATCCAGAGAATGATTTATGGGGTTCACCGACTAGAACTGTATTCTAGTATTTCTGAAGCATCTATAAAAAGACTCGGTAGCTCGATGTGCATTCAGGAACTGGGAAGGAGAAACTAGTGTACACAGTCGCTGAGAGTCGCCTCAGCTGAACTATCCCTTTCTGGCCCTTGTAAATAAAACCAGCTTTATATCTGTTTAACATTTGGAAGTGTTTAAGAATAGCCAACAGTGACATCTTTTTATATAGTTTTAATCTTTTGAACCCTATCTGTTTAATCCATCTTCAAGAGTCTTACATTTAGTTATTTTTTAACCCTAACACACAACTTCCCATGAAACAGCATGTAAAATGGGCATACAGTTTCTTTCCCACCCCCATGTCAAAAACAAGTGAATTCTTAAAATTTGCTACTTTGTCCTTTTTCAGCTTGTCCTTCATCTTGTGAATGTGCTGAATCCTTCGTGTGGATTTTGCGAGGTGGTTTCAGTTTCTGCCTCTTTCCCTCTCACTCGACACTTGATTCTTCCAGCACAGAATATCGTATGTCAAAATATGGTGGTGTGATCGTGCTTGCGTGACAGATCATATCTGGAGGGACTGAGATGTAGTAAATCTGACCTTGTGGCTTGATTCTGAAGCTGGATTTTGATAAACGTGGACACTATATTATGAGACTTATTTTGACCACAGTAGTTTATTCTGTTGGTACTGGTTTGATACTGAAAATGCAAGCCAGCAGCAGAATATTCCTGGCTCAACCCCCTGCTTCCTTCAAACAGAAGGAAAACGGGCACTGCACGTTTCCCTGAATATTTTTGCAGTTCTGTACTTCTGTTGGTGACTTAAAGAATTAAGGGAACAACCTCGATAGCAGACTGTCTTGGATTTTTAAAATGACTGTTTTAAAGTTTTTTTTATTCTTCACTGTTAATTCTCAAGGTGCTACAATTGTCTTCAGCACCCTCCCATCAGGTTTAGTTCAATAGTTAGAATGTTTTGATCATTACTACGAAAAGATAACTATTTCATGCTGCCACTGAATCAGTGCAATTGGTATATGAACTGCTGCCTCCACCCCTCACCTTAACTATTTGTGTTGTTTTCCAGTACAGTAGTTGATATTTTGTTAGGCCTGAAACAATGAAATCACCTATGCCACGTAAAGTCATCTATCTGGATAGATATGATAAATAGTTTGCAGTTTTTGATGGTTGCTCGCATGCAGCTATCAGTAACTTTAAGTAGGCAAATACAGATTTAATCAAAATAGCTGACCACATAACCCTAATGTGGCGGAGAGCCAGTTGTTATTTTAATACTTACTATTTTTGATCAAGTCATCCCGTTCAGCAAAACAGTTGCCAGAAAATGATTTTGCTTGAACAGTTGCCATGTTGTGTGGAATGACACTTATTAGGGTTGAATACCACAAGGGTTTATTCTGGGGTGTGGCAAGATCACCTTGGATGAAGGAGAAATTTCACAGAATGGAAATGTTTAACTTTTTATTCTTTCATGGGATGTGGCTTTATTGCAAGGCCAGCATTTGTTGCCCTCCAAGGTGGTGGTAAGCCAGTGACTTGAATTGCTGTAGTCCATATGATGTAGGTGCATCAACAGTGCTGTTAGGGAAGGGAATGATTATATTTTGGTCTAACGACAGTGAAGGAATGGTGATAGATTTCCAAGTCAGGGTGGTGAATGTCTTGGAAGGGAACTTGGGAAGTGATTTCCCACGTATCTGCTGCCTTCATCTTTCCAGGTGGCAGAGGTTGTGGGTTTGGAAGGTGCTGTTGAAGGAGCCTTGGTGAGTTGCTGCAATGCATCTTTTATACAGTACACACTGCTGCCAAGGTGCGTCAGTAGTGGAGGGAGTGGATGGTGTATTTGTTGATTTTAAAACCCAGAGGAGGAAAAAGTGTGCATGGAATACGGAGGGCATGTTTTGGTGCAGTTTGACCTTGTACATGGCCGGCTGATAGTTTGATGGCACTCTCTCTTTAGTACACTCTCAGACCAACTCTATTTCCTCTATTCTCTCTCTTCCTCCGCTCCCATTCCCCACCACCATCCAATAGCCATGACCCAACACTGGCTCAGTTTCTTCTCTGGTCTGGCTGTGCTCTGCCCTACATTGACATGTTCTGCAGCACCCTCTTCCTGCTAATACAATCCACCACCAGTGAACACTGGTTATTTCTTCTCTCTGCCACAACCTGCAACTTTCCCTGAGCTAAACATGCTTTCCATTTGTGCAGCATTTATGTTACCATGGTACTATGTATCCAATCCAAATGAGACCCCCTTCTTTCTTACCCACATCCCCATCAATGGATTAAACCTTTCACCGTTAATTTGCAACCAGTCCCTCCTCCCCACACCTAATTAAACTTTATTTTCAATGGACCGAACCTCCCCTCCCCACTGATCAAACAATTCTTGATGGGTGCCTTCCTGTTCATGGTTTCCCTAGAGAAGGGGAAGAGGGTAAAAAGGATAAGAGGCAGTACCTCCACATTTTTTTTCCCCCTCTCCCGGCACATGTGCACCCATTCCCCACTAGTGATTTTAACTGGTGAGTTGCTTTTGCCAGGCAAAGTAATGTTACATTAGTAATGACGTATTGCTGAGTTTATTTCCATGCTCTAAATAATTTGGTCTAAAATATATTTAGCAAAGTCAGGCCATGTAATTTCCATCTGCCCATAATTTCCATTCAGCTATGAACAATTTTACTGAAAACCCTCATCTGAAGTCTGATTTTTAACAATGTTGGGAGAGAATTTCTTTGGTTTGGGGTACCTGAATTGATTTGGCCTCTGTCCAGAAGAAAATTTGGACTAGTAAGACTTTTGTGGTAATGATTAGGGGTGGGGGAGGGACTAAAATATTTCCATGTTCCCATGGCAACGGGTGCATGATGAACTGCAGACCCTGGGAAGCACCAAGGATCAGAGATCATGGTGTGCATGTACACTGGTCCTTTAAGGTAGCAGAGCAGGTGGATACAATTGACAGTCACTTCATTGAAGCGTTAATATAAGCCTACTTGTGACAATAATAAAATTATTATTAAGACATTCGGCCTATATTAACTGAGTTTAAGAGCAGGGAGGTTATGCAGGAACTGTATAAAACGTTGGTTAGGCCATAGCTTGGAGCATTGTGTGCAGTTCTGGAATCCATATTCTAGGAGGGATGTGATAGCACTTGAACGGGTGCAGAGGAGATTTACCAGGATGCTGCCTGCGCTGGAGAGTTTTCATTGTGAAGCGAGGTTGGATAGACTGGGGTTGTATTCCTTGGAGCAGTGGAGACCCCAGGAGGACATGACTGAGATGTATAAAATTATGAGGGAGGGGCATAGACAGGGTAGACGGGAAGAAACCATTCCCCTCGGTGGAGGGATTAATGACCAGGGGGCATGTTTAAGGTAAAGGGCAGGAGGTTTAGAGGGGATGTGAGGAAAAACTTTTTTACCCAGAGGGTGGTGGGAGACTATGGGCCAAGTGCTGGAAAATGGGTTTAGAATAGTTAGGTTGTTTTTGACCGGCACAGACTCGATGGGCTGAAGGGCTTTTTCTGTGCTGCATCACTTTGACTCTATATTAGTATGGAATTTGTGGACTTGCCAATTTATTTTTCAATTGGCCAATATTTTAGTATCCACGGTTACTAACCTAGCATATTTGCCTGAATTTGACTAGTGAATTTGTACTCTTACTGACTTTGCTTCTTTTGCAGACCTTTTTAAGCAAATGCTGTTTGGATTTTTAGTTAGCTTGGATCAAACTGCCGGCTGCTTCCATATCCAATTCACAATTTAACGACAACAACACAAGCAAAATACTGCAGCTGCTGGAAATCTGATCTGAAAGCAGGAAATGTTGGAAATACTCAGGTTAGGCAGCATCTGTGGAGAGAAATAGAGCGAACAGGAACTATTAATGGTCGCAGTGGGAAGCCGATTCACTGGCTGGTAAACCAGTGGCAACTCCTCCATGGCCATTTTTGGGAGGCCTGATGGGGCTAGAATCCTATTGGGCACGTACATGCCTGTCGTCAGGCTTCCTGGCTCTTTTGAGGGAAAATTCCCTGGAATTCCTAGTGTAGGATGGGTGACTTGCCTTCGAGCTACTGGCCAATCGGTGTCTAGTTGCTCTCCAGTACTGGCAGTGCCACCCACCAGGTGTGGGCATTGCTGGTCCCCTAGTGATAGCCCAAGATCAGAGATCGACAATGGAACCCCAAGGAAAAAGTTGAGTGGGAGGGGTTTCCTGGGGTGAGGAAGGGGGAGATGGTTTAAAGAGCAGAGCGGAGTGTATTACCTTGTGTCCCCTGGTTCCTGCCCGAACATGCCAGGAATAAATGCATTTAAACAATTTGAAAGCACTTCTGCCCTGAGACTACTCTGCGAATATTGTATGCTAGTTTTCTGATTTGAATAATTATCCTGTGAAGCTAATGAAGAAATGTATTCTTGCCCAAAGTCTATTTTGTAATTTATAATGTGCGAGTCTGCTACTGTGATTGTAAACTGGCATTGCTGACATTGATATTGGATGGGAGTTACAGGCTCCTGAGTTCTGGTGCTTTATACCTTTTATAGTGCCTTTTACCAGCCATGGTCAGAATCTTTATTCTGTAATAAAGATTATAGGAACATGTCTATTTATTTAACCCAGCTTAATTTAATCACAATTTTCAATTACACTGGAGAAGCTGGATTGGTTTAACCTTTCCTAATTTAGTATAATCAGTTATAAGCCAGACACATTAAGTGATTTTGGCAAGAACCTGTTGAGTCAAACAACCTGTTGCTATATAAGCACACAAAATGGAAGCTGGAGCAACCAGGAGCAATTCTGCGGTAGATTACTGCACCAGTTTTATAACGTTTACACTTTGCTCTGCCTTTTTGATGCATTCAATTTTGGCTTGTTCTGTACAGGCAAAGTGTCTCAAAAAAGGACCATTGCCCACCTTTTTGGGCCCTGTTAGTTTTGGGGCTGGACGATTAGTGGCAGGTTAAGGGTCAATCACTGAGCAGAGGTGGTGTGGAAAGAGATAGGCACACAAAGCCAGTAAATAGTCACCCCACCTTGGCACTAACCAAGCACCTAGCCCAACATGACAAGTTAATGTATTCAAATAGCAAAAATACATGCAGGGCAGCTTTGCTGGGTCCAATTCCGCAATGCTTCTGTTAATTTTCTTGACACTTATGGTGGCGATAGATGATGGGGTTTCATGATGAAACTTGTGGTCAAAGTGTTGGTAAGGGTAACTCGCATATGAGCTGTGCTGCATGTTTAGAGATTATCTAAAAAGTTAATGCTGATGTCTCACATTGATTTACAGAAATAAATTACTGGGCCAGTAATTATGCATTGTGGTTAATGAATGATAAGCTGAAGTACATATATATTATGGGATGGGAGTCACCATTTGTTGTAGCATGTGCACTGCAGCTGCACTGCAAGTTTGATGTATTGAAGTTATTAATTTTGCAATTGTGGCATTTTTTGTTAAAGAAACAATAAACTGTATTAGTACTTGTAGTGCCAGCTTTTAAATGAGTACGCCTTGTATATGAATCGGTATGGTTAAACTGTCTTCACCACCAGCACCTTATTGAAACAGTGACTGACTATTTTGGCAATCAGTTGCAATGGACTTCTGCCTTTTTGAGTTCTGAAGTTCCAGGACCATTTCAACTTTAAACAGAACAAGTTTTTTTTAACCCCACTATCCATTAGGATGTGAAATCTATCGCTACTTTATCCCAAACCTCTGGAATTTTGCCCAGTGTCTTGCTGCATGCAGCGGCCGCGCGGGTGTCGAGTGTTTCACACTAATGAATGGACGATCAGTCAGTGCAAAAGAGTTAATTTGAAGGCCCATGGGCCCGACATTCATGTGGCAGCTGCAGCTCCAGTCGTCAACGTCGTCTGTTGAGAGGGATGGGGGGGGGAGAAGAGGCAAGGAGGATTGGGGGGCGGGGGGTGATGGCTGACAGCAGCTGCTTCCACTTTTCATTTCCCTCTCTGTAATTTAGTTTGGTCTAACAGAGTGAACTTGTTACAAAATATCATTAGGTTTAATGAGCTTGAAACTTGGCAAGCAGCTCCTGGATGAAGCTGCCAGGAATGATTGTTTTCAGCTGGCTTATTGCAGTTAATGAGCATTTCTGCACCAGTGTTACCTTCCTGCAGATCTCAGATCTTTCATTGTCCACCTTTTTTTGAAAATGGGATTGTGATAGATCTAATTTACAGTGGCTGAGATAATTTGAGAAGAATAAAAGGTTGATGTGTGTTGATTCAGTTGGTTTGAACTGTTGCCAGGAAGGGAAGGGCCTACCAGTTAAAAGATTCTCCAGAACTAGTCTAGTGAAGCTATTGAGGCCACCCAATGGCGTTGAGCATTCATATGTGCGTAGTTTGGCAGTAAATAAATGCCTTCAGCCAGAAAATCTAACCTTGCATCTCAACAGTGCTAAGTATTAGGTTAGCTGAGTTAGGATCACTCTCCACTCTGTTGGTGAGATTGCTGGAACACATCATTGAAGCTCACTGTGTGGTACTGAGGGGGAGTGTTATATTGCCTTTGACTTGGGACATAAACTTGAGACGCTGTTGCCTATTCAAGTGCCAAGATGAAGGGAAGTAGGGAGTTCCCCTGATGTTCCAACCTTAGACCAAAAGCAGAATTTTCGGTGATTCAACATAGTAATTTTGCATACACATACAAATCTGCCTACATGGATCACTGCAGCCTTGAAGTAATGCATCCTGTGATGATTTTGGAATGTTCCCAAGACACATTATGCAAAAAAGTTTTTCTCCGCACACTTCCAAATCTAATCTTGAGAGAAATTCCGTGCAATGTTTAATCCTATCGTTTTCTCAATGTTTTATGTCTTTAGTTAGTATCTGGTTTAAAACACACCTTTGCCTGATCCTAAACTATATCTGATTTCTGTAGAGACTGTTTTAGTAGTAATGGCATGCATGTACCCATGTGCACCTTAAGCTACAACCTGTACTCAGCTATACATTTATTTATTTATATATATGTATAGTGGCTAAATCTGGGCAAGCCCGATTTACAGACATTCAGTTTGGAGTCAAAACTAATTGTGATCATTGTAAGGACCACAGCATGAAGATTTTTAAGTGAAGCCACTATAAATCTGTTAGTATAACTTCCAGTGTTCAAGCTACAAAAGTGAAGTTAGAATTAAATAATTCATGAATTTATAGGGCACCTTTTCAGTTGGTCAAAATATCACTGTTTTATAATAATGCATTTCTTTTCCAGTGATTTCTGTTATGTGACAAATGGCAGCAGCCATTCTGTTCCAGCAAAGGGCAACAAAATGAATGTCTAATCTTTTTCTGTATTAGCTGGGGAAGTGGAATTTTAGCTAGGCAATCAGGAAAATGCCCATATCCTTTAAATATGACCATCCACCAGCATGTGTATAGTACCTCAGTGCAACACCAGTTAAGTACAGTACATGTCCCAATGTTGTAGTGCTGAACTGAAAGCCTTGTTAATGCACTGAGTCCAGTGTCCGACTTGAACATGCAAGTTCCTGACCAAGGACTGAGCCAACAAAGCTGCTGAATTGCATCTTTAGGATACGAGCACATGGTTAGCACTGCGCCTCGGACCCGGGTTCGATTCTGGCTCTGGGTCACTGTTCATGTGGAGTTTGCACATTCTCCCCAAGTCTGCGGGGGTCTCACCCCCACAAACCAAAACCTGTGCATGGTAACTAATTGGCCGTGCTAAAAATTGCCCTTAATTGGAAAAATAAAACAATTGGGCACTCAAAAATATAAACTTAAAAAAGGATATGAGCACACTATCATTCAAAGGTAACAGGTTTGCTGGCTAATTCCTAGGAAGGGTCTAGCACTGACCAACTTCTATGCTATAAATTGCTTTCATCAATACAAATGACAGCAGCATAACCCCCCCGGCCCAATGCAAAGTCACTGACAGGCTAAGCTTACTTGATTTATAAACCGTGAAATAAAAGCAATGAATCAGTTGTTCCCTATATAGAATTTGAATCATGCCCAAATGAACATTTTGATACTACAAAATTATTTTCAACTAACGAACGGCAAATGGGTGGGTTTTGTTAACAGCATCCTACTATATTTTTGAAGGTGGCTGGAGTGACGTTGGAAGACTGGGTGGGCAAACAAATGACCAAATTTGGTGCCTTTCGCTCAAATAGGCTTGAAAATCATACGCAAGCATAACATGTTGAAGGAAACAACATTTTTTTTTAAAACTCATTTTATTCAAACTTGTATCAATGTAGATTACAGCAAATAAACATCCCGGGAAACATTCTTCCCAACAATCAACTATACAGTTTGTACAGATTTTTCTCCTTTTTCACCCCCATCTCCCCCTGCGATGAACAGCTCCTTAAACACAGTCACAAACATCCTCCACCTTTTCCCGAACTCCCCTGCTGAGCCACTTAACTCATACTTCATCTTCTCTAACCGCAGGAAGTTGTACAGGTCACCCATCCATGCTGCTACCCCCGGTGGCGATGCCGACCGCCACTCCAGCAAAATTTGCCGCCTTGCAATCAGAGAGACGAAGGCCATGACATCGGCCTTCCTCCTCTCCATGAGCTCTGGCTTCACTGAAACCCCAAATATCACCACCAAAGGGTCTGGGACCACTCCTTCCTCCACCATCCTGGCTAAGACCACGAACACTCCCGCCCAGAATCTTCCCAATTTTTCACTACCCCAAACATGTGCGCATGATTCGCTGGCCCCTGTCCACACCTCTCGCACTCATCTGCTACCCACTGAAAGAACCCACTCATTCTCGCCTGGGTCATATGCACCCTGTGCATCACCTTAAACTGTATCAGGCTCATCCTTGCACCACCTTAAACTGTATCAGGCTCATCCTTGCACATGAGGAGGTCCCGTTTACCCGTCGCAATGCCTCACTCCATACTCTCCAATTGATCTCCATTCCCAACTCCCCTTACCATTTCTCATTGATCTTCACCGCCTGCTCGCCTCCCTATTCCCCCAGCCAGGAAACAACATTTTATTTAGAACTTAACACTAACATTTTAAAATAACGTATTAACACAGCTGCAGTAAATTGTAACGGCAAATGCTGCCAGCAGTTTGTATTGACTCCGGTAATTCGGGTTGCTTCTGATCATTTTCAGCATATAAATATCAAGATCCAGAGCTCCTTGGCTCATTTGTGCAAATTACTGTCATCTGTTTCCGAATCAACTGCAATTTATTCACTCCTAAATTTTAATCTGCAAGGGTTACATTTTTTTGAACACTAAAGGGAACGACATTAGAATGTTTCAACACAAATTTTGAAATCTTACTCGTGATCCCGGAGTATATGAAGTGATTGACTTGGCAAAATAAATTTTTTGTTCCGGTTAAAAGTATTCTAAATTGTAAAAGTAAGTAAATATACTAACGTTTACCGAGTTCCAAATGAATTCATGCGAGGAACAGGAATGGACTGTTCCTCAGCATACATGTGTCTATGTGCATGGTTAGGTTTGAAATTTGGCTGTCTACCAAAATAAAGCCTCTTCATTCAGAGGAAACATAGTTAAACCTGAGGATTTTTTTTTGAATAGAAGTGAATACTGTCTCTACAGGCAAAAGCCTTGCTTCAGAATGGGCACTACTGGATAAGTTCGAGCCAGGCTAAGCTGAAGATGGATCTTGGCCTTTTCTTTCTGAGCGATGCATGAACAATCAAAGAGCCTTTTTATCTATTGTTCCTGAGAAGAGCATCCATTTAAAGTTCAAATTCCAACAGGCTTGGGAAGAAGGAAAACCGATAGCAGTAGGCTGGGCCCAAGAGATGATAATCAACCGTCAAGGCTGGGCTGCAAACAAACCAGTGCTTTGTCCTGTGACAACAGATAACAGGCTGGGGTACTTAGTTCTGAATAGAGGCTTTAGGTGCAATGAAAAAGCACTACTAAGGTGGCGAGCACTGAGAGCATCTGGCGTTTTGCTGCTTTCAGATCACCGTGGGGATCGCAGCGTGAAATTAGGTCTGGAGTGGGCTTTAATGGAGTAATTCTGTATTAAAGGTTGTTTCTTAGTCTTTGGTTAAAACTTGTCTAAAGGATGACCAAATCAAGACTTCTGGGGAAATAAAATAATGTCAAGACAAATTTCATTATTAAAAATGTTCTCCCGTAACAAATGTTTTGTGCATCCGTTCAATCCATTCTGATTTCTTACTATCCTGGTGGGTCTGCTTTCCCTCTGCCACACCACCACAATACACCCTTCTCACATGCGCGCCCCCCCCCCCTCTCTCTCTCTCTCTTTCCCTCCCCCACACACGTGCACGCGCACACACACACAAAACAAATCCCAATCTGACTATAGTTATCATTTCCAGTCTGAATAAGAGTTGCACATTGAGTTTTGCATCTTTTACTGTGCTTTACTCAAAAATTAATACATCCAAACCCTATGTCACTTAATTTGTCTTTAGTGTTGTGTCCATTGTTTACATAGTATACAATGTTTCCAGATTTTGGGTTATGGCTAGCGCCCATGGCTTTTAAGGAATTGTTGCACTTTGTGAGGCCACATGAGAGCGCAATGCATAAGCCTTCATTTTAATTGTTGCTTTAAACTTTGCACAAGGAATGGTTCAATATTTTTTGTTCAAACTTTGTCTTATTCCTGGAACTCCGCCTTTCAGCAAGAAATAAATGATTTGGGATTGAAGAACTTACTGTTCCCAAAATACCAAAGAGACGAGTCCCACAGTGAAGATCAATATGAGTATTGGGTGGGTCAGAGGAAGATGGAAAGAAAGTTAATTCATTGGGCTTGATTCAATCAAATGGGGAAAAAGTCCCATAGCGAGTGCGTTTAGCCACGTGTTTCCCCGGCGTTTGCAGTGCCGAGAAACACATGGCTTAAGAGGCCTCAATGGGGAACGTGCGGCCAAGGCCGCACATAGCCCCATTTTGTATACCGGGGAGCTCGGCTCGCCAGAACTCCCCAGTGTAGTGAGAGACATTTTTAAATGGTGTCCTGATATCTGAGGACCCCGAAGTAATGACCGACTAACTGTCTTGTTCTAAAATGCAGATTTGACAGAAAAGATCCCACCTACAATGGGCGTGATTTACATCTCCTGAGATCGTATTGGATCTCGCCAGGCTTCCAAGCCGGGTAGATCGCGGGACTGGGGTCTCCCTGCTTTTAATGGCCACTCTGTGCCGTGTCACGCTGCCTTTCCACATAGCGTGGCCTTCGCATTGCGGTCTCGGTTGTGTGCAAGCCTTTAAATGTGCCTTGTGCAAGGCAAAATATATTTTCAGCACAGCAATACCGTTGCACCAGAGTGCCATTGTTTATCTGCTATGTGTTTACAGAGGTTTCTGAGGCGAGCATTTGATAAGCCCAACTATTTTATACAAAAGACTGTAGGCCTGTGAGGAAAAAAGAATGTCTGTGCCTAAATCAGTGAAACAGCAAGTGATAAGTCATCCTCATACTGGATTTGGCGGCTTAATTTGGCTGACCACTTGAATTTGTTACCTGCTTGTGTACAGGGTGGGGACACATCACCAAAAATCTGTCCTGGTCCACCCACTTCAATGCTACCACCAAGAAAGAACAAGAGCGCCTATACTTCCGCAGGAAACTAAGGAAATTCGGCATCCACATTAACTCTTACAACTTTTACAGAAGGAAGTCTTAGAACACCAGGTCAAAATCCAACAGGTTTGTTGAAATCACTAGCTTTCGGAGCACTGCACCTTTCTCCGGTGAATGATTCATCTGAGGAAGGAGCAGTGCTCTGAAAGCTAGTGATTTCAACCAACCTGTTGGACTTTAACCTGGTGTTGTAAGACTTCTTACTGTGCTCACCCAGTCCAATGTCATCATCTCCACATCATAACTTTTACAGATGCACCATAGAAAGCATCCTATCGGGCTGCATCACAGCCTGGTATGAGAACTGCTCGGCCCAAGACCGCAAGAAACTTCAGAGCATCGTGAACACAGCCCAGTCAATCACACAAACCTGCCTCCCATCCACATGACTCCATCTACACCTCCCGCTGCCTGGGGAAAGCGGGCAGCATAATCAAAGACCCCTCCCACCCGGCTTACTCACTCTTCCAATTGCAGGAGATACAAAAGTCTGAGAACACGCACGAGCAGATTCAAATACAGCTTCCCCACTGTTACCAGACTCCTAAACAACCTTCTTATGGACTGACCTCATTAATACTACACCCCTGTGTGCGTCACCTGATGCACCCGGTGTCTATGTAGTTACATTGTGCATCTTGTGTTGCCCTATTGTATATTATCTTTTATTTCCTTTTCTTTTCATGTACTTAATGATCTGTTGAGCTGCTCGCAGAAAAATACTTTTCACTGTACCTCTGTACACGACAATAAACAAATCCAAATTAGCTGACAAGAGAGGGAACAAGTTCAGCTCTGGGTCAAAGAGGAGAGGATGGTATTGCCTCATTATGGGGTTGGGCAACCAAGTGCGAACGAAAAAAGTTCCATTAATTATAAACAAATAACTTGACCGAACATTGCACCTGCAGATACAAGTAAAATTTGCTTCGAAAACATGTTTTGGGACAATGATAGTAGACCACCTGTTGCGGTAATAAATGACTATTTGTTATCACTGAATTGTTACAGCATAGATGGGGGCCACTTGTGTTTGCACTGACTTTCCGAAATGAGTAAGTGCCATTTCCCCCACCACCTCCTCATAAACCTGCACTTGCTGCCTTTTCAGTTAACAATCTCATTCCCTTTTGCATGCCTTGTTGAACCTGCTTCCACCACACTCATCCCAATGCATCACAGATCCCAACCACTTGCTGTGTAAAGGTTTTACTCATCGCCTTTGCTTCTTTTGTCAATCACACCAAATCTGTGCTCCTTCATTCGTGGTCCAACACCAAAGGGAATCATTTCTCCCTAACCCCTCATAATTTTGAACACCACCTATCAAATCTCCTCTCAATCTTCTCCAAGGAAAACAGAGACTATCTTCACAGTTCCTCATCCCAGAAAGCATTCCTGGATTTCTGACTAAGCAAAAAGACTTGAGACATTGACTCGGTTTCTCTCCTAGTAAGTGTTGACAGACCTGCTGAGTTTTTCCGGGTGTCCTCCTTTTCTTGTTAAGCATTCCTGTGAGCCCTTTCTGCATTCTCTCCAATGCCTTCACATTCCTAATGATTTGTGGCGCCCAGAGCTGGGCATGACGCTCCAGCTGAGGCCGAACGTGTATTTTGTACGAGTTCAACACAACCTCCCTGTCCCTGTACACTATATCCCCACCATCTGGCCTGGGCTTGCGAAATCCTACCAACTGGCCTGGCTTGAGACAATTCACACCTCTTTAACCTGGGGTTACCCATATCTCTGGATCTGTAAAGACTCAATTACCTGCAAATGCTCGCATTCTAAGCATTGTCTGGCATCTTTGAATTTGTCTATACGTTTCTGGAACGTACCTCTTCATTCACCCGAGGAAGGAGCAGTGCTCCGAAAGCTAGTGTTTGAAACAAACATGTTGGATTTTAACCTGGTGTTGTAAGACTTCTTACTGTGCCCACCAATAATGGAATACTGTAAACTGCTCCCTCACTCTGTCCCCTCCATCAAATCGGCACACATAAACCCAGGTCACTCTCGAAACTTGGCCTTATTTTAAAATATTTTACATTTGTGTAGGATGACTTCTATACATAAAGAATAGATCTTAGCTGACGATACAATGCAAATTCATTTTTTATTTCCTCTCTGGCAGTTAAAATTTCTGATCAAGCTCATTTGTGGTGGGATGTTCTTCACATCTCACTGCTTGTTGTGCATCTTACTGCTTGTTGTGCAGCTTAACAGCTGCTGTTAAATTGATAACTGGTGAATTATAAAGTAATTGTCAACTGATACACTTTAGACTGAGTTCAGTTTAACCACATTAAAGTCGTGCAGTGTTGATCCGGTAACCACCCCCTTACCAAGTTCTTAAAAGCATGTTGTCGTAAGTTATTTATTGCCAAGAAATTTTAAGGGCCTTCAATTTCCTGAAGAGTCTAATTGCCACAATGTTATGCTCTTCAATTTTTCAGCATTTAAATATTTATCAAGTTGTAGGAAACTAGGTTACAATCCCAGTTGATGTACAAACTGGAGGGGAAGATCCCAGAATGGAACCCTGGCTCAACAAGACCGCAACTTATATTTTTAAAAATGGAAGCGTGGAGGAACAGAGTTGCTTGCTGGGTGTGTTCTATAGGCCCCCGAACAGCCCAAGAGAAACTGAAGAGCAGATATATAGGCAAATTTCAGAAGTGTAAAAATAATAGGATAGTTATAGTGGGGGATTTCACTTTCCCCAACAGTCAATAATGTGAAAGGTTTTGAGGGAGCGGAATTCTTGAACTGCCAGTACGTAGACGGTCCTGGGCAAGACTGTTCAAGTGATTGAAGTATCACTGGGGAGCATTTTGCAGGCAATGCTCATAACTGGGTTGGAGATTGATGTGGCGATGCCGGCATTGGATTGGGGTGGGCACAGTAAGAAGTCTTAGAACACCAGGTTAAAGTCCAATAGGTTTATTTGGAATTACTAGCTTTCGGAGCATGGCTCCTTCATTGGGTGAGTGATTGTTATGGAAAAGGACAAGAATGGACCTGAAATCAAAGCCTTAAACTGGTGGTAGGCCGATTTTAATAGGGGCGGATATGATTTGGGCATAGACACCGTGAGGTAAATCTGCAACAGAAGAGTGGGAGATGCTTTCGAGAAGGAAATAGAGAGAGTACAGGGCCAAAATATTCCAGTCAAGAAAAAGGGTGGGACCAACAAATCCACTGAACCCTGGATATTGAGGGATATACAGCATTGATAAAGAGAAAAATGGAAGGAAGCTTATGGAAGATATCAAGGGCTCAACAGCAGTAGCTGGAGAGGCCTATAGAATGTGCAAAAGCAAACTTAGAAAGGAAATTAGGAGAGCAAAAAGGAAACATGAAAGGATACTGACAGGTAAAATAAAGAAAAATCAGACGTTGTTTTACAAGTACATTAAGGGTAAGAGGATAACAAGGGAAAGAGTAGGGTCCATTAAGGGCCACACTGGTAATTTGTGGAGTTCCGGAGGACATAGGTAGGGTTCTAACTGAATACTTTGTTGGTGTTCATGGAATGATGTGGATATAGAAATCAGGGAGAAAGACTGTGATTAACAATCAAGAAATTAGCATAGAGAGGAGGTTCTGAATGGTCCACTAGGCTTAGAAGTAGATACGTCTCCAGGGCCAGATGAAATGTCTCCCAGGTTGTTGAGTGAGGCAAGGGAGGATATAAAAGGGATGCTGGCAATAATTTGCAATTCCTCTCTGGCCACAGGAGAGGGACTGGAGGATAGCAAATGTGGTACCATTATTCAAGACTGGAGGAATGGATAAACCAGGAAACTACAGGCCATTCAGTCTAATCTGAGTGGTGGGGAAACTATTGGGAGCAATTGTAAGAGAGGGAATTAATCTGCATTTGGGGAGGCAGGGATTATCAAGAACAGTCAGCATGATTTTGGGCAAAAGTGGTAAGTAGCCAGAAAAATAGCCTTGCATTACGAGAAGATATAGACGGGCTGATTCGATGGGCTGATCAGTGGCAAATGGAATTACATCCGATTAGTGTTAGATGGTGCACATGGGCAGGACAAACAAGGCAAAGGAATATATGATGCAGCAGGACCCTGGGAAGTACTGAGGTATCAGAAGGACCTTGTGTACATGTACACCGATCCCTTAAGGTAGCAGAGCAGGTGGAATACAATGGTTCAGAAGGCATATGGAAATACTTATTGAATAAAACTTGCTTTGTTCTCACTGGAATGAAGGAGGTTGAGTGGTGACCTGATAGAGGTCTACAAAGTTATGAGGGGCATAGACAGTGTGGATAGTCAGAGACTTTTTCCTAGGGTAGAGGGGTCAATTATTAGGGGCATAGGTTTAAGGGGCAAGGTTTAGAGAAGATGTACAGGGTAAGTTTTTTTTTTTTACCTCGTGGGTGCAGAAGAACATAAGAACTAGGAGCAGGAGTAGGCCATCTGACCCCTCGAGCCTGCTCCGCAATTCAATGAGATCATGGCTGATGGACTCAGCTCCACTTTCCAACCTGAACACCATAACCCTTAATCCCTTTATTCTTCAAAAAACGATCTATCTTTATCTTAAAAATATTTAATGAAGGAGCCTCAACTGCTTCACTGGCAAGGAATTCTATAAATTCACAACCCTTTGGGTGAAGAAGTTCCTCCTAAACTCAGTCCTAAATCTACTTCCCCTTATTTTGAGGCAATGCCCCCTAGTTCTGCTTTCACCCGCCAGTGGAAACAACCTGCCCGCATCTATCTTATCTATTCCCTTCATAATTTTATATGTTTCTATAAGATCCCCCCTCATCCTTCTAAATTCCAACGAGTACAGGCCCAGTCTACTCAACCTCTCCTCGTAATCCAACCCCTTCAGCTCTGGGATTAACCTAGTGAATCTCCCCTGCACACCCTCCAGCGCCAGTACGTCCTTTCGTAAGGAGACCAAAACTGAACACAATACTCCAGGTGTAGCCTCACTAACACCTTATACAGTTGCAGCATAACCTCCCTAGTCTTAAAGTCCATCCCTCTAGCAATGAAGGACAAAACTTCATTTGCCGCCTTAATCACCTGTTGCACCTGTAAACCAGCTTTTTGCGACTCGTGCACTAGCACACCCAGGTCTCTGCACAGCAGCATGTTTTAATATTTTATCATTTAAATATTAATCCCTTCTGCTATTCCTACCAAAATGGATAACCTCACATTTGTCAACATTGTGTTCCATCTGCCAGACCCTAGCCCATTCACTTAACCTATCCAAATCCCTCTGCAGACTTCCGTTATCCTCTGCACTTTTTGCTTCACCACTCATCTTAGTGTTGTCTGCAAACCTGGACACATTGCACTTGGTCTCCAAATCATCTATGTAAATTATGAACAATTGTGGGGCCAACACTGATCCCTGAAGGACACCAGTAGCTACTGATTGCCAACCAGAGAAACACCCATTAATCCCCACTCTTTGCTTTCTATGAATTAACCAATCCTCTATCCATGATACTACTTTACCCATAATGCCATGCATCTTTATCTTATGCAGCGACCTTTTGTGTGGCACCTTGTCAAAAGCTTTCTGGAAATCCAGATATCACATCCATTGGCTCCCCGTTATCTCTACCGCACAGGTAATGTCCTCAAAAAAATTCCACTAAATTAGTTAGGCACCACCTGCCCTTTATGAACCCATGCTGCGTCTGCCCAATGGGACAATTTCCATCCAGATGCCTCGCTATTTCTTCCTTGATGATAGATTCCAGCACCTTCCCTAGTACCGAAGTTAAGCTAACGGGCCTATAGTACCCGGCGTTTCTGCCTACCTCCGTTTTTAAAAAGTGGTGTCACGCTTTCGAATTCCAATCCGTCGGGAAACCACCCCAAAGGTCCTAACTAAATTTTGGTGTAAATGTATCACTATGCATTTGCAATTTCCCTCAGCCATTCTCTTTTAGCATCTGGGATGCATTCCATCAGGGCCAGGAGACTTGTCTAGCTTACGCCCCATTAGCTTGCCCATCACTACCTCCTTAGTGAAACATCAGCTCAAGGTCCTCACCTGTCCATAGCCCATTTCCATCAGTCACCTGGCATGTTATTTGTGTCTTCCACTGTGAGACCGCCCCAGAAAAACCTGTTCAGTTCCTCAGCCATTTCCTTATCTCCCATTATTTAAATCTCCTTCTCGCCCTCTAAAGGACCATATTTACTTAGCCACTCTTATTTGTGTTTATATATTGTAGAACTTTTACTTATCTGTTTTTATATTCTGACAAGTTTACTCTCATCATATATCTCACTCTTCATAGTTTTTTTAGTAGCTTTCTGTGGCCCCTAAGATTTCCCAGTCCTCTAGTCTCCCACTATCTTTGCCACTTGCATGCTTTTTCCTTCATTTGATACTCTCCCTTATTTCCTTAGATATCCACGGTCCGATTTTTCCTCTTTCCTCCCACTGTCCAAAGATGTGCAGGTTAGGTTGAGGAGTGTCTTGCTAAATTACCCCTGTGGTTGTCCAAAAAGGTAGGTGTTACGGGGTTAACGAGGATAGGGGGGGTTGGGGCATTGGTCTTTGGTGGGTGTGCTCTTCCAAGGCTGGTGCACACTCAAAGGGCCTAATGGACTCCTTCTGCGCTAGTTAAAATGCATAGAATTCTTGCTAGAGAAACCGCGGTTGAGCTAATTAATCTCGCGGGGGGGCTATGCACTACTCTCCGTACTCTCTCCCCCCCTTTCCCAGACTCTCCCTGGCCCAATGTTCCTCATCTTGCTCTGTTTTAGGAGTTGTGCAGTGCGATTTGCCTGAACGGTTTCCTGTGCAAAGAATTTCTATGCTTGAAATTTTATAGAGCTCCATGTTTATTTTTTTGTATAACTCTCTCGCCCCTTCTGTTAGTGGCTCTAACCAGAGCAAAAGACTTGTAAAGCTTAGTTAAAGCTCTTCATAAGTTTTTAAAACTGCAATTAAATCTGGTTGGTCCACAGCATGGAACAAAAATCTGAAGTCTCTTCGTTTCTCGTGCAGATATAATCCCAGTGAATTATCATTCGTTTTAATTCCGTCTCGGTAAAGAAAAGTTTAACATTGCACACTATAACTGTCCCCATCGTTTGCCACTTCTAAATTTATCATCATTTGTAGATGAGTTCATGAGAAGGAAGTGAGCTGCTCTGTTTCTTCTACCATTGTTGTGGTTCTATTTTAACCACAAGTGGCTCAAGTAGCAAGTGCGATGGGGAAATTCACAACTGAAAATGTATTTTAAAATGCAGAGGCGTGTGGTTTTTTCATGGGTGGTGGCACTCTTGTCAGTAGAGACCAACTTTTAAAAATGGGAACTCTTTTAATGTATTTTCCAATGTTCTCATTGGCTTGCAAATGCAGACAGGAGTTCTTGAGATAATGTCCCATTGGAATGTAAAGTAAATGAGCAGGAATCGTCTTTGCAATTTACTGCTTTAACATTGCAGGGTTATTTGCATTAACAGCAGCTGTGTGTGATTGGAGATATGAAAGAGCTCCAACTTGTTTGTTCAATAGTGTGAAAAGCATTGGGGATCTTAAAATATGATTGAGTCATTTATCTTCCGTTCTCTGCATTATTATCAGTTTCAGGCGTGCTGCGTACGATTATTCCAAAAAGGGCAGTTAGTTTAAAAATATTTGTAACTGCGATACTTGCAAAAAAACCATTACAAGGGGACAGAAATTTAAGTGAATGGTGGAGATGTAGGGGGGATGTCAAGGTAGGTTCTTTACCAGAGAGTAGTGGGGGCATGGAATGCACTGCCTGTGGAAGTAGTTTGATTCGAAACATTAGGGACCTTCAGTGGCTATTGGTTAGGTTACATGGATTTACGGTAGAATGATGGAGTGTAGATTATTTATTCTGAATCTAGGACAAATTTCAGCACAACATCGTGGGCCGAAGGGCCTGTTCTGTGCTGTAGGTTTCTATGTTCTATATAGCCTGAAACCTTCAGTTTATTCCAATCTCAGCTGGTCTGTCAGCAATAGTGGAGAGAAAGAGAGCTAACGTTTGAGTCTGAGTGACTCTTGTCAAAGTCGTCCAGACTCGAAACGTTAGCTCCCTTCTCTCTCCACAGATACTGTCAGACCTGCTGAGATGGTCCAGTATTTTCTGTTGGTGTTCAGATTCCAGCATCCGCAGTAATTTACTTTATCTTTCAGTCTATGCCAAGCTTCTTGGTTCGAACTGAGAATATAAGGTTTATTGTCAGTGAAATATAATTTCCATCAATCTATTGCAAAGTCTATCTCTCTGATTTTGTGTGCGAAATGGTGTGGTTCTTCTGGTTTAGGTTGTTTCCTTGTCATATGCACCAAGCCCCCTTCGATGTCAAAAAATCTGGTACCCATCAGGTTTTCCTGTCTGACTGAAATGAAGGTATGGAACTTAAATACACCATATTCCAAGCACCATAGCCCCACCAATGTAAATTCTAGCGCCAGTGCCGATATTGCGTACATTGTTCATGCTACGTTGTCTTTCCAGAGGAGCATTGATAAAAATTATTATTCTTTGTGTGCCTCTCAAAGGTGATGTAGAAAATATATAATATGAATAAAATCACTGCACATGTTTTGATAATTGCCTCCTAAATAATTGCTTTCGATAATTGCCTCAGGGCAGCATGGTAGTATAGTGGTTAGCACAATTGCTTCACAGCTCCAGGGTCCCAGGTTCGATTCCCAGCTTGGGTCACTGTCTGTGCGGAGTCTGCACGTTCTCCCCGTGTGTGCGTGGGTTTCCTCCGGCTGCTCCGATTTCCTCCCACAGTCCAAAGATGTGCAGGTTAGGTGGATTGGCCATGCTAAATTGCCCTTAGTGTCCAAAATTGCCCTTAGTGTTGGGTGGGGTTACTGGGTTATGGGGATAGGGTAGAGGTGTGGGCTTGGGTAGGGTGCTCTTTCAAAAAGAGCCGGTGCAGTCTCGATGGGCCGAATGGCCTCCTGCACTGTAAATTCTATGATTCTAAATTGTTTTCTTGAAATGTTTTAAAACAAACTCTTTGTGTGCAAGATGGAGTGCAAGATGTGCATTTTATGATGAGCAAATACCTCTAAATCTGCTGCCTGCTTTATAAATTGTATGTGTGGAGGAGCTGAAGCATCATTAGAACATAGAACATAGAACGATACAGCGCAGTACAGGCCCTTCGGCCCTCGATGTTGCACCGACATGGAAAAAAAAACTAAAGGCCATCTAACCTACACTATGCCCTTATCATCCATATGCTTATCCAATAAATTTTTTAATGCCCTCAATGTTGGCGAGTTCACTACTGTTGCAGGTAGGGCATTCCACGGCCTCACCACTCTTTGCGTAAAAAACCCACCTCTGACCTCTGTCCTATATCTATTACCCCTCAATTTAAGGCTATGTCCCCTCGTGCTAGCCACCTCCATCCGCGGGAGAAGGCTCTCGCTGTCCACCCTATCTAACCCTCTGATCATTTTGTATGCCTCTATTAAGTCACCTCTTAACCACCTTCTCTAACGAAAACAACCTCAAGTCCATCAGCCTTTCCTCATAAGATTTTCCCTCCATACCAGGCAACATCCTGGTAAATCTCCTCTGCTCATAAACCTCATTAAGAGGTTTAGCACCATTCTGATTCTTGTGAGGCTTTTTCTTTTCGCACAGGATCCTTTAAACCTGTGGCTAGGGCATTTGTTACTTTTGTTCTATCGGACAATAACTTGCATTTAAATATAATGCTATTATTGCAGTAAAATGGCCCAAGGCCCCTCACAGAAGTATTATTAGACATTTGACATTGCCGTATGGCATATTAGGACAGGAAAAAGATAGGCTACAAGGTGTCTCTTGGAGGTAGAGAGATGAAGGGTTAAGAGGGCGATCACAGAGCTGAGGGTCTGGACAGTTGGGACATATTGCTGCCAATGAACGGGTGAAGAGATGTGCATATCTGAATTGGAAGAGCACAAGAGTTCTGAGTGAGTTCCAGCGAAGGAGAAGGTTGGAAATGAGGTGAGGTCATGAAGGGACTGAAAGCTCGGATATGAGGATTGTAAATTTGAGACTCGTCACAAATAAAGTTACATGCAAGCTCTTCACAAGTGAAATTGCATGCGAGTGTTGTGCATTTGTGTTGATAGGGTATTAATGCCGATTCTGCAACCATGGAGCCAAGATTGAATGCCCTTGTCAGCAATTCCAACTTCCTCTTTGATCTTAGATGGGAAACCATGTAATTAACAGTTCTATTTTAATGCAAAAGCATTGTAAAGCATCAAGAGCAGGAATAGACCATTCGGCTCTTGGAGCCTGTTCCACCATTCATTATGATCATCATAGAATCCCTACAGTCCAGAAGGAGGCCTTTGAGTCTGCACTAACCCACAAAAAGAGCATTCTTACCTGGGCCCATTCCCCTGCCCTAAAACTGTAAGCCCCACCCAACCTTTGGACACTAAGAAGCAATTAAACATGCACCTTACCTGCACACCATTAGACTGTGGAAGGAAACTGTAGCACCCGGAGGAAACCCACACAGACACGGGGAGAAATTGTAAACTCCCCATAGATGGTCACCCAAGGCTGGAATTGAACCAGGGTCCCTGGCGCTGTGCAGCAGCAGTGTTAACCACTGTGCAACCGCGCCACCCATGGACTATCGTACAACTCAGTAAGATGTTCCTGCTACTCGGACGGTAGCATGGTGGTTAGCATCAATGCTTCACAGCTCCAGGGTCCCAGGTTCGATTCCCGGCTGGGTCACTGTCTGTGTGGAGTCTGCACGTCCTCCCCGTGTGCTGCGTGGGTTTCCTCCGGGTGCTGCCGGTTTCCTCCCACAGTCCAAAGATGTGCGGGTTGGTGGATTGGCCATGCTAATTTCCCGTAGTGTAAGGTTAATGGGGGGATTGTGGGTACGGGTATGTGGGTTACGTGGGTTTAAGTGGTGTGATCAGGCTCGGCACAACATTGAGGGCCGAAGGGCATGTTCTGTGCTGTACTGTTCTATGTTCTATGTTCTACTCGATTCTTCTCTCCCCCCCCCCCCCCTCCCACCCCAATAGTCCTTTGATCCCTTTCGCCCCAAGAGCTATATCTAACTCCTTATTGAAAGAATACAAATTTTGGCCTCAACTTCTTTCTGTGGCATTAATTCCACTGGTTCACCACTCTAGATGAAGAAATTTCTCCTCACCTCAGTCTAATGGTTTATTCCATGTCTTTAGAACTGTTACCCCAGGTTCTGAACTCATCCTTCTGCATCAACCCCTGTCAAGCCCTGTTAGAATGTTATAGGTGTCTGTGAGACCCCCCCCCCCCCCCCCCCCCGCATTCTGTATCTGCCCTGTTAGAATTTTAAAGGTTTCTATGAGATCGCCTCTCATTCTTCTGAAACTCCAGCGAATACAATCCTAACCGATTCAATCTCTGCTTGTATGACAGTCCTGCCATCCCAGGAATCAGTCTGGGTAAACCTTCGCTGCACTCCCTCGAGAGTAAGAACATCCTTCCTCTGATAAGGAGACCAAAACTGCGCACACTATCCCCTAGTGTGGTCCTCACCAAGGCCCTGAACAGTTGCAGTAAGACATCCCTGCTATTGTACTCCAATCCTGTCGCTGTGAAGGCCAACATACCATTTGTTATCTTTACTGCCTGCTGCACCTGCATCCTTACTTTAAGTGACTGGTATACCAAGACACCGAAGCCTCTTTGCACATTTCCCCCTGAATCTATAGCCATTCAGATAACCTGCGACCCTGATTTTGCTACCAAAGTTATACATTATACTGCATCTGCCATGCATTTGCCCACTCAAATGTCCAAATCACATTGAGCATCTCTGCATCCTCCTCACAGGTCACCCTCTCACCCAGCTTGTTGTCATCTGCAAATTTGAGATACTACATTTATTTTCCTCTTCTATATCATTTGTTTAATTATGAATAGTTGGCATCCTGGCACTGATGCCTACGGTACCCCACAAGTCACAGCCTGCCATTTGAAAAAAAACATTTATTCCTACTCTTGTTTCCTGTCTGCCAGCTTTTAAAAAATTATTTCAATACACTACCACTAATCCCATGCCCTTTAATTTTGCACGCTCATCTCTTATGTGTGACTTTGTCTAAACCCTTCTGCAAGTCTGACATCTACTGTTTTCCCCTTATGAACTCTACTCTTCTAAATTCCAGTACATTTGTTGTGATGATTTCTCTTTCATGCATCCATCCTGACTGTCCGAACCTTCCACTGTTCTCTACGTGCTCTGCTATTAAGTTTTTAACTATGGATTTGAGCCTTTTCCCTAATGCCAACACGAGGCTGACTGGTCTATAAATCCTGTTTCTCTCACTTCACTTTTAAATAATGCTATTACATTAGCTTCTCTCCAATCTGTAGGGAACTGTTCTAGAGACAATAGAATCTTGGAAGATGATCACTATTTCTATTACCACTTCCTGAAGTACTCTGGGAATGTACTCTACTGGATCTCTGGTCTAGTGACAATGCCACTGTACCTCCATTTCTTCAGCTATGTGTTCATCTGATGTCTCCTGCTATTTCTGCTCTGACTAGCACTCATAGTCCTGTCATCTTGCTTTTGAGGTCCCACTTTTCAACTTGCTTTCTAATTCCCTATATTCTGCTTGTTGATCTGATCTTGTTTTCTAACCTGTATTTATACCAATGTGTACCACGGCCACTAGCTGTTCACCCTGCCCTTCCAGCATGTCCTGTAGCTGCACTGAGACATCCTTCAAGGAGACAACTCACCTTGTTGGAGTCTTGTTTGCGGCCACAGACGCGCCCATCTTTCCCCTTAAAATTGAATATACTATAACTATTGCATTCCCACACGTTTATCCCTCTCCTGTGCAGCAGAGCCAACCATGGTGCAATGAATTTGGCTGTTTCTGCTTTCCCCTGAGGCCATTCTCCTCCCAACAGTATCCCACTGGGTATATCTGTTTTGCAGGGGAATGGTCACGTTAATTCTTTTATTGCCTAGTTCTCTTCTCTGCCTGATGGTCACTCATTCTCTTCCTGTCTGTGGAGCCTTAGCCTGCAGTGTGACCACCTCTCTATATAAGTGATATCCATGATATTCTGCACTTTGTGGATGCTAGTCGCTGCTCCAGCTCAGAACCCAAGCTTCAAGAGTTGCAGGTGGAGACACTATACATGCTAGCCTCAGCATTAGAAATGTCCTGGCTTCCGTGGTGCAGTGGGTTAGCCCTGCTGCCTCACGGAGCTGAGGTCCCAGGTTCGATCCCGGCTCTCGGTCACTGTCCGTGTGGAGTTTGCACATTCCCCCCATATTTGCGTGGGTTTCACCTCCACACCCCAAAGATGTGCAGGATTGGCCACGCTAAATTGCCCCTTAATTGGAAAAAATTAATTGGCTATTCTAATGTTTTTTAAAAAGAAAGAAATGTCCTGGCTTCCCACATAGAGCATGAACAGCACACCATGGCTTTGAGCTCTCCTGCTATGCCTTTCCCCTTTAAGCAACTTCAATTTAAAATCAAATAATATCAATTGCTCTAGCGCTCTTCTTCCCAGGTCCTTGTTACTACAGAATATAGCCCTCCCAAATCAGCTGCTTCCACTTGCCCCGCATCACTTTTGAATCCTGTCATCACTTCAGTAATTCCCAAGCTACACACTGGCTCTTTTATCTCCCTGGCTTGCTCAGCTTTCAGTCACGCACTTACACGGACTCTTTTATCTCCTCTGCTCAGCTCTCCATCTTACACGTGCTCTTTTATCTCCCCAGCTCCGCTGTAATAGTAAATGTGTGAATTGTAATGTAGATCATTTCTAAACTACCATTCACATTCCGTATAGTAGCTTTGGGTTGTTGCCTTTGACTATATTTGAAGCTTTTCTTCTATGAACAAGGATTCAACAGCTTGGTAATGTAATTTGTTTGGTGGGGGGTGTCAGGAGCAGGGGAAGGTAGAATGGGGATGTTTCTTGAGGTCAGAGTCCAAGAAATGGGAAGTTTGGAGGAGTTATTGTGGGGGAGGTTGAGAGAATTTAAAACCAGTTAAGTATTGAAAAGAGCAAAGCCACTACCCGAGGGCCCAGCACCAGCTCCACTGCCTCTTCCCCTCCTTCAGCCTGTTTCAGACAGAACCAGTTCTTCCCAATCTTAGCACCAAATTGAACTTCTAACCCCATATCAAAAAAGCCATCCCCCTCCAGTCCAGCTGTTGCTGAGCCCCTTATCCACCATGCTTAGTGTCACCTCGAGACTCAGCTATTGCAATGATGCCCTGGCTAATCTTGAGCTCATCCAAACTCTACTCAACCTTTGACCACACCAAGTCCCACTCAGTGTTCACCACCTGTATGACTCATGGTTCCCTAATGCCTTGAATGAAAAAATCTCATCCTTGCATTTAAATCCCTCCAATAATCCGAAACAAAATAGGAAATGGTTGAATTGTGCAAGAGTCGGGCAGCATCATTGGGAAGAGAAACATGGTTAATTATTTGACCTGAACCCGCATATTGCAGTGCTGGAAATCACTTCCCATGCACATTTTGTTTGCACTCTTGTCAATTCCTATTGCCATTCTCTTGATTGTGCAACCAACTAGACCTCATGTTCTGGAATTTCCTCTTTGCACCTCTTCATTTTCTTTCTTCCCTTGTTCTGCAAACCCACCCTTTTGCCAAGCTTTTTACCCCTCCTACTTTCATTCTATGGTTCAACACCCAATTTTTCCTTGCAGCAATAAGATGTTTTCCTATGTTATAGATGCATCATGTAATACATGTTGTACTGAAGTGGGTCAGTTGAAAACGTTATACCATTTTCCATAGAAGTCTTTTTTTTTGGTGAGGGGGGTTGGGGAAATGGTTCAATAATTTTGATATTTTGCAGACTTTTAAGTAGGTTTATACCAGTTTGGGAATGAACTCCAGGAAATAAACTCAACACTGTTGCTTTACTTCTAACATGTATCAATATGAATTCTGACTTGGGCAAGAGGGCTAACTCCATACAGAAACTTTGTGTATAATTTAGCTGTGGAGAACATACAACTTTTTACATAGAAATTTAACCGCACCGAAGTGAACCATTTGACCCAATGGGAATGTGGTGTTTATGCACAACAGGATTCTTCTCCCGTCCTATCTATGCATTCTTTTCCTTTCTTGGTAATGTGGATGAGCAGAGAGATCTCGGCGTCCATGTACATAAATCCCTGAAAGTTGCCACCCAGATTGATAGGGTTGTTAAGAAGGTGTACAGCTTTTATTGGTAGAGGGATTGAGTTTCGGAGCCATGAGGTCATGTTGCAGCTGTACAAAACTCTGGTGCGGCCGCATTTGGAGTATTGCGTGCAGATCTGGTCGCCACATTTATAGGAAGGACATGGAAGCATTGGAAAGGGTGCAGAGGAGATCTACCAGGAAGTTGCCTGGTATGGAGGGAAAATCTTACGAGGAAAGGCTGAAGGACTTGAGGCTGTTTTTGTTAGAGAGAAGAAGGCTACGGGGTGACTTGATTGAGGCATACAAGATGATCAGAGGATTAGATAGGGTGGACTGAGAACCTTTTTCCTCGGATGGTGATGCCTAGCACGAGGGGGCATTGCTTTAAATTGAGGGGAGATGGATATAGGACAGATGTCAGATGTAGGTTCTTTACTCCGAGAGTAGTAAAGGCGTGGAATGCCCTGCCTGCAACAGTAGTGGACTCGCCAAAATTAAGGGCATTTAAATGGTCATTGGATAAACATATGGATGATATGGGAATAGTGTAGATAGAGTGGTTTCACAGGTTGGCGCAACATCGAGGGACGAAGGGCCTGTACTGCGCTATTATGTTCTATGTTCTCTCGTGTGCATGCTTCATTATTCTTTTAGTTTTTTCTTCTCATCTCTCCTCTTCCTTTCCATTAAATATCGAAGAGCTGCTACTGGAGTTGAAATCATTACCTACCAAAATAATTTAAAGTGAGAAATGGTAGGTTGTAAGTGGAATGATTCTGAGAGCTTTTGGTTAACGAAGGTGTCTTTTTTTTTTACCAGACATTAAAGAATTCAAAAAGGCCTTTGCTCTCTTGACTATGAAGAAGATGATGAAGATGAAGATGATCACCATATGAAGACTATTGTGTCGTCACCTTGTGACTCAAATGATCTGTTAATGAACATCACTCCAGGCTCCAGTCCGGTCAAAGAGCGCGACTCTGCAAGATACCTTGGCTCTGGCAGCCGAGATGGCTGCCATCCAAGGAATTATGGGAAAGAAGTCACTGTGAGCGAAAGTGAAGAAGATACAAGTGATTGTGAAAGCACTGAAGAAGGAATATTTCGGCTGGACTGTGGGGATCTGGATCTAGAGCAGATAGAAAACAACTAAATGCTGCAACAATGTTCTAGATAAGACTGGTTGTTTTTATACTTTTTGTTGTGGTAGAGGATTACCTTTGCATAACTCATGTCCATTAAAAGAAAATTCTATTGGTTATTTTGGGCTGCTTGAAGGTTTTTGTGCAAAGCATCAGTAGTCCCATGTCATGTGTGCACAGAAGAAGGTTCAGGGTTCAGCAGCTTTATCTTGAATGCACAAGGTCGCCAATTTTTCGGGTTTGAGAAACATTTTGGAGGAAGAGATTTTCTATAAATCCACCTCCATTGAGGGTCTTTTGCAACCTATGCTACTTTTGAAACGGCGAGAAAAGCTGACCTCTGCAAGGATGTGGATTTTGTTTTAAAAGGGGCATTCTACATTAAACGAACTATACAGGTTTAACTACAGTGGTGTTGGTGCGGGTATCGTGCTGCTTTTTGTGGAGGGGAGGGGGAAGTCAGTGTTTCAACAAAAAAAAAATTGACATTTCACTTTAAAAAGAGAAAACTAATGGCTTTGATGAACCCGAAATGGCCAACTAGACACAATGGACATCTCGTACTCTGGTCACAAGAATGTAATAAGCACTTGAGCTTTGGAAAGAGACTGTGATTGCCTGTTGTGATCGATTTCCCAGGAGTCAAACCCCTCAGCAATATTAGAAGGAAGACTTATATAGTCTTTAAATAAAATAAAATGAATTTTTGCTTTGCATTTCCTTTGGTTGTGTGCCTCCTTTATTTCCTGGATTTTGCTGTATTGCTATTTTGCTATTTGCACTCTATACAGTAAAAGGAGAACTCCGCCTTGTGCAAGAAGGCTTTTTCCCCCGTTTTCTACAAATGTTTTATGATGGTCCTTCCAAAATAACGGTGTGTAGCAATTACGTTTGCAAATTTATTTTTTGAACCAAATGTTATGAGCAATGTCTGGCATTCCTTAGTTACTGGAGGTATAAAGGGGAGACCTACCAACTAGGGATAAACAATTTGCTTTATTCTCAAGTAATCTTGGACATGGAGTGGTAACATTGCCTTCAGGAGTACTGTTTTTAAGTTGGGTCAAATCGAGAATTGTCAGTTTTGTTTTGGTGGAGAGAACGATTTAAAAAAATATCTTGATTTTCATCTTGAGGCAGGTGAGGTCCAAGGTTGCTGATGCAAGTGTTAACATAGTTGCCTCTGAATCAGGCGATGGTTGATTAAAGTTTCATTGCAGAGACTTGGGCGGAAATCTCAATTGACAGTTCAGTGCAGTATTATGGAAGAGGTGTTATGCTATTGTGGCCACGTCTACCCTTTTAGGTTGACTTAAGATACACTCCACTTGCGTCCATTTGTGCCAGCAAAAGTTCTTTCAAATTCATCTTCCCACAAGTTGAGTGCCTGGTCCTTTAAATAACATTAGTGCTGGGCCCAATTTGCGGCAGTTGGCTTGATCTTTGGTGATTGATGTGCAGACTTATCCCAATGCACCTGTGGGTTCCAAATTTGGCGAATGGGCATCGCAACAGCCACTTGGACTGTGTGATGTCAGGATATCATGAGTTGAGTTGCTTTTGTAGCACTTGACGTCTGCATGAGTGCCCTCCGTGAGGGACCATGGAAGGTGATGTGCTACAGATATAAATTTTGCGCCCTGACCTCATCCACTAGATTTAGTACCAAGGGACAAGGTGATCCATGATTAGTTGACTGTTTGTGGCGAGTGAATCAGTGGAGGGTGAATCAAACTTACCATCTTGGTGACCATGCACATAAGTATCTTAAATTAGCTTGCAGTTGAAATTGGCCAGCTGGAGCATATATATGGACTATATATAAATATGAGGAATGGAAGATAGATACCAATACACACCCAGTTTGGAATAGCATTTCTGTGCTGTTGGAGGAATAGTCTGAAATATGCTGGGCTGACTGATTATCTTGGAAGAAGCAGAGATTTAAGTCTTTGTTTGTTTCCTTAACACTTAAGTTAATGGACAAACATTTACCTGCAGGTGAAGAAGCAGAAACTATTTCCAAAACTGATAGTAAAATCTTGATCACATTTAACTCGAGCACTTTGGCTTCAGCTGGCAGCAGTGAAGTGTCAATGTTTGGGCAGTATTACTTTACAATATCGGTCATACAGATATGAAATATTTAATCAAAAGTAGTTCCTTCCCAGATCTGTGTGAATGTCAGCGACAATTGCTTAGAGCAACTTGCTTGAGCCCATTGCATGAAACACAAGTGGATGATCAGGCCATATTAATATTTATTGGAAAAAGATTTGCAAAAAGCAAAGCTTTGAGGTGATGGTTCCCCTTCTCCTGATGAGGCTTTGGTGGGGTATGGGATCATCCCGTGTGAAATGTGAGAGATGTCAGTTTGACGGTTTACCCAATGACACAACTGTACAAGTTGCAGAGGAAAGTACAGATATGGGAGGCTGGTTGGCCTTTCATTAACAATTGAACTCTTTCACAGCATGTGGCTTTTGAAAGAACGTTGCTTGGAAGTGAGTTAGCAAGTGTGGCACTGCTATTCAAGGAAAGAGGGAGAGACCACTTTGAGAACTACAGGCCAGTTATACTGACATCAGACCTCAGGAAATGCTGCGATCCATTGCGGAAGTCTTAATGCACTTAAGTCCTTTATTACAAGAGGAATTGAACATGACCGGGTAGATGTGAGAAGGATGTTTTCTCCTGTGGGTGAGTCCAGGACTAGGGGACACGATTCTAAAATTAGGGCAGATGACACAAATTTTTTTTTTTTTTTTTTGAGGGTTGTGCAAATTTGGAACTCTGCCTCAAAAGGCCATTGATACAGGGTCACTGAATATTTTTAAGGCAGAGCTGGATAGATTCTTAGACAAGGGAACCTAAGGTTACTAGGGGTAGATGGGAATGTAGAATTCGACACACATCAGCCATGATTTTGTTGAATGGTGGAACAGACTCGAAAGGTGATCAACCTCCTTTATATGTTTGTACGGTATGATCAGAGAGTCGATGTGGTTTTGTGGAGGGGGAATATTGTTTCATAAATTTTAGGATTTTTTGAGGATGGATAGATAAAGGTGAACCAGTAAGTGTAGTATGCGATTTTGCAAAAGGCATTTGATAAGGTGCTGCACAAGGTTAATATGCAACATGAGTTGTGGGTAATCACATGAATGAAGGATTAATTAATGGATAGGAAAAAGAGTAAGGATAAAAGGCGTGTTTTCAAGTTGGCAGATTCTAACTTGAATTGCTGCAAGGGTCAGAGCTGGGCCCTTGGCTATTTGTAAACCATATTCGCGACTTCGACCAAGGGTTTGCTGACGATACAAAGCTAGGTGTGGAAATGTAAACCACGAGGGTGACACTGCAAAGAGATATGAGCAACTAAGTGAGTGAGCAACAATGTGGCAGATGGAGTATAAATGTGGGGAAGTGCAAGGTTATACATTTCAGTAGTATGAATGGAAAAGCAAGCTATTTTTAGGTTTGGGGCTTAATTGATCAGAGTGGGTGTACCCATTTAAGGGTACAGCAACCAAATTTGGGAGGCTTTTATAACCAGGGAGGAGGTCTTGTGATACTATGGGTAGCGCTTCTGCCTCTTGAGCAAGAAGCACAGAGTCCAAGTCCCATCCCAGGACTTGATGGCCAAGGATGGTCTGATCCTTAAACACCGCTGTTTAAAAAAGGAGATAGGCAGATAGCGGGTAATTATGGGCCAGCGAGCTTAACTTCGGTAGTAGGGAAGATGAAAAATGAAAATCGCTTATTGTCACGAGTAGGCTTCAAATGAAGTTACTGTGAAAAGCCCCTAGTCGCCACATTCCGGCGCCTGTTCGAGGAGGCTGTTACGGGAAGATGCTGGAATCTATCATCAAAGAAGAAATAGCGAGGCATCTGGATGGAAATTTTCCCATGGGGCAGACGCAGCATGGGTTCATAAAGGGCAGGTCGTGCCTAACTAATTTAATGGAATTCTTTGAGGACATTACCAGTGCGGTAAATAACGGGGAGCCAATGGATGTGGTATATCTGGATTTCCAGAAAGCCTTTGACAAGGTGCCACACACAAGATTGCTGCATAAGATAAAGATGCATGGCATTATGGGTAAAGTAGTAGCATGGATAGAGGATTGGGTAATTAATAGAAAGCAAAGAGTGGGGATTAATGGGTGTTTCTCTGGTTGGCGATCAGTAGCTTGTGGTGTCCTTCAGGGATCAGTGTTGGGGCCACAATTGTTCACAATTTACATAGATGATTTGGAGTTGGGGACCAAGGGCAATGTGTCCAAGTTTGCAGGCAACACTAAGATGAGTGGTAAAGTGAAAAGTGCAGAGGATATCGGAAGTCTGCAGAGGGATTTGGATAGGTTAAGTGAATACAATGTTGACAAATTTGAGGTTATCCATTTTGGTAGGAATAACAGCAAAAGGAATTATTATTTAAATGATAAAATATTAAAACATGCTGCTCTGCAGAGAGACCTGGGTGTGCTCGTGCATGAGTCGCAAAAAGTTGGTTTACAGGTGCAACAGGTGATTAAGAAAGCAAATGGAATTTTGTCCTTCATTGCTACAGGGATGGAGTTTAAGACTAGGGAGATTATGCTGCAATTGTACAAGATGTTAGTGAGGCCACACCTGGAGTACTGTGTTTAGTTTTGGTCTCCTTATTTGAGAAAGGACGTACTGGCGCTGGAGGGTGTGCAGAGGAGATTCACTAGGTTAATCCCAGATCTGAATGTGGTTGGATTACGAGGAGAAGTTGAGTAGACTGGGTCTGTACTTGTTGGAATTTAGGATGAGGGGGGGATCTTATAGAAACATAAAATTATGAAGGGAATAGATAGGATAGATGTGGGCAGGTTGTTTCCACTGGTGGGTGAAAGCAGAACTAGGGGGCATAGCCTCAAAATAAGGGGAAGTAGATTTAGGACTGAGTTTAGGAGGAACTTCTTCACCCAAAGGGTTGTGAATCTATGGAATTCCTTGCCCAGTGAAGCAGTTGAGGCTCCTTCATTCAATGTTTTTAAGATAAAGATAGATAGTTTTTTGAAGAATTAAAGGTTATGGTGTTCGGGCTGGAAAGTGGAGCTGAGTCCACAAAAGATCAGCCATGATCTCATTGAATGGCGGAGCAGGCTCGAGGGGCCATATTGCCTACTCCGAGTTCTTATTATGCTAACTAGGCCAAACAAGTTAAGTGTCAACTGGCGAAATACTTCCAAGACACCAATGGCTGGTGATAAGAGTGTTGGCAGACTCCTGGTCAGCCATGCTTGATGCAGAGTGGTGTCCCTCAAGCTATGTAAGCCTCTGGAAACAGACAAGTGACCTGTTCCTGGAATAACGAGCAATGGAAGCAAACAAAAGTCTGCCTTAGTTCGGGAGGACAATTGGAATTCGAACAAGGAAAGTTGTTCTATAATTGTACAGAGATAGCACAGCTGAGGAATGTAAAAGGGGCAGTCTATGAATATGGGGAGAAAGCGAGTAGAATGCTGGTGCACCAAATTCGTAGGAGAGAGGCGCCCAGGGAAATTGGAGGAGTGAGGGATAAGGAAGTTAACACGGCCGTAGACCCAGAGGGAGTGAACAAAGTCTTTAGGGTGTTTTATGGTAAACTACGAGTCGGAACCCCCGGCAGGAGGGGAAGGGATGAAGCAATTCATGGACCAATTGAGGTTTCCAAAGGTGGAAGAGGATCTGGTGGAGGGATTGGGGGGCTCCGATAGAGTTGGAGGAGATTGTTAAAGGCCTAGGGGGTATGCAGTCAGGCAAGGCCCTGGGGCCGGATGGCTATCCTATAGAATTCTATTAGAACTTTTCAGAACTGTTGAGCCCACTCCTGCTAAGGACCTTTAATGAGGCCAAAGAGGGACCCTCCTCCTCCTCTTCCCCCCCCCCCCCCCCCCAAAATGTCACAGGCCTCGATTTCACTCATTCTCACACGGAAGAAAGATCTGCGACAACCTTTGGGGTAGCATGGTGGTTAGCATAAATGCTTCACAGCTCCAGGGTCCCAGGTTCGATTCCCGGCTGGGTCACTGTCTGTGCGGAGTCTGCACATCCTCCCCGTGTGTGCGTGGGTTTCCTCCGGGTGCTCCGGTTTCCTCCCACAGTCCAAAGATGTGCGGGTTAGGTGGATTGGTCATGCTAAATTGCCCTTAGTGTCCTAAAAAATAAGGTTAATGGGGGGGTGTTGGGTTACTGGTATAGGGTGGATACGTTGGCTTGAGTAGGGTGATCATTGCTCGGCGCAACATCGAGGGCCGAAGGGCCTGTTCTGTGCTGTACTGTTCTATGTTCTAACCTGAGTCCTACAGACTGATATCACTCCTGAATGTAGATGCCAAACTGCTGGCCAAGATCTTGGCCGCTAGAATTGAGGACTGTGTCCCTGGGGTGATAGGGGAGAATCAGACAGGCTTCGTTAAGGGCAGGCAACTGAATTCCAATGTACGGAGGTTCCTAAACATTATTATGATGCCCTCAGAAGGAGGAGAGGCAGAACTAGTGGCTGCGATGGATGCAGAAAAGCCTTTGACCGGGTGGAATTTCCCTGGCCGCCTCTGGAATGGGAGTACCTGTGGGAAATGCTAAAAAGGTTGGATTCAGTGAGGGTTTCATAGGGTGGGTCCAAATACTTTATCAGGCCCCCGTATCAAGTGTATGCACAAACAGGGTGAGGTCAGAGTATTTTGGGCTTCACCGAGGGACGAGACAGCGGTGCCCCCTCTCCCCGTTACTATTTGCCCTTGCAATAGAGCCGTTGGCCATAGCGCTGCGGGCTTCAAAGAACTGGCAGGGGTTGGTTTTGGGGGTGGGGTTGGTTTTGGGGGTGGGGTTGGGGGGAGGAGCATCGGGTCTCGCTCTGTGCGGATGATCTGCTCCTGTATATTTCGGACTCCCTAGAGGGATGGGGGAGTGACTTTGGCAATTTTTCAGGGCACAAATTAAACGAGAAGAAAAGTGAGATGTTCGTGATCCAAGCTAAGGGGCAGGAGAAGAGACTGGGAGAGCTTCCGCTGAAGATGGTTTCAGTACCTGGGTATCCAGGTGCTTGGAACTGGGATGCCCTCCACAAGCTTAACTTATCCCGGCCGGTAGAGCAGATGGAGGGGAACTTTAAAAGGTGGGACATGCTCCCGCTTTCTCTAGCGGGGAGGGTGCAGACCGTTAAGATGACGGTCCTCCCCAGATTTTTGTTTGCTTTCCCATCTTTATCCTCAGTCCTTTAAGCGGGTGAACAAGATCATTTCGGGATTTGTATGGGTAAATAAGACCCCTCGAGTAAAGAGACTGTATGTAGAGGGGGGGGGGGGGGGGGGCACTGCCCACTTTTGCAGCTAATATTGGGCAGCTAATATAGCCATGACTAAGAAATGGGTATTCGGGAAGGGGACGTGCGAGCGGTTAGTGGCACCCCCATGCAAAGGTACCAGCCTAGGGGCACCTCTGCCATTCTCACCGGTGCGCTACTCCTCGGGTCCGGTGGTGGTGGCGGCACTAAGGATCTGGGGTCAGTGGAGAAGGCACAGAGGGGTGGAGGGAGCCTCAGTTTGGACCCCGATACACAATAATCACAGATTTGTCCCGGGCAAGATAGACGGGGGTTTCAAAGCTGGCATAGGGCTGGTGTTAAAAGGATGGGGGACCTGTTAATAGACGGGACTTGAAAGCGCCCAGCTTGAAAGCGCAGGAGGAGAATTTTAATTTATCCCCTGGAAATACCTTCAGATACTTCAGGTACCCGCCTTTCTTAAAAAACAGATGGTGACATTTCTGTTGCTACCCCCACGTAGGATACAAGATAGGTGGTCTCCAGCACCTGGGGAGGGGAGGGGAAGGTGTCGGACATCTACCAAGAACTACAGGAGGAGGAGGAAGTCCCAGTGGTGGAACTTAAGGGCAAGTGGGAGGAGGAGCTAGGTGGGGACCTGGATGTGGGCCTGTGGACAGGTGCCCTAAACGGTTAATTCCTCTTCATCATGTGCCAGGCTTAGCTTAATCCAGTTTAAGGTGCTCCACCGGGCATACATGACAGCGACGAGAATGAGCAAGTTCTTTGGGGTTGAGGATAGATGTGCGAGGTGTGCAGGAAGCCCAGCGAACCATGTCCACATGTTCTGGGCATGTCTGGCTCTTAGTATTCTGGCAGGGATTAGCTACGGCAATGTCCAAGATCCTAAACACGTGGGTGCTGCCGAGTCCAGAGATAGCGATCTTTGGTGTGTCAGACGATCCGGGAGTTCAGGGGGTGAAAGAGGCCGACGTACTGGCCTTTGCCTCCCTGGTAGCCCCGAGACAGATCCTTTTAATGTGGAGGGGCTCGAAGCCCCCGAGTGTAGAGACCTGGATTGGTGACATGGCTGGGTTTCTCAGTCTCGAGAGGGTCCATGGCGGGGTTCTCTCGGAGGTGGCAGCCGTTCCTCGACTTTCTAGGAGAGCAGTAAAGGTCAGCATTCCGGGAGGCGGGGGGAGGGAATATTGCGTATGCTTGTTCTTTTTTCTTTATATAATGTTAACGTTCACCTTGTTTTGTTAAATGTTGTTAATGGTTATGCAAAAATTATGTTTCGATAAATTTGAATAAAAATAATTTTAGAATAATTGTACAAGGATTTGCTGAGCCCACAATTGAGAACAGTGTGCAGTTTCAGTGTCTCTATTTAAGGAATGAAAGCTGCTTCCATTAGAGGCGGTACAGCGAAGGTTAACTCAACTGGTTGCTCGGATGAAAGAATTGGCCAATTATAGGCTGAGTAAATTGGGTCTCAAGTTTTGAAGAAGAGGGTCACATTGAAAAAGAAGATTCTGGAGGTGCTTGACAAGGTTAACTGATTATTTCACCTTGTTATGGAATCTATCGTGGGCACAGCCTCAGGACGAGAGGATGATCATTCGGGGCTGAGAAGGTTGTGACTCTTTGGAATTATCTAACCCAGAGAACTTTGAATGCTTCATGCCATACGTTTGAGGTTGAGACGGACATATTCTTGATCTCGGGAAATTGAGACATGGGGAGTGGATATGACAGTGGACAGTCAGCCATGATTGTACAGAATATTGAAGCAGGCTTGAGGGGCTATAAGGCTCTTTTCCCTTGTGATCCTTTGCTTCCACTTACCTGAAAGACCATTTGACCTATGAGAACAGGTATTTCCTAGCATCAGACTTGGGCTATTCTAGACTGGTTTCTATCTCTGACTGGTGTCCAACAGTCTTATGTCGACCATGGCTCAGAGGATACTAATCTTACCTCAATGAGAAGGTTGTGGGAGCGAAGCATCCTCCATGGATATGAGCATATAATGCTGGTGTGATACTTCAGTACGGTGCGGAAGAACGTCTGCACTGCTGGAGGTGCTGCTGTCTTTCAGGCAAGGTGCTAAGGCCCTGTCTGGCTACTGTGACCAAATCTATGGTGCTATTGAAAGAAAATCATGGGAGTTATCCTCCGTATTCTGGCGAACATTTATCACTCATTCAGCTGGGTCATTATCCCATTGCTGTTTGTGGTACTTTGTTGTGCAGAAATTGGTTGCCATGTTTTGTTTATTTGCAGTGATAAATTACACTTAGTAAAATGCTTTCAGGCAAAGGCCCTGAAAGTGTTACAAATAAGCAATTTCTTATATAACCCAGTAGCATTGAGGATTAATCTTTCCACTTGCATAACACTTTAGAATCAGGCATTTTCAAAGTGGGGGTTGCGACCCACAGGTGGGTGTCCATTGCGACATTCCCAATGGCGTCAATTCAGGCGCAACGGCTTTTTAAAATGCTGGCTGCGAGCGGCTTTAAAAATGACGGCCGCGACTGCTCAAAAAAAATGCGAGCACATCAGTGCGCATGCCCGGAACCCAAAGAGAAACACCGCCGCCTCCTGATGTCAGTGCGCCAACTCAGGAGAAGATTTTGTTTAAAATTCAATTCAGTCTTCTTGCATCTGTCTTGAATATGCTCAATGGCTGAGCCTGCAGAACTCTCTCTGGTATATTCCAGAGATTAAAAAGATACACAACACTTTGAGTTAAGTAATTACGGGGAAGGTTTAGCACACTGGGCTAAATGGTTGGCTTTTAAAGCAGACCCAGGCAGGCCAGCAGCACGGTTCAATTCCCGTACCAGCCTCCCCGAACAGGCGCCGGAATGTGGCGACTAGGGGCTTTTCACAGGAACTTCATACAATAAGCGATTTTCATTTCATTTCATTTTCATTCATTTCATTTCATTCCCCTTCAACTATGTCTAAAATCGTCACATTGTAATTTGCAGACTCTATCCCCAGGCTGCAAACCACCCAACTGAGGAAAACTTCATTCTACATCTACTCTGTATAGGCCTGAGAGAATAATGCCCATTTCAATTGGGTCATTTCTCATTCTTCGCTACTCTAGACTATAGAATATAAGCCCAGGCTCACCTCTCGCATTAAAGGTAAGAGGAAATGGTGGGTCGTGAAGGTTGCCGGTTGGTAAAAATGAGTCACGGGCAAAAAAGGTTGAAAAACACTGCCTCAGATACTGTATCAGGTGTGTGTTCAAGGGAGTGTGTGTAAATACCAAATCACATATGTTACAGCGTAGGTGGCGGCCTGGCTTTCTGAGTCTATTTGGCTTATAATAACTGGATTTAAGATGTTTATCTGGGTTCCAGAATAATGCAGGTAAATGGATTTTTTTGTGCAAAATACACTTAACCCTCCCTATTAAGTTTAACATATTCAAAGGTTCTGACACTAATGCATCTTGCTATGGTTTAGAATTGTTTCAACGATAAGACGTGTTTTTGTGAGAAAAAGAAGTGTACTCCAGATAACAGACCAACAAATTTTAAACGCGAGTAAGAAATGGAAACGCAAATGGAACTGAATCGCTGGGGCCTCATGGACCAAATGGCCAGAGTTTGCAGGCCAGCTATGACCTCGTACACAAAAGAGTGCACATCGTGCTTTGAAGTCTCATTTGTTTCCTTTTGAGTGTCCAAGATTTTGCCACTTTCCCTCATAACCTCTTAACGTAGGGTCAGCCTTCTGTCCTGTCTGCACTGCTCTCAGGGCTTACCTCTTCCTGTTGTAATTATGTTGGATGATCCCTCATCACTTCGCTTTCTCTTGGTAGTTTTGTGGCTGATAACTGAAATTGAGATATATATCTCCGCTCCAGAACAATGTGGGTCCCCTTTCCTTGGTTCCTCTATAACTTGCACCCTGCTTCTTCCTAAACACTTTATTCTTTATGGGTTTGCTCTGTGCATGTGCACCTCTCACTCTTTTCCCCCTCCCTTCTCCCTTCCTGGTGAAGAACTGGAATACAGTTCAGAGCTCTGACCCTTTGATGGTCACAAGAACTATCTTGTATCTCCTGGGTGCAAAGGCGGTAGAGAGGAAATTGGGATGAATGCACAAGCTGGAAGTGAATAACAGCCTGGCTGCACAAAAGCCCTCTTTGAGATCACTCCAGTGAAATGTTGTTTTTTCAGTAGGAGAACATTGGATCTTAAGTAATTGTTAGTCAAAATCCTGGAGTTGCCTTCCCGCCAGCATTCTGGGTGTTCGTACGACAAGTGGACTGCCGGAGTTAAAGAAGACAGCTTTCCGCCATCATATCAAGGGCGACTGGGGATGGTCAATAAATGCTGGCCAAGCTAACAATGCCCACATTTCACAAAATAATTTTAGAAGTCTGGGACAGCCTGTTATGATCCCCATCTTTCATCTTAATATTGATACCCACATACACAGGAAGTCAACTGTGTAGACCAGAAAGTGTACACATACTATTACGTATTCGCCACACCATGGACCAATGATTAGAACTATCTGTTTAAATGGACCGCAGCACATGTCATTTGATGCCAGACGAGCAGGAGGATGGAGGATTGAGTCAGATGGATTGGAAAGATCAGTTGAGTAGATGTGGATGCAGCATATGGAATTCAGACCAGGCTGAGCTAGACAGTGGCCATTAGGGTTGCTAACCCCTCAAGGGCAGGCCTGGAGTCTCCAGGAATTGAAGACAAATCTCCAGGACACCGCCCTGTGCATCCCTGGAGAAACAAAATCGGAACGTTAAAAATTATTAATTTTTTTTTCTTATTTTCTTTGCGCATTTCTCTTTACCAGATATAAAAATATTGAAAATGGAAGAAAGTCTGTTTGGCTGACATCGAGCATCATCTAATTGGCTAATGAGCCTTTATGCTTTCCAAGCGGTTGTACGAAGGGGGTGCGTCTCAAGGTTAATAGTGTTGGCCAACTGGAGCGTGGGTATTAGTCATGTGACGAAACCACCAGGAAAATATATAATTACAATTGGTAACCCGAGTGGCCAGTCAAACCAGTGGCCCAATTGGCCATGTGATCGTGCAGACGCAGAAATTCAGGCTAAACAGAACTATGGAAGTTCAAGTCGTCGCCACCAGAGTAAGAAGTAAATAATGAATTTTTAATGAAGCAATGTCAGGCCTCCATTTTGAATATTTTGGAAGGGATGACTGTTGGGGTCTTGGAGCCATGGAAGTCTGTGATTTTGGGGTCCTGCGAATGTATGATTTGGACTGAGGCGACATTGCAGATGAACCTTTATTTTCAATATAATTAGAAGGGACCCTGAGCCATAGAAAATGAACAAATGAAATGAAAATGAAATGGGAGCAGAATTAGGCCTTTCAGCCCATCGAGCCTGCTCCGCCTTTCAATCATGGCTGATATTTTTCTCATCCCCGTTCTCCTGCTTTCTCCCCTTAACCCCTGATCCCCTTATTAATCAAGAACCTATCTATCTCTGTCTTAACGACACTCGGTGATTTGGCCTCCACAGCCTTCAGCGGCAAAGAGTTCCACAGATTCACCATCCTCTAGCTGAAGAAATTCCTCATCTCTGTTTTAAAGGATCGTCCCTTTAGTCTGAGATGGTATCAGAGACAGACCAGCATTAGAGCAGAAATAAAATTAATTTTTAAAAAGAAATCTGTGCTTTAGTAACGTAAATGCAATAAAGCTATTTCTGGGTAACACTGTTGTAATTGTTTTTTGAGCAACCTCTGTGAGATGGCAAGGTAAACAAGACTTTTGTTGCACCTCTGATGTACTTGGGCTCATTTTTCTATGTTGTCCCATGAATCCTGACTTCTTTAAATCTGCCACCAATTTGGGATTAATTGTGTAAAGCTTTGCTTTTCTAACTAGCATCAGTTACAGCTAAAATAGAAAATTAACTGCAAAGGAGGAGAATATTCGGTGCAACATGTGTATTCCAGCCAGGAAAGATCTATCCAGCACAATCTTGGCCCATAGCCCTGTAGGGCACAGCACCTCAAACACATAGCCAAGTGTTTGTCTTTATTTTGCAGTGAGCGTTTCTGTCCCTACCATTCTTCCAGACAGTGAGTTTCAGACCACCGCTGCCCTTGATGAACAAATTACTCCTGAATTCCCCTCGACTCTTCCCACCAATTATTTTATATCTACATCCCCGGTAGTAGACCTCTTCTGGGTTCTTCCTGTAATGTTCTTGTCAGATGGCCTGATTTATATTACAAGAACACTTGTAGCTAAAGCTATAAACGATTTATTAAGATTAACTGTGGGTCAACTATATACAAAACAACAGATGAGTAACAGTATGAGCATGCACACGTAACCTCTCTCCCCAGCTTCCTCATCAGTCTGAGGTCACCCTGACTCTAACATTCACCGATATACTAATGAGACTCCTAGTGGTCAGTCAGTGAATTACAACAAAACTATGATATCACTACACTTCCTATCCACTATATTTTTCCCCCTCATCTATTTATACAATTCAATCTGTCCTCAGCTTCTTCTGTTCTAGAAACAAAACAGCTACAGCACATTTAATCTTTCCTAAGAGATAAAATTCGCCATTCCTAGCAATGTGTCTGTAGATTTCCTCTGTACACTCTCTAGTCTGATCACATCCATGCCATAATACAGTGGCCAGAACAGAACACAATAATCTAGCTGTAGCATAATCAATGTTTTATACTGTTCTGGCATAACTTCCCTGCTCTTAAATGTCATAGAGTCATGGAGGTCAACATCACAGAACAGGCCCTTTGGCCCATCGCGTCTGGGATGCTCAAAGACCACCACCTTAGTATGTCTTAGTTCATAAAGGAATGTATACTGTTTACTTTGTTCACTGATTCTGATTATGTCAAAAACCTGAAACATTAACTCTGTTTCTCTCTTCACAGATGCTGCCATGGCTTCTGAGTATTTCAAACATTTTCTGTTTATGTTGCCTTAACCACATTATCTACGAGTCCGACAACATTCAGACCTGTAGACACGTACTCCAAGTTCCCTCTGCATATGTTTTCTTCAATTCTAACATCTTGCTCTTATAAGAACATTAAAATAGGAACAGGAGTGGGCCCACGCAGTGTACCCGAGCAGGCGCCAGAGTGTGGTGACAAGGGGATTTTCACAGTAACATCATTGCAGTGTTAATGCAAGCCAACAAAGGGATCAGGGGTTATGAGGAGAAGGCAGGAGAGTGGGGATGAGAAAGTATCAACCATGATTGAATGGTGGAGCAGACTCAATGGGCCGAGCGGCCTAATTCTGCTCCTATGTCTTATGGTCTTAACTTGTGGCACTAATAAAGATTATTATTAGGCCCCTTGAACTTTCTTTACCAATCTATAAGATCACGGTGATCTGATCTTGGCCTCGACTCTACTTTCCTGCTGTTCCACATAACCTTTGACTCCCCTCTAGTTCAATAATTTGATTATCTCAACTTGAAACATATTCAATGTCACAGCCTCCACAGCTCTCTGGCACAGAGAACAATTCAGGATCTTCTGAGAGAAGAAATTCCCGCTCATTTTGATATGAAGTGGTCAGAAACTTTGTCCCCAGTTCTCGGTCCCCTCACGAGGGGAAACATCCTCTCAGCATCTACCCTGTCAAGCCCCCTCAGAATCTTATGTGTTTCAATAAGATCACCTCTCACTCTTCTAAACGCCAATGAGTACAGGCCCATGAGACAATGCCATCAACCTCATTAATATTTGGAGTCATTGAGTTTTACAGCACAAAAAGAGGCCCTTTGGCCCATCGTGCCTGCACTACCCGTCGAGCACCTATCTCTTCTAATCCCATTTTCCAGCACTTTGTCCATAGTCTTGTATGCTCTGGCAATTCATCTAATTGCTTCTTAAATCTTGTGAGGGTTCCCGCCGCTATCACCCTTTCAGGCAGTGAGTCCTAGATTTCCAGCACCCTCTGTGGAAATGTTTTTCCTTTAATCCCCTCTAAATCTCCTGCCCCTTAAATCTATGCCCCCTATTTATTGACCCCTCTACTAAAGGGAAAGTTTCTTCCTATCTATGTCCCTCATAATTTTGTACACCTTGATCAGGTCCCCCCCGCCACCTTCTCTGCTCTAAGGAAAACAACCCCAGCCTAACCAGCCTCGCTTCATAGCTGAAACATTCCAGCCGAGGCTAAATCTCCTCTGCACCCTCTCCAGGGCCATCACACCCTTCCTATAGTGTGCCGATCAAAAGTCTGAAAATATCTTTGTAAATGATCCAAATTTCTGTTCCTGTCTACTTTCAGACACAAGGTTTGATTGGTTTAGCACAGTGGGCTAAACAGCTGGCTTGCAATGCAGAACAAGACCAGCGGCGCGGGTTCCATTCCCGTACCGGCCTCCCCGAACAGGTGCCGGAATGTGGTGACTAGGGACTTTTCACAGTAACTTCATTGAAGCCTACTTGTGACAATAAGTGATTATTTTTTTTAAAGGGAAAATTTGAAAACAATGGTATATTTTTCTGGTTGGCAGGATGTGACGAGTGGAGTGCCACATGGATCAGTGGGGCATCAGCTTTTCACAATTTATATAAATGATTTGGATGAAGGGACTTAAGGTGTTGTTGCTAAATTTACTGACAACACAAAAATAGGTCGGAAAGCAAATTGTGAAGAGGACGTAAGGAAGCTGCAAAGGAACATGGATAGGTTAAGTGAATGGGAAACAATCTGGCAAATGGATTAATCATAATAATAATCTTTATTGTCACAAGTAGGCTTACATTAACACCGCAATTAAGTTACTGTGAAAATCCCCTAGTCGCCACACTTCCGGCGCCTGTTCGGCTACACAGGGGAAGAATTCAGAATGTCCAATTCACCTAGCAAGCACTTCTTACGGGACTTTGTGGGAGGAAACCAGAGCACCCGGAGGACACCCACACAGATATGGGGAGAATGTGCAGTCTTCCTGCAGACAGTGACCAAGCTGGGAATTGAACCCTGGTCCCTGGCGCTGTGAAGCAGCAGTGCTAACCACCTGATATAATGTGGGTAAATGTAAAATTCTCCATTTGGCAAAAAGAATTATCTAAATGGTGAGCAATTGCAGATCTCTGGGGTGTAGAGGGATCTGGATGTCCTAGTGCATGAATCATTAAAGGCTGGTATACAGGGACAGCAAATAATGAGGAAAGCTAATAGAATGTTATCGTTTATTGTGAGGGGAATTGGTTACAAAAGTAGGGAGGTTATGCTTCAGTTTTCAAGGGCATTGGTGAGACCACATAGAATCATAAAATCCCTACAGTGCAGAAAGAGGCCCTTCAGCATTTTGGGTCTGCACCGATTCTCTGAAAGAGCTCCCCACCTAAGCCCCCTCTCCCTCCATATCCCCGTAACTCCCCTAACCTTTGGACACATAAGGGACAATTTAGCGTGACCAATCCACCTAACCCGCACACCCAACCCATGCAGACACTGGGGGAACATGCAAACTCCATGGTTATTATGAACAAACAAATCCAATCCAATCCAATCCACACAGTCACCCAAGGGTCCCTGGAGCTGTGGGGCAGCAGTGCAAACCACCCACTGTGCTGCCGTGCATCTGAAGTACTGTGAACAGTATTCGTCGTCTTATTTAAGGAGATGTGAAAGCATTAGAAGCGACTCAGAGAAGGTTTACCAGACTTAACACCAGGAATAGGTGGGTTGTCTTACGAAGAAAGGTTGGAGAGATTAGGTTTGTATCTACTGAAGTTTGGAACAGTAAAAGGTGACTTGATTGAAACCTTTAAGATCCTGAGGGGTTTTGACAGGATGGAGGTGGAGAGGGTGTTTCCACTTGTTCTGAGGGCAACACGGTGGTGCTGTGGATTAGCCCTGCTGCCTCACGGCGCCCAAGGTCCCAGGTTCTTTCTCTCAAAGGGTCGTGAATCTCTGAAACTTTCTTCCTCAAAAAGCAGAGTCTGAGAATATTTTTTTTAAAATAAATTTAGAATACCCAATTTATTTTTTCCAATGAAGGGGCAATTTAGTGTGGCCAATCCACCTACCCTGCACATCTTTGGGTTGTGGGGGCGAAACCCGCGCAAACACGGGGAGAATGTGCAAACTCCACACGGATAGTGACCCAGAGACGGGATCGAACCTGGGACCTTGGGCGCCGTGAGGCAGCAGGGCTAATCCACTGCACCACCGTGTTGCCCTCAGAATATTTTTAAGGCAGTGCATGATAGATTCTTGATGAACAAGGGCTGAAAGGTTATTGGGGTTAGGCAGAATGTGGGGTTGAGGTTACAATGAGATTACCTATGAGCGTATTGAATGGTGGTGCAGGCTCACAGGGCCGAGTGGCCTACTGCTCTTAATTCATATGTTTGAATAGTTGGTGGCAAGAACAATAAGGTAATTTTGAACTTGGTGGTTTTACCTTAATATTGTTCAAGTCGGTTTTAATGAATGACTAGATTTCCAAAGATGTTTTAAATCTTGATGTGTTGTGTCTGTGGGCTAATGTAGTTTCTATATATATATATATATTCACCAAATATTTAAATGGAAATATTATTGATTTTGAGAACAAATATATTTTTTCTTTATTGGTGTAGAATACGTTCCACAGACATTCTGCAAGGGAGCTGTCATGTATATTGCAATAAAAACAAGACTTGTTGTGGTTTTTGCAATGTAATCTGCACCCAAATGTGTTGCTAACCGGAAATGCATTTCTAAATGTTATTTATTCCTGCTCATTGTCAAAAAGCTGCATGTCACACAGCAGTGAATGTTGGGCTATTTGAGTGGAGAGATTCACAGTCCGATCCTGTTCTCACTCAACCCACACCCAGTTGTATCATCCCTGGCCCCTGAAGATGTTGATGTCAAATATAATGGTTGCATTGATTGTCCAACTGAGTTGCACTGCTACAGATCGGAGGCTGGATCTGCAATCTTCCTAATTGTGTAGATCTATGGACCATTGGCTGAGTTTAGATTTTTTTTCTCTGTATTTTGAATTTGTGTCACTTCAGAACGTAGATGCTATTGGAGCTTTATGTTCTGAATTGTTGTACAATTTGAGACCCTTGACATTTGATAGCTTCCTAACTTCCTCATAGGTGGTGGCGTAGTAGTATTGTCACTGGACTAGTAATCCAGAGACTCTGGGGACCCGGGTTTGGATCCCAGCATGGTGAAATCTGAGTTCAACTAAAATTTGGAATTAAAAGTCGAAGGATGAGTAAAAACCCATCTGATTCACTAATGTTGAAGGAAACCTGCTACCCTTTCCTGGCCTGGCCTACATATGACTCCAGACCTACAGTAACGTTGTTGACTCTTGAAACGCTCCAGCGAGGCTCTCAGTTCAAGGGCAATTAGGGTTGGGCAATGAATGCTGGCCCACATCCCATGGATGAATAAAAAAAAGTTAGCATCCTGTGTGTAATTAGAATCTGTTAGACATTTCCTTATCTTATACCTCTCTTGTGTAGCATCGCTCGGGGTGCACAATACTTTGAAATTAAATGTCAAGTAGCTTCGTTACCAAATTTCTTCATAATGCAGCAATCATGTATTTGAAGATTTAAGCCAATTTATTTTCCAATAAGCCAGCCATTAAAAAGGAGGCATGTGAGGAACCCTTGGTCCTTCTGGACTGGCTTATAGTGCTAATTTAAAAAAAAATTGAAATGAAAATCGCTTATTGTCACGAGTAGGCTTCAAATGAAGTTACTGTGAAAAGTCCCTAGTCGCCACATTCCGGCGCCTGTTCGGGGAGGCTGGTACGGGAATTGAACCGTGCTGCTGGCCTGCCTTGGTCTGCTTTAAAAGCCAGCGATTTAGCCCAGTACCAGCCTCCCCGAACAGGCGCCGGAATGTGGCGACTAGGGGCTTTTCACAGTAACTTCATTGAAACCTACTCGTGACAATAAGCGATTTTCATTTTCAGTGTGCTAATTACCCAATTAATTTTTTCCAATTAAGGGGCAATTTAGCGTGGCCAATCCACCTAGCCTGCACATCTTTGGGTCATGAAGACGAAACCCACGCAAACACGGGGAGAATGTGCAAATTCCACAGGGACAGTGACCCAGAGCCGGGGTTGAACCTGGGACCTCAGCGCCGTGAGGCCACAGTGCTAACCACTGCGCCACCCTGCTGCCCTTATAGTGCTAAAATATCAGCTCCTGACTCTGTATCCATTTGTAACTCATCTATCCCAATCACTTCATTATATTATATTAAATCTTCCTATTGTGCTGTTTAGTGAATAGGAACTTTTGATTTAGGGGAGAATATTTGCTTTTCTTAGCTCAGAAAAAAATATTTCCCCATGTATTATTTGTTTTGTGGTTTATGAGTAGTTACTCTCTTTATCTGGAAGCCTGTGTGGCAATGCAGAAGTGCAGCTGAATTGCCCAAGTTAGCAGTAATATTTTGTATGTTTGTAAGTTCATAACCCTGCAAGGAGCTGCAACAGGAGAACTCCTCAGTTTTAAATAAACTAGACTATTGAAATAGTAATTGAAGTAAGGATTGAAATTGGTTGCTAATTCATAATTCTACTGTGAACAACATTAATGGAGCCCACTGGGAGATGAATTCAACTCATGGTCACTGGGTTCAGCATATGATTGACTGGTGACAGCAGTTGACAACTGGGGCTGGGTGGGGGATGAGTTGAGGGAGGAGACCTCAATGGCTTCTTTGATGCCCAAGGCCAGCCTGATGCAAATTTTCAGACAGGCAAATAGCTGGACCGCCTAAAACAGAACTGCTGTTGCTTAAGTATGCAAATTGGCATCCAATAGCAATTATAGGAAACTTCAGGTACAAACAGATAGAATTTGCCACTGGTTGTACCAGTGGCCCAACTGGAGATCCTTAGCAGGACATCTCGAGTCCACTCAAAAAGTCAGCATAAGGATTATTAATGGTTATATTTTTGGACCTAGGAACAGCAGAAATGCTTCTGCTTGGCGCAATAAGGAGAAATGTTATTCACAGACCCACTTGGTGCTTCCCCAGGCCTGACCTGCTGGCCAGCTCCGTGAGAGAGCTCTACACAAGAGTTTTCTGCCCTTCCCGTCGACCATCACTCATCAACGATTTTTAAATGAGGCCCCAAATCCAATCTGGCTCGGTCCTCAGGATGGCGCGGACTGATACGCAGAGCCAAAGTTCTACCGAACTTACCGCTGTTCCGGCCACAAGTCGGATTCCTCGGACACTGTCTCTCTTCATCTCAACTGACAGGAGTACTCAGCAATATCCACTGCACTGTTTGCACATGGTTCTGAATATAGGTCGCTGCAGTTCATCGATTTAACTGTGAAACTGAAATTATCATTCAGAAGAAAAATCTGACCACACCGACAGCGGTTAAAATCTAAGACAATGAGCAGCGTTGCGGGTTATTTCAGATTGGCAGTTAAATTTGACTCAACCTGGACTAAAAACTTTATCATATTTCAAGGTTTTGTGAAGAACCATTTTTTTTCTTCTTTGAGCATCAGAACCTTTTACAAGAATTTAATAGGTAAGTAAACAGAACACTGATTAACATCTCGTGTTTGTTTGAAAGGATCTTCGAGTAGAATGTGTCTTTTCAAACCATGGCGGTAGCATTACCAAAGGGGAAGTGGCTCTGGGGAGATCTTCAACACTTGACAGCAGGAGGGAATTGAGTCATCAACAACTGAAAGACACTCATCAACCCAAACTTGCTTCATATGTTAGATGATTTCAATTGTCTCTGTGCGTGCGTGCATGTGATGGGGTGAGGGAGGCGGAGGACATGCATGTTAGGGCGGTTTGCATATTTGGGTGTGTTTGCTTGCAGAGTGGTTGCATATGGTAGGAAGGTGTGTGTGTGTGTGTGAAGGTGCATTGCAGGGGTGTGAGTGTATGCGGACGGGTGCATCTGTGGGCAATACATTGGGGTGGTGGGTGAGGATAGAGAGCAGGTATGTGGACGGGCACTCAGCGGGAGTATGTAAGGGTGAAGGATGGGGCCAGAGAGTGGTGGTGTGCGATGTGCATATGTACTGGGTGTGTAGTGGGGTATGTCATCAGAGATGCATGTGATTAAAGAAACATCTGTGAGTATGAGTTACTTTAAACTACATATAGATTGGGTGAGTCAAATTAGTCACAGTATAATCTCTGGAGTGCATTTGGAATAGTTTTCAGGACCAATACGTTCAGGAACCAACAAGGGAGCAGGCCATCTTGGACTGCTGTTGTGCAATGAGAAAGGATTAGTTTTGAGAGAATCATTGGGGATGAGTGAGCATAATATGATAGAATTCTTTATCAAGGTGATGCGCTATCAATTGTACTAAAGACTCGAATGGGTACAAAAGAGGCTTTATTACAGTTAGATGTTTGTCCTCCGACTGCAGCTGGTAGAATGGCTGCTCAGGAGAACTCATGCATATTTATACGGCTCCTTGTGGGCGGAGCTAGCCGGCAGGGGCTTACGGCGAACGTGTAGTATAGGTACTACTGTACATCCACTAATACAGGCACACACACAATTACACAGTGGATCACCACATTCACCCCCTGTTAAAAATGAGTCCGGCGGGGGTGGCGTGGAACTATATACAGAATTTGTGAATTATTTACAGAGGGGAGGGGAAACAATATGTGTCCATCTTGTGACCTGGTGTCCGTCAGAGGTTAAGTCTGTCTGGTGGTCTGACGGTTCGCTGGGAGCGACGTAACAGTGGTGGCGATGTCTGTACAGGCGGTGGCGGCGTCGACGGCGTCGGTGCTGGCGGTGTTGGTGCTGGCAGTGTTGGTGTTGGCCAGTAGTTGGATGACTCCGGGAGTGTGCCAAAATCTTCCTTGTCCTCTAGCGTGGGCAGGGGAAGGAGGGATGGACCTGGTGGAGCTGGTGCTGGGAGCGCGGGTGGCGCGTGGGTGGGGAGGTGTGTGGGAGTGGGAGTGGCACCCTAGAGAGCCAGGTCCCTGAGCGAGACCGTATCCTGGCGGCCGTCAGGGAACTCCACGTAGGCATACTGGGGGTTTGCGTGGAGCAGGCGTACCCTGTCCACCAAGGGATCCGCCTTGTGGAGCCGGACATGCCTACGCAGTAGTACCGGTCCTGGAGCAGCGAGCCAAGTCGGGAGCGACACCCCGGATGTGGACTTCCTGGGGAAGGTAAAAATACGTTCATGAGGCGTGTTATTCGTGACAGTGCATAATAGAGACTAGATGGAGTGTAGTGCATCTGAGAGGACCTGCTGCAAGTGAGCGGCTGGGAGGTTCCTGGACCGTTGGGCCAGCTGGACGGCCCTCCATACCGTCCCGTTCCCCCTCTCTACCTGCCCGTTTCCCTGGAGGTTGTAGCTGGTCGTCCTGCTGGAGGCGATACCCCTGCTGAGCAGGAACTGACGCAGCTCATCGCTCATGAATGAGGATCCCCTGTCGCTGTGGATGCAGGCGGGGAAACCGAACAGGGCGAAAATGGAGTCGAGGGCCTTGATGACGGTGGCAGACGTCATATCGGGCATGGGATGGCGAATGGGAACCTGGAGAATTCATCGACCACACTAAGGATATATGTATTGTGGTCGGTGGACGGGAGGGGCCCTTTGAAATCCACGCTGAGGCGTTCAAAGGGGCGGGACACTTTCACCAGGCGCGCACGGTCTGGCCGGTAGAAGTGCGGCTTGCACTCGGCACAGACCTGGCAGTCTTTGGTGACTGTCCGTACTTCCTTGACGGAGTAGGGCAGATTGCGGGCTTTGACGAGGTGGTACAAACGTGTGACCCCCGGATGGCAAAGGCTGTCGTGCAAGGCATGGAGCTGGTCTACTTGTGCGCTGGCACATGTACCTCGGGAGAGGGCGTCTGGGGGCTCGTTGAGCGATACAAGAACTCGTAATTATCGGTGGAGAGCTCGATTCTCCACCTCAAGATTTTATCATTTTTGATCTTGCCCCGCTGCATGTTGTTGAACATGAAGGCTACCGACCGTTGGTCAGTGAGGAAAGTGAATCTCCTGCTGGCCAGGTAATGCCTCCAGTGCCGCAACGTTTCAACGATTGCCTGGGCCTCCTGTTCGACAGACGAATGTCGAATCTCAGAGGCATGGATGGTGCGGGAAAAGAATGCCATGGGTCTGCCTGCCTGGTTTAGAGTGGCGGCAAGGGCGACATTTGAAGCGTCGCTCTCTACTAAGGGCAGTGTCTCATCTACTGTATGCATCCCGGCCTTGGCTGCTCTAATACGGGCGAAGGCATGTTGTGCCTCGGCCGTGAGGGGAAATTGAGTGGACTGTATCAGTGGGCGGGCCTTGACCGCGTATTGTGGGAACCACTGGGCATAGTAGGAGAAGAACCCCAGGCAGCGTTTGAGGGCCTTGGGGCAGTGGGGAAGGGGGAGCTCCATGAGGGGGCGCATGCAGTCGGGATAGGGCCCCAGGAGTCCGTTTTGGACTACGTAGCTGAGGATGGCCAAGCGGTTAGTGCTGAACACGCACTTCTCCTTGTTGCAAGTGAGGTTGAGGAGAGATGCGGTGTGGAGAAATTTGGCAAGGTTGGCGTCGTGGTCCTGCTGGTCATGGCCGCAGATGGTGGCATTATCTAAGTACGGAAACGTGGCCCGCAGTCCGTACTGGTCAACCATTCGGTCCATTTCTCTTTGGAATACCGAGACCCCATTAGTGACGCCGAAGGGAACCCTAAGAAATTGGTACAGGCTACCGTCCGCCTCGAAGGCAGTGTAGGGACGGTCCGATTTACAGATGGGGATCTGGTGGTAGGCGGATTAAGGTCAATCGTTGAAAAGACCTGGTACTGTGCAATCTGATTGACCATATCAGATATGCGAGGGAGGGGGTAGGCGTCGAGCTGCGTGTACCGGTTGATGGTCTGGCTGTAGTCCACGACCATCCTGTTTTTCTCCCCAGTTTTAACCACTACCATTTGGGCTCTCCAGGGGCTGTTGCTGGCCCCGATAATACCCTCCCGAAGCAGCCGCTGGACCTCGGACCTGATGAAGGCCTTGTCCTGGGCGCTGTACCGTCTGCTCCTGGTGGCGACGGGCTTGCAATCCACAGTCAGATAGGCAAAGAGGGAGGGAGGGTCAACCTTGAGGGTCGTGAGGCCGCAAACGGTGAGTGGGGGTAGGGGCCCGCAGAATTTGAGGGTGAGACTCTGGAGGTTGCATTGAAAATCCAGGCCCAGTAATAGTGTAGCACAGAGATTGGGGAGAACGGACAGGCGAAAACCACTGAATTCACGCCTTGCACGGTGAGGTCGACCACAAAGAAACGTCGGATCGGGACAGAGTGGGATCCGGAGGCCAGGGAGATCTGTTGGTTGGTGGGATGGACCGCGAGGGAGCTGCGCCTTACCGTGTCCGGGTGGATGAAGTTACCGGTGCTCCCGGTGTCTAGTAGGCAGGAGGTCGCGTGGCCGTTGATTAGCACCGTCGTCGAAGCGGTGGCCAGGTTGTGAGGACGGGACTGGTCCAGCGTCATGGAGGCAAGCAGCGGGCGATTGTCCAAGGAGTCCGATGAGGAGCGGCAGCGACCCGAGTCCAGCGGTCCAGTCCCGAGGGAGAGACAAAATGGCGGCAATGGCGACGCCCGAAGGACTTGTGGGGGAGAAGATGGCGGCGCCCATGCAGTGCACGTTGCGGGCGTGGGGCAAGATGGCGGCGCCCACTGGCCGCCGTGGACCTGGGGTGAGAAGATGGCGGTGTCCATGGCGCGCATGTTGTGGGGGCGGTGCAAGATGGCGGCGCCCACTGGTCGCACGAGGCCCCGGGAGCAGAAGATGGCGGCGCCCATTGTGCGATCAGTTGGGGAACGGGCGCGATAGCGGCAACTGCGCGGGCCTGGCACACCGCCGCAAAGTGGCCCTTCTTGCCGCAGGATTTGCAGGTGGCGGCGCGGGCTGAGCAGCGCTGGCGGGGGTGGTTCTGTTGACACAGAAGTAGCAGCGCGGACCCCCAGAATGTGCGGTGTGGCGGGCAGAGCAGGCATATTGCCCAGGACTGGCCCCAGTCTGGGGGGTCGGTTGCGGGGTCCACGAGGGGTAGGATGGGTGTGCCGCGCGGCGAGCGGGGTAGGACTGTACATTACGAGAAGTGACCGTCATGGAGAGCGCTAAAGCTTTAGTCTCCGTTAGGTCGAGCGTGGCCCCTTCCAGCAGTCGTTGCCGATGGGGTCCAATGCAATCCCCGTCACGAATGCATCGTGTGTGAGGAGATTGGAATGTTCCGTGGCCTTGACGGCCTGGCAGCCGCAGTCCCATTCGAGAGGGATAAGGGCCCGCCAGAAGTTTTAACGGGTAGCACGGTAGCATTGTGGATAGCACAATTGCTTCACAGCTCCAGGGTCCCAGGTTCGATTCCGGCTTGGGTCACTGCCTGTGCGGAGTCTGCACATCCTCCCCGTGTGTGCGTGGGTTTCCTCCGGGTGCTCCGGTTTCCTCCCACAGTCCAAAGATGTGCAGGTTAGGTGGATTGGCCATGATAAATTGCCCTTAGTGTCCAAAATTGCCCTTAGTGTTGGGTGGGATTACTGGGTTATGGGGATAGGGTGGAAGTGTTGACCTTGGGTAGGGTGCTCTTTCCAAGAGCCGGTGCAGACTCGATGGGCCGATTGGCCTCCTTCTGCACTGTAAATTCTGCACTGTAAATTCTATGAAATCGACTCACCAGGTAGTTGCAAATAGAGCATTCGTCTTCTGGACGTAGTTTTCTTTAAAGAGTTCCATGGCGCCTGCGTAATTCGGCGCATCCTGCATCAGCGGGAACACGCTGGAGCTCAACCTTGAGTAGAGAACCTGGATTTTCTGAGCTTCCGTCGGCTTGGGAGTCGCTGAGTTTATATAGGCCTCAAAGCGAGCCAGCCAGTGATTAAAGTCTTTTCTGGCGTTTGGCGAGTGCGGATCCAGCTGCAAGCGATCTGGTTTGATCCTGATGTCCATGATGCGGAAAATCTAACTGTAATAAATTGATGCGCTATCAATCGTACTAAAGGTACAAAAGAGGCTTTATTACAGTTAGATGTTTGTCCTCCGACTGCAGCTGGTAGAATGGCTGCTCAGGAGAACTCATGCATATTTATACGGCTCCTTGTGGGCGGAGCTAGCCGGCAGGGGCTACCGGCGAACCTGTAGTACAGGTACTGCTGCACATCCCCTAATACAGGCACACACACAATTACACAGTGGATCACCACACAAGGTGAATAGTGAGGTAGTTGATTTGGAGACCAAGGTCCTGAACCCAATAAAGGTAACTATGATGGCATGAGGCATGAGCTGGCTACGCCAGTCTGGGAAACATTACTGAAAGAAAGAACAGGCAATGGAAGGCATTTAAGGAATGAATAGGTGAACTCCAAAAGTTGTTTATTCTTATTTGGCGCAAGATTAGAAAGGGAACTGTGGCCAAGCCATGGCTTACAAGGGAAATTAAAGATAGTATTGGACTAAAAGAAGAGGCACACAAATGAACAAGAAAAAGCAATAGACCTGATGATTGGGAACAGTTTAAAATTCAGCAAAGGCGGACCAAGAGATTGATTAAGAAGAGGAAAATACAGCATGAAAGTAAACTAGCGGGGAACATAAAAACTGACTCTAAAGGTTTCCATAGGTATGTAAAAAGAAAAAGATTGATAAAAACAAATGTTGACCCCTCATAGTCAGAAATGGGGGAATTCATTACAGGGAACAAACGAATGGCTGAGGAATAAATTCACACTTTTCTTCTGTCTTCACAAAGGAAGACATAAATAATGTACCTGAAGTTCTGAGAAACACAAATTTCAGTGAGGAGCTGAAGGAAATTAGTATTAGTAAATAAATGGTTTTGTGAAAATTAATAAGATTGAATGCGGATGATTCTCCAGGGCCTGATAATCTTCATCCCAGAGTACATAAGGAAGTGGCCCTAGAAATACTAGATCCATTGGTGGTAATTTTCCAGAAGTCTTTGGACTCTGGAGTGGTTCCTACAGATTGGAGGGTAGCTAATATAACCCTGCTATTCAAATAGGGAGGTAGCGAGAAAACAGAGAACTATAGACCAGTGTGCCTAACATTGCTAGTGTCCATTAACAAGGATTTCACAGCAAAGCATTTGGAAAGCAGTAGTATTATCAGACAAAGTCAGCATGGATTTATAAAAGGGAACTTATGCTTACAAATCAGCTAGAATTCTTTGAAGATGTAACTATTGTTGTGTTATGTACTCTGGGATAACACAGGCTGCAACTGGATGCAGCTTTAACCAAAAGATACTCCAGACCTTGAAGTTAGTTCAATCTGATTTATTGAACCAGTCAGCACAGTTCTCTATGAGTTCGACTCTCTGCTAACCTAAGTGTGGTTACTCTGTCTGACTGAACCAGACTAGCTCTTAGCCACGTGCTGGAGGTGTGATACTGTACATACACCCTGACTCACTCTGTAGATGTTCATCAGTGGAAGGAGGCAGAGTGTGAGTGCCTCGTGCCTTTTATAGTGAGATACCACCCCTGAGTGTCCTGCCTGCTCATTGGTCATGCCCTGTTCTCTGTGTTTATTAGCTGCCTGTCTGTGCCTGTCTGTATATCATTATCTGCATGTCTGCATATCCTGACAACTATTAGAGTTGACCAGGGGGTATTGCTGGGAGTGGTTTATTTAGACTTTCAGAAGGCTTTCAACAAGGTCTCACACAGCAGATTACTATATAATGTTAAAGCGTGTGGGATTGAGGGCAGTGTCTTTGGATGGATAGAAAGCTGGTTAGCAAACAGGAAGCAAGAAGTTGGAATAAATGGGTCATTTTCCGATTGGCATGCAGTGACTAGTGGGGTAACACAGGGATTAATGATTTGGACAAGGGAATTTAAATGTATTCAGTGGAATTCTCCATCGGCGGGATCCTACGGTCCACCGGCAGCGCACCCACCTACAGGTTTCCCGAAGGTGTGGGGTGGCCACAATGGGAAACCCCATTGGCCGGCTGTGGGATAGGAGAATCCCGTTGCCGGCTGGGACGCGCCGCATTAGAAAACACGGCTGGCGGAATGTAGAATCCTGCCCTTATTTCCAAATTTGCAATTGATACAAAGTTGGGTGGGAGGGTGAGGTGCAGTGATACTTCAACAGGATTTGGACAGGCTGAGTGAGTGGGCACATGCATGGCAGATGCAGTACAATGTGGATAAATGTGAGGTTATCAACTTTGGTAGCAAAAATAGGAAGGCAGATTATTATTTGAATGGGTGTAAATCGAGAGCGGTGGCTAGTCAGCGAGACTTTGGCAGCAGTCACTGGAAGTAAACGTGCAGGTACAGCAGGCAGTAAAAAAGACAAATGGTATGTTGGCCTTCATAGTGAGAGGATTAGAGTATAGGAATAGGGGTATTTTACTTAAACTATATAGGGCATCGGTGAGGCCACACCTGGAGTATTGTGTGCAGTTTTAGTGTCCTTTTCTGAAGAAGGATGTTCTTGTTATGGAGGGAGAGCAGCAAAGGTTTACCAGGCTGATTCCTGGGATGATGGGGCTGTCATATGAGGAGAGACTAAGTCAGTTAGGATTATATTCATTGCAGTTTAGAAGAGTGAGAGGGCATCTCATAGAAACTTACAAAATTCTAACAGGATTAGACAGGGTAGATTCAGAAAGAATGTTCCTGATGGTGGGGGAGTCCTGAGCTAAGAGTCATAGTTTGAGGATAAGGGGTAAACTTATTAGGACGGAGGTGGTGAAAAATTTCTTCACCCAGAGAGTGGTGAATCTGTGGAATTCACTACCACAGAAAGTAGTTGAGGCCAAAACGTTGTAGTAATTTCAAGAAGGAATTAGATATAGCTCATGGGGATATGGGGGGAAGGCGGGATCAGGGTATTGAACTTGATGATCAGTCATGAATGGAATGAATGGCTTGAAGGCCTGAATGGCCCACTTACCTGCTCTATTTTCTATGTACGTTTCTATGTGTGGGGGTTGAGTAGTAGGGGTGTGTCAGGGAAGGGATGTGTTTGTAAAGAAGGGGTATTTGTATGGGGAGTTTGTGTGTGTTTGTGTGTACGGAGCGAGAGTACACTCTGAGGGGGTTGGGTGTGGGTGTGTGACGGGTTGAGAGATGGGGACGGGTTTGAGTGTTGTTTTGAGCTCCATGACATTTAAAAAAGACTTTGAAAGATCAGCTGAAAGAGAGAAGTCCCCACATGGTACTAAAGTTGACTGTAATTATTTTTCTCCTTTTTATGAGTCTGAAAGGCTTCTGGAGTTAAAGACCTCTTTTAGATCTGTTGAGTTATTAGCATTGCCAGAAAATTGTGAAAATAACCTAGCAACCCCAAACTCGTTAATTTTGATTACTCAACGTGGTTTCTCCCACAAGTATTTCACAGAATGTTGTAAAGTATTAGGTTGGTGATCCAGGGCAGAATGATATGTTTTTGGGAGCAGAGATGTGACACTTAATAGCTGCGGAATGGGCCAATGCTTTGATATCCAGACGGAAGGTGTACACTCTAGAGCAATGTGGTTTTTTAAAACGAGGTATTTTGTGCCTCAAGTTTGCAGCAAAATGTGCATTGAAAGTTTTAGAAACTGCTACCTACTGTGGGATATCAATTGTTCTCACTGAACCATTATTCATGGTCCTGCAATAAATAAAAAAGATCAACTTCAAAGTTTAGATTCAGCACTATATTACTGGCAGTCATTCTTAGTTTGCTCTGCTGATGTGTCATTTCGTATGATATTACATATTCAGGTCAGTTGAACCTGGTTAAGGTTTGCTCATGTTTCATCTTAGACAAGGTAACAAACAGGATATAATTGTTTCCTTGTTCTGAAAGTGTGAACAACACCAATATCCTGCATTTAGAAGCTCCCGTACCGTCCTGCCCGAACAGGCGCCGGAATGTGGCGACTTGGGGCTTTTCACAGTAACTTCATTTGAAGCCTACTTGTGACAATTAGCAAATTTCATTTCATTTTCACCCTCAATGTATTAATGGTTCCAAGTTATAACCAGATGAAAAGTGACCCTAAGCCACAAAGGATGAGACATTGAGATGGTGGTTGAGGGGAGACCTGATTGAGGTCTACAAAATTATGAGAGGTATGGACAGGGTGGATAGCAACAAGCTTTTTCCAAGAGTGGGGGTGTCAATTACAAGGGGGTCACGATTTCAAGGTGAGAGGGGGAAAGTTTAAGGGAGATGTGCATGGAAAGTTTTTTACGCAGAGGGTGGTAGGTGCCTGGAACGCTCCGCCAGCGGATGTGATAGAGGTGGGCATGATAGCATCATTTATGATGCATCTAGACAGATGTATGAATGAGCGGGGAACAGAGGGAAGTAGATCCTTGGAAAATAGGCGACAGGTTTAGATAGAGGATCTGGATCTGCGCAGGCTGGGAGGGCCGAAGGGCCTGTTCCTGTGCTGTAATTTTCTTTGTTCTTTTGTTCTTTATTAGGGTTGGTGATTAAAAGCTTGGTCATGGATATAGTTTTGATGCAAGGTCTTAGAGAAGGTGAGAGGTTTGAGGAGGATATTGCAGAACTTGGGGCCTATGCAGCTGAAGACATGGCCATCAATGGTGGTGAAGGCAGTGTGAGCAGCAACAGCTCAACGGGCGGCAAGTTGCTGGAGGGTTATGGGGTTGGGTAGGTTGCATAGTTGCATAGGGAGGAGTGAGGCCTTGGAAGGAAGTGAACATGAGGATGAGAATTCTAAACCAAGGCCTTTCATGGATTAAAAGCAATGTAAGTCAGCAAACATAGCAGTGGGAGGTACACGGGTCTTGGTGTGAGTTTAAGTACAAGCAGTATAGTTTTGGATGAGTTATGGAGGTGGATGTTGGGAACCTGGCGAGGAGTGTATTGGAATAGTCGAGTCAGGAGAGAGGAAAAGCATGAATGAGGGTTTCAGCAGTTGATGAGTTGAGGCAGTGTGGAGACATTATTGAGTGGAAGTCTGTGATGGAGAGGATATGGGGTTGGAAACTCAGCTCATGGGAAATGGATCATAAAGGTTGAAAATAGATTGGTTCTGCTTGAGATAGTGGTGACCAGGCAGGAAATGGAATTAGTGAAGGAATGGAGCTTGTGGGGTTTCCAAAGATAATGGCTCAGATCTTTGCAACGTTTATTTGGAGTGAAGGGAGTATTTGAACCCCTACAGTGCAGAAGGAACCCACTCAGCCCATCAAGTCTGCACCCACCCTCTGAAAGAGCACTCAACCAAAGCCGACTGCCCCACTCTATCCCCATAACCCCATACAGCCTGCTCATCTTTGGACACTATGGGGAGATTTAGCATGGCCAATCCGCCTAACCTGCACATCTTTGTACTGTGGGAGGAAACCGGAGTACCCGGAGGAAACCCACGCAGACATGGGGAGAATGTGCAAACTCCACACAGACAGTCACCCAAGGCCGGAATCAAACCCAGATCCCTGACACTGTGAGGCAGCAGTGCTAACCGTTGTGCCATCGTGCCGCCCCACGAGGTTGTTTTTTTGCGGTCACAAACCTCTTTCTTAGAGGTTGTAACATGATAACAGCCAACATAAAAATCCCAGCCAATATTATGAACTAACAGCCTACATAGGAACAGGCTAATTCCTGATGTTCATGGAGAGGGGAGCTGTGCATTTAGCTGTAATTCTAGTGAATTGATTCCAGTAAATCAATCTGCAGGGAAACCTAGTGAAATTGGCAGCACCTCTATTTTCTCCGATAGATGCATCAAAGAATTTTGAGGGGAGTCAGACACAAAGATTCTGCCAAAAGACTGACGAGTGGCCAATGTCACACCTCTATTCAAAGCCTCTGCTTCAGCAGCCCCATGGTGCGTTTAATAATCATGCTCGTGACTCCATGGGTTGACTTATACCCATGGTGCTTGGGTGTAGTGTGACTGCACAGGGTGGCGGGAGGGTCATGGGTCTTGTATGTAGGGAAGGTAGCCCACATCTCGTCAAAGCCATCCTGTTACATTGGTGGAAGAATTGTATGTTGGGGACAGGATGAAAGGAATATCACAGCTGCCTTTCTCCACCTCGCACGATCCTGTTCCTGTCACCGGCGACTAGCTGGACAGGAATGGAGCGGTGGTCCTTTCGATTAACAAAGGCTACTTGTTGTTAATTTGGTAATGTGTGCAGTCAATGATGTCCCAGACACATGGGAAGCCAGCCATTGCTACAAACCCCACATGTACTGCTCTCAGATGGGTGCAGGGGAAGTTACTCTTGACATGTACACCCTGTAGGCTGGGTTTAGACTTAGATGAGAGGCAGTCCACGCCCCTCATTTGCTCTAATGCACCCACCTCATTCTGTTTGTCAAGAATGTTGCTGCAAACAGTCAGAAAAAGGAAATGTGTGTAATATCGCAGATACTAATCATTTCATAACACTCCACAGAGCTATATTTTTTTCAGCTTCAATTCGAATACAACCAATTCATAGACATAGAACAGAAGAGATAGTTTCTTCACCGCAGCTGCCTCAGGCTGTACATTGTTATTGCTATCTTTACATAAACATTTGAATTGATGTTGGGGACACAGAAAACATTGAATACATTAGCAAGTGTAAGAATTGTCCTTGCATTTCACCACTAAATAAACACTATTTACTATTATAGGGTGGCACAGTGGTCAGAACTCCTGCCTCGCAGCACCAGGGACCCGGGTTCAATTCCTGCCTCGGGTGACTATGTGTGGAATTTGCATGTTCTCTCCGTGTCTGCGTGGGTTTGCTCTGGATGCTCCAGTTTCCTCCCACAGCCCAAAGATGTGCATGTTAGGTAGATTGGCCATGATAATGTGCTTATTGTTTTGGTTATGCAGTTCAAAATCTTATTGCAAGCTCATATCATAGCTCCAAAACCGAGGACTTGGCTCCTCACTCTGCAACTGGATCCTCGACTTTCTGACTCACAGACCACAATCAGTAAGAATAAACAGCAACACCTCCTCCACAATAGTCCTCAATACCGGGGCCCCGCAAGGCTGTGTACTTAGTCCCCAACGCTACTCCCTGTACACACACGACTGCGTGGCAAAATTTGGTTCCAACTCCATCTACAAGTTTGCTGACGATATGATCATAGTGGGCTGGATCTCGAATAACGACGAGTCAGAATACAGGAGGGAGATAGAGAACCTAGTGGAGTGGTGTAGCGACAACAATCTCTCCCTCAATGCCAGCAAAACTAAAGAGCTGGTCATTGACTTCAGGAAGCAAAGTACTGTAGACACCCTGTTAGCTTCAATGGGGCTGAGGTGGAGATAGTTGGCAGTTTCAAATTCCTAGGGGTGCACATCAACAAAAATCTGTTGTGGTCCACCCACGTCGACGCTCCCACCAAGAAAGCACAACAGTGCCTATACTTCCTCAGGAAATTAAGGAAATTTGGCATGTCCACATTAACTCTTACCAACTTTTACAGATGCAGCATAGAAAGCATCTTATCTGGCTGCATCACAGCCTGGTATGGCAACTGCTTGGCCCAAGACTGCAAGAAACCTCAGAGAGTCGTGAACACCGCCCAGTCCATCACACGAACCTGCCTCCCATCCATTGTCTCCATCTACACCTCCTGCTGCCTGGGGAAAGTGGACAGCATAATCAAAGACCCCTCCCACCCGGCTTACTCACTCTTCCAACTTCTTCCATCGGGCAGGAAATACAAAAGTCTGAGAACACGCACAAACAGACTCAAAAACAGCTTCTTCCCCGCTGTTACTAGACTCCTAAACAACCCTCTTGGGGACTGACCTCATTAACACAACACCCCTGTATGCTTCATCCGATGCCGGTGCTTATGAAGTTACATTGTGTACCTTCTGTTGCCCTATTATGTATTTTATTTTAATTTCATATACTTAATGACCTGTTGAACTGCTCACAGAAAAATACTTTTCACTGTACCTCGGTACACATGAGAATAAACAAATCCAATCCAATCTTACTGGCTTTGCTGATTGTTATTTTGGATTGGTTGGACATGCTTGGGCCTAGTCCATGAACACATGTCCCTCTTTGTGAAACCCCTAGCTATTACAATTCATGAACCACAAAGGTCACTTACTCTATACTGGAAAATACATTTGTAAGCACCTCACTAAATGCTTTCCACAAGCAAATTGTTGTTATTTAGCTGAAGGGAGGAATCAAGCTTTGCAATGCACCACTGATACATCGGGTCCGAATCTGCAGCAAGAGGTCATCTAATGGCCTCCACTGTCAGTGGGACTTGCCTTCTTACACCCTTTAGCGTAAAGGATTTTCACCAGGTTGCTAGAAGCGTGAGCTGATAATGGTACAGCAAGGAAATCTGGGACCTGAGTAAACAGGGCAACCTACAAGATGTCTCCTTAACCAAACAGATTTGACAGGTCTAGCAGCAGAAGGAGTGAGAAGGAAGGTAAATTAAAATGGGTGAATTCAATGCCAAATAAGCTGCAAAAAGAGAAATTAAGACTGGAATAGAACAGTTGGATTATATAAGAGAAGAAAACAAAAAGGAAGCAAATAAAATTAAAAGTTATTTCATTTGCCCCCCCCAAAATTTAAAACGTAAAGCAAAGAAATTGCATATTTGCAATAATTAATTTTCAGTGCCAAAGAGGTTGATCAGCAGAAATGAACAACTGCTACTAATTGCCAACCCCCAATATCTGTGGCAAATTTCATTTATGCAGCCTAAATACAAGTTCATGACATTAAATGCAAGCAAGTAGCTAAATGTAATTTTCAGCAAGTTAACAGTGGAGCAACTTAATCAGCACACGAACCTTTGTACAATCACATTTAATCGTGTAGTTGTCTAAGCCTGAAGTTGCTGTACTATTTATGTTTAAATAGTGGCATGAGCCTTTAGCTTCACTAAAGGCTAACATCAAGCTATGGCCTAATAATGTTGCCTTTTGCCACCAATGTTGAGAGAGTGTCTGAGCATTGTCCCTCCTGCAGAGCAGGTTGGCCGCTTAGTAAACTTGTGGAAAGGTTGCTCAATTGCTTTATAAGAGTGGTGGTGCCCATTAAATGCAAGCTGGTTATGTGGTAAATAATTACAAGATTCCGTGAGTTAGTAACCAATGTTTCTTCATTTCCTATTGACAGAAGTGCACTTAAAAAGCGAAATCCATAAGGAGGGAAGGCATGTACAAGGTACATCTTTAAACGCCTTCAGTACCTCACGGGTGTGAGTCATTCTCCCATCTATAATTTTAGATTACTCCTACACAAATAACAGCAATGATATTTTTACAATGTTTGTAGCTTGGTGTAAGTACTGGCGAGGTGGCTGCTTGGTGTTTGTTTCAACATTATTGTAATGGCTGCATGTATCTCACAGATGGTGTTGCTGTGGTTTATTGTGCAAGCGGTTTCTCAAAGGCAGAGAAACTGGAAACTGATAAGGTTATTCAGGAATCATTGATAAGGTCCGATTCAAATATCCGGAACACAACTTTGTAAACAAGGTTCAATTTTATACTTTTTATTCATGGTGAGATTGCACCATTGCTCCCTCATCTGACATGCCCACGTGGCAACTTTCCGGCCAATCCAGAACCAGGAGCAATCGACATGTGGCGTTTTTTTTTTGGCGCGTTTCTTCTTGTGTCCTCCTCGGAATTAACACTGATCCAAACGAGATAAGGTGGCATATGGATGCGCCATCTTAAATCTCTTTCAATTGTTTCATTAAACCAATCCAAAAAATGCTTCAGACAGCAGGTGGTGACTACACTTCAGAATAAAGGAAGTTATGGTGACTCCGTGGATACATGCACTGCGTGTTGCCATGCCATTGTTGACGAAGAGGTTTTCATGTTAGATTTTTGGTTTGGCGTCCTGCACTAACTTATCTCAGCTGAGGCAGTCACAGGGTAGCACCAGATTTGGCTTCAACGCTCTTGAGCTAGAATGAGGGCCAATAGACCAGTTATCTTGGAATTTAAAAAATTATTTAATGGGATCTGGGCGCTGTTGGCTAGGCCAGTATTTTTTGCCCATCCCTCATTTAACCTGAGAAGGTGGTGGTAAGATACTTTCTAGAACTGCTGCTACATGTGGTGTAGGTACACCCACAGTGCTGTTTGGGAGTTCTAGGATTTTGACCCAGTGACAGTGAAGGAACAGCGATATGTTTCCAAGTCAGGGTGGTGTGTGACTTGGAGGGGGATGTGCGGGTGGTGGGTGCCCATCCGTCAGCTGCCCTGGTCCCTCCAGGTGGTAGTGTTTGTGAGGATTGGAAGGTGCTGTCGAAGGAGCTTCGGCGAGTTGCTGCAGTAAATCTTGCCGATGGTACACACTGCTACCACTGTGCATTAGTGGTGGATGGGGCGTTGTCCTGGATAATGTTGAGCTTCTTGAGTGTTGTTGGAATTGCCCTCGTCCGGGCAAGTGGAGAGCATTTCGTCACACTCCCGACTTGAGCCTTTTAGATGACGTATAGGCTTTGGTGAGTTACGTGTCGCAGAATTCCCAGCCTCTGACCTGCTGCTGTAGCCACAGTATTTATATGGCTAACCCATTTCAGTTTCTGGTTAATGGTTAACCCCCCCCTCCACACGCCCCCTGATGTTGATGGTTCGGGATTCAGTGATGGTAAAGCCATTCAATGTCAAAGGGCTGTGTATCAGCAGCAAATAGAATTAGGTTGAACTACCATTTCACCATGGTCAAACATCCTATCAGCACCGGCTGTATCCAACACAAAGAATGGCCAACTAGCTCTGGTACTGAGGACAACCAGTGGCCATGGAACTGTGCCCCAACATGCCCCTGTTGAGGTCATTTCCTGGTTACTGCTGGAGCCTAACATGTTGAGAGTTGTTACTTATAGAAACGCCCAATGCTCCTCACGTTCATATCGACTAAAAAGAAAATTCAGTAGTTTCTATAGTGGCTGTCTGACCCCACCACACCCGTAATAGAATGCAGCCGTGAGTTGGAAGTTGCCCGACTGTGTTTAATTTAGTTGTGGCATTTCCTGTGTTATAACAATGACTACAATGGACAACAGGGAATAAAATCACATTATGTTAATGGCTCCTTATTATTCCGTAAATGTTGCTGACATTTGCTTGCTATGTTATTAGCAGTAATAACTCCTTAGGTTTCAGTCTGTGTTTGTCATTTGGAGGTCACGCAGCAATGACATAAAGGACCCATCTGTTTAATAACGTGCTTATTTCATGCCTTGTGTTACAATTTGCTTCAGTCATTTGTAATAAAAGAGCCATTCGTCTAATGGAATCATGTGGGGTGCACCTTGTGAGCCATTAGCTTTCTTGCTCCCCAAGCAATCTGGCAAAGACCAGTAACCTGGCCCCAGGGGAGCTGGAAGTGCAATTGTCAGTGGGAAGCGGGACTCCGGGGTGGGATTGTGTGCTTGTCATTCCAGTGGTGTAGCATCATAGCTCCCAGGCTGCCATAAATACATTTTTATTGAGGTGAGGTTCGCAGTGGGATACAGTTCTATCTCATTCTGTGAAATTGGCAACCGTATATTGCAAGCTAATGTCAGTGAATACCAAGTGATGGAATAATAGTTACAAGGGAACAGAAGCTGACGCCCTTGTCAGCTTCCTCATACTCTTACCGTGGAGGTGTACAGTCACAAATCTCCACTTTGTGCAAATGGTTAATGATGAATATTGAATATATTTTGAGCAACATTTCAACATAGATACAAGGCCAATGTAAGTGTTAGGCCACCCTGAGTTATTGTACTAACATCAGGTGAAAGGGTTAAATCTTCTGTTGTATCAATAAACTGAAATGCTGCATTAGAGCTTGTTACTGGTATTGTTGTGTGATTACAACCCACTTATTTCCACCCTTCCCCCGCAAGATTATTTTTCAGAACTGATACTTTGTGCAATGTTTCGTTTGGAGAGCAAACACCCCCCCCCCCCCAAAAAAAAAAGTGAATATGGCTCATTTATGACAGGGAGGAGACAATCATTTTTTTATGCTTTTGTTGATTTGAACATGACACTGGGGTTCACAAGTTTTATTTTGGCAATCGGGCGTTGAACCTTAAAAGTTGAAATGCATACTTATCAGTGAAATGATTGTTTACCCAAGTTGATAATCAGCTGTGAATAAGCATAGCACCATCGATTCAGATAGTAACCCAGTGCACAGCCTTCATAAAACAAGGAAGCCAACTCTAGTTACATCCAGACACCTTTACCTCGAGTGCTTGGAGATGGAAAGGACGTTGCTACACAAATGCAAGTCTTTATCTCTTAAGCAGACACTTCAATTGTACTTTGAAGACCTTTGTTCGCAGCATTTTCCAAAGCGCTTTACAGCCAGTGAGGCACTTTTTGAAGTGTAGTCACTGTTACAACACAGGAAATGCCACAACCAAACTGCGCGCATCAGAAGGAGTGCTGCGAGCAGCAGCTCCTCACCTAGTCACAGCTAACAAAAATTCAGTTTCATTTTTTCAAGGCTTCCCAGCCTGCCAGTCTCACTAAAGAACACACCTCACTATGCACTCGCATAGTGCATAGTGACTCCTGGCAAGTCCCCACCAGCTCCTGAAATGTGTGATGTGGCTGTTACAGCCAGAATGTTGGGCTATGTTCTGAATTAATTCGCATTTGTATTTTATTGCAAGCAATGCCCCCCCCACATACCTCCCTCCAGTCTTGCCTGCAAACCTGCCCAGGTTAAAACAAGAAGTGGGCAGGATCATGCCAGGCTTCAGATCTAATACCTTTTTGAGAAGGTAACCCCCACTCCTGTACACAAACTCACTTCTCCTTGACAGTTAATATCCTGCCCATATTGTCAGCAGCAAGTACTGCCAGTTCAGGTACGACAGCGCTAAATGCATTTCATGCAGAGTGATCCCCCACTACTCTTCCTCAACAATGTACTTCTGCCCCAACCTCACAGCATACTTGATGGAACCATCAATTCACCAGACACGTGCTTTCCGATATGAATATAGGCTTTAATCTACTTACTACAGAGCCAGCCTGTTACCCGTTGATGAACTCTCGGTGAACTGCAGGCTGACTCTGGACAAGGGTATTGATACAGCAGCACAAGGGGGAGGAGTCATGGGCGAAGCCAAGGGTGGAGCCCTGTACAAACTCCTGAGCATTCCCAGAGCTACTCCCCCTAGTGGTCGGATCACGCTACTGCGCTTACAAAGATACAGTGTGAATTACCATGTTACATTCACCACAATACTCTACTTCAATTGTGTGCCATATTATTTTATTCCTACCACCAACCATCTTTAGGTCTGACTAGCTAAGCTGGAGTCAATGGGAATCGGGGGGAAACTCTGAACTGGTTGGAGTTATACCTGGCACAAAGGAAGATGGTTGTGGTGGTTTGAGGCCAATCATCTCTGCTCCAGGACATCACTGCAGGAGTGCCTCAGCGTAGTGTCCTCGGGCCAACCATCTTTAGCTTCATCAATGACCTCCCTTCCATCATAAGGTCAGAAATGGGCGAGGTTGCTGATGATTGTTCAATGTTCAGCACCAGGGAGGAGGGGGAGGGGAGGAGAGGGGGGAGGAGGGGGGAGGAGGGGAGGAGGGGGGAGGAGGGGGGGAAGGGAGGGAGGGGGGAAGGGGGAGGGGGGGAAGGGAGGAGGGAGGGAGGGGAGGAGGAGAGGGAGGAGAGGAGGAGAGGGGAGGAGAGGGGAGGAGAGGGGGGGAGGAGGGGGGAGGAGAGGGGGGGAGGAGAGGGGAGGAGAGGGGCGGAGGAGAGGAGGGGGGGAGAGGGGGGAGAGGGGGGAGAGGGGGGAGGAGAGGGGGGGAGGGGAGGGGGAGGAGGGGGGGGGAGAGGGGGGGAGGGGGGGAGGGGAGGGGGGAGGGGAGGGGGAGGGGAGGGGGGAGGAGAGGGGGAGGAGGGGGGGAAGGGGAGGGGGGGGAGGAGGAGAGGGGGGAGGAGAGGGAGGAGAGGGGGGGAGGAGAGGGAGGAGAGGGGGGAGGGGGGGAGGAGAGGGGGGAGGGGGGGAGGAGAGGGGGGGAGGGGGGAGGAGAGGGGGAGGGGGGAGGAGAGGGGGGAGGGGGGAGGAGGAGGGGGGAGGAGAGGGGGGAGGGGGGGAGGAGAGGGGGGAGTAGGGGGGAGGAGGAAGGGGGAGGGGGGGAAGGGAGGAGGGGGGAGGGGGAGGGAGGGGGGGGAAGGGAGGAGGGAGGGAGGGAGGGGGAGGGGAAGGGGGGGGGGGAGGGGAGGGAGAGGGGAAGGAAGGGGGGGAGGGGAAGGAAGGGGGGAGGGGAGGGGGGAGGGGAGGGGGAGGGGGGAGGGGGGGAGAGGGGGGAGGAGGGGGGAGAGGGGGGGGAGGGGGGAGGAGGGGGAGAGGGGAGGGGGAGGAGGAGGGAGGGGAGGAGGAGGGAGGAGAGGAGGGGGGGGAGAGGGGGAGAGGGGGAGGAGGAGGGGGGAGAGGGGGGGGAGGAGGGGGGAGGAGGGGAGGAGGGGGGAGGAGGAGGGGGAGAGGAGAGGGGAGGAGGGGGAGGAGGGGGAGGAGAGGGGGAGGAGAGGGAGGAGAGGGGGGAGGGGGAGGAGAGGGGGGAGGGGGAGGGAGGGGGGAGGGGGGAGGAGAGGGGGGGAGGGGGGAGGAGAGGGGGAGGGGGGAGGAGAGGGGGGACGGAAGGAGGGGGAGGGGGAGGAGAGGGGGGAAGGAGAGGGGGGGGAGGAGAGGGGGGGAGGAGAGGGTGGAGGGGGGAGGAGAGGGGGGGAGGGGGGGAGGAGGGGGGAGGAGAGCGGGGAGGGGGAGGAGAGGGGAGGGAGGGGGGAGAGGGGGGGAGAGGGGGGAAAGGGGGGGGAGAGGGGGGAGGAGGGGAGAGGGGGGAGGAGGGGGGGGGAGGGGGGAGGGAGGGGAGGAGGGGGGAGGGGGAGGGGGAGGAGAGGGGAGGAGGGGAGAGGGGGAGGAGGAGGGGAGGAGAGGGAGGAGAGGGAGGGAGGGGGGGAGGGGGGAGAGAGGGGGGAGGGGGAGGGAGGGGGAGGAGGAGAGGGGGGGGAGGGGGGGAGGAGAGGGGGCGGGGGAGGAGAGGGGGGAAGGAGAGGGGAGGGGGGAGGAGAGGGGGAAGGAGAGGGGGGGGAGGAGAGGGGGGAGGGGAGAGGGTGGAGGGGGGGGAGGAGAGGGGGGGGGGGGAGGAGAGGGGGGGAGCGGGGGGAGAGGGGGAGGGGGAGGAGAGGGGCGGGAGGGGGGGAGAGGGGGGAGAGGGGAAAGGGGGGGGAGAGGGGGAGAGGGGGGGGAGGGGGGGAGAGGGAGGGGAGGAGGGGGGAGGGGAGGGGGGAGGAGAGGGGGGGAGGGGGAGAGGGGGGAGGAGAGGGAGGAGAGGGAGGAGAGGGGGAGAGGGGGAGGAGAGGGGGGGAGGAGAGGGGGAGGAGGGGGGGGAGGGAGGGAGGGAGAGGGGAGGGGAGGGGAGGGAGGGAGGGAGGAGAGGGGGAGGGGAGGGGGAGGGGAGGGGGAGGAGAGGAGGGGGGAGAGGGGAGGAGGGGAGGGGGGAGGGAGAGGGGGGGAGGGGAGGGGGAGGGGGGAGGAGAGGGGGGGAGGGGGGGAGGAGAGGGGGGAGGGGAGGGGGAGAGAGGGGGGGGAGGGGGGGAGGAGAGGGGGGGAGGGGGGGAGGAGAGGGGGGAGGGGGGAGGAGGGAGGGAGGGAGGGGAGGGAGGGGAGGAGAGGGGGGAGGGGGGTAGGAGAGGGGGAGGGGGGAGGAGAGGGGGGAGGGGGGGGAGGAGAGGGGGGGAGGGGGGAGGAGAGGGGGGGAGGGGGGGAGGAGAGGGGGAGGGGGGGAGGAGAGGGGGGGGAGGGGGGGAGGAGAGGGGGGAGGGGGGGAGGAGAGGGGGAGGGGGGGAGGAGAGGGGGGAGGGGGAGGGAGAGGGGGGAGGGGGGGAGGAGAGGGGGAGGAGCGAGGGGGAGGGGGGGAGGAGAGGAGGGGGAGGGGGGAGGAGAGGGCGGGGAGGGGGGGAGGAGATGGGAGGAGAGGGGGTGGAGGGGGGGAGGAGAGGGGGGGGAGGAGAGGGGGTGGAGGGGGGAGGGAGAGGGGTGGAGGAGAGGGGGTGGAGGAGGGGGAGGAGAGGGGGTAGGAGGGAGGGGGCGGTAGGGGGAGGGGGGAGGAGGGGAGAGGAGGGGAGGATGGGGGAGAGGAGGGGAGGAGAGGGGGGAGGGGAGGGGGGAGGGGTGGAGGGTGGAGGGGTGGAGGGGGGGAGGAGGGGGGAGGAGAGGGGGGAAGGAGGGCGGGAGGAGAGGGTGGAGGAGGGAGGGGGGGGGGGAGGGGGAGGGAGGGGGGGAAGGGGGAGGGAGGGGGGGAGGAGAGGGGGGAAGGAGGGGGGGAGGAGAGGGAGGAGGAGGGAGGGGGGGGGGGAAGGGGGAGGGAGGGGGGGAAGGGGGAGGGAGGGGGGGGAAGGGAGGAGGGAGGGAGGGGGGAGGGGGAGGGAGGGGGGAGGGGGAGGGAGGGGGAAGGGAGGAGGGAGGGAGGGGAGGGAGGAGAGTAGGGGGAGAGGGGAGGAGGGGGAGAGGGGGAGGAGAGGGGGAGGGGGGAGGAGAGGGGAGGAGGGGGAGAGGGGGAGGAGAGGGGGAGGGGGGAGGAGGAGAGGGAGGAGAGGGGGGAGGGGAGGGGGGAGGAGAGGGGAAGGAGAAGGAGAGGGGGGAGGGGGGAGGAGAGGGGGGAAGGAGAGGGGGGGAGGGGGGAGGAGGGGGGGAGGAGAGGGGGGAAGGAGGGGGGGAGGAGAGGGTGGAGGAGGGAGGGGGGGGGAAGGGGGAGGGAGGGGGGGAAGGGGGAGGGAGGGGGGGGGGAAGGGAGGAGGGAGGGAGGGGGGAGGGGGAGGGAGGGTGGGAGGGGGAGGGAGGGGGGAAGGGAGGAGGGAGGGAGGGGAGGGAGGAGAGTAGGGGGAGAGGGGAGGAGGGGGAGAGGGGGAGGAGAGGGGGAGGGGGGAGGAGAGGGGAGGAGGGGGAGAGGGGGAGGAGAGGGGGAGGGGGGAGGAGAGGGAGGAGAGGGGGGAGGGGAGGGGGGAGGAGAGGGGGAAGGAGAGGGGGGAGGGGGGAGGAGAGGGGGGAAGGAGAGAGGGGAGGGGGGAGGAGAGGGGGGAGGGAGGGAGGAGAGGGGGGGAGGGGGGGAGGAGAGGGGGGGGAGGGAGGGAGGAGAGGGGGGAGGGGGGAGGAGAGGGGGGGAGGAGAGGGGGGAGGGGGGAGGAGAGGGGGGGAGGAGAGGGGGGGAGGAGAGGGGGGAGGGGGGGAGGGGAGGGGGGAGGAGAGGGGGGAGAGGGGGAGGAGAGGGGGGAGGGGGGAGGGGGGGAGGAGAGGGGGGAGGAGAGGGGCGGGAAGGGGGAGGAGAGGGGGAGGGGGGGAGGATGAGGGGGGAGGGGGGAGGATGAGGGGGGGAGGGGGGAGGAGAGGGGGGGAGGAGGGGAGGGGGAGAGGGGGAGGAGAGGGGGGAGGAGAGGGGGGGAGGAGAGGGAGAGGGGGGAGGGGGGGGAGAGGGGGGAGGGGGGGGAGAGGAGGGGGGAGGGGGGAGAGGGGTGGGGAGGGGCGGGGAGAGGGGGGGGAGGGGAGGGGGGAGAGGAGGGGGGAGGAGGGGGGGAGGAGGGGGAGAGGAGAGGAGGGGAGAGGAGAGGAGAGGGAGGAGAGGGGGAGGGGGGAGGAGAGGGAGGAGAGGGGGGGAGGAGAGGGAGGAGAGGGAGGGGGGAGGAGAGGGGGGGAGGGGGAGGAGGGGGGGAGGAGAGGGGGGAGGGGGGAGGGGGGAGGGGAGGGAGGGAGGAGAGGGGGGGAGGGGGGAGGAGAGGGGGGGAGGAGGGAGGAGAGGGGGGGAGGGGAGGGGGAAGGAGAGGGGGAGGAGAGGGGGGAGGGGGGGAGGAGAGGGGGGAGGGGGTGAGGAAAGGGGGGAGGGGGGGAGGGGGGGAGGAGAGGGGGAGGGGGGGGAGGAGAGGGGGGAGGGGGGGAGGGGGGGAGGGGGGAGGAGAGGGGCGGGAGGGGGGGGGAGGAGAGGGGCGGGAGGGGGGGGAGGAGAGGGGCGGGAGGGGGGAGGAGAGGGGCGGGAGTGGGGGAGGAGAGGGGGGGGAGGGGGGGAGGAGAGGGGGGAGGAGAGGGGGAGGGGGGAGGAGAGGGGGGGAGGGGGGGAGGAGGAGAGGGGGGGAGGGGGGGAGGAGGGAGGGGGGTAGGGGGGAGAGGGGGGGAGGAGGGGAGGAAGGGGGGAGGAGAGGGAGAGGGGGGGAGGAGAGGGGGGAGGAGAGGGGGAGGGGGGGGAGAGGGGGAGAGGGGGGGAGAGGGGGGAGGGGGGAGAGGGAGAGGGGGGGAGGGGGGGAGGGGGGAGGTGGGAGGGGGGAGAGGGAAGGGAGAGGGGGGGAGGGAGGGGGGGAGAGGGGGGAGGGGAGGGGGGGAGAGGGGGAGAGGGGGGAGGGGGAGGGGTGGAGGGGGAGGGGGAGGAGGGGGGGAGAGGAGGGGGGAGGGGTGGGGGGAGGGGTGGGGGAGGGAGAACTCCCTCTGTGGGATGGGTCTGTGGGATGTGGCGGGTGTTATCTCTTTCCCTTTTGTCGTTGGGTGTTCTTTTGTTTTTGTTTTTTATTCTTGTTTGTAGTTGCTTTTGAAGTTGGGTGGGAATTGTTCTTGGGGTGTTACCGCGGTTGTTTTGTTAATAGAGCTGAGCTGTTTATATTTTGTAAAAATTACAATAAAAATTATTTTTTTTTAAAAAGAAGCTCGGATTCTTGCGGTGAGTAACTTACCTCCTGACTCCTCACAGCCTGCTCACCATCTATGAGGCACAAGTGAGGAGTGTGATGGAATACTCTCACTTGCCTGGATGAGTGCATTTTCTAAGAAGCTTGACACCATCCAGGATAAAGCAGCCCACGTGATTGGCATCTCTTCCACTGACATTCACTCCCTCCGCCACCGATGCACAGTAGCAGCAGTGTGTACCATCTACAAGATGCACTGCAGGAACTCACCAAGGTTCCTTCAACAGCATCTTTCAAACCCACGACCACTACCATCTAGAAGGACAAGAGCAGCAGGTGCCGAAGAACATTATCGCCTGGAGGTTCCCCTCCAAGTCACTCACCAACCTGACTTGGAACTTTATCACTGTTCCTTCATTGACGCTGGGTAAAAATCCTGGAATTCCCTCCCAAACAGCATTGTGGGTGTACCTACACCATATGGATTGCAGCAGCTCACCACCACCTTCTCAAGAGCAATTAGGGATGGGCAATAAATGTTGACCTAGCCAGTGACATCCCACGCGTGACTGAAAAAACATTTTAAAGATTGAACCCCAGAAAGACAGTTATTGTTGAAAGTAAACCAAGACTTGTATTCATGGAGCTCCGCTTTAGGATGTTCCCAAAGTGCTTTATTAGCTAGTGAAATACTTCTGAAGTGCAGTCGGTGCCATCGTTTATGCACAGTAAGTTCCTACAAGTAGCTATGTGATAATGACCAGATAATCTCTTTTTGTGATGTTGATTGAGAGATAACCATTGACCAAATTACTGCGGATGCTGGAATCTGAAACGAAAACAGAAAATACTGGACAACCTCAGCAGGTCTGACAGCACCTGGAGAGAGAGAGAGAGAAGGGAGCTAATGTTTTGAGTCTTGGTGACTCTTTGTCAAAGCTACACTGGATGACAAAGATTTATCCAGACTCGAAACTTTACCTCTGTTCTCTCTCGCAGGTGCTGTCAGACACCAGAGGCAAGTGCTGCACTTCTCTAAACTAGTACCATGGGGTATTTTATCTACAGTTAAGGCTGTGCTTGATGTCTCATTTGAAAGGTTGCACCTCAGACAGTGTAGCAAACCCTTAGTACTGTACTGGAACATCACCCTTTAATCTTGTGCTCATGTCCTGAAGTGGGATTTGAACTCACACCTTCTGACTCAGAGATGAAAATGCTAGCAACTGAGACTCTCTGAGTGGAAACTGTTTTTTTTAAAATAAACTTGTTTTGTCTCCATAAAGCATAAAATCATTTTTTTGTTAAAGAGTGGGCGTAATATAATTCAATATCTGAATAACAAGCTGCCTATTAACTCTGTTGAAAGTGGAAAATTGTAATCAAGTGGTATTTTTGGAAGGTGCAGGCTTAGAGGGCTGAAGGGCCTATTCCTGTGCTGTATTGTTCTTTGTTCTTTGCTGTGTGTGGTGATATGGGTGGGAGCACTGCCATTAGTGCAGAGCATTGGTTTCCCATTGGCTCTGGCTGGTCATATGCCTCTTGTCTGATTCGCTGGGACTAGTCATGTGACTGCTTATAAATTGGTCGAGAGGCAAGTAGACCCCGCCTCCGAGGCGGGGTATAAGTACCCAGATTTCCCGGCGGTCGGCCTTTCTCTGTAGTCGACCACCGGGCTGATTAAAGCCACAGTTTGGATCTTCATCGTGTCTCGCGTCCAATTGATGGTACATCACTGTGTTAGTGCAACCATTAGGGGGTTATCAGAGAATGCATTAGCCACACGGTCTGAAGTCGAACTAAAATGCAGGTGTCACAAGAAATTGCATTGTGCTCTGCATTAGAGGTCAGAGTAAAAATTAGTGAGGTGCCTCAATGCTTTGAACAACTTTAGGCTCAGTTCTTAATGAGATGCACAGAATCTGATTGCAGGTAAATGGGATTACTTTCTAAACTTGTGGGGGCTTTTACCCAAACATCTTTTCAATCGATAATCACTCTGACTGCAATGTGATTAGTGAAGTAGCACGAAAACACCATGCGAAACCCAAACAAACATTAACATACGTTGTAATTATGAAATACCCTTTTAAATTATTTATTTGCTCCTGTAAAGCTAAAGTCATCCCTGATTTTTTAAAAATGCATTCATTCATGGGATGTGAGTGTCGCTGGCTAGGCCATCATTTATTGCCCATCCCTAATTGCCCTTGAATAGGTAGTTGTGGGCAACCTACCTGAGCCCCTGTCGTCCATGCGGTGTGAGTATTTTCACTGTTAGGTAGGTAGTTTTGCAATTTTGAGCCAATGATGGAGAGGAACTTGCTGGTGATGGTATTCCCACGTGCCTGCTGCCCTTGTTCTTCTCGGTGTTAGAGGTCATGAGTTTGCAAGGTGCCACTGGAAAAGCCCTGTAAGCTGCTACAATGCATTTTGTAGATAGTACCCGCTACTGCGACATTACTCCAGCGGTGGAGGACGTGGATGTTGTAGGCGGTGGATGGGCTGCCGATCAAGTGGGCAGCTTTGCCTTGAATAACATAAAGCTTCTTGACTGTTATTGGAGCCGCAGTCATCCAGGAAAGTGGAGAATATTCCATCACAATTCCTGACTTTTTCCATGGACAAGATGGTGGACAAGGCTTTGAGGAGTCAGGAGGTGAGTTACTCACCCTGTGACCTGTTCTTATAGCTGCAGTGTTTATTTTGCTGATCCAGTTAGATCTTTGATCAAGGATGATCCCCCCGACCCCCACGGGGGTTGACGGGAGATTTGCCAGCGGTAATGCGATTGAATGTCAAAGGGAGGCCATTGAAGATGTTGATTTGCACGGTGCTTCTCGTCACTTATCAGCTAAACCTTGAATGTTCTCCAGGTCTTCCTGCGTACTGGTGTGGACTGGTTCAGTACCTGAGGTGTGTTTGATTTCGTTTTTCCAATTAAGGGGCAGTTTAACAACTTTAGGTTGTTGGGGGTGAGACCCACACAGACAGGCAGTGACCGGGAGTCGTGATAGAACCCGGGTCCTCGGTGCAGTGAGGCAGCAGTGCTTACCACTACGCCACCTTGCTGCCCAGTATATGAGATGTTGAGAATGAACTAAATACCGTACAGTCAGGAACAAACATCCCTACCTCTAACCTTATGATGGAGGGAAGTTCATTGAAGATGCAGCTGAAGATAATTAGACCTTGAACACTGGCCTGAGGAAAACCTATAGCGGTGCACTGGGATTGAGATGATAGACCTTCAGCACTACAATAAACTCCATCATGCTTGGTTTGACACCAACCAGTGGTACACTTTTCCCTTTGATTCCCATTAACTTCAGTTTTACCAGGGCTCCTTGATGCCCATGCTGTCATGGTCTCAGGGGCAGTCACTCTCACCTCACTTTGAAAATTTGGTTCTTTTCACCAGGTTAGGACGAGATGAGGTCGGGAGCAATGTTCACATTGGAATCCAAACTGGGCTCCGGCGATTCCTAAATTTTTTTTTACCTTTAAAGCACCCAATTTTTTTTTTTCCCAATAAGGGGCAATTTAGCATGGCGAATTCACCTACCCTGCCCATCTTTGGATTGTTGGATGAGACCCACGCAGACACGCGGAGAATGTGCAAACTCCACTTGGACAGTGACCCGGGGCCGGGATCGAACCTGGATCTCCAGCACTGTGAAGCAGCAGTGCCAAAGTGATTCTTAAAATAACGTGCAAATGCTCATTGTTTGTTCCCAGTAACATGCTATTTTTAGTCAAGAATGCAGAATGGAACAAGTGTTCACTAAAGCATCTTATTTCCAGTTATTTCCTGTTCACCAGCCGATATCCACGTCTTCATTTAAAATATTGCACAAATATACATGGGGCTGGGTTCTCCGCCGGCGGGAGGCTCCGTTTTTCTGGCAGCCTGGAGGTTTCCCGAAGGGGCTGCCCTACAATGGGAAACCCCATTGACTGGCCAGCATAACGGAGCATCCCGCCAGCGGGGTGAACCTGAAATGTGGAGCGGCAGGGCGGAGAATCCAGCCCATGGTCTTACAAGGAAATCTTGCGGTGCAGTAGGTAGCATCGCCGCCTCCAGCTGGAATCTTAAGTTGTTATTTTTATTTATTCTTTCAGAGGATGTGGGCTTCACTGGCTAGGCCAGCATTTATTGCCCTTCCCTAATTGTCCTTGAGAAGGTGGTGGTTGTGCTGTATTTATAGGGTTTTCAGTGGTTCCTTATCGGCAGCCTTGCAGCCGAACAGGGGCACTTTACGACAATACTTGTGTGGCCCCATCGGCTGTTTGCATGGGTAACTGACCAATGTAACAAAGTTGAAAGTCAAAGAAGAGAGTCAGGCAAAATGCTTATAGACTAGGTTGGTGCCTTACGTAATCAGTTCTAAATTAGAGGCAGAATCAGTGCGACTGGTCAATACGGGCGTTCCAGAACCTGTTCACATGTGTAAATGGGCTACACCGATCATGACAGTAATGAAAAAGACCAATCCATACGGATTTGTGATAATTTTGCAGCAACGATGAATCCTGTACTTTGGTCAGAACAATACCCACGACCCGTGATTTATGGCCTGTTCGCAGCGTATGCTGGAGGCCAACACACTTGTAAAATCGATCTCAGTCAAGCATATCTACAAATAAACATGGATCATGACCACTACCATCCAGAAGGACAAGGACACCTGGGAATACCACCACCTAGTTCTCCTTCAAGTCATTCACCATCCTGACTTGGAAATATGTCAGCGTTCCTTCACTGTCGCTGGGTCAAAATCCCGGAATTGCCTCCCTCACAGCACTGTGGGTGTACCTACATCACATGGACTGCAGCGATTCAAGAAGGCAGCTCACCACCACCACCTTCCCAAGGGCAATTAGGGATGGGCAATAAATGCTGGCCTAGTCAGTAAAGCCCACATCCCGTAAAAATGAATTTAAAAAAAAAAAGGATTCACAACAGTTCCTGACAATTGTGACACTCAAAGGGTTATTTCAGTACAAAAGATTATCATTTGGCATCACTTTAGCTCCGGCATTGTTTTAATGGGCTAAGTGGGTTGAATGGAGTCTAGAGGTACCTGGATCACATCCTGGTGATTGGTAAGAATGAGGAAGAACATCTTGGCAACCTAGAAGACTGAGCACATTCACCCTATCAATGTCTCATGATCTCATACACCTCTATAAGATCACCCCTCAGTCTCCTATACTCCAAAGAAAAAGGTCCTAGCCTGTCCAATCTCTCCCTATAACTCAGACCCTTGAGTCCTGGCAACATCCTTCTAAATCTCTTCTACACTCTCTCCAGTTTAATATCATTTATCCTACAGCAAGGCAACCAAAACAAAACACAATGCTCTAGGTGCAGCCTCACCAATGTCCTATACAACTACAACATAACTTCCCAACTTCTATACTTAATGCCCTGACTGATGAAGGCCAGCATGCCAAAAGCCTTCTTCACTGCCCTAACTACCTGTGACTCCACCAGTCTTCTGGTACCTCACCCGTGGCTAACGATGATGCAACTATCTCAGCCAGGGCTCTCTTCCCTCTCCAGCCCCACGCAGTGTTCTTGGAAAAACCTGGTCAGGGCCAGGAGACTTATCCACCTTCCACATTTTAATACGTCCATCATCTCCTCTACTGCAATGCGAACTCTCCCCAATATATCGCCACTAACCTTCCCAGGTTCCCAAGTCTTCATGTCTTTCTCCACAGTAAACACAGAGGAGAAATATTCATTGAGACCCTCGCCCAGCAGTTCTACACATATGTGTCCATTTTGGTCCTTGAGGGGTCATATTCTCTTACTAGTTATTCTTTTTCCTTTAATATACTTAAAGAATCTCATTGAATTCACCTTAATCCTCGGCCAAAGCTACCTCATACCCCCTTTTTGGCCTCCTATTTCCTTCTTGATTGTACTCCTGTATTCCCTGTACACCTCCAGGGATCCCTTGATTCCAGCTGCTTGTACCTGAGCCATGCCTCCTCCATTTACCTGGCTAAAACCTCAATATGTTTTGTCATCCGGGGTTTCCTCCTCCTGCCAGCCTTGCCCTTCACCCTAACAGGAACATATAGACCTTGAACTCTAGCTGTTTCACTTTTAAAGACCTCCCACTTACCGGAGGCCCCTTTGCCCTCAAACAAGCTACTCCAATCAATCCTTGCAAGCTTCTGTCTAATTCCATCAAAATTCGCCTTGCCCCAATTTTGAACTTGCACGTTTGGACCAATTTTGTCCCTTTCCAAAACTATTTAAAAATTAATAGAACTATGGTCACTGGTCCCAAAGTGGTCCCCCACCATCACCTCAGTCACTTGCCCTGCCCTATTTCCCAAGAGTAGGTCAAGTTTTGCCCTTTCCCAAGTAGGACCCTCCACATACTGCCTGAGGAAACTTTCCTGAACACACTTCACAAATTCCACCCTATCTAAGCCCTTAACACTATGACAGTCCCAGTCTATGTTCGGAAAATTAAAATCCTCTACTATGACAACCCTGTTATCCTGCAAGTCTCCCCAATCTCTCTGCATATTTGTTCTTCTAATTCCTGTTGATGATTTGGGGGCCTATAGCACAACCCCAATAAAGTCACCATCCTCTTGGGTGGCATGGTGGTGCAGTGGTTAGCACTGCTGCCTACGGCGCTGAGGACCCGGGTTCGATCCCAGTCCCGGGGCAGTTTGTGTGGAGTTTGCTCATTCTCCCCATGTCTGCGTGAGTTTCACCCCCACAACCCACTAAGATGTGCCGGTTAGGTGGATTGGCCACGCTAAATTGCCCCTTAATTGGAAAAAAAATTGGGTCCACTAAATGTATTTAAAAAAACAACAACAAAAAAAAAATAATCCCCTTCTTATTTCTTAGTTCCACCCACAAAGCCTCGCTGGATGTTCCCTCAGTTATTTAATCTCTGATTACTGCCGTGATGTTCCCCTTAATCAAAAATGCAATTCCCCCTCCTCTCTTTCCTCTACCTCTGTCCCACCTAAAGCACCTGTACTCTGGAACATTGAGCTGCCAGTCCTGTCCCTCCCTTAGCCATGTTTCAGTTATGGCTATAATATCCCAGGCCATGTACCTACCTATCCAGGCCCTGAGTTCACCAACCGTACCTGTCAGGCCTCTTGCATTGAAATAGATGCAATTTAATCTGACAGGTTTTCCCCGCTCCCTGCTGTGCGCCTGCCTATCATGTCTATTTAGCTTGTCGTTGCTGAGTACTGCATTTCCTTTCAGCCCCTCATTTGCTTCCCTGCTGAGGATTCCAAGATTTAACCAAGGCGTAGGCGCTAACTCCCTCGCCTTGGAGACCTCAGGCGAGCGCCGTTTAGTGCTGGACTCCACAAACAGGGACTAGACGGAACGGCACTCGTGGGGGTCCCCCAGGAGATTGGTGGTCCCAGGTGCTTGCCCTCCGGACATGATGGCACCCTGAAGCTGGTACCACCTGGTATCTGGCACTGCCAGCCTGTCACCCGGGCAGTGTCACCTGGGTGCCAACATGGCACCGCTAAGGTTCCCAGGTGGAACTGCCAGCTGGCAGGGGCACTGCCAGGGTGCTAGGCTGGCAGTGCCAAGCTGACATCTTCCGTGGGACGGGGATTGGGGGTGCCCTGCGTGGGTGCGGGTGAGTGCCGAGGGTCCCCTTATAGATAAGCTGGGGCTTGTTTGGGGGGGGGTTTGTGGGTCACGGCAAACGGAACCGCACGGGACCAAGTGCGGTCTTGGCCAAGCGTTCCCAGTTGAGGCTCCTGATCTACCCGAATGCCGATTCGATAGCGTGGTGTTTCTCAGCGTGCCGCGTACCATGAAACACCTGACTTATTGCGCTATAGAACTCTGTTTCCATTCAGGTATATTGCACCCATGATGTCAGTTTTCTAGGTGATCTCCATCGGTGTAGGGATAGAGGTAGACCCAAGCTTCCTGCCTCAGACTATCTGGTGGCTCTTGATGGAAGATGCTACCTCTGACTCAGATGTGATAGTACTTGCACTGATCCAACGCTGACATCGACTTTGCAGCTAGATGGCCGTGATCTTTCTTGGTCGTCGAGGTTCCAGTCCGGCCCAAGTTAAGACCGTCCAATTTGTAATGGTCCCACCTCCCTCAGAACAGTTTCCAATGTCCCAAAAATCTGAATCCCTCCCTCCTGCATCATCTCTCAAGCCACGCATTCATCCCGTCTATCCTGTCATCCCTACTCCGTGGCACTGGTAGCAATCCCAAGATTACGACCTTTGAGGTTCTACTTTTTAGTTTATCTCCTAACTCCCTAAATTCAGAACCCCAAAGTGTATCATGGAGTTCACCTGGCCCACAACGTTTAATAGATTGTGGTTATGGGGAGCACCACAGTAAACATCCTCATCCCTTTTTTTTACCTCTATCGTTGGTGCCAATATACACCACAACAGCTGGCTGTTCACCTTCCCCCTTTAGAATGTCCTGCAGCCACTCTGAGACATCCAGGACCCTTGCACCTGGGAGGCAACATACCTTCCTGGAGTCTCGTTTGCGTCCGTAGAAACACATGTCTACTCCCCTTACAATTGAATCCCCTATCACTATAGCCCTGCCATCTTTTTTCCTGCTTTTGCGCAGCAGAGGCAGTCATGGTGCCATGAACCTGGCTACTGCTGGCTTCTCCTGGTGAGCCATTTCCCTCAATAGCATCCAAAACGATATACCGTTTTGGAGGGAGATGACCACAGGTGACACCTGCACTACCTTCCTACTCTTCCTCTGTCTGATGGTCACCATTTCCTATCTCCCTCTAAATGAGTTTGTAGGTCCTCCACACCTCACACTCCCAAAAGTGATAACACCCCCCTGTGGGGTTGCTGAGGGGCCCCCCTTTTCAGCCCTTCACACACTCCCTTTTCGGTCGTCCATTCCTGGACCCCCACCCTCCAGCCCCTCCAACCTTCCAGAGGCCCCGTCGTACCCGCCCTTCATCCCCACCCTTTATACCCCCATCCACCCTCTTTCATGGGTATGGCCTCCATCAGGCCCTGGCCCTTGGCAATACCACCCTAGCACCCAGGTACCCTGGCCACTGCCACCCTGGCAGTGCTCCTGTTGGCACAGACACAGGAAACAGAAGCCTATGGTCTTTGAATCATGAATATCAGGAAAAAGGCAGGAGTGATTGGTTAATCTGGTTTAGCCACCACTGGCAGGGATTTTGAGTAGCTGAAAAACCCTTAATTTAGGTTTTAGCATCTGGGGAACTACAACCTATTAAGGAATTTATCCCCTCAGATATGAGAAAATTGAAGAGGTAGCAATAAAAGGTCTGGTCTCCGTATTCAAAACAGAATTTGAAGGCAGTGGAGAAGGAGTTAAAATGATTTGCAAGGATAATATCAAAACTGAGTGGTTATATCTATCAGGAAAGACTGAATAGGCCAGAGCTGTTTTCCGTAAATAAGGGTGGGATGAGACGTTGAAAGGGAGAAAGGAATAGAGGGATATGCAGAAAGGATTGGATTGTTATGGGCCAGGGTTTAGAGAACCCCAAAATGTATCTTGGAGTTCACCTGGCCCACAACGTTTAGTAGTTTGTGGTTAAGGGGAGCACCACAGTAAACATCTTAACAACTATCAACACCAATAAATTCCCCAAAGAATACAGTACTCTCTAAGTAACTCTTAATCTTTCCTTGCAACATCTATAAGACAAAAATAACCTTTTTTACAGAAAGACATCAGGTTTAACTTCACTACTGAGAACAGCTACCACTTTGAAATCACCAAATGAACATTCTTTAGCGTGCAGAGATTCATATACATCTTGCTGTGACTGCAGCTTCTCCAAATCTAAAATGAAACTAAACACACACTGTAGCTACGAGTCCAAAACGAAAGTAAAAGCAGACAGACAGCCGAGCTCCATCCACTCTCTGACATCAGCTATCTAATAAACACCCATTTCTTAAAGGTAGACCCACTATAGCTATTCGATAAACACCCATATCGTAAAGGTATTCTCACATGACAGGATGAAGTAGAGTGGGGGAATTGTGTGGAGCATAAACACCTGCATTGACCAGTTGGGTCAAATGGCCTGTTTCAGTGTTGTAAATTCTCTATAATTGTCAAGTAAAGCCCGAAGTTGCCTAAGAGAGCTATTATCTGCAGAATCATTGATGATGTGGACAACTCAAATTTCTATTACTCATATATTACCAAAGCATCATAGACTGAAAGTGCGATGCTGAGTTAAGCAAGTTATGCAGTAGAAAAATTTCAACCACATGTAGTATTTAAACAAGTCTAATGAGCAACCCTCTCGAAAGCAATTTTAAAGCTGATAATTGTATTCCACTTTTCTTATGTGATGGCAAGAATAAATAATTATTTCATTTAACTTGACAGTTGCTGTGGAGCGGTGGATTCGATGACACAGTGGGTTTGGCAGAGTTTCCTCACACTGCGGGAGGTGGTGATGTGTGGCGTGGTGGTATTGTCACTGGACTTGGAATCCCGAGACCCAGGACAAGATCTGGGGCCTGGGTTCAAATCCCACCACGGCAGATGGTGAAATTTGAATTCTAATTTGACAAAAAAAAAAGTCAAATGATAGCCATGAAACCATTGTTGTAGAAACCCATCTGATTCATTCCTTTAGCCAAGGAAATCATCCAGCAATGGGCTTGACTCTCAAATGCCCTCTGTAAAGGAGGATAGTTAGGGACAGGCAATAAATGCTGGCCCAACCAGCGACACCCACATCCCTTGAGCAAATAAAACATTCATTTGGATCATGACTAATCTGCACCTCAAATCCTTTTAATGGTCTTTGCTTGACATCTCTGGAAACTCTTCCCTTGCAAAATCATTCTCAATCTTGAAAGTTTGAACTTCCCTAATATTCACAGCCTTTTGAGGGAATGGCTTTGGGATTTATAATATAATTTGTGCGAAAAATTGCTTCCTGATTTTGTCCCAAATTACTTAGCCCTAATTTTAAGGTTCTGGCCCTTGTTCTCGATTTCCCCAACAGAGGCAATAGTTTCAGTATCTACTCTATCGAATCATTTTAAAGTCCTTGAGTAGATCACGTCTTAACCTTCTGAGCTCAATGAGAAGATAGCAAGTTTATGCAAACTGACGTCAAATTTTAATCCTTTAAACCAGGGTAACTCCCAGGTGAATCTGCGCTGTGCCTCCATCAAAAGCAATTTAACTTTCCTGAGGGTTGGTGCCCAACATTGACTGCTATTCTCCAGATAGGGCTTGACCAAGACCAGTGGAAATCTCCCTATTCACTTCAACAAAATTCCTTCAACACCCTTTATGAATCCTCCTCTTAAGCTTCTCTGTTCCAGCAAAGAGGATTGCAGTTACTCCTCTTATGTCTTTTCATAACTAAATGCTGCTTATACCTGGTATTACGTGCACGGTACGGTGGCACAGTTGTTAGTGCTGCTGCCTCACAGAGCCAGGGACTGGGTTTCAATTCTGACCTTGGGTGACCGTCTGTGTGGAGTTTTCACTTTCTCCCGTGGGTTTCTTCCGGGTGCTCCGGTTTCCTCCCACATCCCAAGATGTGCAGGTTAGGTGGATTGGCAATGCTAAAATTGCCCATTAGTGTCCATAATATGTGGAGGTCAGGTGGGGTTACGGGTGCTCTTTCAGAAGGTTGGCACAGACCTGATGGGCTGAATGGCCTCCTTCCGCACAGGGATTCTATCATTCGATCCTGATAAATCTTTTATGCACCCTTGCCTTAGCAATCACAACTTGTATTGATATAATGTTTTCAACTCAATAAAATGTCCCACGGTGAACCACATGAGGCTGGGTGACCAAAGGATTGAAGGATGACAGAGCGGTAGAGAGAGAGGGAGAGAGGTGGAGACATTTAGGGAGGGAATTCCAGAGACTGTAAGAACATAATAAGAGCATGAGTTGGCCATTTAGCCGTTCAAGCTTGTTCTGGTATTCAGTAAGAACATGGCCCATCTGATTATGGTCTTGACTCCATTTTTCTTGACTCCCTTATAGATCAATTACTTGTCTAACTCAACCTTGAATATATTCAGTGGCCCAACCTCCACTATTCTCTGGGATAGAGAATTCCAAAGATTAATAATTCTCTGAGAGAAGAAATTCCTCCTCATCTCCATCTTAGGTGAGACATCACTAATTCTGAAGCTGTGCTCCCCAGTTCTAGATTCCCCTACAAGGGGAAACATCCTCTCAGCATCCACACTGTCAGGCTCCCTCAGAATCTCTTATGTTTCAATAAGATCAACTCTCATTCTTCTAAACTCCAATACAGTAAGTATAAATTTAGATTTATTGTCACGTGTACCGAGGTACTGTGAAAAGTATTGTTCTGCGCACAGTCCAGTTAGGTTGTTCCATACATAAAAAACATAGGATGTATGATAAATACACAATGTAAGTACACAGACATCGGGTGAAGCAAACGGAGCGTATGCCCAACTTTCTCAACCTTTCCTAATAAGACAACCTCTTCAGCCCAGGAATCAGCATAATGAACCTTCTCTGAACCGGTTGCACTGCAAGTATATCCCTACAAAACTGCACGCAGTTGTACAGCTGTAATAAGACTGCCCTACATTTATACTCCATTCCCCCTTATAATAAAGGCGAACATTCAATTTGCCTTCCTGATTACTAGCTGTATCTGTAAGCTAACTGTTTGCGATGCGTTTACAAGGACATTGAAATCCGGCTGTACTGCAGCACCCTGTAGTCTCTCTCTACTTAAGTAATATTCTGATTTTCTATTCTTCTTGTCAAAATGGGTACCTCACGTTTTCCGGCATTATACTGATTAGGGCCTAGGTAATGGAAGGCACACTTGCATACAGTAGTGTACCCCCAAATGGACACGATATTCTCTCTGCAGCTGAACTGTTATTTATGTAAATTTAATTGTACCTCTTCGCTTTTGTCGGGAAAACGGTGGTGTAGTGGCAATGTCACTGGACTAGTAATCCAGGGCCCCAGATTAAAGTTCTAGGGGAACAGGGCTTCAAATCCCACCATGGCAGCTAGTGGAATTTAAATTCAATTAATCCATCAGGAATATTGAAAGCTGGTCTCTGTAATGGTGACCATTGATTGTTACAAAAAGCCATCTGGTTCACTTTAGAGAAGGAAATCTTTGCGTGACATACATGTGACCCCAGATCCACAGCAATCTGGTTGACTCTTAACTGCCCCTTTGCAATGGCCGAGCGAGCCACTCAGTTCAAGGGCAATTAGGGATGTACAACAAATGCTGGCCTTACCATTGATGCCCACATCCCATGACAGAATACAAAACCCTCTCTTTAAAAATAAAGTTATATCAGAATGCTTTAAAATTGGTGGTTCAATTCAAATATTTCTCCTGTGAATATTTTGATTACAGTAGTCACAGGCTAGTGTGTGAACCACTGGTTAATGCAAAGATTGAGCAAGACCACTCAGGTAGCACCAACAACATTCATAGCAAGAGTGAGGTAGCTGTTGTTTCTGATGTACTCAATGCCTCTGAAACTAATGCTGTGGGTAGCAAAGCTGTGCGTGCAGCACTTTACAGAGCATCTAAAGTCAGAGAGGCGTTGGAGTTTGCTGAGGTTCAATTTTTGGTAGACTGTCAAAATTGTGACTCAAAATTGCCTGAATTTAGCGTAGATTTTTGGCTCCTGAATACTTCAATGAGTCACCCATTGGTGGTGATGGGTAACTCTGCTGCTGCTTTATATTCTGGCTAAAGATCAGCAATTTGCTTCCCAGTGCAAATCAGCAATTCTGCAAATGGATGAACGGAGTTCCCAGAATATGGCACTACAAAATCTCTTTGTAAGTTAATTGGAGCTTCTAGCATCTGCCATTTGTGTCTCTTAACACCACCACCCACCAATGGAGAGAGCTAGTGAATGATTGTTTGCAGACAGATAGGCCAGTACAAAATGGGGATGACTTTGTTTTGTAATGCGAGTAAAGAACATTTCTAAAGATGGACTCTTCCATGTTAGTTGCAGGGGAGAGCCCATTTAATAATAATCTTTATTGTCACAAGTAGGCTTACATTAACACTGCAATGAAGTTACTGTGAAAATCCCCTAGTCGCCACATTCCGGCGCCTGTTCGGATACACAGAGGGAGAATTCAGAAAGTCCAAATTACCCAACAGCACGTCTTTTGGGACTTGTGGGAGGAAACCAGAGCACCCGGAGAAAACCCACACAGACACAGGGAGAACGTGCAGACTCCGCACAGACGGTGACCCAAGCCGGGAATCGAACCTGGGATCCTGGCACTGTGAAGCCACAGTGCTAACCACTGTTCAAAAGTGCCGCCAGAAATAATCTTCTAAAAGCACAGGGACTGGGTGGTGTGTGAGAGAATTGCCCTATTGTCCCCAGGGCCCTGGGCAAGTAAATTCAGCTCAGTCTGATGCAAACACTCTGTGAAGGTTGCTCACAGCCTTCAGTGAAGTAAGTGGACAAACTCCACCCAGTTCCTAATGAATATTAATCCACCTGATCAAACTGCCGAGAACTCAACTACAAGCTGGCAAATCCATAGATGGGAAATGAAACATTTAAATTGCCTGAGTCAACATTGCTTTAATGAGGTTGCAGTTAAAATCATGGAATGGTTACAACAAAGGAGGCCTTTTGACCTGTCGTGACTGTGTTAGCTCTCTATAAGAGCAACTCCACTTTTTCCGCTCTTCCCCGTAGTCCAGTGAATTATTTCTCTTCAGATAATTATTTCATTTCCTTTGAAAGGGTGTGACTGAATCTTCCGCCACCGCACTCGCAGGCCTGCTGGGAGCGCAAATCAGGAAGCAATTCCCAATCCTTCAGCATGCAAATTTTGCATGCCATTTTGAGCGGACGCCCAATAGCGAGGTCCTGCGGCTCGCCATCCTACCCCGCATCGCAATTCAGTCCCCCACCCCTCTCCCGCACCGCAAATCAGCCCCTCATCCCTGGATTTTCTGAGCCTCAACCCCTCCTTCTCCCAAGAACTGGGGTGGCCCAATCCACCCCCACCCACAATGACCAACTAAATAAAGAGACCCCCCTAGAAAAGAGATCCTGTCTGGAAGGCCCCCTGAAAAGAGACCCCTGTCTAGCAGCTAGAGAACATTCCAGACAGAGGCAGTGAATAAAAGTGTTGTTGTAACACTGACCTGGACAGATACCTGCTGGCTTAGACACAGAAAGCGCCATGTGTGAATTCCTGGAATGAGAAACCAGGCAGCTGTGTTTAAACCCCCCCAGATCCTGGAGCTGCAAGCCATTCATTCATTTCCCTTACTAGGTTGTGATTGACAGCTTCCACTCACACAACACACAGCTGTCAGCCTTGTTTCATTCATCTGCCTTCACGGTTGAGTAGCTCTAAAGTGCTTTAACCACAATGTTTAAAAACATCAACCACTTCAGAAAGAGTTAAGTGCTCTCAATTTCCAGCTCACCATAGAATTCCTACATGCAGAAGGAGGCCATTTGGCCCATTGGGTCTGCACCAACCCTCTGAAAGAGCACCTTACCTAGGCCCACTCTGCCGCCCTATCCCGTAACCCCATCTAACCTGCCCATCTTTGGACACTAAGGAGCAATTTAACATGGTCAATCCATCTAACCTGTGCATCTTTGGACTGTGGGAGTAAACTGGAGCATCTGGAGGTAACCCACACAGACACTGGGAGAAAGTACAAACTCCACACAGTCACCCAAGACCAGAATTGAACCCGGGTCCCTGGCCCTGTGAGACCGTAGTGTTAACCACTATACCACCATGCCACTACTTTAAAAGCATTCAAGCATGAAAGGGGGGGGGGGGTGATTGGACAGCACTTAACTCTCTTTGAAGTGGTTAATGTTTCTAAATATTGTGGTTAGAGCACTTCAGAGTTACTGAACCATAAAGAAAGATGAATGAAGCAAGGCTGAAAACTGTGGCAGGCCGTCTTCCACCTCTGCAAAACACAGCGCGGAGGGGGAGGAAAGTCCTGTCCAATAACATTTGAAGTTGGCAAGACCTTTTAAAATTACTTGTCAAAAGATTCCTGACTGCACAGCAGGCTTTTTCAATGTTCATGAATTGACTTACCTGCTGTGGTTTCCACAGTCAAGAATCAATCCACCACAACAAAAATGTCAGGGAAAATTGGATTTTCTGCATGCAATTCAGAAACCCCAGCATCACTCTACCTGAATGTCCATGTTTCCACGATTGAAAAATCTACTACCTTCATCGTCATGGTTAACATATGAAAAAGTGAATATTTCAGTGTCTGCCAACAGGGTGGCACGGTAGCACATTGGTTAGCACTGTTGCTTCACAGCGCCAGTGTCCCTGGTTTGATTCCCGGCGTGGGTCACTTGCCTACGCGGAGTCTGAGCATTCTCCCTGTGTCTGTGTGGGTTTCCTCCGGGTGCTCCAGTTTCCTCCCACAAGTCCCGAAAGACATGCTTGTGCGGCGAATTGGACATTCTGAATTCTCCTTCAGTGCACAGGGGCCGGAATGTGACGACTAGGTGATTTTCGCAGTAACTTAATTGCGGTGTTAATTTAAGCCTACTTGTGACAATAAAGATTATTATTATGATTAATCCATTTGCCAGATTGTTTCCCATTCACTTAACCTAGCCATGTTCCTTTTTAGCTTCCTTACGTCCTCTTCACAATTTACTTTCCTACCTATTTTTGTGTTGTCAGTAAATTTAGCAACAACACCTTCAGTCCCTTCATCCAAATCATTTATATAAATTGTGAAAATCTGATGCCCCAGCACTGATCCATGCGGCACTCCACTCGTCACATCCTGCCAACCAGAAAAATATGCCATTGTATGCAAATTTTCTGTACTTAGTAGCTCATATTTTAGATATGTTGAAAGATGCAAGGCCGAAGGTTGCATCCAATTGGTTTTAGATTGTGGGACTACAAAAGAGTTACTGATCTTTATTGATAAAATATATTCTGCACTGGTTTTCAGTTTCACTGGAATGAAACAGATTTCTGAAGTGATGGTTACAACAGTGCCTTCAACACACTGAGAGGATCCATGTGGGGAAACAGCACAGAGAGGGTCCATGTGGGGAAACAGCACAGAGAGGGTCCATGTGGGGAAACAGCACAGAGAGGGTCCATGTGGGGAAACAGCACAGAGAGGGTCCATGTGGGGAAACAGCACAGAGAGGGTCCATGTAGGGAAACAGCACAGAGAGGGTCCATGTGGGGAAACAGCACAGAGAGGGTCCATGTGGGGAAACAGCACAGAGAGGGTCCATGTGGGGAAACAGCACAGAGAGGGCCCATGTGGGGAAACAGCACAGAGAGGATCCATGTGGGGAAACAGCACAGAGAGGGTCCATGTGGGGAAACAGCACAGAGAGGGTCCATGTGGGGAAACAGCACAGAGAGGGTCCATGTGGCGAAACAGCACAGAGAGGGTCCATGTGGGGAAACAGCACAGAGAGGGTCCATGTGGGGAAACAGCACAGAGAGGGTCCATGTGGGGAAACAGCACAGAGAGGGTCCATGTGGGGAAACAGCACAGAGAGGGTCCATGTGGGGAAACAGCACAGAGAGGGTCCATGTGGGGAAACAGCACAGAGAGGGTCCATGTAGCGAAACAGCACAGAGAGGGTCCATGTGGGGAAACAGCACAGAGAGGGTCCATGTGGCGAAACAGCACAGAGAGGGTCCATGTGGGGAAACAGCACAGAGAGGGTCCATGTGGGGAAACAGCACAGAGAGGGTCCATGTAGCGAAACAGCACAGAGAGGGTCCATGTGGGGAAACAGCACAGAGAGGGTCCATGTGGGGAAACAGCACAGAGAGGGTCCATGTGGGGAAACAGCACAGAGAGGGTCCATGTGGCGAAACAGCACCGTCAGCTAAACTATGTGGTTTGGCTGCAGAGGGACATTATGAAAAGATGTGCATTTTGTTGTTCTGACGCGAGATTGTCCCGTCTAGGCTGGGACATATGTTCTTTGGGCCTTATCGTAACCAGGCTGCCAAAAGAAAAAAGATTTGTTGCCCCCAAGATAAAATGAAAGGATATTCTAATTACTTGCATTATATAAATCGTTGCTCTTTAGTGTGGTGCATAATGTGTTGGAAACAGTTCGCTAGTCAGAGCTGATGTCAGTCACAGATGAATCTGTACATTGACATTTTCAAAATACATTGTGGGGCAGATGGCCTTTCCTGTGATATTGGCAGCCGTTACAAAGTATAAAATCTCTGCTGTCTGAAGGCATGGTTCACTTGCTACAATGATTTTATCACTTGGTTACCCACATTTTGTCACGTTTCATTGCTACAAAAGTGACCTGCATTTGTTAATAGATTTAACAAAACGTACGTTTTTGTCGTAAGAATTTGTTGGAACCAGCCTGGTGGGCGGCACGGTGGCACAGTGGCTAGCACCGCCGCCTCACAGCATCAGGGATCCGGGTTGAATTCCGACCTTGGGTGACTGTGTGGAGCTTTCGCTTTTTCCCCCGTGTCTGCATGGGTTCCCTCCGGGTGCTCCGGTTTCCTCCCACAGTCCAAAGATGCGCAGGTTAGGTGGATTGGCCATGCTAAATTACCCCTTAGTGTCCAAAAGATTAAGTGGGGTTACTAGGTTGTGGGGATAAGGTGGAGTTGTGGGCCTAGGTAGGATGCTCTTTCTGAGGGTCGGTGCAGACTCGACGGGCCGAATGGCCTCCTTCTGCACTGTAGAGATTTGGTGTTTTAAAAAAGGCCTGCTTTAAACTAGAGCTGTCATCCTATAATTGGATGGCCGCAGCCTCCATTATTTTTTTTTGGAAATGTTTTTTATTGAGTTTTAATGTTTTATATCCAACAAATTCCAAATTATTAGAAAAAAACACGCAAAAATTAACATGTATATTTACAGGTAAGCATCTTCATAATAACAACTGTGGCCACCCCCTTTAACCGGCATACATATTTCACATTCCCCAATATGGCCGAGGCACATGTTTATAGGCATTTATTTACAATTTGGTTTTGGGCCTTAGCTTGCCGTCAGACTGTCGCTTGCAGCTTTGTCCTTCCTTTTTTTTTGGAATAATTTTTATTCAAGTTTTCAACAACAAATTTTATCACAACAGAGGAAAACAGTAACCCCTCCCCTCCAATATAAAAACAATAAATTAACAAGAAAAAGAAATAAGCATAAAACCATGAGAACAAACCCCCATAACAAACCCGTAGCCCCCCCCCCCCCCCAGCTACCTTCCCCCGATTCCCGTCCATTTTCCCCTGATTCTTGGCCACCCGACTATTCTTCCTCTTTTTCGTTGGCCACAAACAGGTCCCGGAACAATTGCATGAATGGCTCCCACGTTCTGTGGAAGCCGTCGTCTGACCCTCGGATGGCGAATTTTATTTTCTCCATTTGGAGAGATTCCGAGAGGTCGGACAACCAGTCTGCAGCTCTGGGTGGTGCTGCTGACCGCCAGCCAAACAGGATTCTACAGCGGGCGATCAGGGAGGCAAAGGCAAGGGCGTCCGCCCTCCTCCCCAGGAATAGATCTGGCTGGTCTGAAACCCCAAAGACCGCCACTATCGGGCATGGCTCCACCCTCACCCCCACCACTTTGGACATAGCCTCGAAGAAGGCTGTCCAGTACTCCACAAGTCTGGGGCAAGACCAGAACATGTGGGCGTGGTTGGCCGGGCCTCTTTGGCACCGTTCACATCTGTCCTCCACCTCCGGGAAGAACCTACTCATACGGTTTCTTGTTAAGTGGGCTCTATGTACCACTTTTAGTTGCGCACGTGGAGGTGGAGTTGACCCTATGCAGTGCTTCGCTCCAGAGTCCCCATTCTATCTCAATCCAGTACGGTGTCAGCCCTTTCTACCAGTCGGTCATACATGTTGCTACAGTTCCCTTTATCTAGGATACTTGTGTCCAGTAGGTCTTCCAGTAGTGTCTGTCGTGGCGGTTGTGGGTACGTCCTTGTCTCCTTTCGTAAGACGTTTTTGAGCTGCAGATACCGTAGCTCGTTCCACCTGGCTAACAGCCTCCATTATGAACTGTTACAGCGAGTCTCGGTGGCTCAGTGAACCTGGAGAGGTCACAATGCTGAAGTCCCAACCATATGGTTGCTAGAACTGTGTCCCTTAGCTTGTCTGCCCTTCAAACCAAACTGCCCCACTCCTGATGAATTTCATCAGTCCTTCGGGAGGTTGGCAAAGAACATTTCTTTTGAGAAAAGGATGTTCTCAGGTATGGTGGTGCTGAGAAGGAATTTATAGGGCTGGACATGATTCAAAGTGGGATAGAAAAGTTTAGCCAGCAGTATTAATTGAAGATAAATTATGACCGGAACACGAGGGAATAAAGGGACAAAGTAGCCAAAGGCAAGTTCAAGACAGATATCGGGAGGTGTATTTGTTTTTTACAATGATGAATAACCTTGAAAGGTGTTTTCCGGTCGGTACGAGAGGCAAAAAACTCTGGACCATTACAAGGCAGCCAGGTGTTTAGGTGGTCAGACTGTAAAGCCTGGAGTTTCCATTTAACCTTTCTGATTTTCAGCCGGGGGAGTGAGAAAAAAGGCTTAAAATTTGTTGTGTCAGATCTCACCCATTCTGCAACCTTGTGATGCTCTGTTATCATATTTGATGGATGGTGGAAGTGCTGCTTGTTTTTGAGTGTCTGCAATGACTATAAATGCCCAATTTCCCATTGCTCTTGTCTCAATTAACCTGAGCCTTAATCATATCCATACAAAATTCAGTGGTGGGAGTACAGTCTGCATTGAGGACCAAAGATGATAGCTTCAGTCAAACAAATTCAACTGGAGGAATTATAATAATCTTTATTATTGCCACAAGTAGGATTACATTAACACTGCACTGAAGTTACTGCGAAAATCCCCTAGTCGTCACATTCCGGCGCCTGTGCACTGAAGGAGAATTCAGAATGTCCAATTCGCCTAACAAGCACGTCTTGTTGGAGGAAACCGGAGCACCCCGAGGAAACCCATGCAGACACTGGCAGACTCCGCGCCGGCAATTGAACCCAAGTCCCTGGAGCTGTGAAGCAACAGTGCTAACCACTGTGCTACCGTGCCGCACACTAATTGGGCAGGCTGGAGGCAGATTTTGGATTTGGGGGCGATGGTGGTGACGTAGTTTAACTTACCCATGGATGCTGACCCCGTGTTCACAGGTGATGGTGTCAAGGAACAGCATGTCGATTGGCAAAAGGAGAGGGCCAAAGGTAGATTCCAGGGGCACTGGGAAGTGACAGTGCAGCATGGCTGTAAGATTCTGAGGGAGCAAAGAATGTAACAAAGAGATGGAAGACCCACTTAGTTGAACAATGAAGGAGGAGGATCAGAGAATGATGGTGGGGTTGACTGCAGAGCAATTGAGTGGAGCGCGGGAGAATAACTACTTGTTTAACGCTGCGGGAGGTGTTGCAAACCCAATCAGAGGATTTCAAACAGGGAGCTGGCAGAGAGATGGGCATGAATTTTCATGCTGATGACACATTTGAGCAGCATTCATGTGAATTAGGTAACATGAAGGCAGGCGCCTTCCTGGACTGAGGAAGGGAAAATGAAGGGAAAACTCTGAAAGAAGCCCAATGAACACATCCAGCTGTGCCCCACACAAAGCAATGAGGACAAAAGGCAGCAGAAAAATGGCATCGGACCTTGTGTTAATTATTCACTCACGCTCCAGTACTCTTCTGTGGGTCTAGCAAGCTGCCAGCTTTGAGTTTGAGTAGCCAGCTCCCATTACACAGAAAATAGGTCACAGCTAAAGTGATTTCAAAAAATCTTCACAACTGCATGACAGAGAGAAACATCCTGTTGTATTGAAAATAGCAGGATGTTTAAAGATCTCTGCACTTTCATGATAACCGGGGAAGTGATCACCGAGGGACCCGGCTGTGTGTGATCTTAAAGCAGTGATCGGTTTCTGGCGTTGAATTACCATAACAAGGCAGTAATCTATTATATAGCAGCACTGATAGGCAGAGGTCGACTTTCATCCAAGACTGGCTTAAATCTGACCTTTACTTGCTTGTGTAACTGTGCAGCTCTATTATGAGGCGGTACCCATGCCACTTCTCTCCCCATGCCATCATAGTACTTACACCCTGTAAGGTTGGATTGGCATTTGCTGTTGAGCTACCTGACACTCCCGTGCAGTACTGAAGGAGTGCTGCCCTCTTGAAGGCGTTTTTCTGATAAAAATGTGAAACCGGGGCCAAATCGGTCCCCTCAGGGGGCAGAAAAAGGAAGCTCGGGAGACTATGTCAATGTTGATACGTCCTCTCTGGTGTCCTGATCAATATTTATCCCTCAATCAACATCAGTAAAACAGATCCTCAATCAACATCAGTAAAACAGATTACCTAGTCCTTATCATGTTGCTGTTTGTAGGAGCTTGTGGTGCACAAATTGACTACTACATACATTGCAAGTCAGCACTTCATTGGCTGTTACCTGCCTTTGGATGTCCTGAGGTCATGATAGGTACTTTATAAGTGCAGGATTTTCTATAATAATCTCTCTCAGGGCTTCCATTCAATGAATTAATTACAGAGCAGTTACCTGTGTTACGTAGACAGTGGCAAAAGCCAATTCACAGAATGGGTGCTTAGTCTGTTTTTGATGGTCCTGGTTACTGGGAGAATGTGGGCCATGACACCCCATGGATAAAGGATGAATTTGTGTGATAGGTTAAAACAAGTGATTCATAGGGACATGGCAACAGGGGTAGGCCATTCAGCCCATCGAGCCTGCTCCACTATTCAATACGATCTAGGCTGATCAGACACTTCAATACCTTTTACACAAACTATCCCCGTAACTCTTTGTTATTGTTAACCAGGAATCTATCAACCTCTACCCAAAACACACTCGATGACTGAGCTTCCACAGCCCTCTAGGCTACAGATTCAGCAGCTCGTTCCACATCTTCCATTTCCTTCAATTTCTATGGACCTTACTGAAGATGAAAATCGAGAGAGTTGCAAGTGCGAGCTACCAAGTCACGATCACCCATTCTATGTCACTGCGCAGAGTCAACATCGAGACACCTAGGCTGCCAGGCACCTCCTGTGGTTAACTTAGAGCACTAAGCTGGCGGGTATTTGAGTGTTAGTGTCTGACTGGACATGGACAACTACCAATGGTGCAGTTCCTGATGTATGTGCATGGGTGTGTGTGCCTACCAATCTGAAAGGAACCCCGTTGCCAGTGGTATAATAGCCAATTCGACTTCATTTTGTCTTCAAGTCCATGTAAAGACCACCGACCTCCGATAACAATGTTTTTTCCAGCAAAGATAGGACAAAGCAGTTTAGTGATTGGGTATTGATCTAGCAGCCAATCACTATCCCTCCCTATATCGCCATTCCATCACTGTCACTGGGCCAAAACCCTGGAACTCCCTCCCTAACGGCACTCTGCGTGTACCTACCTACACCACACGGACTGCAGCGGTTCAAGGCAATTATGGATGGACAATAATAATCTTTATTAGTGTCACAAGTGGGCTTACATTAACAGTGCAATGAAGTTACTGTAAAAATCCTTTAGTCACCACATTCCGGCGCCTGTTTGGGTACACCGAGGGAGAATTCAGAATGTCCAATTCACCTAACAAGCACGTCTTCCGGAACTTGTGGGAGGAAGCCGGAGCACGCGGAGGAAACCGACGCAGATACGGGGAGAACGTGCAGACTCCGCACAGACAGTGACCCAAGTCGGGAATCGAACCTGGCACCCTGACGCTGTGAATCAACGGTGCTAACCACTGTGCTACAATGCTAACCTTGCCAGAGACGGCCTCGTCCCACGAATTTTTTTTTTTTTTTAAATCGTGAAATTGATACCCAACTCAGTCAGGACCACTTGTGAATTCAGGCCCAGCCTATGTGGCTGATTCCTTATAGTGGCGAAAAGAACGGTGATGTCACGACTACTAGGGATGGACAATAACCTTGTTGGCATTGTGCACAGCCCGAGAGCAAATAAAAGGGATTGAACAGGTCCTGTACTAAAATAATAGCTGAGGGAAGTGAGTGGAGAGGACACCGTTTCATCTGGGTACAATTATAATATGTGTGCTCAGAGAGGACAATTTTTTCCACCTCGAAATGAGAGCATTTCAAGGAACTGGAAAAATCTAAGCTTAACCCGGCCAAGTCTGACCCTGCCTAAACCAACATTCCTAAAGCAACAGCTTTTTGAGTTCACTCGCTGGCACATTTTTCAGTTCACTTGGAGGCTCCTTGTCCCTATAGCAATTCATGTGCTTGCATTTAAATAAGAATTTCAGCAAACAGTGGTTGTCCCCATTCAGCTGTAAAGCAATGTGGAATAAATCATTCACACCAGTAACGTCTCTTAAACACGTGAACCCTGACCTTTAAATAGCACCCATCAATATGAACTGCCACAGGAAACAATGTACTTTGCTGTGGGCTGAGGGTGATGCTCCAGTCCCCTGTCTTCTTGGTCGGGTCAAATACAACACTAATGTTTTCACAATCCGATCATATCTGAGTGGAGAAATGTGGGAATAGCCAGACCCTTCGCAGGGCAACTTGACGGCTGGAATTTCTCGCTGGACAAATATATTGGAAAGAATAATATCAGTCATTGGAGTCCACGCTGGTAACTGCACTGCAAAGGAAAGGAAACAGATCCTGATGCAATTAGTGATCTCATCCCACAGGGAAAAATAATATTCATTTTTAATCAGAGGTGCCAGCATATATATAAAGCCTCAAATGCAGGTATAAATAAATATAAATAAACCAAATTGCTTATTTTTAAAAATAAATTTAGAGTACCCAATTCACCTTTTCCAATTTAAGGGGCAATTTGGGCAGCACGGTAGCATAGTGGTTAGCACAATTGCTTCACAGCTCCAGGGTCCCAGGTTCGATTCCGGCTTGGGTCACTGTCTGTGCGGAGTCTGCACGTTCTCCCCGTGTGTGCGTGGGTTTCCTCCGGGTGCTCCGGTTTCCTCCCACAGTCCAAAGATGTGCAGGTTAGGTGGATTGGCCATGCTAAATTGCCCCTTAGTGTCCAAAATTGCCCTTAGTGTTGGGCGGGGTTACTGGGTTATGGGGATAGGGTGGAGGTGTGGGCTTAGGTAGGGTGCTCTTTCCAAGGGCCGGTGCAGACTCGATGGGTCAAATGGCCTCCTTCTGCACTGTAAATTCTATGATAATTTAGTGTGTTCAATTCACCTATCCTGCACATCTTCGGGTTGTGGGGGCGAAACCCACGCAAACACGGGGAGAATGTGCAAATTCCACAGTGACCCAGAGCCGGGGTCGAACCTGGGGCCTCGGGCCAGTGCTACCATTGCGCCACCGTGCTGCCCTCAAATTGCTTATTTTAATGAAACTGAACTATATAGGGTGTGATTGTTGCCAAAAATGACTAAATGTTGTTTTGGGCGAGTTTGACGGAATGATTTGCGCTGGAATTTTTGGTGAAATCCACACCGGTATTCACATACACTTAGGGTAGGGTTCTTTGTTTGGGAGACTAAGGACGCGATTTATGGGCCGCTTCGCGCTTGAGCGTGAGCGCAACACGGCCCTTAGATCACAGGAGAGGCCAAAATTGAAAACCGTGCTGGGCATCAATCGGTTTGCGATCTAACCGGTCCGTTCCCTTGGCGAAATCAGGATCCCGCCCTGGCATGGCGAGAAACCAATAATCACCACTTAAGGCCAGTCTCCATTCAATTAACAGGAGCGACCAGAGGAGCCTCCCGCGATCTAACCACCTCCCCAGCAAGTCGTCACACGGGTGCCGATTAGTAATCCTTTTATAAACGTGAAGCTGGTGGAATAGCTGATGTGTGAATCCGAGGAGGTGAGTAGCCATCTTCACTCCTGGGCAATGAGCTCGTGGCTCTGGGGTTCCTGCCCTGGTGCTCTGCAAGGGGGGGGGGGGGGGGTGCCCCCGGCAAGGCAAAGGGGGGGGGTGGGGTGCCCCTGGGTAGAAGACTAAGTCGGGGTGAGGGGTCGCCCTTGGGCTGGGGTTGGATGCATCAGGGCCCTCGGGTCCACCATGCCACCCCATGTGTACCCATTACGGGGCAACCCCAGCCTTTGCCTGTCTATCCTATCGACCGCTCATAACTCCCACTGACCTCTGGCCGCGTGGCTGAAGGTTTTTAAAAATAAATTTAGAGTAATCATTTATTTTCTCCCAATTAAGGGGCAATTTAGTGTGGCCAATCCACCTCTCCTACACATCTTTGGGTTTTGGGTTGATACCCACATAGACGCGGGGAGAATGTGCAAACTTCACACGGACAGTGACCCAGAGCCGGGATCGACACGGGTCCTCAGCGCCGTGAGGCAGCAGTGCTAACCACTGCACCACCCTGTTGCCCTACACGGCTGAAGGTTAATAGGGAATTGCCAATCCTAGTTAAGTGTGCACTTCACAGCTACCAAGTGGAGGTGGGCCCCAGCAACGGGGACATTTCCGCGACCAGAGGGTGGGTGTGTGCACCGCTGAGGGGACCAGTGTGCGGTTCAGGTCACATTACGTGTGTGTGTCTGGGGTACAAGGTGTGAGGTTCGGTGACGAGAGGCCCTCGCTGCTGCCAGGGGTGCGTGGGCAGGGGATGTGGTGGGGGGGGAGGGGGAGAACAATGGGCAAATGGAGGGCCCCTGGATGGAGGACATTGCTGGTTGTCAGTATCACACACTCCTTGCAGATATTACACAAGATGGATGATATCTTGGACTTCGCGGAAGCTGCCCTCATGGTGCTGCTGGCGGTCCAGGTGGCCAGACGCCGGAGAAGGCGGCGGCAGAGGCATCAACAGAGGCTCGAGGTGACGGCCCATGTGCCACACCCCGCTCCACATCCTGAGGATCAGGCCTGGGAGGGATCCAGAGGGGAGGCCGGTGACGGCCCAAGGTATACAGGCATTGCTGGTCTTTAGCACAATTGTCAGACACAGTGTACCTCAGGTTCCGCCTCAACAAGGAGATGGTGCGACACCTGTGCCATGTCTTTGAGGACTTGTCAATCCATAGAGGAACAGGATGCCCACTCCTGGTGGCTGTCAAGGTCACTGCAGTCCTGAACATCTACGTCTGAGGATCAATACAGGGCTCGAGTGGGGGGCTTGTGTGCCATCTCACAAGCTACAATCCACAAGTGCAACCTTTTTAAAAAATAAACATTTTAGGTATTCTTTGGCATTGTAACAACAACAATATAAACAATGTACGTAAAAATATTAACATAGTGCAAATACCACCTCCCTCTCCCACAGGTCCCACCATTACTTAACCCCCTAACCTACCCCCCGCCCCCGCCTTCTGCTGACGATTAATTCTCTGCGAAGAAGTCGATGAATGGTTGCCATCTCCGGGCGAACCCTAACAATGACCCTCTCATGGCGAACTTAATTTTCTCCAGGCAGAGAAAGCCAGCCATGTCCGATAGCCAGGTCTCCGATTTTAGGGGCTTCGAGTCCCTCCATGCTGGTAATATCCGCTTCCGGGCTACCAGGGAAGGAAAGGCCAGAACGTCTGCCTCTTTCTCCTCCTGGATTCCCGGGTCTTCCAACACCCCGAAAATCGCCACCTCTGGACTCAATGCCACCCTTGTATTTAATACCTGGGACATGACATCGGCAAACCCCTGCCAAAATCCCCTCAGCTTTGGACATGCCCAGAACATATGGACATGGTTCGCTGCACGCCCCCCTCACACACTTTGCGCACCTGTCCTCCACCCCAAAGAATCTTATCATCTGGGCCACTGTCATGTGAGCCCAGTGCACGACCTTAAATTGGCTGAGTCTGGCACATGTTCGGCTGCGTTGACTCTACTCAACGCATCCACCCAGAGACCATCCTCTATCTCTCTCCTCTCAGCTCCTCCCACTTTAGCTTCAGCTCCTTGGTTTGCATCTCCTCCGATCCCATAAGCTCCTTATATATGTCTGAAACGCTCCCCTCTCCTATCCATCCTTTAGAAACCACCCTATCCTGAATCCCCCTTAGCGGCACGAGTGGGAAGGTTGGTACCTGTCTTCGCAGAAAGTCCCGCACCTGCAGATATCGAAATTTGTTTCCCCCTGCCAATGCAAACTTCTCCTCCAGCGCCCTCGTACTCGGAAAGCTCCCCTCTATAAACAAGTCCCCCATCCTCTCAATCCCCGTTCTTCGCCAAATTCGGAACCCCCGTCCATCCTCCCCGGGGCAAACCGATGGGTATCGCAGATTGGGGATCACACCGATGCCCCCTCTGCTCCCACATGTCTCCTCCACTGCCCCCAGACTCTCAGGGCCGCCACCACCACTGGACTGTGGAGTACCGCGCCGGCAGGAACAGCAGAGGCGCCATTACCAGCGCCCTCAGACTTGTACCCTTACAAGACGCCGCCTCCATGTGCACCCACGCCGGCTCACCCCCCCACCAGTCACCTCCTCACCATGGCTATGTTAGCCGCCCAGTAGTAATTGCTGAAATTCGGCAGCGCCAGAACACCCCACCCCCCTCCCCCGACTCCGCTCGACCATTGCCCTCTTCACTCGCGGGGACTTGCCCCCCCCCCCGCCAAAGCCCGCTATAACTTTACTGACCCGCTTAAAAAAGGACCGCGGAATGAAGATGCGGAGTCATTGGAAAGCGAATAGGAATCTCGGGGGAACCGTCATTTTTACCGTTTGATCTCTGCTCGCCAGAGACAACGGGAGCGCATCCCATCTCCGGAAATCCTCCTTCGTCTGCTCCACCAACCGGGCCAAGTTCAATTTATGTAGCTGGTCCCAATCCCTCGCCACTTGGATACCCAGGTACCTGAAACTGTCCCCTACCACTCTGAACGGCAATTCCCCCAGTCGCCTCTCCTGACCCCTCGCCTAGACCACAAACATCTCGCTCTTCCCCATATTGAGCTTGTACACCGAAAACCGGCCAAATTCCCCTAAAATTCCCATGATTTCTTTCATCCCCTCCATTGGATCTGAAACGTACAAAAGCAGGTCGTCCGCATACAGCGAGACTCTGTGCTCCACCCCCCCCCCCCCCCCCCACACACGGACCAGCCCCTCGAGGCCCTCAGAGCAATTGCCAGCGGCTCTATAGCCAGCGCAAACAGCAGTGGGGAGAGGGGGCATCCCTGTCTCGTACCCCGGTGCAGTCTAAAATAGTCCGAAGTCATCCTGTTCGTCCGTACGCTTGCCACAGGAGCCTGGTACAGCAACCTGACCCAGTCAATAAAGCCCCTCCCAAATCTGAACCGCTCAAGAACCTCCCATAAATAATCCCATTCAACCCGGTCAAAAGCTTTCTCCGCGTCCATCGCGGCCACTACCTCCACCTCCCAACTCTCCGGGAGCATCATGATCACATTTAACAGCCATTCTTACATTAACAGCTGCCTGCCCTGAACGAATCCCGTCTGATCCTCCACAATAACATCCGGTACACAGTCCTCAATCCTGGAGGACAGAATTTTGGCTAACAGTTTGGCGTCTACATCCAACAGGGAAATCGGCCTGTAGGACCCAAATAGCTCCGGGTTCTTGTCCCGTTTCAGGATAAGCAAACTCGTGGCCTGTGACATCGTCTGGGGCAGAACCCCTCTTTCCCCAGCCTCGTTAAACATCTTCAACAGAACCGGTCCCAATATTCCGGAGAACTTTTTATAGAACTCAACTGGATACCCATCAGGTCCCGGGTCCTTACCCGACTGCATGGCCTTCAAGCCCTCCACTATCTCTTCCAACCCAATCGGGGCCCCCAGCCCTTCTACCCGCTCCCCGTCCACCTTCGGGAAAGGCAGTCCCTCCAGGAAGCGCCTCATCCCCTCCGGCCCCGCAGGGGGTTCCGACCTGCACAACCTGCTAAATCCCGAAAGGTCTTGCTCACCCCTGCCGAGTCCCCAACTAAGTTCCCATCCCCGTCAATAACTTTCCCTATTTCTCTAGCTGCCTCCCCCTTTCTGAGCTGCTGTGTAAGCTTCCTGCTGGCCTTCTCCCCATGCTTGTATATCATCCCCCTCGCTTTTCTGAACTGCTCCACTGCCCTCCCTGAGGTTAACAAGTCAAATTCCGCCTGTAGCCTCCGGCGTCCCTTAAAAGCCCTGCCTCAGGAACCTCCGTGTACCTCCTATCCACTTGTAGAATCTCTTTCACCAGTCGGTCCGTCTCTGCTGTGTCCGTCCTGTGAGCCTGGATCGAGATCAGCTCTCCTCTCACCACTGCCTTCAGCGCTTCCCAGACCACCGCTGCTGAGACCTCCCCCCTATCATTTACCTGCAGGTAATTCAGCATGCACTTCCTCAGCCTCTCGCACACTGCTTCGTCCGCCAATAGCCCTACATCCAACATCCATTGCGGGCGCTGCTTGCTATCCATACTAACCTGCAGGTCAACCCAGCGCGGAGCATGGTCCGAGACTGTAATTGCCAAGTACCCATGTCCACCACCCCTGCCAGTAAGGTCCAACACAAGACAAAGAAGTCGATCCGAGAGTACACCTTATGTATGTGGGAGTAAAAAGAAAACTCCTTCGTCCTCGGTTGCCTAAAACACCATGGGTCCCCCCCCCAATCTGCTCCATGAACCCTTTCAGTTCCTTGGCCATTGCTGGCACCCTGCCCATTCTCAAGCATGACCGATCCAGGCCAGGATCAATAACTGTATTAAAGTCCCCTCCCATGATTGGCTTGTGCGAGTCCAGGGACAGTATCTTCCCTAGCATCCTCTTTATAAATTCCACGTCATCCAAATTTGGCACATATACATAAACCAGCACTACCTTCATCCCCTGCAGCTTACCACTAACCATGATATATTGACCTTCCAAAACTATTCTGCCCGCCTCAAATGTCACCCACTTATTAATCAAGATCGCATCCTGTCTAGTCTTTGTACACAGCCCCGAGTGGAAAACCTGGCTGATCCAGCCTTTCCTCAATCTAACCTGGTCCACTACTCTAAGGTGCGTCTCCTACAACATTATCACGTCCGCCTTCTGTCCCCTCAGGTGCGCAAACACACGTGCCCTCTTGACCGGCCCATTTAATCCTCAAACATTCCAGGTGATCAGCCTAGTTGGGAGGCAAAGTGCCCCTCCCTCCGTCAATCAGCCATCCCCTTTCTTGGGCCCACCTCCAGCCCCTGCTCCGCACCTCCTCTGGCACGCCCCTCGGCGACCTCTGCCCCCGACCTCCTCACTGTCCCTCCACCGAAGTCCCTCTCTAGTCAGCAGAACCACTTCCCCCCTACCCCCCCTAACAATGCTACTCTAAAACCTAACCCATCTAGTAAACTAAGCGTATACACCCCCCCCCCCCCCCCCCCACTGTGCTTCTGTGAGCTAGCTCACCCAGCTAGCTTGGTGGCCCCCGCCCCTGGCGCCAAGATGTCTCCTATCTATTGTTCCCTCGCTCCCCTCCCCTCCGCTCATACAAACAGATTCCCTCATCTAACAACCCCCAGACAAACACCCAGCAGGAAGAGAAAAAAAACACACCACCCACCGAAACTCAAACAGGCACGTCTCCACCCCACAAAAGTGCACATCAATGAAAATGACATTGCCAACATCCACCAAAAAAAAACCTGAAAACGGAAAATAAACTTCCCCCCCCCTTCTTAAACAGAACTCAAAAACCGAAACAAAACTATAAGAGGAGACAAAACCAATTTCAAACAGAAAAAAAAAGGTGCCCAATATAGCCCAAAAACTTGCCTCAAAGTTCGAGAGTTCTCAGACCCCCACCAGTCCTTTGAGCGACTCAAAATAATGATGCTGGTCCTTATATGTGACCCAAAGACGAGCTGGATACAGCAGTCCGAATTTCACCTGCTTCTTGAAGAAGATTGACTTAACTTGGTTAAAGCCTGCTCTCTTCCTCGCCACCTCCACACTCAGGTCCTGGTACACCCGCAGGATGCTGCTGTCCCATTTGCAGCTCCGCGTTTGCTTGGCCCACTGAAGAATGCATTCCTTTTCCAGGAACCTGTGGAATCTCACCACCATTGCCCTCGGAGGGACCCCCGCTCGCGGCTTCCTCGCAAGCGCTCGATACGCCCTGTCCACCTCCAACGCTCGAGGGAATGACCCTCCACCAGCAGCTTTTCAAACATACCCGCTACATATGCCCCAGCATCTGCTCCCTAATCCCCCTCCGGGAGCCCAACAATCCTCAAGTTCTGCCGGCGGGACCTACTCTCCAGGTCCTCCACCTTCTCCAGGAGCCTTTTCTGCTGGTCTCTCAGCATCCCCACCTCCAGCTCCACTGCTGTTTGATGCTCCTCCTGCTCAGCCAGCTCCTTCTCAACCTTCTGGATCGCCCGATCCTGGGTGTCCAAACTGAGCTCCAGCCGATCGATTGATTCTTTAATCGGGTCCAAACAGTCCCCTTTCTGCTTGGCAAAGCCGTCCTGGATGGCCTGCATCAACTGCTCCGTTGATCGCTGCGCCGCCACTCCAGGGGTCCGGCCCTCGGCCATGCTGTCTCATGGAGCAGCTTCAACACAGCTCTTGGCTAACTTTTTATTTCTACCTTTTTGTGCACTTCTGGTTCTTTTCTCCATACACCGATATGTGGAAACGGTGCCCAATTGCCTCAGCCTTTGGATTCACCGTCTAAAACCAGAAAAAGGTCCGGGGGAAAAGGTCCAAAAGTCTGACCAGAGCGGGAGCCAGCAAATGTGCGACTTACTCCTTCATAGCCGCCACCAGCGTCCACAAGTGCATCCTTGAGATCACGGATGCCCTGCTTCCTTGGGCAGCGAACTATTTAAACTTTGACATGGACCAGGGCAACAAGATGCCCAGGCAGCAGGATTCTCTGCTATTGCCGGGATGCCCCAGGTCCAGGGGGTAATAGATGGCACACATGTTGCCTTGCGCACACCGGGGAATCAGGGGTTGGCCTACATCAACAGGAAGGGATTCTGCTCCCTGAAAGTCCCGTTCATGTGCAACCACCACATGAAGATCATGCACGTTTCCCAGGAAGTGTGCACGACAGCTACATCCTGGGGCAGTCAGACATCCCCGGCCTCTTCGAGGCCCATTCCAGGCGTGCCGGTTGGCTCCGCTGAGGACTTGGCAAATGATTCCAATATGGAGGCCGGTGACCAATGCGGAAACCTGATACAATGATGCCCATGCGGCTACCAGGGCTGTCATTGGGTGGTGCATTGGACTCCTCAAAATCCCATTTCGTGGTGGTCTGCTGTGCCCTCCACAACATGGCAAAGCAGCAGGGCGACGTGCTGGAGTTTGAGGAGGATGAGGAGGCACCTGACCAGGAGGGGCTGGAGGGCGAGCCCGGGCAGGACACTCAGGAACAGCCAGAGGATGAAGGACAGGTGGCAACGGCTAGGGTCTGGGAGGCCCTCATTATCGCCCGTTTCACATAGGATGTGACCTTGTCTGACATCGCACCACCCTTTCGCCCATCTCTCCCTTCCCCTCCCCTCCACCCTTTCTCTCCCTTCCCCGCCCATTACCCCCCCTCCCCCAACCACCCTTTCCACCCTCCCAGGGTCTGTGTAACCACACTCCAGGATGCTGGGACTGTGTTGGCACCGTCAGCGGGTCACTGTCGAGGGCAAGTTGGTGATGATAATCCACAGAGAGCTGAGCGCTGTTGCTCCTCAATCTGTGCCATAGTCTGACCCCTGCCTGTCTCCTGAGTGCTCGCTCACACCCAGCACCTGCAGATGGTGCGCCTGAGCAGGGGGCGGGGCAATCCAGGACCTCCATGCCCCGGGGGCTGGGACAGAGATTGGTGATTGGCCGCATTGTCGAAGAAAGTGCCAAAGGTGTAATATTACTCGGGCGCAAAGTTTAAAAATTCTGTATGTGTCCCCAACTGCCCCCAGCCCCCGATGGTGCTGCCCCACCTTCCCCACCCCTCCCACCACCTCTTCCTAATCCCGCTACCCCCACCACCACCAGTGCCCTCTCAGTGATCCTCGATCTGCTTAGCCTTCCGTGCTCCGCCGCTGCTTCTAGGTTTGTCCCCAGGATGCACATCAGAGGTGGAGGAAGCCTACTGCCTGCCACGCCCCGTGGCCTTAGCTCTCCCTGGCATCTGTCCTCTGAGGGCCCTGGGGCCGATGGGCAAGGCCAACACTAGGTCGATCATCGGGAAGCTCGTGGCAGTTCCCGCTCACTACCACACTTAGAAAGTTTTCCATTAATCGCGCCCTAAGTATTGACGCTGGGACTGAACTGCGTGCAGTTCGCATTCCTGTTGGGAGCGTTATCAGCGCTCTGCTGGCGTGAATTCAGAGCAATTTCCGACCCAGTGGACGATCTAACTGATGGGGGCTGAGGTCAACGCTAAAGACCGTGGCAGCTTGAGCTGTTTTTAATCACCCCACTTACCACACTCACCAAGTGTGCCAACACAGTCCCAGCATCCTGGAGTGTGGTTACACAGACCCTGGGAGGGTGGAAAGGGTGGTTGGGGGAGGGGGGTAATGGGCGGGGAAGGGAGAGAAAGGGTGGAGGGGAGGGGAAGGGAGAGATGGGCGAAAGGGTCACCAAGATAGCTCACAGAAGACCTACCCCCCCACCCCCCCCACCCCGAGGTTGGGAGTCCGAGTTAGACCCACAGCTCCATGCCAATGAGGTGCGGAGCGACACCTTCTTCCTCAGGGTGGGACACAGACTCAAACCTGCCCCCCCGAACACCTGGGAGGTGGTGGCAGAGGTAGTCAGCGCTGCCAGCCTCACCAGGAGGAGAGAGCTGGCGGTTCGGAGGGGTGGGGGTCACTGGTGGGGCCTCTGCCCTGAGCGGGGCAGAGAACTAGGGAGGGTTCTGTAGGTCACAGTGCAGGTGTCCTCTGGTTGGGGTGAGCTCCGCTGATCAACAGCTTCCTGTGCATTTGGGCAGCATTTCTGAGGAGTGTCAGCACCTCAGTGGGCTTGGCCACGCCCATTCCCTTGATGATACAGCTGGGGGATGAGGGTGTCCAGAGGGGCGGACTGGATGGGCTCCTAGATAACCAGAGGCATTCTGAGCATTTAACAGACACAGGCAGCACTCAGCAGTGTGAGCAGCCAGGAGCCTGTCAGTAGCACCAGAGGGGTGGGTATAAAAGACAGATTGCAGCCATGGTGGTCTGACCCACCCTGATCCTGAAGGGGACACCCCGAGTCCACGGACTCAGCGCCATAAGACCATAGGTCATAGGAGCAAAATTAGGCCATTCGGCCCATTGAGTCTGCTCCGCCATTCAATCATGGCTGATCTGTTTCTCATCCCCATTCTCCTGCCTTCCCCCCATCGGCAGCACGGTAGCATAGTGGTTAGCACAATTGCTTCACAGCTCCAGGGTCCCAGGTTCGATTCCCGGCTTGGGTCACTGTCTGTGCGGAGTCTGCATGTTCTCCCAGTGCGTGGGTTTCCTCCGGGTGCTCCGGTTTCCTCCCACAGTCCAAAGATGTGCAGGTTAGGTGGATTGGCCATGCTAAATTGCCCTTAGTGTCCAAAATTGCCCTTAGTATTGGGAAGGGTTACTGGGTTATGGGGATAGGGTGGAGGTGTGGGCTTGGGTAGGGTGCTCTTTCCAAGAGCCGGTGCAGACTCGATGGACCGAATGGCCTCCTTCTGCACTGTAAATTCTATGATTCTTTCATTCTATGACCTCTGATCCCCTTATTAATCAAGAACCTATCGATCTCTGTCTTAAAGACACTCAGTGATTTGGCCTCCACAATAGTAATAATAATCTTTATTGTCGCAAGTAGGCTTACATTAACACGGTAATGAAGTTACTGTGAAAAGCCCCTTGTCGCCACATTCCGGCGCCTGTTCGGGTACACAGAGGGAGAATTCAGAATATCAAATTACCTAACAGCTCGTTTTTCGGGACTTGTGGGAGGAAACTGGAGCACCCGGAGGAAACCCACGCAGACTCGTGGAGAATGTGCAGACGGTGATCCAAGCCTAGAATCGAACCTGGGACCCTGGCGCAGTGAAGCAACAGTGCTAACAGATTCACCACCCTCTGGCTAAAGAAATTCCTCCTCATCTCTGTTTGAAAGGATCGTCCCTTCAATCTGTGGCTGTGGCCTCGGGTTCTAGTTTTTCCTACAAGTGGAAACATCCTCTCTATGTTCACTCTATCAAGGTCTATCAGTAGTCTGTAAGTTTCAATAAGATCTCCCCTCATCCTTCTAAACTCCGAGTACCAACCCAAAGTCCTCAACCGCTTCTCATACAACAAACTCTTCATTCCAAGGGTCATTCTTGTGAATCTCCTCTGGACACTTTCCAAGGCCAGCACATCCTTCCTTAGATACAGAGCCCAAAACTGCTCACAATATTCCAAATGGAGAGCCGAGTTACATTGGCTTGAGTAGGGTGGTCATTGCTCAGCACAACATCGAGGGCTCCCTTGTCCGCGCTGGTCCTGACCCAACATGGCTCAGGAGTACAGGGGCCGGCGCGGAATAAAGGAGGCCGGAAGACAGCGAGGCCGGCCTGCCGATCGGTGGATCCCGATCCCAGGCCACATTGGAGGCCCCCCCCCCCAGGGTCGGACGCCCCCTCTCCCCACCCCCACAGGCCGCCAGCCGACCCTTCAACATCGAGGTCCCGCCGGCGCATAGCAGGCCAGACGGCCGCCGGCGGGACTCTTTTTCTTTCCGCCGCTCGGCCCATACGGGCCAGAGAATCGCGGGGGGCCGCGTAGCGCGGCCTACAACCGGCGCCACGCCGACCACACCGTCCCCAATGGCGCCGATTCTCCGCCCTGGCCAGATTGTGCATGGAGAAGTCATACGTGTGTGATCCCAGTAACCACAATCCCAATTTTCCATTCATCAACAGTCTCCATCAACCGAGGCCTTCCCTTCCCTCTGTCACTAACCATCGCAACATCCCTTCTGAACTCTGTAATTCATAGCCACGAAAGCAGCAGTCTGAGCCTGCACAATGTGAGTTCGAGCTTCCACTTTCGGACTGTGAATTCGAGTGGAAACTGCCTGAAATTCAACAGTAGCTGAGACATTGGTCACCAGACACTGCTTCATGTTTGGCTCCACAAGTGTGTCAGTGGAGGTGGCTCCTACTTCCATGCTGCAAGAATGGGCTCCAAGCTCTGCAATAAATCATGTGTCAAGTTGGTGCTGGATTCCTCCATGCTCCTTGACATTGACCATCAGCCTTCTGGCAAGCTTCCCAATGCACCAAGTGCATGAGTTGATAACGCCAGTCAGATACCCATCTGATTACTTCTGTAGGCCGCCTATCAAAGTCTTTGTCTGAGTGTCAATCATCTATGGCATCACCCTCCAGCGAGTTGCCAACTGAGCGATCCTTTCCCCTGCCTTGACTGCAGGTCATTTGTATCTGGTGTCCCAGCAGATCCTGCGTCGAAATTGCACATAGGTTCTCAGCAGGTGGCTACGAGTGTGAAATCAAGTGATGCCTTTGAGTGTTGATCAGCATTTTATTCTTTTTTTATCTTTTCATTTTTTTATAAATTTAGAGTACCGATTCATTTTTTCCAATCAAGGGGCAATTTAGCATTGCCAATCTCCCTCTTTGGGCTGTGGGGGTGAAACCCACTCAAACACGGAGAGAAGGTGGAAACCACACACGGATGGTGACCCAGAGCTGGGATCAAACCTGGGACCTCGGCTCCGTGAGGCAGCAGTGCTAACTACTGAGCCACCGTGCCACCCCAGCACTCTATTCTTACTGTTCCTCCACCGCCTGGTTTGGGTGCGCTTCTTGGATCTTTGAAATGAGAAAGACGCAGAGAAGGAGTTTCGTTGGCAGGTGGGGGAGAAGTAATAGGTTTACGTGCACACCATCTACAACTTGTTAATCAGAAGAGAGTGTGTGAGATGAGGGGGCGGTGGATTATGGAAAGGGTGGATTCTGCCCATCCGTTGCCCACTAACTTGGCATTATGGGTCCCAATAATGGGCAGCACCAGCTCCTTCGGTGGGATCAGGCTATGCAGGCAAGCCTCCCTCCTCAGCTTAGCCTTTGCACCTGCTCCAGTCAGCAATGCACCCCACCCTACTGCGCAACCCCCCCCCCCCCCAACTCACCCCGTAACTTTAAAGCATTTAACTGCCATTATCTACTTATGATATTGGGTCCCATTCTCAGTTTCAGAATTAGGGGCCTCCTGTTTAAGACAGACTTGAGGAGCAATTTCTTCTCTCAGAGCTTGATTAATCTTGGAAATTCTCGACCCAGTGAGCGTGGGGATTGGGTCATTGAATGTATTTATTTGAACTACGAGGCAGTCAAGAGTTATCGGTGTAAAGTGGATTGAAGGTTACAATCCGATCAGCCGTGATCTTATTCAATGCTAGCCGTGATGTGGAGATGCCGACGTTGGACTGGGGTGAGCACAGTAAGAAGTCTTACATCACCAGGTTAAAGCCCAACAGGTTTGTTTCAAATCATTAGCTTTCGGAGCACTGCTCCTTCACCTGAGGAAGGAGCAGTGTTCTAAGCTAGTGATTTGAAACAAACCTGTTGGGCTTTAACCTGGTGTTGTAAGACTTCTTATTAACTGGTGGAAGCAGTTTTGATGGACTGAATGCATTAAGAGTGCAGTTGGCACTGACTGGATGCTGAAACGTGTTAAAATATCAGGCAGTGTGATGTCAACAGGCTGGGGTTTAACAATCCCCCACACGGCTTCAGGATCAGAGTTTAGGGGCCATTTAAATGCTCAGCCTCGTGATAGCATTTCGTGATAGTGCTGCAAGAGTGGTCCCAGATCTGCATGGGCCTGTACTTGCAGACTCCTTTTTAACAATGGGTTTTCCTTGTGTAGTCAATGACCATGTGCCACCGCGCCCCTCCCCCCCTCTCCCCCCCTCCCCCCCCCTCCCCCCCTCCCCCCCTCTCCCCCCCTCCCCCCCCTCCCCCTCCTCCCCCCCCCTCCCCCCACCCCAGGCTAGGGTCAGGGTCTGGTTGATGGGACGTGGGAAATCCTGCTCCATTGCTACTCTGCCCCAGTGAGGAGAGGCCGGCCCTTTTACCCTCATTTATATTTGGAAATATTTCTTATTCTGCAATGTACTGGATCTTGGTTTCATTTACCGATGCCCGTTCTTTAATGGATTGCCGTGCATCCGTCAGGATCTGCTGGATCCTGGTTTTCTTTTTGCCTGTCTGGTTAAATTGAGCCCATATCGTTCTGGGGTGCTGTTCACTCTGAGCATAGATGTTTGGCTGCGTCTGGAATGTATCTTTTTGAAATTGTAATCGAGAAGGAGCTGTCACAGCGGCAGGAAAGATGCTCAAGCCCAATGCCAGGGAATCAAGAAGCCACGATAGCCAAAAGCCAATTATCTAGCTTTTCACTGCAAGTTTTATATGTCTGGAGTGTAACAATCTTGAACTGGGTTGCCTTAGAAACATCACTAAACAAATGCCACCTGCTGGTTAAGTGGCATAATTACACCAAAAATGGTTCCCTGAGGCACCCTTTACATTAATGGTCCTCAGCACTAAAGAATATTAACAGTAATTAACTTCACTATCAGACCTCCCAACCCCCATTTCCAAACAACCGACCACATTTCCAAAACCATATTATTTTGCTCGCTGAAGTATGTTGAAGCACCAAGAATAATTTTGGAACAGTCCATTGATCTGCACTAAACATGCGCTTTCCAGAATGTGTGTGAAACCTCAGTTTGGTGGAGATGGCAGGGAGCAGGCTGACTCTGGGTCGAGAAATCCCACATGCCAGGTCAACACACCATTTACAGAAGGGCCATGTCTTCAGATGAAGCTGTGGCCCTGACCACTGTCTCTGTGCTTCACCTGAGGAAGGAGCTGTGCTCTGAAAGCTAGTGATTTGAAACAAACTTGTTGGATTTAAACCTGGTGTTGCCAGACTTCTTTCTGTGGTTCAGAAAGAAGTTCATCCTCCAACCACAAACAGATCAACTGGCCGCTTGTCTTCTTGCTGCCCGTGAACTACTTTCGGTCATTAATATCACGGCTTCCTTTTGCTCACCAAAGAACAGTTAGAGCAATCCAAGATGCACAAAGTACTTTGTGAGATGTTTCTGAGAGATTACAAAGATAGGCGCTGCTGGGGAAGGCCATTTGACCTGCTCACTAAGCTCACTCTTTCACAGGAACCTGTGATTGCCCATCAAATATTTTACCATCCAATTGTTACTTGAGTGACTCAAGAGTTTTAACATGCACCATTTTACCCTGAGCACCATTCTAAGAGCAAGATTAATATCTCAGTGTGAAGACATGCCTTGTCAGATTAACCCTGGACTTACCTTTCGCCAGCTGGTACCTGGACCCTCTTTTCCTGCAGTTATGGTTTACCTTGAACTTAGCGCTGAGGATTAATCTGAGGGCAGCTGGCTGAGAGCAGCATGGTAGCACAGTGGTTAGCACTGTGGCTTCACAACACCAGGGTCCCAGGATTTGATTCCCGGCTGGGTCACTGTCTGTGTGGAGTCTGCACGTTCTCCCAGTGTCTGCGTGGGTTTCCTCCGGGTGCTCCGGTTTCGAAAGACGTGCTGTTAGGTAATTTGGACATTCGGAATTCTCCCTCAGTGTACCCGAACAGGCTCCTTGGGGCTTTTCACAGTAACTTCATTGCAGTGTAAATGTAAGCCTACCTGTGACACTAATAAAGATCATTATTATTAATCTTTCTATTCCATTTGGCATCATAGTCTCCAAGATCCTGACCTTACTGTTGCTGCCATTTCAATTCAACATTAGCTCTGATGCTCACGTCTTAGGCCCATTAGAAAATGAATCTGAGGAGTTAGTTATGGGGTGCAGGGGACAGAGGAGTTAAACAGATATTTCACATCAATCTTTACGTTGGAAGATACTCCGAATACGAAACAATACGGGGGAGAAATTAAATACCATCACCATAGTCTCAACCAGAGTGGATAAAGGGGAACCAGTCGATGTGTTGTATTTGGATTTCCAGAAGGCATTCAACAAGGTACCTCTCAAAATGTTAAGTCATAAGATAAGAGCCCATGTATATTGGCATGGATAGAGAACTGACTCGTGGCAAGGAAACAGCAAGTGTAGATAAGTGGTTCTTTTTCAGGTTGCTGACCTGCAAACATTGAGGTTCCACAAGGATCAGTGCTGGGACCACAAATGTTTACTATATATATTAATGATTTGGAGAAGGAAGCGAATGTACTGTAGCCAACTTTGCAGATGACACAAAAATAGGTGGAAAGGCAAGTTGCAAGAGGGATACAAACAGTTTACAAAGAGATATTAATAGGTTAAATAAGTGGGCAAGAAATTGGCAAATGGAGTATAATGTGGGAAAATGTGAAGCTATTCATTTTGAAAGTGGTATCAAATGAGCAGAGTATTATTTAAATGGAGGAAAATTGCAGAAAGCTGCACACAAAGGAACTTAGGGCTACTCGTATACGAAACACAGAAAGCTAACAATAGGTGCAGCAGGAAGGCTGGCGCAATGTTGGCCCTTATTTCAAAGGCGTCAGAGTATGAGAGTCGGGAAGTCTTGCTGCAGCTGTATAAGGTACTGGTGAGACCACATCTGGAGTACTGTGAGCAGTTTTGGTCCCCTTATTTAAGGAAAGGTATTATTCCATTGGAGGCGGTTCTGAGAAGGTTCATTAGGATTATCCCTGCTTTGGACAGACTGTCTTATGAGCAAAGGTTAAACAGGTTGGGAGTATACTCATTTGGAATTTAGAAGCTTAAGAGGTGATCTCATTGAAACATTTCGGATTCTTAAGGGGCTTGACAGGGTAAAGGCTGAGAGGATGTTTCCTCTCAAGGGAGAATCTAGGACCAGAGGGCAGAGTCCCAGAATAAAGTGGTGCTAATTTAAGACTGAGATGAGGAGGAACTTCTTCTCTCAGAGGATTGTGAGTCTTTCGATTTCCTTGCAACAGAGAGCTGTGGGAACAGAGTCCTTGAGTATATTTAAGGCTGGGATAGACAGATTCTTGATCAGTAAGGGAATCAAGGGTTATGGGAGAAGGGCAGGAAAGTGGACGTGAGGAATGTCGGAGCAGGCTCGAGGGGCCGAATGGCCTACTCCTATTTCTTATGGTCTTATGGTCTGCTACAGTGTTCCAGTGAAGCCCAATGCAAATTGGAGGTACAGCATCTTATCTTCCGATGAGGCACTTTACAGCCTTCTCAACTTAATATTGAGTTCAACAACTTCAGACCATGAACTTTATCTTCCATTTAAAATTTTTCCAACACCCCCCCCCCCCCACCCCTCCACTCCAAGTTCCAGTCTGTATCTTGTTCTCATGTTTTGCTTTCAGAAAGTGCTGCCCCTTGTTCTGCCAGGAACACATTCTGCTATCTGACCTCTATGTCACTATTAACACCTGCTTGAGTCTTTAAACTACCGTTACAACTCCCTTTGTCTTGTGTCCAAGACGTCTTTGTTATTTCATCGCTCCTGACCTCCAATGTATCCCTCACCTGTTTTGCTCCGCCTACTCCATCCCACCCTTGTCAACATAAACATTTCTATCTCTCTTTAGCTCTGAAGAAGAGTCACATGGACTCAAAACGTCAACTCGGTTTCTTTCTTCACTGCCAAAACTGCTGAGGGTTTGCAGCATTTTCTGTTTTTATTGCAGATGTCCAGTACCCACGCTATTTTGCCATTATTTAAGGTGAAGGGGTTGAAACTGTGTGCCTCATCCACCACATTCCTCCTGATGGAGATTCAGATTGCCATCATATCTAGAATGTGCAGAATTGCGTACATCTCTCTGTTTATGTCCTGCAAAGGCAAAAAGAAAAACTCTCTCTGGTCTCCCGACTTGAACTGATGACAAAAGCTGTATGGAAGTAACTCCTAGCAGCTGACATCAATTCCTCCTGTTGGATAAAAACTAATCTTCAGAAAATAATGGACAGATTTTGAATTACATTGTGGTGGGTCAACACAGTGCTGAATCTGATTCTGATGTAAGTTATTTCAATAAATCAAGATTCCCTGTGTAAATGCACTTTACAAATAGAAGAAGTTCAGTTAGCCAGTATATTAGAGAGCCATGCCAACCAAAACAACCAGATAAAGTGCTGGCCGTAGCTGGTTAGAAATCACCATGTTGGAAGATCTGCAAGGTTAAAAATGGCAAAAGAGGAGACGCTCTGCACTAAACCAATAGGCTAGAAATCTGGTTGCACCGGAAAATAGGCACATAGTGCAAGCAGGGGGTTGGACACATAGTAGAGTCTCATTGTGTGTGGGGCATGTAGAGACCCTGGCATACAGGCAGGAAGGCATGAGGGATGGGCTGGGTTATGCAGATGGGCGAGTCATGCAGTTGGGTGCAGAATGCGGAAAGTGGGGCTCACGTTGCATCCTCTTGCTCCCGTAGAAACTGGACCCCACCACGTTCAAATGAACATTCAGCCAGCACTGCTTGGCCTGATTTACTGGCTGCACCCCTGTTTTGTGGGGTAGAAAATTCGAGCATCACTGATTCCACGCTAAGATAGACAGTAGATCTTAAAGGAGGAGTGTTTTGACTCTTGCTGCATAGATAGAGCTGTGGTACCAGTCTAAACACATTTAAGCTTCTACAGTGCTGCTTTGAAGCCTTCCTTCCAGAAGATGCACAGGAGGAGGGAGGTACATTCCTCCTGCAGGCTGGAAGGTGCTCTAGACAATCAATGCCATCAGTGAGGGGAGATTTATTGAATTCAACACCAGGGTCAGAACTCCAAAGACATGGCTGTAATGCTGCAAATGGTCAATGGAAGCTCAGATGACTGCTATCTTGGCTGGTTGACAGAGCACCACATATCTGCTGTTGGCGTGTTGAGCTTTAGGGAACTTCAGCACATTCTCAGGAAAGACCAGTGTGTATCTACCTCCTCCCCTGTCACGAAGCCAGCTTAGCCAGACTGCCCAGCGCATGCGGAGATATTACAGACAGCAGCCAAACCTTTAAGGCCCAGATCACCTCCACGACATTTATTTTCAAAAACATATCATCCATAAAATTTGTCAAAGTACATTTGAAAAAATTGCAAATTAAGTAACACAGAAAGTGCTATAAAACCCAATTATTACCTGTGCAGCATGTTCCACTCTAAGGTGCCTCAGTATCATTGCGATACTCTTGGTATTTACAATGTTCATTCGATGTCAGCCATACCGACCAATGACAAAACATTTCAGATTGAATATTGCAGAAAGCGCCAGAGAACTCAACTTTTCTCCATTTAGAATGATCCTCCCCGAGGTGTCTCTGGACAAGAGTTCCTCCACCAATACTCCAGAACGCCTGGTGGCAAAGGACAGAACTGGAGCCAATCTTGACATAAGCATTTATTTACAGAGATGCACATGACAAACACGCACTTCCTAATCATCAACCACAGTTTCAGTCTGTTCCATTGAATAGGGGTGCAAGTGAATTCCCCTGTTAATGTCCCCATCCGCATACAATTAAATACAATTAATATGCAATTGACCACGATCCTTGAAGTGTCCTCCAACCTGTGGCTACTGGGGGATAGACACTGTACAAGTACTGGATAGTACAACCAAGGTATTACTTAAAAAAATTTTTTGAGTACCCAATTCATTTTTTCCAATTAAGGGGCAATTTAGCATGGCCGATCCACCTACCCTGCACATCTTTTGGGTTGTGGGGGCGAAACCCACGCCAACACGGGGAGAATGTGCAAACTCCACACGGACAGTGACCCAGAGCCAGGATCGAACCTGGGTCCTCGGCGCCGTGAGGCAACAATGCTAACCACTGAACCACCGTGCTGCCCAACCAAGGCATTACTAAACATTATAGTTCAGAGGGCTAGTTGTTGAAAGGTAGCCGATCTTTACACACATTTGTAAACATTTATTTACATGGATTCACATTACAAACCAGCACCTCCAAACCCATCGGACACAGTTTCAGTCTGTGTCTATTTGTACCTATGTTTACCCGACAAGAGAGTTGCAAGTAAGCATCTTTTGGAAGTTGCACCACTAACCTGCTGGAAGGAAAACTACAAACTTCAAAAAGAAACTGCAATCCAGTCCCCCTTGGTGGCTCCCGGTTAGCAAAAAGGCCTCAAGTGTGGCAGTGGAAAATGCGTGCCCCCCCCACCCCCCTCCTCCAGAGACACCCATGCATGGATGGAGCTATGGAAGGGAGGTTAGGCAATCGGGCTGATCCTCTAATTAGCAGCTGACATACCCCAGTGGCAATTTGTGTCAGGTCTTCCTGCCGCTTTTGGGTGCCCACCCCAGGTGAGAAATATTCAGTGGGTGCAGTTGTCCCAACATCAATAGTTTTCATGTCGCTGCTATCAACAAGTCATGATCTCTCGTGTGGATGAAGGGATGCGCCACAAAATTGACCCATCTGCAAATAATGAAAATGATGCTTTTTTAAAAGAAAAATCATTTGAAGGATGTGGGCGGCATGTTACGGTATAAATGCAAGTCTTACATTTTTGCAACCTTGTAACCATTTCCTTCAGTTGGAAAGTCTGAACCACGTATTCTGTACATCAACAATGAACTGAGTGCTGTATTTAATGTATTCTGACCAAACCCATCCTTTTTCTTTTAGTTCACTTAACGCGACGTGGGCGTCATTGGCTAGACCAGCATTTATTGCCCATCCCCAGTTGGTGAGTGGCGAGCTGCCTTTTTGAATCGCTGCAGTTCCTGAGATGTAGGTACACCCACTGTGCTGTTGGGGAGGGAGTTCCAGGATGTTGACCCAGCGACAGTGAAGGGACGGCAATATATTTCTGAGTCAGGATGGTGAGTGACTTGGAGGGGAGCTTCCATGTGGTGAAACCTTCTCTTTTTAAAAATAATTTTTCCAATTAAGGGACAATTTAGCATGGCCAATCCACCTACCCTGTTCGTCTTTGGGATGCAGGGGTGAGATCCATGTAAACACTGGGAGATGTGCAAATTCCACACGGACAGTGGCCCGGGGCCGGGATCGAATCCGAGTTGTCGGTGCAGTGAGGCAGCAGTGCTAACCATTGCACCACCATGTCGCCCTCAGTCCAGCCTTCTGAACCTTTCCCCTCGCCTGAGGTGTGGAGATCCTCAGGTTAAATCACCACTAATCAGCTCTCCCCCTCAAAGGGAAAAGCAGCCGATGGTCATGTGGGACTAGGATGTCTTTACCTTTACCTGACGTAGATCCTCTCTTGTGGAGATGGTCATTGTGAGTGTTGTGCTTAGAAAGCTGCCCTCTGACAGAGTTTGAACAGTGAAGGAAGGAAAGCAAGCTATTCGGTCACGAGCGGCAAACCTTTACCCCTCGCCAGTTGCTGAAATGCTTCATTGTTCTGTAGAGGTTGGCTGAGGTCTTTTTGCTCTAAATAAGTTTTAATTAAGACCACTTGCACTTTGGTGCAGAGCAAGTGAGCGAGGTCAGCCAAAGCCCTCGCTCTTTTAAAATCATGACCACATTCAGACAGAAAATATTGTCTGGGAACAGATTTGAGAGCCCTTGGGCAAGTTGGTACATGTGAAAGAATTTCCATTCATAATTCAGATCACACCTCAGGGTTTACAGGGTTAGTTTGGATGCACACGGTGCTTCCTTGCCAAGCAGATCACTTCAATGAGCTAACCTTGACAAAAGGGTTAAGGCTAAGAAAGCCATTTCTAAGGAATTTACTTCCATGCAAATATTATCAAGGTGTTACAGGGTGGCATGGAGGTCATGTGGTGTAGTGGGTATTGTTCTTGCCTCTGATTGATTAATTGATTGGTTGATATTTATTGTCACATGTACCGAAGTACAGTGAAAAGTAATTTTCTGCGGCCAAGGGAACGTATACAGTAGACAAAAAGAATAATCAACAAAGTACATCGACAAACAGTGATTGGTTACAGTGCGGAACAAGGGGCCAAACAAAGCAAATACATGAGCAAGAGCAGCATAGGGTGTCGTGAATAGTCTTCTTACAGGGAACAGATCAGTCCAAGGGGGAGTCGTTGAGGAGTCTAGTTGCTGTGCGGAAGAAGCTATTTCTATGTCTGGATGTGGGGGTTTTCAGACTTTTCTATCTTCTGCCTGATGGAAGGGTCTGGAAGGAGGCAATGCCTGGGTGGGAGGGGTCTCTGATAATGCTGTCTGCCTTCCTGAGGCAGCGGGAGGTGTATTCGGAATCGACGGGAGCCAGAAGCTCTGGGTTTGAGTCCCAAAGAACAAAGAACAAAGAAAAGTACAGCACAGGAACAGGCCCTTCGGCCCTCCAAGCCTGCGCCGACCATGCTGCCCGTCTAAACTAAAATCTTCTACACCTCCAGGATCCGTATCCCTCTATTCCCATCATGTTCATGTATTTGTCAAGTTGCCCCTTAAACGTCACTATCGTCCCTGCTTCCACCACCTCCTTCGGCAGCGAGTTCCAGGCACCCACTACCCTCTGTAAAAAACTTGCCTCGTACATCTCCTCTAAACCTTGCCCCTCGCACCTTAAACCTATGCCCCCTAGTAATTGACCCCTCTACCCTGGGAAAAAGCCACTGACTATCCACCCTCTACCCTGGGAAAAAGCCCTGACTATCCACTCTGTCTATGCCCCTCATAATTTTGTAGACCTCTATCAGGTCGCACCTCAACCTCCGTCGTTCCAGTGAGAACAAACCGAGTTACCGCTCCTCATAGCTAATGCCCTCCATACCAGGCAACATCCTGGTAAATCTCTTCTGCACCCTCTCTAAAGCCTTCACATCCTTCTGGTAGTGTGGTGACCAGAATTGAACACTATACTCCAAGTATGGCCTAACTAAGGTTCTATACAGCTGCAACATGACTTGCCAATCATCCCACCCCAGAACTTGATGGCTTTAGTAACTTCAGGAAGCCAGCGGTAAGAGAACAGAGATTTATTTAACTACATACAATATTCTGCTCAAGGAAGCATATCAGTCCTGGTACAGTCCTTGCTGGGAGAACTAACCACACCAGGCCCTGCTTTGGGCCGGCGTTTATGTTAATTTGTAACAAGCCCCAGCTGGGTGACTTCCATCCCCTATCTGGGAAGCTGGTACTCAACGAGTCCCATGGAGAGATCACGGAGGTTCCTGGCATGGAGGTGACGTCAATACTGCTGGTTGGGCATCGTGAAGTGCAGACTCACGCTTCTTCAGGTGATCCAAACGCTTTCACTGAACTCTCCTCTGGACCTGGACTTTTACAAGACCGGACCCAATCTCTCCACACGAGGCCTGGTCGCCAATGTACCCCATCACCAAAGCTTTGGGCTTGGACTGCATCCCCTGAGTAAAATTACCACCGTGGCGTCCTCAAGTTGTGGGGGTCTCTTTTGCATCTCCTGCTGCACCTCCACTTTCCTGCGCAGGCTCAGAAACATGAGTGTCAACCGTGTTCCCAGTCGTTAGCCCATCAACAGTTCCACAGGGACGATTCTCTTTGTCACATGCGGCATCGTATGGTAATTAAAATGGAACCATGCCAGCTGCGTGTCCATGGAACACGCGGATTGTTTTTTTATACTCCTCTTGAAGGTCTGAACTGCCCTTTCTGCCAGGCCGTTGAAGGAGGGATAATACAGGGCAGTTTGAATATGCTAAATGCTGTTGCACTTCGTAAACCTGGCAAATTCTTTGGGCGATGTCAAAACGAATATTCATACATGGCGACAGAAGCTGAGTTATGGCGGTGTGGTCTCCTGGTGAATCAGTCACTGATTTCTTGATCCACCTAAGACATCTCACACCAGAGACTTGAACATATAAGGTAGGTTGGCACTTTGATGCAGGACTGAGGGAATGCATCGCTGTCTTTCGGAATGGGAAGAGATGTTCGAAGCAAGGCCTGAATTGCCCACTCAGGTGGATTTAGTAAAAGATGCCAAGGCAATATTTTGAAGACGAGCAGAGGCCAATAGCAGCATCAGTAACAACACAATTCAGTTTGAGGGAGAGAGGTGGGGGGGGGGGGGTTGAGGGTGGGAGTGAGTGAGTGGGGGGGGGGTTAGGAGGTTTGTGACAGTAATGGAGAGTTGTGAATACATTAACTGTTTTATTTCCTACATCACAACAGTTGGTTATAAAGTGTTTTGGGACATGATGAGGTTGTGAAAAGTACTGTACAAATGTCTTCTCTTCTTCTTCGGTGATCACAGAATTACAGAATAATACATGGCAGAACAGGCCCTTCAGCCCATCGAGTCTGCACCGAAGCATGCACAACACCAGACCTGCCCACCTAATCCCATTTACCAACAGTTGGCCCATAGCCTTGAATGTTATGATGTGCCAAATACTCATCCAGGTACTTTTTAAAGGATGTGAGACAAACGGCATCTCCCACTCACCCAGGCAGTGCATTCCAGACCGTCACCACACTCGTGGGTGAAAAGGTTTTTCCTCAAATCCCCCCTAAATCTCCTGCCCCTTACCTTGAACTTGTGCCCCCCAGCGATTGACCCTTTAACTAAGGGGAACACCTGCTCCCTATCCACCCTGTCCATGCCCCTCATAATCTTATACACCTCGATAAGGTCACTCTTCAGTCTTCTCTGCTCCAGCAAAAACAACCTAAGCCTATCCAACCTCTCTTCATAACTTAAATGTTCCATCCCAGGCCACATCCTGGTGAGTCGCCTCTGCATCCCCTCCAGTGTAATCACATCCTTTCTATAATGTGGCCACCAGACTTGCACACAGTACTCCAGTTCTATATAACTCCATCATGACCTTCCAGCTTTTGTAATCTATGCCCCGATTGATAAAAGCAAATGTCTCACATGTCCTTTTCACCACCCGATTAACCTGCCCTTCTACCTTCAGAGATCTATAGACAAACACGCCAAGATCCCTTGGTTCGTCAGAACTTCCCAGCGGCACACCATTCCTTAAATACTTCCTTGCCAAATTACTCATTCCAAAGTGTATCACCTCACAATTTTCAGGGTTAAATTTCATCTGCCATTTTTCTGTCCATTTGACCTTCCTATATCTATATCTTTGTGTTTGTGGGATTGAAGAAGCTGGAGGCGAAGCATAGGCTGGAGCAGGGGGAAATATTTAGATACATGCAGGTTCGAGACTTTGCCAGAAAGGAGATACAGAGCTTCCCAGTAGAGCCGGCTTCCACATTGCTGGAGGTGGTGCTGACAACAGGAGGACTGGAGTAGGGGGTAGTATCGGCGGTTTACGGGGCTATTTTGGAGGAGGAGAAGGCGCCGCTAGAAGGGATCAAGGCAAAGTGTGAGGAAGGGTTGGGAGAGGGTATGGAGGAGGGGTTCTGGTGTGAGGTGCTTCGCAGGGTGATCGCCTCCATTTTGTGTGCGAGGTTGGGGCTGATACAGCTGAAGGTGGCGTATAGAGAGCACTTTACAAGGGCGAGGATGAGTCGGCTCTTTGAGGGGGTAGAAGATGTGTGTGTGTGTGGGGGGGGGGGGGGGTGCGCAAACCACATTCATATGTTTTGGTCCTGTCCAAAGCTGGAGGATTACTGGAAGGAGGTGTTTAGGGTAAGCTCTAAATTGGTGCACGTGAAACTGGACCCAGGCCCTCGGGAGGCCATATTCGGGGTGTCGGATCAGCCAGAGTTTGAAACGGGTGCGGAGGCAGATGTTGTAGCCTTCGCCTCGTTGATCGCCCGAAGGTGCTTCCTGTTAGAGTGGAGATCAACCTCTCCACCCTGTGCCCTGGCGTGGCAGGGGGGCCTGCTGGAATTCTTGATGCTTGAAAAGGTCAAATTTGAACTGAGGGGAAGGATGGACGGATTCTACAATTCATGGGCGTCATTCATTATGCACTTTCGTGAATTGGATCACATCGAACATTAGGGGAGGTCGGGGGCTGGGAAGGTTGGGGGAGGGGGGCTGTGTGTGTTAATGGTGACTATGGGTGATTCTGGATTCCTTTTTGCTATTTGTTTATGTTAATATGCAGGCTAATGTCTGGGGTTTGGTGGGAGGATGGGATTGTTGTTTTTGATATGGGCATTGACATATTTGTTACTGATTACTGTAAGAAGCCTTACAACACCAGGTTAAAGTCCAACATGTTTGTTTCAAACACTAGCTTTCGGAGCACTGCTCCTTCCTCAGGCTCCTTCCAAGGAGCAGTGCTCTGAAAGCTAGTATTTGAAACAAACCTGTTGGACTTTAACCTGGTGTTGTAAGACTTCTTACTGTGCTCACCCCAGTCCCACGCCAGCATCTCCACATCATTACTGATTATTGTTTATTATTGGGTGCAAATTTGGGAGAAAATGTGAAAAAGGAGGAGAATAAGAAATATTTAAACAAAAAATCTATATCTTCGTGCAACCCAAGACTCAACCTCACCCGCAAACTAACTGATCCTAGCCCCCACCAAGTCATCCATGTTGTTTATATAAATGACAAATAATAGAGGGCCCAGCACAAATCCCTGTGGTACACCAGAGCTTTCTCATATCTCCTCTTTACTCTCTTAATTGTTTTCTTAATGTCCATCCCGCACGTGCTGTACTCCACTAATGCCTCCAGTGATTTGTTCCCCTTGTATTTGCTTCTCTTTTTCTTCCCATCTTATCCTGAATATCTCTGGTCATCCATGGTTCTCTGGGCTTGTTACTCCAGAGGGAACATGTTAGGCCTGTACCCGCCCCACTTCCTTATTTTACTAAAATCTGCTCTCCCCAAATCCAAAACTTATTTTTACAACTTGTCTATTGCTTTGTCCATAACAAACGTAAATTGTACCATGTTGTGGTTGCTGTCACTAAAATGCTCCCCACCACCACCTCAACCACCTGCCCAGCTTCATTCCCCAGTACCAACAGTCCACAATCAGTAAGAATAAACAACAACACCACCTCAATAGTCCCCAATACCAGGGCCCCTCAAGGCTGCCTACTTAGCCCCCTACTCTATTCTCTGTACACACACGATTGGCAAAATTTGGTTCCAACTCCATCTACATGTTTGTTGACGATACGACCATAGTGGGCTGGATCTTGAATAACGATGAGTCTGAATACAGGAGGGAGACAGAGAACCTAGTGGAGTGGTGTAGCGACAACAATCTCTCCCTCAATGCCAGCAAATCTAAAGAGCTGTTCATTGACTTCAGGAATCAAAGTACTGTACACACCCCTGTCAGCATCAACGGGGCCGAGGTAGAGATGGTTAGCAGTTTCAAATTCCTCGGGGTACACATCTCCAAAGATCTGTCCTGGTCCACCCACATCGACAATAAACAAATCCAATCCAATCCAGTATTCTGTGCAGCACTGAGCTGTCTCATGTTGGACCCTCTATGTATTGAGCTAAAAAGTTCTCCTGTATACATTTTAAGAACTCCACTCGATCTAAGCCCTTAATGCTATGACTATTCCAATTAATGTTGCTAAAGTTGAAATCACCGAATATAATTACGCTTTGTTATCATTTACACCTCCGCGAATTGCACACATATTTTGCTCATCAATTTCTGGCTGACTATCTGGGGTCTATAATAAACACCTAACAAAGTGGCTGTCCTTTCTTTATTCTTAAGCTCTATCCACAAAGCTTCATTTGATGCCCCCTCCATGATACCATCTCTTCTTACCGCAGTAACTGACTCCTTAACTAAAAATGCAATGCCTCCTCCTTTTCTACCCCCTCCTCTCTTGACTGAAGAGTCTAGATCCTGGGATATTTAGCTGCCAATTTGCCCCTCCCTCAATTCCGTCTCCGTAATGGCTTCATTCTATATGCCAATCCTTGCCCTTCACTCATCCGTTTTGCCTGTGATAGGCCTGACATTAAGGTAGAGGCCATCCAGCTTACTCCCCTGAAACTTACTACTGCTGTATTCTCTGCGACGTGATTGCTTTTCTGTGTTATGCTGTGTCCATATTCTGCTATCAGTCTGTGTCCCCCTCCCCCTGCCGAATTAGTTTAACCTCCTCCCAATAGCACTAACAAACCCGTCAGCAAGGATGTTAGTTCCGCTCTGGTTCAGATGTGGACTGTCCCGCTTGTACAGGTCCCACTTTCCCAGAAACAGTCCCAGTGGTCCAGGAATCTAAAACCCTCCCACCTGCACCAACTCTTTAAAAAAAAACATTTTATTAGGGTATTTGTAGTTTTTATAATAATAACGATAACAGCAACATAATAATGGTATATAAAACGTTTCCATCTCTATCCCGTTCTTCGCACCCCCAATCAATGAAACAATAGCCTAACCCCACACCCCCTCCTCTAAATTTCTGCCTCTGCTGACATTTTAATTTTCTACGAGAAAGTCGACGAACGGCTGCCACCTCCGGATGAACCCGACCATTGACCCTCTTCGGGCGAACTTTATTTTCTCGAGACTGAGAAACCCAGCCATGTCACTAACACAGGTCTCTAATTTCAGGGGCTTCGAGTCCCTCCACATTAACAGTATCCGTCTCCAGGCTACCAGGGAGGTAAAGGCCAAAATGTCAGCCTCTTTCGCCCCCAGGGCTCCCGGCTCTTCTGACACTCCAAAGATCACCACCTCTGAACTCGGCACCACCCGTGTTTTAGTACCGTGGACATAACCTGAGCAAAACCCTGCCAAAACCCTCCAAGCTTCGGGCATGCCCAAAACATGTGGACATGATTTACTGGGCCTCAATCCTTCAAGCTAGGAAAGCTCCCGTCTATAAATGCATCTCCCAAACTCTCAATTCCTGCCTCTGCCATCTCGGAAACCCTCGATCCAGCCTTCCCTGCACAAACCTATGGTTGTTGTAAATCGGAGCCCAGACCGATGCTCCCTCCGCTCTCCTATATTTCCTCCACTGCCCCCTGACTCTCAGAGCCGCCACTGCCACCGGAGTTGTGGTGTATTGGGCCAGCGACAATGGCAGAGGTGCTGTTATTAGTGCCCCCAAACTTGTGTTCTTACATCGACCCCCTCCCCACCACCCACTTCCTAATCATGGCTATATTAACCACCCAGTAGTAGTTACAAATGTTCGGCAGCGCCACCCCACCCCCGACAGCGCTACAACAACACTTTCTTCATTCGCGGGGTTTTACCCACCCACACAAATCACCTTACTCACCTGTTTAAAGAAGGCCCTCAGGATAAAGATGGGGACACATAAAGACAAATAAAAATCTCGGGAGGACCGTCATTTTCATGCTCTATATCCTCCCTGCCAGTGACAGCGGGAGCATGTCCCATCTCCCAAAGTCCTCCTTCATTTGTTCTACAAAGCCAGGACAAGTTTAACTTGTGCAATGTTCCTGCACCAACTCTTAAGCCACACATTCATCTGTGTTATTCTCCTATTTCTGTACTTGCTAGCACTTGGTACTTGGCAACCTGAGAGATCCTGCTTTTTACCTTTCTAAATTTATTTTGAATTTATTTCTTAAATTTAGAGTACCCAATTTTTTTTTCCAACTAAGGGCAATTTAGCGTGGCCAATCTACCTACACTGCACATGTTTGGGTTTGTGGGGGTGAAACCCACGCCGTAAAGGGGGAGGATGTACAAACCTGCTTTTTAGTGCCTAACTACCTGGATTCGATACAAGACCCCATCCCTCTTTCTGCCTATGATCACTTGCTAATGAGTATGATTGTTCACCTAAGAAACTCTGTGTTGTGGGTCTTGGATTCTGTGGGTTCTTGCGTGGCTGATGAGTTAATCCTAGACCCACATCTTTGACCGCACACAGGCAGGTGTTTCTGGGAGGTGGGATCAAACTCCAGATCGTAGGTATTCCTTTCTCAGGCTCCTTTTCCGAGCCTCCTCTTGCCGTTGGGTGACCTTGACGAATTGTGACTCTTAAATCAGGAGGTTCCTCCAAGTAGGTCTCTTCTGAGCAAGGGTCTCCCTGGCATTGACGTCTATGTTGTATTTCTTGAGGTGAGCCTTCAGAGTGCCTTTGAAGAGCTTCCGTTGTCCCCCTCTTGTTCGGGAGCCTTCCTTGAGCTGGGGTGAAGTAGATTTGCTTTGGTAGTGGGGCCTCTGACATCCTAAGCACATGGCCGGCCCAGTGGAGTTGGTTTTGGACGACCATGGCCTTAATGCTGATGCTCTTGGTTCCTTTAAGGAGGCTGATGGTAGTACCCCTGTCTGGGGAATCCGTCTCATACGGACCTTTCCAGGGCCTTGAGGCGGCGTCCATACATTGTTGATGTTTCTGAGCCATACAGAAGGGTTGGGAGGCCGACCGCCTTGTACACGAGGATCTTGGTGTCAGTATGAAAATGAAAAATGAAAATCACTTATTGTCACGAGTAGGTTTCAATGAAGTTACTGTGAAAAGTCCCTGGTCGCCACATTCCGGCGCCTGTCCGGGGAGGCTGGTACAGGAATCGAACCGTGCTGCTGGCCTGCTTGGTCTGCTTTAAAAGCCAGCGATTTAGCCAAGTGAGCTAATACAGCCCCTGGTGTGTTGTGGTCGTCAAAGACTCTCATGCTGAGGTGTCCTAAGGAGGCGTTTGCGGATTGGATACAATGTTTGGATCTCCGCATCGACATTCACATATCAAGTGTGTATTTCTTATAAAAAGTAACTTTTGTACTGTCTCGCCTTCCACAGCCTGATGAATATGTCTGTGATGTTTTATGTCTCTTATACCTCACAGGAATTTGTACTTATTTCAGATCCTGTGTGTGCTGAACAAGCCTCACAGCCTGTTGCCTGCAGCTGTTATCCTGTGTGGGTCAAATGTTAAAACAAAATAGCAGAACTACTTCAGCATGTGAATCTTTCTCAGTTACGAGCCAGTCATCAGGTTCAATAAACCCAACTGTCACAGTGAGAGAAAAGTATTTATTTATTTTGTTGAATCCCTCAGAGACATAGAACCCACTTTTAGTCACCAAATCTGCAGGGGCCAATTCTCAATTAATGATGGCCCGAGATTGATCCTCAGTCACCATCAGTCGAACTGAATAACATTTAATTATATAGTGTCCTTGTTGCACAAGACTGTTTGGATGGCACCTATTCATCAATACTCCAGGTGATTAACTACAAGGATTCCAGTTAAATAAAGAATCTTTCCAATCTGACATAATTTAAGCAAACGCAGCCACTGTAAGGGCCGGCCCTTCCTGTTTGGTTCCCATTTCTTTTATTTTGCTGTTGTCATTTTGTATTAAATTTAGAGTACCCAATTCATTTTTTCCAATTAAGGGGCAACTAGGGGCTTTTCACAGTAACTTCATTGAAGCCTACTCGTGACAATAAGCAATTTTCATTTTCATTTCATTTAGTTTGGCCAAACCACCTGCCCTGCACATCTTTGGGCTGTGGGGGCAAAATCCATGTAGACACGGGGAGAATGTGCAAACACCACACAGACAGTGACCCAGAGCCAGGATCGAACCTGGGACCTCAGCGCCGTGAGGCAGCAGTGCTAACCACTGCGCCACCGTGCTGCCCTTCTGCTGTCATTTTTGATCCATGGATGTTTATTGGGCATATACCTTAAAATGGAGCAGAGGAAGGGAGGAACTCAAAAGTTTCAATATACGTAGTACGCTGTGCTAGTTTTTGAACAGCGGAGCTCAGACTTTATGGCACCTGAGAGAGATCTGAGGGATTCGATTCTATTGGTTGGTTGGCAGGCAAAATGCCGTACTCTGCCAGGTAACAGGTGGTGCTTACCTCCTACCTGAATAGGGTGATTTTCAGAGAACCAAGGAAAGGACAGTTGGGTCCTGGATGCTCAGGGACGAAGCTGTGTGAGTCTCTGTCTCTCTCCATAAAAGCTGCATAACTGCAATTATAATAATAATTGTTTTATTAGTATCACAAGTAGGCTCACATTAACACTGTAATGAAGTTACTGTGAAAATCCCCTAGTCGCCACACTCCGGCGCCTGTTCGGGTACACTGAGGGAGAATTCAGAATGTCCAATTCATCTAACAGCACGTCTTTTGGGACTTACGGGAGGAAACCGGAGCAACCAGAGGAAAACCACACAGACACGGAGAGAATGTGCAGACTCTACAGAGAACCTGGATGAATCTACAGTGAAAACCACTGCAGACTGAAAGCAGAAACCTCAACTAAAGGCCTTGACTAAAGGAAGGTGTGCTAGAAGACAACTATCTGAAACAAAGACTCTTATTCTTTTACTTTCATCCTTAATTTTACACCCTTCTTTTCCCCTCTGTGTTTGTTTGCCTGTCTTGTGTATATATATATGTAGAGTGTGGGACAAATTAAGGAGGGTGCGATAGGAACTGGATAATACTTATTTGATAGCATATTTAATTATAGTTATTGTTATTAGTAAAAATGAATAGTGTTTAAGTTTACAAACCTGCTGACGTAGTTTGTGGGCAGCCAAGGGCCAAAGACCTCGGGTGTTTTCTATTTGTTCATTTCAACTGTGTTGTGAATCCAGGTCAAATGGGGCTAGAATTGACTGCGCAGTGCCACAATATATGAAACTAGGGGATGGATTTTACAGGGGGAGGGATTACCTAACCCCCCCACCTTGTTCGAAAGGGTGTTTGGCACCCCGCTGATTTCCCCACAGGGATAATACGCTGGGGCTGACCCAACTGAGGGTGGGACTTCCGCCACTGAGGCACAAGAGTTCCCGCCTTCGAATTTGGCTACTGCTGTGACTACAAGTAGTCCCCAAGGGGAAGAAGATGTTTCTCGGACGTGAAAGTAAGTGTGGACATTTTGATCAGGCAGAGATTGGAGACCTCAGCAAGGGAGGAGAGGTGGGGTGGAGTGGGAGGAGAGGTGGGTGGTTGGGGAGGGTTTTAGATGTCAGAGGGAGGTAAGGGAGGGGTGAATACTATCTTGCTGAGGTACTCCTGATAGGCACATGGGATTCCTAAATAAGTTAACCCACCTTCCTGACAGCAGCCTGGTAAGTGGTGTTTTTATCCCTCAGTATCCACAGTATCACAGCCTCCTATTCTTTCTATGGAAACTGGAGCAGTCAAACAGCACACATAGTGTGGTGTACAATAGTGGTGAGGGTTTACTTTACAGGCTGCTTCCAGCAGACAGACCTGCAGAGTTGAGCTTCTGCCTGAGTCACACACCAGTGCACACCCATAGAAACTGACAGAGCAAGGCCAAGATGTAACAGACATTAGTGGGCTGATGTAAGATACAAACACTCAAATTGGTTAACGAATGTGAGCGAATATATTTCCTTATTCACTCCTGAATCACCAAGTGGTTAGGGTGTGTCCTGTTTTCGGACTATTTAAGAGGCCACTCAATAAGTTGCAGTGGACGTAGTTTTTACTTAATTGCAGAGTCTCAGTTTTCTATCTCTGATCTAAGAGGTCTAGGAAGGGTTGCCATCGCCTGGAAAACCCCTGCAACCGACCCTCTCAGGGCGAATTTTGATCCTTTCCAATTGGATGAGTTTGCCATGTCGTTTAACCAGGTGTTACACTCGGAGGCCTTTCGTCCCCTCCACTGAATCAGGATCCTCCTCCGAGCCACCCAAGGACGCAAAGGCTAATATTCCAGCCTCCCTCGCCTCCTGTACCCCGGTTCCACCCCAACCCCGAAGATTGCAAGTCCCCATCCTGGCTTGACCCTGGGACCCCACCCACTCTCGACACCGTCCCTGCCACCCCCTTCCAGAACTCCTCCCGTGCCGGACATGCCCAAACATATGTGCATGATTCGCAGGCTTCCCGAACATCTAATACACCTGTCTTCACCCCCGAAAAACCCGACTCATCCTTGTCCCCTTCATGTGGGCTCTATTGCAGTACCTTAAATTGAATGAGACTTAGTCTCGCACATGACGACGACGAGTTAACCCTCTCCGGGCGTCTGCCCATGTCCCCGTCTCTTCTGTTTCCCCCAGCTCTACTCCCACTTATCTTTCGCTCCTCTACTGGTACCTGAATCTCACCTCCTGCATAATCTTCTAGATGTCCGAGATCTTCCCCTCCCCGACCCATACCCCTGATAGCACCCTATCACTCACCCCCCTGTCGGGGAGCGCGGGGAACCCCGCTACTGTCGTCTGGCAAATGCCTTCACTTGGAGGTACCTGAACGTGTTCCCCGGGGGGAGCCCAAATTTCTCCCTCCAGCTCTCCAGGCTCGCAAAACCTCCCCTCTATAAACAAGTCCCTCAGTTGTCTAATCCCGCCCTCTGCCAGCTCTGGAATCCCCCCCTGTGTTGTCCCGGCGCAAATCTGTGGTTCCCTCTTAGTGGTGCCCCCTATCAGACCTCCCACTTCCCCCCTGTGTCGCCTCCCTGCCCCCAGATCTTGAGGGTGGCCGGCCACCACCGGGCTCGTGGTATACCTCGTGGGAGGGAGCGGCCATGGTGCCGGTTACCAGTGCCCCTTAAGCGTATGTTGCCGCAGGACGCCCTCTCCATAGCGCGTCCAGGCTGCCACCTCCCCTTCCATCATCCCCTTTCGTACCATCGATGTATTTGCCCGCCCAGTAATATCCTGAAAGGTTGGGTAACGGCCAAGCCCTCCACTATCCCTACTCCGCTCCAAAAGACCCTTCTAACTCTCGGGTGCCATGTGCCACACAATACCCCATGATACTAATCGTACCTTCTTGAAAAGGCCCTGGGGCGGAAGATGGGCAGACACTGGAACAAAAACAAGAACCTCGGGAGGACCGTCATTTTAACTGACTGCACCCTCCCTGCTAGCGACAGCGGCACCATGTCCCACCTCTTAAACTCCTCCTCCATCTGCTCCACCAGTCTGGAAAGTTCAACTTGTGTAGGGTCCCCCAGTTCTTTGCCACCTGCACCCCCAAATACCTAAAACTTTTACTTACCTGCTCTTTGAAGGGGAGCCTCCCAATTCCCTCCCCTTGGTCTCCCGGGTGTATTACAAAGACCTCACTTTTCCCCAGATTTAATTTATATCCCGAAAAGTCCCCGAACTCCGCTAGTATCCCCCATTACCTCCGGCATTCCCCCCTCCGGGTCTGCCACATACAACAACAAATCATCCGCATAGAGCGAGACCCGATGTTCCTCCCCTCCCCTTGTCAGTCCTCTCCACCCCCCTGAACCCCTCAGTGCCATCGCCAACGGCTCAATCGCTAATGCAAAGAGTAAGGGAGATAGGGGACATCCCTGCCTAGTACCTCGATGGAGCCCAAAATATTCTGACCTCCTCCCGTTTGTTACCACACTTGCCATCGGAGCTGAATAGAGCAGTTTTACCCACTTGATAAATCCCTCCCCAAACCCAAACCTTTCCAACGTCTCCCACAAGTATTCCCACTCCACCCTGTCAAATGCCTTCTCCGCGTCCAGCGCTACCACTATCTCCGCATCCCCTTCCAATGCTGGCATCATAATCACATTTACAATCTCCGGAAAATTTGTGTTAAGTTGGCGTCCCTTCACGAACCCCGTCTGGTCTCATGGGACTACCCCTGGCACACAGTCCTCTATCCTGGTTGCCGGACCTTGCTAACAGCTTGGCATCTACATTTAAGAGGGAGATAGGCCTGTAGGACCCGCACTGGACCGGGTCCTTGTCCCGCTTCAACATCAAGGAGATCAGGGCCTGCGACATGTTGGAGGCAGAACCCCCCCCTCGCGCGACCTCATTGAAGGCTCGCACCAGCACTGGACCCACCAAGTCCACAAATTTCCCTGTAAAACTCCACCGGGAACCCCTCCGGGCCCCCGGCGCCTTCCCCGCCTGCACATCTGGCCTATCCTTTGATTAGCTCCTGCAAGCTCTATCGGCGCCCCCACCCTTCCACCAGCTCCTCCTGTACCTTTGGGGAACCCCAATTTGTCGAGAAAGTTCTTCATTCCCCCTCTCCTCTTCGGCGGTTTCAGACCTATACATTCCCTATAGAAGTCCCTAAAGACCCTATTCACCTCTTGCCCCTTCTGCACTACTCCCCACCCCTCTCTCACCTCCCCCAATCTCTCTGGCTGCATCTCGCTACGAAGGCTGGTGTGCCAGCATCCTGCTCGCCTTTTCCCCCGTACTCATACGCCGCACCCTGCGCCCTTCTCCACTGCATTTCCGCCTTCCTAGTGGTCAGTAGGTCGAACCTGGCCTGCAAGCTACGCCGCTCCCTTAATAGCCCCTCCTCTGGCGCCGCCGCATATTCCTATCTACTTCTAGGAGCTCCCCCACCAGCCCTCTCCCTTTCCTGCCTCTCCTTCCTCGCTCTGTGTGCCCTTATGGAGATCAGCTCTCCTCTAATCACTGCTTTCAAGGCCTCCCAGACCGTCCCCACCTGCACCTCACCTGTGTCATTCTACCCAGATAGTTCTCAATGCCCGTTCTCACCCTTCTGCACACCTCTTCGTCCGCCAACAGCCCTACATCCAGGCGCCACAACGGGCGTTGGTCCCCCGCGCCTCCCCCATGTCCACGTCCACCCCATGTGGTGCATGGTCCGCTATCGCAATGGCCGAGTACTCCGTGTCCTGCACTCTCGGTATCAGCCCCCTGTTCAATACGAAAAAAATCGATCCTAGAGTACACTCTGTGGACGTGGGAGAAAAAAGAATACTCCCTCGCCCTAGGCCTACCAAATCTCCATGGGTCTACCCCTCCCATCTGCTCCATGAACCCCCTTAAACACCTCTGCCGGCTGCCCCGGCCTCACTATTCGTCCTGGAACTCGATCTATCCAGCCCAGGGTCTAACACCGTATTAAAGTCCCCTCCCATGATCAGGCCCCCTGCCATCCAGTCCCGGGATGAGGCCAGCAGGCGCCTCATAAAACCCGCGTCGTCCCAGTTCGGGGCATACACATTTACCAGTACCACACTCTCTCCCTGCAAGCCTACCCCTCACCATCACGTACCTGCCCTCCTTGTCTGCCACCACCTCTGCCCGCCACAAACGACACTCTCTTTCCCACCAAATCGCCACCCCCCGGTTCTTGATATCCAAGCCTGAGTGGAAACACCTGTCCCACCCACCCCCTTCTCAGGCGGACCTGATCTGCTACCTCAAATGAGTCTCCTGCAGCATTGCTACATCAGCCTTCAGTCCCTTCAGGTGTGAGAAGACCCTTGATCTTTTGACCGGCCCATCAGCCCCCTTACGTTCCACGTGATCAATCGGGTCGCAGAGCGACCCGTCCCTACTCCCTGTCGATTAGCCATGTCTTGTCCCTTGCTCGCCCCGGGTCATCCCTTCTTTCTGACCCGCTTCCCCATAGCGATGGCCCCCCCCCCCACCCCCCCCCCCCCCCCCCGGCTCTCCCCTTCTCGTCCCTGGTCTTTCTAGCAGCAACCCGGTGTCCCCCCCAGTCCCCCCCCCCCTTCCCCCCCCCCCCCCCTGGCTAGGACCCCCTCCTAGCCGCGATGTACCCCACATCGTACTCCCGAGAGTCAGCTGGTCTCCGCTGACCCGGCTGCTCCTGCCACATTCCGACTCCTCCCGGTTCACCCCATCTGCGCCCGTGAAAGATCCCCTTAAAAACCCCCGAGAAAGACCCGCATAATCAACCCGCTCCCCCCCGTCCCGTCTCCCCAACTTAACGATATAAATACAAATACCCAATGGCCACTAAATACATAAATACTTAACTACCTACTTAAATAACAAAATAATTAACTAACTATCAACTAACAGTGTGCCCAACCATCACCCTCCATCAAACAGTATAATAACCGCAGATAACCATAACCCGAAAAGAAAAAAAAGAACAAAAAACCCCCCCAAGCACCCAAAGAAAAAGGGGTAAGAGGGGTAAATAACTAGGGAAATTGGAAACGGGAAAAAACACCCATTAAGAAGCCAACGACCCACAATAGAGATTTCCAACAGTACAAATATACGAAACACCCAACAACTCGAAACCTTCAAAATATTCAGAAAGGTCAACCCGTTCGAGAAAAAAACACCCCAAACACTCCACGAAACTGTTACCCAGTTCCGACCTGGCCTGAAAAGAAAAGGGCCACTTGCACATCAAGAGTCCCCCGGCGGCTACGACCGCCGGTGCTCCCAGGTTTTAGTTCGTGTCCAACTTTTCCTCTTGTACAAAGGTCCAGGCCTCCTCTGGGGACTCGAAATATGATGTTGGTCCTTGTAGGTGACCCACAAGCGCGCCGGTTGCAACATTCCAAATTGATCTTTTTCGCGTGTAGCACCGCCTTTGTCCGGTTGTACCGGGCCCGCCGCTTTGCCACCTCCGCACTCCAGTCCTGGTACACCCTTACCGTCGAGTTCTGCCACTGCTGCTTTTCTCCCTTTTAGCCCACCTCAGGACTTTCTCTCGATCACTTAGCCGCTGGAACCGCACCAGCACCGCCCTCGGGGGCTCGTTTGCCCTAGGCCTCCTGGCCATGACCCGGTATGCCTCTTCCAATTCCAGGGGCGCCGGGACCGGCCCCTTCCCCCATCAGGGAGCTCAACATCTCCGCCACATATCCCGGGAGATCCGACCCCTCCAGGCCCTTCTTCCAGGCCCAGGATCCTCAAATTTTCCTCCTCATCCGAGTGTCCAGCTCCTCGAAGCGGCTCTGCCACTTCATGTGGAGTGCCTCGTGCACCTCCACCTTTGCCCCGATGACTGTGGCCTCCTCCTCCCTCGCGGCCATCTCCTGCTGCAGATCTTTAATCGACGCCTCTTGGATCGCCTGGGCTCCCACCAACCTGGTGGCCGTCGCGTTCATGGACTCTAAGAGTTCCACTTTCATCTCCGTGAAAAAACGGAGGAGAGCGGCCTGCTGCTCCTCCGCCCCATTTCTTCCACTCCTCCGGTGCACCGCCGGCCGCCATTTTGATTTTCTTCCCCCGCTTTTTTGGGGAGCTGCTGCCGTTTTTCTTGCCGCTCCACTCCGGGTACCGACCGTTGGGAAGCATTGTGAGTTGCTGGAGGTGTTTGAAGGTTTCTGCTGACCACAGAAAGGCTGACACTTGCAGAAGTACGGGGCAGCAGTTGCAGTGCAATCTCTTCAGCAGCACAGACAAAGAAGGAGACAGAGAGGGCAACGTCTGTGAGAGGAGAGGTGAAGAAAGCCTCTGCTAAAAGACCCTGCCCCATGAGGTTCTCCTGGAAGCACCGCTCCTATGTTGGGGTGAGCCAGGAGCAGTGCCTCAGGAAGCTTCAGTTTACTAAGGAGGTACGGTGAAGTCGGGTCATGTCTTTCATGAAGGCCTGGTGCCTCAAAACAGGGTGTAGGTGGCCCTTACAGTGCCTGTGAAGATCAGTATCGCCCCTTTCATTCTTCACCACCTGTTTCTTCCAGGCAACAGCTGGCAACATCTGCAATTTGCCACTTGCAGAAATATTCAAGAGGTGACAAGGGCGTCACAATGGAAGGGAAGGGACTTCATCCTTTTCTCCTTGAGGAGAGAAGACCAGGATGAAGTAGTATGTGGATTTGGCCAGAATAGGGGGCTTCTTGATTCAGCAAGGCATCATTGACTGCACCCACATGCTTCTGTGCGGCTCCTCACACCAACTGCAATTGCAAGGGTTGCCACTCTGTTAATGTGCAGTTAGAGAAGAGATTCATCTCAGTGAATATCCGCCATCGTGGCAGCATCCATGATGCTTTCATCCTGTGACAGTCATCAATTCGCACAGACCTCCAAGACAGACAACAGTTGGCTGCTCGGTAACAAGCACTTCCCTGCCCACAAATGGCTCAGGACCTCCTTTTGCCATCCTATCACACGAGGTCAGCGGTCCGTAAATGAAAACCATGCAGGTACACTATACACTGTGGAGCAAATCACTGGTGTGCTGAACCAGAAATCATGCTGCTTAGATTACTCGGGGACATCTTTGCAATGTACTCGTGAGGGTCTCCATGTTTGTGGAAGTGTTCTGCGTCCTCCACAACCTCACAATTATGAAGGTCCAATCGCTACTTCCTGGGGTTCAGAGGTCACCTGATGAGGAAGAGGAGGATGAAGAGAGAGGAGCAGTTGCATCACTTGCAACTGGATGTAAGAGCAAGAGGGGTGGCATTGTGAGGCTTTCCTTCTGCTAAAAGACGAAGATAACATGCTCCTGTCTACATCAATGGAAACAAAGTAGAAAGGGGCGAGAGCTTAAAGTTTTTAGGTGCCCAGATAACCAAAGACCTGTCCTGGTCCCCACATGCCGACACAATAGTTAAGAAAGCCCACCAACGACTCTACTTTCTCAGAAGACTAAGGAAATTTGGCATGTCAGCTACGACTCTCACCAACGTTTACAGATGCACCATAGAAACCATTCTTTCTGGTTGTATCACAGCTTCGTATGGTTCCTGCTCTGCCCAAGACCGCAGGAAACTACAAAAGGTTGTGAATGTAGCCCAGTCCATCACGCAAACCAGCCTCCCATCCATTGACTCTATCTATAATTCCCGCTGCCTCAGAAAGGCACCCCGGACATACTCTCTTCCATCTTCTTCCGTCAGGAAAAAGATACCAAAGTTTGAGGTTACGTACCAACCGGCTCAAGAACAGCTTCTTCCCTACTGCCATCAGACTTTTGAATGGACCTACCTCGTATTAAGTTGATCTTTTTTCTACACTCTAGCTATGAATGTAACATTATATTCTGCAGTCTCTCCTTCCTTCCCTATGTACGGAATGTGTAGTCTGTAGAGCATGCAAAAAACAATACTTTTCACTGTACACTAATACATGTGACAATAATAAATCAAATCAAATCATCTCGCCAATATGGACCCACCATTCCTTTACAGAACAGTGCCAATTCATATACCCTGTCAAAAAGTTTTCTTGGCCAACATCATTCAATAAAGGCCAAAACAAAACCTTCACACATGCCTTTATCCAGTAATACAGCAAGAATGCTAAAAATAAAATGCTATTCATTCCAGACCCTTACCTGGCCTACAGCACCATGCAATGCTATTTCCGAGGTTGTAGCATAGCTGGTGAAAGGCTGCTGACTCTCTGAAGAGCATAGACGACAGCCTTGCAGATTACCCTCGAGCTACTGGTACAGCACACAAGAAGGCCATTCAACTCCTTGGAAGAGCTCCAATTTGTCTCTGCTCTTTCCCTATAGCACAGTAAATTTCCTCTTTTCAGGAATCTATCCAATTCCCTTTTCATGTTACTATTTGAATCTGATTCTGTTACCTTTCAGGCAATGCCTTTCTGATCATAGCAACCGGCTGACTAAAAATATTAGCCCTGCATTAAAAAAATTCTCTTCATTTCCCCCTAGATTTTTTGTGAATTATCTTAAATCTATTCCTCTGATTTCCTGCCAATGGCAATAGGCTCTCCCCATCCACTGCATCAAAGCCCCTTATAGATTTGAACACACATGACCATTAAATTAAATGGTCAGTATTTTACAATTAATAACTATCACCTTTTCTAATAAAAATGACACTAACAGGTTCGCATAGCCTGATGCTGAGCCAGAGAGGAGGATATAGTGTTGTGGGGAGACAACAGGATATTAGGATTAGTTTTAATTTGATCTAACAAAGAGCTGAAAGGCACAACGAGGCAGATGACGTCTTTCTGTGGTGTCAACATCAATGTTTCTATCGAAAAGGCCCCAAGGTAATTCTTGTGGTAAAATTATTGTGATTGTCAGGCGAGAACAGCATTGAGTTTGATCGAGATACCAACCAATAACCAAATAAACAATTGAGCTCAGTCTCTTTTTAGCCAGGAAGACCAGGCTGTTCTTCAAAGAAAGAAAGCTTGAGGGCCTCGGAAATTGCCACATGTTTTCCCCCTATAGCCAGTCCGCAACTGTTAATTTGTAATCATTACAAAGCACCAAATTCATTTATTTTCTATTTTTCAGAAACATACTATCTGGGGTAGCTGTCTGGTTGGTATTTAAGCTCTGCGATCCAGGTTTGCATCCAATTCAGATGCAGGGGTTTCAATGCAAAAAACGGTTTGGGCAACCTTGATCCAGTTCATAGAGGAAATGGGCCCAAAAGTGACACTAATTTAACTTGGAGATGCTACAGGCTGGCTAATTCTGGGCAAGCAAACACAAATGGGCAGTGGAGGGTACGGTTCACAGGCGGTGCTTGAGATCTGTTGCTCCTTGTCTTGTGCTCAATTTGAGAGTGCTCGATTTTAGCGCTGCCTCAAAACTGAACCATTCCGTTCCTCAACACAATCAGGGACATTTTTACCAGTTAAAATATTCTGTGTGATTTACTCGTGCCCATCTCTCCACCTTCCTTCCCATGGCGTGGGATTTTTAAAATAAATATATACATTTAAAATTTTAAGTATTAAATAAAGCCACCCGAAACAAACAGAATTACACAATGAAGAAAGAGACAAACATCAAAAACACATATTAACTTTAACACAAAAACTAAACAGGCAACATGGTAGCATAGTGGTTAGCACAGTTGCTTCACACCTCCAGGGTCCCAGGTTCGATTCCAGCTTGGGCCATTGTCTGTGTGGAGTTTGCACGTTCTCCCCGTGTGTGCGTGGGTTTCCTCCGGGTGCTCCGGTTTCCTCCCACAGTCCAAGGATGTGCAGATCAGGTGGATTGGCCATTCTAAATTTCCCTCAGTGTCCAATAAAGGTTAAGTCGAGTTACGGGGATAAAGGAGATAGGGTGGAGGTGTGGGGGTTAAGAAGGGTGCTCTTTCCAAGGGTCGGCGCAGACTCGATGGGCTGAATGGCCTCCTTCTTCACTGTAAATTCTATCATTCTATGATAAACAAAACCCCCAAACAGCTGATGTGACTAGCTCTTTAAAGAAGGAAATGAATGGCTGTCATTTTTGATAGAACCCCACCACTGGCCTTCTGATAGTGTGCTTAACCTTCTCCAATTGTAGGAAAGATACAAGGTCACTCAACCAGGCCAAGGCACTGATGGAGTAGGAGACCTCCACCCAAGCAGAACCCGGGCTATCAACAAGGCAAAGGCGAGGACATCCGCCGTCACCCCTGACCGAAGCAGCGGTGAGCCAGATACCCCAAATATGGCCACCAGCAGCATGGATCCAAACCTACACGGAGTGTAGGCCCAGGGGCTTACCAACTTGGGACAGGGCCAGAACATATGTGTGTAGTTAGCCGGCCCCCGAGAGCAATACTCACACTTTAAGGGTTCAGGGTTATGGTGTTCGGGCCGGAAAGTGGAGCTGAGTCCACAAAAGTCCACAAAAGATCAGCCATGATCTCATTGAATGGCGGAGCAGGCTCGAGGGGCCAGATGGCCTACTCCTGCTCCTAGTTCTTATGTTCTTATCCTCTACCCGGAGAAGAATCTGCTCATCCTCACTTTCGTCAGATGCGTCCTACGCAACACCTTGAATTGAATCAAACTTAGCCGGACACGTGAAGACGTGGAGTCGACCCTGCGAAGGGCCTCATTCGCACCTCACCACCCAGAATGTGATTCAATTCAACCTCCCATTTCGCCCTCACCTCGCTCAAAGGAGCAGCCTCCATTGAAAGTTACAAAATAGTCCCCCTGTCAGTCCCGGCCAAAACCCTCTGAAAGAGCACCCTACCCTGGTCCACTACCTCACCCTATACCCCTAAATCCACCTAACCTGCACAACTTTGGACGCCAAGGGGCGATTTATTCATGGCCAATCCAACTAACCTGCACATCCCGTACCAGCCTCCCCGGACAGGCGCCAGAATGTGGCGACTAGGGGCTTTTCACAGTAACTTCATTGAAGCCTACTCGTGACAATAAGCGATTTTCACTTTCATCTTTGGCCTAGTTAATTTCATTCTCCCCCTGCCTCCAATATCTCCTGTTAAGGCCATGGTTGCATACTTAAATTTTAAAAAACAATGAGTGACTTATTCCATGAGGTAGTGGATATGTATTTTTTCAGCTGCTCAGAGGCCAGATGGAAAAGGAGAGCCTGCAGTTCCTCCCACCAGTAACTATTTCAACACAATGCTGGAGACAGCAGAGGCTGCAGAACCAGCTTTGACAAAGGGTCATCTGGACTCAAAACGTTGTTAGCTCTTTTCTCTCCTTACAGATGCTGCCAGAGCTGCTGAGATTTTCCAGCATTTTCTCTTTTGGCTGCTGAACCCTTTCTCACAGGCAGTAAAACTGGTTGCCATTAGAAGCATTAGCTAATGCAGGCCCGTTCCCTCAACTTATTTCCTGAGCCAAAGTTCACAGTTGGCAGATGAACAAGTGGCTTCAGCCGTGCCTATTGCAGATGGGCTATAATTGCAGCAAGTCCCACCTCCCTGTGAGGTTGGGCGGACTTGCCAGTGGACTGAACTATGGAGTAGAAATTAATCCCCATTTGATGTGTTCTCAGTGAACTGAAGCATCATTTTCACCTCCCCAAGGGTATGGCAGCTTGTCTGCCTGCTAGCTGGCAGGGTTGAGGCCTAAATTTGATGGGCCAAGGGTGGATTTTTCTCTAATCCCTTTCTCTCTCTCTCACTCCAACTCTTTCAGTGCAAGTGTAGCTAATTTCAGATTACTGTTTGCAGTCTTCCATGAGGACACTCATAGCGAAGCAGGTCAACTCTTTCCCAGGGTAATCAGCTGTGGTGAATTCAAGCCACCTCACCATCCCTCAGAGAGTAGGGCCTGGCGCGAACAGCAGATTCTCCCTCTGCTGGTCAACAAGTGTTACTCAGAGGTTGTGACCCTGAGAATGGTTCATGAGGAGGGCCTCCACTCCCTGAGACTATTAACCCAGCCTACCGCACAGATAATTACATTGTGGAGGCATACATCACCACTTAATGCTTAAGTGACTTTTTTAATGGTGCTACTCATGACAAAAGCATTTCTTTTGGAGCTTTGTGAACACAACAATAGTGTGATTATAATACAAGCGCTTGTCAGCACAACAATCGATTTGGGGGAAAAAAACATTGAGAATGCTCACCTTAGTAATGTAGCTGGGAAAGAAAACATGTACTGAGAAACATGGGCAGCTTAAAACCATTCAACGCACAATTTCACTAGTTTAATGCTTCTGTAACATTAAATTCCCCACTTAACAATTACCCCCCCATCTCCTATCTGTTCTTTTATTTCTGACCTTCATCTCCCTCTTGCATCCTACCCCTCCAGCCTCCGTCCTCTCCACTCAGCCTTTCCTCCTCACACCAGCACCTGTCACGGTTGCTTAATTTCACGCAAGCTTTCTCCAGTCTGTTCGGAGACCGAATGGGCCACCCACAGCGGCAGCACCCAATGCTGCTCCAGCAGCAGCAGCTAGCTGACCGGAGCTGTGCTTCCAAAGCAGGGCCAGACAATCGAGTGCTCAACTTCTCCAAGGTAACAGCGTCTGTCCGAGCAGCTGACAATGCACAGCACAGAGCGACTGGTGGCTTCAAACAGCAACTAAGCTCTGGGATCTGAGCCATAATACCATATGGACGGCAAGCATCCCAACCGCCACACCACTGGGTCAATGCCGTTTTCATTATCTTCATAGTAGGTGCCATCCTCTGTCAATGAGCCAGCAGCTCTGTTGCTGCATTAGTGAGAGATGAAGATTTGGCAAATATGTGTATGTCTGCAAAATTTATCTTGAGTGCTTCTCGTTCGAGTTTTACCAGGATGTTTTCAGTAGCTCCTCTCTGGAATGACCTATGATAGCTGATGTAATATTAGCTCCAAATGTATGAGAAATAAGCCACTCACCCTAAGCACTTCAAGTTGAACCTTTAGGCTCACTGGAGAGGGAACACACTCCATTAAAAAAAAACTTATATTAACCCGTGATTTTCTTTTCCTCTCCCTCTCTTGTTTTCTTCCCTCCTTACACAAAGCCAGCAATTTATACTGCACTGCCATTCTCTCGGTTCCAGCAGGTGAAAAGACTACTGTGAAAGCCAAGGCTTTGGATGGCGACAGACTATTGCCTGTAAGGGAGTGAGTGATGACTGTGTATGGATGGGGAATGGTGGAGGTGGGGGAGGTAGGACAATGGGGAGGTTGGATACATTTATTGAAGTTATATTTGGTTACCTTTGTGTGCCTGGCAATACCCGAGGAAATAGGTATGGCAGGATCTATCTAAGAGAGGGAAGATATTGACAACCAATATGATATTTTCTTAATGAATGCTTTCTAATGATATCCATTGCTTGTTTACCAATAATTACCACTCAAGGGGCTTGAGTACAAAATCTAAGCTGACCCTCCAGTGCAGTACTGAGGGAGTGCTGAATTGGCAGAGGGTCAGTACTGAGGGAGTGCTGAATTGGCAGAGGGTCAGTACTGAGGGAGTGCTGAATTGGCAGAGGGTCAGTACTGAGGGAGTGCTGCACTGTCAGAGGGTCAGTACTGAGGGAGTGCTGAATTGGCAGAGGGTCAGTACTGAGGGAGTGCTGCACTGTCAGTGGGTCAGTACTGAGGGAATGCTGCACTGTCAGAGGGTCAGTACTGAGGGAATGCTGCACTATCAGAGAGAGGGTCAGTACTGAGGGAGTGCTGCACTGTCAGAGGGTCAGTACTGAGGGAGTGCTGCACTGTCAGAGGGTCAGTACTGAGGGAGTGCTGCACTGTCAGGGGGTCAGCACTGGGGGAGTGCTGAATTGGCAGACGGTCAGTACTGAGGGAATGCTGCACTGGCAGAGGGTCAGTACTGAGGGAGTGCTGCACTGGCAGAGGGTCAGTACTGAGGGAGTGCTGAATTGGCAGAGGGTCAGTACTGAGGGAGTGCTGAATTGGCAGAGGGTCAGTACTGAGGGAGTGCTGCACTGTCAGGGGGTCAGTACTGAGAGAGTGCTGCACTGGCAGAGGGTCAGTACTGAGGGAATGCTGCACTGTCAGAGAGAGGGTCAGTACTGAGGGAGTGCTGCACTGTCAGGGGGTCAGTACTGAGGGAGTGCTGCACTGTCAAAGGGTCAGTACTGAGGGAGTGCTGCACTATCAGAGAGAGGGTCAGTACTGAGGGAGTGCTGCACTGTCAGAGGTTCAGTACTGAGGGAATACTGCACTGTCAGAGGGTCAGTACTGAGGGAGTGCCGCACTGTCAGAGGGTCAGTACAGAGGGCGTGCTGTACTGTCAGAGGGTCAGTACTGAGGGAATGCTGCACTGGCAGAGGGTCAGTACTGAAGGAGTGCTGCACTGTCAGAGGGTCAGTACTGAGGGAGTGCTGCACTGTCAGAGGGTCAGTACTGAGGGAGTGCTGCACTGTCAGGGGGTCAGCACTGGGGGAGTGCTGAATTGGCAGACGGTCAGTACTGAGGGAATGCTGCACTGGCAGAGGGTCAGTACTGAGGGAGTGCTGCACTGGCAGAGGGTCAGTACTGAGGGAGTGCTGAATTGGCAGAGGGTCAGTACTGAGGGAGTGCTGAATTGGCAGAGGGTCAGTACTGAGGGAGTGCTGCACTGTCAGGGGGTCAGTACTGAGAGAGTGCTGCACTGGCAGAGGGTCAGTACTGAGGGAATGCTGCACTGTCAGAGAGAGGGTCAGTACTGAGGGAGTGCTGCATTGTCAGGGGGTCAGTACTGAGGGAGTGCTGCACTGTCAAAGGGTCAGTGCTGAGGGAGTGCTGCACTATCAGAGAGAGGGTCAGTACTGAGGGAGTGCTGCACTGTCAGAGGTTCAGTACTGAGGGAATACTGCACTGTCAGAGGGTCAGTACTGAGGGAGTGCCGCACTGTCAGAGGGTCAGTACAGAGGGAGTGCTGTACTGTCAGAGGGTCAGTACTGAGGGAATGCTGCACTGGCAGAGGGTCAGTACTGAAGGAGTGCTGCACTGTCAGAGGGTCAGTACTGAGGGAGTGCTGAATTGGCAGAGGGTCAGTACTGAGGGAGTGCTGAATTGGCAGAGGGTCAGTACTGAGGGAGTGCTGCACTGTCAGGGGGTCAGTACTGAGGGAGTGCTGCACTGTCAAAGGGTCAGTACTGAGGGAGTGCTGCACTGGCAGAGGGTCAGTACTGAGGGAGTGCTGCACTGGCAGAGGGTCAGTATTGAGGGAGTGCTGAATTGGCAGAGGTCAGTACTGAGGGAGTGCTGAATTGGCAGAGGGTCAGTACTGAGGGAGTGCTGAATTGGCAGAGGGTCAGTACTGAGGGAGTGCTGAATTGGCAGAGGGTCAGTACTGAGGGAGTGCTGTACTGTCAGAGGGTCAGTACTGAGGGAGTACTGAATTGGCAGAGGAGCCTTCTTCTGGATGACATGGTACTAGTTATCAATTATACGATTCAGTACATCATTTATGTCCTTCTGCCATTGTTAAGTACTGCCGTGTACAGCTGGATAGAATTTTGGATCAAGGATGAAAGGTTGTCCATAGAATTCCGACAGTGCAGAAGGAGGCCATTCGGCCCATCAAGCCTGCACCCATCCTTTGAAACAGCACCCTACCTAGGCCCATTCCCCTGTCCTGTCCCTGTAACGCCATAACCCCATTTAACCTGCGCATCTTTGGACACTAAGGGGCAATTTATCATGGTCAATCCACCTAACCTGCACATATTTGGACTTTGGGGGGAAACCGGAGCACCTGGAGGAAACTCATGCGGAAACGGGGTGAAAGTGCAAATTCGACACAGACAGACCAAGGCCAGTATTGAACCCGGGACCCTGCTGCTGTGAGGCAGCAGTGCTAACCGCTGTGCCACCATGCTGTTCTGTGACTTGGTAACCATTGTGTGAGGGGCCAAACACAACTGACTGAAACTGTTTTATCAAACACTCATGCTCCAACTAATCAGCAGGGATGGTTTTATTTAGGTTTTGCTGCCTTTCTCAAGGTATTGAGAAAGCTGACATATTGCACAGCAATTTGAAGCTACATTGAGTCAGGAAGTCAACAAGCACAAAGATGCAGATTCACCAGACATCATTAATTACAGCAACGACTCCTCATCTAATTATGACAATATTAGGCGGGAACTGAAGAACCTAGATTGGGGGAGGATGTTTGAGGGTAAATCAACATCTGATATGTAGGAGGCTTTCAAATGTCAATTGAAAGGAATTCAGAACCGGCATGTTCCTGTATGGAAGAAGGATAAGTACGGCAAATTTCGGGAACCTTGGATAACGAGAGATATTGTGGGCCTCGTCAAAAAGAAAAAGGAGGCATTTGTCAGGGCTAGACGGCTGGGAACAGACAAAGCCTGCGTGGAATATAAGGAAAGTAGGAAGGAACTTAAGCAAGGAGTCAGGAGGGCTCGAAGAGGTCATGAAAAGTCATTGGCAAATAGGGTTAAGGAAAATTCCAAGGCTTTTTACACGTACATAAAAAACAAGAGGGTAGCCAGGGAAAGGGGTGGCCTACTGAAGGATAGGCAAGGGAATCTATGTGAGGAGCCAGAGGAAATGGGCGAGGTACTAAATGAATACTTTGCATCAGTATTCACCAAGGAGAAGGAATTGGTGGATGTTGAGTCTGGAGAAGGGTGTGTAGATAGCCTGGGTCACATTAAGATCCAAAAAGACGAGATGTTGGCCATCTTGAAAAATATTAAGGTAGGTAAGTCCCCAGGGCCTGATGGGATCTACCCCAGAATACTGAAGGAGGCTATAGAGGAAATTGCTGAGGCCTTGACAGAAATCTTTGATCCTCACTGTCTTCAGGTGATGTCCCAGAGGATTGGAGAATAGCCAATGTTGTTCCTTTGTTTAAGAAGGGTAGCAAGGATAATCCAGGGAACTACAGGCTGGTGAGTCTTACGCCAGTGGTAGGGAAATTACTGGAGAGAATTCTTCGAGACAGGATCTACTCCTGTTTGGAAGCAAATGGACATATTAGTGAGAGGCAGCATGGTTTTGTGAAGGGGAGGTTGTGTCTCACCAACTTGATAGAGTTTTTCGACGAGGTCACAAAGATGATTGATGCAGGTAGGGTAGTGGATGTTGTCTATATGGACTTCAGTAAGGCCTTTGACAAGGTCCCTCATGGTAGACTGGTACAAAAGGTGAAGTCACACGGGATCAGGGGTGAGCTGGCGTCGGGGCTGGCCGAAAGGCCTTCTCCAGTTCGCGCATGCGCCGGTGCGTCAGCTGCCGCTGACGTCACCACTGGCGCATGCCCGGTAGGGGGGGTTCTCTTCTGCCTCCGCCATGGTGGAGGCCGTGGCGGCGGTGGAAGAAAAAGAGTGCCTCCACGGCACTGGCCCGCCCGCCGATCGGTGGGCCCCGATCGCGGGCCTGGCCATTGTGGGGGGGCACCCCCTGGGGTCTGATCGTCCCGGCCCCCCCCAAGACCCTGGGGACCCCCTCGCGCCGCCAATCCCGCTGCCACCAGAGGTGGTTGAAACCACGGCGACGGGATTGGCCACTCAGCGGCGGGACTTCGGCCCATCGCGGGCCGGAAAATCGCCACAGGGGGCTTGCCACTCAGCGCGATTCCCGCCCCTGCCAATTCCCAGGTGGCGGAGAATTCCAGCCATGGCGGGGGCGGGATTTCCGCCGGCCCGGGGCGATTCTCCAAGCCTGCGGCGGGTCGGAGAATTTCACCCCTGATCTTTACCCATATCGCCTCTCTGCCCTCTGAGGTGTCCTCCCGTAGTACAGCTGTGATATTCTCCCTAACCAGTAGCGCAACTCCGCCACCCCTTTTACATCCCCCTCTATCCTGCCTGAAAGCCTCCCGGACCCGTCACATCTCACAGTCAGAGCACTGCACCCCTCTAATTGACATTGCATCAATTAATTAGTAAATTAAATTTAAAATTAAGAAAAAAGTTTCTGTTAACTATATGTTTTCTAGCACCAGATTTCTACTATAAATGTGAAAGCTAAATACAGTACTATCCGATCTCTGGCTTAGATACCCCTCTGAATTATAATTAAGTAATTATGTTTAATTAGTTTAACAATGCTTAATTTTTAAATTTAATGTAGATTCCCAACCAGCCAATCAGGTCACAGCTTTGCTGTGATGTCACTTCAGTCCCCCCCCCCCCCCCCCCCCACAATTTGAAAAGGTAATAAAAATAAAAATGAATAAAAATCACTTACCTTCCCAGGTTCTCAGATGCTCTCTGGTTCTCTCCCTGCAGATTAAAAGTTACAGGCCAGAAGAAAGTGAGAGAACAAAACAGTCGGGAAAAGGCACCTTCTCCCACTCTGCACCGAATTACCTCACTGCATTAAATTACCAAGTTCCAAATTCCCACTCTGGATGTGTCTTACTCCGGCTGTGTCTCCTTCACTTGCATAAAGCTCAAAACATTCGGAGCGTGGCTATCTTGATGGAGTACTGCACAATTGGCAGCACATTTCCCATTAAGGGTTGCACTCCCCTGTTTTCTTCAAGAAAATACACAGGGTGTGATTGCACTGGAGATGGTGCAGAGGAGATTCACCAGGATGTTTCCTGGGATGGAACATATTAGCTGTGAAGAGAGGCTGGATAGGCTGGGGTTGTTTTCTTTAGAGCAACGAAGGCTGAGGGGGCCCTAATTGAGCTGTATAAGATTATGAGGGGTACGGACACAGTGGATAAGAAGCAACAGTTCCCTGAGTTAAAGGGTCAATAATGAGGGGGCATAATTATGAGGTGAAAGGCTGCAGGTTTAGTGCTAGAAAGTGGGATTAGTGTAGTTTTGTTGGTGCAGATCCGATGGGCCGAAGGGCCACTTCTGTGTTGTATGACTCCTTGACATTCTTTCACTATCACTTCGAACATTCTGACAAGATCATGGGAATATGAGGGTTTCATTTATGAGAGTGCAATTTGCTTAATAGTCATGAAAAGCCAATAACTAATTAGAAGAAGAAACTACAATAATTATTTAATGCAGCTCTCCAACAGCTCACAGCTGCTCAGCTTGTGTAAATGCCAACATTTTCATCAAAGCAGCAGTAGAAGGCACTATGACAGTGGAAAATCCTTGATTTTACTGACCAATTCTTGATAGTATTGGTAGGAAGAGGAGTAGGCCCCTTGGCCTGTGGTAAGGACATAACAGGAGTAGACCATACCGCTTCTCAAGCCTGCTCTGCCATTCAGTAAGGTCTTGTACCGCAATTTGACTTTCCTGCCCCTTGTTCCCTCACTGCTAATAAATCTATTGATTTCACCCATGACAGATCCTCCACAGCCTCCGCCGTAGGGAGTGCAAACGATTTGCAACCCTCTGAAGGAAGAAATCTCTCATCTTAGTTCTAAATGGCCGATCTCTTACCCTGAGATTGACACTATCCAGCCAAGGGAATCAACAATCAGCATCTACCCCGTCAACCCCCAAGAATTTTGTCCATTTCAATGAGATCACCTCATTTTCCGAAACTCAATTCCTTCTACCTTCCCAGGAATAAATCCAATTGTATCCCTTCTAAAGCAAGTGCATTTTTCCTTAAATAAGGAAACTAAATCTGCACACAGCACTTCTGATGTAATCTCACCAAAGCCCTATATAATTCCAGTAAGATTTCCCTTACTCTCATGTTCCAATCCCCTTGCAATAAATGCTAACGTGCAGTTTGCATAGAAAATGTGTTCTAAATTCTTGTTCGGTGATAGCTACCTTTTTAATTCCAATTCCTTGCCATTACTTTTTAAATAATTACTAATGAATTATTCAGGGTGCATCATGATTAGTTGTTGGCTTTTCATATACCTAAATATCCTGACTTCCTTCCTTTGAGACACCTGGATTGACCTGTCATCAGTAATGGCAGATTTTTCAGACTTCTTTTTAACCTTTGTTGAGCTTTGATGGAAAGCGCAGAGACATGGTAGAGTTTCCATTTTCTTTAGTGTACCACACACATTCTTTTGCCTTTCGGGATTTCATAGATTTCATAGAATTTACAGTGCAGAAGGAGGCCATTCGGCCCATCGAGTCTGCACCGTCTCTTGGAAAGAGCACCCTACCCAAGCCCATACCTCCACTTGATCCCCATAACCCAGTAACCCCACCTAACACTAAGGGCAATTTGGATCCTAAGGGCAATTTACCCTGGCCAATCCACCTAGCCTGCACATCTTTGGACTGTGGGAGGAAACTGGAGCACCCGGAGGAAACCCACGCACACACGGGGAGAACAGACAGTGACCCAAGCCGGGATTCGAACCTGGGATCCTGGAGCTGTGAAGCATTTGTGCTAACCACTATGCTACCGTGCTGCCCATTAGATTAGACGGAAGGATTCCCAAGGTGATTATCAGTCTGTTGAACCACATTATGTGGCCAACTAGTCCTGGTGCTGGACTTGATCCCGGAACTTCTGGTCCAGAGGTAGGGGTGCTATCCACTGTACCCCAAGACCTCCTGGAGTCTCCATTGATCTTTTGTTAAAATTCCGCCAAGAGATCAAAAGAACCTCCATGGAAATTCCAAATGAATATCTTCTGGGTCAGCACATTACACAGTCCACAAACTGTCCTGAACTAGCCCCTCTCTCTTGGCCTCTCTTTGCCTTCTCTCTTCTTCTCTTTGCATTCCTTTGTTTCTTTGCTTTCCTCTTTTCTCCTCTCTTCTCTAATCTTTCTTCCTCTTTTATGTGTTCCTCTCCTCTCTTCCCTAATCTTTCTTCCTCTTTTCTGTGTTCTCCTCTCCCCTTTTTGATTCTTTCCCCCCGTTGCCTTTTCTTCTGGGCCTGCTACCTCCCTCTCTGAAATTTGTTGCTTTCTTAACTGCGCACGCTGCCTTCCACCATCAGGGCTGTATTACTTTGCCGGATCCATGTCCCTAGTTCATGCCTCACACTTCCTCAATTTTTACATTCAGCCCCACTTTCACTTTCAAAAACCAAGCCTCCTGCCTCTGTGCCACTCTCATTGCAATTTTTGACAGGTTTCAGAAAAGAAGCATATCTAATGCGCTGCACGTCACATACAGTATGCACAACACATTGAATTAATGGGACAGGGGTGAAAATTGGGAGACTTTGGGTTAATTGCAAAAAGAGAAAATCTCATTGGGCCAAGGTAGAGCAGGTGAAGAGAGAAGCAGGAAGGAGGTCAACTGGCAAAGGGGCAAAGTGGGAGATCTGATATGGTGCGCAGTCGATGCAAAGAGCGGAGAAAATAGCATAGTAAGTTTGAGGGAAACAAGGGATGGGGAAGAACAGAGAAGAGTTGCAATGCAAAAGGGGTCTGGGAAGAGGCAAAAGGGGGGCAGGAAGAGTGCTGGCGGTCTATTCAGGTTCTTAGTTATGTTTCAGTGGTAGCGCGCTCATGTATGAATCAGAAAGATCTGCATTCAGATACAATTTGAGAAACGCGAGCGCACAATTTAGACTTGACACATCAGCATTAATGAGAAAGTGCTGCACTGTTGGAGGTGCCCTCTATAGGAGAGGATATTAAATCCAGGCCCCTTCAGCTATTTCAACTGGAAGGGGAAGGTCCCATGGCACCTTCTGCAGAAGAGGAGGGAGTTCTCCCCATATACCCACCATCAAATATTGCTAAAGCGGATTTAATCGTAATTTACCTTACTGATGTTTGTGGAATCTTGCTGAGTTCAAATAGAATGTCCCATTTCCTGGGCATCTGCACTTCAAAAATAATGAATTAGCTGTAAAGCACTTTGGTGGAGGTAACAAAAGGCACCATATAAATGCAAAGGGGCTCAGTGCAGTACAGGATTCAGGTGGCAGATATCCGAGTTCCAGCAGTGAAGAGGCTGGAGGAAGGTAGGAGGCTGTTGATGTTGCAGAAGTGGAGTCGTTGAAAATATGGATCTTCTGAGAACAACAAAGCTCATAGATTTATAATAAATTGCAATGCTTCCTACATGTTTTGTGGCATAAAATAATGTTGCAATCAAAATTAATGCAAATCCTTAAAAGCTCAGACACAATGAGCAAATGTGGTTATAACTAAAACGAAAAGAGAAGCAGATAGTCCGTGAAGGGTGCATCTTTGTGCTAAAAAAAACAATAAGAAGAAAGTATTGAACTAACGTGCAGCTTTCTTTTTTCATCATTTCTGCATTGATATTAAAGGTCTCCTGTTTTTTTTTCTCCCTGGTATCTCCCCACTTGATGCAGTTCCTCACAATTTCCATTTTTTAATATTAACCTGTTGCCTACTGCTTTTGTTTATGTGTTTTATCTCAGATTAACATCGATACACATGAGTGAAGGAGGTCCAACGACCCCAATCGAGTCACATCAGACTGTCAAATAAACAAGCCACAGAGTTTCCCTTCTCACACCTGGACGGTCGTGTGCTGATGTGAGCAACACAGGGGAGATGGTTGGGTCATGGTAATGTCACTGAGCGAGCAACTCGGAGGCCCAGGCTAATGCTCTGGGGGAACGTGGGCTCAAATCGCACCACTGACACTCAGTGGAATTTAAATTCAATGAATAAATAGAGAATGCTCCAAAATCAGCAATGATGACTGTGAAACTATCATTGATTGTTGTTAAAAACCCATCTGGGTCCTCTTGTGGGGTAGGAAATCTGCCCTCCTTACCTCGTCTGGCCTACATGTGAGACCAGACTCACAGCAATGTGGTTAAGTCTTAACAGCTCTCCGCAATGGACGGACCAGCCACTCAGTTCAAGGGTCATTAGGGATGGTCAATAAATGTTGGCCTTCCAGTGATGCCAACTTTAATCAGGACTCGTGGAGACAACACCGAGTAAGATAAGAAACAAACTTTATTTACCAGGACGGTATGTACACTGCCTGGCAGATCCCTACCGGGTACTCCTCTGGTCCGTGCCTTACTGGCTGACCTTTAGTACAGTGATTGACGAGATATCCAGTTCCAAGCAGGGGAGCTGGTACTCCATGAGGAGTACGGGGAAGCCAAGCATTCCCTCCCCGCCGGGCCAGTGTGGTATATTACACCCACACCCCATAAGAAAGCACAAATGGAAACCTGAACTTAAATATTGAGGCATTGAGTTAACTATCAGTGAGCATGCCATCCCATTGTCAAAGATTGGTTTCAGTTCTCCGTGCAGCAGAGGGCACAGGAGTGCGACTGGTGCCTACAAGAGGACGCTGTCTTTGTACATTGTCAAGTAGACAGACCAAGGCCTGTAGGCTTGGGTGGTAATATGTTGGCGAGCATGGACAAGTGAGTCTGCTGCCAATCTGACCTCTGTGTTACCCCTTTTCTCACCTTGTACCGCTTCAATCATTAAAATGCTGCAGTTTGGGCAGAACAAAGAACAAAGAAAAGTACAGCACAGGAACAGGCCTTCGGCCCTCCAAGTCTGTGCTGACTATGCTGCCCGTCTAAACTAAAATCTTCCACACTTCCGGAGTCCGTATCCCTCTATTCCCATCCTATTCATGTATTTGTCAAGATGCCCCTTAAACATCACTATCGTCCCTGCTTCCACCACCTCCTCCGGCAGCGAGTTCCAGGCACCCACTACTCTCTGTGTAAAACACTTGCCTCGTACATCTCCTCTAAACCTTGCCCCTCGCACCTTAAACCTATGCCCCCTAGTAATTGACCCTTCTACCCTGGGAAAAAAGTCTATATGAGCCGGGTAGGGTCATATAGTTTTACAGCACAAAAAGAGACCCTTCAGCCTATTGTGTCTGCAGCAGCCATCAAGCACCTATCTATTCAAATCCCATGGCCGGAATCATCCGATAATGGGGCTATGTTCCCACGGCCACCATAAAATGGGCGCAAAGCCCTCCGGACTTTTTTCAGAAGGTCCGGAGTAATTCTCCAGTTTTAAGGGGGATAGCGGGGCCCCAGCCGTGCAGCTCCTGCTGCCGATACGGGGCCCTGCACGTCCAGCTGTGGGTCTGCGCAAGCGTGCGGTGGCCACTGCGGCGCCGGCCCTGCGGAACATGGCGGACCCACACAACGGGCTGGCGCGGAAGAAGGTAGGTCCCCCCAGATCGCGCACGTCCTCCGATCGGAGGCCCTCGATTGCTGGCCTGGCCATCGTGGAGGCCCCCCCAGAGACTGATCACCGCCCTCCGCTCCCCACCAGGACGGCCAGGGCAGCCGCGACGCCGAGCTCCCGCCGGGTGGAACCATACAGGAACCACGCCGGCGGGAACTTGACCGGTCGACTTCAGAGAAATGCCACGGGGGTCTCTTTCAACGGCTTCCAACTGGCGCCGTGTCAACCGCGCACGCGGCTGCCGGCGATTCTCCGGTCGCCGGAGGTTCCTGTTCCGGCGTCGGACCTGATCGCGGGTCTGACGACCCATTCACCAGCCCCGCGCCGAGCGCGATTTCGGCACAGAGTTTCGGAGAATCCCGGCCCATGGTTCCAGTACTTGGTCTGTAGCCTTGTATATAATGGCTTCAACAGCACTTTTTAATTTGACTCACGAAATGCAATGGAAGCTGCAGCCAGAAATTATTGTATTTTCTGCCCAGGATCTAATTTCCAAATTCCATTTTTCCTCAAGGATCTTGCATATGTCTTGAACATATGCCCTATTATTTTTTAAAGCATTTTTTGGGTTATTTTGCAAACAATGCTCCATCTACTTTGTTATTACCATGAATATTATATAAATAAAAGAGCCCATCTTTCAGAGCTGACATGTGCAATGCACTGAATCAAATCACAGATTCTGATTCATAAGGGATTCAGTTGGTTTATTAAAATTGCAGTCTAGCTGGGAGCATGAGAAACTGCCCTATCTGGAATACTGCCCTCGATTTTGCACTCCCCTGCACTCCCCTGCCAGTGGGTGTTTCGGTGGGGGTGGGGAGCGTGAAATGGCAGGGACTGGGTGGATTCCCTCCCAGTTCCTGCCCACCACGACCAGACAGCGAATTTACCCTGGGGGTGCGCAAGGCCTTTATGGGAAACCTGTCCTTGCCCCATTTCCTGCCTAGCCTCAAATTTCAGGCTGGCGGGAACATTCAACTTCTGTGGGGGAAAGCCAGACATCTAAGCCAGATCTTGAGTGGGAAGGTGGGTGGAGGGGGGGGGGTTCTTCATCCGGATCCCTCTTTTGACTGGGAACAAACTTTCCTAAGGCCCACTGTCCTCCGCACCTCCTTCCACTACCCCCCCCCCCCCCCCTGTCATTCCCAGGCCAATCAGGCTGAGCCCCCACCTTTGAAAATTTAGGCCGCTAAATTTTTTAATATTTTACTGCAATTACCGGGATAGATTGGTGAAGTTGGGATTGTTTTCTTGGAGAAGAGAAGGTTGAGAGGAGAGTTGGCAGAGGTGTTCTAAAGCTGAGTGGCCTCGACAGAGTACTTAATGAGAAATTGCTCCCATTTTGGCAGAGGTGTTGGGAACTGGAGGACACAGATATAAAATGAAAAAAATGAAATGAAAATCGCTTATTGTCACGAGTAGGCTTCAATGAAGTTACTGTGAAAAGGATTGTTTTCTTGGCAAAGGTGATTGGCAAAACAATTGAAGGCGATATGAGGGAAATCCTTTTTGCACAGCAAATGATAAGGATCTGGAATGCGCTGCTTGGAAGTATCCTAGAAGGAGATTTAATCGTGGCTTTCGTAAGAGAATTGGAGGGAAAATGGTGCGGGGAGGAGGGGCTAACCTGGGGTAGGTAGGCATGACCCATGCATCACATACAGGATCCACGGCACACTACAGCTACCGTCCCAACGGGTGCCCACCTCCTCGGTCAACCCCATCCGTGGGCCCTGACCGTATGATTGCCACCAGGCACGGTGACGGCTGGTGGCAAATGGTGCCCCTCCCAGAACCAGTGCCACCCTGTGGCGGGGTATCACATGGCCCACCCAAAGAGGGCACCCACGGTCAGCCCATAGGAGGGTTCCCCCCCCCCCCTCTCTCTCCCCCCCCCCCTGTGGAAGGCAGAGTGTTGGTGGGAACGGCTGTGGGTGATGCTAAGAGTGAGAGGGGGGGAGGGGGCACAGCCTGCAGTGCTGGCCAGGGCCATCCTGTAGCCCGGTGGACCTGGGTGGACATGGGAGTACTCGCCATGCTAACATGTCTGCCCTTTACCCCCTGCAGAAAATGGATCTCGGTATTCAGCTGGCAATGGATGACATCTGCCTGGCTTCTCCAACCGTGGTGGATGCACTGAGATGGCACAAGCAGGAGCTGCTCGGGGGGGGACCCTACAGAACAGGAGCTTTTCCCAGAGGATACCATAATCCCAGCCAAACTCATATCAAAGCTCCAAAACCTAGGACTTGGCTCCTCACTCTGCAACTGGATCCTCGACTTCCTGACCCACAGACCACAACCAGTAGGATAAACAACACCACCACCTCCACAATAGTTCTCAATACCGGGGACCCGCAAGGCTGCATACTGAGCCACCTACTATCTCCCTGTACACACACGACTGTGTGGCAAAATTTGGCTCCAACTCCATCTACAAGTTTGCTGATGACACAACTATAGTGGGTCAGATCTCCAACAACGATTAGTCAGAACGCATGGGGGAGATAGAGAACCTAGTGGACTGGTGTAACAACATCAATCCCTCAATGTCAGCAAAACTAAAGAGCTGGTCATTGACTTCAGGAAACAAAGTATGGTACACACCCCTGTCTGCATCAATGGAGGTGGATGACAGCGGCAAATTCCTGGGTGTGCACATCACCTGAAATCTGTCCTGGTCCACCCACGTCGATGCAACCCCCAAGAAAGCACAACAGCGCCTATACTTCCTCAGGAAACTACGGAAATTCGGCATGTCTACACTGATTCTTACCAACTTTTACTGGTGCACCATAGAAAGCATCCTATCTGACTGTATTACAGCCTGGTATGGCAACTGCTCATCCCAAGACCGCAAGAAACTTCAGAGAGTTGTGAACACGGCCTATTCCATCACACAAACCCACAACCCATCCATTGTCTCTGTGTACACCTCCCGTTGCCTTGGGAAAGCGGGCAGCATAATCAAGGATCCCTCCTACCCTGCTAACTCACTCTTCCAACTTCTTCCTACAGACAGGAGATACAAAACTCTGAGAACACGCACAGATTCAAAAACAGCTTCTTTCCCGCTGTTACCAAGCTCCTAAATGACCCTAAACTCCTAAACTCCAAACTCCTAAACAACTGACCTGATTAATTTTTAAAAAAAAATAATTTTTATTGAAATTTTTACAAAATACAAAATATAAACACCTTAACTCTATTAAGCATCACGTGTACTATACATCACTAGGCATCACGGTAGCATTGTGGATAGCACAATCGTTTCACAGCTCCAGGCTCCCAGGTTCGATTCCTGACTTGGGTCACTGTCTGTGCGGAGTCTGCACGTCCTCCCCGTGTGTGCGTGGGTTTCCTCCGGGTGCTCCGGTTTCCTCCCACAGTCCAAAGATGTGTAGGGTAGGTGGATTGGCCATGCTAAATTGTCCTCAGTGTCCAAAATTGCCCTTAGTGTTGGGTGGGGTTATGGGGATAGGGTGGAGGTATTGACCTTGGGTAGGGTGCTCTTTCCAAGAGCCGGTGCAGACCCGATGGGCCAAATGGCCTCCTTCTGCACTGTAAATTCTATGAATTAACATACAACCGCGGTAACACCCCATGAACAGTACCCCCCCCCCCCCAGCTTCGAGAGCAAACTGACCTGATTAATACTACACCCCTGTATGCTTCACCCAATGCCGGTGTCTCTGTATTTACATTGTATACCGTGGGTTGCCCTATTATGTATTTTCTTTTCTTTTCATGTACTACATGATCTGTTTGAGCTGCTTGCAGAAAAATACTTTTCACTGTACCTCGGTACACGTGACAATAAATAAATCCAATCCAGGAGTGGGACTAGCCAGTGACGATGGAGAGCCGGCCATCCAACAGGTCGAGGAAGAGGTGGGAAGGAAGTGCCACATCAGGCCTCGTGTATATCGCCTATCATTTGAGGACCTGCCGGACTGAGCGTGTTGCTGATGACTGAGGTGGAGGAGCGTGACAGTGCGACACCTCTGCCGGATGTTGATCCACCTGGACCTGCATTGGTATGGGGGAGGACACCTGCTCCCAGGGGCCGTCAAGGTTACGGTCACCCCGAACCTCTTCGCCATGGGGATCCTTCCAGGCGCTGAGCGGGGACCTGTCCGGGGTCTCTCACACCTCTGTGCACAGGTGTATCCGCGCTGTCACAGGTGCCCTACATGGACGTATGTCCCTCTACGGCCATGAGGTGGTGTCAATAGAAAGGATTCTATTCCCTGAATGTGCAGCTAGTGTGTGACCACTGGGTGCACATTGTGCACATCTGCTTCCGCTATCCAGGCATCGTGCACAATGCTTTCGTCCTGGCACACTCAACATTTTCCGACACCTTCGAGGTGCTCCCATGGGTGAGTGTTTGGCTCTTGGGTGACAGGGGTTATCCACTGCTGTCATTGCCAATGATGGCCAGCTGGAGGCTGACTTGGAAAACAGCTATAATGATGTCCATGCAGCGACCAGGGGCATCATTGAGCGATGCATCAACATGCTGAATGTACGATTCAGGTGCCTGGACACTCTGGAGAGGCCCTCCATTAAAGCCCGAGGAAAGTCTCCCACATCGTGGTGGCCTGCTGCGCCCTGCATTACATTGCGAAACATAGGGCTGACATGCTGGAGGAACCACTTTGAGGAGAAAGCCTTCAACTCCTCTGGTAGCTGTCGATGCTGCCCACCATATAGCACCTTATGTTACACCTTGCTAAGTACAGGGTTGGTTTGCGACCAGTTACAAACACACGAGGCAGTGACAGGCAAGGAGTCCATGAAATTCAGGACAGCAATCACTTTGTCCACCATAGGAGGGTTCGTGGATTCACTCTGCAGGGGAATATGGCTCAACGCATCAGCATGAGGGTCCCTGGGCGGTGCTCGAAAGAGTATTCGTAAGAAGCCATTAACAAAGCCCAGCACTGAATCCTCGCAGTCGCTATGGGCGGGATCATCTTGTCTTCACAGAAGAGGCTAGCAATGGCTTGTGGTCGGTGATGATACAAAAATGGCGGCCATAGACATATTGATCACATCGCTTTACATCGAATACAACCGCCAGACATTCTTTTTCGATCTGGGCATATTTTCGTTTGGCCGCAGCCAATGAATGGGAGGCAAAAGTGATCGAACGGTCACAGCCATTGTCCATTCCATGGGATAAAACTGTCCCAATGCCATACGGTGAAGCATCACATGTGATGTACAATGGTTTTAAGGAGTCAAAATGTGTCAACACCTCTGAAGAAGACAACGGCCGCTTTATCTTGTTAAACTCTGTATCCTGGGCCTTGCCTCAAGCCCAAGGCTGGCGGCTTTTCAAAAGCAAGTGGAGGAGGGCAAAGATGGTAGCCAAATTTGGAATAAAGTGTCCATAATAATTTACTAATCCAAGAAAAGAGCGGGGGGTGGGGGGGGGGGGGGGGTCTCATACTCCGCAAGGAGCACGGGGAAGACAAGCATTCCCACCCTGTAGGTCCCGTGTGGTATATTACACTCTCATAATGCTCTGGTGAAGCACCTTGGGAGGTTTCATTCCATTTAAGGCACAAAAATAATACAAGTTGTTGTTGATTGAATTTCAAGTTACCTTGGTCTTAAACGAGCACTTTGCATATATCCAAAACATTCACTTTGGGAAGACAAATAAGGCATAAAATCCACATCACATGATCAGTATTATCGTAAGAGTAACAAAGTGGAGAAAATCCAGTGCAATGTTTCTAATGGAATCAAAATTGAAATTCACACGTGTAATTATGGGGACTTGAAAATTCCGCACGTGCTAAAGAACAGAGCTGGGAATTTTCTCAGGGATTCTTCCAATGGACTGCAGTAACTTTCACCATAGATCAATGGAAAATTAATTTACATGGTGCTTTTTCCATTGAAATCATGGTTTTCCAAATGAATGCATTGGAGAGAATTCACTGGCACCGTTGATTTTATGACTTGCATGCTGATAGAAAGAAACAGACGTTTGTAATAAAAAAGCGAGCCATTTATCTTATTGTGGTGACACCAGCTCTTTGCTAGGTCAGTGAATATCTGCCATATCTTGCATCTTCCTCTGCCTCAAATGTTTACCCACTGCTCGCTTCAACTCCCTGGCACAAATTCTGATTTTAAACATCCATTCGCTTGAAGGTTAAAACTCATAGCATAATAATCTTTATTAGTATCACAAGTAGGCATACATTAACACTACAATGAAGTTACTGTGAAAAGCCCCTAGTCGCCACATTCCGGCGCCTGTTCAGATATACAGAGGAAGAATTCAGAATGTCAAATTCACCTAACAAACACGTCTTGTGGGAGGAAACACACGCAGACACAGGTGCAGACTACGCACAGACAGTGACCCAAGCTGGGAATTGAACCCGGGTCCCTGCCGATGTGATGCCACAGTGCTACCACTGTGCTACCGTGCCGCCCCATAAGGACCTACTTCAGAGGTGCAATTCCATAAGATTGGCTCCTGTGGTGCAAGATGTAAGAAAGATAGAGAAAGAGAGAGACAAGAGACGGAAAGATACATCAGAGATGTTTTTAGGGGTTTGACATTCTGCAGATTGTAACCCATAATATGGAAAACTGAATGCGACAAAATATTGTTCCAGTGTTTTGAGGCTCTGCAAATGGACAAGTTTTTAAAAAAGCTGCCCGTGACAAAGATGCATAGACATGTCAACACAGTGGGTGTAGGGCTTTGAGCTCTTGGAGCTTTGAAGAGACAGGAAATTTGATCAAATCTGTGTAAATGTAGGTCACTATTTTCTATAGATTGAAAGGAAACTGCAAGTGGCTAATGCTCCTGAACAATATAGTGAGCAGACAACTGCAAAAAGAAACAACCCTCTGGGTTTTGAGGAGATGCTGCAGCTAAATCCAATGGATTTGGAGGTCTATATTATTTTCATTGTCCTTTATGGATTATTTTTTAATTTTCTGTTTTAAAATTGATGTGGTTTTCTTAAAGCCACTTGGTTCCTTATTTCCTGCCTTCCTTTATGTGGGTTATATTTTTAGATAAAATGTAATCCCTGAATCAATAAGCACCGTTTCTCTAGCTTTCAGGTCTTTCATATGAGGTTATTACCTTTTGATTCTTATAAAAGTGGGTATAATTTTGAATGAAGCACTGTGAAAAACTGCAGCTGGTGTCTTTATCTAAATTTGTATGGTTATTGCATAAATACATTGCGTGCTGTACAGTCTAAAGTTGCAGGAATTATAGTGTAGTTATAATGAAGTCAACCAGCAACACTACAGACAGTTACCCGCAGATCCGACCAAGGAACACACCCGCCAACTCAACAGACTGATCAAGACCTTGGATCCAGACCTTCAGAGCACCCTACGTGCTCTGATCTTGTGCACTCCCCGCGTTGGAGATCTCTACAGTTTTCCGAAAATACACAAGACCAACACACCAGGCCAGCCTATCGTATCAGGCAATGGGACCTTGTGTGAAGGCAAGTAGTGGGGGTGTGGGGATGACCTCTCTGTCTACATCGAGGGCATCTTGAAACGCATCGTACAAGCAACGCCCAGCTTCTGTCACGACACGACGGACACCCGTGGACCAGTTGAACCAGGAACGTTCCTCGTCACAATGGACATCTCGGCACTCTACACCAGCATCCCCCATGACGACGGCATTGCTGCAACAGCCTCAGTACTCAACACCGCCAACTGCCAATCTCCAGGCGCAATTCTGCAACTCATTCGCTTCATTCTGGATCACAACGTCTTCACCTTCGACAACAAGTTCTTCATCCAGACACACAGAACAGCCATGGGGACCAAACTCATATCTCAATATGCCAACATCTTCATGCACAAGTTTGAACAAGACCTCCTCCCACACAGGACCTTCAACCGACGTTATACACCAGATACATCAATGACATTTTTTTCCTTTGGACACACGGTGAAGAATCACTGAAACAATTATACGATGACATCAATAAATTCCATCCCACCATCAGACTCACCATGGACTACTCTCCAAAATCAGTTGCGTTCTTGGACACATTCATCTCCATCAAGGACGGTCACCTCAGCACTTTGCTTTACCGCAAGCCCTCTGATAACCTCACAATGCTCCACTTCTCCAGATTCTGCCATAAACACATTAAAGTGGCCATCCCCTATGGACAAGCCCACCGTATACACAGGATCTGCTCAGACGACGAGGAGCGTAACAGACATCTACAGACGCTGAAAGATGCTTTTGTACGAACGGGATATTGCACTCGACTCATCGATTGACAGTTCCAACGCCCCACAGCAAAAAACCGCACCGACCTCCTCAGAAGACAAACACGGGATACAACCGACAGAGTACCCTTCGTCGTCCAGTATTTCCCCAGAGCGGAGAAACTACGACATGTTTTTTCGCAGCCTTCAACACGTCATTGCTGAACATCTTGCCAAGGTCACCCCCACTACTTGCCTTCAAACAACTGCGCAACCTCAAACAAACCATTGTTTGCAGCAAACTACCCAGCCTTCAGAACAGCGACCATGCCATGGCAATCTCTGCAAGACATGCCAGATCATCGACATGGATACCACCATTACATGTGAGAACACCACCCACCAGGTTTGTGGTACATACTCGTGCGACTCGGCCAATGTTGTCTACCTCATACGCTGCAGGAAAGAATGTCCCGAAGCGAGGTACATTGACGAGACCATGCAGACGCTGCGATAACGGATGAATGGACATCGTGCAACAATCACCAGGCAGAAATGTTCCCTTCCAGTCGGGGAACACTTTAGCAGTCAAGGGCATTCAGCCTCTGATCTCTGGGTAAGCGTTCTCCAAGGCGGCCTTCAGGACGCGCAGCAACGCAGAATCGCCGAACAGAAACTTATAGCCAAGTTCCGCACACATCAGTACGGCCTCAACTGAATTCATGTCGCACTACATACGTTCCCCATCATCTGGCCTGGGCTAGCGAAATCCTACCACTGTCCTGGTTTGAGACAATTCACACCTCTTTAACCTGGGATTACCCTTCTGTCTGGATCTGTAGATACTTAATTACATGCAAATGCTCGCATTCAAAGCATTGCCTTGTATCTTTGAGTTTGTCTATATATATGTTTCTGGAATCTACCTCTTCATTCACCTGAGGAAGGAGCAGTGCTCCGAAAGCTAGTGATTTGAAACAAACCTGTTGGACTTTAACCTAGTGTTGTAAGACTTCTTACTGTGCTCACCACAGTCCAACGCTGGCATTTCCACATCATTGAGAAAAGCACTGCCTGATCTAGTCTTCGCAAATGAGGTAGGCTGAGTGAATTAAGTGTCAGACGGCGAACATTTATGGGACGGGGACCATAGCATCATTGGGAGGGATTTTCGTGCCCCCCTCCAAGGCGTGGTTCTCGGTGGCGGAATCCGGCCCGCCATTGGGTCGGTGGCGGATCTTCTGGACCCGCTCCTGTCAATGGGATTTCCCAGTAAATTAACCCCCGCCACATGGAACGCCACGGCTGGAGTTCACCCTCCCCGGGATCGGAAGTTGCCACTGGCCAAAATGGCCGGAACCCCCCCACTTAAAGTTTAGGGTAACAATGGGAAAAGGTCAAGGAGCAATCCAGATTAAGAATAGATTAAGATTCAGAGAGGGCAATCTAAGAATAAACCCAGCAACTATAATCCAGTCAGTTAACATCAATGATGGGAAAGTATTTAGAAATGATAATTTGGGACAAAATGACGACAGGAAATCACTTGGACCTATTTGGATTAATTAAGGAAAGCCCAGCTGCACAGCCCACTACTACCTCCTTCCCAAAATCCACAAACAGGATTGTCCTGGTCGACACATTGTTCCCTCTGTACCGTGGCCCCACCACCAAACATCAACCCATTGTTTCCAGGACTGTCACCAATCTCATTGCCCCTGACGATCTTCCCTCCACAGCCTCCAACCTCACAGTCCCCCAATCCCGCACAGCTCACTTCTACCTTCATCCCAAAATCCATGAAAAAGGTGGCTGTGGGAGACCCATCACATCAGCCTGCTCAAGCCCCACAGAACTCATTTCTTCCTAACTTGACTCCATCCTCTCTTCCCTTATCCAGTCTCTTCCCACCTATCTTTGTGATTCCTCTGATGCCCTCCATCATATTAACAATTTCCCATTTCCTATTCCTAACTGCCTCCTCTTCACTATGGATGTGCAATCCCTCTATACCTCCATTCCCATCAGGAGGGTCTGATTGCTCTCCGCTTCTTCCATGAGCAGAGGCCCAAACAATCCCCGTCCGCCACCATTCTCCTCCGCTTGGCTGAATGTTTTCTCTCACTCAAACAATTTCTCCTTTAACTTGTCTCACTTCCAGAAAGCGTAAAGTGTGGCCAAGGGTACCCACAGGGGCCCCTGTTATGCCTGTCTTTTTGTGGAGTACATGGAACATTCCTTGTTCCAATCCTACTCAGTGGCGCTCCCCCAACTCTTTTTCCATTACATCAGTGACTGTATTGGTGCTGCTTCATGCTCTCATCTGGACCTGCAAAAGATATATCAATTTTGCTTACAATTTCCACCTGTCTCCTAACTCCACATAGTCCATCTCTGACACTCCGCTTCCCTTCCTTGACTTCTCTGTCTCTGTTTCTGGTGATAAACTGACCACCAACATCCACTACAAGCCCACGGACTTCCACAGCTACCTTGACTACAGCTCCTCACACCCTGCTGCATACAAGGACTCCATCCCATTCTCCCAGTTTCTCTACCTCCGTCGCATCTGTTCCTGAACTGAGGGCTCCCCCCCCCCCCCCCCCCCCCCCCCCCCCCCGCCACCACAATGTGGTTAACAGGGCACTCAACTGGGTTCGACCCATTTCCTGCACCTCTGTCCTCACCCCTTCTGCTCCCTCCCAGAGCCATGCCAGGGTCCCATTGTCCTCACTTTTCAATCACCAGCCTCCACATTCAAAGGATCATCCTCCACCATTTCTGCCAACTCCAGCATGATACACATCATCCCCTCAGCCCCCCCATCAGAATTCCACAGGGACCATTCAACCTGTGACACCCTAGTCCACTCCTCTATCACCTCCAACTCCTCATCCCTTTCCCACAGCACCTTCCCTTGCAATTGCAGAAGGTGCAACCCCTGCCCCTTTACCTCCTCACGGCTCAAGATCACAAAAATTCCTTTCAGGTGAAGCAGTGTTTCACTTGCACCTCCTTCAATCTAGTCTACTGTGTTCTCTGCTCCCAAGGCGGTCCCCTCTACACTGGGCAGACTGGGTGACTGAAGAATACTTTTGCTCAGCCTGCAAGCATAACCCCAACCATCCTTCCTGTTGCTTGCCAGTTTAACTCAGCACTTTGCTCTCATGCCCACACGTCTGTCCTCGGCCTGCTGCAATGCCCCAGTGACGTCCAGCTCACACTGGAGGAGTAATATCTCTTCTTACAGCCCCCAGCACTCAACATTAAGTTCAACAATTTCAGACTCTAACCTTTCTTCTCCATGTTGATCGTTATTAAAAATCCAAAAGTTTTTTGTGCCAATGCAAAACAGACCTCCCCCTTCATACATCCATTAGCATCTTCTCCTGCCATTAATGCTTCCTCTGTCTTGTGACCGACACATCTTTGTTGCAACCTCTCTTAGCTCCCACCTTTTCCTCTGCTCTAGCTGCTCCACCTTCCCTTAAACAGTATACAATCCAACACATTTAACCCTATCTTTAGCTCTGAAGAAGTCATACAGACTCGAAATGTTAACTCTGATTCCCTCTCCACAGATGCTGCCAGCCCTGCTGAGTTTTACCAGCATTTTCTGTTTTGTTTCACGTTCCAGAACCCGCAGCATTTTGCATTTATATTAAGGAAACCCAGCATGGATTTGTTGAGGGAAAATCACATTGAATTAACTTGGTGGAGTTCTTTGACGAGGTAACAGAGAGGATTGATGTGGACAATGTAGCACAGGAACCTCCAAAAAGACACTTGATAAAGTATCACATTAGAGGCTAGTCGGCGTAGTTAGACCTCATGGATTATAAGCGATGGTTGCAGCATGGATACAAAAATGGCGGAATAACTGGAAACAGAGAGCAGTGGTGGATAGTAGTTTTGGGGACTGAGGAAGGCTTATAGTGGGGTTCCCCAGGGTCACCGTTAAGACCCCGGCTTTTCTTGATAACACATTAATTTTGCTGATGCATAAAACTTGGAGGTATTGTGAAATGTGAGGCGAATAGCGAAGAGGAACTTTAAGAGGACATAGGGATGGTGGAATGGGTGGACAAGTTACAGGGGACATTTAATACCGAGAAGCACGCGGTGATTCATTTTGGTTGGAAGGACAGAGACAGGCAATGTAAATTAAAGGACACATTTCTAAACCCTGGTGTCAATGAGGAGTTGGAGGAGAGCATTCAGTTGGGGGTGGGTAGGAGACAGGACCAGCACAACCTCCAAGTCAACTGAGCACAGTCTCGACAGAGGACATAATTTGAAGAATTTGGCGAGTGAGGGAATTCAGTGCAGAGAAGGAAGATGACATCCAAGGAGTTGTCTGATAGAAGGAGCAAGAAACCTGAGCAACAAGGTGCTGTGGCATTAATTAGGTAATCAATTAGGAAAATTGTTGGTGAGCTTTAAAATTCGTTTTTTTTTATTTCTAAAATTGGGCAGCAGTTTAAACTAGGGCTAGGAAAGTCCGAAGTACCAGGTTAAATTTAGAACTTAACTAGTTAAACTACTTGCCGTAACCACAAATAATTGCTGAATAAAGAGCCTCCCTAATGGCATTGTGGGTGTATCGACACCACAGGGGCTGCAGCGGTTCAAACACAGTTCACCTTCTCAAGGGCAATTAGGGGTGAGCAATAAATTGCTCCCTTGTTGACACCCACATCCCATAAATGAATTAAAAATAAATTCATTGGTTGCTAATTACATTGCGACATTCTGAGAAGTTAGATTCCCATTTGAATTTCATAGAATTTACAGTGCAGAAGGAGGCCATTCGGCCCATCGAGTCTGCACCGGCTCTTAGAAAGAGCACCCTACCCAAGGTCAACACCGCCACCCTATCCCCATAACCCAGTAACCGCACCCAACACTAAGGGCAATTTTGGACACTGAGGGCAATTTATCATGGCCAATTCACCTAACCTGCACACCTTTGCACTGTGGGAGGAAACCGGAGCACCCGGAGGAAACCCACGCACACACGGGGAGGATGTGCAGACTCCACACAGACAGTGACCCAAGCCGGAATCGAACCTGGGACCCTGGAGCTGTGAAGCAATTGTGCTATCCACAATGCTACCGTGCTGCCCCATTTTTTTAATGCCTAGATTTGAATGTACCCCAACGATTAGGAGAATTTGATCCAAGCCCCTCGAATTTGCCTCTGAATTATTCTGCCTTCTCTGACTTTCCCCCTCATGTCTTCTCTTCGCGAGTGTTTTTTTTTCATTCTCCTCTACGAAGCATGAAATAACACCTCGCTCTTTCCATATGATATCCCAGATGAACCCTTGGCAGGCGGACCTGAAGTTAGCCTTGGTGGATATCTTCAGGTAGGTATTTCATCCTCAAACTGGACAATTTGATCTGGATGGAGGGATTAACTTTATCGGGAGAGAAATTGTGAACCAGATTTAAGTGTTACAGGTATAACAGATGGAGTTCTCTTCTTATGAGTGTGGGGGATGGGGGGGGGGGGGGGGGGGGGGGGGTGGATAGCAGCCAAGAGTCAGGGAAAATCCTTGACAGGAATACACTCAGCAACAGCGCTGTTGTAAAGTGACCCTAAAGGGATTCGAAGCATACCAACTTGTTTCGATCCCATTGCCTGCGCCAATGTAAGTTGTTGACATTTTGTTTGTGTAAGCTTGTCCAACTTTTCAATAATTTATCTCTTTAATGTCACCCTACTGTGTCCGAAAAATAAAAGCGACTCTGGCACATGGACCATGTCTACTATTTATTGTGGTTTTACTGTACATTTTTAACGAAGATCTCGTCAGATTCTTGATTTACGAGGGGGTGAAAGGTTATGGGGGAGGGGAGGGTTAGGTAGGAATTTGGGGTTGAGCTTACCATCAGATCAGCTATGATCTTATCCAATGGCGGAGCAGGGCTCGACGGGCCGAGTGGCCTATTCCTCTCCCTGGTTCGCATGTTCTTATTGAAGTTTGGCCAGGCCAGATGGGTTTGAATACAGGAATAGGCCCCCAGCTACGGTGCGCGCAGGCTAATTTTCCAGTGTCCATTGGCACATGTTTACGATTTCTGGAGAATATTGCAGTGGAAGTAAAGCACATTTGGACGAGATTGTTTTAAGTGAAAAAATGTGTGATCCGTTTCCTGTTTGCTGCAAACATAACCATGCCGGAACGCTCTTTCCAACCTGTAGCAGTAAATACCATTTATGTGCGTAAATGATCTGGAAACTGAAGAAATAATTTCCATACTCTTTTGCGGCTCCATCGTCCTTGAGGGCAAGAGCAGTGCCATGCAGTCAAAATATAAAATCCGGCCAAAAACCCTCCATTGAGATGGTACTGTTGAGAACAAGACCATCAACTGGAGAAGTCCCACTAGGAGAGGATCAGTCCTAGTCAATCTGGATCCAGTTGCTCTGCAATCAACCTTGCCTGACTAACTTTGGGTTGAGGTGGGGGGGGGGGGGGGGGGGGGGGGGGTGAGGGGAGGATCTGTAATGTTTTAAATATCCTATTGTTTTAAAGTTTACGATTTTGGCAATAAACCTGTTGGATGTGTAGGAAACTTGCGCAGTTGTGATTCTGAATCTCTCAGACATTACACACGTAGAGATGACATGTTCGGGGTTGTGCGAGTCATTCCGCTCAGACTCGATGGGCCAAATGACCTACTTCTGCTCCCACGTCTTATGGTCTTAAAGAACAGCTGTTGGAGCCAGTTTTCAGATTAAAGAGAATCACTGGGTTTAATTCTCATTTATGTACAAAGCTTCACAAAGGGGAAGCCCCATATCTGAAATCTAACACGCAGAATCACAGAATTGTTACAGCACAGAAGGAGGCCATTCAGCCCATCGTGTTGTCCGAATGAGCAATTTACTTAGTGTCACGGTGGCACAGTGGTTAGCACTGCTGCCTCACAGCTCCAGGGTCCCGGGTTCAATTCCAGTTCGGGTGTCTGACTGTGTGAAGTTTGCACTTTCTGCCAGTGTGTGCGTGGGTTTCCTCCAGGTGCTCCAGTTTCCTCCCACAATTCATAGATGTGTAGGATAGGTGGATTGGCCATGCTAAATTGCACCATATGTCTAAAAAAAGGTTAGGTAGGGTCACTGGGTTACGGGGATAGGGGGTGGAGGCATGGGCTTAAGTTGGGTGCTCGTTCCAAGGGCCGGCACAGACTCGATAGGCAGAATGGCCTTCTTCACTGCAAATGTTATGAATTCTCCCATCTTCTCCCCCAAACCCTGCACATTCGTCGTTTTCAGGTAACAGTCTAATTCCCTTTCAAAGGCCTCTATTGAACCTGCCTCCACCACTCTCAGGCAATGACACTCACTGTGTGAAAAAGTTATTTCACATGTGGCGTTTGCTTATTTAACCATTACTTTAAATCTGTGCCCTTTCACAAGTGGGAACAGTTTCTCCCTGTCTACTCTGTTCAGACCTTTCATGATTTTAAATACTTCTCTTGTATGCCCTCTCAGTCTTCTTTTCTCCAAGGGAAAGAGTTCTAACCTCTTCAATCTGTCTTCATACCTGAAGCTTCTTATCCCTGAAACCATCCTCATGAACCTTCTCTTCAGTGTCTTTGCATCCTTCCTGTTAGATCCAAGGAAGCGACCACATAGGAGCGTAAAGAACACATAGGTTTATTTAACTGTTGAATTAAACTATATACACCACCACCCCACGAGGGGACTCAAGTGACCGGCCCACACCGGGCTGGGGTTTTTATGTCCAAGTTTGTTACCTGCTATTCAGTGAGCTCCAGTGGGGTAGCCTGTGTTCCTTGAGAGTCACAAAGAGCCTAATCAGCCAGGTCTCTTGGCTCTCATATAGGTCATAACACTTCCTTAAGGACAGTGCCCAAATTGAGGCCGAACTGGTGTATTTGACAATTTCAATGTAACCTCCTTGTTGTTGTACTCAATGTCAAGAGGTGGTTGACAGCTTCAAATTCCTAGGTGTGCACATCGCCAACAATCTGTGTCTGGTCCATCCATGTCGACACCACGATCAAGAAAGCACAACAGCGCCTATGCATCCTTAGGAAACTAAGGAAATTTGGCATCACAGCGCCAGGGTCCCAGGTTCAATTCCCCGCTGGGTCACTGTCTGTGCGGAGTCTGCACCTTCTCCCCGTGTCTGCGTGGGTTTCCTCTGGGTGCTCCGGTTTCCTCCCACAGTCCAAAGACGTGCAGGTTAGGCGGATTGGCCATGATAAATTGCCTTTTGTGTCCAAAAAGGTTAGGAGGGGTTATTGGGTATAGGGTGGATATGAGGGCTTAAGTGGGTCGGTGCAGACTCGATGGGCCGAATAGCCTCCTTCTGCACTGTATGTTCTATGTTCTATGCTCGGCTCAAGACCGCAAGAAGCCATAGAGAGTCATGAACACAGCCCAATCCAACACACGAACCTGCCTCCCATCTATTGACTCTGTTTACACCTCCCGCTGCCTTGGGAAAGCAGGCAGCATAATCAAGGACCCTTCCCACCCGGGTTATTTTCTTTTCCAACTTCTTCCATCGGGCGTAAGATATAAAAGTCTGAGAAGACGCACTAACAGATGCAAAAGCAGCTTCTTCCCTGCTGTAACCAGACTCCTAAATGACCCTCTTATGGACTGAACTGATCTCTCTACGCATCTTCCGCCCTATATTTTTCATGTATGGAACGATCTGCCTGGACTGGATGCAGAACAATGCTTTTCACTGTACCTTGGAACACCTAACAATAAATCTAAATCTGTGCAGCATCTTCTTCCTTGGTAAAGATATATGCAAAGTATTCATTTAATGCCTCAGCCGTGCCCTCTTTTTGTTCCTTAATTGGCCCTACGCCTCCTTTTACCACCCTTTTATTATTTAAATACTTTTGGAAGCCTTTGGGATTTCCTTTAATGCTAGCTACCAGAGTCTTTGCTTCTTTTAATTACTTTTGCACCTCCCCCCCGAACCTTCGATATTCAGTCTAGCTCTCAGCTGTATTTTCTACTTGAGATCTGTCGTAAACACACTTTTTCTTCTTTATCTTGATTTTGATCTCTTTTGTCATCCAGGGAGCTGTGGCTTTGTTTGTCCTGCCGTTGCCTTTTGAGGGAATAGATGTTAGCTAAGGGAAGCAAGGGATATAGAACTAAGGTGGCTAAATGATGTGGAAGTACATACCAAGTCATGATCTAATGAAATTCTTTGGACTCTGGAATGGTTCCTACAGATTGGAGGGTAGGGAATGTTTCCCACTATTCAAAAAAGGGAGTAGAGAGAACACAGGGAACTATAGACCAGGGGGCCTCATGTCGGTAGTAGGGAAGTTGCGAGAGTCGATTATCAAGGATTTTATAGCACAGCATTTGGAAAGCAGTGGTATAATCAGACAAAGTCAGCATGAATTTACGAAAGGAAAATCATACTTGACAAATCTACCAGAATTCTTTGGTGATGTAACATCCTCCCCGTGTGTGCGTGGGTTTCCTCCGGGTGCTCCGGTTTCCTCCCACAGTCCAAAGATGTGCAGGTTAGGTGGATTTGTCATGATAAATTGCCCTTAGTGTCCAAATTGCCCTTCGTGTTGGGTGGGGTTATTGGGTTATGGGGATAGGGTGGAGGTGTTGACCTTGGGTAGGGTGCTCTGTCCAAGAGCCGGTGCAGACTCGATGGGCCAAATGGCCTCCTTCTGCACTGTAAATTCTATGATAACTAATAGACTTGACCAGGGGGAACCGGTGGATGTGGGTTATTTAGACTTTCAGAAGGCTTTCGACAAGGTCTCACATAGCAAATTAATATGTAAAGTTAAAGTGCATGGGATTACGAGTAGTGTCTGAAATGGATAAAAAGCTGGTTAGCGGACAAGAAGAAAAAGATGGAAAAATGGGTCTTTTTCCGATTGGCAGACACTGAATAATGAGGTACCACAGGGATCTGTGCTGAGACCCCAACTGTTCACATTATATATTAATGATTTGGACGAGGGAACTAAATGTATGATCTCCAAATTTGCAGATGATGCAAAGTTGGGTGGACAGGCTGAGTGAGTGGGCCTATGCATGGCAGATGCAATATAATGTGGATAAAAGTGAGGTTATCTGTTTCAGTAGCAAAAATAAGGAGGCAGATTATTATTTGAATGGGTGTAAATTGAGAGAGGTGGACACTCAGCGCGACCTTGGTGTCCTTGTTCATCAGTCACTGAAAGTAAGCTCGCAGGTACAGCAGGCAGTAAAGAAGGCAAATGGATGTTGGTCTTCAGAACGAGAGGTTTTGAGTATAGGAATAGAGATGTTTTACTGCAATTGTATAGGGTATTGGTGAGGCCACACCTGGAGTATTGTGTACAGTTTTGGTGTCCTTATCTGAGGAAGGGTGTTCTTGCTATGGAGGGAGAGCAGCTAAGGTTTACCAGGCTGATTCCAGGAATGGCGGGACTGTCATCTGAGGAGAGACTAAATTGGTTAGGATTATATTCATTGGCATTTCGAAGAGTGATAGGGAATCTCATAGAAACGTACAAAATTCTAACAGAATTAGATAGGGGGGGGGTTGAGAAAGAATGTTCCCGATGATGGGGGAGCCCAGAACTAGGGGTCATAGTTTGAAGACACGGGGTAAACCTTTTAGGACTGAGGTGAGGAAAAATTCCTTCACCCAGAGAGTGGTGAATCTGTGGAATTCGCTACCACAGAAAGTAAGTGAGGCCAAAACATTATGTAATTTCAAGAAGGAATTAGATATAGCTCTTGGGACTAAAGGGATCAAGGAATATGGGGGAATGCCGGATCAGGGTATTGAACTTGATGATCAGCCATGATTACAATGAATGGTGGTGCATGCTCGAGGGTACGAATGGCAACCCCCCCCCCCCCCCCCCCCCCCCGCTTCTATTTTCTATGTTTCTATATCCTGAGTCAATTATACAGATTGGTATCTACCTGAGAGAAATGTGCAACCTGTAATACCTCACGTTTCCTACGTTGGCAGATGGCTTGGAGGATTCAGGCAAGTTCTGTACCATTTTGTATCAATGGAAAATTCTCATTCTGTCAGCTTCTACAAGAATCACTGATCTCTGACTGAACGAGTATGTTCTTTTAGCTCTGTTATAACATACCCACTGAATAGACGAGCATATTATTTATTACAATAATAGCCCTATTAAAGTATAACTTCAAGGCATGTCAACATTAAAAGAATCAAGCTGAAACATTTGAAGTATGCAAAGCTTTGGATTAATTGTTTGATGTCAATACCCACCATGGTTACTAGATTTACTGTTGTCATAATTGTCAATGCTCCTCAAATGAATGGAGCATGTTCCAACTCAAATGTTCTTTTATTAACTTCTTTTCATGGGCTTTTGTCTCAACACAAGTGGAGTGGTGATAAAACAGATCTGGAGTCAATTTTCCTGCTTCTCCTTGTTTCCTTTTATTCTCGCTCAAATTTACTTCTGCTCCCCTTTTCTGGACTCTGTCGCTACAGCAGGTTGCCGGGTGAACAGACGGGTAGCTGGCAACAATGGTCAGATGATCAAAGGCTGAATAAAAAGAGGCCAGTCCGCAGCTTAGGGCCTACGCCCTGAAGGGATGGCAACGATGGTACGATTCACGTCAAGGAAAGGCAAGATGCCAAAACTGGGGGAAAAGAGAGATTGTGGGACAACTCCAAGACTGGCAGAAGGTTGAGAGATAAGGTGGGCCATATAAAGCCATACAGCAATTTGGAAAATAGGGTGAGCACCGAGTCGTTGCCCGACCTGCGGTCAGTGCGGGTCAGTGAGCACGGAGTAATGGGTGGACCTGATGGGTTGCGATACGGGCAGCGGGGTTTTGGAAGAGACCACATACATTGAGGTGCAAGGTGTGACGTCAGCCACGAGAGCACTGTTCAAGTTTAAAGATAACAAAGGCATGGTTGAGGGTTTCAGCAGCAAATGAGCTGAGGTGAACAGAGACGCGCGATGAAGGTGGAAATAATGGTGCTGGAGAGGATATGGGGGTCAGAGAGTTCAGCTCAGGGTGAAGTGGAATACCAATGCCTGAAATAGCAGTAGGAATGCAGGAATGGGTGTAGGAAATTCCGCCCCTCGAGCCTGTTCATTTATTTCATAGAAACATAGAAAATAGAAGGGGGGGGGGGGGGGGGGGTGCCATTCGTACCTTCGAGCATGCACCACCATTCATTGTGATCATGGCTGATAATCAGGTTCAATACCCTGATCCGGCATTCCCCCATATTCCTTGATCCCTTTAGCCCCAGGGTATATCCTGACTGTGGTTGTTGGGGAGGCCTGTGTTGGTAGGAGGCTGGTTGGGCAATGGGGTTTGGGCAACATACAGTCTCTGTAGGCAGCCGGGCGGCTTTTTAGCACATTTGCTGAGGGCATGGTGTTTAGTAACACAAATGCCGTGGATTCAGTCCCGTAAAAACAAAATGCTGAGTTTTCACTGGATGAGAAGCTATCTTTGCTGTTTTGCAGGCCCAAGTGAACAGAGGCTAACTTGGCAGAGCGAGGAATCAGTGATCTCCCAATATCTATCATTTCTTCCCCATTTGCTATTCCCTTTAGCTCTGACCCACAATCTCTTTTCGACAGCGCCTTCCAAACCGGTGACCACTGCCACCTAGAGAGACCAGGGCAGCAGATACCTGGGGACACCATCACCTGGAAGTTCTCCAAGACACTCACCATCCTGACTTTGAAATATATCACCGTTCCTTCACCGTCGCTGGAACTCCCTCCCTAACAGCACTGTAGATGTGCCTACACCTCAGGGACTGCAGCGGTTCAAGCTTACCACCACTTGCACAAGGACAATTAAGATAGGCAACAAATGGTGGCTTAGCCAGAGACACCTGCATTCCTTGAAAGAATTAAGGAATATTCTGAAGGTAGGAAATAATTATCAGAATTTTCACGCAAATGAGTATTCCTGGCATGCTGATGCGCAATACCACAGGCGAGCCTGATGCACGGCACAACACAAACACACACTGACCTAATCACAACATCGCAACTTGCCATCCTACATGCTATGTCCGCTGAACTGCAGGCTCCATGAAATCCTCCCCTGCTCCCCCCAAACCTGTTGGGCTGGGTTCTCCGATTTTCTGGCTCTGCCATGACACCATTGGTGGGAACAGTGGTGTTTTACGACTGAACATTCAGCACAAAATGGCCACCGATCCTCCATTTGGTTGGGGGGGGGGGGGCTAGCAGGCAGACAGCGCAGAGCACCCACCTCTAGCTGCCGATACGGCCGGAGAATTGCCAGGTCTGTGGGTGTGCGCACGATGGTGGCCTGCAGCGGCCGTACTGTGCAACATGGTGCCGGCCATACGCGCACCATGCCTGCCAAATAGTGTCCCCCCTTTGGAAGGCTCGCAGCCCCGGACCACCCCGCAACAGTGGTCCCAGCCCCTGCCAAAGTCCCCCCTGCCCGCGGATTGGCTCTCCCCCCGACAGTGGCGACACTGGACTGAGTCCGCAGCTGCCATGCCGAGTTCCCGATAAGTAGTAGCAATTTCAGCATCGGCGACCGGAGAATCCCGCCCGTCAGCTGTTTTTCCCTCTCCACAACTGCTGCCAGGTCTGCTGAGCATTTCCAGCATCCTCTGCCAGATGTGCTGGGCATTTCCAGCATTCTCTGCCAGATGTGCTGGGCATTTCCAGCATTCTCTGCCAGATGTGCTGAGCATTTCCAGCATTCTCTGCCAGATGTGCTGGGCATTTCCAGCATTCTCTGCCAGATGTGCTGGGCATTTCCAGCATTCTCTGCCAGATGTGATGAGCATCTCCAGCATTCTCTGCCAGATGTGATGAGCATCTCCAGCATTCTCTGCCAGAATTCTCTGCCAGATGTGCTGAGCATTTCCAGCATTCTCTGCCAGATGTGCTGAGCATTTCCAGCATTCTCTGCCAGATGTGCTGAGCATTTCCAGCATTCTCTGCCAGAATTCTCTGCCAGATGTGCTGGGCATTTCCAGCATTCTCTGCCAGATGTGATTAGCATCTCCAGCATTCTCTGCCAGAATTCTCTGCCAGATGTGCTGAGCATTTCCAGCATTCTCTGCCAGATGTGCTGAGCATCTCCAGCATTCTCTGCCAGAATTCTCTGCCAGATGTGCTGAGCATTTCCAGCATCCTCTGCCAGATGTGCTGAGCATTTCCAGCATCCTCTGCCAGATGTGCTGAGCATTTCCAGCATTCTCTGCCAGATGTGCTGAGCATTTCCAGCATTCCCTGCTACGTTCGACTATGGGCGCGATTCAGCCAGCCCCAAATCAGGGTCCGGGTGGGCGCAAAACCTCACGCGGGTCACCCGACTCACTCCGCCCTCGCTGGGCGAGATCCAGGTCTGCGGATTTAAATATGTCACTGCCAGGGTGCCCTGGTGGCACTGCTAGCTTGGCACTGCCAGTGATTGGGCCCGGAGGGGCCTTGCCAGGTAGAGGAGGAGTGAGAGGCCGCACGGTAGCATGGTGGTTAGCATCAATGCTTCACAGCTCCAGGGTCCCAGGTTCGATTCCCGGCTGGGTCACTGTCTGTGTGGAGTCTGCACGTCCTCCCCGTGTGTGCGTGGGTTTCCTCCGGGTGCTCCGGTTTCCTCCCACAGTCCAAAGATGTGCGGGGTTAGGTGGATTGGCCATGTTAAATTGCCCGTAGTGTAAGGTTAATGGGGGGATTGTTGGGTTACGGGTATACGGGTTACGTGGGTTTAAGTAGGGTGATCATTGCTCGGCACAACATCGAGGGCCGAAGGGCCTGTTCTGTGCTGTACTGTTCTATGTTCTATGAGAGGGTGTTCCCGGGTGCCTCCCCAACATTGGAGGACTGAGGGGCGGGGGTAAAAAGAACGTGAGAGCCTGGAAGGGGGAGGTGGGAAGATCAGGGCTGCCGGACAAAATGGCGGAGGGAAATTCCACGAGGACAACAAAAACCTCAAATTGCTCTCGGACAGCAGGATGTTTCTCGACGCTGCAGCCGCTGAGAAGCATCGCGCTAAATGTGCCGTTTAGTGGACTTTAACTTCAGTCCACTGCATCACGCCCATAATGTACACATTTCCTCTGTTTCTCCCTTGCGTACGTGTGTCCACCTGAAAGTGTCTTGTGACACAGTGATCAATGTAAGGGGACATTGCCTTCTTCTCCATTGCAGTTTTCACTGATCTCCAGACTTGTGTTAGAATTTTGGAGCCACAAGCATTGGCTGCTGTCCAGGATCTTGCTCAAACTATTCCTTCCTCATGCACGAACTGTTATCAATCTATTTTCCACAGAGGTGTGTATGACGGCCTAACCTTCTACACATTTACTTTTGGACAAGGGTTTGCGGACCGTAATCAGGAGGAGGAAACCCTCTCGCCTCCCCTCCCGCGCCCAGTCCATCTCTGCTACCTTTAACATCGCAATGAGGCAAATGGTTTGCAGCCATTTAAAAAAAAAAGGTTGCATCGAAATTGTTGCAGATCTGAAGCTGGAGCAGAATAATTAAGGTAAAGGCTGAGGCATGTGAAAGCTTTGTGTGGTTTTGGGCTAGGGTGAGGCACAGACACATCTGTTTTGCTTATGCGGAGAAAAGAAAAGAGGTATTACTGGTTTTAAATTGAGCAAGCAATGAATTGGTCTTTAAGTCCAAATTGCACAACCCCTCAAGTTTCAAAGCAATGTGGTTAGATTGTCGACTCAGGATAGTGCTGTGAGAGGCTGAGTCGCCTCTTCAGGCAATATCCATGTGCTATTTATGTACTTTTATCATCATATGGTGGCTTTCCATTTGTGGCCTTTGATAATTTTGACTTAAAATTTATGTTTAAATTAAACCATCTGATGTGGCACGAGATAGAATTAGGCAAGTGAGATGCAACTGGAAATCAAACTTGGTGAACTTTACAGCAAATGGAATAAGGTGGCTTGTTGAACACCGATAAGGTAACAGAATGGGGGTTTTTAACCTCATTTTTTAAATTCCTATCTCTCCATTATCTTGCAATTCCCGGGGTGTGGGAAGGGGGGGGGGGGCGGGGGGGGGGGGGGGGGGGGGGGGGATTTTGCGCCCACATTCGCTGCGTGAGCAGATGGTGACGCAGGCACGAAATCCTGCGAGAGCTTGAGACCAGGAATCTCATCGGCGTGATCTTGGTTTCCGATTTTCCCCACTATCTGCCAGTGACGTAATCAGGTCCCTCTCCAGGAAGGTTGGGAACCTTATTTAAATAGAATTAGCGGCTTCCCCGCCACATCGCCCCCGTCACGTCGGTGAGGTTTACATCTGGTTTTTAAAAACGGGAAACTGGCGACAGGAACCCGCCGGGTTAGAATGAGATGTATGAGACCCTGGAGGGAGAGGGATATGCTCGCGGCATATCCTGGCGTTGCCCACTCTGGCACTGCACCAGCACTGCCCAATCACACTGTCCCCTGGCGTTGCCCACGTGCCACTCTGGCACTGCCTCCAGCACTGCCCAATCACACTGTCCCCGGGCATTGCCCACGTGCCACTCTGGCACTGCCTCCAGCACTGCCCCCTCGCACTGTTCCCTGGCATTGCCCACCTGACACTGCCCCTAGAACTTTGGCACTGCCTCCAGCACTGCCCCCTCGCACTGCCCCATGGCATTGCCTCTGGCACTGCCCCCTGACGCTGTTTAAAACGCTCACATCTTTGTTGTTTTTGCTCGATAGACCCAAGGTAAAGTAGGCATTGATAACATTCCCACCTTAGCTGCAGTCAACCAACTCATCAGAAATCAGGCCTGAAACCTTCGGCGTATATGCAGCTCGATATCATTTCCCCACTTTTTAAAAATAAATTTAAAGAGCCAATTTTTTTTTCCAATTAAGGTGCAATTTAGCGTGGCCAATCCACCTACCCTGCACATCTTTCGGTTGTGGGGGTGAGACCCACGCAGGCACGGGGAGAAAGTGAAAACTCCACACGGACAATGACCCGGGGCTAGGGTTTAAACCCGGGTCCTCGGCTCCATGAGGCAGCAGTGCTAACCACTGCATCACCATGACGGCCAATCATTTCCCTACTTCGTGCAACTCATCCACTTGACCCCCGCCCTCTCAACCTTTCGAATGGTATATTATAAACACCCTAACTAAGAAAGAGAATAGTCCGAACTGTAAATAAGACCATGGAATTGTACTTCCACTCTTGTTGCTGATCACTTCTCATCCAGCCTTGTCCAAAAGCTCAGCGAGTTATACAATTCCAAGTGCAGCCTCTGTGGTTTATTTGCAGTGCAGCCTTTCGGAACACAGCATGACTATAAGACCAGCAGTTACAGCAGGCCGGGCTTTGCGCGTTTTCTGATTGCATTCGTATCAGTCAGATTTCTCTCCGATATCACAGTGTGATATAAGTGAGAAATAAATAAGATCAATCCCAATAACACCAGAAACACATCTTTCTCTCGTCATCACTTTCACATTGGTGGTGGAAAGGAAATAATGGAACCCCTGCTGAAGGAGAGAACAGAAGAACATCTAGAAACTGAAAACATCATAATGAATAGTCAGCACGGATTTCAAAAGGGAAGATCATTGCTTGATGAGCCCTATTGAATGTTTTGAAGAGGTAACAGAAGATTGGTGCTGTGTCACAGTTCACTGAGTTGCTATGGGGACATGCACTTTTCCATGCATGTTGTATTCTGGAGCTACGGATAGGGATGGTAGAAGCTCCAGCGTTCTGTCCCATCAAGCACGGCTGACCAGCAATCTCTCCCACTCTTTCCTCTCACCATTAGCTTGAATTGGAAGGATTTTCGGGTTGACAGTCAACATATTTGGCCGTGTTATGAACGCATTTTCCTTGGCTGTCAGGTCCTGTGGGAGTGGTGGGGGTGGGGGTGGGGGGGGGGGGGCGGGGATGCTGAGGGGAGGTAAAGGGGCATCCCAAATTAAAGGCAGGGACACTTCCCACTGCACCTCTTGAGCAGAGGGAGTAAACAAGGATGAGACAGTAGGTACCATGTATGTGGATTTTTAAAAGGCTTTCTGTAAGGTGTCCCATAATAGGTTAAGGAATAAAGTCAGAGATTGCCAAGTCAGGGAGCATGTGGCATAATAGATTGCCGGCCGGATTCAAGACAGAAAGTAGAGAGTGGGAGTAAAGGGCATTCAGAGTGACAGAAGGTGGGAGGTTGCCTCCCACAAGGATCTGTGCTGTTCACAACTTACATCAACATTCGGACTGCGGAATCAGAAACACAATTCACAAATTTGCAGATGATACGAGGTGGAGCGCAACAGATTATTGGAGGGCATTGATAAACTTGCAGGATGGGCAAATAAATGGCAAATGAAGTCCAGCACAGAAAAATGTGAAGTAGTGCATTTTGGTAGGGACAATAGAGAGGTTGTTGTTTAATTGAAAGGTATGAATCTGGCTGGGGTAGAGGAACAAAGCAATCTTGGAGTCGATACACGGTGATCACTATAATAATCACCTTACATGAAAATAGTAAGCGGGTAATAAGAGGTCCAGTGGGATCTATTGGGGCCAAAAAGGATGCTATATGCTCCTGAGGGGTACGGCAAGGCTATAATACTTGAGGAATACTTTGTATTGGTGTTTTCTGAGAAAGAAGAAGTGGCAATGGTAGACAGAAGAGGGTGAAAATTCATAGAGATGTACAGGAACTGCTGGGGAAGTTGCTTGGTCCACATGGTTATCATTACGGGAGGCTAACGAAGTGGGATTGATGATAACGGAAGGGTTTGCCAGAAATCTTCCAGTATTCCCTAGATATGGGTACTTTTAAAAAATTGATGAATGTTACTAAACTTGGATGTGTGGCAAAAAATGAAGAAGGTACTGATTGACTGCAACAGGACATAGACGAGTGTCAGATGGCATTGAGTGGGGGTACGGAATTGAATGCAAGGTGGGGCAATATAGGCTTACATGGTATAGGTAGAGGCTGCAATTTACTGCCCATATTCTGCCGGAATCGGGACGCGGCCAGTCGATCCCATGAGAGGCCTCTCCGGAGATTCCCGACGGTCGTTATCGCACGCAACATCGCAATCTGGAATCCACCCACAATGGCCGGGACCCAGACTTGTGTAGCTCAGTGAGCTTAATAGCTCATTTAACTATGCCAACGCCAGATCTAACCGGTCCCTGGGATCACTGACATTGCTGAGGTGACCCAACTGGGTGCCGTTTGGCACAGCTCCTCACAAAGGCAGAACGGCACTTGGGATTGGGTGGGGGGCATCACAGTGCCAGGGTCCCAGGTTCAATTCCCACTTGAGTCACTATCTGTGCGGAGTCTGCGCGTTCTCCCCGTGTCTGTGTGGGTGTCCTCCGGGTGCTCGGGTTTCCTCCTGCTAATCCCGAAAGACATGCTGGACATTCTGAATTCTCCCTCTGTGTACCCGAACAGGCGCTGGAGTGTGGCGACCAGGGGCTTTTCACAGTAACTTCATTGCAGTGTTAATGTAAGCCAAGAGGATCAACCACTACACAGGCTGCTTCAACACTGGCTGTGGATGTCAGGGCAACGCCTAGAAGAGGCGGTAGGCCACATAAAATCAAACAATGTTAATCACAATTGGTGGCACTATTATCTGCAAATATATTCACTCACACTAAATGATGTCGAGCATTGTCTTTCAATGTCTTTATGCAGGCTTCACCAGGCCCCCGCCGAGTGAAGGAGGGGGTCACCTTCGACAGGCCCGGAAGACCCTGCTGGTGGGAAGGGCTGGAAAACCCCACCCATCGACAATTAAGAGTCACAACTGCAATGTGATTAATGCAAGCTTGTTGAGTAACAACGTGGAGTTGATTTATGAGAAATGCAGCACAGATCACTTTAAGAAGGAGCGTTCAAACCTGCAAGATTCATTCCAATGGTTCCGGAATGGCGGAAAATGTCCCAATTTGGTGACTGCCTTTTAAGTATTTTTGTCTTTAAGGAAGGAAAATATCAGTGTCTGTGGATTATGTAAAGTAAGGTAAAGTCGCCACAGTCCCAGGTGACCATAGGCTGCTTTCCCTTTTGAGGGGGGAGAGCTGACTGGTGGTGATTTAACCTGAGGATCACCACATCTATTTTTTAAATAAATTTAGAGTAACCAATTTTTTTTTTCAATTAAGGCACAATTTAGGCTTGCCAATCTACCTAACCTGCACATCTTTGGGTTGTGGAGGTGAAACCCACGCAGACACGGGAGAATGTGCAAACTCCACAGGGCAGTGACCCAGGGCCGGGATTTGAACCCAGATCCTCAGTGCCGTGGTCCCAATGGTAACCACTGCGCCACGTGCCACCTTGGATCACCACATCTCAGGTGAGGGCAAGGCTGAGAAAGCGGAGCCTTCATGGATTACGTAAAGGATACATGAACGACTTGATAGTTACCACACAATGATCTTGAGCATATACTCTGTGAGCCTGATGATATGCACTGTATAATAAAATTTACAGCACACAAGGAGGCCATTCAGGCTATCATGCCTATGCAGGCTCTTTGAGAGAGTTATTTAATTTGCATCTCAGCCTTGTAAATGTTTCCTTTGCAATTATATATCTAATTTCCTTTAGAACCTTACTATTGAATCTGGTCAAAGACAGAACACATCAGATCATAACAACTCGCTGTGCAAAAAACAAATTCTCCTCATCTCCCAATGGCTCTTCTGCCAATTATCTTAAATGATCTCATTCGAACCGGTTCCAGTTCACAGGGTGTAACAGGCTGGGAGGAAGGGGTGGAGGCAATCTAACACTGCATTTTGTTACATTTCAGCTGGGCCGCGTGCTTTGAAATCAGTCCCAGAATTTGGTCACCCATGGCTGCTGGGGGATCAGCTGCAGGCAGTTTGCGTAAAGAGTAAAGTACGACGATGAAAGGAAGTTTCATAACCATTTCATCAGCGGTTTTCCTGCTTAGGCTTTCACAAGCTTTTGAGGCAACCGGCCTACTTCTGTTCCATGTAGCACTTTGATAGTACCTCCAATTGGCTTCTCAATGGGAGAGTCAAGCTGTTGTGAGCTTTGAAGAGGAGGACGAGGAAGACTGGCAGGGAGGTACAAAGTGGGCCAGGCTGCTCCAGAGGTGTTCTGTGCCCACTCACTGGTACCTTCATACCCTCATGCATGGCCTGAATTGTGCCTCGCTTTGGCAGAGGATTAGTGCATGAGTAGGCCCCAAGTTACTACACCAGATCCAATAGGCTACAGATGCAAATGAAGACCCGACTTGCTGCCAATACAGCACAGCCCTCGAAAGCAACCCAATCATAGCATTTTGTGTATTAGTGATGCAAAAACAGCTGACATTTATATGGCGCCTTTCATCAAGTAAACAAAGACATGGCTGGATTCTCCGTTCTGGAGACTAAGTCCCCACGCCTGTGTGAAAACAGTGGTGTTTTATGCCGGGAAAACTGCCGCAAACGGCCACTGATTCCCTGTTCCAGGGTGGGTGGGGGCGGCTAGCAGCCAGGCAGCGTAGAGCTCCCAGCTCTAGCTGCTGATATGGCCTGGAGAATTGCCAGATCCGTGGCCGCCCATGCGAACGTAGCGCCCTGCAGCGGCCGCGTCATCTGCTTCATGGCAGACGTAGCTGATGCACCATCAATTACACAAAGACGAGAGTAGAATGTAATTGAGGCTTTATTACACTGAGATGTGTGGCCTCCGACAGCAGCTGATGAAATGGCTGCTGTATGGGGAGCACACATATTTATACTCCGCCTACTGGGCGGAGCCAGCAGGCAGGGATCTACCCCGTACCTGTAGTACAGGCCTTACCGTAAAGCACCTGTATCAACATCCTATAGAAACAATATATACATCAGTGGTGACTACCACATTCACCCCGTGTTAAAAATGAGTCCGGCGGAGTTGGTGGAGAACTCTATACAAAAAATTGTGTTTTAAAAGTTCAGATAATTTTACAAATTCAGGCGGTCCGGTGCCTTGATCTGTCATCGAGAGCGCCGTAGTGCTGGTGGCATCTCCGGCGGTGGCTTGGTCTTCGGTGACTCCAGGAGCGTGTCAAAATCCTCTTCATCCCGGGTGTCGGCCAGGAGAGGACGGATTGTCCCGGAACGGGGGCTGCGGTGGGATGCGCCGGGGGAAGGGAGGGTGGCGCTGGGTCGGGGGGGGGGGGGTGTGTGTCGGGAACCAGCTGATGCCAGGTCCCTGAGGGAGACTGTGTGTTGGTGGCGGTCGGGGTACGCTACGTAGGCGTACTGCGGGTTGGCGTGAAGTAGCTGTACCCTCTCAACCAACGGGTGCGCCTTGTGGAGTCGAACGTGTCTACAGAGTGGAATGGGCCCTGGAGCTGCCAGCCATGTCGGGAGCGAAACCCCGGAGGTGGACTTCCTAGGGAAGGCAAAGAGACGATCATGGGGTGTTTCATTAGTAGCGGTGCACAGGAGCGACCGAATGGAGTGAAGTGCGTCGGGGAGGACCTCCTGCCAGCGGGAGGCCGGGAGATTTCTGGACCGTAGGGCCAGCTGGACGGCCTTCCAGGCCGTCCCAATCTCCCGCTCCACCTGCCCGTTTCCCCTGGGGCTGTAGCTGGTCGTCCTGCTCGAGGCAATGCCCCTGTTGAGCAGGAACTGGCGCAGCTCATCGCTCATGAATGAGGATTCCCAGTCGCTGTGGATGTAGGCGGGGAAACCGAACAGAGCGAAGATGGTGTTGAGGGCTTTGATGACGGTGGCAGATGTCATGTCGGGGCATGGGACAGCAAAGGGGAATCGGAAGTATTCATCAACCACACTGAGAAAGTAGGTGTTGCGGTCGGTGGACGGGAGGGGCCCTTTGAAGTCCACGCTGAGGCGTTCAAAGACGTGCACGGTCTGGCCGGTAGAAGTGCGGTTTACACTCCGCGCAGACCTGGCAGTCTCTGGTTATCGCCCTGACTTCCTCGATGGAGTAGGGCAGGTTGCGGGCCTTGATGAAATGGTAAAAATGTGTGACTCCTGGGTGACAGAGATTGTTGTGTAGGGCCCGGAGTCGGTCCACTTGTGCGCTGGCACATGTACCTCGGGATAGGGCATCGAGGAGCTCGTTGAGCTTACCGGGGCGATACAGAATCTCATAGTTGTAGGTGGAGAGTTCGATCCTCCACCTCAAGATTTTATCGTTTTTGATCTTGCCCCACTGTGTGTTATTAAACATGAAGGCAACCAACCGGTGGTCAGTGAGGAGGGTGAATCTCCTGCCGGCCAGGTAATGCCTCCAATGCCGCACAGCTTCAACGATGGCTTGGGCCTCTTTTTCGACGGAGGAGTGCCGAATTTCGGAAAAATGGAGGGTGCGGGAAAAGAATGCCTCAGGCCTGCCTGCCTGGTTGAAGGTGGCGGCCAGAGCGACGTCGGATGCATCGCTCTCAACTTGGAATGGTAACATCTTGTCGACCGCGTGCTTCGCGGCCTTGGCGATGTCGGTCTTGATACGGTTGAAGGCCTGGTGAGCCTCGGCCGTCAGAGGAAAAACAGTGGATTGAATGAGTGGGCGGGCCTTGTCCGCATAGTTTGGGACCCACTGGGCATAATACGAATAGAACCCCAGGCATCGTTTGAGGGCCTTGGGGCAGTGGGGGAGGGGGAATTCCATGAGGGGCACATGCGATCGGGATCGGGCCCCAGAACTCCGTTCTGGACCACATAGCCGAGGATGGCTAAGCGGTTTATGCTAAACACGCACTTCTCCTTATCATATGTGAGGTTGAGGAGAGTGGCGGTGTGGAGAAATTTGGTAAGGTTGGCGTCATGGTCCTGCTGATCGTGGCCGCAGATGGTGATTATTGTCCAGGTGCGGGAAGGTGGCCCGCAGTCCGTACTGGTCAACCATTCGGTCCATCTCCCGTTGGACGACTGAGACCCCATTGGTGACGCCGAGGGGAACCCTAAGAAAGTGGTAAAGTCGGCCGTCTGCTTCGGATGGGGAGCTGGTGGTAGGCATATTTCAGGTCCACTGTCGAGAAGACCCGGTACTGTGCAATCTGATTGACCATATCAGATATGCAAGAGAGGGGGTACACGTCGAGCTGTGTGTACCGATTGATGGTCTGACTGTAGCCAATGACCATCCTGTTTTTCACCAGGGACTGTTGCTGGCCTCGATGATGCCTTCCCGAAGCAGCCGCTGGACTGATGAAGGTCCTGTCCTGGGGGCTGTACCATCTGCTCCTGGTGGCAATGGGTTTGCAATCTGGGGTTAGGTTTGCAAAAAGGCAAGGTGGGTTGACCTTTCGGGTCGCATGGCCGCACACAGTAAGGGGTGGTAGGGACCCGCCGATTTTCAGGGTTAGGCTCTGGAGGTTGCACTGGATGACCAGGCCGAGTAGCAAGGCATCACAGAGGTTGGGGAGGACGTAGAGGCGGCAGCTGCTGAACTCAACGCCCTGGACAGTGAGAGTGGCGATGCCGTACCCCCGGATCGCTATGGAGTGGGACCGGAGGCCAGGGAGATTCTCTGGTTAGTGGGGTGTACCGCGAGGGAGCAGTGCCTTACCGTATCGGGGTGAATGAAGCTCTCAGTGCTCCCGGAGTCCAGCAGGCAGGAGATCTCGTGTCCATTGACTTTCACTTTAGTTGAAGCAGTCGCGAGGTTGTGTGGTCGAGATTGGTCAATCGTGACCGAGGCAAGGAGCGGCTGGTCGTCGGTGGTTGCAGGCGATGAGTGGCCTGATGAGGTGCCCGACAGGCAGGGGTCCTGAGTCGGGTAAGATGGCGGCCCACGAACTGCATGTGTCGTGGGGGAGGCAAGATGGCGGTGCCTGTTGGTCCTGGGAGGAACAAGATAGCGGCGCCCACGGGCCGCATGTGGTCCGAGGAGAGGAAGATGGCAGCGCTCACGGGCGCACGTGGGGGGTGCCGGGACAATAGTGGCGATTGAGCGGGCCTGGCACACTGCAGCGAGATCTCCTTTCTTGCCACAGGCCTTGCAGAGCGTGCTCCGCGTAGGGCAGCGCTGTCGGGTGCCCACAGAAGTAGCATTTAGGCCGCCCGGGGTGGGTTGGCTGCCGTGCGGCACAGGTGTGGGGTTGGCTGAGGGCTGTCGCTGATGGGGTACATGATGGGGCGGCTGTCTGCTGAGTCATAGAATTTACAGTGCAGAAGGAGGCCATTCAGCCCATCGGGTTTGCACCGGCTCTTGGAAAGAGCACCCTACCCAAGTCCACACCTCCACCCTATCCCCATAACGCAGTAACCCCACCCAACACTAAGGGCAATTTTGGACACTAAGGGCAATTCAGCGCGGCCAATCCACCTGACCTGCACATCTTTGGACTGTGGGAGGAAACCAGAGCGCCCAGAGGAAACCCACGCACACACGGGGAGAACGTGCAGACTCCGCACAGACAGTGAACCAAGCCGGGAATCGAACCTGGGACCCTGGAGCTGTGAAGCAATTGTGCTAATCACTATGCCACCGTGCAGCCCTATGATGCACGGGGGGGGTGGGGGGGGGGGGGGGGGGGGGGGGGGTTGGGGCTGCGCGGTCGGGGACATAGGCCTGAATGTTGTGTGATGCGACCGTAAGTGAAAGCGCTAGTTTTGTGGTCGCCGCGAGGTCGAGCGTGGCCCCCTCACCTGCGGATCAGTCCTCCCCCGACTGTGGCAGCGCTGGACTGCATCCACAGCTGCCACGCTGACAGGTGAGACCGCATGTGTCCCACACCGTCGGGAACTCGGCCGGTCGGGGATGGAGCATCACAGGGCGGGCCTCAGCCAACGTTCGGAGGCCGTGGATACGGCGCACGGCGCACTCCTAGCGTACGCTGCTTTTCAGGGGGCAGCACATCATGAAAGCGGCGGTGCCCCTGATTTCGGCGCCACCGGGGATTCTCGGCCCATCGCCCATCCCGATTTTGCCTTCGGGGATCGGAGAATCGAGCCCTTATTACATAAATATTACCTCATAATGTGTGATACTGAGCCACACGAGGAGATACTAGGACAGGTGACCAAATTGGTCAAAGAGGTGGGTTTTCAGAAGTGTCTCAAAGGAGGAGGGAGCGATAGTGAGGTGGAAATGCTTAGGGAGGGAGCTTCGGCTCCAAACAGGTGAAGGTGTGGCCGGCAGTGGCGAAAGCAAAGAAAAATCAGGTATGCAGCTGAATTAGCGAGTGACTGCGAAGGACTGTCGTGCTGGAGAATGTTACAAAGATACAGATCGGCAAGACAGCGGAGCGATTGGAAAACTTTATCGGATAGGGAACCAGTTTAGTTTAGCGGCACCTGGGTGCTGTGCAGCATTGCAAGAATGTACATCCCAGGATGAGCAGCAACCAGCAAAGAATGTACCAAGATGCCAGCGGACTTATTTTGCAGGCATCATCCCACACATTTCCAGCAAGGATGAGGGGGAATTGATTTACACGAGATTTCTGTCAGCAGAGAGGCAGGAGCAGAGCTGTCCCACCTGAGGGGCAGCACGGTAGCATGGTGGTTAGCATCAATGCTTCACAGCTCCAGGGTCCCAGGTTTGATTCCCGGCTGGGTCACTGTCTGTGCGGAGTCTGCACGTCCTCCCAGTGTGTGCGTGGGTTTCCTCCGGGTGCTCCGGTTTCTTCCCACAGTCCAAAGATGTGCGGGTTAGGTGGATTGGCCAGGCTAAATTGCCCTTAGTGTCCTAAAAATATAAGGTTAATGGGGGTTGTTGGGTTACTGGTATAGGGTGGATACATGGGCTTGAGTAGGGTGATCATTGCTCGGCACAACATCGAGGGCCGAAGGGCCTGTTCTGTGCTGTACTGTTCTAATCTAATTCTAATCTGATGTAAGGTGATCAGCGTATGCAACAGAGGGCTGGCATTGCCAGCGATGTAGTGCCAGTCAGCTCCAGCTTCAAGCCTGCCTCCACCTCCATCTCCTTTCAGTCATCGGTGTTGACCTCTTACATCATGGTGCACTCCTTACAGAATTACCTCAGCTTTAACCAGTATGTTGCCTGCTGAGATGCCCCATTGCTCCTCCGCAGATTCCTGCCTGCAGTTTTGGCTTCCCTTTCAGCCCATCAGGGTATTAGACACCACTGAGGCTGCTAACGGGCTGAGATCTGTACGCGTAATTGTTGCAAATAGTTGGATGCCGTTCAGATGGATGGGCTATAAGACGGGGACACATGCTTCTTCTCCTCACTGGATCCTGCCTCGCCGCGATTCACAAAAGCACCACTAGTGTATTGTGAAATCTCTACTGCCCTGCTTGTTGTACGTGGCATCAAGTAACATGGACTCTTTATCACACAACTTCCTTTAATTCTCCTCGGCATAGCAACCTTTGGAAGACACAGGCTCGGTATTGTTGGTATGCTGGTGGAATAGCTTTAGTGTGGCCAATAAAACATTATTACAGCCCATGGACGGGAAACCATTGTTTTGTTAGCTTGGGCCTTGCAACTATTTGGCCCATAAATCCTGAACTGTCGGGCAGTCCTGAAATTTACGTGACATCTGACATTTGACAGGAATCCAGGAAACCTACTGACTGTCACACAGGGGAGCCGATCAGAAAGTAGCTGTAAACGCTCAGAGCTGTTGTGAGCCGAAACAGCCATGTTCCACCATGGAAGGAGCGTCGATTGACTAATTTTTAAGAATAGGTGGATGATTAACCCTTCCTGCAGATTAACCCCGCAGAGTTATGCTGTGACTGCTGCTGTTTAATGAATGCCTGCGATATATTTCCATATATAAAGGGACATTTTGCTAAACCTGTGCAAACCATCATGAGAGGCAGGAAAAAAAGGAGAAGGGGTGAAGGGGTTGTTGGTGGTGGTGGTGGGGGGGGGGGGGGGGGGGCAGAGAGTGGGGGGGGGGGGGGAGGGAGTGGAGGTCAGTCTGTTCTTTTAAACTTTGACTGCCATTGAACAGGCGAGGTGACAGCTTTGTCCCCATGTCAGAGAGATTGGTTATGAAATAGCTGTTGCGTTTTGGTGAGAAGAACTCACATGGAGATGACAAGGCTGTCACTGAGCTGCGGTTCTGTAATTATCGTTTGAAATACGACCCAAATTTGGAAACCAAGCAGCCGATCTGCCGTACCATTGCTGCACGGACATTCATGGAAATTAGAAATTGTCATGTGCTTTACATACTGAAGATCTCTAGCTTTTAAAACAAAATTTGAGCATTAAGATGCTCCACTTTCTCACAAACGCTGGACCTACATTTCTGTCACTACCTTTGATTCTATTGAGCCAACACTGTTGTTATGGCAACAGATTAGGCTGTTGCCCACCATCCCGTTGAGAAGGCCAGTCAGAATATCCGGGCAGGCCATGAAAGAAAGGATATAATGGAAGCCCTCCCAAGCTGAATATCCTAGCGGGGGAGGGGGCAAGAAAGAAAATACAACTTTGGGCCCTCCCAAACATTAGTGGGCGCCTGGGATGAGATGTGCCTGAGCATTGTGTCAGCTGCTCTGAGCTATTCTGAGGCCCTCTAACTAGAGACCACCTTTCCCAAATGGCTTAACGAGGAAAGAGCCTAATGTCCTCGCCGCTGATCAGTTTGACACTAAACAATAAATTATATCATTTCATTTACAACAATCAGGGGACAGTTAGCTCAGAGTTAGAAAGTGGCACATGATGCTGTGGTGCTGCTTTGTACAATTCCACAATTCTTTCTTCAACAATTGTGCAACAGCATGTGTTCAGCCTGTGTCTCCTGCATCTGGTGCAAACAATCAGACATTATTAAAGAGTTCAGTCTTTTGGAAGAGAATTTTAATCATGTTCTCATTACCGAACATGCTGAAGTCCCACCATGTGTGAGGTCCCACAGTCTCTGACAGGATGTTTACAATATAGCTATTTGCGAAAAAAAATTTGTTGGCTTAGTGTTTATCATCCTGTGTCATTTTCGGTTTGCAGTTTTTTTTCTCATCTTCTCTCCACAGATATGCTTAATCTGATATTGCAAAAGAGAATTGGTCCTGACCTCTGGGAAACACCTTTAATGAAGGAAGCACACTGCAGATTTACAGCTCAGATTGTCTCTCTTTTTCCCCTGGAAGCAAGGTGATTGCTGAGAACGTGAAATCAATCATTTAATCCCACTGTGTATCTTTTACACTACATAGAACAATCTCTCAACTGTTCTGTTTCCTTTCAAGTGATATGTTTTTATGAGTGATTTACTGGCTTGTGAAAATCAGAACTGTGTTTAAAGGCACATCCTTTCTTTTGTATAATGCCGTGTCACAGCTTTCAGAAATGGCTTCAAATGCTTCTCGCTCAATGAATCACATCGAAATGCAACCATGGAAGCCATTTTGCAAACAGTGAAGCCCCACATACTGCGATCAATTAGCTCAGAGGGCTGGACTGGTTTGTGGTGCAGAGCGAGTCCAACAGGCGCGGGTTCAATTCCCGTACCAGCTGAGGCTATTCATTAGAACATAGAACATTACAGCGCAGTACGGGCCCTTCGGCCCTCGATGTTGCGCCGACCCGTGAAACCATCTGAAGCCTATCTGACCTACACTATTCCATTTTCATCCATATGTCTATCCAGTGACCACTTAAATGCCCTTAAGTTTGGCGTGTCTACTACTGTTGCAGGCAGGGCGTTCCACACCCAATCACGGTGGCACAGTGATTAGCACTGCTGCCTCACGCCGCCGGGGACCCGGGTTTGATTCTGACCTTGGGTCACTGTCTGTGTGCAGTTTGCACATTCTTCCTGTGTCTTTCTGGGTTTCTTCTGGATGCTCGCATTTCCTCCCACAGTCCAAAGATGAGCAGGTTCGGTGGACCGACCATAGTAAATTGCCCCTTAGTGTGTCCAAAGGTTAGGTGGAGTTATGCGGATAGGGCGGGAGAGTGGGCCTAGGATATTGTTTCAGAGGGTCGATGCAGTCTCGATGGGCCAAATGGCCCATGCACTATAGGGATTCAATGATTAAAGATTTGCATTCTCAAGCTTGTCCCTCGCCTGAGGTGTGGTGATCCTCAGGTTAAATCACCACCGGTCAATTCTCCCCCTCAACAGGGAAAGCAGCCTATGGTCATCTGGGACTATGGCAGCTCTGCTGCAATCAAATGAAGGACCATTTTATCTATCTCCTTGGACATTTCATTTTCAAGACTATTGTCTCTTTCAAGGACAGTCTCGAATTTTCTGTAAAAATGCCCGCGGCCTTTCAGTTAGAAGCAAGAATGGGTCATAAAATCCCAACGAACAACGACTCATGTAAAATGTTGTTTAAAACAAAACAAGAGAAGACCGAGTCCGAGTTCGATGGATGTCATTGAAAAGCTCCAAGAATTTACGCATCGTATTATAATTCCTCCAATGTGCACTTTCCCTTTGCTAAAGGTGCAGAATTACTCCGTAACGTGGTTCTATTTCATCAGTCTGCAGCAGTTCTTCATTATGAGAGTCTAGTCAGTGAGGTGGCACAGTGGCACAGTTTTCATGTGAGAGTACCTTTAAGAAATAGGTGTTTAAGAAATGTACCTTTAAGAAATGAGTGTTTAAGAAATGTACCTTTAAGAAATGAAGCTGCTCATGTTACTTGCGTGATGTCAGAGTGTGTGTGGAGCTGAGCTCTACCTCTGCTTTTTAGTTTCAGTTTGAGAAACAGCTTGGGTGTGTCTGTGTTTTTCAGTGAGCTGCATCTGGAGTTAAAAAAAGAGATGTACTGTTGATCTCTGCCATCCAAAGACTATCTATGGATCATTTGGTAAACCCAGAATTATAAAAGTTCTCAGTATCGAATGTAAACCTAATGTGCTCCTGTTTAAAGGTTTGTTAAGTCTTTTGGATGTTAAAAGAACAGCTCAAAGGGTAACTTAGTGTTGTAGTCTTTGGGGTCGTATTTGAATTAATAGTTGCTTAGATGTTCACTGTGTTTTTTAAAAAAGGTTAACTTGAGTTAATAGAATAAACATTGTTTTGTTTTAAAAAATACTTGTCCTTTTCTGCTGTACCACGCCTGTAGAGTGGGCCGTGTGCTCCCCATACCACAATCTATTAAAAGTTATGGGTCAGGTGAACTCCATGATACACTTTGGGGTTCTCTAAACCCTGGCCCATAACACAGTGGTTAGCACTGCTGCCTCACAGCACCAGGGACCCGGGTTCAGTTCCCACCTTGGATGACTGTGCAGTTTGTTGGTTCTCCCTGTGTCTGGGTGGGTTTCCTCCGGTTTTCTCCCACATTCCAAAGATGTGCAGGTTAGGTGGATTGGCCAGGCTAAATTGTCCCTTAGTGTCCAAAGACGTGGGGCTTATGTGGGGTTCAGGGGATAGGGTGGGGGAGTGGACCCAGGTAGGGTGCTCTTTCAGAGGGTCGGTGCAGACCCAATGGGCCAAATGGCCTCCTTCTGCACTGAAGGAATTCTATGATTCAATGGAGTGCAGCTAGCTATTTGGCTGATCCTGAACCTGTCTTGACCAATTTCCAGAATAGATTGTGATCCAAAGCAGGAAGAGAACCAGAGGGAAGTTGTCGGAGTCCCTACTGCTGCTCTGCCCAACTCAGTTTAAACTTGATGTTGAACTAACATTTCTCAAGGGGCCCACTTGATTCAACTACATAATGCCTTCACCAATAACTCCAAGCACAGCTGTCTGTTTTTCAAGATAAATAACCCACGGTATCGATGGATACACACATTTTTATGGACACCAATCTATGTCTTTACATCTCTCAAGACTCTTGTGAATGAATTTGTTGTTGTTAGAACAGCATCTGGTCTAAACTTTACATGGGCAGCTACTTAACGACAGAACTAAGATTCAAATGCCAAATACTGATTGTATATAATGACAGTCAGATTGAAACCTCCATTAAAGGGCCACCTGGTGTCAGATTCCAAGGGACAGGGCAGCCTTCAATCCAAGTACACACACATCAATTAATTGGCATGGTTCTCTGACCGAACATTTGCTTTCTTTTTGTTTTGTGTTTTTGGACAGCAGCAGCTCTAATGGTTCTGCGTTTCTATTGGCACCTTTTTTAGATCCATCTCTTGTTTCTTTTCTTGTCTCCTCACTACCCGCTCTTGACTTGCACCATCATCTTTTTTGTCATTTAGTTTCTTCTGCTTTTCACCCTGTTTTTCCCCACCCATCACCCTAAACAGGGGCTGTTTAGCACACTGGGCTAAATCGCTGGCTTTGAAAGCAGACCAAGGCAGGCCAGCAGCACGGTTCAATTCCCGTACCAGCCTCCCCGAACAGGCGCCGGAATGTGGCGACTAGGGGCTTTTCACAGTAACTTCATTTGAAGCCTACTTGTGACAATAAGCGATTTTCATTTCATTTCATTTCCCCCCACCCCATCTTTCCCCACTTCCCTTTCCTCTGTACTTGCTTACAAACGATTGCGTCTCTAACCTGTCCGAGATCCGACGGAAGGTCCCGAAACAATGGGCAGATTTTTTTCCAATTCTACCCCTGCTAATCAGGGATGCCCCTCGGCTGTTTACTGGGATACTCCCAGGGGGCATTAATTGCCTTCACTGGGGTGGGATTCTCCCCTCTGAGAGCTGCCGGCCAATCTGATTGGCTGAAAGCATTGGCCCTTGCTGGAATGACAAACATTCCCTAGAGTCAAAGTTCTGGAGCCCCAGGAGACAGGAAATGAAATGGGGCCCGATTTTCCCAACATGTCATGCCTGGCTCTGTGCCAGATGCGACGGGTGAATCGTGGGAGAGCCCAAATTGGGTTCCCCCTGGGCGTGAAACCTTGCACGGGTCACCTGACTCGCGGCGCCCGGTGTGGTGGTCTCCCCCTCGCTGGGCTCACTTAGATTTCCGGACACCGTGTTCACCCAGCGCCCAGGAGGCAACGGCCGCACCTGTGATGCCTCAACTGGGTGTCGTTTGGCACTGCTCTCCACAATTGTGAGCCAGACATGATGGCACCTCAGGGAGTTTCGCAGGCCCTTAGAGCTGGGGACAGGGGCAAGGTAGTACCCTTGCACTCCTCAGGCACTGCCAGGGTGCCAGGCTGGCAGTTCCAATGTGCAGAGGTGCCATGTTGGCACTGCTGTGGGTCGGGGCCTGAGGGTCCGTGCCCATGAAAGGAGCAGCTGAGGGGGGTGGGGGGGGGGGGGGGGGGGGGGTTTGAGGGGGCCCAAGAAAGACTGAGGGTTGACGGGGAGTCCTGAAAGCCAGAGGCTGGAGGAGGGGGGGTGTAGAGATCAGGGAACCAATCTGGGAGGAGCCGGTGCTGATGGCAACGCAGCTCCCCAGCGCACAAAAGCTTTGTAAGCGTTGCCTCAAAGGGGAGAAATTCTCTGAAATAGCAAAGTGCTGTTGAATAGCTGTGTCAATCTCGGCACTGCAGCCGTCGAGCAACACCCGTCAAACATGCCCGAAACCGGACGTAGAAATGTTTCTGGTGAATTGCTCCCAAGGTCTCCTGGTGGGATAGGCCACGGGGATAGGGGTGGGGGTCACGGTTTGAGGGAGCACCAGGGGGCCCAGACTGAGGGGCGTTGGTCGTGATTGGGAGGGGGGAGGGAGAGGGGAGTTTGGTGGCTGCGGTGATTTGCCAATCTTGAAAGGGCACCAGGAATGGAGGCATCCGTCCCCCCCCCCCCCCCCCCCCCCCCCCCCCCACCTGCTCAAGGTCCGGGCTGGGTAACCTACCAATTTGCTCCGTTCTTCATTGAACCAGCGTCAAAACTGAGGCTGAGGAGTGGGGAAACAGCCCTTAAGTGACCATTAGTTGACCACTTAAGGGTCTCAGTTGGGGTGAGGCCATGCTGGCCACCCTCAGCCTCGCCCATCCCCTATAAAATTGTCAGGTCAGCATGGCCAGGAGGTCGATGGTTGGTCACCCAAGAAATTTTATTGACACCCCCCCTCCCACCACCTGAAGAGACCCATATGCTGAGGGCCAGTTGCCAGGTTTAGTCAACTCACCCCGTTTTAATTTTTTCGGCGACGGCCCTTTAATTAGTATGAGGCTGGATTTCTGTCCACTTCCAAGAGGACATCCCACTTCATAAACCTGCTGTCCAATTGGAGGCTGGCAGCTTTGCATAGGAGTGGTGGTCACAGGGAGGTCAAGGAGGTGACATTCAGCAATGGACCAGGACATTCAGTTCAGTCCGAGATCTCGCTGGGGTCAGGCTGACACGCTCCACCAAGCTGGGGTATGAGGTGTGGAGCCATGTTGGACAGGGCAGTGGGTGCTGTTGGATGTGGGGAGGCACAATTGAGGGAGAGGGTACCCTTTCACTGACCAGCACCCCGCATGGTCAAACTAGCTGGCTACACATTGGGTGCAGGCCTCTCCTGTCACCCATTATATCAGAATAGCTACAGGATGAAGCACGTGGTTGAACAGTAATTGCCCACTTAAGGGCCTCAGTTGGCCCCCGGGGTGGGTGACCCACCTAACACCTTCATGGACGCCTAGAAAATGATGGAGGGGATGGGGCAGATACGGCACTGATAGCACAGCGCCCTATTTATGGGCACACCTGTCCATTTTCCCATCCACAGTTGGCCTGTAAAATGCAGCCCTATTTCTCGATCTACGGACGCTGCTCGACCTACTGAGCATTCCCAGCATTTTCTGATTCTGTTGTCAATTAAATCTCAAAGTATTACATTGAAAAACCTCTGTTTTGAAATGTGCTTTATTGATGTGTCAGAGAATGAAAAAAATAATAGCCATCCAGAACATTCCTGGTGATCACTGCAGTCTTGACAATTAAGTGTGCATTTGTTAGTGTCTCTTTATCTTCAATTGTTTTTTTGCATCAACCAATTGGCGGTCCTGTGGTCTTTTTCACTCATTGACAAATTCTGCCATTTTCTTTGTTCATCATCCACTCTTCCCTTTGCCTCATGGGCCAGATGGAAAAAGGAAATTCCGCTATGCTTTAACCGACAGCAAGATGGAACTTGAGAATATCTTGCTGTCAGCTCTTCCGGCCTTGCCTCTATCTCATGAGGAAAAGCCAGAGTTGTCTGGGAGGAACCCTGGCTTAGAATTGGAATTCTGTAGCCTGGGTATTGTGTCTATCCATTCTTACTGGAGTCCTAGAAAGTAATTGAAGGACAACAGCACAGCATCACACAGTAATTATTCACCATTCTTACAATCGTGTTCATGCCAGTTCTCTGCTCTTTCCCCAGTCGCCTGTATTTATTTTCTTCCTTTTCTTGCATTCGTCCCGTTTGTGTTTGCAAGTTACTGTCTGGGCTGTCAGTTGTGGTTCAGTCGTTAGCGACCTCTCCTCTGAGTCTTTTGCATCAGAGACTTAAACATAAAATCCAGCCTGACGTCAGTCCAGGACAGTAATGGGGCAGTTCTGCTCTGTCAGGGGTCACAATTTCAAGATGGCCAGCAAGAGAACTGGGAGTGAGATGAGGAGAAACCTGTTGGGATTTGGAATGCGCTGTCTGGGAGAGTGGTGGAGGTGGATTCCATAGGAGGTTTCTAAAAGAGAGCTGGAAACATATTTGAAAGTGATGAATTTAGAGGGCTACGGAGATAGGGCTGGAGAATGGGACTAGCTGGGTAGCTCTTTTGGGAGCCGGTGCAGACACGATGGGCCAAATGGCCTCCTTCCATGCTGTAAATAATAATAATCTTTATTGTCACAAATAGGCTTACATTAACACTGCAATGAAGTTACTGTGAAAATATAAAATGTTGGACGTAAAATATCCCATGGTACGAAGTACATCCCAGGTGTTCTGGTCAACATTTATCCTTCAGCAACAAGGAACAGATTAACAGGTCATCTTTCAATGCTATTTGTGGGAATTTGCAGTGCATATATTGGCTGCTGCAGTTTTTCCATTACACAGTTACACAGCGATCATACGTCAAAAATTACTTCATGAGCACTTTGGGATGAACTAAAGCTGGGAAAGACACTGCACAATTGCAAATCTTTCATTCTTTATTCAGCCTGCTTCCTCTCAGGGGGCGGATTCCCGGTCATGACAGTTCGGTGTGTTTAACAAAAAATCCTCTTCGGTGAAGACATTGACCTTCGCTTTGAACAGGAGCACGGCAGCCAATCTGCTTTTAGGCTGATTGACAACAGCTACATTTCGGCAGGAACGTTTAGTTCTTTGGAATTTAAGAAGGGAAACGGAGGCTGCAGCAAACTTAGCTGTTCCCACCAGATTTGATTCAAACAGGAGGGGACCTGGGAATATCTCAATCTCCCTGAATTCAACCTGCCTGGATATAAGGGATTTAAAGAAAAACAGGCCACTCAGCTTGATGCCGGTTGCTGATAATAGCATATTGAACAGATCAAATAAGAGCAAGAACTGAAGTATTGAGCCAGAGTTACAGTAATAGCCCTGATCTGAGACTAAGCACCAAGCCAATTGCTGAATTTGGCCACCTTCAGCCAGCACTGGTTTGCTCATTGTCTAAACCTCGCTAAAACAGTCCTGAGCCTCACCCCAGGCACCTGGGCAATTACCTAGATGTTGGGGCCAAACTCTTACTGTTGTCCACCAAAGGCACGGTAGTACAGTGGTTGGCACTGTTGCTACACAGCACCAGGTTCAATTCCCGTCTTGGATCACTGTGTGTGCGAAGTCTGCACGTTCTCCCTGTGTCTGCGTGGGTTTCCTCCGGGTGCTCCGGTTTCCTCCCACAAGTCCCGAAAGACGTGCTGTTAGATGATTTGGATATTCTGAATTCTCCCTCTGTGTACCCGAACAGGCACCGGAGTGTGGCGAGTAGGGGCCTTTCACAGTAACTTCATTGCAGTGTTAATGTAAGCCTACTTGTGACAATAAAGATTATTATTATCAAGCGTTTAATGTTCATGTTGATGATACTTTGAAAGGCCAAGGTGAATTGCCACAGTTATGAACATCCAAAGCATAATTGAAAGGATTGCCTATTGATCCATGACCCTCCCAAGGAATGTTTAGTCCATGGTTACGCGGTCTCTATGGCGTGCAAGATGAGCAGTGATTAGAGCGATTGAGTGGATCTGTGGATAACAGACAGTTGCCAGAAAATCAACCAACCCAGACTGGCTTGTACGGGAACCAGGCAAACTGCAATGCCGGGCTCGGCTGAGCAAAGCATGAAATCTATTGGGAGGTGTCACTGTGGCTCATTAACATGGAACTGAGGGCTTACAGATTCCACAGGAGGGGAAGAGGAGGGTATGCGAGAGAGCGGGAGAACATACTGGGCAGGGAGCAAGGCAAGAGGCTCTGAACTCTTGTCGCAGTATCCAAGATCATTTTTTCTCCTATATTATGTCATATGAGAGTCCCTTTAAGAAAAGCGGGCTTTATCAAATGGCTGCAGTGATGTCATTGTCTGGGATGTGATTCTGCTTTTTTACTTTCGTTTTGAGCTGGAAGCTCTTTTTGGCTGTGTTTTAGTTTCACTTTCAGTTGGAGAGCTGCATTCAAACCAAGTAGATGTATACTGGTGTCTCTCTGCATGTTAAACAAGGTGTTTAGATCACTTGATAATTTAAAAGTGATAACTGTTCTCTGTAGAGAATTCAAACCTACTGTATTTGTTAAAAAGTGTTTTGGTTTATGGATGTTGTCAGGAAAGTTACTAAGGGTTACCTATCGAGTAATGTAGCTTTTTTTAGGGGGGGTGGGTTATCAGTGTTGGTAGTTGGTAAAATGGTTACTGTGGGTTTATAAAATGTTAACTGGATTCATAGAATAAACATTGTTTTGTTTTAAAAATACTTTAGATTTCTGTTGCATCACACCTGGAGAGTGGGCCCTTGTGCTCCCCATAACCAAAATCTATTAAAAGTTGTGGGTCAGGTGAACTCCATGATATACTTTGGTGTCCTCTAAACACTGGCCCATAACAATTATTTGTGAAAGAGTACATGAAAAGCACTTGTTTTCTGCTCTGCGTTACCCTAGTCACTGTGCAGTGGAACACAATGGGAGATAGATTTGGCCACAGAGTATTTCATGAACTGGGTGTAACACTGCTTATTGCATTGGGCAAACTAAAATGCAACAGGCTGCGGTCACCCTTCTACAGGTGGCCATTCTTTGTGTGTGAACCTAGGCAGCGTGAGCAAGCTATTTAGCTGCAGGAGTCATCACAGCACAGAGAGAACCTGTCCTCACCCAGCGCTCATACCCATGTACTTCCAAGAAGAAAGTAAAATGACGAAATAATCGGAAGCTGGGAAGAATTTCTACTTACTTACCCAGGGGCTGTTTAGCACACTGGGCTAAATCGCTGGCTTTAAAAGCAGACCAAGCAGGCCAGCAGCACGGTTCAATTCCCGTAACAGCCTCCCCGAACAGGTGCCGGAATGTTGCGACGAGGGGCTTTTCACAGTAACTTCATTGAAGTCTACTCGTGACAATAAGCGATTTTCATTTCATTTCAGGGAGGGTGACTCCAAATGTTGTACCTCTTTTGGTCCCACATCATCCATGCTAAATCCAGTCCAAGAACTATTCCTCAGTAGAAAAATGATTCATCCTGGAACGATCAGAAGGAAAACTGCCATCTGGGAATATGTGAGTATTTTAGAGAGGATGAATTGGGTACATATTGAACTGAGGACTCTGCATGGTATCACACAGATCTAGATAAAACGTAGCAAGGGTAACTCCAAGGGTAAAACTCTCTGTGTGCTGTCTTGTCCGTGTGTCAGAGGAATATTCCTTATCACATTGGTGTGCTATTTCTATTTCCTCACAGCAGTCTGTCCAAATGAGATTATCAATTTATTGACAAGTAGTTCTGACCTGTGGCCAGCAGTTTCTGCTTCAGTGCATTATTAAGAATGAAAAAAACGGGTTACAAAGTGCAAACTGCGACTGTTGTTTTAATAATGGTAAAGCAAGGCAGTATAGGCAGGCATGTACGTGTGTGCATATGTACATGTGAGTGTGCCTGTATAAATTTGTATATGTACGTTTGTTATACATACGTTCACCGAGTCCTTGTTCAAGTTGAGCTATTTACTGTGACTGTAAAAAGAATCAATGATTCTTCCTGGTGCTGCTTTGTCTTTGGATTATTCTGCCTGAGCCGCTTTGGTGCCCTGCTCATGATCATTCTTTGTGTTTGAAGAGGAACAGACTTTCCTAATCTTGATGGAGTGGTTGCCAATCAAACCTCATTCGAGCATGATTTTAACATGCCACGTGACCCTTTGTTACGCATTGGCTGTGTTCATTTTTCAGGTTGAGCTAGGGAAGCCTCAAAAAGTACTTGAATACCACTTTTCTGATTTTAATATTGAACTCTGTAGATAGCTTCTTGTTACCTGGACTAACACAGGAAGACGCTGTGACACCCTGTGAGCCAAGAATGGGGCTATAGCTCCACTCCCAGAGACAGAGTGGGAAATTATTCCTGTTCCTTAATATTACAGAAGGGTAGAGGTAAGCTCATTAACTCCAGTAACTTGGTTTTATTCCATCTCTGAGCTCAAAGCAGGAGGCAGAATCACAGCCAGATAAACAACAGGAATGATGAGAACTTTCAGATCAGTTTGATCTAAGATGCAAATTAGACAATTTTTCTCATGCTCCTTCCCCGTCTCAAGCAATGTACTTGTGGGATTTTTAAAGCATCTGCTTGTAGATGACAAATACACAAACAAGCAAGGGCTTTATTAGAAAGGATTTACAGGCTGCTAGGATAGTGGATTGTTAGGATCACCATCTCCACTCTAACAGAAGAGAGTGAAGAGCCATGCTTGAAACCTTCGCAGATACATACCAAAGAATCGGTCTCAGCTTCAATCGCAAGAAGACTGAAGCCCTTTACCAAACTGCTCCAAGGCAAGATCCAGTCTATCCCTCCATCAAGATCAACAAAAAAACCCAACTAAAAGTGGGACATATCCCCTACCTCCTCTAAGGTTGACATTGATGCGGAGATTCAACATCATGGGTGGGATTCTCCCCTACCCGGCGGGACGGGTGGTCCCGGGGCCGAGGAGTGGCGTGAACCACTCCGGCGTCGGGCCGCCCGGTTGGTGCGGAATCCTCCTCACCTTCAGGGGCTAGGCCGGCTCCGGCGGGGTTGGCACTGCGCCAATTGGTGCCGAAGGGCTTCTGCTGGCCGGCCCGAGTTGGCGCATGCGCGGGAGCACCAGAGTGTGCTGGCAACATCCCAGCGCATGCGCAGGGGCGTTTGTCTCCGCACCGGCCATGGCGGAGGTCCACAGCAGCCGGTGCGGAGGGAAAGAGTGCCCCCACGGAATAGGCCCGCCCGCGGATCAGTGGGCCCCGATCGCGGGCCAGGCCACCGGGTGGGTGAACCAGCTCAAGGAAGGCTTCCGAACAAGAGGAGGACAAAGGAAGCATTTCAAGGACAGACTGCCTGTTTGCCTGTGCAAACTGCCAATGACATCACCAATAAATCACATGATCAGACTCTTAAAATGACCTCATTCCAACTAGGCACAAACATGAATATGTAACACATTTCTCCCCCTTTACATGAGGGGTTTATGCAATAAAACACAATATAAAGTTAACAATCAAAATTTACAATACGAGCAATCTAATAAACAGTCAATATGTTGGACAGTTCGGATAACGTTGATTTCTGTGTGGTTGTTGGTGAACCTCGGGCCTCTGCTTTTTGGTGTTGACTGCAACCCTGTGGTGTTTTTGGTTTAGTTTGGACGTCGTCCATAGTTGTCTCAACCGGAGTTGGCGTGGTGTTTGGAGGTTGACTCGGTGTTGAGGTGTCCTCAACTGGGATACTGTCTTTCACAGTTGTTTCTTGCATAGTCAGGTTTTCAGGAATGTCTAGGCATTCTCTTGGCGGAGTTTGTTGAGCACTCTAAGTTGGCTTTGTCGCTGGAAAACTAGTTCCAGTCGCTAAAAGTTGATTAGTGTGTCTGCTCCACACAACATAATCCTGAGTTTGAACGGTGTCGGAGACCGATACTGGCTGTGCTAAGATGATGGCAGGTATCCACATTTAACTGGTGGTGTAGTTCCTTGACCTTTCTGAAAAACACTGTGTTTATCCTTGTTCTCACATCGTGAAACTTGACTTTGCAGTTTCCTCTCAACAGTTTCTCTTGTCTGAGCTGGTTTCAGCAAATCAAATGCAGCGAATAACTGACATTTTACTATGAGTAATGCCAGAGAACTTTGGGTTGTCGATTGTGTTGTATTCTTGTATCTCATCAGAATTGGGTTCAGTCTTTTTGACTGAGTTACAGTTAACACGAGTTACCTTCAGTGAACACCTCATTGTCGGAACAAACCTTTCAGTCAGCCCATTTGTGGCTGGATGATAAGGAGCATAGAATCATAGAATCAAGGAATCATAGAATTTACAGTGCAGGAGGCTATTTGGCCCATCGAGACTGCACTGGCCTTTCGAGAGAGCACCCCGATTAAGCCTATACCTCCACCCAATCCCCGTAACTCAGCAACCCCACCTAACCTTTTTTTGTTTGGACATGAAGGGCAATTTAGCATGGCCAATCCACCTGACCTGCACATCTTTGGACTGTGGGAGGAAAGCGGAGCCCCCCAGGAGGAAACCCACGCAGACACGGGAGGGGGGAATGTGCAGACTCCGCACAAGCAGTGACCCATCTGGGAATCGAACCTGGGACGCTGGAGCTGTGAAGTGACAGCATTAACCACTATGCTACCGTGTATTGAATTCCATTCTCCGTTAGATAATTTGTGAATTATTGCAAAATGAACAGTGGCCCAAAGTCACTAACAAGTTCAAGGTAATCGAATCTTGTAAAAATCTCAACCAGTCTTTCTACTGTCCTCTCTGAGGACGTAGTCGTTACAATGGTGACATCAGGCCATTTCGAGTGCACCTTTACCATAATGACCTTTCGACTGGTCTGGCATAACCTATATGAATTCTTTGCCATGGCCCTTCTGGCAATTCCCGTGGTGTAATGGCACTAATAACGGCAGATTGGCAGGATTATTGTATGAAAAGACATTGGGCCGACTGGGCCTGTATTCACGGGAATTTAGAAGAATGAGAGGGGATCTCATTGAAATGTATAAGACTGGGCAGACTGGATGTAGGGATGGTGGTTCCTCTGGCTGGGATGGGTGGTGGGGGTTGAACAAGAGGCCACAGTCTCAGGATATGGGATAGGCCATTTAGGACTGAGATGAAGAGAAACTTCACTCAGAGGAATGTGAACCTGTGGAATTCTCTCCCACAGAAGGCTGTGGGGGACAAATCATTGAATATTTTAACGAAGGAAATAGACAGATTTCTAGACTCTAAATGTGTCAAGGGGTATGGGGAGAGCACGGGACTATGGTATTGTGATAGAGGATCTGCCATGATGGATGCTTGACGGAAGTCAAGCATCCAGCAGAGGGCAGCAGAGCAGAGCTTCTGATTGGCTGTTCCGGGGACATTTGCATACGTGCAGTGTGGTCAGCGTAAGTTGAAGGTGGTTTGTGAAGGGGCTGTTCTCGAGTGACAGCTTTACCCGAAACACTACTTACGTAGTGTCTCCCACCCATCCTCCTCCTCTAACCAAAAAAAAAGTTCTGTCCGTTGGCCTAGTTTCAGCCGTTCAGAGGAGGAGGAGCAATCTCTGGGTGAGTATAAAAACTCACTTTAACCCGGGGATCGAGGTCCAGTTTCGGGAGCCGTTCAGAGGAGGAGGCGCAGTCTCTGGGTGAGTATAAACACTCACTTTAACCCGGGGATCGAGGCCTAGTTTCGGGAGCCGTTTAGAGGAGGAGGAGCAATCTCTGGGTGAGTATAAAAACTCACTTTAACCCGGGGATCGAGGCCTAGTTTTGGGAACCATTCAGAGGAGGAGGAGCAGTCTCTGGGTGAGTATACAGACCTAACGGTAACTTCCTGTTTTCCACTTTTTTTTATTTCAAAAGTGACGTCAGAGGGAAGCTGTGATCTGATTGGTTGGTAACCAATCTGCCCCAAATTTAAAACTCGTAAACTTAAATAGAACAAATTAATTAATTAGAGATGGCTGGTCAGGTGATGTGCTTAAGCTGCTTGATGTGGGAGCTGGCAGATCCCATTGCGAGCTGCAGCGACCACATCTGCAGTAAGTGTTGGCTGCTCGAAGAACTCCGGCTCAGAGTTGATGAGCTGAAGTCTGAGCTTCACACACTGAGGCACATCCGGGAGGGGGAGGCTTACCTGGACACTTTGTTTCAGGAGGCAGTCACACCTGTCAGAGTAAATAGTTTAAATCCTGCCAGTGACCAGGGACAGCAGGGTGTGACTGCAAGTCAGGCAGGTAAAGGGAACCAGCAGTCAGGAACTCAGGAGCCTCAGCCCTTGACCCTGTCCAACAGGTACGAGGCACTTGCTCCCTGTGTGGATGGCGAACAGGGCTGCAGGAAGGATGAGTCAGCTGACCAAGGCACCATGGTTCAGCAGGCCATTCAAGGGGAGGAAGTAAATAGGCAAGTTGTAGTTGTAGGGGATTCTATTATCAGAGGGATAGATAGTATCCTTTGTGAGCAGGATCGAGGGTCCCGCATGGTATGTTGCTTGCCCGGTGCTAGGGTGCGGGACATCTCTGACCGGCTTGAAAGGATATTGGAGAGGGAGGGGGAGGATCCAGTTGTTGTGGTCCATGTCGGTACCAACAACTTAGGCAAGTCTAGGAAAGAGGACCTGTTTAGAGATTATAAAGAGTTAGGATTCAAATTAAAAAACAGGTCCTCAAGGGTCATAATCTCCGGATTACTGCCCGAGCCACGTGCAAATTGGCATAGGGAAGCAAGAATAAGGGAAGTTAACAAGTGGCTGAAAGAGTGGTGTGGGAAAGAGGGGTTCCTTTTCATGGGACACTGGCATCAGTTTTGGGACAGGGGGGACCTATACCGTTGGGATGGTCTCCACCTGAACCGAGCTGGGACCAGTGTTCTGGCGAAAAGAGTAAATAGGGTGGTCAATAGGACTTTAAACTAGAGATTGGGGGGGAAGGGAAAGTCAGGGAACCAAGAGGTGAAGGAATCAGTGGGAAGCGTAGCTGCTTAGGATTACAAAAAATCACGAAAAGACAGAGCTCAGGAGAGGTTACGATAGTCCCCATCTCACAAAATATGACACAGTGTATGGAAAGGCTCAGTAAACCAAGGTCCACCACGCTAAGAAAACAAAAAGGGACAGTCAATAGGGAATTAAAGGTGCTATATTTAAATGCCCGCAGTGTACGGAACAAGGTAGATGAGCTTGTGGCCCAGATTGTGACTGGCAGGTATGATGTGGTAGGCATCACAGAGACGTGGTTGCAGGGGGTTCAGGACTGGCAGTTAAACATCCAGGGATTTACAACCTATTGAAAAGACAGAGAGGTGGGTAGAGGGGGCGGGGTTGCCTTGTTAATTAGAAATGAAATTAAATCAATAGCACTAAACGACATAGGGTCAGACGATGTGGAGTCTGTGTGGGTAGAGTTGAGGAACCACAAAGGCAAAAAAACCATAATGGGAGTTATGTACAGGCCTCCTGACAGTGGTCAGGACCAGGGGCACAAAATGCACCACGAAATAGAAAGGGCATGTCAGAAAGGCAAGGTCACAGTGATCATGGGGGACTTCAATATGCAGGTGGACTGGGTAAATAATGTTGCCAGTGGACCCAAAGAAAGGGAATTCATTGAATGTTTACAGGATGGCTTTTTGGAACAGCTTGTGATGGAGCCCACGAGGGAACAGGCTATTCTGGACTTAGTGTTATGTAATGAGCCAGAATTGACAAAAGACCTTAAAGTAAGGGAACACTTAGGAAGCAGTGATCATAATATGGTAGAATTCAGTCTGCAATTTGAAAGAAAGAAGGTAGAATCAGATGTAAAGGTTTTACAGTTAAATAAAGGTAATTACAGGCGCATGAGGGAGGAACTGACGAAAATCGACTGGAAGCAGAGCCTAGTGGGAAAGACAGTAGAACAGCAATGGCAGGAGTTTCTGGGAGTAATTGAGGACACAGTGCAGAGGTTCATCCCAAAGAAAAGAAAGGTTATCAGAGGGAGGATTAGGCAGCCATGGCTGACAAAGGAAGTCAGGGAATGCATCAAGGCAAAAGAGAGAGCCTATAATGTGGCAAAGAGTAGTGGGAAGTCAGAAGATTGGGAAGGCTACAAAAACAAACAGAGGATAACAAAGAGAGAAATAAGGAAGGAGAGGATCAAATATGAAGGTAGGCTAGCCAGTAACATTAGGAATGATAGTAAAAGTTTCTTTAAATACATTAAAAACAAACGGGAGGCAAAAGTAGACATTGGGCCGCTCCAAATGACGCTGGTAATCTAGTGATGGGAGACAAGGAAATAGCTGAGGAACTTAATAAGTACTTTGCGTCAGTCTTCACAGTAGAAGACATGAGTAATATCCCAACAATTCAGGAAAGTCAGGGGGCAGAGTTGAATATGGTTGCCATCACAAAGGAGAAGGTGCTAGAGAAACTAAAAGGTCTGAAAATTGATAAATCTCCGGGCCCAGATGGGCTACATCCTAGAGTTCTAAAGGAGATAGCTGAAGAAATAGTGGAGGCGTTAGTTATGATCTTTCAAAAGTCACTGGAATCAGGGAAAGTCCCAGAGGATTGGAAAATCGCTGTTGTAACCCCCCTGTTCAAGAAGGGAACAAGACAAAAGATGGAAAATTATAGGCCAATTAGCCTAACCTCGGTTGTTGGCAAAATTCTAGAATCCATCGTTAAGGATGAGATTTCTAAATTCTTGGAAGTGCAGGGTCGGATTAGGACAAGTCAGCATGGATTTAGTAAGGGGAGGTCGTGCCTGACAAACCTGTTAGAGTTCTTTGAAGAGATAACAAATAGGTTAGACCAAGGAGAGCCAATGGATGTTATCTATCTTGACTTCCAAAAGGCCTTTGACAAGGTGCCTCACGGGAGACTGCTGAGTAAAATAAGGGCCCATGGTATTCGAGGTAAGGTACTAACATGGATTGACGATTGGCTGTCAGACAGAAGGCAGAGAGTTGGGATAAAAGGTTCTTTTTCGGAATGGCAACCGGTGACAAGTGGTGTCTCGCAGGGTTCAGTGTTGGGGCCACAGCTGTTCTCTTTATATATTAACGATCTAGATGACGGGACTGGGGGCATTCTGGCCAAGTTTGCCGATGATACAAAGATAGGTGGAGGGGCAGGTAGTATTGAGGAGGTGGGGAGGCTGCAGAAAGATTTAGACAGTTTAGGAGAATGGTCCAAGAAGTGGCTGATGAAATTCAACGTGGGCAAGTGCGAGGTCTTGCACTTTGGAAAAAAGAATAGAGGCATGGACTATTTTCTAAACGGTGACAAAATTCATAATGCTAAAGTGCAAAGGGACTTGGGAGTCCTAGTCCAGGATTCTCTAAAGGTAAACTTGCAGGTTGAGTCCGTAATTAAGAAAGCAAATGTAATGTTGTCATTTATCTCAAGAGGCTTGGAATATAAAAGCAGGGATGTACTTCTGAGGCTTTATAAAGCACTAGTTAGGCCCCATTTAGAATACTGTGAGCAATTTTGGGCCCCATACCTCAGGAAGGACATACTGGCACTGGAGCGGGTCCAGCGGAGATTCACACGGATGATCCCAGGAATGGTAGGCCTAACATACGATGAACGTCTGAGGATCGTGGGATTATATTCATTGGAGTTTAGGAGGTTGAGGGGAGATCTAATAGAAACGTACAAAATAATGAATGGCTTGGATAGGATGGACGTAGGGAAGTTGTTTCCATTAGCAGGGGACACTAGGACGCGGGGGCACAGCCTTAGAACAAAAGGGAGTCACTTTAGAACAAGAGATGAGGAGAAATTTCTTCAGCCAGAGAGTGGTAGGTCTGTGGAATTCATTGCCACAGAGGGCGGTGGAGGCCGGGACATTGAGTGTCTTTAAGACAGAAATTGATAAATTCTTGATTTCTCGAGGAATTAAGGGCTATGGGGAGAGCGCGGGTAAATGGAGTTGAAATCAACCATGATTGAATGGTGGAGTGGACTCGATGGGCCGAATGGCCTTACTTCCACTCCTATGTCTTATGGTCTTATGATCATGTTGAATGGCAGAGAAGGCTAAAAGGGCCGAATGGCCTCCACTTGCTCCTAGTTTCTATATTTATGTTGCCTTTGGTCTCTCACACAAACTCTGCTCCCTAGCCATTGACTTCATTCCACTCCCTGGCAACCACCTGAGGCCGAATGTTTGCAACCTTGCTGCTGTATTTGATGCCGACAATCTATCTGCACCATCATTAAGATTGCCTGTTCCCGTTGCCGTAGCAATGCCCTACTCCTGTCTCAGCTAAAGCTGCTGAAGCCCTCATCACTGCTTCTATTACCTCTAAAGCTGAATATTCTAATGCACACTGGTTTTCCAACTCCCTTCCTCCATAAAATAAAGGTCATCCAAAACTCAGTGGCCCATATTCTAACTCCCACTTGGCCCTGATCACTCATCACTCCTTTGTCATTAACCCACTTGCTGCTTAAGCTGCACCTCAATTGCAAAAGTCTCACCCTGGCTTTCAAATCCCCTCACCCTTCCCTATCTCTGTGACTTCCTCGAGCCCTATAGCCCTCAAGGGTACTTCACTCCTCAAATTCTGGACACTTAGAGCTTCCCTGAATTTAATTGTTCCACCACTGATGACCCTGCCTTCAACCTAAGTTGTGGAATTCCCTCTTTCTACCTCTCCTTTTTAAAGACTCCACCTTGGCTGATATGACACTGATGCTTAACCTACTGGAGCAATGGCAGGGGAGGAGACAATGTCACAGTGCACCTTGGAGCACGTTGGGTGTAGTGTGTAAAGGCCTGGTATGCTTTTATGAAACTGGTTAGCTTTTTTTAAGACACCAAGACACTCTAAAGTCCGCACTGCTTCAAACATTAACATAGGATTTATTGTTGTTCATCCAGCCATTAATCTGTTTAAAATGAAGGGGCAAGATGGACGAAAGTGGTCAACGTTTCACTGGGATTACCCTGGTCCTAAGCAAATATTGACAAATGACAGCTGTTTTTCGCAGGTCGACAGCTGGCCTAAGCTGGAATTCCAGGTAATAAAACTTGCAGGTTAATGAATGTCACTTCCTCTCTCCCACTCCCACCCACCTGAATCCTTATTGTTTAAATGCTTGGCGAGACACAGGCAGGTGACTGACCCACCCATGTGAATTCTGGATAACAGTAAACAGCCAGCTAGGAGGTACCAAAGCAATCATGCTGAATAAATAATTACGCTTGAGCATTGTGCTTATTTTAATTACATCTCCTCTCTTATGAAGGAGGTGGAGCTGGCACCTAGCTTTCTATATCTGTTTTAATATTACTTACAGCAGCGCAACAGTTCATCTGGGAATAGGTCTTTATCCACGGAGTTAACTCACTCGTTATACTGAGATATTTCAATCCCATCTCTTTTCAATGGAGGATTAGGATATCAAACTTTGGTACATTTGACATGGAAGGAGTCTCTGGATTAGACCCAATTAATTTCAGGGTAAACTTTAGACTAGATTTACGGTCGAGTTTAAGCATGCAAAAAATATTTGCGAAGCTAATACTGCAAGTTTCCTCTCAATAATGCCACCTGGGCCTTTTGAAGCTATTTGTAGATGAAACAGACTGAGCTGGACCTTGTCTGTGGTGGGTCCATTTATCACTTGTATTGTTCCTGTTAAGAAGATAATTGGGGATTGGGAGGTCAGAACTATGGTGTACATTCTTCACTGACCCCAAACGGTCTAATTCACCAACTTATGCAACAATATTCTTACCTTTTTCTCTATTCTGAATACTGACATCTTGATATTTTAATATATTATTTGATCATGTTCTATATCCTGTACTCATGAACAGGTGAGAATTTCATTCAAAGCATAATGTTTAGCTACTACTGACGATAATAACCCTGCCCTCTGGTTACTGCTGGTACACTTGTTGCTGCCAATCGCGCTCTCCCTTTGTGTGGCAATGGGCAGGATTTTATTCTACCCGGCCGAAGGGTTTGAAGGTTGGGGTGGGAGTTGGGGAAGGGGAGGTGATGGCGGTGGGGTGAGGTGGAGGGGAATGCCTTGTTAAATCCAGCAGGCGATCTGTCCACCATGAACTTTCCCTGCCCGGGCTCCCACCACAGTTTTACCAGCAACTGGAGTGGAGTCGGGCGGCCATCTGCCCTTAAGTGGAAACTTAACGCAACTTAAGGGCTTCATCCTGCTGCTGCTGGGATTTAGCCAGTTATCAACCCAACAGGTTTCCTTGTGCACGCTGATGGTGAGAAAAGGAGGGGCTGGTTACTCTTTATGTGCCTTTTGGGTCCATTTGGGGATCCTCCAAAGTTTACCCTCCAAGGGTTTATGGAAGCCAGCGCTTCATCCCAACGAGTCGTAATAGGAATGTTATACTACGTGATGGAACCATCAATTCACCAGACACGTGTTTCCGATATGAATCTAGGCTTTAATCGACTTACTTCAGAGCCAGCCTGTTACCCGTTGATGAACTCTTAGTGAACTCAGGCTGACTCTGGACAAGGGTATTTATACAGCTGCACTAGGGGGAGGAGTCGTGACGGAGCCACGGGTGGAGCCCAGTACAAGTTCCTGAATACTCCCCGAGCTACTCCCCCTAGTGGTAGGATAGCGCTACTGCACTTACAAAGACAGTGTGAATTATCATATATACATCTATATATTACATTCACCACACTACGTTATAACGGTAGCATATATATATGCATAAGAGGTCGGTTAGCTCAGTTGGCTGTACTGTGGTGATATTTACAGTATGTAAATACAAGTTGTTGCTGTTGTAATAAATGCAGTTAAAGATGCTCGAGCTACAAGGAAACTTTTAATGAGTGCCTCTGGTTAATATATTATGGGATTAAACTGCTGGTTTACTTGCTCTCTGCCAATCGCGCTCTCCCTTTGTGTGACAATGGAGCTCTCATCGAGTATCGAAAATCTTTTTCTTTAAACCTGAACCTGAAGAAGCTCACTCCCTTTTGATATCCCCATCTCTGGGGAGGCAGTGACGTGCTGGGGACCCAGGTTCTGGTGGTGGGTGTCAGAATTCAAAATACTACTCGCTGAATAATAAACATGGGTGGGGTTGAAAGGGTTAATCCCAGTCATTGAATTATTGATTCAGGTGCTACATATGGTTGGAGGCTGAACTGGTTGGTTGACTACACACTGATGAGCAGCTAAAAATACAGATGGTGAGCCATATGGTTTAAAAGAGGAATACTTGGTTGCACCTTGATGGAGGGAGTGGCTCTCTCTAAAGCTATACAGAGCTCCAACCTCTCGGCAGATACTACAGCCATTTGGTGTCCTGCACACATATTGGAGGGTGGGGAATACTTTTGTAGGAAGCGTCTGCCTGAAGCAAACAGGAGGTTTATTTCAGGAGAGGGCAGAAAAATGCTGCGTATTGTTTTCTGGCCCATAGGACATACTATTTTAATTGTTCAGCCTCCGCTAAACAGTGGTCAATATCCATAGAAATTAACTTAAAGAGCAGAGTAGAAGAATAACCTACAATTTTAGTAAGAAGTCTTACAACACCAGGTGAACCTGAGGAAAGAGCAGTGCTCCGAAAGCTAGTTTGAAACAAATCTGTTGGACTTTAACCTGGTGTTGTAAGACTTCTTACTGTGCTCACCCCAGTCCAACGCCGGCATCTCCACATCATTACAATTTTGGTAGGGGCGATAAATTTAAATCATTATGCACATTTTATTAAGCCCCCCCATCCATTCCTCCCTTCCCAAGTGTCAGTATGGCTTAGTTGATAGCTGTATGGTACAGTAAAGGGTTAACTCTAATGTTAGCTACTGAGCATGTGCGGAAGGAGCTCTATCATAGTGATGTCACTCACTGAGTGGCACTGTGTGTCCAGCACTCAGAGAGTGGCTTCAGCTATGTTTTGGCCTTATTAAACATTTAGTGAGGTTTTATTTAATATTTGGTCTTATTTAACATTTAGCAACCTAGGTGAACTGACTGACAACAGCAAGAGAAATGGCGGAGTGGCACGGCTGGGCAAATGAATACTGTCTTCCTAAGAGAAGAAAATAGGTTTGTGCTCCAAGGAGTCATTTTCACTCCCCCAGGGCAATGTGGGCGGGGGGGGGGGGTCCCGGCATGTCGGAGTGGCGTGAACCACTCCGGTGTCGGGCCGCCCCAAAGGTGTGGAATTCTCCGCACCTTTAGGGGCCAAGCCCTCACATTGAGGGGCTAGCCCCGCCCTGGAGTGGTTGCCGCTCCGCCGGCTGGCATGAACGGCCTTTAGCGCCACGCCAGCCGGGGCCGAAAGGACTTCGGCGGCCGGCGTAAGTCCACGCATGCGCCGGAGCGTCAGCGGCTGCTGATGTCATACCTGCGCAGGGGAGGGGCTCTCTTGCGCCTCCGCCATGGTGAAGACCATGGCGGAGGCGGAGGAAAAAGAGTGCCCCCACGGCACAGGCCCGCCCGCCGATCGGTGGGCCCCGATCGCAGGCCAGGCCACTGTGGGCGCCCCCCCCCCCCCCAGGATCCCGGAGCCCGCCCGCGCTGCCAATCCCGCTGGTCAGGTAGATGGTTTAATCCACGCCGGCGCGAGAGGCCTGTCAGCGGCGGGACTTCGGCCCATCGCGGGCCGGAGAATCGCCGCGGGGAGCCCGGTGATCGACACGGGGGGTCCGCCGACTGGCGCGCGCGATTCCCGCCCCCGCCGAATCTGGGGGGGTCGGAGAATTCGGGACACGGCAGGCGGCAGGATTGACACCTGCCCCGGGCGATTCCGCAGGTGAAATCTCCAACAACTAATTAGTGAAGAAGGAGATCAAAAGTCAATATTTACTCAGTGTGGTAGTGCGGCCCCTTCGAGGGGGTGGGCCTGATGGCCCATATGATGGCTTGGGGCCAATCGTGTGGGCCAGCAAACCTTGGCCTATGGTGAGTTATTGCAGGGCCCTGTAGGATTTATGAGTCATCATTCAACCACCAGTCAGGGGGCCTCTCTTACAGGAGTTACATTGCGCCCACCCAGGGCAAAGAAAGATGAAGATGCCGGAACGCAACTATGTATCATGGTCAGGAATTGGTGAAGCCATTGAAGAAATGATACAGCAATGTACCCCCTTGTCAGACTCAACAACCATGACCTCCACCAGCCAGTCTCCCCTGAGAGTGGCCGGGTCGCCCATAAACCACAGTCCATGTAGACTATGTGGGCCCTTTCTTGAGCAGGATGTTCTTAGTTGATGGATGCCGACTCCAAGTGGCTGTCTGTACAGGATAGAGGGACCAAACCTGCGGCGGGTACGGTAGATGCCTTACGCCAAGTGCTCACCATACATGGACTGCCAGAATCCATGGGCGGGATTCTCCGACCCCCCGCCGGGTTGGAGAATCACCCGGCGCCGGCGTCAAGCCCGCCCCCGCTGTGTCCTGAATTCTCCGTGTCGGCGGGCCCCCCATGGCGATTCTCCGGCCCGTGATGGGCCGAAGTCCCGCCGCTGACTAGCCTCATCCGCTGGCGTGGATTAAACCACCTACCTGACCGGCGGGATTGGTGGTGCGGGCGGGCTCCGGGGTCCTGGGGAGGGGGGGCGCAGGGCGATCTGACCCCGGGGGGTGCCCCCACGGTGGCCTGGTCCACGATCGGGGCCCACCGATCCGTGGCCGGGCCTGTGCTGTGGGGGCACTCTTTTTCTTCCGCCCCCGCCATGGCCTTCACCATGTCAGCGGTGAAGGATGTGGTTGTGTGGCCCCTTTAAAGGGGCAGGCTTGACAGCCCATGTGACTGGCTCAGGCTAATCGTGTTGGAGTGCGCGAACCCTGGCCAATAACAAGTTAGCGTGGGTAGCTGGGAGCAGGGACCCGAGCAATATGGATCCCGGAGCAGATGCGACCCATCCTATCATGTTGTGTGCCTGTATGAACACAGTTAAGTGTTGGGCAGAGCTGTGTGTGCCAGCAAGCATGGGCACAGCTCCTAGCCTTCACTGTATATTTGCAAATAGTACTAAGTCAATAAAAACTTAAAGTTAACCTACTTCAGACTACAAAGACTTCTTCAGACCTACTGCACTCTACAAGGTAATCCTCAACTCTGCTGCCCATGTCCTCACCCTCACCATGTCCTGTTCACCTGTCACTTGTCTGCTCATTCAGCGACCAGTGCTCCCGTTTAAGCAATGCCTTGAATTAAAATTCTTATTCTTGATTTCAAATCCCTCTGTGAGCTCATTCCTCCCCACCTCTGTGATCTCCTCCAGCACCCCCCACCCCCCCCCCCCCCCCCCCCCCCCCCCCCACAGCCCTCCTAAATTTTTGCGCTCCTTTAATTCTGGCCTTTTGAGCTCCTCAAAACCCACCTCTTTGGCCAAACTGTTGACTATCTACCGTAACATCTTATGTGGTTCCAAGTTATATTTGATTGTATAATACCTCTGTGAAATGGCTTTTATTATATTAAAAACACGTCATTACAAGCTATTGTCGTTGCTGGTGCTGTCGTGGTTGAATAGCTGGCATTGTGTGCCAGCTGTTAGATGTGAGTATGAGGCTGGGAGCAGCGACATGTGGCTGAGGGTCCTGTGAATATCAGGTGTGTGTCCTGATGGACGGAGATTGTTGGTAGATGGGTGTGTTGCCTTGCACAGTGTCTGAGACAGGTGGTGCAGTTGGTAGGCTATGGGTATTTGAAGTTATACCCACTGATTTTAATCACTCGTGTGAGGTCAGTTACTTTCTTTTAATTTAAAGTACCCAATTCTTTTTTTTTCCAATTAAGGGACAATTTAGCCTGGTCAATCCACCTACCCTGCCCATCTTTGGGTTGTGGGGGTGAAACCCACGCAAACACATGGATAATGTGCAAACTCCGCATGGACACTGACCCGGGGTTGTGATCGAACCCTGGTCCTCGGCACCGTGAGGCAGAAGTCCTTTTTTGATAAATGTTTTTTTGTTGGGTTTTTGAACAAAGTATATTTACCGTTATGTACACAGAATAAGATATATATATAAGAGAAGGGCACACACAAGCATACCAAAAAAAAAGTAATAATAAAAAAGAAAATAACATCAAATAACTGGTAAGGTATTATGCACCAGCTCAACAGCAGCAACTCTGTACAACTGGCAATATTATTTACAACACATAAATAGGCATCTGTTTGTGGGGGGCAGGGGAGTGGGGTGGAGACTGGGGAGGTAGATATACATTTGGGTGCCGGAGAAACAATTACAGAGGGCAATACTTGAATGGGTCTGGTGTTGGTGTTGTCATTTGCTTCTCCCGGACAGATCTCGCTGCCGTCGTCATCTCGCGCTCACCTCCGCTTCAGCCGTTCCTCCCGTCTTTCGCCTGTATTCTCCTTGTTCTCTGTTCCTGTAGATGGTGAAGCAACAATCCTAAGCACTGTGCCACTGTGCTGCCCGTCAGTTACTTTCTGATGGCCCTACAGCCATGTCTTTGGGGCTTGACTCTGGCATTGATCTCCATGCTACCTTCTGAACATGTGATTGGAGGTCCTCCCTGCCCCCTCAGTGTCTAGGACATCGCTGTCATCTCCTGACCAACTCTTCCACCAAGCTCTCTCGTGTGGCTGACTGTCAAACTCTTGCACCGAATTAGATAGAATCTACAGCTCAGAAGCAGGCCATTTTCCCCAACTAACCTGTGTCGGCGGTTTTGATCCAATTGAGCATCTTTTCACACTATCTCCCCAACCCTCGCTGCATAACCTTCTATGACTTTCTTCCTCAAGTGCTTAGTTTCCCCTTCAGTACATCAATGTCTCAATTACTTTCCATGGTAGCGAATTCCACATTCTAATCTCTGTCTGGCTCAAGAAATCTCTGCTGAGTTCTGTATTGGTTTTATTAGTGAACTAGTTCATATTTATGGCCTTTAGTTCTGGGCTCCCCCAAGCGACTCTTGATTCAACGATGATTTAATATTGTCCCCAGCTTCCGGCCTGCCAAAGTCTCCCGCTGGGAAGTGGCCAGCCCCTGGGCACCAAACCGAGAGTGGTTCAGATTGACCCCATATTCTGCTATTCGCTCTCCTTTATTCTCGCTGCAGCAATGTAGGCAAGCCGTACTCAGAGATCGGCCAGGAAGTAGGACTGACTGCAAAGTGTTTGAACTCGCTGACTTTGGAACTTCCCTTTTTAATGTGCATCTCAAACAGGTGAGGGAACTCAGTGCACTGTGGCTTTTGTACACGCCACTCGTATAATAGTTGTCTGGCAGGGAAGGGAGTCGTCTTAAGTACTAGCTTCAGGAAAATCAAAAATAAAGCATGTTATTTTTAAGTCCCAAAGGGCTGACAGGCTTGATGCACTGTCAAAAAAAAGGAGATAAGAAACTCCAGTCAGTCTATTTTTGTGGAAAGGGAGGATGAGTAATATAAATGTGCATGTGCCAAATTACCTCAGTTCCTCCTTTGACTGCCTCAGATGTGAACGCTCTTCTTGAGAACTGCAAGTTTTAGGAGGAGCCGGTTTTTTATTGTGTAAAAATCGCCAAACACAGAACCAGATAAATATCAAAGTCAGAAGAAAATAATAAAACTCGGGTTAACCGTCTCTTCCCCCCCCCGCACCCCCCCAACCTACCCAGCCCACTTTATTACATAGTAATATACAGTGCAGAAGGAGGCCATTCAGCCCATCGAGTCTGCACCGGCTCTTGGAAAGAGCACCCTACCCAAGGTCAACACCTCCACCCTATCCCCATAACCCAGTAACCCCGCCCAACACTAAGGGCAATTTTGGACACTAAGGGCAATTTATCATGGCCAATCCACCTAACCCGCACATCTTTGGACTGTGGGAGGAAACCGGAGCACCCAGAGGAAACCCACACACACACACGGGGAGGATGTACAGACTCCGCACAGACAGTGACCCAAGCCAGAATTGAACCTGGGACCCTGGAGCTGTGAAGCGATTGTGCTATCCACAAGGCTACAAATCCACAAGGAATATTGACCTGCCCAGTGGGAGGAAACTCCACGCTCGGCAGCTGTCACAGTCCCAGCATTGCCACATTGCAGCAGTGGGTGATGCTGCGAGTGCAAGCAGGTCCATGTTTAAGTGTCATTGAGGTTGCACCCAGGCAGATAGACCGGGTTTTAGAGTGGGGAGGAATTGAGCACTCTGGTGGTGCAAAAAGGGGTTTGGGGATGTGTTTTGGAGGCTAGGCAGTAAGGGACAAAAGGGGATTAACATCTTGGGGTGGTGGTGGTGGGGGGGGGGGGGGGGTTTCCTGATGTGCACAGTGCCTCTCACTCCCCTTACTTCCTGCCTTTTCACATGAGTCGTTTAAAAACTCTCGCCTGCCTGCCATTGCCCAATGAATTATGACAATGGAGGTGGATCGAGGGCCTGAAGTGAGCAATAATTGACCGTTTAAAACCCTCAATGGGCCGAAAGGCTGGTGCAAGGGCACCTCACCCACCCCTATGGGTCAGGGATAGGTGAGAAGGCAGTAGGCTACCCATCTGACATATTTGACATGCTCGGGAGGGGTGCCCAAAATTGCAGGCCAACCAGCGGCAATCAAATCCCAAAACAGGATTTAAAATAATTAATGACCAACCTGTGGTGATGTGCATCACTGTAAATACACAAGGCGTTAATGTGAATACATGTAGACTAGCTAGACACTAGAGGGAGCACCAGAGACATGACACAGACATTCAACCAATAGGTCAGTAAGATAGGACACGATCAATGGGCATTCACGACACACAGGAGGGCATTACACCAACCCATATAAAAGGACACAGCACAAATGATCTTCCTCTTTCCAGTGGAGACTCTGAGTGAGTACACAGGGTTGATTTGAAACACATTACACCCAGCACGTGGATTGTAGCAGACTGGTTCGTCAGTCTGAGTAGCTATAGCAGGATTAACAGGAGAGCCGAATCCAAGTAGGAGAATCGTTAACAGTTTAATAAATGTGTTAAAGCTATCTCCAAGTCTGAACCTTCCTTTGTCAGAGTGCACATCAAGGAAGCATCTTATCCTACGTCAAGAGCATAACAAAACACAACTAATGAGAATCCTTATTGAGCGTTTGGCTTAAGTGGGATTGCCCCTGGTGTCTTGCTGTTGCCTCACTCCATTTTACCTTGGCTGTCCTGCCATTAAACGCCAGCTTGCCTTTGGTGCTCCCTGAGTAACTTTCACTTTAGCTGCGTCAGCACTTGGCAGATTTTCCATTGTTTTCTTCCCTTATTTCTCAGGCTCTAAAGCTGCAGTTTCAAATTGTTTCACTTGTGTCGATCAAACCAGTCCAAATTGTTGGATCTCTCCTCAGTGATGACAGCCATGTTGTCCATGCTTCCAATCCACCGTCACCAGAACAATAACATTGATAGCTTCTACTCTCTAAAGGTGCCTGACCCAAACAATTAGAATAGGTGGAGATCCGAGAGAAATTGTGATTGTTCTCCTCAAAGCATTTTGGACCAATAGAGCAGCGAGGGAGCAATTATTTTCTCCAATTTAAGAGACGCCTTTACTGTTCCTTCAGGCCAAAAATATTTGGGATTATTTGTGCCCCAGTCACACAAAATGCTGGGTGAATTTTTGTCAGTAATTAGATGAAGGTTTAAGAAGCATTGAGAATAAAGTCTTGCTGCAGCCTTACAAGGGGTGTGTGTGTGGTGGTGGGGGGGGGGGGGGGGGGGGGGGGGGTTTGCATCTGATGTTGGATGGAATTTTCCCCCCAAAATGGCAAAGTGTCAGGTTCTGACTGAAACCTCATGTTCCTCCAGAGAAACAGCCAATCTTTCTTCAAAGATCTTCTGTCACTCTGTCAAATATAAAGCACTGGACATCATAGAGCCCAGCAGGCCCGGATTTACAGAGATCTCAAATTGAAATTAAATTCCTCCCAACCCCAGGATCGCCGTCTTCAGTCTTCCCCCACCACCTTCACCATATTTGGGTTTCAGTGTCCCACCCCCACCACCATCATCGCCGGCATTGGGGTTTCAGTGCCACCCACCATCACCGGCATTGGGGTTTCAGTGTCCCCCACCACCACCATCGCCGACATTGGGGTTTCAGTGTCACCCCCACCCCCACCATCGCCGGCATTGGGGTTTCAGTGTCACCCCCACCATCGCCGGCATTGGGGTTTCAGTGTCCCCCACCACCACCATCGCCGGAATTGGGGTTTCAGTGTCCCACCCCCACCATCGCCGGCATTGGGGTTTCAGTGTCACCCCCACCATCGCCGGCATTGGGGTTTCAGTGTCACCCCCACCATCGCCGGCATTGGGGTTTCAGTGTCCCACCCCCACCATCGCCGGCATTGGGGTTTCAGTGTCCCACCCCCACCATCGCCGGCATTGGGGTTTCAGTGCCACCCCCACCATCGCCGACATTGGGGTTTCAGTGTCCCACCCCCACCATCACCGGCATTGGGGTTTCAGTGTCCCACCCCCACCATCGCCGGCATTGGGGTTTCAGTGTCCCCCCCACCCCCACCATCGCCGGCATTGGGGTTTCAGTGTCCCCCCCCACCATCGCCGGCATTGGGGTTTCAGTGCCCCACCCCCACCATCGCCGGCATTGGGGTTTCAGTGTCACCCACCCCCACCATCGCCGGCATTGGGGTTTCAGTGCCCCACCATCGCCGGCATTGGGGTTTCAGTGTCCCACCCCCACCATCGCCGACGTTGGGGTTTCAGTGTCCCACCCCCACCATCGCCGGCATTGGGGTTTCAGTGTCCCACCCCCACCATCGCCGGCATTGGGGTTTCAGTGTCCCCCACCATCGCCGGCATTGGGGTTTCAGTGTCACCCCCACCATCGCCGGCATTGGGGTTTCAGTGTCCCACCCCCACCATCGCCGGCATTGGGGTTTCAGTGCCCCACCCCCACCATCGCCGGCATTGGGGTTTCAGTGCCCCACCCCCACCATCGCCGGCATTGGGGTTTCAGTGTCACCCACCATCGCCGGCATTGGGGTTTCAGTGCCCCACCCCCACCATCACCGGCATTGGGGTTTCAGTGCCACCCACCATCGCCGACGTTGGGGTTTCAGTGTCCCACCCACCCCCACCATCGCCGGCATTGGGGTTTCAGTGCCCCACCCCCACCATCACCGGCATTGGGGTTTCAGTGTCCCCCCCACCCCCACCATCGCCGGCATTGGGGTTTCAGTGTCCCCCCCCACCATCGCCGGCATTGGGGTTTCAGTGCCCCACCCCCACCATCACCGGCATTGGGGTTTCAGTGTCACCCCCACCATCGCCGGCGTTGGGGTTTCAGTGTCCCACCCCCACCATCACCGGCATTGGGGTTTCAGTGCCACCCACCATCGCCGGCATTGGGGTTTCAGTGTCACCCACCTCCACCATCGCCGGCATTGGGGTTTCAGTGTCCCACCCCCACCATCGCCGGCATTGGGGTTTCAGTGTCCCACCCCCACCATCGCCGGCATTGGGGTTTCAGTGTCCCACCCCCACCATCGCCGGCATTGGGGTTTCAGTGTCCCACCCCCACCATCGCCGGCATTGGGGTTTCAGTGTCACCCCCACCATCGCCGGCATTGGGGTTTCAGTGTCACCACCACCATCGCCGGCATTGGGGTTTCAGTGTCACCCACCATCGCCGACATTGGGGTTTCAGTGTCACCACCACCATCGCCGACGTTGGGGTTTCAGTGCCCCACCCCCACCATCGCCGGCATTGGGGTTTCAGTGTCCCACCCCCACCATCGCCGGCATTGGGGTTTCAGTGCCCCACCCCCACCATCGCCGGCATTGGGGTTTCAGTGTCCCACCCCCACCATCGCCGGCATTGGGGTTTCAGTGTCCCACCCCCACCATCACCGGCATTGGGGTTTCAGTGCCCCACCCCCACCATCGCCGGCATTGGGGTTTCAGTGCCCCACCCCCACCATCGCCGGCATTGGGGTTTCAGTGTCCCACCCCCACCATCGCCGACATTGGGGTTTCAGTGTCCCACCCCCACCATCGCCGGCATTGGGGTTTCAGTGTCCCACCCCCACCATCGCCGACGTTGGGGTTTCAGTGTCCCCCACCATCGCCGGCATTGGGGTTTCAGTGTCCCACCCCCACCATCGCCGGCATTGGGGTTTCAGTGTCCCACCCCCACCATCGCCGGCATTGGGGTTTCAGTTCCCCACCCCCACCATCGCCGGCATTGGGGTTTCAGTGCCCCACCCCCACCATCGCCGGCATTGGGGTTTCAGTGCCCCACCCCCACCATCGCCGGCATTGGGGTTTCAGTGTCACCCCCACCATCGCCGGCATTGGGGTTTCAGTGCCCCACCCCCACCATCGCCGGCATTGGGGTTTCAGTGTCCCCCACCCCCACCATCGCCGGCATTGGGGTTTCAGTGTCCCCCACCATCGCCGGCGTTGGGGTTTCAGTGTCCCACCCCCACCATCGCCGGCATTGGGGTTTCAGTGTCCCACCCCCACCATCGCCGGCATTGGGGTTTCAGTGTCCCACCCCCACCATCGCCGGCATTGGGGTTTCAGTGTCCCACCCCCACCATCGCCGACGTTGGGGTTTCAGTGTCCCCCACCATCGCCGGCATTGGGGTTTCAGTGTCCCACCCCCACCATCGCCGGCATTGGGGTTTCAGTGTCCCACCCCCACCATCGCCGGCATTGGGGTTTCAGTGTCCCACCCCCACCATCACCGGCATTGGGGTTTCAGTTCCCCACCCCCACCATCGCCGGCATTGGGGTTTCAGTGCCCCACCCCCACCATCGCCGGCATTGGGGTTTCAGTGTCACCCCCACCATCGCCGGCATTGGGGTTTCAGTGCCCCACCCCCACCATCGCCGGCATTGGGTTTCAGTGTCCCCCACCCCCACCATCGCCGGCATTGGGGTTTCAGTGTCCCCCACCATCGCCGGCGTTGGGGTTTCAGTGTCCCACCCCCACCATCGCCGGCATTGGGGTTTCAGTGTCCCCCACCATCGCCGGCGTTGGGGTTTCAGTGTCCCACCCCCACCATCGCCGGCATTGGGGTTTCAGTGTCACCCCCACCATCGCCGGCATTGGGGTTTCAGTGCCACCCACCATCGCCGGCATTGGGGTTTCAGTGTCCCACCCCCACCATCGCCGGCATTGGGGTTTCAGTGACCCACCCCCACCACCATCGCCGGCATTGGGGTTTCAGTGTCACCCCCACCATCGCCAGCATTGGGGTTTCAGTGTCCCACCCCCACCATCGCCGACATTGGGGTTTCAGTGTCCCACCCCCACCATCGCCGACATTGGGGTTTCAGTGTCCCACCCCCACCATCACCGCCATTGGGGTTTCAGTGTCCCACCCCCACCATCGCCGGCATTGGGGTTTCAGTGCCACCCCCACCATCACCGGCATTGGGGTTTCAGTGTCCCACCCCCACCATCGCCGGCATTGGGGTTTCAGTGTCCCACCCCCACCACCACCATCGCCGGCATTGGGGTTTCAGTGTCACCCCCACCATCGCCGGCATTGGGGTTTCAGTGTCACCCCCACCATCGCCGGCATTGGGGTTTCAGTGTCCCACCCCCACCATCACCGCCATTGGGGTTTCAGTGTCCCACCCCCACCATCGCCGGCATTGGGGTTTCAGTGACCCACCCCCACCACCATCGCCGGCATTGGGGTTTCAGTGCCCCACCCCCACCATCGCCGGCATTGGGGTTTCAGTGTCCCCACCATCGCCGGCATTGGGGTTTCAGTGCCACCCCCACCATCACCGGCATTGGGGTTTCAGTGTCCCACCCCCACCATCGCCGACGTTGGGGTTTCAGTGTCCCACCCCCACCACCACCATCGCCGGCATTGGGGTTTCAGTGCCCCACCCCCACCATCGCCGACATTGGGGTTTCAGTGTCACCCCCACCATCGCCGGCATTGGGGTTTCAGTGTCACCCACCATCACCATCGCCGGCATTGGGGTTTCAGTGTCACCCCCACCATCGCCGGCATTGGGGTTTCAGTGCCCCACCCCCACCATCACCGCCATTGGGGTTTCAGTGTCACCCACCATCACCATCGCCGGCATTGGGGTTTCAGTGTCCCACCCCCACCATCGCCGGCATTGGGGTTTCAGTGTCCCCCACCATCGCCGACATTGGGGTTTCAGTGCCACCCACCACCATCACCGCCATTGGGGTTTCAGTGTCCCCCACCCCCACCATCGCCGCCATTGGGGTTTCAGTGCCACCCACCATCGCCGGCATTGGGGTTTCAGTGCCCCACCCCCACCATCACCGGCATTGGGGTTTCAGTGTCCCACCCCCACCATCGCCGGCATTGGGGTTTCAGTGTCACCCCCACCATCGCCGGCATTGGGGTTTCAGTGCCACCCACCATCGCCGGCATTGGGGTTTCAGTGTCACCCACCCCCACCATCGCCGGCATTGGGGTTTCAGTGTCCCACCCCCACCATCGCCGGCATTGGGGTTTCAGTGTCCCACCCCCACCATCGCCGGCATTGGGGTTTCAGTGCCCCACCCCCACCATCGCCGGCATTGGGGTTTCAGTGTCACCACCACCATCACCGGCATTGGGGTTTCAGTGTCCCACCCCCACCATCGCCGGCATTGGGGTTTCAGTGTCACCACCACCATCACCGGCATTGGGGTTTCAGTGTCCCACCCCCACCATCACCGGCATTGGGGTTTCAGTGTCCCCCACCATCACCGGCATTGGGGTTTCAGTGTCCCACCCCCACCATCGCCGGCATTGGGGTTTCAGTGTCACCACCACCATCACCGGCATTGGGGTTTCAGTGTCCCACCCCCACCATCGCCGGCATTGGGGTTTCAGTGTCCCCCACCATCGCCGGCATTGGGATTTCAGTGTCACCCACCCCCACCATCGCCGACATTGGGGTTTCAGTGCCCCACCCCCACCATCGCCGACATTGGGGTTTCAGTGTCCCCCACCATCGCCGGCATTGGGGTTTCAGTGTCCCACCCCCACCATCGCCGGCATTGGGATTTCAGTGTCACCCACCACCACCATCGCCGGCATTGGGGTTTCAGTGTCCCACCCCCACCATCGCCAGCATTGGGGTTTCAGTGCCCCACCCCCACCATCGCCGACATTGGGGTTTCAGTGTCCCCCACCATCGCCGGCATTGGGGTTTCAGTGTCCCACCCCCACCATCGCCGGCATTGGGGTTTCAGTGCCACCCACCATCACCGCCATTGGGGTTTTAGTGTCCCCCACCATCGCCGGCATTGGGGTTTCAGTGCCACCCACCATCGCCGACATTGGGGTTTCAGTGTCACCCCCACCATCGCCGGCATTGGGATTTCAGTGTCACCCACCCCCACCATCGCCGACATTGGGGTTTCAGTGCCCCACCCCCACCATCGCCGGCATTGGGGTTTCAGTGTCCCACCCCCACCATCGCCGGCATTGGGGTTTCAGTGTCCCACCCCCACCATCGCCGGCATTGGGGTTTCAGTGCCCCACCCCCACCATCGCCGACATTGGGGTTTCAGTGTCACCCCCACCATCGCCGGCATTGGGGTTTCAGTGTCCCACCCCCACCATCGCCGGCATTGGGGTTTCAGTGTCACCCACCATCGCCGGCATTGGGGTTTCAGTGTCCCCCACCATCGCCGGCATTGGGGTTTCAGTGTCACCCCCACCATCGCCGGCATTGGGGTTTCAGTGTCCCACCCCCACCATTGCCGACATTGGGGTTTCAGTGCCCCACCCCCACCATCGCCGGCATTGGGGTTTCAGTGCCCCACCCCCACCATCGCCGGCATTGGGGTTTCAGTGTCACCCCCACCATCGCCGGCATTGGGGTTTCAGTGCCCCACCCCCATGATCGCCGGCATTGGGGTTTCAGTGTCACCCCCACCATCGCCGGCATTGGGGTTTCAGTGTCACCCACCATCGCCGGCATTGGGGTTTCAGTGTCCCACCTCCACCATCGCCGGCATTGGGGTTTCAGTGCCCAACCCCCACCATCGCCGGCATTGGGGTTTCAGTGTCCCACCCCCACCATCGCCGGCATTGGGGTTTCAGTGTCACCCCCACCATCGCCGACATTGGGGTTTCAGTGTCCCACCCCCACCATCGCCGGCATTGGGGTTTCAGTGTCACCCCCACCATCGCCGGCATTGGGGTTTCAGTGCCCCACCCCCACCATCGCCGGCATTGGGGTTTCAGTGCCACCCACCATCGCCGACATTGGGGTTTCAGTGTCACCCACCACCATCGCCGACATTGGGGTTTCAGTGTCACCCCCACCATCACCGGCATTGGGGTTTCAGTGTCACCCCCACCATCACCGGCATTGGGGTTTCAGTGTCACCCCCACCATCACCGGCATTGGGGTTTCAGTGCCACCCCCACCATCACCGACATTGGGGTTTCAGTGTCCCACCCCCACCATCGCCGGCATTGGGGTTTCAGTGTCCCACCCCCACCATCGCCGGCATTGGGGTTTCAGTGTCCCACCCCCACCATCGCCGACATTGGGGTTTCAGTGTCCCACCCCCACCATCGCCGGCATTGGGGTTTCAGTGTCCCACCCCCACCATCGCCGGCATTGGGGTTTCAGTGTCCCCCCCCCACCATCGCCGGCATTGGGGTTTCAGTGTCCCACCCCCACCATCGCCGGCATTGGGGTTTCAGTGTCCCACCCCCACCATCGCCGGCATTGGGGTTTCAGTGTCCCACCCCCACCATCGCCGGCATTGGGGTTTCAGTGTCCCCACCATCGCCGGCATTGGGGATTCAGTGTCACCCCCACCATCGCCGGCATTGGGGTTTCAGTGTCCCCCACCATCGCCGGCATTGGGGTTTCAGTGCCCCACCCCCACCATCGCCGGCATTGGGGTTTCAGTGTCACCACCACCATCGCCGGCGTTGGGGTTTCAGTGCCACCCACCATCGCCGGCATTGGGGTTTCAGTGCCACCCACCATCGCCATTGCCGGCATTGAGGTTTCAGTGTCACCCCCACCATCGCCGGCATTGGGGTTTCAGTGTCCCACCCTCACCATCGCCGGCATTGGGGTTTCAGTGTCCCACCCCCACCATCGCCGGCATTGGGGTTTCAGTGCCACCCACCATCGCCGGCATTGGGGTTTCAGTGTCCCACCCCCACCATCGCCGACGTTGGGGTTTCAGTGTCACCCCCACCATCGCCGACGTTGGGGTTTCAGTGTCCCACCCCCACCATCGCCGACGTTGGGGTTTCAGTGCCACCCACCATCGCCGGCATTGGGGTTTCAGTGTCACCCCCACCATCGCCGGCATTGGGGTTTCAGTGTCACCCCCACCATCGCCGGCATTGGGGTTTCAGTGTCCCACCCCCACCATCACCGGCATTGGGGTTTCAGTGTCACCCACCATCGCCGGCATTGGGGTTTCAGTGCCACCCACCATCGCCGGCATTGGGGTTTCAGTGCCCCACCCCCACCATCGCCGGCATTGGGGTTTCAGTGCCACCCACCATTGCCGACATTGGGGTTTCAGTGTCCCACCCCCACCATCACCGACATTGGGGTTTCAGTGCCCCACCCCCACCATCACCGGCATTGGGGTTTCAGTGTCCCACCCCCACCATCGCCGGCATTGGGGTTTCAGTGTCCCACCCCCACCATCGCCGGCATTGGGGTTTCAGTGCCCCACCCCCACCATCGCCGACATTGGGGTTTCAGTGCCACCCACCATCGCCGGCATTGGGGTTTCAGTGTCACCCCCACCATCGCCGACATTGGGGTTTCAGTGTCCCACCCCCACCATCGCCGACATTGGGGTTTCAGTGCCCCACCCCCACCATCGCCGGCATTGGGGTTTCAGTGTCACCCCCACCATCGCCGGCATTGGGGTTTCAGTGTCACCCCCACCATCGCCGACATTGGGGTTTCAGTGTCCCACCCCCACCATCGCCGGCATTGGGGTTTCAGTGTCCCACCCCCACCATCGCCGGCATTGGGGTTTCAGGGTCCCCCACCATCGTCGGCATTGGGTTTCAGTGTCACCCCCACCATCGCCGGCATTGGGGTTTCAGTGTCCCACCCCCACCATCGCCGACATTGGGGTTTCAGTGTCACCCCCACCATCGCCGACGTTGGGGTTTCAGTGCCCCACCCCCACCATCGCCGACATTGGGGTTTCAGTGTCACCCCCACCATCGCCGACATTGGGGTTTCAGTGCCCCACCCCCACCATCGCCGGCATTGGGGTTTCAGTGTCCCACCCCCACCATCGCCGGCATTGGGGTTTCAGTGTCCCACCCCCACCATCGCCGACATTGGGGTTTCAGTTCCCCACCCCCACCATCGCCGGCATTGGGGTTTCAGTGCCACCCACCATCGCCGGCATTGGGGTTTCAGTGTCCCACCCCCACCATCGCCGGCATTGGGGTTTCAGTGTCACCCCCACCATCGCCGGCATTGGGGTTTCAGTGTCACCCCCACCATCGCCGGCATTGGGGTTTCAGTGCCACCCACCATCGCCGGCATTGGGGTTTCAGTGTCCCACCCCCACCATCGCCGACATTGGGGTTTCAGTGTCACCCCCACCATCGCCGGCATTGGGGTTTCAGTGCCACCCACCATCGCCGGCATTGGGGTTTCAGTGTCACCCACCATCGCCGACATTGGGGTTTCAGTGTCCCCACCATCACCGGCATTGGGGTTTCAGTGTCCCACCCCCACCATCGCCGGCATTGGGGTTTCAGTGTCCCACCCCCACCATCGCCGACGTTGGGGTTTCAGTGTCACCCACCATCGCCGGCATTGGGGTTTCAGTGTCCCACCCCCACCATCGCCGGCATTGGGGTTTCAGTGTCACCCACCATCGCCGGCATTGGGGTTTCAGTGTCCCACCCCCACCATCGCCGGCATTGGGGTTTCAGTGTCACCCACCATCACCGGCATTGAGGTTTCAGTGCCCCACCCCCACCATCGCCGACATTGGGGTCTCAGTGTCCCACCCCCACCATCACCGGCATTGGGGTTTCAGTGTCACCCCCACCATCGCCGGCGTTGGGGTTTCAGTGTCCCACCCCCACCATCGCCGGCATTGGGGTTTCAGTGTCCCACCCCCACCATCGCCGGCATTGGGGTTTCAGTGACCCACCCCCACCACCATCGCCGGCATTGGGGTTTCAGTGTCACCCCCACCATCGCCGGCATTGGGGTTTCAGTGTCACCCCCACCATCGCCAGCATTGGGGTTTCAGTGTCCCACCCCCACCATCGCCGACATTGGGGTTTCAGTGTCCCACCCCCACCATCACCGCCATTGGGGTTTCAGTGTCCCACCCCCACCATCGCCGGCATTGGGGTTTCAGTGACCCACCCCCACCACCATCGCCGGCATTGGGGTTTCAGTGTCACCCCCACCATCGCCGGCATTGGGGTTTCAGTGCCACCCCCACCATCACCGGCATTGGGGTTTCAGTGTCCCACCCCCACCATCGCCGGCATTGGGGTTTCAGTGTCCCACCCCCACCACCACCATCGCCGGCATTGGGGTTTCAGTGTCACCCCCACCATCGCCGGCATTGGGGTTTCAGTGTCACCCCCACCATCGCCGGCATTGGGGTTTCAGTGTCCCACCCCCACCATCACCGCCATTGGGGTTTCAGTGTCCCACCCCCACCATCGCCGGCATTGGGGTTTCAGTGACCCACCCCCACCACCATCGCCGGCATTGGGGTTTCAGTGCCCCACCCCCACCATCGCCGGCATTGGGGTTTCAGTGTCCCCACCATCGCCGGCATTGGGGTTTCAGTGCCACCCCCACCATCACCGGCATTGGGGTTTCAGTGTCCCACCCCCACCATCGCCGACGTTGGGGTTTCAGTGTCCCACCCCCACCACCACCATCGCCGGCATTGGGGTTTCAGTGCCCCACCCCCACCATCGCCGGCATTGGGGTTTCAGTGCCCCACCCCCACCATCGCCGACATTGGGGTTTCAGTGTCACCCCCACCATCGCCGGCATTGGGGTTTCAGTGCCCCACCCCCACCATCACCGCCATTGGGGTTTCAGTGTCACCCACCATCACCATCGCCGGCATTGGGGTTTCAGTGCCCCACCCCCACCATCACCGCCATTGGGGTTTCAGTGTCACCCACCATCACCATCGCCGGCATTGGGGTTTCAGTGTCCCACCCCCACCATCGCCGGCATTGGGGTTTCAGTGTCCCCCACCATCGCCGACATTGGGGTTTCAGTGCCACCCACCATCGCCGGCATTGGGGTTTCAGTGCCACCCACCATCGCCGGCATTGGGGTTTCAGTGTCCCACCCCCACCATCGCCGGCATTGGGGTTTCAGTGCCACCCACCATCGCCGGCATTGGGGTTTCAGTGCCCCACCCCCACCATCACCGGCATTGGGGTTTCAGTGTCCCCCACCCCCACCATCACCGGCATTGGGGTTTCAGTGTCACCCCCACCATCGCCGGCATTGGGGTTTCAGTGTCCCACCCCCACCATCACCGGCATTGGGGTTTCAGTGCCCCACCCCCACCATCACCGGCATTGGGGTTTCAGTGCCCCACCCCCACCATCGCCGGCATTGGGGTTTCAGTGTCCCCCACCATCGCCGGCATTGGGGTTTCAGTGTCCCACCCCCACCATCGCCGACATTGGGGTTTCAGTGTCCCACCCCCACCATCGCCGGCATTGGGGTTTCAGTGTCCCACCCCCACCATCACCGGCATTGGGGTTTCAGTGTCCCACCCCCACCATCACCGGCATTGGGGTTTCAGTGTCCCACCCCCACCATCGCCGGCATTGGGGTTTCAGTGTCCCACCCCCACCATCGCCGACATTGGGGTTTCAGTGTCACCCCCACCATCGCCGACATTGGGGTTTCAGTGTCACCCACCATCACCATCGCCGGCATTGGGGTTTCAGTGTCCCACCCCCACCATCGCCGGCATTGGGGTTTCAGTGTCCCACCCCCACCATCGCCGGCATTGGGGTTTCAGTGTCACCCACCCCCACCATCGCCGGCATTGGGGTTTCAGTGTCACCCACCATCACCATCACCGACATTGGGGTTTCAGTGTCCCCCCCACCCCCACCATCGCCGGCATTGGGGTTTCAGTGTCACCCCCACCATCGCCGGCATTGGGGTTTCAGTGCCCCACCCCCACCATCGCCGACATTGGGGTTTCAGTGTCCCCCACCATCGCCGGCATTGGGGTTTCAGTGTCACCCCCACCATCGCCGGCATTGGGGTTTCAGTGTCCCCCACCATCGCCGGCATTGGGGTTTCAGTGCCCCACCCCCACCATCGCCGGCATTGGGGTTTCAGTGTCCCCCACCCCCACCATCGCCGGCATTGGGGTTTCAGTGTCACCCCCATCATCGCCGGCATTGGGGTTTCAGTGCCCCACCCCCACCATCGCCGGCATTGGGGTTTCAGTGTCCCCCACCCCCACCATCGCCGGCATTGGGGTTTCAGTGCCCCACCCCCACCATCGCCGGCATTGGGGTTTCAGTGTCCCACCCCCACCATCGCCGGCATTGGGGTTTCAGTGCCCCACCCCCACCATCGCCGGCATTGGGGTTTCAGTGCCCCACCCCCACCATCGCCGACATTGGGGTTTCAGTGTCACCCCCACCATCGCCGACATTGGGGTTTCAGTGTCCCTCCCCCACCATCGCCGACATTGGGGTTTCAGTGTCACCCCCACCATCGCCGGCATTGGGGTTTCAGTGTCCCACCCCCACCATCGCCGGCATTGGGGTTTCAGTGCCACCCACCATCGCCGACATTGGGGTTTCAGTGCCACCCACCATCGCCGACATTGGGGTTTCAGTGTCCCACCCCCACCATCGCCGGCATTGGGGTTTCAGTGTCACCCCCACCATCACCGGCATTGGGGTTTCAGTGTCCCCCCCACCATCGCCGGCATTGGGGTTTCAGTGTCCCACCCCCACCATCGCCGGCATTGGGGTTTCAGTGTCACCCCCACCATCGCCGACATTGGGGTTTCAGTGTCCCAACCCCACCATCGCCGACATTGGGGTTTCAGTGTCCCACCCCCCCCACCATCGCCGGCATTGGGGTTTCAGTGCCCCACCCCCACCATCGCCGACATTGGGGTTTCAGTGTCCCACCCCCCCCACCATCGCCGACATTGAGGTTTCAGTGCCCCACCCCCACCATCGCCGACATTGGGGTTTCAGTGTCCCACCCCCACCATCGCCGACATTGGGGTTTCAGTGTCACCCCCACCATCGCCGACATTGGGGTTTCAGTGTCACCCCCACCATCGCCGCCATTGGGGTTTCAGTGTCACCCACCATCGCCGGCATTGGGGTTTCAGTGCCCCACCCCCACCATCGCCGGCATTGGGGTTTCAGTGTCACCCCCACCATCGCCGGCATTGGGGTTTCAGTGCCCCACCCCCACCATCGCCGGCATTGGGGTTTCAGTGCCCCACCCCCACCATCACCGGCATTGGGGTTTCAGTGTCCCACCCCCACCATCACCGGCATTGGGGTTTCAGTGTCACCCCCACCATCGCCGGCATTGGGGTTTCAGTGCCCCACCCCCACCATCGCCGACATTGGGGTTTCAGTGTCCCACCCCCACCATCGCCGGCATTGGGGTTTCAGTGTCACCCCCACCATCACCGGCATTGGGGTTTCAGTGTCCCACCCCCACCATCGCCGACATTGGGGTTTCAGTGTCCCACCCCCACCATCACCGGCATTGGGGTTTCAGTGCCCCACACCCACCATCGCCGACATTGGGGTTTCAGTGCCCCACCCGCACCATCGCTGGCATTGGGGTTTCAGTGTCCCACCCCCACCATCGCCGGCATTGGGGTTTCAGTGTCCCCCACCCCCACCATCGCCGGCATTGGTGTTTCAGTGTCACCCACCCCCACCATCGCCGACATTGGGGTTTCAGTGCCCCACCCGCACCATCACCGGCATTGGGGTTTCAGTGTCCCAACCCCACCATCGCCGACATTGGGGTTTCAGTGTCCCACCCCCCCCATCATCGCCGGCATTGGGGTTTCAGTGTCCCACCCCCCCCACCATCGCCGACATTGAGGTTTCAGTGCCCCACCCCCACCATCGCCGACATTGGGGTTTCAGTGTCCCACCCCCACCATCGCCGACATTGGGGTTTCAGTGCCCCACACCCACCATCGCCGGCATTGGGGTTTCAGTGTCCCCCACCATCGCCGACATTGGGGTTTCAGTGCCACCCACCATCGCCGACATTGGGGTTTCAGTGTCACCCCCACCATCACCGGCATTGGGGTTTCAGTGCCACCCCCACCATCGCCGGCATTGGGGTTTCAGTGCCACCCCCACCATCGCCGGCATTGGGGTTTCAGTGTCACCCCCACCATCGCCGACATTGGGGCTTCAGTGTCCCACCCCCACCATCGCCGGCATTGGAGTTTCAGTGTCACCCCCACCATCACCGGCATTGGGGTTTCAGTGCCACCCACCATCGCCGGCATTGAGGTTTCAGTGTCACCCCCACCATCGCCGGCATTGGGGTTTCAGTGTCACCCCCACCATCGCCGGCATTGGGGTTTCAGTGCCCCACCCCCACCATCGCCGGCATTGGGGTTTCAGTGCCCCACCCCCACCATCGCCGGCATTGGGGTTTCAGTGTCCCACCCCCACCATCGCCGGCATTGGGGTTTCAGTGTCCCACCCCCACCATCGCCGGCATTGGGGTTTCAGTGCCCCACCCCCACCATCGCCGGCATTGGTGTTTCAGTGCCCCACCCGCACCATCGCTGGCATTGGGGTTTCAGTGCCCCACCCGCACCATCGCTGGCATTGGGGTTTCAGTGTCACCCACCATCGCCGACATTGGGGTTTCAGTGCCCCACCCCCACCATCGCCGGCATTGGGGTTTCAGTGTCACCCACCATCGCCGACATTGGGGTTTCAGTGTCCCACCCCCACCATTGCCGGCATCCAAATGTTGTGGGAACCCCTGCCAATGGGGTTCCTTGCAATGTTGGTACTGTCGAGGTTGGCACTGTCATGGTGCCAGGGGCATTGTCAGGGCACTGTCCCGCCTTGTCTGTGCCCACCTGGGGGCACCGCTGGTGTGATAATCTCAACTGTTGGTGAACAGTAGTGATTCACGCCGACGAGGGGTCGTGGTGCGGGAGTGGTTTGGACATCTGGAGCCTCCGGAAGAAACAGCGTTATGCATAATGAAATAAATGCAAATTGATGGTAATCAGCTTCACGCCCTCGCTGTGCATGTACCTGATTACGTCACCAGCAGGAGGCGGTAAAAATCTAATTCTGAGATCTCCCCAGTGCACATCGCATTATGGCCCTCTCCTGAGAGAAAGTGGCCATAAGGGGATTTGGATCCATGACAAACAGGCCTGGAACATCCCCCCCTCACCCTGCCATTTCCAGGAGGGCAGCAGCAGTTATCCCTTAGACCTATACACAAGCACTCCACTCCGTGCTTACTGCTTTACATTGGCTCGCAGCTCAGAAATGTCTTGATTTTAAAATTCTACTCTTTGTTGTCATGACACTCCATAGCCTCACACCTCCCCAATCTCTCAAACTGTCTCCAACCCCCCAACCTGCCCAGATCTCTGAGCTCCTCCAATTAATTCTGGCCCCTGGCTCACCCTGATTTTCTTCCCTCTACCACCGGCAGGTATGTTTTCAGCTGCCATCCCTCACTCCTCAGGATGTTGCCCGGTATGGGGTAGCCTGGGGCAGCAGGGTAGCATGGTGGTTAGCATAAATGCTTCACAGCTCCAGGGTCCCATGTTCGATTCCCGGCTGGGTCACTGTCTGTGTGGAGTCTGCACGTCCTCCCCCTGTGTGCGTGGGTTTCCTCCAGGTGCTCCGGTTTCCTCCCACAGTCCAAAGATGTGCGGGTTAGGTGGATTGGCCATGCTAAAGTGGGGGTGTCAGTTACAAGGGGTCACGATTTCAAGGTGAGAGGGAAAAAGTTTAAGGGAGATGTGCGTGGAAAGTTTTTTACGCAGAGGGTGGTGGGTGCCTGGAATGCTTTGCCAGAGGAGGTGGTAGAGGCGGGTATGATAGCATCATTTAAGATGCATCTAGACAGATATATGAACGGGTGGGGAACAGAGGGAAGTAGACCTTGGAAAATAGGCAACAGGTTTAGATAAAGGATCTGGATCAGCGCAGGCTGGAAGGGCCGAAGGGCCTGTTCCTGTGCTGTAATTTTCTTTGTTCTTTGTTCTTTGTTCTCTGGAGTTTTCTTCCTGCCTCTCTATAGCTCTCTTTCCTCCTTTAAGAAACTTATTAAAACCTTTCTCCTTTGACCAAGCTTTACCTGGTTACCTGGCCTTGTGTCAAATCCAGTGAAAGGGGTGACCACTTGGGGGCTGTAATGTGGCCTGGACCTTTGAAAGTTGCCTGAAAGATTCATGGGCCCGAATCTTTACCCTGCCAGGCAAGCGGGATTGGTGGGACCAGAAGGGGGTCTGAAATCTGCTCTTGCCCTCCGTCGGCTCCCGACCGTGATTTCACATTGTCTCTGGTCAATTAACTGGTCACCAGTGTGAAACGTGCACTGAGAGAGGCTCAGCAGTACTAGCAGGGGAGACAGGGGTGGGGGAAGAAGAGGGTGGGCATGTGAGGCGGGGGCAGGCGGGAGGCTTCACACAAGCTCCCTGAAGGCTGACATCTGCTGTGCAACTGCCTCGGGGAGCTGCAGTGTTGTTCAAAGGATATCTGCACACACAAAAATGCTGCATATTCTCTAGTGTGACTACAAACAACTGACAGCAATACTCCAACTCCTCAAGTTTCAAACATCTTCTGGGCATTTTATCCCACCCTGTATCGAGAACGGTGCAACAATATGAAGGCCCCCTGGCCAATTGGCCACGCGTCAAACATAAAATCATACATGCCACCAAAAGCTCTGGTCGACTGGGAATTGAATGAGCTTATTTAGAACTTCAATTATTGGCGAGCGGGCTTCTGACTCCCCTGTGTGCTGCCAACTGTGATGTGGCACATGGCACAGTGTGGCCATGATGTCAGATGCCCACCCAACATATTGTCGGGGCATTTGGCGTTCAGTCCGGTCGGCCGCGTGTCTGATCACAGCACGTAATATTCTGGCCGCGGAGTTCTACCTGTATGCCAGTCTGACACTGCCAAGGTGCACAGGTAACTGACAGGGGCACTGTCAGGGTGCCAGGCTGGCACTGCCAAGGTGCACAGGTGGCATTGTCAACTGGCAGGGACACGGCTAAGCTGGCATGTTTTGCTCAATGGAGATTGGGCCTGGGGGTGCCCTGCGTGGGTGTTGGGGATGCTGGGGGGACCGGCCGAGGACCCCCTTATCGGCGAGTTGGAGCTTTGCGAGGGAAGGGGGGGTTTGGTGGTCGTGACTGGGAGTCGAGAGAGCGGGATGCCATTTAAAAACGGTGTCCCGATCTCTCGCAGCATTGCGGGGTCCTGGCGAGCGGAGCTCCTCAGCGCAGAAAACGGGACTAAGTGCGATCTCGGCCACGCGTCCCCCACTGAGGCTCCCGGTCTACACCAATGGCAGTTTGATAGCGGTTTGTTCTTGGCATTCCGAGCGCTGAGAAACACCGGGCAAATCATCCGCAAGAGGACTCTGTTCCCATTCGGGTAGATCGGGCTCAAAGTGACCTCTGTTTACTCACCCCTCTGCCAGTGGAATCAGTCTATCCCCATTTGCTGCATCAGAATAAACTCTTTGTGATTTTGAAGATCTCTATTAACCTGCACCTCCCCATCCCCAACTTATCCTTTGACGTTCTAAGAAAAATGTCAGTTTCTCCAGTAGTTTCTTTGTGTGTCTGATATCTTTCACCCGGGTACCACACGAGTAGTACTCCTCTGAACCCTTTCCATGGTTTTCACAGCCCAGTGCTCAGAATTGGCCACAAAATGCTCCAGCTAGGGCTTAATCAGCATTTTATGAAGGTTTTGCATAACTTTCCTTGTCTTTTGTACTCTCTTTAGAAAGCTGAATGATCACAGGAGCCTTGTCCTGTTGTGTACACCCCCCTCCCCCCTCCCCCCAGGCTTCTCTGTTCCTGCGCGTCCTTTAGAATTGGACCATTTAATTTATATTGCCTCTTCTCATCCTTCCCACCAAAATAAATCACTTTGCACTTTTCTGCGTTAGGTTTCATCTGCTTTGGAGTTGAATTTCTGACAGGCTTGCGGAATTTCAGCTCCTGTTTTGTTGACTTTTGATGCCCTCTGAGGCGATCGAGCAAGCTTGGTCACTTGTGAAACTAATCGGTGCTTCAAGAAGATGGCTCGCCGCCACCTGCTAAGGTCAACCGGGGCGGGGGGGGGGGGGGGGGTGGGCGAGAAATGCGGCCTTGTCAGTGCGGCCCCACATCCTGAGGCAAAGAAACATGAATGGGTTGACTGTCGGAGGGTTCGCGGTAATTATTTCCACCAACTGTAAAATATGTCGTACGTCCCCCCCGAAGGACTGTGATCAACATTGGCCGGAATTCTCCACCTGTTCGCAGGCGGCGGGAGTCTCCGATACCGCCGGCCACACACCCTCGGTTGGGTGGCTTCCCATGGGAATTCCCATTGACAGCGGCGGGAGTAGAGAATACCGCCCCCAGCGAACGGCGCGCCGCCTCCTGCTGCCGAGAAACACGCGAGCGGGAGGCCGATGAATCCCACCCATTACATTTATAATTTAATGTGTCAAAGTCATCTTAAAAGGATGGTAATATTAGAATTCTGGAAGACTGAGGGTATGACAGAGTACTGCGCACTGTTCTCATCTCCATATTATAAAATGGACATCGAGGCATTGGGGACGGTACATAAATGGGATACAAATGAATAAGGAGTTATACATGACAGGGAATATTGAACAGTGTGGCTCTTTAGAGGAAAGTTACAATCCTGCCAGGGTTCTAAAGGGTAACTGTGGACACGATGCTCCCAATTAGCGGAGCCAAAACTAATTTAAAACAGTCCCGAATAAATCCAAAAAGGAATTGAAGAGAGATACCTTTCCCTGGAGTGTGGGCAGAATGTGAAACATGGCACCATGTGTAATACCTGAGCAGAAGATCAAGCTGGGGAAAAAGGGAATGGAAGGATATGCAGTTAGGGAGATGTGAAGCGGGAAGAGGATTGAATCTCAGGTGTAAAATGATTAATTGAGCTAGCGTCCTGTGCATTTTGTGGAAGACAGTTCAACACTTCTACCGCACTTTACCCCTTTCCTTACATCTTTCCTGAATAGCCTGGGTCTGTTTTAAGGTTCTGTCCCTTCGTTCGACAGTAGTAAAAGTTTCTCTTTACCTACTCTCTCACTTTCTTTCAAAATCCTAAATGCCTCAATTAAATCACCCATTAACCTAATAATAATAATAATAATAGCTTATTGTCACAAGTAGGCTTCAATGAAGTTACTGTGAAAAGCCCCTAGTCGCCACATTCTGGTGCCTGTTCGGGGAGGCCGGTATGGGAATTGAACCCGCGCTGCTGCCTTGTTCTGCATTACAAGCCAGCTCTGGATGACAGAGAATGCAAGCTGAGTTCATACAATCTCTCCTATTCAACTCAGTTTTGGAAGGTGGTGAATTTACTGTGCCCTCATTCCAAGGCCAGTGTATCATTTCTAAAGAGCGGTGCCTAGAATTGTACATATTACTCCAGGTGCTGTCTAACCAGGCCTTTGTGTAGCTGCAGCAAAAACTCCTCCCATTAGATTCTAGGCCTCGACATATAAAGGCTAATAATTAATTAACCTCCCCCCCTGGCTTACGCAATCCTTTGGTTTTTCATCTTTTTTTCCCCCTGGCTTACTCCTCGTTGCTGGCCTCGAACAGGTTTTGGAACAGGCCACCGAACTGCCCCAAGTACCCAGGAAGCCTTCCTCTGACCCTCGGATGGCGCACTTAATCTTCTCCAGGTGGAGAAATTCCGAGAGGTCAGAGAGCCAGGCTGCAGCTTTGGGTGGTGCTGCCGATCGCCAGCCGAGCAGGGTTCTCCGGCGTGCGATTAGGGAAGCGAAAGCAAGGGCGTTGGCCCCCTTCCCCATGTGTAACTCTGGCTGCTCCGATACCCCGAAGGTTGACACTATTGGGCACGGCTTCACCCGCACCTCCATAACCTTGGACATTGCTGTTATGTTTCTTAAATGAATGCTAGAAGTCATTCAGCAGTTGAAGGATGGTTTATTGTGCTCCACAATAAATGACTTTGTTAGCTTTTATTTACAGAATTGCACTTGTAAAGATACTGCTTTTCTATGCTCTGCAACTAGGCCTGACCACTAGCAGCCCTGAGCTCAACTTCCGTCCCTGTCCTGCTCCACCGTCTCTCTAGCCAAAGTGTGCAAGGGCGGGCCTTCGGCGTCACTCTTAAATGTCCCCGTGCTGCCCCCTGGTGGTGCTTCTGTACACACTCAAGCGAGGATCACTATAATTGCCTCAGAGAAGGCTGTCCAGAACCCAGCAAGCTTGGGGCAAGCCCAAAACATGTGGGTGTGGTTGGCCGGACCCCTCTCACATTTGTCCTCCACCTCCGGGAAGAACCTGCCCATTCGGGTTCTGGTCAGGTGCGCTCTGTGCACCACTTTGAGCTGCATTAGGCTTAGCTTTGCGCAGGAGGAGGTGGAGCTCACCCTGCTCAGTGCTTCGCTCCAGAATCCCCATCCCAACTCTGTCCCCAGTTCGTCCTCCCATTTTTCTCTGGTCCCGTCCAGTGGCGACCGGGCTCTGTCCAGTAGCTGTCCATATATTTTCCCACATAGCCCCCCCCCCCTTCTCGCTGCTTGTGTCTATCAGGTCCTCTAGTAGTGTGCTTTCTGTGGCCCCGGGGTACCCTACTGTCTCTTTGCAGAGGAAGTGTTTTATTTGGAGGTGTCTCAATTCCTGTCCTTTTGATAGTTTCCACTTCCTCGTCAGTTAATCCAATGTCGCCAGTCTGCGCCCTATGTAGAAGTCCCCGACCGTCAGTGTGCCCGCGTCCCGCCTCCATCTTTTGAAGGTGGTATATGGCATGGCTGGGGGAATCTGTGATTGCTGCAGATGGGGGCTATAAGGGACATTTTGGTTATCCCGAAGTGCTGTCTCAGCTGGGTCCACGTTCTCAGCGTGGCCGCTACCACTGGGCCCGTTGTATATCTTGTTGAGGGGGATGGGAGTGCTGCTGTTGCCAGGGCCCGGAGGGTTGTTCCTTTACAGGATGCCTTCTCCATTTGTACCCAATCTGTGCCGGGTTCTTGTACCCATCCCCTCACTTTTTCTGCCGGTGCTGCCCAGTGGTAGTATTGTAGGTTCGGTAGAGCCAGGCCCCCTCTGACTTTCCCTCTTTGCAGTGTCGGGTTGGGAATTCTCGGGTTTTTGCCACCCCCCCACACACACACACACACACACAAACGCCATGATTAGACTGTCTTTGTTTTGGAAAAAGGCCTTGGGGATGAAGATCGGGATGGATCTAAACAGGAAGAGGAACCTTGGCAGTACGTTCATCTTGATCGCCTGCACTCTCCCTACCAGAGAGAGTGGGAGTGAGCCCCACTGTTGAAGGTCTTTTCTTACTTCCTCCACCAGGCTGGTCAGGTTCCACTTGTGGATCTGTGTCCAGTCTCTGGCTATCTGGATCCCCAGGTAACGGAATCTGTCCTGGGCTTTTGAACGGGGGCCCCTTCAGCTCTGTCCCTCCCACTTTTGGGTTCACTGGGAATGTCTCGCTTTTGCTCAGATTAAGCATTTGCAGTATTGCCTTCAGTCCCTCCTGTGGCTTTGAGACATAGAGGAGCAGGTCATCCACATAGAGTGAGACTCTGTGCTCTCTGTTCGGGAGCGTTTAAACTAATTTGGCAGGGGAATGGGAACCGGATCTGTAGTCTATCAACTAAGGAAGCCGATAGTCAGGACGCCAAAGCACGTAGTGATGCAGTGGGGAAGGTAACACTGACAAAGGAGAGTACTTGCAGGCAAGGAGATGGGTTGAAGTGTGTATACTTTAATGCAAGAAGCATCAGGAATAAGGTGGGTGAACTTAAGGCATGGATCGGTACTTGGGACTACGATGTGGTGGCCATCACGGAAACTTGGATAGAAGAGGGGCAGAAATGGTTGTTGGAGGTCCCTGGTTATAGATGTTTCAACAAGATTAGGGAGGATGGTAAAAGAGGTGGGGGGGGGGGTGGCATTGTTAATTAGAGATAGTATAACAGCTGCAGAAAGGCAGTTCGAGGGGGATCTGCCTACTGAGGTAATATGGGTTGAAGTCAGAAATAGGAAAGGAGCTGTCACCTTGTTGGGAGCTTTCTTTAGGCCCCCCAATAGCAGCAGAGATGTGGAGGAACAGATTGGGAAACAGATTTTGGAAAGGTGCAGAAGTCACAGGGTAGTAGTCATGCGTGACTTCAACTTCCCAAACATTGAGTGGAAACTCTTTAGATCAAATAGTTTGGATGGGGTAGTGTTTGTGCAGTGTGTCCTGGAAGCTTTTCTAACACAGTATGTAGATTGTCCGACCAGAGGGGAGGCCATATTGGATTTAGTACTTGGTAATGAACCAGGGCAGGTGATAGATTTGTTAGTGGGGGAGCATTTTGGAGGTAGTGACCACAATTCTGTGACTTTCACTTTAGTTATGGAGAGGGATAGGTGCGTGCAACAGGGCAAGGTTTATAATTGGGGGAAGGGTAAATACAATGCTGTCAGACAAGAATTGAAGTGCAGAAGTTGGGAACATAGGCTGTCAGGGAAGGACACAAGTGAAATGTGGAACTTGTTCAAGGAACAGGTACTGCGTGTCTTTGATATGTATGTCCCTGTCAGGCAGGGAAGAGATGGTCGAGTAAGGGAACCATGGTTGACAAGAGAGATTGAATGTCCTGTTAAGAGGAAGAAGGAGACTTATGTAAGGCTGAAGAAACAAGGTTCAGACAGGGCGCTGGAGGGATACAAGATAGCCAGGAGGGAACTGAAGAAAGGGATTAGGAGAGCTAAGAGAGGGCATGAAAACTCTTTGGCAGGTAGGATCAAGGAAAACCCCAAGGCCTTTTACACATATGTGAGAAATATGAGAATGACTAGAGCGAGGGTAGGTCCGATCAATGACAGTAGCGGGAGATTGTGTATTGAGTCTGAAGAGATAGGAGAGGTCTTGAACAAGTATTTTTCTTCAGTATTTACAAACGAGAGGGGCCATATTGTTGGAGAGGACAGTGTGAAACAGACTGATAAGCTCAAGGAGATACTTGTCAGGAAGGAAGACGTGTTGCGTGTTTTGAAAAACTTGAGGATAGACAAGTCCCTCGGGCCTGATGGGATATATCTAAGGATTCTATGGGAAGCAAGAAATGAAATTGCAGAGCCGTTGGCAATGATCTTTTCGTCCTCGCTGTCAACAGGGGTGGTACCAGAGGATTGGAGAGTGGCGAATGTCGTGCCCCTGTTCAAAAAAGGGAATAGGGATAACCCTGGGAATTACAGGCCAGTTAGGCTTACTTTGGTGGTAGACAAAGTAATGGAAAGGGTACTGAGGGATAGGATTTCTGAGCATCTGGAACGGCACTGCTTGATGAGGGATAGTCAGCACGGATTTGTGAGGGGTAGGTCTTGCCTCACAAGTCTTATTGACTTCTTTGAGGAGGTGACCAAGCATGTGGATGAAGGTAAAGCAGTGGATGTAGTGTACATGGATTTTAGTAAGGCATTTGATAAGGTTCCCCATTGTAGGCTTGTGCAGAAAGTAAGGAGGCATGGGATAGTGGGAAATTTGGCCAGTTGGATAACAAACTGGCTAACCAATAGAAGAGAGTGGTGGTGGATGGCAAATATTCAGCTTGGAGCCCAGTTACCAGTGGCGTACCGCAGGGATCAGTTCTGGGTCCTCTGCTGTTTGTGATTTTCATTAACGACTTGGATGAGGGAGTTGAAGGGTGGGTCAGTAAATTTGCAGATGATACGAAGGTTGGTGGAGTTGTGGATAGTGAGGAGGGCTGTTGTCGGCTTCAAAGAGACATAGATAGAATGCAGAGCTGGGCTGAGAAGTGGCAGATGGAGTTTAACCCTGACAAGTGTGAGGTTGTCCATTTTGGAAGGACAAATATGAATGCGGAATACATGGTTAATGGTAGGGTTCTTGGCAATGTGGAGGAGCAGAGAGATCTTGGGGTCTATGTTCATAGATCTTTGAAAGTTGCCTCTCAAGTGGATAGAGCTGTGAAGAAGGCCTATGGTGTGCTAGCGTTCATTAGCAGAGGGATTGAATTTAAGACCCGTGAGGTGATGATGCAGCTGTACAAAACCTTGGTCAGGCCACATTTGGAGTACTGTGTGCAGTTCTGGTCGCCTCATTTTAGGAAGGATGTGGAAGCTTTGGAAAAGGTGCAAAGGAGATTTACCAGGATGTTGCCTGGAATGGAGAGTAGGTCTTACGAGGAAAGGTTGAGGGTGCTAGGCCTTTTCTCATTAGAACGGAGAAGGATGAGGGGCGACTTGATAGAGGTTTATAAGATGATTAGGGGAATAGATAGAGGAGACAGTCAAAGACTTTTTCCCCGAAACACACCATTACAAGGGGACATAAATTTAAGATAAATGGTGGAAGGTATAGAGGGGATGTCAGGGGTAGGTTCTTTACCCAGAGAGTAGTGGGGGCATGGAATGCACTGCCTGTGGTAGTAGTTGAGTCGGAAACGTTAGGGACCTTCAAGCGGTTATTGGATAGGTACATGGATTAGGGTAGAATAATGGCGTGTAGGTTAACTTCTTAAGGGCAGCACGGTAGCATTGTGGATAGCACAATTGCTTCACATTCCAGGGACCCAAGTTTGATTTCGACTTGGGTCACTGTCTGTGTGGAGTCTGCACATCCTCCCCGTGACTGCGTGGGTTTCCTCCGGGTGCTCCGGTTTCCTCCCACAGTCCAAAGATGTGCAGGTTGGGTGGATTGGCCATGAAAAATTATCCAAAATTCTATGATTAACCTAGGACAAAAGTTCGGCGCAACATCGCCGAAGGGTCTGTTCTGTGCTGTATTTCTCTATCTATCTCTATCTCCTCTCCGTATTCCCTTCCAGCTTTTCGTATCCCGCAGGACTATCGCCAGGGGTTCGATCGCTAGCGCGAACAAGAGTGGGGACGGGGCAGCCCTGTCTTGTTCCTCTCTGTAGCTGGAATTATTCAGAGCTGGTGGTGTTAGCTCGGACGCTCGCTTTGGGAGCGTTGTACAGGAGCCTCACCCAGGTGGTGAATCCCGCTCCGAGCCCAAACCGTTCCAGTACCTCGAGGAGGTATTTCCATTCGACTGTCGAAGGCCTTTTCTGCATCCAGGGAGACGATCACCTCTGGTGTTCTCTCCCCGGGGGAGGGGGGGTTCATTCTCACATTCAGCAACCGCCTGATGTTCGCTGTGAGCTGCCTTCCCTCGACAAAGCCCGTTTGGTCCTCTGCCACCACCTCTGGTATGCAGCCCTTCAGCCGTTTGGCCAGGACCTTTGCGAGTATTTTCGCATCCACGTTCAGCAGTGAAATGGGTCTGTACGACCCACATTCCATCAGGTCTTTGGGTATCAGTGAGATTGTGGCCTGCGCTAGCGTTGGGGGCAGGGTGCCCCCTGCCAGTGAGTCCGCGAACATGTCCCTCAGGTGTGGGGCCAGGACCCACCGGATCCCGGTGCCTTCCCCGCCTGCATGGAGCTGATGCTCTCCATGATTTCTCCCAGGTCTATTGGTGCTTCCAGCTCCCCCCGTCTGTCTTCCCCCACCACTGGTAGTTCCAGTCTGTCTACGAACTGTTTCATTCCCGCATCCCCGTCGGGGGGCTCGGAGGTGGACAGTCTCCGGTAGAAGGTCTCGAATGCCCGATTGACCTCCTTTGGCTCTGTTACCAGTCTGCCTCTGTTATCCTTAACTTGCGCCATTTCTCTCGTGGCTGCCTGCTTTCTCAGCGGGCCAGCCCACTGTGGGGGCACCCCCTGGGGTCCAATCACCCCCCGGCCCCCCCCAGGACCCCGGGGCCCGCTCGCGCCGCCAATCCCGCCTGCACCAGAGGTGCTCCAATTCCCGCCGGCAGGAGAGGCCTGTCAGCGGCGGGACTTCGGCCCATCGCGGGCCGGAGAATTGCCACAGAGGGCCCGCCGACCGGCGCGGCATGATTCCTGCTCCCGCCGATTCCCGGGTGGCGGAGAATTCCGGCCACGGCGGGGGCCGAAGTTCACCACCGGAGCGGTCGAGGCATCGGAACCACATCTTGTGGAGTCCGATGCACCGCTCAATCACAGCCAGGTGGCCATATCTGCCTCATTATACCGGGTCTCCGCTTTGGTCACCATCCTGGCGTCATGAGCCAGGTTCTCAGCGGGTACCCCTTATGCCAGGAGAGCCAACCGCCCAGCCTGTGGTGATCCTCGAAGAGAGCAGGAATGACCGACTGCCCCAGGGTGTAGCTGTTGTTGACACTCCCCAGGAAGCGGGCATACCGTGCATTATCTGTATCTGTTGGTCGCAGACGAGTTGTATGTTCAGGGAGTGGAACCCATTTTGGTTAACATAGGGCACCCCCAGATGGCCCGGTGAGCGCTGGGCACTATGTGTGGCATCTATGAGCCCCTGGACCTGGGGCATCCCGGTGATGGTGGAGAAACCTGCTGCCCGGGCATCTTGTTGGGCTTGGTCAATATCAAAGATGATATAGTCTTCCGCCCGGGCATACAGGACATCCCTCCTAACCTCCACTGCGTCCAGGGCATCTGTGGACAGTCGCCTGTGAGATGCCACACAGGCCCCCACTCGAGCCCTGGAATGACCCCGAAGTGTAAAAGGTCAGCGCTTCGGTGACCTTGACAGCTACCGGGAGCGGGAGGTCCTCCTCCTCCATTTGGTGCCAAATCCGCGAGGACATGGCACAGGTTTTGCCACGTCTCCTTGTTGAGGCGGAGCCTCCTGCGGCAGCTGCTGCCCATCATCTGTTCAAATGGCCAGCGCTGCCTGTACACCCTGGGCCGTCGCAGGACGCCCCTCTGGGTCCTTCTCTGGCCTGATGGGCGGCTGGGTCCTCAGGGTGTTGGCGGGTTCCGGTTCATGGGCTGCTGCCTCCAGCATCTGCAGTTGTTGCTGCTGCTGCCACCTTGTCCAGTGTCTGGTCGTCTGGCCTAGCAGCAGCACCACTGGGGCAACTGCTATGTCCAATATCCTTGTCATAACGTTCAATATCTGTGAGGAACTGGGAGATGGTGTTAGACTGAAAAATAGCGTCCACCCCGGGACCCTCCAACCCCCAATTGATCCCCCCTTCCCCCCATCCCGAATGCCCTGCCCATGCACATGCGGCCATAGCGGGCCCCCCTCATCGGACCCCAGCCTCTATACCCAGGATACCCGCTTGTAATGTCAACCGGACCGTTCGATGGTCCCCTCCCCGTGGCACTCACCCTCTCTCCGGCCAAGCACATGTCCCAGGAGCTGTGTCCCATCCCCTGGGTGTTTGGCTGTTGGCTGCTACATGTGTGGTGTTGCCTCTGTCAGTGTTCAGGCTCAGTGCCCAGGCATGATTGGGATGCTAGGCCATGACTCCCACATGCTACATGGCCACCCACCCATGGGAATACACTTGGGTTGTGTGAAATGCTCACTTAACCACTATCACCAATTCCCTATTCGTGACAGCCTTTAGCCGCACGGCCAGAGGCCTTCGTAGTCGCTGAGCGTTATGGGTGGTCGGTGGGGCAGACGGGCGGGGACAAGGGTTGGTCCCGGAATGGGTAAACACGATCCAGGTGTTGGCATGATGGTGCTGCGAGTGGCTGTCTCCCCCGGTTGCCACTCCCAAGCACTCCCCCACCATCCCATGCCAGCCCCTACCCCAGCCGAGGGTCCCCCACTCCCCTGCCGAGCAGTGGTGTGGAAAGCCCGGCGCCCTTGGGCTCTTTGCCTGTGAGTAAAGATGGCTGCTCACTTCCTCGGCTCCCTTAGAAATCCTTACGCCAGTTTAACGTTTTTCAAAAGGAGTACGAATCGGCACCAGAGAGGCCACCTGCGGGGAGGACGTTGAATCGCGGGAGGCTGTTGGATAAGGGTTGGCTCCCGTTAATTGTATGGAAATTGGGCTTAAGTGATGGTAATTGGTTTCTCGCCAAACTACGGCGGGATCCCGATTTTGCCTATGGGAGGGACCGGTTGCATCGCAAACTGTTTGCCGCCTGGCGCGGTTTTCATTTTCTGCCTCTCTCACTGTTCACTGGCCTCTTTTCACTTGGGCGAGAGCGCGATGAGGCCAGAGAATCGCACCCTTAGTCATTTTTTGGGTGAATCGCGTCCCTGAAAAAGATTTCAGATCAATCCTATGATGGTTCAATATAAGTGACCTTGCATTGAGATCCATCGGTGAGTTTCACCCACTCAGTTAATGTATCTATGGGCCAAATCTCCGGTACCACCAGCAGCACCAAGTGTGGTGGGCGGGGAAACTTAATTTGGCTTGAGGTCAAAGGTCTATTGCCCAAAATCAGGATGGTCTTTTGGAATTCTGTTCTCAGGATTTTAAAGGCGGGTTAAGGCGATGAAAGAGATGAGGAGACATTTCTTCACCCAAAGAGTGGCGAGCCTGTGGAATCCATGACCACAGGAAGTACTTGATGCTAAATCATTGAATATATTCAAGAGGCAGCTGGATATAACACTTGGGGAGAATGGGATCAAAGGCTATGGGGAGAAAGCGGGATTGGGCTTTTGAGTTGGATGATCAGCCATGGTCGTGATGAATAGTGTAGATAGCCTGGGTCACATTGAGATCCAAAAAGACAAGGTGTTGGGCGTCTTGAAAAATATTAAGGTAGATAAGTCCCCAGGGCCTGATGGGATCTACCCCACAATACTGAAGGAGGCTAGAGAGGAAATTTCTGAGGCCTTGACAGAAATCTTTGGATCCTCACTGTCTTCTGGTGATGTCCCGGAGGACTGGAGAATAGCCAATGTTATTCCTTTGTTTAAGAAGGGTAGCAAGGATAATCCAGGCTGTTAGGCTCCCTCTATAGACTGTGGTTCTAGCAAGGCATCTCCTAGTGATGGATCTTTGGGGTTTATCCTCTGCATGTGGAGCAGGTCCTGTCACACCTTCCTCTTCACAGTTCTGCTCCTGCGTTTGGCGAGCTGGGTGCCACCATTGATGTCCTCTTCTTCTTGGCTCCTGCCTATAAGCAAAACAAATAACAGCAAGGTCACCAGGCTCCATGTTTCTGACTGTCTCCTCACTACAGTATCAATGAGGGAGATGGTTAGCAGTCATCTGCTAAGGACCACTCTTTGTCCATTCATTATCTGAAACTGCCTCTCAAAGCCCACTGGCCACACATTGATGCCCAGTCCTTACTTTGCATTCTGCTTTGGCAATACTAACCACTGTGCCACTGTGTCGCCTACCGTGCCGCCCGTCATTGGTTCGTCGGGGGAGATGGGGTAGTGGAGTCAGGGCAAAGGGTAGTCAAGCGGTCGAGAGTTAGTTGGGCGCTCGGGAGTAGCCAGGTCGAGTTGGGAGATGTCCAGATGGTCCGGGAATAGTCTGGTGGTCAGGCGGTAGTTGGGTCGAGTTGGGGTGATAGTTGGGTGGTCGAAGAAAATAGATATGTAATTAGGGGTAATTGAACCAGCTGAGAAGCGGGGGCTAGGGTGATTGGAGGCCACATGTATTGCTGAGTTGAGTTAGACTGGCTAACCTCTAAGTTAGACCAGATATTAAACTGTAACGTTTCCTGGTTAAATAAGCTGGTAAGTCCTGCGTATCTGGTCCAAGTCTCCAACACTGAGCTCAGAATCAGAGACATTCACAAAGGGTCCCTGGCATCAGAAATCAATCCATCAGAAATGTAAACTTGCTGGGCAATTCTACCCATGTGTGTGTGTGTGAGGACATCCGCAGGGCTCTGATATGCATCTCCTAACTTACATTCCATGTCTGACAGAACATTTGGGCCAATAAATACCACTCACTTACCACCCAATGATCCCCTCCACTCCCACTTGACTATCTTCCTGCCTTCCGGAATGTCACTGGAACCACATCCATAGACCTTCCCCTATTTACTAGTTGTGCTACTACCCCCCCCAAAATTCAATTAGGTTCATTGGGCCTGACCCACCCTAATTTTCTCAAAATTCTCTGCGTTTCTTTCTTTTTTTTATAAATTTAGATTACCAATTTTTTCCAATAAAGGGGCAATTTAGCGTGGCCAGTCCACCTACCCTGCACATCTTTGGGTTGTGGGGGCGAAACCCACGCAGACACGGGGAGAAAGTGCAAGCTCCACACGGACAGTGACCCTGAGCGGGATCGAACCTGGGACCTCACCCACCCCCCCAATGCCGGTCTGTCTCCCTCTCTCCCCCCCCCCCCCCCCCCCAAACGCTGGGTCAGTCTCTCTCCTCCTCCTCCCCCCTCCGCCAAAAAACGCCGGGTCTCACCACTTCCGCAGCTGGTGAAACTGACGCGTATCGCGTCAGTCCGCTGCTGGCCCCTCCGGGAACGGAGAATAGCCGCCTAAAAGAAGGCCCCCACGCCGGAGTCATCTACACCAATTTTGCTCGCCGGAAATCGGCGTTACGACGGTCTGCAGAGAATTTCGCCCATGGTGAGAACTTTTCAGTCTTTAGTGCTATTATGTTTTCTAATAAATGCTACTTGTGTTGAAATCTGGACAGCTGGGGTTGCCAGTGAAGATTAAGTAATGGCAGATGGTAGAGCGAGAAAATTGGTAATAGATAGAAGAGAGGAAGAGACAGACAGAAGGAGTAGAAGGTGAACATCCTTAGAGATGTGGAGGTTAAGAGGAGATTTAATAGAGGTGTGAGTAAACAAGGCGAGACTGTTCCTAGTGACAGAAGGGTCGGTAACCAGAGAACACAGATTTAGGCTATTAGTAAAAGAACCAGGTTTGATCTAACATGGAATGGCTGAGGAGGCACAGGAAGCAGATTCAATAGTAACTTTCCAAGGGGATTTCACTAAATACCAAAATTTGATGGCAACAGGGGAAGGGAGTGGGACTACTTGGATAGATCATTGAAAGAGCCAGTATTAGCAAAATGGGCTGAATGGGCTGTATCATTCTATGATAGCACATTTCATCAGGAATCTGCAAAGTTCTTTCAGGGCAATTAAATACTTTTCAAAGTGCAGTCACTGCTACAATGCAAACAACACAGCCACCAGTGCATGCACAACCACCACCAACAAACTGCAAACAATTTGGGCTGGATTCTCCGATTTGGAGACTATGTCCTGATGCCGTCGTGGGAACGGTAGCATTTTACGACCGAAGAATCAGCGTAAAAAGGCCACCGATCCACAGTTTTGCTGGGGGCTAGCAGCCAGGCAGCGTAGAGCACCCGGCTCCAGCTGCTGATATGGCCGGAGAATTGCCGGGTCCGTGGTTGTGCATGTGCATGGCGGCGGCCTGCAGCGGCCGCGCTGTGCAACATGGCGCCAGCCGTGCATTGACCCGGGCTGCCAAATAGTGCCCCCTATATGGCCGGCTCGCGAGCCCCGAGCCACCCCCCAACAGTGCCCCCAGCTCCTGCCGAAGCCCCCCCCCCGCCTATGGATCTCCCCCCCGAATGTGGCAGCGCTGGACCCAGTCCGCAGCTGCCACGCCAAGCTCCCGAAACAAAATAGCATGTAGACTCATGCCGTCGGGAACTCGGCCGATCGGGGGCGGAGCATCGGGGAGGGAAGGACCTCAGGTAAGGTCCTGAGGTCGCCATATGGCGTGCAGCGTCTTCTGGAGTACACAGTTTTGCAGGGGGTGGAGCATCGCAAAAGCCGCAGTGCCCCCGATTTTGGCGCCAACGTGGACACTCCGCACAATCGCCGAACACGATTTCGGCGTCGGAGACCGGAGAATCCCGCCCATGGTTTTTATTAATATTTGACAAGGAACAAATATTGACGCAGACAATTCCCCTGCTTTGGAATACCACCATAGAATCTTTACTTCCATTTGGGAGAGCGAGCAGAAGGGGACTTTGATATGTTGTGCGAATGATGGTACGTGCTGCTCCCTCAGCACTGCACTGGAGCCTCAGCTGAGATTATGGAGTGGGAGTTAAACCTAAAACCCTCCGACTCCGGGGTCAGAGCTAAGGTACATTTGGATTTTACAATGTATTTTAAACTGTGTTGTTTAAGAGTCTCCGTGATGTGGTGTTCATCCTTACAAACCTCCGTGATTACTTCAATTGCTTTAATAGAGTTCAATGCCTTAGTTGACATATGCAAGCCTCCTGTCGGCTAATGTGAACTATCTCTCTGACGGGTATTGCAGAATCCAGTACAAGTTCAAAACCTGTAGTCATGCTTCACCTCCACTGGGGCATCACACTTACAGCTTGACTTCTTAAAATCCTTGAACTTCTTTTTAAGTTTTGACTCCGGCACAGGGATCATGAGAAATGAGTCAGGCATTATCTCCGCCTAGCGAGGAGGCAAATCGATTACCCACCCCTAAGAGTGTACAGGCAAAGGACAGGCATATGAAATGATGGCAGGAGTTGCGCTTTAGCAAGAAATCAATGGGATACCTTTGTGAAATGTTGAAGGAAGACCTGAAGCTGACCTCTGACTGCCACACTGGCTGCACAGTGGAAATTAAACTCACATGAGCGCTGAATTGTTTAGCGGCTGGGACCTTGCGACATGGCATTAGTGACATATGTAACGTTTCACAATGCTGCTAGAACTGCATCCACCAGGTAATGGATGCAATTTATTGTTAGGCTTCGATGCTTCTTATCTTTGACATATCCCCGTGAAGATGAAGGAGAGATCCATCGCATCCAGGTTTCCCAAAAGTAATCGGGGCTGTCAATGGAACACATAATGTGTTGAAGGCACCAAGAAATTACTCTGTTTCATTCATCAACACGAAGGAGTTCCATTCTTTAAATATGATGATCATGTGTGAAGCACAAATGAGGATCCTCACAGTGTAAATACAAGCAAGCGGGGAAGTACCCATGACTTATTTGTCCTCAACAGCTCAATGTTACACCGGTCCATGACAACACCACCAGGAATTAAAGGATGGTTACTGGGCGATAAGGGATACCCAATGAGAACATGGCTTATGACACCATTTCGGAGGACCAACAATGAAGCACAGGAACGATGCAACCATGCACATGCCGCAACATGTCAGGTAGTGAAGAGGACAACTAGTGTTTTAAAATCACATTTTAGATGTCTGGACAGGTTGGGGACACGTTACAGTTGCATCGGAGATAGTCTCAAAGATTGGTGTGTTGTGCATTGCACAACTTTGCCATTCAGCAGGAACTGAGCATTCACCCGCAAGATGTCATGCCACCACACATGGGCGAACTGGAGGAAGGTGATATGGAGCCTGATGCAGACATTTTTCCCAGTGCGGGTGTGCAAGCCCAGGCTCCAGGTGATGGAAGGACCGTTCGAGATCACCTGGCAGCTGCTGCGTTCAGATATTAAGCTCGTAAAATTAACAATTGTGATGTCAAAACCCTCCCTCCCCCTCTTCCCTCCCTCCTTCCCCTACCTTCCCTTGCTCCCTCTTCCCTCCCCTTTCCTGCTCTTCCCTCCCTCCCTCCCCTTCTCCCCTCCCTCCTGCCCCTTCCCTCCCCTTTACAAATAGACAGAACCATTGTGTTTATGTAGAAAAATATATTTTATTGACCATTGCGTTTAAGTGAGAAAATTTTATTTCAAGAAATTTGCAAAAGTTGATGTGGTTTTTTTGTAATAGTTCAGCTGATAAAGTTAAACATTAAGTTAAATGTTAACTGGCTTCAAAGTTTGGTATTTATAAAATTATTTTTGTCAATAACAGTTTTACATTAAACTTTACAAGCTTCTACAAATACCTTCCTGAAATATCAAAACACAATATTTAATTATGAGGTAACTATAAATGAAATAAACAAGGCGGAAACACAACATGGGTAACATGGCGGCACAATGGTTAGCACTGCTGCCTCACGACACCAGGCTTCAATTTGGACCTTGGCTGACTGTGTGGGGCTTACACATTCATCCCGTGTCTGAATGGGTTCCTCCGGGTGCTTTGGTTTCCTCCCACAGTCCAAACATATGCAGGTTAGGTGGATTGACCTTGCTAAATTGCCCCTTCGAGTCCAAAGGTTAGGTGGTGTTACGGGGACAGGGTGGGGACGTGGGCCTGGGTAGAGTGCTCTTTCGGAGCTTCTGTGCAAACCCTGAATGGCTTTCTTCTGCACTGCAGTGATTCTATAAACACAATTCAAAAAAGTATCAGATGTTACAAGGTCAGTGACAGCAAAAAGCCCTGGGACGCTTCTAAAATCCTATGACCATAATCTAAATTAAAACATACCAAACATTTTTAAGCTTGACACACATGAAGTTATATAAATTTAAATAGTTTGACAGATTTAAAGCAAATACCAAAACCTAAGTTTATTCATAAATAATCACCTTGAATCATAAAATTTTTTAAAAATACTTTAAAAAACCCAATAACAACAGCAATACCTGTATCAAAGAAAGACCAAAAAAACTGTGGAAAAAACTTCTGCATACCTTTAAAACATTTGTTAAACATGTTGTCGGCTGTGTTCAATGTAAATCTGCAGTTTAAATGCCTGCGCCCAATGGGCATTCCCATAGCCATTCCGTGTCACAAAGGGACATGGCTACACTGAAACTGTGCCATAGTGGGCCTGCAGAGACCGCTGTGCTGGACCCGCGCAGACTGCCAGGCTGGACCCGCTCAGACTGCCACGCTGGACCCACGCAGTCTGCCACGCTGGACCCACGCAGACTGCCACGCTGGACCCACGCAGACTGCCACGCTGGACCTGCGCAGACTGCCACGCTGGACCCACGCAGACTGCCACGCTGGACCCACGCAGTCTGCCACGCTGGACCCACGCAGTCGGCCACGCTGGACCCGCGCAGACTGCCACGCTGGACCTGCGCAGACTGCCACGCTGGACCCACGCAGACTGCCACGCTGGACCCACGCAGACTGCCATGCTGGACCCCGCAGACTGCCACGCTGGACCCCCGCAGACTGCCGAGCTGGACCCGCTCAGACTGCCACGCTGGACCTGCGCAGACTGCCACGCTGGAACCACGCAGACTGCCACGCTGGACCCCCGCAGACTGCCATGCTGGACCCACGCAGACTGCCACGCTGGAACCGCGCAGACTGCCACGCTGGACCCCCGCAGACTGCCATGCTGGACCCCCGCAGACTGCCACGCTGGACCCACGCAGACTGCCACGCTGGACCGGCGCAGCCTGCCGCGCTGGACCCGCTCAGACTGCCACGCTGGACCCGCTCAGACTGCCGCGCTGGACCTGTGCAGACCGCCGCGCTGGACCCCCGCAGACTGCCACGCTGGAACCGCGCAGACTGCCACGCTGGACCCCCGCAGACTGCCACGCTGGACCCGCGCAGACTGCCACGCTGGACCCACGCAGACTGCCACGCTGGACCCACGCAGACTGCCACGCTGGACCCGCTCAGACTGCCACGCTGGACCTCTGCAGACTGCCACTGTGCTGGACCCCCGCAAACTGCCGAGCTGGACCCACGCAGACTGCCACGCTGGACCCCTGCAAACTGCCGAGCTGGACCCACGCAGACTGCCACGCTGGACCCGCGCAGACTGCCACGCTGGACCCGCTCAGACTGCCACGCTGGATCCGCTCAGACTGCCACGCTGGACCCACGCAGACTGCCACGCTGGACACGCGCAGACTGCCATGCTGGACCCCCGCAGACTGCCACGCTGGACCCGCGCAGACTGCCACGCTGGACCCACGCAGACCGCCACGCTGGACCCGCGCAGACCGCCGCGCTGGACCTGCGCAGACTGCCACGCTGGATCCGCTCAGACTGCCACGCTGGACCCGCGCAGACTGCCACGCTGGACCCCCGCAGACTGCCACGCTGGATCCGCTCAGACTGCCACGCTGGACCCGCGCAGACTGCCACGCTGGATCCGCTCAGACTGCCACGCTGGACCCGCGCAGACTGCCATGCTGGACCCCCGCAGACTGCCACGCTGGATCCGCTCAGACTGCCATGCTGGACCCCCGCAGACTGCCACGCTGGACCCGCTCAGACTGTCACGCTGGACCCGCTCAGACTGCCACGCTGGACCCGCGCAGACTGCCACGCTGGACCCGCGCAGACTGCCATGCTGGACCCACGCAGACCGCCACGCTGGACCCGCGCAGACTGCCACGCTGGACCCGCTCAGACTGTCACGCTGGACCCGCGCAGACTGCCACGCTGGACCCCCGCAGACTGCCACGCTGGACCCACGCAGACTGCCACGCTGGACCCACGCAGACTGCCACGCTGGACCCGCTCAGACTGCCACGCTGGACCCACGCAGACTGCCACGCTGGACCCGCTCAGACTGTCACGCTGGACCCGCTCAGACTGCCGCGCTGGACCCACGCAGACTGCCACGCTGGACCCCCGCAGACTGCCACGCTGGACCCGCTCAGACTGCCGTTGTGCTGGACCCGCTCAGACTGCCACGCTGGACCCCCGCAGACTGCCACGCTGGACCCCCGCAGACTGCCACGCTGGGCCTCTGCAGACTGCCGCGCTGGACCCGCGCAGACTGCCACGCTGGACCCGTGCAGACTGCCTCGCTGGACCCCCGCAGACTGCCACGCTGGACCCCCGCAGACTGCCAGGCTGGACCTCTGCAGACTGCCACGCTGGACCTCTGCAGACTGCCACGCTGGACCCCTGCAAACTGCCGAGCTGGACCCCCGCAGACTGCCACGCTGGACCCACGCAGACTGCCACGCTGGATCCGCTCAGACTGCCACGCTGGACCCGCTCAGACTGCCACGCTGGACCCCCGCAGACTGCCACGCTGGATCCGCTCAGACTGCCACGCTGGACCTGCGTAGACTGCCACGCTGGATCCGCTCAGACTGCCACGCTGGACCCGCTCAGACTGCCACGCTGGACCCCCGCAGACTGCCACGCTGGACCCGCTCAGACTGCCACGCTGGACCCCCGCAGACTGCCACGCTGGACCCGCTCAGACTGCCACGCTGGACCCGCTCAGACTGCCACGCTGGTCCCCCGCAGACTGCCACGCTGGACCCGCGCAGACTGCCACGCTGGACCTGCGCAGACTGCCACGCTGGACCCACGCAGACTGCCACGCTGGACCCGCGCAGACTGCCACGCTGGACCCGCGCAGACTGCCTCGCTGGACCCGCACAGACTGCCGCGCTGGACCTCTGCAGACTGCCACGCCGGACCCCCGCAGACTGCCACGCTGGACCCCCGCAGCCTGCCACGCTGGACCCCCGCAGACTGCCACGCTGGACCCCCGCAGACCGCAGCACTGGACCTGCGCAGACTGCCACGCTGGACCCGCTCAGACTGCCACGCTGGGCCTGTGCAGACTGCCACGCTGGGCCTGTGCAGACTGCCACGCTGGGCCTGTGCAGACCGCCACGCTGGGCCTGTGCAGACTGCCACGCTGGGCCTGTGCAGACTGCCATGCTGGGCCTGTGCAGACCGCCACGCTGGGCCTGTGCAGACTGCCACGCTGGGCCTGTGCAGACTGCCACGCTGGGCCTGTGCAGACCGCCACGCTGGGCCTGTGCAGACCGTCGCGCTGGACCTGCGCAGACCGTCGCGCAGACCGCCACGCTGGGCCTGTGCAGACCGCCACGCTGGGCCTGTGCAGACCGCCACGCTGGGCCTGTGCAGACTGCCACGCTGGGCCTGTGCAGACCGCCACGCTGGGCCTGCGCAGACCGCCGCACTGGACCCGCTCAGACCGCCACGCTGGGCCCGCGCAGACCGCCGCGCTGGACCCGCGCAGACCGCCACGCTGGGCCTGCGCAGACCGCCGCACTGGACCCGCTCAGACTGCCACGCTGGGCCTGCGCAGACTGCCACGCTGGAACCGCGCAGACTGCCACGCTGGACCCGCGCAGACTGCCACGCTGGACCTGTGCAGACTGCCATGCTGGACCCGCTCAGACTGCCACGCTGGACCCCCGCAGACTGCCACGCTGGAACCGCGCAGACTGCCACGCTGGACCCCCGCAGACTGCCACGCTGGACCTGTGCAGACCGCCGCGCTGGACCCCCGCAGACTGCCACGCTGGAACCGCGCAGACTGCCACGCTGGACCCCCGCAGACTGCCACGCTGGACCCGCGCAGACTGCCACGCTGGACCCACGCAGACTGCCACGCTGGACCCACGCAGACTGCCAGGCTGGAACCCCGCAGACTGCCACGCTGGGCCTCTGCAGACTGCCACGCTGGACCCACGCAGACTGCCACGCTGGACCCACGCAGACTGCCAGGCTGGAACCCCGCAGACTGCCACGCTGGGCCTCTGCAGACTGCCACGATGGACCCCCGCAAACTGCCGAGCTGGACCCACGCAGACTGCCACGCTGGACCCCTGCAAACTGCCGAGCTGGACCCACGCAGACTGCCACGCTGGACCCGGGCAGACTGCCACGCTGGACCCGCGCAGACTGCCACGCTGGACCCGCTCAGACTGCCACGCTGGATCCGCTCAGACTGCCACGCTGGACCCGCGCAGACTGCCACGCTGGACCCACGCAGACCGCCACGCTGGACCCGCGCAGACCGCCGCGCTGGACCTGCGCAGACTGCCACGCTGGACCCGCTCAGACTGCCACGCTGGACCCGCTCAGACTGCCACGCTGGACCCGCGCAGACTGCCACGCTGGACCCGCGCAGACTGCCACGCTGGACCCGCGCAGACTGCCACGCTGGACCCCCGTAGACTGCCACGCTGGACCCGCTCAGACTGCCACGCTGGACCCGCGCAGACTGCCACGCTGGACCTGCGCAGACTGCCACGCTGGACCCGCTCAGACTGCCACGCTGGACCCCCGCAGACTGCCGCTGTGCTGGACCCGCTCAGACTGCCACGCTGGACCCACGCAGACTGCCACGCTGGACCCGCGCAGACCGCCGCGCTGGACCTGCGCAGACTGCCACGCTGGACCCGCTCAGACTGCCACGCTGGACCCGCTCAGACTGCCACGCTGGACCCGCGCAGACTGCCACGCTGGACCCGCTCAGACTGTCACGCTGGACCCGCGCAGACTGCCACGCTGGACCCCCGTAGACTGCCACGCTGGACCCGCTCAGACTGCCACGCTGGACCCGCGCAGACTGCCACGCTGGACCTGCGCAGACTGCCACGCTGGACCCGCTCAGACTGCCACGCTGGACCCCCGCAGACTGCCGCTGTGCTGGACCCGCTCAGACTGCCGCGCTGGACCCCCGCAGACTGCCACGCTGGACCCGCTCAGACTGCCACGCTGGACCCCCGCAGACTGCCACGCTGGACCCGCGCAGACTGCCACGCTGGACCCGCGCAGACTGCCACGCTGGATCTGCGCAGACTGCCACGCTGGACCCGCTCAGACTGCCACGCTGGACCCCCGCAGACTGCCGCTGTGCTGGACCCGCTCAGACTGCCGCGCTGGACCCCCGCAGACTGCCACGCTGGACCCGCTCAGACTGCCACGCTGGACCCCCGCAGACTGCCACGCTGGACCCGCTCAGACTGCCACGCTGGACCTCTGCAGACTGCCACGCTGGACCCCTGCAAACTGCCGAGCTGGACCCCCGCAGACTGCCACGCTGGACCCCCGCAGACTGCCACGCTGGACCCCCGCAGACTGCCACGCTGGACCCCCGCAGACTGCCGCGCTGGACCCCCGCAGACTGCCACGCTGGACCCCCGCAGACTGCCACGCTGGATCCGCTCAGACTGCCACGCTGGACCCACGCAGACTGCCGCGCTGGACCCCCGCAGACTGCCACGCTGGACCCCCGCAGACTGCCACGCTGGATCCGCTCAGACTGCCACGCTGGACCCCCGCAGACTGCCACGCTGGACCTGCGTAGACTGCCACGCTGGACCCACGCAGACTGCCACGCTGGACCTGCGTAGACTGCCACGCTGGATCCGCTCAGACTGCCACGCTGGACCTGCGTAGACTGCCACGCTGGACCTGCGTAGACTGCCACGCTGGATCCGCTCAGACTGCCACGCTGGACCCGCTCAGACTGCCACGCTGGACCCCCGCAGACTGCCACGCTGGATCCGCTCAGACTGCCACGCTGGACCCGCTCAGACTGCCACGCTGGACCTGCGTAGACTGCCACGCTGGATCCGCTCAGACTGCCACGCTGGACCCCCGCAGACTGCCACGCTGGACCCGCTCAGACTGCCACGCTGGACCCGCTCAGACTGCCACGCTGGACTCGCGCAGACTGCCACACTGGACCCGCAGACTGCCACGCTGGACCCCCGCAGACTGCCACGCTGGATCCGCTCAGACTGCCACGCTGGACCCGCTCAGACTGCCACGCTGGACCTGCGTAGACTGCCACGCTGGACCCGCTCAGACTGCCACGCTGGACCCCCGCAGACTGCCACGCTGGACCCGCTCAGACTGCCACGCTGGACCCGCTCAGACTGCCACGCTGGTCCCCCGCAGACTGCCACGCTGGACCCACGCAGACTGCCACGCTGGACCTGCGCAGACTGCCACGCTGGACCCGCGCAGACTGCCTCGCTGGACCCGCACAGACTGCCGCGCTGGACCTCTGCAGACTGCCACGCCGGACCCCCGCAGACTGCCACGCTGGACCCCCGCAGACTGCCACGCTGGACCCCCGCAGACCGCAGCACTGGACCTGCGCAGACTGCCACGCTGGGCCTGTGCAGACCGCCACGCTGGACCCGCTCAGACTGCCACGCTGGGCCTGTGCAGACTGCCACGCTGGGCCTGTGCAGACCGCCACGCTGGGCCTGTGCAGACTGCCACGCTGGGCCTGTGCAGACTGCCACGCTGGGCCTGTGCAGACCGCCACGCTGGGCCTGTGCAGACCGTCGCGCTGGACCTGCGCAGACAGTCGCGCAGACCGCCACGCTGGGCCTGTGCAGACTGCCACGCTGGGCCTGTGCAGACTGCCACACTGGGCCTGTGCAGACCGCCACGCTGGACCCGCGCAGACCGCCACGCTGGGCCTGCGCAGACCGCCGCACTGGACCCGCTCAGACTGCCACGCTGGGCCCGCGCAGACCGCCGCGCTGGACCCGCACAGACCGCCACGCTGGGCCTGCGCAGACCGCCACGCTGGACCCGCACAGACCGCCACGCTGGACCCGCACAGACCGCCGCGCTGGACCCGCACAGACCGCCACGCTGGGCCTGCGCAGACTGCCACGCTGGACCCACGCAGACCGCCACGCTGGACCCGCGCAGACCGCCACGCTGGGCCTGCGCAGACTGCCACGCTGGACCCACGCAGACCGCCACGCTGGGCCTGCGCAGACCGCCGCACTGGACCCGCTCAGACTGCCACGCTGGGCCTGCGCAGACCGCCGCGCTGGACCCGCACAGACCGCCGCGCTGGGCCTGTGCAGACTGCCACGCTGGGCCTGTGCAGACCGCCACGCTGGGCCTGTGCAGACCGCCGCGCTGGACCTGCGCAGACCGCCGCGCTGAACCGCGCAGACCGCCGCGCAGACCGCCACGCTGGGCCTGTGCAGACCGCCACGCTGGGCCTGTGCAGACCGCCACACTGGGCCTGTGCAGACTGCCACGCTGGGCCTGTGCAGACTGCCACGCTGGGCCTGTGCAGACCGCCAGGCTGGGCCTGTGCAGACTGCCACGCTGGGCCTGTGCAGACCGCCACGCTGGGCCTGTGCAGACCGCCACGCTGGGCCTGTGCAGACCGCCACGCTGGGCCTGTGCAGACCGCCACGCTGGGCCTGTGCAGACCGCCACGCTGGGCCTGTGCAGACCGCCGCACTGGACCTGCGCAGACCGCCGCGCTGAACCGCGCAGACCGCCGCGCTGGACCTGCGCAGACCGCCGCGCTGGACCCGCGCAGACCGCAGCACTGGACCTGCGCAGACCGCCGCGCTGGACCTGCGCAGACCGCCGCGCTGGACCTGCGCAGACCGCCGCGCTGGACCCGCGCAGACTGCCACGCTGGACCCGTGCAGACTGCCACGCTGGACCCACGCAGACTGCCACGCTGGAGACCTGAGGCTGTCGCGGGAGCCGGAAGGTTTGTCATGCTTTTTGCGAGCAGGTAAGTGCACACATTGCTCTTCCAGTATTGGCAGGCCATGGCTCTCCGCCGATACTCGGAAGTTATGGGCCATTATTTTTCTGTCCTCAAGGAACTTGTGGGGGCTGGGAAATATCTGCAGTTCAATGCATGGATACATAAAACCATGAAAGTGGCAGATTCACATTTCCACCACCTGACAAGGAGCCAAGCAAACGTTTGACTGCGATCTCTCTCTCTCTCTTGCAGGACTGAATGAAGATAGGAGAGTGAGCCGGTGATAAATGTGTAGCAGGCATTCCTACAATTGTCATACTGTCAAAGCAGAACTCCAAATATCTTTCAAGAAGGGGCACACGCCCAATACATTATTTTTAACCATCTGTTACTCCTTTGGTTCTCTATTCACTGAACAGAACTTCCAGCTATCTGTTTGTTCCCCTGTGGGAGCACATCATGTACATTGGAGCCACTGGAGTTTAAACGTGATAAACTTCATTGTGGGTATCAAGTGTTGCCGTCAATTCCCTTCCTCCCCTCCAGCTGCCAACGTGAAACCACCTGCAACAGGGGCCTGGCAGCAGGCTGTCTGCCTGTCCCCTTAGACAGAGATAGTGTGCAGTGTGGATGCAGAGAGGGAAGACAGAGTGGTTAGATCTAGTCAGGATGGAATTCAAATAAGCCTTTTGACCCAAAAGAGTGAAATAACTTTTTGCTTCCTGTGCGGTGGTGAAGAAAGTTGAAAAGGTAATAAAACAAAGAGTTCTGGTTTGTCATGCCAAGAGATTGCTGCTTGAGAGTTGTTTTTTAACTAACATGTATAAATATTGAAGGAGACATGTTAACTACCACTATTGCCAAAGTCCTAAATCTACTTCCCCTTATTTTGAGGCTATGTCCCCTAGTCCTGCTTTCACCCGCCAGTGGAAACAACCTGCCCGCATTTATCCTATCTATGTATACCTCGCCATTCACCTGAGGAAGGAGCTGTGCTCCGAAAGCTCGTGTTTGAATCAAACCTGTTGGACTTTAACCTGGTGGTGTAAGACTTCTTACTGTGCTCAACCCAGTCCAACGCCGGCATCTCCACATCATATCCTATCAATGCCCTTCATAATTTTAAATGTTTCTATAAGATCCCCCCCTCATCCTTCTAAATTCCAACGAGTACAGTCCCAGTCTACCCAACCTCTCCTCATAATCCAACCCCTTCAGCTCTGGGATTAACCGAGTGAATCTCCTCTGCACACCCTCCAGTGCTGCTCCGGTTTTTAAAATATTGGTTCAAACACAAAGATGACACAACTCACAAGATCATAACACAATGAACAAGAAGGAAGGCTATTCAGCTGATCAGGGAGGCCTTATGGTGCAGTGGGTAGTGCCCCTGTCTCTGAGCCAGGAGCTCCGGGTTCTACCCCAGGCAGAAGGAGGTGCGTTCATAACCCGGTCAGACAGGTTGAATGCGTCGACCTGCAAAATTCTTCCAAACACACCAGTGATGGTGGGAAGAGTGGGAGAGACTCCTGGTCAGCCCCACTTGATGTGGAGTTGTGCCCCTCAAGCTATAAGCCTCTGGTGACAGACTTGTGATGTGTTCCAGTAATAACTAACTATGGAAACAGACAAAAGTCTGCCTTCGTGCACCACTAGGTGTGGGAAGAAAATTAGGATTTAGCTGATCTTAACTCATCTATCCAGAGCAATCCTAATGTTCCCTCCTTTGTAGACACCATTGGTTTTGTGGCCTTTGCTTCCAACACTTGATCTAGAAGGTTATACCACGTATTTGTTGCAAGTTGAATGTTGCACTTTCTCACATTAATTCCAAAATTACCTATTAATCTCACAATTGAAAGTATTATTCCGAGTTAATATTCTCTATACCTTTAAAAGCCTTACAGATCAACTCTAGATACTTCCCAATCAGGCTGAAAAGCTCAAAACCTGGTGTGTTTCCTCCTAACTCAGGCCCTTGAAACTGAGGATCAGCCTCAGAGACTTTGAGCTGCCTCCAATGCTTGAATACCTGCCTTGCCTCTGGGCGACCAGACTTGGAGCAGTGTAATCAGAGCCCTATATAATTTGATCTCTGTCGCTTCTGACCTTCATTCTACTGTGCCAGTTGGCTTTGTTGATTGCCGCTCTGCACTGGTTGAATATGTTTTGTGACCTGTCTACAAAGTTTCCTTGGCCTCCCTCAACTAATACAACACCACTTACGGAATTACACGTGTGATTTATTTCCTTTGCTCTCAGCAGCACCTTAGAATTACTTGTCAGCAGAAAATTTCATCTGTCATTGTCCTGGCCACTTATTTATTTGTTGACCGACTGCTGTAATTTATGAGTTGCCTCTTCTGATTCCAGTTTCTCTCTCAGTTTAGTATTATCTGCACATTTGGCTACATTTTCTAAATCATCCACTTGTAAAACGGCACAGTGGCACAGTGGTTAACACACCGCTGCCTCACAGCGTCAGAGACCCCGGTTCAATTCCAGCATTGGGTGACCATCTGTGTGGAATTTGCACGTTCTCCCTGTGACTCTGTGGGTTTCTTCCAGGTGCTCCGGTTTCCAGCCACAGCCCACAGACGTGCAGGTTAGATGGATTGACCAAGGACAGCACTGTGGCGCAGTGGTTGCATTTCTGCCTCACGGTTCCAAGGACCCGGGTTCAATCCTGGCCCTGGGTCATTGCCTGTGTAGACCGTGGTGATATGCATCACTGTAAATACACAAGGGGTTAATGTAAATACACGTAGACTAAAAAACACTAGAGGGAGCACAAGAGACATGACACACAGCCATTCAACCAATAGGTCAATAAGATAGGACACGACCAGTGGGCATTCACGATACACACAGGTGACACTACCACAGAGGGGCATTACACCAACCCATATAAAAGGACACAGCACACATGATCTTCCTCTTTCCAGCGGAGACTCTCCACTGATTCACATTTCAGTGGCCTAAGTGGTGAAACCCCAATGTTTATAAATGTTGATTACACAAAGAGATGTAAGTGTATTCCAAGCACTAAGTGCATTCCAATCACTCAAGTGAAATCACTCAAGTGTGTGATTTCACTGCATTTACCTCTCTTAGATGCGGCCAATGTTTACAAACATTCCAAAGAATGTTTAGGTAATGTATATGCCCCAAACCGGGACTCTACACAATTTATTAGGAAGCTTCCATCCCAGATTTGGATACACATGAACTGATTTTTGGAGGTGATTTGAATTGCGTGCTAGATCCGAAATTAGATTATTTTAGGGCAAAATTGGTGGCGCTCTCAGGGGTGGCGAAGATGTCGTTATCATTTATGGATCAGGTTGGTAGGGTGTGGATCTATGAAGGTTTATGCACCCGGGGTGGGGGGGGGGGGGGGGTAAGTTCTTACCCTCAGTACATATGGTGTAGTCCAGGATTGACTTTTTTCTGGTGGGTAGGTCTCTTCTCGCTTGGGTGAGGAAGGCAGAATACTCAGCCATTGTCATCTTGATCTTGCCCCACATATGGTGGATTTGGTTCTGGAATTGGGCTCCCCACAGTGCTCACCGTGGAGTTTAAATGTAGGTTTATTGGTGGATTTGGGGTTCTGGTGGCACATGTCCAAGGCCATACCTTGGCCGTACCAGCCTCCCCGGACAGGCGCTGGAATGTGGCGACTAGGGGCTTTTCACAGTAACTTCATTGAAGCCTACTCGTGACAATAAGCGATTTTCATTTCATTTCATCAGCGAGTATGTGGAAGTGAATAGGAATGAGTCTGTCTCACCCTCCATGCTTTGGAAGCCTTGAAAGTGCTGTTTAGGGGAGAGATTATATGACACGAGGTGCATAGGGAGAGGGAGGTGAGGTTGGAATGACAAAGGTTGGTGGATGATATCTTGCAGGTAGATGGTAGGTACTCGTGTGATCCCACCTGGTGATCAGGAAAAAGCTGCAGACACAGTTTGATCTATTGTCCATAGGGAAGGCAGTGAGACAGTTGTGGCATGCGAGGGGAGAGGGGGGGAGGGGTGTCTTTTATGAGAATGGGGAGACGAACAGCCGTCTGTAAATTCATCAACTGAGGCGGCAGGCGGCCTCCTGGGAGATTATTCAGGTTAGGGATTCAAGTAGGGATTTAAGTGGTAGTTCGGTATGCATCCCAAATTAAGTTAACGCTGAATTTGAGGCTTTTTACAAGAATCTTAATAAATCAAAGCCCTCGGTGGGGGATGGGCATGTCTACATTTTTAGATGGGTTGGAGTTTCTGGTGGTTGTTATCGAGAATTTGGAAGATTTGGAAGCCCCGTAAGATCCTGAGGAGATTTTGATGGGTATTGGGCAGATGGAAAGGGGTAAAGCACCTCGGACTGATGGGTTTCCAGAGGCATTCTTCAAGAGGTTTGCTGATCATTTGGTTCCATTGTTGGTAGACATGTTTAATGACTCTTTGTTCTGGACATCTCGTCCTGCTCCACTATTGCAGGCCTCTATTTCACTACAGTTGAAGAACCATAGAGAGTATAGAAGGAGGCCACTTGGCTTATCTTGTCCATGCCAGCACGAGGATCCCCTTTTTTTCTTTCTAATTCCACCCACCCAGGTGTCCTATCTAATTCCACCTTCCTGCACCCAGTGAATAGCTCTATAGCTTCCAGCAGTTAAGATGCAGATCCAGTTACTTTTTAAAACCACCAACTCGCCCAGTGAACTCTAGACTCCCACTACCCTCTGCATAAAAAAAGTTTCCCCTCATGTCCCTTCTACACCTTGTGCCACTTATCTTGAATCTATGTCCACTGGATCTAGAATTCTCCACTAAGGGAAACAATGTCATCCTGCCTCTTCTATCTCTTCCACTCAGAATTTCTTACACCTCAATTAATTAACTCTTCAGCCTTCTTTGTTCCAAAGAAAATAACCCTAGCCTGTCCAATTTCTCCTCGTAGCTACACTTTTCTAGCCCTGGCAACATTCTTGTAAACCTCCTCTGCACACTCTCCAGAGCAATAGCGTCCTTCCTGTAACGTGGTGACCAGAACTGCACACAATACTCCAATTGTGGCCTCACCAGTGTTTTATACAATTCCAACATTATATCCTTACTTTTATATTCTATACCTCTGCCAATGAAGGAGAGCATTCCATATGCTTTCTTTACAAACTTGTCCACTTGAACTGCTGCCTTTAGAGAGCTGTGTACTTGGATACCAAGATCTCTCATTTCTTCTACCCCTTTTAGTATATTCCCATTTATTGTGTACTCTGTACAACTGTTTGACTCCCTACATACATGACCTCACACTCCTTTGTGTTAAATTTCATCTGCCACTTTATCGGCCACTTCATCAATCCATCGATGTCGTTTTGAGGATTATAGCTATCCTTTACACTGTCCACCACTCTTTGTGTCATCTGCAAATTCCCCAATCATGCCCCCCACATTCACGTCCAAATCGTTAATATATAATACAAACTGTAAGGGTCCCAACACCGAGCCCTGTGGAAAACCACTTGAAACAACTTTCCATTCGGAAGGGCAGTCATCGACCATTACCGTTTATTTCCTGTTAATAAGCCAACCTTTTATCCGGTTTGCCACATTGCCCTGTATCACATGGGATTTTAGTTTTTTGAACAATCTGTCATCAGATTCGTCAAACGTCTTGCTAAAATCCACGTACACAACATCCACTGCATTAACTTCATCAAGAAGGATAAGGATCCAATAGAGTGTGGGTCACGCCCGCCTATCTCGCTGTTAAATGTGAATGCCAAGATACAAGGTAAGGTGCTGGTGGTAAGGCTGGAGCCCTGTCTCCCTGAGGTGATTGCCAAGGATCAGACAGGCTTTGTCAAGGGCCAGCATTTGTCAGCCAATATGTGGAGGCTGCTAAATATTGTTCTCTGCCCATCTGAGGAGTCAGAGCCATAGATGTTTGTGTCTTTCGATGCTGAGAAGGCGTTTGACAGGGTGGGGTGGAGTTCTGGAAAGGTTTGGTCCAGTGTACTGTTGTTAATCAGGCCCCCTTCGCTCGTGTTCGTACCAATTCCCTTAAGTTTGGTGTGCTTTCATTTGAATAGGGTTTCTCGACAGGGTGTCCGATGTCTCCCCCATATTTGCATTGAGCCCTTAGCCATAGCTTTGAGGGCTTTGGCTAAATGGAAGCGGATAAAGAGGGGCGGGGTGGAAAGGTGTCCCTGTATGCTGATGATTTTTTGCTCTATGTTACAGACCCTGTCCCCACCATGGGTGATATAATGGAGCTAGTTGGGAGCTTTGATTCATTTTTGGTTACAAGTTGGTTCTGGAAAAGAGTGAAAGTTTTCTGGTTAACCCCCAGGAAAGGGAGCCAACTTGAGGTTGTTGCCTTTTCGTTTGGCCAGCTCTTGTTTCAGGTAACTGGGTGACTGAGTGGCCCATGATTGGGCCCAGCTTCATAAATTGATCTTCGCAAGTCTGGTGGATCAGGTTAAGTCTGATCTGCAAAATTGGATCAACCTCCCCCTGTTCCTGATGGGCAGAGCCCAGTTTACTAAAATGAATCTTCTTATAGGGTTTTTGTTTTTGTTTCAATGTTTTCTTATCTTCCTCCGTAAATCTGGTTAATAGGTTGATCTCATTCCTTATATGGCAGACAAGACTCCGAAGATCCGTAGGGTAGTTCTTCAAAGAGACAGACAGTCACGGGGCCTGGGATTGCCGAATTTGCTTTGCTACTATGCTGAGAAGATGCTGGTGTGATGCAGTGATCCAGATTCCGTGTGGGAGATATAGAGGCGAGGTTGTGTCGAGGATCTAGTCTGGGTGCATTGGTGATGGCCTCACTTCCGTTTTCTCTGCCCAGGTACCCCTTGAACCCGGTGGTCCTGTCCACTCTAAGGGGATGGAGGCAAATCAGGCACAGGAGTGAAGCCAGATGTCCTTGCCTTCGTCTTGCTGATCGCCCGGAGGTGAGTTCTGCTGGGGTGGATGTCTTTGTCTCTTCCCAGCGCCTCGGTATGACCTAATGGAATTCTTATATCTGGAGAAATTCAAGTACACTGTTAGGGGGTTGGTTAAAGGGCTCTACCGGAGGTGGCAGCCATTCGTTACTTACTTTAAGGAATCAGTTGCTAGGTGGCAGGTGAGGACGGGGTTTGTGTTTGTTTCTTTTTGTTTGTTTTTCGGCTGTTTTTCTACTCTTGATGGATCGGGCAGGTACGGTTGGTTGGGGTTTTTGTTATGTTGGGTTTGCGTATCATCTGCTGTGGGCAATATGGATGCTGTAAAATTTATTGCAAAAAGGAAAATCTCTAATAAAAATATTTTTTAAAAATTTAAAGAGGTCATAACTTGCTTGAAACAAATAACTTAAATTCGACACTAACATTGGAGAGAGAGTGTGAGAGAGAGAGAGAGAGAAAAACAGAGAGATGAAAATCAGAGACAGATGCATAATGCGTTTGTTTTCTAGTATCCAGTTACATGATTTAAGTTGCTTCATTTCCTACATTTAACCTAAATATGTCGGAGCCAAATATGCAGAAATTCAGACTTGGGCCCCCTCCCGAACCTTGTCTCAGACACCCTTGGTATCTATTTTAATTTTCAACTGGGCTTCTGCTCCAAGATTCTTGCCATCACTAAGACTGTTTGCTTTCGCCTCCATCTCCTCACTTGCCTTTTTCTCCATTGCTGCCCACCTGGCATTGAATCCTTTATTATTCATAGAATTTATCGTGTAGAAGGAGGCCATTTGGCCCATCGAGTCTGCACCGGCCCTTGGAAAGACGCCCCACTTAAGCCCACACTTCCAGCTTATCCCCGTAACCCAGTAACCCCACTGAACTTTTTTGGACACTAAGGGGCAATTTATCATGGCCAATCCACCTAACCTATACATCTTTGGACTGTGGGAGGAAACCGGAGCACCCGGAGGAAACCCACGCAGACACAGAGGGAGGACATGCAAACTCCGCACAGACAGTGACCCAAGCCGGGAATCGAACCTGGGACCCTGGTGCTGTGAAGCAATTGTGTTATCCACAATGCTACTGTTCTGCCCATTATGCCTTAGCACCATCAAGCTCGGCTATTTGGATCTTTTCTGCTGGTCATCTCCCCACATCCCCCAGTCTGCAAAAATCTCAACTGCTCCTCACCGGGAAAATATCCAATCCCACATTGTCATGCTCGTCCATTCCCCTTATTATGACATTGGCTCCTGCTGCCCCAATTCCCCAAACCTGAAATTCTCACCCTATATTTAAACCTCTTATGGCTGTGTATCTCCTGATTTGAATAACCTCCTTTGACCCTATAACCTCCATCCTAAACATGTAACTCCACTGACTGAAGTCTCTGATGTACTCTCACTCTCTCTGTTTGCCTTTCTGCAGCTCAGCCCTGCATTCTGAAATGTTATCCCTCAACTTCATTAGCTATCTACTTCTCTCTCCTCCTTTAATAACTGTCTTTCAGAAAACCTCTATTGCCAAATTTATGGCCATTTCTTCCAATGTCTTCCTTGGCTTTGTGTCTCTACAGAACCCATTGGGATGCTGATTTTCTGATATGGCTGTTATTTAAGTGCTAGTTGTAGTTAATTCTCACTACATAGTGGCCATATTCGTCCCCTTGCCAGAAGGGTTTGCACATGTAGAAAGCTTATGGTTTGCAATGTGAGGGATCTCCTCCACAAAGTGGATGTGAAGTGCATTCAATGCACTCGCATTTGACCAGAAGGCCACTGCCACCTATGTAACTGGATCCCCCAGCCCATCATACAGACAAAGCTATGAAGCAGACTGTTATGCTTTGGGGACTGTGGGTGGGATTTTTCTCGCCTCACGCGGTATGTCTCACGGTAGCTGAAGCAGCCCACCACTGGCCGGCGACCGGATCTCCTGATCCCACCACTGTCAATAGGGTTTCCTGTTTTGTGCACTCCTTGCTGCTGAGAAAAAGGACCAGAAAATCCCGCCACTGGGAATGGTGGAAAATTCCAGCCAGTGTCTCAAATTTGAGGTAAAATGAAGGGGGCTCATGTAGCCTGTTCTGAAGACTGCGGGTGGCAAGTCGGGTGATCTGTAGATCAAAAGGGTCCCTGATTATTTTACTGGAAAGAAGGTGTGAGGTGTTTATATTTGGAGACCATGGCAGCAGCTTGAGTGTTAACGGTGCATAGAGTGCGAGTGTCCAAAGTCCCAGAAAAGTGTTGAGGATTTCAGGTTGTAAACAGTTAGGTTTTAAGCTGCCCATTTAGGAACATTGAACTTAGGAGCAGGAATAGGCCACTCAGCCCTTCAAGCCTGCTCCACCATTTCACAATGTCATGGCTGATTTACTTTCAAGATAAAACAAATGTTGGCGTCCCAAGGCTAACTAATTTACATTTCCACCTGAATACAAGGCCCATGTGATTCATGTTGCCGTGGAGATGGATTTTGAGAGGGGAAGGGTTTCTTAGATATCCCTGAAAACGCAGAGACAAGCTGGTATGCCAAGATATGGAAAAGGAAGAGCAACTATAGGCAGGAAGATGCCGTGGCTCACCACACAAGGACACATGCTCAGATTGGAAAGACCAAATTGTCATGGCATTTAAAAAGGCTGGATGATTTGTCGAGCTTGAGCTGGAGGAACGCTCAGTATGAAAAACAATTCTGAGATTAAAAGTTCCGAGGTTGAGAAAGGAAAATAACAGAAGTAAACCCTCAGGAGCTTGGAACCCTTTTGGACTTATTCTGGGAGAATTGAATATTTACTTAAAGGAGAGTGTAACCGATACCTGATAACGGGGTTTTTGGTTGTGCTAAGATTTCTGTTCTGTTGTTTAAAATATAAATTGCCAACAAAAATAATGGCTGGAATTTTCCGGCCGTTCATAGGCGGCAGGATTCTCTGGTCCTGCCAGCAGCGCATCCCGATTGCAGCTTTGCCGGCAACGTGGGGTGGCTTCAATGGGAATTCTCAGTCACAGCGGCGGGGGCAGAGAATCCCGCCGGCAGCAAACAGCGTGCTGCCTCCCGCTGCCGAGAAACACGTGGCTGGGCGGCCGGAGAATCCAGCTCAATGTTTAGGCAGTAGTGCTTTTAGTCTGTGTGTTACAGCAAACACCTTAAAATATGGAGTCTTGTGTCATCTGTTCAGCTCGTAACCCTACGTTTGAAAGGTTATCGGTCTCTATGGAGTTCTTAACACAGAGAAACATTTTTGAAATTATACATTATTCACAGAGTGCCATTTTTGGTTAGGGAGAGTTGGACAAAAAGGGGAAAAAAATGGACGACAAAAATAGTATTCATGAAACTGGTTGTGGTGAATTGATCTGAATTGTCGGTTACATAGTTCAGCATATTGAGAACATATGTACTTATTGTGAATTTTAATGCACAAGGGGGCCATTTTGAGATGAGGATTGTACTGAAATGAACTGCAGATTTCCAGAGCTAGACAAGTGTGAGGTGGAATCTTCTGCTGTTGTCATTTGAAGTTATGGGGCTGGATTTAATGCAGCTGGATGCGGTGGGGACCATGGTTGCTGGGCCCACTTAATCGTGGGAGAGGCACGGCAACTGTCTGTTATCGGTGGGAGAACTGGATGGTGGAAGAGGCTGGCACGGGATTCCTGGCCGCTGTCGGCAGGATGTCAATCAGATTCATTAGTGAACCAATTGACATCCACCATCCTGCAATTTAGTGGTGCCTCAGGGATTTGATAGGAGCGGAATGGTTTTTCCGTGCCTTCGGAAGACCCTCCAGTTTGCCAGTGCCATCTTGGCAGGAGGGTTCCTCATTATCAGGCACACTGTGCCTGGTCGGGCAACCAGGCACCCGGAAGGGGGGGGGGGGGGGGGGGACTACTGAAAGACCCTCCTTCCCCTGCATTGCAACCTATCCCCTTCTCTCATGACCCTCCATCCCTTGCCCAATCCTGCCCTCACTCACCATTAGTCTGGTGTATCATGATATTCCTGGATATCGGGAGGGTGCAGTGCCACCAGCAAATATTATTCCTGCTGACGCCCAACAACAAGTAGGTGAAGGGGGGGGGAGGGGGAGAATTTCCATCGCTGGGGACCTCAGCCGTGGGGAGACCTGATGGTGGCTACTTGATTTTGTCAGGCCTCCCCTACAGAACTCATGGGGTCTTCCTACCGGCTCTCCGACCAGTGGGCAAGACTCCCGTCTGCCACACATAAAATCCAGGCCATTATTTCTATTTTCTTGCATACCAAAAATAACACAGCAGAGGTCCATTTTAAGGCAGCCATAAAACTACAGATGGCTCACCAGATCGACAGGATCTCAGAACAGAAAACGACATTTGAAACCGCACGTGAATTTATAAGGTGTCATTTTGTTTCTATAAATGACAGAGTAATGTAGATGCAAATATAGAAATAAAGCAACGTAGCATGAGGCATAAGGTCATGGAGAGATATTGAGAAATTGAGACACAAATATAAATCAGGATGAATAACTGCACCGTCCAGTGCGAGTTATATTACAGAAAATTCACTACTGAGAGCTATACATTTCCATTGGCAGCCATCCAATATGTATGGTAATCACCACAGTCCAAGTTTTTCTCAATATAATTTAAACACAATTTCAATAGAATAAGTCAACTTGGCTAATGTACTAAATAAGATCATTTTTATGGGTGCCACCTTATCAAAAGCGAACGTTAGCACTTTACTACAGTTATGACAAATTGAAAAATGCAATCTAATTCAAAATGCAAGTGGGATTTAATGCAGATTTTAAAGATATTTTGTTTTGTCTACGTGTTACTCGAAAATTTTCAATCGCACCCCTGATGATTCACGAGTGGATGCCTTCTTGCGGTTTCCATCATTTTGCTGAGGTGACTCTCTCTTGGTGGAACCTCGTCAGCACCAATGTGAGTAAGAGGTCAGAAAAAGAACTTTCTATTTATCAAGTACCTACTGAGTCTTCAAGGTGTTGCAAGGTGCCTGTTAGCCCATGGATTACTTCTGAAGTATAGTCATTGTTGCTTTGTAAGCAATTGTGTCAGCCGATTCACATCAGCAAGGTACGCCAAACAGCAATGAGATGAAAAATTAAGCCATTTATTTTGCGGGCATTAACGAGGAGCAGGATTTGGCAATTCAACCCCTCGAGCCCGCTCCGCCATTCAATACCATCATGGCTGATCTCCTCTCAGCCTCATCAACATTTTCCTGTCCGTTCTCCATAACCCTTCAATCCACTACTAATTATTATCTCTTCCTTAAATTTTCTTAATGTCCCGGCATCCACTGCACTCTGGAATAGTAAATTCCACAGATTTCCGACTTGGGTCACTGTCTGTGCGGAGTCTGCATGTTCTCCCCTGTCTGCGTGGGTTTCCTCCAGGTGCTCCGGTTTTGTCCCACAATCCCGAAAGATGTGCTTGTTAGGTGAATTGACCATTTTGAATGCTCCCTCCATGTACCCGAACAGACGCCAGAATGTGGCGACTAGGGGCTTTTCATAGTAACTTCATTGCAGTTTTAATGTAAGCCTACTTGTGACAATAATGAAGATTATTATTATCTAGTGAACCTCCTCTGAACTGCCTCTAATGCAATTATATCCCTCCCAAAATAAGGGGACTAAAACTGTACACAGTACTCCAGGTGCGGTCTCACCAATGCCTTGTACCTTTGCAGCAACACTTGCCTACTTGAAATGAAAATCGCTTATTGTCACGAGTAGGCTTCAATTAAGTTACTGTGAAAAGCCCCTAGTCGCCACATTCCGGCGCCTGTCCGGGGAGGCTGGTACAGGAATCAAACTGTGCTGCTGGCCTGCTTGGTCTGCTTTAAAAGCCAGCGATTTAGCTCAGTGAGCTAAACCAGTACCTACTTTGATCCTTTATTCCTTTAGCTATTGACTGAGGTGCGAGATTTTGACCAGAACAACAGGAAACTTTCCATTCCTCTTCAAATAGCCTTTATAATCTGCCTGAACAGACCTTGGTCGAATGTTTGAAGAGGGCATGTTAGACAATGTGGCACTTCTCTGGTACAGTAATGAGCTGCAAACCTAGGTTATGTGCTAAAGTCCTGACTTTGAGGTGGGAGTGCCACAGCTGAACTAAGTGGAGAATTCTAAAGAGAGACTGAATGTTAACATTATGGTTCCAATTCCCTGAATCAGATTGTGAAACTGAAATGAGAACGTACAAGCTCCTATTCCATGAGTCCCACAGGGAGAACAATGATTGTTTCCCCATAGTCCTCATGGGGGTTATAACAGCAACGATCCAGGTGACTCCATCTCTTAATCACACACAGCTGAACCGGCATTCACTGGTGGGAAGGATCCCACTCCAGTGCTGTATGAAGCGATTGTGACACATTTTCTTTTTTTTGTTTTTTTTTTATAAATTTAGATTACCCAATTATTTTTTCCAATTAAGGGGCAATTTAGCATGGCCAATCCACCTACTCTGCACATTTTTGGGTTGTGGGGGCGAAACCCACGCAGACACGGGGAGAATGTGCAAACTCCACACAGACAGTGACCCAGAGCCGGGATCGAACCTGGGACCTCAGCGCCGTGAGGCGGTTGTGCTAACCACTAGGCCACCGTGCTGCCCTGTGACACATTTTCAAGTTAGTTGCTGATGGGCTATTGATGTGATTGGACAACTCTTTGGTGCTTTACCGAGTTCTTCAAAGCTGCCAACGTCGACATGGAGTGGTGTGGCGGATGCTGAAGGAGTTAATCTGACTTTAAAGTTTCTTCACAAAGGAGTTGGTTCCAGATAGAGGTGCAGTCATAGGCATTCCCCCTGGAGTGCAGAATAACTGGGAATATGAACAGAGGTCACGCAGAGCAGGACAAACTTTTAGAAGAGGGAGGAAGGGGGAGGAGAGTAGTGCTCTCACCACGAGGTCAAATCCACCTATGGAGTCCAGAGAGTAATTCTCTCACACGGATCTCAGTGAGGAACAATGTGTAAGCTGTTCTCACTTCAGTAAGGATATCCACGCTGAAATCTGTTATCTACTGAAGCCAGAACTACAAGCTCAAAGCATGGGCAAGGACCGCACTGTCAATGGCTTGAAGGTGATTGTGGTGATGAAGTTTTAGGCACCTGAATGATTCTCGGCTGGAAATATTTGCGACATCATGTAGTTTGCTGCCAACCGTTACATAAGAGAGGTCACAGATCCTTTCTATTCACTGAGAGCTAACTGCATACTATTGTACCTTGACAGAGAGCAGCAGACAGAGAGAGCATGCTGTTTTGCAATGTTCCCCATGGTGCAGGGTGCCATTGACTGTACCCACACTCTGGCCAGCAAGGGCTGTCTGTGAACACTGTGCTGCCAGTAATAACAACACCAGTTCCCCATTCACCAGTAGTCTCACACTTTACCTTTGCTCTGCCACTGAAATTACAATATTCATTTGGTCACATTGCTGAAATTCAAGCCCCCACAAAATAAACATTCCAAACCGAATTTATAAATGAAATAATTCCACACTATGCGCAAAAGTCAACTTGTGCATTCCCTTAATGCGTGTCTTCTGTGTATTTTTGTCCTGATGCTCCTATACGATGCTAGCACAGCACAGTAACTGCAGTATGGTTGGTGGAAGGCTGCAGGCTTTCACTGGAGGCCCTGAGGAAAGCCTCGAGCACCTCTGAGCCTAAAAGGCCAGACTGCAGTTTAAGACCACAGAATGGACTGATGGTCTGACAGGCAACACAGCACCAGGGACCCTGGCTTCTGACAGGCAACAGCAAAAAGACCCTGGCACATTGGCAGACATGAATGGTGACACCCTGAGAGAGGAAAGCAGCGTTGTGCTCCCACTGACGTCTTTCCTCAGCAGTTTGAATCGTTTGTTGGAGGACAAGTTGTTGCATTGCAATGACACCCTGCAAATCCCTCAAAACACTGGTATCCAGAGCAGCATGGGTTTCAGGAAGGTCGACTGAACTTGCCTGACTTCAGTCTGAGTTCCCATTGTAGAGCCCAGATGCTGAGTGGCCCATGTTTGTGCTGCAATGAAACTGGAGACATTGGTCATTGGACAATGCATCATGATGAAGTTGGCTACCACTTCCACGCCCAACTCCAGCCCCACACAAAGCTCTGTGTAAAGCTGGTGCTGAGCTTGTCCAAATGCACAGCTGTCTGACAGGCTTGGCCAAACATTTTGGTGTATGCACCCATCAGCCTTCTTCTGTAGCCTGTCCCAGCAATGTGCACATCAGAGTCATCTGGAGCAGCGTTTGTGCATCCTGTCCCCCCCCCCCCCCCCACCTTCCCCGGCCCCTAACTTCAGAATGCTTGCACATGATGATTGACCACGTGCACATCTGCATCTCTAGGCTATCCTCAGAATTCCGTGCGGCCCCACCCAGTATTGGAGCTGGTGGCTGCGAGCATGAGTTTGAATGACAGTGTTTTGACATCGCTCTCTTCCTGCTCTTCCACCTTCTTTGTTACCACCACTGCCCAGACACGTCAAAGCTCTGCTGGATCTGAAAGGAAAAAGGCACAAGGGTAAGTTTGCGTTGAGGAAGGTGGGGTGGCGAGGGGGCGGGAAGGAGTATGTGGTGGGCTGCAGAATGTACCTACACCAACTGAAGCTTGGAAGGAGGGGTGGGAAAGTGGGATGTGAGAAGGAGGATTAGAGATGAGGACACTGTCATCTTCAATAGTTTCAGCACCGCCATTCGCCATGGTCTCAGCAATGGCCACTGCAGTAATAGCGAGCACTGACTCCTCAGGATTAAGGAGATGAAGCCATTTCCCTGTCTTGGCCTGTTAGCTCCTGCTGCCTCTGTTTGTGTCAATGATTGGTGCAATCTGTTTGGGTGAAGTGACTGCAATGGTTGAATAGCTGGTAGTGTGTGTTAGCTGTGGATGTGGGTCTGAGACTTATTAAAAAATGTATTCTATCGTGAGATGAGTGCCGCTGGCAAGGCCAGCATTTGTTACTCATTCCCTATTGCCTTTAACTCAGTGGTTTACTGGGCCGTTTCAGAGTCAACCACAGTACTGTGGGTTTGACGTCACATGTAGGCCAGGTCAGGTAAGGATGGCAGATTTCCTTCTCCAAAGGGCAACCTTTCCGAAGTGAACCAGATGAGTTTTAATGGCAATTGTTGTCATGGTCACCAACACTGCGACTACATCTCAATTCCAGATTTTATTAGTTGATCACCAGCTACCGTGGTGGGATTTAAGAAGCTACTAGATAACGAGAAGGAGCGCCCGTTGAACTTTCTCCTTTCATAATTAGATACAATAAAGTTTGTAACAACCCCATCACACATAGACCAAGAGTTGAAATTGGTACTCGTTTGACTTCTTCCTGAGTACTGCATTTTTGAGTGATAATATTAGTGAGTGACAAACAATTGTAATAGTGCCATGGTTTGATATCTCACACTGAAGGGATTTAAAATTCAAATGAACTGATAGTGCTGATAGTGGGCAAGTTGTTTCTATATGTTGGGGAAATTGGTGTACAGCAGGAGCTCAAGATAGCAGATGTGGGGCATTCTGAATCTTGAATGTGTGGAATGCTAACTGGTAATTAGCATTTGGGGACAAGGCAATGGTTCGGCTGTGATTTAAAGAAATGCAAAGACTTTGACAACAGTAATAGAACATAGAACATAGAACAGTACAGCACAGAACAGGCCCTTCGGCCCTCAATGTTGTGCCGAGCCATGATCACCCTACTCAAACCCACGTATCCACCCTATACCTGTAACCCAACAACCCCCCCTTAACCTTACTTTTATTAGGACACTACGGGCAATTTATCATGGCCAATCCACCTAACCCGCACATCTTTGGACTGTGGGAGGAAACCGGAGCACCCGGAGGAAACCCACGCACACAGGGGGAGGACGTGCAGACTCCACACAGACAGTGACCAATATATTATAATGCATGGTTTCCCTTGATTTATTAAAATGGATGCAATGGTCTACTATCTTTCCGAACAATGGATTGAAATAGCCACGGAAAGGATCACAACAGCGTTTACCTCATGGTCACGCGCAGTAACACCGATTGTGCAATCTTGATAACATACCCACCAGCGCTTTCCAAGCATCTCTGGCTAGTACCAGTGCAGAGCTGGTTGGCACGGTTAACAGATTAGGTGAGAATCTTTGGCCTCCCCATGGCGTGGTTCTCGGTGACCTGCCATTGGCTGGCAGCGGGATCTCTTGGTCCCGCTGTGGTCAGTGGGATTTCCCACTGAATCCAGGTCAGACAGAAGCTATAAAGTAGCTCTATTTTTGAGATATTGCTCCTTCATTACGAAGCATAGAGAAAGTCCCTGAGCAATACGTTTTTATTCCTGTATTTCTTCTAAAAATCTTTTGTGAGGTGACTTTGTGAAATACTTTCATGGATTTGATACCTGAACTAAGGATTAAAGGCAAGAGCTCCAGCGGATGGAGTCACACCCGACATATAATTGTCAAAAAACAGTTATTACATCCCCAGGGCATGACTGCAGGAATTACTCAAGGTCGTGTCCTCTCCCAACAATTTCAGCTGCTTCATCCTTGATCATCCATTGTCAAGGTCCCAGATGGGAGTGTTTGTTTCAAATCCCATAAAGTGCGAGGTAACGATGATCTCCAACATTAAGAAGCTAAACCAAACCTTCTGGCCTTCAATAGCACCCCCATTGTTAAGTTCCAGAACATAAACTTACCAGAGTTCCATTAACTAGGAGCCGAACCGGTGATATCAACACTATGGCGACAATGACAGGGCTGATTCTCAAATTACATTCTCTCCAAAGCCTTTGCACCATTTTGACCATTATTAAGCTTAGCAGCAGCCTTTCATGTACAACTTCACCAAAGCCTTCTGCCACCTTTAGTTCAACATAGATTTTTACAATGTTCACATGAGTCACTTCATCAAAAACCCAGCTGTGTAATTGGACCTGCAGGTTTAGCAGCATTTATCCTCTTGAAGACAATCCATTGGACCTTTTTTTATGAGGTGTTCTTGAGAGTAAACCCAGCCCGCTCTCTCTAGTTAAGCTATTTAAGATATCTTTTTGTTGACTTTAAAGCTGCCCATTTTAAAGTTGTTCATCCAAGTATTATTGGATTGTCGTAGACACTCTGCTGATGCCCAGACATGCTACTTTCATTCCCAGTATGAGGAAGAATTTGTAGTGTTATGGGACATGCTACTTCCATTCCCAGTATGAGGAAGAATTTGTAGTGTTATGGGACATGCTACTTTCATTCCCAGTATGAGGAAGAATTTGTGGTGTTGTGGGGAGAAGACAGAGCAATGCATGAGGTGCATTGCTCACTTGGAGAACTAGTGCAGACACGAAGCGAGAAAATGCTGGAAAATCTCAGCAGGTCCGGCAGCATCTGCAGGGAGAGAAAAGAGCTAACGTTTCTAGTCCGATGACTCTTTGTCAAAGCTAACAGACAGAGAAAGTGGGAAATATTTATACTGTGGTGGAGGATTGAAAGAAGAGTCATAGCCACAAAAACCCAGGGAAACCGGGTGCTAATGGCCACAGATACCAAGGGGAAAGAGTGTTAATGGCAGTCCCCAGAGAGGACAAAAGATGTGAAAGGTCAAACAGCAGGGAAACTAACATCAGGGGATAGACTGTAGGTGTGGGGGGAGGGGAAGGGGGAAGCAAAGAAGAGAAAGGTGCAGGAAAGGTGGATAAGGCTGAGGGGGGGGGGGGGGGGGCGGGGGGTGAAATTAAATGTGTATTAAGAAAGAAAGAAATGCTAAAAGACAGTTAAAATGAAATGAAAACAATTGGGTCGAGGTGGGGCTGATCGTCTGAAGTTGTTGAATTCGAAATTGAGACCAGAAGGCTGTAGTGTGCCTAACCGAAAGGTGAGATGTTGTTCCTCCAGTTTGTGTTGTGCTTCACTGGAACATTGCAGCAGACCAAGAACAGACATGTGGGCGTAGGAGCAGGGTCTTTTGTTAAAATGGCAAGCAACAGGAAGGTCAGGGTCCTGAATGCGCACAGACCGGAGATGCTCAGCAAAGCGATCACCCAGTCTGCGTTTGGTCTCTCCGATACAGAGGAGACCACATTGGGAGCAGCGAATGTGGTCTCTCCTGCTGAGGTTTTCCAGCATTTTCTCTTTTGGTTTCAGATTCCAGCATCGGCAGTAATTTGCCTTTATCCAGTGCAGACACGTGTTTTCTGTTCTCCTTCTGTGCTGCAACAATTCTGTGATTCTGTGATCTCCAAAGCCCAAGTCAGGAAGGTAATGGAACACTCAGCATTTGTCTAAAGGCATAGAACGACAGTGATACTTGAGAGGTTCAGTGCCACGGTTGGCACGGTAGCACAGTGGTTAGCACTGTTGTTTCACAGCTCCAGCATCCCAGGTTCGGTTTCCGGCTCGGGTCACTGTCTGTGCGGAGTCTGCATGTTCTCCCCATGTCTGCGTTTCCTCCCACAGTCCAAAGATGTGCAGGTTAGGTGGATTGGCCATGCTAAATTGCACTTAGTGTCCAAAAACGTTAGGTGGGGTTACTGGGTTATGGGGATAGGGTAGAGGTGTGGGCTTAAGTAGCGTGTTCTTTCCAAGAGCTGGTGCAGACTCGATGGGCCAAATGGCCTCCTTCTTCACTGTAAATTCTCTGATTTTGTAATTCAGGACAGAGGAATACTTGATTGGCATCTCTGCCATTGAACTCGATATCCAGCACTCTTACATTATGACTATATTATATATGATGCACTATAGCAACTCACTAAACATGACAGCACATCCAATTGGGGGAGATAATAGTGTGGTGGTGATTTTACTGGACTAGCAACCCAGAGACCCAGGCTAATGATCTGGGGCATGGGTTCAAATCCTCCCATGGCAAGTGGTAGAATTTTAATTCAGTTAATAAATCTGGATGATAAAGCCAGTCTCAATAATGGTCACCATGGAACTATCACTGGCTGTTGTAAAAACCCACCTGGTTCACTAATGGCCCTTTAAAGATGGAAATCTTCCATCCTTACCTGGTCGCGCCTACATGTGACTCTAGACCCACAGCAATGAGGTTGACTCTTAATTGTCCTCTGAAATGGTCCAGCAAGCCATTTAGTTCAAGGGCAATTAGGGGTGGGCAACAAATGCTGGCCTTGCCATAGACACCCACATCCCATAACAGAATAATGAAATTACTGGATCATTACTGAGAAGGACAAAGGGAAATAATGGGAGGGATTTTCTGGCCCTTCCCACTGGTGGGACTTTCTGGCCTTGTCAAACGTTAACCCCCCCCATGGCGGGTTCTCAGGCGGCATGGCCAACGAGCAATGCAAATCCCCATTAACTTTGGGGGTGGGGACTGGAAATTCCCACCAGCGGCCGAAGGTGAGTCCCCTCCGCCACCGCAAATCACGACACATGGATGGGCCAGAAAATGCCGGCCAACATCACAGGACCATCATCACTTTCAAGTTCGATTTAATCTACACAGCACCCTCTCTTTGTCTTCATGCTTACTGGGTTAATATCCTGCCGTTCTTTAACTCCCGTCACTGTGATAGTTCTGTCATTCAGAGACGTGCAGAATATCAATGGGAAGCTCCACCACTCCCTCCCTGACTAACTCGGCATACAGGCAGTAAACGTGATCTTGCCAGCATCGCCCAAATTCCGTGTTCGAAAATTAGTTCTTATCTGCTCCTTCTACACGGCTGCTGAATTTTAACATGAATAAAGATAATGCGGGTAACGTTCATCGGTACATAAAACATCAGTCATGCCTGTCTGATAGGAACGATACAAAAACAAAGGGATTGAGCTGACTAGCACCATTTCTGATCCAGTCAATTTGAAGCTTTTATCACCAGGATCACAAAGTGGTGGAATGTACCTTAATGATGTATGTCAGGACAAATGCTTTTAGCCTTGTACCCTTCACTGATAAGACCATACATTGTGAGCAAGTTTGGACCTCTTTCCTTTAAAGTTCATTGATGCATTAATAATCAAGTCAAGGAGAGAAACAAAGATAACTTTGGGAACTGGAACGCTGAATCTGATTGCAAAAGAAGACAAGATATACAATGTTGAGAGGCAGGAAGAAGGAAGCAATGAAATTCCTTTAAAATTAGCAGAAAGTGACTTCAGGAGTTCGAAAAATAGGTGAAGAATAGAATCCCTACAGTGCAGATGGAGGCCAATCGGCCCATCGATCCTGCACCAACCCTCTGAAAGAGCACCCTAACCCATTCCCCCACCCCATCCCCGCAACCCCACCTAACCTGCACACCTTTGAACACTGAGGAGCAATTTATCCTGGCCAATCCACCGAACCTGCACATAGAACATAGAACATACAGTGCAGAAGGAGGCCATTCGGCCCATCGCATCTATACTGACCCACTTAAGCCCTCACTTCCACCCGATCCCCATAACCCAATAACCCCTCCTAACCTTTCTGGCAATTTAGCATGGCCAATCCACCTAACCTGCACATCTTTTGGCTGTGGGAGGGAACCGGAGCACCCGGAGGAAACCCACGCAGGCACGGGGAGAATGTGCAGACTCCGCACGGACAGTGACCCAGCGGGGAATTGAGCCTGGGACCCTGGCGGGGTGAAGCCACAGTGCTACCCACTTGTGCTACCGTGCTGCCTGGGTACCCTGGGTACATTGTGTGCACATTAGGATAGTGTGGACCAGAGAATGTTGTACGTCCGTGGCAATTTTATCCCTGGAATGCAACTGGTGGGAGCTGAATGATTTAGATTCTAAGGCCCATTGAAACACTCGAGTTTTTCTCCATTACTTTTCAAAGTTTGGAGAAATTCCACAAAACGTAGAAATTACAATTGTGGTGCACTGACTTTCTCAGGAAACTTATACATGGTTGAAAGAGCTAACTTGCTGACCTTTTGTTTGACATTTTCTCATGCTTAATTATGTATATTTAATATGTATATGCAATGAATGACATGGTTTACTGTAATTTGCCAGAATCCGAAAGTACAGTTTCCTGATTGTTCCTTAAAATCTGCAGTTCAGAAGCGATCATTGTTTTCTGACTGGCATCTCCACATTTTAGCCTTCTTTTTCAGGCCATTATTACAGCCCATCAATCATGCCTGCTTCTTAGCGTTATTCAGATGTGTTGTATTCCTTGGTACTAAATTTATATCAGGCATTTTGCTATGCCTGGGATATCCTATTCCAGACATTTCACCATTTGGCTGTTGATTTATTTTTGTTTATTAGGTATCATACTGACAAGATGCAGTTGGAGATATATGTAACAAGAAAAGACAGGAACATATGACAGATGTTGATTCTGAAGTCTGCTCCGCCATTCAATTAGATCATGGCTGATGTGCATCTCAAGGTTATTTTTCTGCCTTGCTCTTATCTCTTCATAGCATTTAAACATCAAAAATCTATCTCGGTGTCGAAGGCTCCAATTGACCCCATAGCTCTTGCCATTTGTAGAAGCGAGCTGCTTGGGTAGAATTTCAGTGCTCGCCATCCTGAGAGTGGGCACCTAATGCGCAGCGTCTGACATTCTAACTCCCGCTGCCATTTAATGCTCACTTTAGTGTCGGTTGGCAGTGGGCAGGACTTCTGCATGCTGATGGATGAAAGTCCCACCTGTGAGACACCTTGGCATATCAGAATGGAAAGGTAATTCCTGGGGTCCTAGGGGTCTCGGGGGGAGGAGGGTCGGGGACACCCGGGGGGGAGGTGGGGGCGGATGGGTGGATGCCGATCGTTGCATCAGGCGTATGCCGGAGTGGAGGGATTCCAGAGGCTCCAAGGTTCTGGGGTGGGGGGGGGGGGGGGGGGGGGGGGGGGGGGGGGGGGCTAACTCTGAGTGACTGAGTGAGTCTGCAGAGTGAGGCGCCCCCACCCTCTTCCCATATGAAATGGGGAAAAGTGCAGATATAACTTCCCCATCCTCCCCCCCACATGCCTCCGCCAGCCTACAAATTGAGGATAATGGCCTTAAGTGACAATTAAATGGCAACTCATGGGCCTTAATAGGTGAATGGGCGTGTTTCCCTGATCGTCCAAGAGTGAAATTGCACCTGGGTTTGGGGGTGCGGGTTCTTGGGGGTGAATCCCATCCATTCATTTACACTCCCCCCTCCCCAACCCCCTCAGATTCCATCTTGCGGGAGCGTAAAATTCACCCAATATTTCTACTGTCCATTGTGTGGAAAGAATGTGTACTGATTTCACTGCTGAGTGATCTAACTGCAATTTTCAGATATGCCCTCTTCTCACCCACCAGAAGGAATCGTTTCTTCATATCTACCCTATCAAATCCTTTTATTACCTTGATTAGATCATGCCTTCAGCCACGTCACTTCAAATAGTGTATTTAAAGGAAGAAGGTCTCAAAGTGCTTCACAGGAGTGTTATCAAACATTAGTTGATCCTGAGCAAAATAAGGAAATATTAGACCGGATGACCAAAGGTTTGGACAGAGAAATTTAGAGAGAGTCTTAAAGAGGGAAAAGATTAAGAGAGGCAGAGAGGCTTCGGGAGAAAGTTCTGGTGCTTTGGGTCAAGGCCACCGAAGTAGCCATGGCCACTAATGGTAGGGTATTCAAAATCAGGGATGCTCAAAACACCAGGAATGGAGAAACGTTGGAATCTTGGTGTCTTGTGGGACTGGAGGAGGCTACAGGGATGAGTGAAGCTACCGAACGACATGAAAATAAGGATGAGAATTTTAAAATTGATGCTTTGCTGGATCAAGAGCCGGGGGAGAGAGGTGTATGGGACTTGGTAAAGTTCAGGTTATGGACAACAGAGATTCAAGTTTAAGTAAGGTGAAAAATGAAAGGTTGGCTCGGAGAACTTTGAAACAGTCAAGTCTAGAATTAACAAAGGACTGAATGGTCTTCTTTTAACCCGTAATTGACTCTATGACTTTATGACAAAGTCCTGGATAAGAGTTTCAGCAGCAGATGGACTAAAGGAAGTGTAGATTCGGAAAACTTTATGAAGTAGCAGTCGATGGCCTTGGCGATAGTAGGATGCAGTCAGGAGATGAGGGTCAGTCAGATCAGCTTGAGCGAACTGTTGGGAAGGGCCGATCAGAGGTCGACAGGTCGGGGAGGATTTGGGGTGTCGAGGGGGAATGGGATATTTGAAGGGGGAGTTGTTGGGGCTAGTTGTATAGTTCTAGAGGTGTTAGACTTGTGTCACAACACCGTGATCTAGTGTGCGGTCAATTCCAGCTCCATTTGACCCAGAGTCGCAACACAGGTGAAATTAGATTTTATTTTAAATACCCAAGGTCCTTGGTTGAGCCCAATAAACTTTGGTCACCGGGTTTGTAACTTTAAATCACAAGTAAACTTTTATTCACGGCTGGGCCCCTGTTTGTGCGGAGTCACATGTTTTCCCCGTGTCTGCGTGGGTTTCCTCCGACTGCTCCGGTTTCCTCCCATATGTCCCGAAAGACGTGCTGTTAGGTGAATTGGACGTTCTGAATTCTCCCTCTGTGTACCCAAACAGGCGACGGAGTGTGGTGACTTGGGGATTTTCACAGTAACTTCATTGCAGTGTTAATGTAAGCCGACCTATGACACTAATTAAGATTATTAAATAAAGATTCTTAAAATTAAATGGACAGAAAATGTAACTGACTATCTGCTACCTCTTTCCCAACTCCCCCTTCCTAACTCTTCCCACTCTCTATACACACGCACACAGACAAACAACACAGAGGGGGAAGGGATGGTGGAAAGGGAAATAAAATATTAATAAAAATAAAAGGATAACGATCTCTGGTGCACTGGGATGACTTCCTGTCAAGGTCTTTCTGAAGTTCAGCTTTCGTTTTAGTATTTCTGCCTTCTAGGCTTGAGATGGTTTCCTATGGCAAGGTTGTCTGCCTTCTCTGCAAACTCAGCATCATTTCAGGTTCACAATAAAGGATGTGCCTGACGCTCACTGCTTTCAGGACAATAGAGCAGTTATTTCACTTCAGCAAGCAGGGGCAACAAAGAGGGAGCATTCCTTTAACTTCCAAGTTCTAAACACTTCAGCTACGTTCTCTCCGAAAGCATCACACAGGAACCAATCACTGACTGTTGTCAGGCAGAACACTCTCCGCGGCCAATCCACCAGTTTCCAGTTAATCAATCAACTTCCTCCAAAGCCTACTCCTAAGATCCACACATGCCGAGGATTCTGGTTTCTCCTCTCCAACAGTAGCACAGTGGTTAGCACAAATGTTTCACAGCTCCAGGGTCCCAGGTTCGATTCCCGGCTTGGGTCACTGTCTGTGTGGAGTCTGCACGTTCTCCCCGTGTGTGCGTGGGTTTCCTCCGGGTGCTCCGGTTTCCTCCCACAGTCCAAAGATGTGCAGGTTAGGTGGATTGGCCATGCTAAATTGCCCTTAGGGACCAAATTGCCCTCAGTGTTAGGTGGGGTTACTGGGTTATGGGGAAAGGGTGGAGGTATGGGCTTGGGTAGGGTGCTCTTTCCAAGAGCCGGTGCAGACTCGATGGGCTGAGTAGCCTCCTTCTGCACTGTAAATTCTATGAAATCTATGAAACTTTGAATCTTCTGCTTAAACGTACATCCCGACAATGGGTCCAAGGACCAAAGTTAACAAAAAGAAAAGAAAAGAAATGGGAACAAAGGAAATAAACAAGAAAGATTCTTAAACGAGGTTTCAATCTGTTTAACATTTCCTGGGTAACTATCTAGGGAAATAAATCAAAACTGTCCAAAGTCTCCGACTGTAACTCAGAGGTGGAATTTTTTTCACAGGGCCCTGGAGAGCAGCGGAATTGCCCATCAGAAGTTTGAACTTCCTGGGAAATCCCTATAGAATCAATGCACTGGGACTTCTGCGGGGTATGTTCAAGCATCCAGAAACAGGAAGATCTGGGCCATTATTTGTAAGAATCAAGTATTAAACACAATAAGGGGCTAGTTTAGCACACTGGGCTAAATCGCTGGCTTTGAAAGCAAACCATGGTAGGCCAGCAGAACGGTTCAATTCCCATACCAGCCTCCCCGAACAGGCACCGGAATGTGGTGACTAGGGGCTTTTCACAGTAACTTCATTTGAAGCCTACTTGTGACAATAAGCGATTTTCATTTCATTTCAAGTTTCCCTTCACAGGTTTGGATTCTCCTATTGACTAGTGTCACTGTACACCTCTGACAGAAGGAACAAAATCTTTACTGGATGCTTGGTAATTTGTATGTAGAAGTCGAAAGCTTCATTTGAAGAGTGAAAGCTAAAGAAAAAATGTACAAGAACTAGTCGGAGCCAGATTGAAAAAAAGACATGCATACATAGAGCACTTCTCATAACCATCAAATGTCTCAAAGTGCCTTACAGCCAATGAGGTACTTTTGAAGTGTGGTCGATGTTGGAATGTACCAAACATTGCAGCCTATTTGAGCATAGCAAACTCCCACAAACAGCAATGTGAAAATAATCAGATCATCTGTTTTTGTGGCATTGATTGAGGAATAAATATTGTTCAGTGACATAAGGGGTAATTCTCCTTGAATATTGCTCTAAAGAGAAACATGTTGGCAAAGCTTTTCCTCTTGCACGCATCTGGACAAACACAAGAATAGCAAATTTCAAATGATGGCAAAAATGTTTACTCTCGGCAGAAGGGTGTACTAATTAGTTGGTAAGTTGACATGGAGCATAAAATGGAGAATCATCGGCTCTCCGTGCTTCCAGATAATTCGAAAAAGGAGCAAGGCTTGAACATATTCTTTTGTTTTAGCTTTTGGCGCACTCAGGATTGTTCAGTAAGTGCTGCCCAATTGCAGAATCACACATAACAATAGATATTTTATTTTGGGTTTTGAAAGTGTGGGTTGATTGAGTACTGTCACAGACAACCAAAAGGAACATGTTGCTTGATTTGATCGGCCAACCATTGGGAAGTACATCATACATACCTGCCGTTGCACAGGCAGAGAAATTCATGCACAACCTTGCTCAATTCTATGGTAGGTAGAATAATCTTTGGACTGACAGCAATATTTTATTTGTGGAAAATATCACTTGTGTTGCCGCTGCATAGTAGTTGTGTGAAATGACTTGCTTAAGCTGTTGTTTAAACTTGAAATTTCTGTTTTTCCGGCTTAATTTGAAGTAGACAGGATACTTTTCAGATCTGAAAGTGATGGCCTTTAGTCTATTTGCAAGTTTGCACAATACGCAGCAAACAATGATCTGATCAGGGTAGCCATTGCTCCATCGGGTAATTGTGCTGTGCGCTATTTCTGGCAATGCTTCGGCCAGTCAGAGTCAACTTGTCAACCAATCCTCACCCCTTTTCTTTCTGGAGTATAAATTGTAGTAATCGCTTGAAATTTGGTATTGTTGTGTTTGTCCAGATGAGTGTAAGACAAAAAGCTTCGACAACACGGCTTCTCTTTTCAGCAAAACTCAAGTTCTGTGCTGCCAAGCAAATATTTGTATTGCCTACCCTTCTACAAAAACGGTGCCAGGGGATTCTTCACATCCACCCAAACAGGCAGATGGGGCCTCAGGTTAATGTCTCGCCTGAAAGACAGCACCTCTGACAGTGCAGTACTTCCTCAAAACGACACTGCTCGCCTTCAAGCACCGTAGTGGGATTTGAACCCTGAGGCTCAGAGCCAGGAATGGTACCAACAGAGCCACAGCTGACATTTGAAACAGTGCCATGGGATCCTTCACAGCCACCCAAACAGGCAGATGAGGCCTGTCTGAATATCTCAAACAAAAGATAGCACTCCTCGGCATACTGCAATAGAATAAAAACAAACATAGGTTGGTGTCTATATACTTTCTTACTGGCTGCAAAATATTTAATCTCAGTCAAATTGGAAGTGCGTTTCTACCCCACCTACTTACACCAATGCTTTTTTTCCATGAATACAAATCTATGATGAGTCAGAGATATAGGGCGGTATTCCGACCCCCCCGCTGGGTCGGAGAATCACCGGGGGCCGGTGTCAATCCCGCCCCCGCCGCGTCCCGAAGTCTCTGGCGGGAATCGTGCCGCGCCTGTCAGTGTGCCCCCCTTCCCCCGCTGATTCTCCGGCCTGCGATGGGCTGAAGTCCCGCCGCTGTCATGTTGTCCCGCCGGCGTGGATCAAACCACCTACCTTACCGGCGGGACCAGGCGGCGCGGGCGGGCTCTGGGGTCCTGGGGGGGGCGCGGGGCGATCTGGCCCTAGGGGGGTGCCCCCACGGTGGCCTGGCCCGTGATCGGGGCCCACAGATCGGCGGGCAGGCCTGTGCCGTGGAGCACTCTTTTCCTTCCGCCTTCGCCATAGTCTTCACGATGGCGGAGGCGGAAGTGACCCCCTCCCCTGTGCATGCGCGGGGCTGATGTCAGCAGCCGCTGATGCTCTGGCGCATGCGCGGACTTCCGCCAGCCGGCGAAGTCCCTTCGACCCTGGCTGGCGTGGCGCCAAAGGCCGTTCCTGCCGGCCGGCGGGGCGCCAACCACTCCGCCGCTGGCCTAGCCCCTCAATGTTAAGGCTTGGCCCCGAAAGGTGCGGAGACTTCTGCACCTTTGGGGTGGCCTGACGCCGGAGTGGTTCACGCCACTCCATCCCGCCGGGACCCTCCCGCCCCGCTGGGTAGGGGGAATCCCGCCCATATGCACACTTATCTCCCATGTTGCGGTACTAGCTGCTGCTTGTAATTTCAGAAAAATTATTTTACTATGGGGGCAATTTTGAGCCTGCGTTAGCCGTCTGCGGGGCCATTGATGCAGGTGCGAAATCAGGAGAGTGTCGGAAAACACAAATCTTGCCGACGAGGTTGCGATTTCAGGTTTTCAATCCCCTCTTGCTTGCAGAGTAAGGTGGAAAATGCCGCGGAAGCTTGGTAACCTTATTAGGATGTCATTAGCGAGGCTTCACTCCGGGACCTTCCCCCCATCACTGGGTATTCAGCGGGTGCCAGCGAGACATCAATCCGGCATCATTTACAACAGCTTTATAAAAACATGAACTTGGCAACCTCACCTCTGAAGGGGATATTGGAGGTGAGCGTTCAGGTCACCCTCACCCTCTTGGTGCCAGTCACAAAGGGAACAATGAATCACCACTGAGGGAGTGCCCTTCCAGAGTGGGAGCTGGAAAATCATAGAATCATAGAATTGACAGTGCAGAAGGAGGCCATTCCGCCCATCGAGTCTGCACCGGCCCTTGAAAAGAGCACCCCACTTAAGCCCATGCGTCCACCCGATCCCTGTACTCAAGCTAACCATTTTTGGACACAAAGGGGCAATTTATCTTGCTCAATCCACCTCACGTGCACATCTTTGGACTGTGGGAGGAAACCGGAGCACCCGGGGGAAACCCACACAGACACAGGGAGAACTTGCAGACTCCACACAGACAGTAACCCCAGCCGGCAATCAAACCTGGGACCCTGGAGCTGTGAATCAACTGTGCTAACCACTGGTAGGGAGAAGCTGTTTACAGTGGGTCTGCACTGGGGGTGATTATGAGGTTCTTGAGTGGGGTCCCGTGAGAGGACAGGCTGCATGGACAGAGTGGGGAACTCAGGAAAGCGGTTCCTCCCATGAGAGGATTGTTATCACTAAGGAGGGAGTGATGGGCAAGCTAATGGGGCTAAAGGTAGATAAGTCTCCTGGCCCTGATGGAATGCATCCCAGAGTGCTAAAAGAGATGGCTAGGGAAATTGCAAATGCACTAGTGATAATTTACCAAAATTCACTAGACTCTGAGGTGGTCCCGGCAGATTGGAAATTGGCAAACGTGACACCACTGTTTAAAAAAGGAGGTAGGCAGAAAGCGGGTAATTATAGGCCAGTGAGCTTAACTTCGGTAGTAGGGAAGATGATGGAATCTATCATCAAGGAAGAAATAGCGAGGCACCTGGATAGAAATTGTCCCATTGAGCAGATGCAGCATTTGTCCATAAAGGGGCAGATCATGCCTAACTAATTTAGTGGAATTTCTTGAGGACATTACCATGCGGTAGATAATGGGGAGCCAATGGATGTGGTATATCTGGATTTCCAGAAAGCCTTTGACAAGGTGCCACTCATAAGGTTGCTGCATAAGGTAAAGATACATTGCATTAAGGGAAAGTAGTAGCATTGGTAGATGATTGGTAATTAATAGAAAGCAAAGAGTGGGGATTAATGGGTGTTTCTCTGGTTGGCAATCAGTAGCTAGTGGTGTCCCTCAGGGATCAGTGTTGGGCCCACAATTGTTCACAATTTACATAGATGATTTGGAGTTGGGGGCCAAGGGCAGTGTGTCCAAGGTGTGACTATCAGGGGTTAGTGCCAGGCTGTTACAGATGGATGGATAATTTAGTTTGCATCTCTTGTGAGCTGGGGGAAAATCAAGCCACCATTAGCTGAGGTAAGCTGCTGAGCAGAGCAGATGACGCGAGCAGGTTTGTGATTTGACCCAGGGTAGGCCAGCACAGCGAGGTGTGAGGCGCGACATCCCAAAGCAAATCTTAGTCATGAGGAGACGATGGGTGAGGCAGGAGGCTGCCTTAAGGACACGAGGCAAGTGAGGTAAGTGAGAATGGCAGAATGTGAGGGTGGAGGGAGACTGTGAGTGGATGGGGGGGGGGGGGGAGAGTGTTGGGGTGGGGGGAGACTGTGAGTGGATGGGGGGGGGGAGGAGAGTGGTAGGGTGGGGGGAGACTGTGAGTGGATGGGGGGGGAGGAGAGTGTTGGGGTGGGGGGAGACTGTGAGTGGATGGGGGGGAGGAGGAGAGTGTTGGGGTGGGGGGAGACTGTGAGTGGATGGGGGGGAGGAGGAGAGTGTTGGGGTGGGGGGGAGACTGTGAGTGGATGGGGTGGGGGAGGAGAGTGTTAGGGTGGGGGGGACTGTGAGTGGATGGGTGGGGAGGAGAGTGTTGGGGTGGGGGGAGACTGTGAGTGGATGGGTGGGGGGGAGGACTGTGAGTGGATGGGGGGGGAGGAGAGTGTTGGGGGTGGGGGAGACTGTGAGTGGATGGGGGGGAGGAGAGTGTTAGGGTGGGGGAAGACTGTGAGTGGATGGGGGGGAGGGAGAGTGTTGGGGTGGGGGGAGACTGTGAGTGGATGGGGGGAGGAGAGTGTTAGGGTGGGGGGAGACTGTGAGTGGATGGGGGGGAGGAGAGTGTTGGGGTGGGGGGAGACTGTGAGTGGATGGGGGGGGGAGAGGGGAGGAGAGTTGGGGTGGGGGGGGAGACTATGAGTGGATGGGGGAGGAGAGTGTGGGGGGGGGGGAGACTGGGGGTGGATGGGGGGGAAGGAGAGTGTTGGGGTGGGGGGAGACTGTGAGGGATGGGGGGGAGGAGGAGAGTGTGGGGTGGAGGGGGGACTGTGAGTGGATGGAGGGGGGAGGAGAGTGTGGGGTGGGGGGGACTGTGAGTGGATGGGGGGGAGTGAAAGAGTGTGAAGGTGTGGGGGGAGGAGTGTTGGGGGGGGGGGACTGTGATTGATGGGGGGGGGGAGGAGAGTGTTGGGGTGGGGGGGAGACTGGAGTGGATGGGGGGGGAGAGTGTTGGGGTGGGGGGAGAGACTGTGTGGAGGGGGGGGGGGGAGGGAGTTGTTAGGGCTGGGTGGGAGAGGACTGTGAGTGAATGGGGGGGAGGTGAGTGTTAGGGATGTTGAGGGAGGACTGTGAGTGGATGGGGGGAGGAGAGTGTTGGGGTGGGGGGAGACTGTGAGTGAATGGGGTGGGGAGGAAGAGTGTAGGAGAGTGGGGTGGGGAGACTGGTGACGTGGTATGGGGGAGGAGAGTGTTAGGGTGGGGGAGGAGACTGTGAGTGAATGGGGTGGGGAGGCGAGTGTTAGGGGTGGGGCGGAGACTGTGATGTGGCTGGGGGGAGGAGAGTGTTAGGGGCTGGGGGAGGAGAGACTGTGAGGTGATGGGGGGGGAGGAGAGTGTTAGGGTGGGGGACGAGATGTTTAGTGGATGGGGGGAGGAGGAGTGTTGGGGGGGGGGAAGGATGTGAGTGGAGGGGTGGGGGAGGAGAGTGTTAGGGTGGGGGGAGACTGTGAGTGGATGGGGGGGGAGGAGAGTGTTAGGGTGGGGGGGACTGTGAGTGGATGGGGGGAGGAGAGAGTGTTAGGGTGGGGGGAGACTGTGAGTTGGAATGAGGGGGGAGGCGCGTGTTGGGGTGGGGGGGGGGAGACTGTGTGAGTGGTATGGCGGGGGGAGGAGAGAGTGTTGGGGTGGGGGGGAGAGACTTGTGAGTGGAATGGGGGGAAGTAAGAGTTGTGAAGGTCTGTGGGGGGAGGAGAGTGTTGGGGGTGCGGGGAGACTGTGAGTGGATGGCGGGGGAGGAGGCAGGTGGGTGGGATGGGGAGGTGCGTGTTGGGTGGGGGCGGACTGTGAGTGGAATGGGGAGGAGAGTTGTTGGGGTGGGGGGAGACTGTGAAGGGATGGGGTGGGGGAGGAGAGGTGTTCGGGTGGGGGGGAGACTGTGATGGGAATGGGTGGGGAGGAGAGTGTTGGGGTGGAGGGAGACTGTTGACGTGGATGATGGGGGGAGGAGGAGTGGGGGGTGGGGGAGGGAGACTGTGAGTGGATGGGGGGAGGAGAGTGTTAGGGTGGGGGAGACTGTGAGTGGATGGGGGAGGAGAGTGTTAGGGTGGGGGGAGACTGTGAGTGGATGGGGGGAGGAGAGTGTTGGGGGGGGGGAGACTGTGAGTGGATGGGGGGGAGGGAGAGTATTGGGGTGGGGGGAGGACTATGAGTGGATGGGGGGGAGGAGAGTGTTGGGGTGGGGGGGGACTGTGAGTGGATGGGGGGAGGAGAGTGTTGGGGGGGGGGGGAGACGGAGACTGTGGGGATGGGGGGGAGGAGGAGAGTGTTGGGGTGGAGGGGGACTGTGAGTGGATGGGAGGGGGAGGAGAGTGTTGGGGTGGGGGGGACTGTGAGTGGATGGGGGGGGAAGAGTGTGAAGGTGTGGGGGGAGGAGAGTGTTGGGGTGGGGGGAGACTGTGAGTGGACGGGAGGGGGAGGAGAGTGTTGGGGTGGGGGGAGACTGTGAGTGGAGGGGGGGGAGGAGAGTGTTGGGGTGGGGGGAGACTGTGAGTGGATGGGGGGGGAGGAGAGTGTTGGGGTGGGGGGAGACTATGAGTGGATGGGGGGGGAGAGTGTTGGGGTGGAGGGGGACTGTGAGTGGATGAGGGGGGAGGAGAGTGTTTGGGTGGAGGGGGAGACTGTGAGTGGATGGGGGGATGAAGAGTGTGAAGGTGTGGGGGGAGGAGAGTGTTGGGGTGGGGGGAGACTGTGAGGGATGGGGGGGAGGAGAGTGTTGGGGGGGGGGGACTGTGAGTGGATGGGGGGATGAAGAGTGTGAAGGTGTGGGGGGAGGAGAGTGTTGGGGTGGGGGGAGACTGTGAGTGGATGGGGGGGAGGAGAGTGTTGGGGTGGGGGGGGCTGTGAGGTGGATGGGGGGATGAAGAGTGTGAAGGTGTGGGGGGGGAGAGTGTTGGGGTGGGGGGAGACTGTGAGTGGATGGGGGGGAGGAGAGTGTTGGGTGGGGGGGACTGTGAGTGGATGGGGGGGGAGGAGAGTATTGGGGTGGGGGGGGGGAGACTATGAGTGGATGGGGGGAGGAGAGTGTTGGGGTGGGGGGGAGACTGTGAGTGGATGGGGGAGGAGAGTGTTGGGGTGGGGGGAGACTGTGAGTGGATGGGGGGGAGGAGGAGAGTGTTGGGGTGGAGGGGACTGTGAGTGGATGGGAGGGGGAGGAGAGTGTTGGGGTGGGGGGGACTGTGAGTGGATGGGGGGGGATGAGAGTGTTGAAGGTGTGGGGGGAGGAGAGTGTTGGGTGGGGGGGGAGACTGTGAGTGGATGGGAGGGGGAGGAGAGTGTTGGGGTGGGGGGGAGACTGTGAGTGGATGGGGGGGGAGGAGAGTGTTGGGGTGGGGGGGACTGTGAGTGGATGGGGGGGGGGAGGAGAGTGTTGGGGGTGGGGGGAGACTGTGAGTGGATGGGGGAGGAGAGTGTGGGGTGGGGGGACTGTGAGTGGATGGGGGAGGAGGAGTGTTGGGGGGGGGGGGGAGGACTGTGAGTGGATAGGGGGGGAGGGAGGTGTAGGGGGGGGGAGACTGAGTGGATGAGGGGGGGGAGGAGAGTGTGGGGTGGGGGGCGGACTGTGAGTGGATGGGTGGGGGGGAGGAGAGTGTGGGGGTGGGGGAGGACGTGAGTGGATGAGGGGGAGTGGAGTGTGGGGTGGGGGAGACTGTGAGTGGATGGGGTGGGGGAGGAGAGTGTTGGGGTGGGGGAGACTGTGAGTGGAGGGTGGGGGAGGAGAGGTTGGGGTGGGGGGAGACTGTGAGTGGATGGGTGGGGGAGGAGAGTGTTGGGGTGGGGGGAGACTGTGAGTGGATGGGGGGATGAAGAGTGTGAAGGTGTGGGGGGAGGAGAGTGTTGGGGTGGGGGAGACTGTGAGTGGATGGGGGGGAGGAGAGTGTTAGGGTGGGGGGAGACTGTGAGTGGATGGGGTGGGGGAGGAGAGTGTTGGGGTGGGGGGAGACTGTGAGTGGATGAGGGGGGAGGCGAGTGTTGGGTGGGGGAGGACTGTGAGTGGATGGGGTGGGGGAGGAGAGTGTTGGGGTGGGGGGAGACTGTGAGTGGATGGGGGGGGGGAGGAGAGTGTTGGGGTGGGGGAGACTGTGAGTGGATGGGGTGGGGGAGGAGAGTGTTGGGGTGGGGGGGAGACTGTGAGTGGATGAGGGGGGAGGAGAGTGTTGGGGTGGGGGAGACTGTGAGTGGATGGGGTGGGGAGGAGAGTGTTGGGGTGGGGGAGGAGAGTGTTGGGGTGGGGGGAGACTGTGAGTGGATGGGGGATGAGAGTGTGAAGGTGTGGGGGGAGGAGAGTGTTGGGGTGGAGGGAGACTGTGAGTGGATGGGGGGGAGGAGGAGAGTGTTGGGGTGGGGGGAGACTGTGAGTGGATGGGGGGGAGGAGGAGAGTGTTGGGTGGGGGAGAGACTGTGAGTGGATGGGTGGGGGAGGAGAGTGTTGGGGTGGGGGGAGACTGTGAGTGGATGGGGGGGATGAAGAGTGTGAAGGTGTGGGAGGAGGAGAGTGTTGGGGGTGGGGGGAGACTGTGAGTGGATGGGTGGGGGAGGAGAGTGTTGGGGTGGGGGGAGACTGTGAGTGGATGGGGGGATGAAGAGTGTGAAGGTGTGGGGGGAGGAGAGTTCGGGGTGGGGGGGAGACTGTGAGTGGATGGGAGGGGAGGAGAGTGTTGGGGTGGGGGGAGACTGTGAGTGGATGGGGGGAGGAGAGTGTTGGGGTGGGGGAGACTGTGAGTGGATGAGGGGGAAGGAGAGTGTTGGGGTGGGGGGAGACTGTGAGTGGATGAGGGGGGAGGAGAGTGTTAGGGTGGGGGAGACTGTGAGTGGATGGGGGGGGAGGAGAGTGTTGGGGTGGGGGGAGACTGTGAGTGGATGGGGTGGGGAGGAGAGTGTTGGGGTGGGGGGAGACTGTGAGTGGATGGGTGGGGGAGGAGAGTGTTGGGGTGGGGGGAGACTGTGAGTGGATGGGGGGATGAAGAGTGTGAAGGTGTGGGGGGAGGAGAGTGTGTGAGGGGGTTAGCCAGGTTTGTGGAAGGGTGCAGAAATTAAGGCGACGCAGGGCCTTACGAATTGTAATCCACTTCTGCTCCTTGGGTCAAGGGGTAACCACTCGGGAGGTGGCTACGACGCCAGTACAGGGGCCATAAATACCCGCTGAGATCGCTACAACGATCCTTATGCGTCAATGCACGCACTGGTCAAACAGGCAGCTGATCTGCTCCAGATGTGGCTCCAGTGCCTGGAATAGTCAAGGGGAGCCCTCCAATGCAGCGCCCAGAGGGTGTCCCACATCATAGTGGTCTGCTGTACTCTGCACAACCTGGCATTGCAGCCGGGCGAGCAACTGGACCAGGATGAGATGGAGGAGCACCACATTCCTCGAATATGGAGGAGGTCGAGGAGGGTAGCGAGAATCAACGTGCAGAGGAGGAGGAAGAAGGACCTCAGGCGATGTCCAGGGCCTGCACTGGGCTGAAGATAGCGTGGCCTCTTGGAATATCGGTTTGGGGACGAGCAGAACTAGGGGGTGAAGGGCTCTCCCACCATGCGTCGGACATCAGGTCACTAATGTGGTGCCTGTGGGAGGTGTTCCTGATGCTTCCTACATTAATGTTCAGGGCACTGAAGCCATTGACTGCACGCTGCAGGAGAAAGATGATGATGAGTGAACCGCTGCCGTGATCAGCGCCATGAGACAGCAGTGCTAACCACTGCGCCACGGTGCTGCCCCCCCCACACACCTGGGACAACTTAATCTCTACAATCAATGGGATGCTCTATATAACGTCTCCCCGCCACTTGTCCCAGGTCCAGTCATGGGGGAGGAGAGGGGGGGGAGGCGGGGGTGGGGGGGGGGGGGGGGGGGGTGGAGAGATGTCTGCCAGGAAGCCATCACCAGGATTCATGATTCTGAGAGGGAGCTCTGTGGAATGTGAGAATGACACATTGAGGACGACAGAGTGATGCTTCTCTCATCCTCAGTGATATGTCTGACTCCTGCCTGTCAGAGAGGTGAAGACAACCTGCTTATTGTGGGGTTGAGCAGTGCTGGATGAGAAATCTCAACTACTACTGCCCCATCCAAGGTCAGGGGCCCTGGTGTGTGAAGTGTTGGCTAGTGTAGACTTGAGAGATGAACAGACACTTCCAACACTGATGAAGATTCAACTCAATTTTATTAACTACTTCTAACTAACTAACACATGATGACTGTGGGTCTAAATGATGCTAACTTAAACTAGAGCCCTAAGCCTTGTCCGAACCAGTTGATTCTCTCAGCACGTGGTGTGAGTCTGTGCTGGGCTGGATGAGTTCTTGTTACACTCAGAGGCAGCACCCAGAATGAACGGGAACCGTGGTGCCCTCTGCCTTTATAGTGTGTGTATTCTAACTGGTGATTGGCTGCGGTGTTTGTACATGTTGATTGGTCCCTGTGTGTGTCCATCAGTGTGTGTCTGCACCATGATATACTGGTGTATATTATGACAGTGTGTTTCTCCATCTTACGTCCAAGGTGGGCAGGCTTTCGACACCTTGTCAGCATTTGACATCCTCATCACTAGAGAAGAGTAGCAGACATGAGAGGCCTGAGTGTTGATATTGTTGGTGGCGGGGGGGGGGGGCAGTGATTGTGAGGACAGGTGATTGGGGGGTTAGTACCTTCCATGGATGGGCGAATACTTGGGGAACCATGCCCACTGTCGTGCTTCTTTACTACGTAGTCAGTGTGTGAGGTGGGAGAGACACAGTGCTGCCATTCTCACATTCCGCAGAGCTCCCTCTTAGAATCATGAATCCTGGTGATGGCTTCCTGGCAGACATCTCTCCCTCCCTCTCACCCCTCCTCCCCCATGACTGGACCTGGGACAAGTGGTGGGGAGACTTTATATGGAGCATCCCATTGATTGCAGAGATTAAGTTGTCCCAGGGTGTGTGGGAGAGGGGGGGGGGGGGGGGGGTGGGGGCGGCAGCACTGTGGCGCAGTGGTTAGCACTGCTGTCTCATGCCGCTGATCCCGGCCCCGGGTCACTGTCTGTGTGGAGTTTGCACAATTTCCCCGTGTCTGTGTGGGCTTCACCCCCACAACCCAAAGTTGTGCAGGGTAGGTGGATTGCCCACGCTAAATCGCCCCTTAATTGGAAAAATGATAATTAACATTTTTTAAAAACGTGTCCTGGGGTGAGTAAATCGGCAGCAGGCATCCATGAGTGGGGTGCGATTCACATGTTTTGAATTTTAAAAAAAAGTCTCAATATTCTGTGCGAGTTCCCACCAGAGGCAGGATTCTCTTCGGAATTCTCACCAGAACTGATATTTCGAAAAAAATATGGTCAGATTCAGCCCTATGTTATACAGTACACCTGATTTAAAGATACGTTAGTAGCATGAATGCTGTCTTTGCATTGTGCAACACTGTGTAATATTGACCCAGGCAAATCCAAAACAAATATCTAATCAGGGAAGCAAAGAGCTGAGCACTTACTGGAGTACTCTCAGAGGACAGTGACATCATCTGTAACTGAAACACTGTTCTTGTCATTTCACACTCATTATCGCCTCCTGGGCCGCTTCCCTGAAAGTCGAAATAACTGGAAGCTGCTGGATATATTGCTGACAAAGTTGACACTTTCTCAATCTTTATTTTGGGTCATTTCTACTGCCTCTGTTGCCTGAAGCAAAGCAACACAAAGCACATGTTAGCAAATCATTAATGCTACCTTGATTGTGAGTGTACCCTGTCGCTAAACCTGTCTGCTGAAAGTGGCCAGATTATTCCAACCATTGCTTGCATGCTGACATACATTTTAGAAGCCATGATTCCACATCTTGTGTGGTATTTAAATTCTGTCTCCCCCATGATGTGTTGGGTACTCTGGATCTGTGGAGACTGCGTTTACCTTAGCAGTAACATAGACAGGCTCCAACACTTGTAGAAGTAGAACTCTATTGTATTTAACTAAGAGCTGTTAAACATACTTGCACGGTGGGTCGACACTATGTTAGATGGACTGAAGACCTATGCCTAACCTGACCAGCCTACACTGCTAGCACATGGTGGATGTTTGTGCTACTGACTGCGGGCTCTGTCTGTCTCAGAGGCTGCATCCCGAATGACCGGGAAAACTAGTGCCCTGTGGCTTTATAGTGAGCGTGTGTTGTGCGTGTTGATTGGTCTTGCAGTGTGTCAGTCAGTGTGTGTCCCTGCACCATCATACACTGATGTGCATATTATGACGCCCCACGCATAGGACACGATTTGGTCCAGTCCCACCTCTACCAACTCACTGAGCTATTAAATCTCCCCTGCTCTTTTCCTCTAGTCCTGCAAAAAATTCCTCTTAAAATATGTACCCCTTTTGAAAATGACTAATGAATCTGCTTTCACCAACCTTACAGGCAGTATGTTCCAAGCATCATAACTCACCCAGTGAAACAAAAATGCATCACTCCTGCTATCAGTTCTTCCAATCTGATTCAATGAATTCTTGGATGCAAAATGGCGGCCTTAATGGCATTTCTCTGGCGTATGAATCTCAATTTGCTGAATCAAAATCAGGAAAACTCATCATTTTGATTCTTGCCTTATCTATCACATCAGTATCTATTTCAACTCCTTCAATGATGCTGTGGTTTCCAGTATACCAAAATCGAAAGTTGTGAACTCAATGTATATCCAGTCATAAGATTAGTCAAGGTGTTAATTTTAACTTTAGGTCAACCGACTGGCAAAGCCTACTGGCTGTCCTCCCAGTTCTGCAGTTCTCTCGCAACCAGTTGTGACTGGTGGTGGACAATTCAACAGCTAACAGGAGGAGGGTGCTCCAAATATCCCCATCCTCAAGTGGGGAAGGCCAGAACATCAGTGCAAAAGACAAGACTTCAATCAGCAGTGCCGAGTTGATGATCCATCTTAGCCTCCTCCTGACACCCCCAGCATCACAGACATCCGACTTCTGTCAATTCAATTCACTCCTTGTGATACCGAGAAATGGCTGAAGGCATTGGACATGCAAAAGCTACGAGCCCTGATAATATTCCAGCAATAGTGCTGAAGACATCTGCTCCAGAGTTAGCTGTTCCTCTAGCTACGCTGTTCAAGTACAGCTACAATACTGGAAATCCCTGGAAATTCCTACCTAACAGCACTGTGGGTGTACCTACACCTCATGGATTACAACGGTTCGAGAAGGCGGCTAATCACCACCTTCTCAAGGGCAATATAGGATGGGAGATAAATGCTGGCCTAGCCAGTGACATCCATATCCTGTGAAGGAATAAAACAAATCTATTTTCTCTCTGTTTAACAATTGCTTGGTCCTCCTTTGCAGAATTCCAAAATGCTCCCAATCCTCAGGCTTTCTACTTTATTTTGGCAACTTTATAAGACTCTTCCTTTCTTCGAATAGAATCCTGAACTTCTCTTGTTAGCCACAGTTGGACCACCTTTCCTTCACTTTAATTTATCATAATTAATAATAATAATCACTTATTGTCACAAGTAGGCTTCAATGGAGTTACTGTGAAAAGCCCCTAGTTGCCACATTCCGACGCCTGTTCGGGGAGGCCGGTACGGGAATTGAACCCGCGCTGCTGGCATTGTTCTGCATTACAAGCCAGCTGTTTAGCCCACTGTGCTAAACCAGCCCCTTCATGTATTCCTTCACTTATTTCCTTGCTCCCACTAGTTAGCGTAAAGCCCTCTCCTACCACCCTAACTATACGACTCACCAGCATACTGGTCCCCCTGCTGTTCAGGTGAAGATCATACCAACAGTACAACTCCCTGGCTCTCTGGATTACTAGTGCAGTGACAATATCACTATGCTACTGCCCCCCCTTTGAGGTTCTGTTTTTAAATTTCACCTCTAGCTGCTCATCGTCTCGAAGTGGAACCTCTTCCCTAGCCCTGTCTTTGTCGTTGGTACCTACGTGGACCATGACAACTGGATCCATCTCCTTGCACTGCAAGTTCCTCTCCAGCCGAGAACAGATTTTTCTAACCCTGGAACCAGACAGGCAACATGTCCTTCCAGGCTCATGCTCAGTGTCTATTCCCTGACTATACTAAAGTTAAGCAAAATACTACAGATGCTGGAATCTGGAAGAACAAACTGAGCAGGCATGCCAGGATCTGTCAGAAGAGAAGCAAAGTTAACATTTCGAGTCCTTAGACTCTTCGTCAGAACTGAAGGGAGGGAGAATGTGTTAGAACTTTCAAAACTGCAACAGAAAGCAACATTTCGAACAAAGGACAAATGGCTTGGTGTGGGGTAGGGGGTTTGGATTGAGGCGATACATGTATGGGATATTAAAAAATAAAGGGGGTTTAAGATGGAGGAGAAAGGACAAAATCTAAAGTTGTGAACTCAATGTTGAGTCCGAGGAATGCAACGTGCCCAACCGGAAGATGAGTTGCTGTTCCTCCAGCTTGGGCCGGTTTTCACTGGAGCATTGCAGCAGGCTGAGGATGGACATGTGGGCATGAGAGCGAGGTTCTGAGGTAAAAATGACAAGCTCCAGGAAGGTTGGGGGTCATGCGTGTGGACTGAGTGAAGGTGTTCTACTTATCCGGATTGGAAATTCCCTGATTAAGATAAATGGGAGATATGCAGCAACAAATCTAATGAGCTACTACTATTACTAAACCTTAAGACTAATCATAAAGCCATACAATTACTCAAAGTACCCATGTTTTGAAAGATAAATGAGAAAAATGATCACCAACCAATCAATCACCTGTTTTCCTTTGAAGTCACACTTTGATCATTGGCTGGTTTAATGGGGATAGCTCCCTTACTCTTCTTCAAAATGGTGCCATGGGGTCTTTTTACAGTGACCCAAGCAGTCAGAATGTCCTCCATTTCATGTCTTATCTAAAAGACATCACCTTGAACTTATAATACTCAATTCTGCACTGGACGTTCAACCTTGACTTTGTGTTCAAGCCTTGGAGTGGAACTTGAATCCTGAACCTTATGATTCAGAGGTGAATGTGGTACCAAGTGAGCCATGGCTGATAACACTCACTTATGCACTTGCTGACCTCTTAGAGAATAGGTTGGTGCACAACTTGAATTGAAGGGAGCTAACTGGAGGGGGACAAGTGTGGCTGTATTGGCTAATCCTCATGGGGAAGATGGAATTGGCCATTATGGAAAGGGTCATTGCTGGATCCATGTGCTCTGGCAAGGCTGAAGCGACTGAGAATTGACTCCTACCGAATCCTACTCTTCACATCCACTTCTTGCTCATCCCTATCTCTCTCCTCGCCTGCAAGCTTTGGATAGCGTACTTTCTCCTCTCCCTCATTACAGCGTGTCTTTTTCACTTCCCGTAATCAAGAATTGCAATATGCCGAGACAGTGGTGGAAAGACAGGAAGATTAGTAAAGATGAAGGATCCACCTTCACTGAATTTCACAGCAGCAGCTTCTGGCTCTGAAGCTGGCAGTGAGACTGAATTTGGAGGCGGGCATATTGACAAGTTTTTCCTCCCAGCTGGCATGCCGATCTGCTGGCATATTCCCACCTCTAACCGATTCTGGGGAGGGGCCGGTGATGGATAGCTAATTTAAGTGGTACTTAGATTAGAGTAGATTAGAGGGTATCCTTCACACACTGTCTGCATTTTACAGACAGAAGATGGTGCCCAGATGTGGCTGGAGCCCACAGATGGAATGGTGCCAGCCTCTTTGCAGCCGGAGCTGCAGCCTGTGAGGAAACCAGCACGGATCCGCTGGGCTATGAGGGCCACAGCTGTGGTCACAGCCCATCCTGTAGATGAGATCCTCCTCCACCATGGAAGCTATGGCAACAGTATATTTAATTCCATTTACAAATCTTCAGAGGGCATCTATAACTTGAGTTGACCTCGCAGTCCAGCACCTACATTGGCAGTGCCCATCTCTCCCTGTGGGGCTGCTGGCAGACCAGAATTTTGGGTACTCCACTTAGACCATAAGGCCATAAGACCATAAGACATAGGAGCAGAATTAGGCCTCTCGCCCCATAGAGTCTGCTCCGCCATTCAATCATGGCTGATATTTTTCTCATCCCCATCCTCCTGCCTTCTCCCCATCATCACTGATCCCCTTATTAATCAAGAACCTATCTATCTCTGTCTTAAAGACACTCAGTGATTTGGCCACCACAGCTTTCTGCGGCAAAGTGTTCCATAGATTCACCAACATCTGGCTGAAGAAATTCCTCCTCATCTCTGTTTTAAAGGATGTCCCTTTAGTCTGAGATTGTGTCCTCTGGTTCTAGTTTTTCCTACAAGTGGAAACATCCTCTCCACGTCCACTCTATCCAGGCCTCGCAGTATATTGTAAGTTTCAATAAGATCCTCCCTCATCCTTCTGAACTCCAACGAGTACAGACCCAGAGTCCTCAACCGTTCCTCATATGACAAGCTCTTCATTCCAGAGATCATTCTTGTGAACCTCCTCTGGCCCCTTTCCAAGGCCAGCACATCCTTCTTTAGACACGGGGCCCAAAACTGCTCAAAATACTCCAAACGGGGTCTGACCAGAGCCTTCCACAGCCTCAGAGGTACATCCCTGGTCTTGTATTCTAGCCCTCTTGACATGAATTCTAACATTGCATTCGCCTTCCAAACTGCCAACTGAACCTGCATGCTAACCTTAAGAGAATCATGAACAAGGACTCCCAGGTCCTTTGACTCTTTGGCTGTGGAGCCTGTCCACTATCCTTAATTGTACACTCCTGGAGGCGGTTTCTTAATTATCCACCTCCTTGACAATCTCCTCCAGGGCCCGACCACCGTAACCTCCGGGCTCCTAAACTGGGATTCAGGGATTTAAGACCCTGGAACTAAAATTCTGCTCTTTGTGTTATTCAGAGGGCATGAATGCAGTGGATCATGGTCATGTGCATTGCAGTCAGGGGCAGGAGGAAAGTATGCTGCTACTATGGCTCTGGATATCTGTGCTCCAATGGGATTTTCAGCTTACCACACCAGTCCAACAGTCTGTCCATCAACAGATTAATAGGATTTCTGAGTCACTGCTCTGTGGGAATGGCAGTGACTCCATAGAGCATGAATGTTTCTCAGGATGATTTACACTTTCACTTCTGCCATTCCACCAACCATCTGTGCATCCCTCATCGGCTCAGGTGGTTAACACCTTTGCCAACATTGTCCAGTCTGAAGCCGGGTCTTCTCGGCTGAGAGATACTTGAGGTTGTCCCCCAAGGTCGTCCTGCAAGGCCATCTGCAGTCCACTCCACTGAAAGCTTGGCTAACAAAGAACAAAGGAAAGTACAGCACAGGATCAGGCCCTTTGGCCCTCCAAATCTGTACCGACTGTGCTGCCCGTCTGACCTAAAACCTTCTACAATTCCAGCGTCCATATCCCTTTATTTCCATACTATTTGTGTATTTGCCAAGACGAACCTTAAACTTCGCTATTGTACCTGATTCCACCACCTCCTCCGGCAGCAAGTTCCAGGCATCCACCACCATCTGTTAAAAACTTCCCTCGTACATCTCCTCTAAACCTTTCCCCTCGCACCTTAAACCTATGCCCTCTAGTAATTGACTCTTCGGCCCTGGGAAAAAGCTTATGAATATCCACTCGATCCAGCGCCTGTCCGGGGAGGCTGGTACGGGAAGGCGCCGGAATGTGGCGACTAGGGGCTTTTCACAGTAACTTCATTGAAGCCTACTCGTGACAATAAGCAATTTTCATTTTTTTTTCATTAAGGGTTCTGCCATTTAAGGTATATTTCCCACCTGTTTTAGACTTTCCAAAGGCTAGGGGCGCGGCAAGTTCTGGAGCATAAGTCTTCAGTACTCTTACTGGAATATTGTCAAGACCCATAGCCTTTGCAGTATCCAGTGCCTTCAGCCATTTCTTGATATCACCTGCAGTGAATCTAATTGGTTGAAGACCAATTGGTGGTGGACAACCTACTTCCCTAGAATGAAAGCCTTGCCTTTTCAGGCGAACGGGCTGAGCTGGGAATTTTCACAACTGTCAAGGATAAAAATGCAGCCCATAGATCCAAGTCTGGATGATATGGGGCTTGGAGGGCAACTAACATGTTCCCATGCATTTGCGGCCCTTGTCTATCTAGGTGGTAGCTGTCATGGATTTGGAAGGTGCTGCTGAAGGAGACGTGAAGAGTTGCTGCAGTGCATCTTAAGATAGTGCATACTGTGGCTCTTGTGCATCGGTGGTGGATGGGGTGGTGGTGGGCTGCTTTGTCCTCGATAGTGTTACGGTCAGGTGAGGAGGGGGTAAGTGACAACGTATATTTTCAAAAGGATATGCATGTCAATTCAATCACACACACACAGACTTGTAAGTTTTTAAAAGGAAAAGAGAAAAGTATTTATTTACTTCCCTGCTGACGGCGGAATTTTATGATCCAGAATAAAAGCAAATTACTGCGAATGCTGGAATCTGAAACCAAAGAGAAAATGCTGGAAAAATCTCAGCAGGTGTGGGGCAGCATCTGTCGGGAGAGAAAAGAGCTAACGTTTGGAGTCCAGATGATCTTTTGACGAAGGGTCATTTGGACTCGAAACTTTAGCTCTTTTTTCTCTCCACAGATGCTGCCAGACCTGCTAAGATATTCCAGCATTTTCTCTTTGGTTTTATGATCCAGTGTTGCCGGAGTGGAAATATTCTCCTAATTGTTTCAATTGAAGAGTTAACATAAGCACAGCCTGTGAATGGTCTCCTTCTGTGCTAGCATTGTGTCCTTTCATAAGTAGAAGGCTAGCCACATATCAGCCTAAAATAGGTCTAACTGGGGCAAATACATTTGAGTCATAATCTACTGCTAACATCATCAGCATGTGTCAACATTTCATGGTTAGTTGCTGCGGGACAACCCATTGTATTTTCACCCATTGTATTTTCAATCATATGCTGTGGACAACATGAATGGGAAGTAAAATATTGGTTAAGCTGGCATGGCTATGAAAGACTATTCGTTGAGTAAAAGTATTAAGTATTATCCAGTCAAATACAGTAGGCTCGTAGAAGTTCAGTATTACCTGACTTCTGCACGCATGGTTTGGTGGCCATCTTGGGTGGGCCTTAGGCCTGCATCCTCTGGGCAAGTGCTTGATAATCCTTTCCAGTGGAAATGGCTGAGGGGGGGGCATGGGTGGCCCCCGATTCGGTTGGTCACCTGGAACATAAGAAGATTGGGAAGCCCAGTAAAAAGGTTGAGCGTTTTCTCTCACCTAAATAATCTGAGGCTGATGTGGTGTTTTTGCAGGAGACTGATCTGTGGGTGGGAGACCAGACCAGACTGTGAAAGTGGTGGGCGAGCCAGGCCTTTCACTCGGGCTTCAACGGTAGGGCTCGGAGAGGGGGATGCAACTTTAATCAATGAACGGGTTCTTTTTCGGTGGACAAGGTTGTGGCGGACCCATACAGTAGGTACATGATGGTTACAGGGTCCTTGGCAGGTATTTTGGTGGTATTAGTTAATGTACATGCCCCGAACGAGGATGATACAGCAGTTATTAGGAAGCTGTTGGCTTCCATTCCGGATTTGGAATCGCGAGAGGTTTGGGGTTTGTTTTATTTTGTTTGTTTTTGGTTTTCTTTCTTCTCTTGGTGGATGGGGTGGGTATGATTGGTTGGGGGTTTTGTTATGTTGGTTTTGTGTGGGTAATATGGGTTTTGTTGCAAAATGTACTGTAAAATGGATAATGTGTGATAAAAATATTTTAAAAAAAGTACAGTATTACCTCAACCATGCCGTTTAATGATAGCCTCAAGTCAGCTGTACAGTATGAAGCGATATAATTTCATTCTGAAGTTAATGTAACTCCTGAAACAGAGGTTGCTGAAATGGGGTAAGTTCTCTCCATTAAGCTATCCTAAATGGGTAATTCAATTTAGTTGGATAGTTGCTTGACAATGGGATCAGTCTTCCAGTGAAGATAGATATAATCTCAACCCCTATAAAATCCAATAGCTACTGCCAATAGCGAGAAGAGATTTTCAGTGTTAAAGTTGGCTCCTAAGAAAAAGTGCTGGACAATGCAGTTTTACTCTATACATTTATGGGGCTGGGTTCTCCGAATCTGAGACTAAGTGTTGACGCTGGCAGGGGAATGGTGGCATTTTATGGCCAGAAAAATGGTGCAAAGCTACCACCAACCCTCCATCTGGTGGGGGCTAGCAGGCACGCAGCGTAAAGCACCCGACTCCAACTGTGGATACGGCCGGAGAATTGCTGGGTCCGTGTCCGCAGCCGCCATGCCGAGTTCCCGAAAATAAATATCACAAGTGACCGTTGCTGTTGGGAACTCGGTCCATCGGGGGCGGCGCATCGGGGGGGAAGGTAACGTCCTGAGGGCGTGCAGCATACTCCGCAAGTACGCCATTTTGGAGGGGGCAGCACATGGCAAAAGCGGCACCGTCCCCGATTTCAGCGCCAACGTGGATTGTCGGGCCGATCGCTGAACGCGATTTTGGAGGTGGAGACCGGAGAATCCCACCCATGTTCTTCTGCTTATTAAGGGCGGTATTCTCCGCTCCCGATAAAAATCGGGATGGCCGTCGTGAAATCGGCCGAGCTTCACGACGGCCTCAGGGGCCCGCTCCCCGCACCTAATTCACCCCCACCCGGGGGGATAGGAGCGGGCTCCCGTCATTCCCGGCCGCGACCTTGTCGCGCCGGAAATGACGTGAAAACGGCGCTTTTCTGATGTCATCCGCGCATGCGCGGGTTGCCGGTTCCAACCGCGCATGCGCGGATGACATCAGCACGCAGACGGCACGAACCCACGCATGCACGGTGCCGTCTTTCCCCTCCGCTGCCCGGCAAGACGTGGCGGCTTGATCTTGCCGGGCGGCGGAGGGGAAAGAGTGCGTCCGTTTTTGACGCTGGCCCGACAATCGGTGCCTCGAAGAGAACAAAATGTCCTCATCTCCCTCCGTCTTAAATGGGAGACCCCTTATTTTTAAACTATGTCCCCTAGTTCTCCGTTTTTCCCACATGTGATGGGGTGGGGGGGAGGGTGGGGTGGGCAATGGTAACACCCTTTCGGCATCCACCCTGTCAAGTCTGCTCGGGATCTTATATGCTTCAATCAGATCACCTCCCATTCATCTAACTCAATGGATTCAGGCCCATACTGTCCAACCTTTTTTCATAAGAGAACCGCTTCATCCCAGGCGCCAGCCAAGTGAAACTTCTCTGGACTGCCTCTAATACATTTGCATCCTTTCTTAAATAAGGAGACCAAACCTATACACAGTATTGTAGATTTTACCAACATCCGGTACAACTGTCCCAAAACATCTCTACTTTTATACCAATAAAAGCAAAATATTGGGGATGCTGGAAATCTGAAATATAAATAGAAAATTCTGGAAAAACTCAGTGGGTCTGGCAGCATCTGTGGAGAGAGAAATAATAGTTAACAGGTGGAATTTCCTCCCCAAAATGGCACAGTGTAAGATTTTGACTGAAAACTGGAGCCGTCAGTCTGGTGAGGCGCCCCTTGATAAAGCTGGCATGCCCGGGTTCACAGAAATCGGAGCGCCGTCCCATGCCAGGGTTCACAGAAATCGGAGCGCCGTCTCATGCCAGGGTTCACAGAAATCGGAGCGCCGTCTCATGCCCGGGTTCACAGAAATCGGAGCGCCGTCCCATGCCAGGGTTCACAGAAATCGGAGCGCCGTCTCATGCCCGGGTTCACAGAAATCGGAGCGCCGTCCCATGCCAGGGTTCACAGAAATCGGAGCGCCGTCTCATGCCAGGGTTCACAGAAATCGGAGCGCCGTCTCATGCCAGGGTTCACAGAAATCGGAGCGCCGTCTCATGCCCGGGTTCACAGAAATCGGAGCGCCGTCTCATGCCCGGGTTCACAGAAATCGGAGCGCCGTCTCATGCCCGGGTTCACAGAAATCGGAGCGCCGTCTCATGCCCGGGTTCACAGAAATCGGAGCGCCGTCTTGAACCCCGATCTGCAAGAAAATTGAACTCCCTCACACGCCCTCATGGCCATGGAGGCGCCCCAGAAGCCTTGGGGCGACCCCCATCTACCTTGGAAGTATCGAGGGGCACACTCCCCCTCACTGCGCCTGTGCAGGTGTGCACCCCTCTCCCTCACTACTAAATATAAGGGAAAGCCCCCCCCCCCCCTTTCCCAATGGAGAAGGGTTACTCTCTGGAAATGCCTCCTGGCAGTGCCCACTTCAGTGTCTCCTGGCACTGTCCCCTGGCACTGCCAGGGTGCCAGAGGGCAATGTTCAACCTCGGCCTTCAAGCCATAGGCCTCAAGGCATCTCTGCACCCTCGGTGTGCTCGTCACAATTGTCTTTTGTTTCCGATGGGCCAAGTGGCCTACTTCTGCTCCTGCATCGTATGGCCTTCTGGCGTGATGTCACACTGCCGAGGGTGAGCAATTGGGATGCGACATGCAAATTTAGAACATAGAACATAGAACATAGAACGATACAGCACAGTACAGGCCCTTCGGCCCTCGATGTTGCAACGACATGGAAAAAAACTAAAGCCATCTAACCTACACTATGCCCTTATCATCCATATGCTTATCCAATAAACTTTTAAATGCCCTCAATGTTGGCGAGTTCACTACTGTTGCAGGTAGGGCATTCCACGGCCTCACCACTCTTTGCGTAAAAAACCTACCTCTGACCTCTGTCCTATATCTATTACCCCTCAATTTAAGGCTATGTCCCCTCGTGCTAGCCACCTCCATCTGCGGGAGAAGGCTCTCGCTGTCCACCCTATCTAACCCTCTGATCATTTTGTATGCCTCTATTAAGTCACCTCTTAACCTTCTTCTCTCTAACGAAAACAACCTCAAGTCCATCAGCCTTTCCTCATAAGATTTTCCCTCCATACCTGGCAACATCCTGGTAAATCTCCTCTGCACCCGTTCCAAAGCTTCCACGTCCTTCCTATAATGAGGCGACCAGAACTGTACGCAATACTCCAAATGCGGCCGTACTAGAGTTTTGTACAACTGCAACATGACCTCATGGCTCCGGAACTCAATCCCTCTACCAATAAAGGCCAACACACCATAGGCCTTCTTCACAACCCTATCAACCTGGGTGGCAACTTTCAGGGATCTATGTACATGGACACCGAGATCCCTCTGCTCATCCACACTACCAAGAATTTTACCATTAGCCAAATATTCCGCATTCCTGTTATTCTTTCCAAAGTGAATCACCTCACACTTCTCCACATTAAACTCCATTTGCCACCTCTCAGCCCAGCTCTGCAGCTTATATATGTCCCTCTGTAACCTGCAACATCCTTCCGCACTGTCTACAACTCCACCGACTTTAGTGTCGTCTGCAAATTTACTCACCCATCCTTCTGCGCCCTCCTCTAGGTCATTTATAAAAATGACAAACAGCAAACAATTGTTTAATGATATCAAAATCCATGCAAATTTATGTCATCAGGCTCATGCCCTTTCTGTGTGTGAATCTGATCACATCACCGGCGGGGGTGAGAAGATCTTGTGCCAAGATCTCCCGGCGCAAATCCCGTTAAGGCCCACTTGCGAGATTTAGCGGCCACAACAGAACCTAAAAATCGCGCCCAACGTTTTGAATCTGTATGACTCCTCTTCAGAGACTCTGCTTCCTCTTTACCTTTGTATTCCATTCCCCTAGTAATAAACAACAACATTCCATTTTACTTCCTGATCTCTTGCTGTATCTGCATACCAACTTTATGTGATTTATGCTCCAGCACACCCAGATCCCTCTGTACTTGAAAGTTCTGCAATTCCCCCTCCATTTAACTAACATGCTGCTTTTCTATTCTTCGTGCCAAAGAGACTGGAGGAGTTTTCCCCGCAATGCACAGAGTGCTGGCAGAGGCGTGTAGTTCTCCAGCTGCACAGTCGGGTTTTCTCTCCAGATTTTAACGCATTCTGTGCAATAGGAATCTGGGAGCATGGTTTTCACCATCACTCGGGCAGGGCACAGTCTGATGGAGCTTGCAAAGCCAGCTCCTCAGAGATCGGGGCGCCACCTTTAAAGAGTGCCCCCTCCTGGACATGATGGATGCCCCTCTCCACCTCTCAAGCAATGGGATGACACACACTCACGCAAGCATTGGGTCAACCCCCACCCAGGCATCAGGACAGCTCCCCTACCTCGGCAAACACATGAAAGACCCTCTAATTGGTGTTTCCCAGCGGTCGGCTCCGAGCACTGCCACGCCAACGAGATATGAATATTCGGTGAGGCGGGGGAGGGGGGGAGCATATTACAGGGCAGCCCCTTAATTAGTTCAAAATTTATGACCAGTTATTGAAGTGACATTACTGCCCGTTCTGGGGAACTGTGGGTGCAAAGTCACCCCGATAAGTTTAGGTTTACACTCCATTTGCCAAATTTCTGCCCGATCACCTACCCTATCTTTGTAAATTCCCGATGTCCTGTTCACTATTTACTCTTCTGTCCGCTAAGTTTCCTTTGGAATGGGCCACAGAATACCTTAAAATTATTTTTTGATGGGACTAACATCCCACAATAATAACAGTAATAATCTTTATTGTCACAAGTAGGCTTCCAGTAACACTGCAATGAAGTTACTGTGAAAAGCCCCTAGTCGCCACATTCCAGCACCTGTTCAGGTACACTGAGGGAGAATTCAGAATGTCCAATTCACCTAACAACATGTCTTTCGGGACGAGTGGTAATAAACCGGTGCACCCGGAGGAAACCCACCCAGACAGAACGTGCGGACTCCACACAGACAGTGACCCAGGCCGGGAATCGAACCTGGGACCCTGGAGCTGTGAAGCAACAGTACTAAACACACTGTGCACAACCACTGTGCTACCATGCCGCCCTACTGTGCTACTATGCCACCCGTTTTATTGTAATGTAGGGGACCTAACATGTGGTGGGGGTGAGTCCAAAAAATGCGATGAGCCTTTCAAAAACATATTGACTTTGTAGGGACTGTAAAATCCCACTGGAGGGAGGGGCCACAGAAGTACCAAACCAGATGATGTAGTCAACCAAGGCCCATTGGCCCCATGCAGAAGGTAAGTCCAGGGGCACAGAGAATTCAGCCCTTGGTCTTCTTTACCTTCATCTTCTGCAATTCCGGCAGCGGCTACTGATGCTGTCTGATGCTGCCAACAATCAGTTGTGATTCCTGCCAATCTGATTGCCTGGCAGCTTAAGAGGGCGAGATGCCCTCCCCATTGAGGGACAGAAGTCCCACTCGGCTCTCGTTAATGCGCCCCGCAGTGCCTCACGGCTATGGGGGTTGGGGGGGGGGGAGGATCGGCGTGGAGCATGTCCAGTCTACATCCATGTTGTTTCTGGGAGGCTCGGTGCCTGCTCTGTCCCTTTTAAAGTTTTGGCTGTGGGTGAACATGGCACTGTTTCCTATTTCCCACAGGGTCTGATGTATGGAGAATAGCAACACGCTCTATATATGTGTACAACGCGACCATTGCCATCAACCTTCTGCCAGCAAACGGTAATATTTTGCCTCATTTAATACCTCTCGTTTTTTCTAACTGGTGATCTAGAGAATGGAGCGTGCTTCAAGGTATACAGATAGTTAAGTATCTAAAATGACCAAAAAAAGTACACTTATAAAGTAGACATCTAATCAACGGTAGTCTATTGAAAGAACTCCCCTCCAGGTACTTAAAATATCTTTTGTTTATTTTTTAGCCTTTTTTTTCCCAGCCTCTCCTCATTATCGCTTGAAAGTTTGACTCCTTTTGGGAGTTTGAATATCTTAGCTGCATGAATCATAGGTTAAGCGGTATTCATCTATCTAGTTTAATTACTAACTGAATAAGGGCATTGAGGTGCCAATTCCACTATAGTGATGATGTCAGTATCGAGCTTTTTGACAGCCAAAGTGGTCCTGAAAGGAAATAAAGGAAACCTTTGCAATTATGCCTGCCTTCCATTGCTTTGGGACATGGACAATTGGGGCCAATTAATAATTTTTTGAAGACATGAGCAAAGCTAATGGAAATAGCAGTGAAGTGGCCTGTGCCCAAACTGCAGCTGCCTTTGGGACACCCGCAAAATTTGTTGGGTCTATATTTCAGGCATTGGGATAATTGGATTGATTGATTGATTTGATTTATTGTCACATGTACCGAAGTACAGTGAAAAACATTTTTCTGCGGCTGAGGGAACATACACAATACGTACATTGTAGACAAAGTGAATAATCAACAGAGAACATTGACAAACAGTGATTGGTTACAGTGCGGAACAAGGGGCCAAACAAAGCAAATACATGAGCAAGAGCAGCATAGGGTATCGTGAATAGTCTTTTTACAGGGAACAGATCAGTCCAAGGGGGAGTCGTTGCGGAGTCTTGCAGCTGTGTGGAAGAAGCGGTTCCTATGTCTGGATGTAGGGGCTGGTTTAGCTCACTGAGCTAAATCGCTGGCTTTTAAAGCAGACCAAGCAGGCCAGCAGCACGGTTTGATCCCCGGACAGGCGCCGGAATGTGGTGACTAGGGGCTTTTCACAGTAACTTCATTGAAGCCTACTCGTGACAATAAGCGATTTTCATTTTCATTCATTGCATGTAATAATAATAATAATCACTTATTGTCACAAGTAGGTTTCAATTAAGTTACTGTGAAAAGCCACTAGTTGCCACATTCCGCCAACTGTTCGGAGAGGCCGGTACGGGAATTGAACCCGCGCTGCTGGCCTTGTTCTGCATTACAAGCCAGCAGTTTATCCCACTGTGCTAAACTAGCCCCTGTGCGGGTCTTCAGACTTCTGTACCTTCTGCCTGATGGAAGGGGCTGGAAGAAGCCAATCCCTTCGTGGGAGGGGTCTCTGATAATGCTGTCTGCATTCCTGAGGCCGTGGGAGGTGTATACAGAATCAATGTGAGGATGGCAAGCTTGTGTGATGCGTTGGGTTAAGTTCACCACACTCTGCAGTTTCTTGCGATCTGGACCGAGCGGTTGCTATACCAAGCTGTGATGCAGCCGGATAGAATGCTCTCTATGGCACATCTGTAGACGTTTGTGAGAGTCGATGCAGACGTGCAAAATTTCTTTAGCTTCCGTAGGAAATAGAGACGTTGTTGGGCTTTCCTGAATGTTGCATCAACGTGGGTGGACCAGGACAGATTGTTGGTTATGGTGACCCCCAGGAACTTAAAGCTATCGACCATCTCCATTTGGGAGCCATTGATGCAGATGGGTATGTGTGTCGTGCTAGGCTTCCTGAACCACTCCAGTGTCGGCCCACCCCAAAGGTGCGGAATCATCCGCACCTTCAGGAGCTAGGCTGGCACCGGAGTGGTTCACGCCACTCCGTCCCGCCGGGACCCCCCGCCCCGCCGGCTGGCCGAAGGGATTCCGCCGGCCGGCACGAGTCCGCGCATGCGCGGGAGCGTCAGCTGACTGCTGACGTTATCCCCGCTCATGCGCAGGGAGGTTTCACCTATGCGTCGGCCATCGCAGAGGCTGACACGGCCAACGCGTAGGAAAAGAGTTCCCCCATGGCACGGGCCCGCCCGCGGATCGATGGGCCCCAGTCGCGGGCCAGGCCACCGTGGGGGCACCCCCCCGGGGCCAAGTCGCCCTGCGCCTAGTCTAACCTATGCCGGCGGGACTGGCAAAGAACCAGCGGAATTTCGGCCCATCGCCGGGGGGGGGGGGGGGGGGGGGGGGGCGCTGCCGACCGGCGCGGCGTGATTCCCACCCCTGTCGAATCTCCGGTGCCGGAGAATTCGGCGGCCAGCGGGGGTGGGATTCACGCCCCCCCCCCGGCGATTCTCCGTCCTGGTTGGGGGGGGGGTGGGGTGTCGGAGAATCCCGCCCAGGTTGTTTTCGGTACACCATGCAACCAAGTGATTTATCTCCCTCCTGTAGTCTGATTTGTCGTTGTTTGTGATACAGCCCACCAGTCGTATCATCTGCAAACTTAAAATAGGCCACTTGCACATGTTAATTGGGGATCCATTGTGCACAGGAGGGTCACTTTGGAAAATACGTTTACAGGGAGGTGAGTGGGTGCCTGATCTGTCCCGTTTCGCTTTCTTCAATGGCTCCTGGGGCCTCCAACAGAACGTATGTTTTAAAATGAAAATGGGCCAGGGGAAGCAGGAATACTCCCAACACACACACACAGCGACCTCAAGCACCTTTACCCTACCCCCAACTCGCTTCCTATTTGTGTTGATTGTCCCTTTAAGGGCAATATAATGGAGTAATGGTCATCTGGCCTGGGGGACCAATTAGGACTGTAGAGGGGGTAATCACCCCAGTGGGTGGAGTCCTCTCTTGCAGGTGGCATGTAGGGGATTAGGGCAGCCTTGTGGCTGCTGTAGCTGTACAATTCTTCTTATTAATAAATCCTTTTGTGTTTATAATGAAGTCTGTGAAAGAGCCTCATTGCATCTGGGAATGAGAAGAAAGTTATCATGACATTGCCTCTGACCCATTACCTGTGAGTATCCTGTTTTAATTGAAGCCTGAAAAGAAAAGTATTTACCCGAATGGCTCTCTTTGAATAGATCCATTTGAGATGTTGCGGTATTTCCAGACCCGGAGTAATGCAGAATCAGAAAAGATGGACAGTCCCTAGCTGTGTGGGCACCAACATGACCCCTGGATCGGAATCCACAAGAAGGGTGATCAAAATGCAGAAACCTACCTCCACTTACATTGTAGACGAGGAGGCAAGGCAGTGCATTGGGAGGCTCAGTGCATTGGAGAGGCTGAGGGACAGATGCAGAAAAAAACTAAATTGGCTGGCAGAATCAAAAGTTTAGAAACACATAGCAAAAAAATTATCAGGAGAAAACAACCCTGCGAAGCACGAGCTGTGGCTTTAAGTTAAAAAAAAACCAAGTTATAAAATAGAGTTACTGTAAAGGTCTGTGGCAGCAATCGCTGCACTGATGGGCTTGAATCAACCTGTTAAAAAAATAAGTTAGCAAGTTTAATAAAAAAACAATGGCCCCTAAACTGACTCCGCTGGGTCTCCGAGTGAAATCGACAAACAAACCAGCACCTACTTAGCAAAAAATTATGTAAATGGACTCTCCAACAGCCAAAAGATTTAAAATATTCCATAGATTACTAAAGGAGATTTCCTTTAGTAAAAGGAGAAGGTATAGTCCAAAAGAAATAAGCGCAGCCAGGCTCACGTCAAAAACAGAAAGAAAGCTGAGTAAAAATAAAATGATGTGGAGATGCCGGCGTTGGACTGGGGTGAGCACAGTAAGAAGTCTTACAACACCAGGTTAAAGTCCAACAGGTTTGATTCAAACACGAGCTTTCGGAGTGCAGCTCCTTCCTCAGGTGAATGGCGAGGTATGTTCCAGAAACATTTATATAGACAAAGTCAGAGATGCTGGACAATGCTTGGAATGCGAGCATTTGCAGGTAATAAAATCATTACAGATCCAGGGAGAGGGATAATCACAGGTTAAAGATGTGTGAATTGTCTCAAGCCAGAACAGTTGGTAGGATTTTGCAAGTCCAGGCCAGATGGTGGGGGGTGGATGTAATGCGACATGAATCCAAGATCCCTGTTGAGGCCGCACTCATGTGTGCGGAACTTAGCTATAAGTTTTTGCTCGGCAATTCTGCGTTGTCGCGTGTCCTGAAGACCGCCTTGGAGAACGCTTACCCGGAGATCAGAGGCTGAATGCCCTTGGCTGCTGAAGTGTTCCCCGACTGGAAGGGAACATTCCTGCCTGGTGATTGTCGCAATAAAATGACAGTGTTAACACGGAAAGACACAAAGTGGCAACTACAAGAAGTAACAAACATCTATGGGCTGGAAAACTGAAGAAGACCCCAGATGCAGGGCAATGCTCAAAAAGGTCCATAAACAATGAGAGGCAAGAGAAGACCTCAGAAGAAGCAACAAAGATCTCAAAGATGAGGGAAAAGAAGACCCCAGGAGAAAGGCAACAAAAGACCCCAAAAGGAGTACAACATAAGACCCCTGAAGAGCAATGAAAGACCCCAGAGGAAGGGCAATGAAAGACCCCTGAAGGAGGGCAATGAAAGACCCCTGAAGGAGGGAAACAAAAGAGCCCAGAAGGAGGACAACGAAAGAGTCCACAAGAAGGGCAAGAAGAGAATTGCAGAATGAAGACAAGTCAACACCTGGTTTATCACCCCAGGGGTGCAGGGGTGCGGGGGAGGGGGAGGGGGGGGTGGGGGTGTGAGTCCACTTAGGGAGGAGACATGGGGATTTGGTGCAGCTGAGTGGCTGCTGTACTACTGTACACTTTTTCTTATTCATAAATTGCTTTGTGCTTCTAATGAAGTCTAAGTGTATCATTACACTGTTGTTCACTCCTTACCACCAACATTTGACAACTTCAATTGTGAACTGTCTGTGGAGGCCTACAGGCACTGATAGCTTCTGCACAAAGTACTATTGAGGCTGAATGCCCAATTTTGGGTTGGCCTCAGGGGTGTCGGATGAAGTCCACATCACGGAAAACAGATGCAGATGAAAATCTACCCCATTATGCTTGTACCACATTAACTCTGTTTCTAATAGGGCATGAAATGCAGGCAGCCATTTAGCACTGGAAGCTTCTATAATAACTTGAAAAGCATTAGAACTGCAAAACAACCTCTTCCTCAGAGCCTATTTTTCTTTGCATCATTAAACATAGCACAATCACTTCATGCAGACTGCTGAAAATATGCCAGCAGTTCCAAAAGCATACAATTGTAGTTTTTCTTTTGGATGGTAACCCTAAAACAGTGCAACAGTGTTTAAACATTCATCCTGACTTTTAGATATCAGAGAACGAATGAATACAGCCACTGTGCAGAAAAGCTGTCGGTGATAAACATGCATTGATGTCTTGAGATCTGACGGCAGTGGTCTCAGAGAATTGGCATTTTAGGCCATGCATACAAATAGGCAGGATCTGTGCCTTTCTATCAGGAACATTTTTCACAGATTACATTTCTGTACTGTCAAAGTCATGAGTTAGTCACCGTTATTGCCAGTGCCAAGTGACATAATGCGACTGAGGATGGTTCAATCAGATTAACATCATTTAGAAGGGCACTGAAGCTATTTTATTCCCTAAGAGGCTTTTCACCAGTGCAAAGTAATGTTCTGTAATGGCCTCAGAGGGATGATAATGGCCACAACTCTTGATTGAGTGATATTATCATCATTATTTGAGAGATGTGTAACGGTTTTTTGCTGTCAAGATGTGTTTCTGCCTTGATGCATCAAATGAAAGCTCTTCCGCCCACCATTTTACATTTCGCCACATTTGTGAAAGTATTCATTTAGCATCACAGTAAATAGGCGTCTGATACAATTGTTTTCAGACTGGGTTGTCTCTTTGCAAAAGATATATGAGTGACGCTGCGCATAATCTTCACCAATGTTTGATTGAACCATGGTACTTAAATGCTGGCAGATGAAAATGTAAATTGAAAATCAATGTCCAGCCAGGAATATTTCTTCCATAACAGCAAGGAACCCGACTGGGGTCTATGCAGATGCACCATCTCCTGACCTTGTGGTTGAATTTCCAAGATGGCCTGTTGGGGGAAGATCCCACTGCCTGCGCAGGAGGAATGGGAGCAGGGGCAAGACCTTGGTGAGTTAGGAATATAGCTGCCTTTGGCACTCAATAGCAGCCTAGGAAATGTCTCCATGAAAATCCCTGATCATTTTCTGGGCTTCATCCACCATCTGATGCATCGGGCCATGAGAGATGGGTGAGGAATTGACGTCTCAGTTGGGTAAGCTACCTGCCCATCTTACGGAGTCTCCTCAGAGGGTTGCAGAAAAGGCAGGTAGGGGCCAGGCACAGGTAGTCAACAGAGATGGTAACAGCAACAACTTGCATTGAGATAGTGTCCTTAACATAGCTAATTATACCAAAGCTCCTCACAAATGCATTGTTAGCCAAAGTTTGACACCAAACGTGGTCAAAGAGGTAGGTTTGAAGGATGTCTTATAGGAGAAGAGAGGAATAGAGGGAGGTGGAGAGGTCTAGGATGGATTTTCAGAGCTATGGGGATCAGCAGTTGATGACACAACTTCCGCAGGAGGAGGAAAGCAAATCAGGGATGAACCAGAGGCTAGAATTGGAGGACCGCAAAGATGTTGGTGGGGGTGAGGATTGGAGAAAGGGTAGGCTGTTGAGCGTGAGAAGGCTAGAGAGATAAAGAAAAGCTCACGAAAGGATTTAAACACAATAAGAACTTTAAATTTGAGGTGATTTGAGTGATTGGTGAGCAGGAAATGGTGCGAATCAGAAATCATGAAGCTGAGATTTAGATGAGCGAAGGGTAGAAGACAGGGTGGAGGCAGCCAACAAGGTCATTGCAGAGCTGAGTCACAAGATCTCCATTGAAGAACAAGATTGCCATGAACTCTGCAGTTCCCTGACCATCATTTCCATCCTTCTCCCTGTCAGCTCCCTGTAGCTGAGGCAGACCGTTCACAACATTGGTGTTGTGTATCACTCCCTGATGAGTTTCTGACTTCATCATCATCGCCAAGAATGCTTATTCCCATCTCCGTAACACCACCTGACCCCGAGCTCGCTTCAGCTCACCTGCTGTTGAATCTCTCATCCCTGCCTTTTGTTATCTCCAGACCTGACGATTCTAAGGCCAGCCCCTCATCTTCCACCCGACCTAAACTTGTGGCGATCTAAAACTCTGCTGCTCATACTTCATCTTGCACTGAGTCTCGGGCCTCTGCGACGTTGACCTGCATTGGATCCCGGTCCGACAAACACCCACAATTATACAATTCTCCTTCTCGTTGTCCAAATCCCTCCATGGCCTTCCCTCCTCCCCATCCCCAGCCCCACTGGCGTTTGGAATCTCTGTCCTCCTCCTATTCTGATATCTTGGATTGCCCCGATTTAAAACAAAAGTATTTGTATTGATTTTCATTTTTATTTATACCAAGGAAAGAAAAGGTAAGGAAACCCAGGAAACATATATGAGTCATAATGTCAGTAAACTCAATGTTCCGTTACAACAACCACACTATTAACTAGATTCATGCTACTCTCTGGTATTAAAACATACCAGGGGTGTGTTTGAGACAACAAAGGCATACCCTATTAGTTGCCTTGGCAGCATTGATGGGTTTTTCCACTCTCATTATCCTTTTTTTTGGCTCTCTGTACTTGCTTTCCCTGCACTCTGGTTGTTGCCCTGCCCCTTCTCCCTTCCCCCCACCCTCTCCCCACCCCCCCTTTCCTTTTGTCTAGCTTGGTCTCCTTCCCCCTGATGCACTATCAATTACACAAAGATGAGAGTAGGAGAAAAACAGGATGGTCGTTGACTACAGTCAGACCATCAATCGGTACACGCAGCTCGACGCGTACCCTCTCCCACGCATATCTGATATGGTCAATCAGATTGCACAATACCGGGTCTTCTCGACAGTGGACCTGAAATCTGCCTACCACCAGCTCCCCATCCGCAAGGCGGACTGCCCATACACGGCATTCAAAGCAGACGGCCGCCTTTACCACTTTTTTAGGGTCCCCTTCGGCGTTACCAATGTGGTCTCGGTCTTCCAACGGGAAATGGACCGAATGGTTGACCGGTATGGACTGCGGGCCACTTTCCCGTACCTGAACAATGTCACCATCTGCGGCCACGATCAGCAGGACCATGACGCCAACCTTGCCAAATTTCTCCACACCACCACTCTCCTCAACCTCAGTCTAATAAATTGATGCACTATCAATTATGCAAAGACGAGAGTAGGATGTAATCGAGGCTTTATTACACTGAGATGTGTGGCCTCCTACAGTAGCTGACGAAATGGCTGCTGTATGGGGAGCACACATATTTATACTCCGCCTACTGGGCGGAGCCAGCAGGCAGGGATCTACCCCCGTACCTGTAGTACAGGGGCCTTACCGTAAAGCACCTATATCAACATCCTATATGTACAATATATACATCAGTGGTGACTACCACATCCCCCAGCCCCTCACCCATGTTCTGCTCAAGTGCACCCTCTGCATCACCTTTAGCTGCGTTAGGCGTTAGGCTCAGTCCTGTGCACGAGGGGGTGGAATTTGTCCTATGCAGCGCTTCGATCCAGAGTCCTCCTCCTATCTCCATGTCCAGCTGTTCTTCCTACCTTTCCTGCAGCTCTACCAGGGGGGCCCTTACCTCCTCTAGCATTCATCCGTACGTGTTGGTGCAGTTACCGTCCACTAATTTGTCCAGTAGGGCGAGTGTGGGTAGCTGGCAGAATGTTGTGGTCTCCTTAAGGAGGAAGTTCCTCAGTTGCAGGTGTCTGACGTCATTCCCTTTCTGGAGCTGGAGCTTTTCTGTTAGTTCCCCAGGATGGACATTGCACCAAGATTGAAATGGTGACTGAGTTGGTTCTAGGCCCTTAGCATGGCCACCACCACCGGATTGTTCGAGTATTTGGCTGAGGAAAATGGGAGTGGGGCTGTGGCCAGTCTTCATACAGGAGTTCTCCTCCATTTGCACCCTTTCTGCCTCCAACTCTTTCACTCACCCTCGTACCTTTTCTGCGTTAGTTGCCCAGTGGTTCAGCAGTGCCAAGCCCCCCTATATTTCTCCTTCTTTGTAAGACACTTTTACGGATCCTGTTTTTTTTTTCCACCCACACAAATGCCATAATTAATTTATCTTGATGAAGAAGGCTTTGGGGATGAAGATCGGGAGGGATCGGAATAGGAATAGGAATCTTGGCAGAACTTTATTTTTAATGTCTGCACTCTTCCCGCCAGGGAGAGCGGGAGCGAGTCCTGCCTCCGCAGGTCTCTTTTCACCTCTTCCACAAGGCTCGCCAGGTTCCACTTACGGATATGTGTCCAGCCATGGGCTATCTGGATCCCCAGGTATCAGAACTTGGTTTGGGCCAGTTTGAACGGCAGTGGTCCCTGCTCTGGTCCTCCCCCTGGGGGTTCATGGGGAAGATTTCACTCGTGCTCAGGTTAAGTTTGTAAGGGGCAGGTGATCCACACAAAGTGAGACTCAGTGGTCTCTGTTCCCTTTTGGATGCCATTCCACCCCTTCGACGACCTCAGGGTGATAGCCAGTGACTCAATCGCCTGGGAAAATGGCCGTGGGGTAATGGACATCCCTGCCTTGTGCCCCTGTGCAGCAGAAGTATTCAGAGCTGGTGGAGGAGGTGAATATTTGCCCAAACCCAAACCCGAGTGGGGTCATAATCATGCTCAGCAGGCGTCTGATGTTCGCCATTAGCTGTGTGCCCTTGCCCTTGACAAGCCCGATCTGATATTATGTGACTATCTCTGGCACGCAACTCTCCAGTGGCCTCGCCAGGGCTTTCGCCAGGACTTTGGCGTCAGTATTCAGGAGTGAGATGGGTCTGTGTGACTCGCACTCCATCAGATCTTTGTCTTTTTTGGGTATCAGCGGTATCGAGGTCTGTGCCAGCACAGGTAACAGGACCCCCTTCGACAGCAAATCATTGAACATCTCGTGCAGGGCCAGTGCTGCCGCAAACCTTTTATAGAAGTCCATCTAGACCCGGTGCTGGCTGCATGGAGTTGATGCTCACCATGACCTCTCCCTGTTTAGCGGTGCTTCCAGTTCCTGTTTCTTTTCCTCCCCCACAACTGGTATGTCAAGCCCGTCAAGAAACCATTTCATTTCCGTGTCCCTCTCCAGGGGCTCGGAAGTGTACAGCCCCTGGTAGAAGGTCGCGATGGCCTTGCTTATTTTTTTTGCCATTGTGACTGGCCTGCCCTTCCTGTCCCTTAGCTGTGCCATCTCCCTTGTGGCTGCCTGCTTTCTCAGCTGGTGAGCCAGTGGGTGGCTGACCTTGTCTCCATGTTTATAAAAGGTCCCCTGTGTCTGGCGGAGTTGGTTCATTGCTTTCCCGGTGGATAGCAGGTCAAATTCCATTTGTAGTTTTTTTCCTCTCCACCAGTCGCTCCCCGGTCAGGGCTGTGGCGTATCCCTGATCGACTTCCGATCGGGAGTCGATCAGCTGCTCCCTTCCTGTCTTTGAGAGAGATCTGTACGCTATTATTTTCCCTCATACCACTGCCTTCAGTGCCTCCCAGAACGAGGAGGGTGAGACCTCCCTGTTTTGGTTGCAGGTTACATACCCGTTGATGGCTTGTGGCATTTTTTGACAGATTGCCTTGTTGGCGGGGAGGGCTGTGTCCAGCCTCCATGGGGGGTGTTGGTCCCGGCCCGTCTCCAACCTCAGATCCATGGAGCGTGGTGTGCGCTCCGAGATTACTATTGTGGAATATTCCGCCCCAACCACACCTGGAAACACAGATTTACCAACTTTACCAACCCCTGCAAGCACAGATTTACAAAGAACCAATACGGGAGTAGACTTGGCGGACGTGGAGAAAAAGGAGAACTCCTTCTCCCTCGGCTGGTTCCTTCGCTCCCCCCCCCCCCCTCCCCATCTGCTCCATAAAGTGGTGAGTAACAGGAATGCAGAGTGCTGGGCTAATGGCAAGATTCTTGGTAGTGTAGATGAACAGAGAGATCTCGGCATCCAGGTACATAAATCCCTGAAAGTTGCCACCCAGGTTAATAGGGCTGTTAAGAAGGCATATGGTGTGCTAGCCTTTATCAGCAGGGGGATTGAGTTTCAGAACCACAAGGTCATGCTGCAGCTGTACATAACTCTGGTGCGGCCGCACCTGGAGTACTGCGTGCAGTTCTGGTCACCACATTATAGGAAGGATGTGGAAGCTTTGGAAAGGGTTCAGAGGAGATTTACTAGGATGTTGCCTGGTATGGAGGGAAGGTCTTACGAGGAAAGGCTCAGGGACTTGAGGTTGTTTTCGTTAGAGAGGAGAAGGCTGAGAGGTGACTTAATAGAGACATATAAGATAGTCAGAGGGTTAGATAGGGTGGACAGTGAGAGTCTTTTTCCTCGGATGGTGATGACCAACACGAGGGGACATAGCTTTAAATTGAGGGGTGATAGATTTAGGACAGATGTCAGAGGCAGTTTCTTTACTCAGAGAGTAGTAGGGGTGTGGAACGCCCTGCCTGCAACAGTAGTAGACTCGCCAACTTTAAGGGCATTTAAGTGGTCACTGGATAGACATATGGATGAAAATGGAATAGTGTAGGTCAGATAGGCTTCAGATGGTTTCACAGGTCGGCGCAACATCGAGGGCCGAAGGGCCCGTACTGCGCTGTAGTGTTCTATGTTCTATGTTCTATGTCCTATAAAGGTGTTCAGTTCCTTTGCCATTCTTGAAAATTTCCCTGATCTGCTGATCTGGGGCTGAACATGTCCGTCGTTGGCTCCCGTATTCAGTTAAAATCTCAGAGAGACATAGCTACATAGAGCAGGAGGAGGTCCCGTGATGAAATGGTGGGAGTCGGGGCCGGGGATGTCTGCCATTGTTTTCTAAATGAAACCGGTGTCATTCCAGTTGGGGCGTATATTTTATACCAGAGCCATTGGTGTCCCTTCCAGGACACCGCTAACCATCACGTATCGTCACCCTGGGTTAATCACCATGTTTGTCACTATAAGTGGGCAGCATGGTGGCGCAGTGGGTTAGCCCTGCTGCCTCACGGCGCCGAGGACCCAGGTTCGATCCCAGCTCTGGGTCACTGTCCGTGTGGAGTTTGCACATTCTCCCCGTGTTTGTGTGGGTTTCGCCCCCACAACCCAAAGATGTGCAGGGTAGGTGGATTGGCCACACTAAATTTCCCCTTCATTGGAAAAAATGAATTGGGTACTCTGAATTTAAAAAAGAAATGTTTGTCACTATAAAGGTTGTCCTCTTGTTAAACAGTATGCCCACCCCCCCCCCCCCCCCCCCGCCCCACCCCTCCATTTCCTTGTGCTAAAGCACGCCCGATACATCTATCCGACCCAGCTTTTCCTTACAATCAGTCAGCCCTTCTCCCTCAGGTGTGTCTCCTGAAGGAAGATTACGTTGACCTTCAGGCTTTTGAGATAGGGGAAGATTCTGGGTCTTTTCACTGGCCTATTATGTTACCTCACATTCCAGGTGACTATTCTGATGGGGGGGGTGGGGTTATGTCCCCCCATCTCCTGTGGGGTCATGTCCCCCCATCTCCTGTACCCCACATTCTTATGTTGTAGAAGTGGACCTGCCCCTGAACACTGGGGTTTCCCTCTGTTCATGGGCCGTCCAAGATGGCCACCATCGCGTTCCTCTTTCCAGCCATCTCCACGTGCGACCTGCTCTAACCAGGCCACACCTTTTATTTGATCCTAAGGGAATCAAGGGATATGAAGGAAAGACAGGAAAATGGAGCTGAGGTAGAAAATCAGCCATTTGACCTTACTGAATGGTGGAGCAGACTGGAGGGGGGGTGATGAACTGCTCCTGCTACTTTTCCTTAAGTTCTTATGTTTTTTATCTTACGGTTACTGAACTGCATCGGTAGCCTGTACGTCCTGATTACCAAGCCCAAAAGAGGCAGCATAAAACTAAAATCAAAATGGAAATTAGATGTTGGCACAGGACAATCCCAGGGCTAGACCTGCAACAGAAGATGAACTGGCAAAGGATCGAGAGGGGAACGGAGAAGAAGAAATATTTTACATTTGGAGAGCTGTCAAGATGCAGAACGCTCCCCTTGAAAAGACGGCGGAAGCTGTGTCCATAAATAATTTTGAAACTGAGTTGGACAGGTATTTGGAGATGAAGAACCCACAGAATAAAAAGCTGAGTGTGGTGGGCCGGTGTGAGTAAACCCTGCTGAAATGTTATTCCCAAACTCAAGGGAGTCTCCACATCTGGTGGAGTTCTGAGGCTACACTGGGAATTGCACCAATTATATCTCACCCTGAGGCGGTGAGCTGGTGTCGCTTCCTTGGAGCTCTCTGGAAGCCTTTAAAAGGTTATGCAATCAGAGGTAATCAATCCCAGAGGAGCTCAGTTAGCTCGCAAACTCTGGAGACTTTTTGCCTTTGCAGTATTCGAAAAATTGAACTACCTCTCTTCTTTGTCCCTCCTCAAGTTGCAGGTTCGGCCTTGGAGAGGAGTTGGCGCTACTTTGATATTCCTCTCGCCTGGATCTTGCTAAGCTGCCAGTTATGATTATTACATTTCTCTGTATCACATTTCATGATCCCGGGATATCCCAAAGTGCCATCAAGCCAATGAAGTTGTTTTGAGGTGTAGCCAATGTTGTGATGAAGGAAACATGGCAGCCAATTTGTGCCTAGCAACATCTCACTAACAGCAATGACTGGAAAATCTGTGTTGGTTAAGGGATATATATTTTCCAGGCTACTGTGCAGAGATCCCTTGGCCTTTTTCAAAATAAGGCCATGGAACATTTTATCGTCTAAGTAGCACTGGACTCTTACTAGTCCACTCAGAATTCGGTCCATGGCACGTTGGAACAATGCAGGTGCGGACATCATGCCAAATGAAAGACTTTTGTATCTGAATAGCCTTTTGTGTGTCATACTTGTCAAATATTGTTGCCAATCTGGATCCACATTTATCTGGAGATAAACTTGATTAAAGTTAACTTTACTGAAATGCTGGCCTCCAGCCAACCCAGCAAATAAATAATCAATTAAAGGCACGGGTACTGCTCTGCACACAATACCGGTTAGACAGTGACTTTAAAATCACCGCATAGTCACATCAAACCATCTTTCTTCATAACGGATACTATCGGCGTGGCCCAATCACTTATATTAACGGGTTCAAGGACTCCCGTCGTGAGCAGTCTCTCTACTTCTGCCTCGACCTTAGGCCTGATGGAATACGGCACTAATGTAGCCTTTAAGCATCTTACTTGGCTTTCGTCCTTAGTCTTTAGTATGACTGAGATGTCTTTCATGCTTCTCAGTTCTCCATTAAAGACAATGGCATATTTCTTTACCGTCTTCGGTAGACCTACTTTGGACTCTGAAATGGGGTTCAGCTCGGCCCAGTTTAGCTTGATTTTCTCCAGCCTGGTTCTCCCCAGTAGGGCTGGATAGTTACCTTTAACAACATGCAAGGGCAAGTCTGTAGTCTGTCCATTTAGCTGTACACTTATATCGATATGGCCCCTCAATGGAATCACTTTCCCGGTATTTGTTTTAAGTGCTATCCTTGAGGGTTTTAAGATGATATGTTGTAGATTCTCTTAGGAAACAGTTTCTATACCAACAAAGCTGTTGTTCCAGTGTCCACCTCCATTTTTACAGGCTGGCTGTTCAATCAAGGATTGACCCAGTAATGGTTTGTTGTGCCAGCAATGGCCAATACGTTCAATGACAGTTTGCTCGTGAGCAGGGGCTGTTTAGAACAGGGCTAAATCGCTGGCTTTGAAAGCAGACCAAGCAGGCCAGCAGCATGGTTCGATTCCCGTAAGAGCCTCCCCAAACAGGCGGCGGAATGTGGCGACTAGGGGCTTTTCACAGTAACTTCATTGAAGCCTACTCGTGCCAATAAGCAATTTTCATTTCATTTCATCTGACTCTGGTTCTTTTTCATGCTCTTTTTGTATCACGTGGATCCTTTTTCCTCTATTTGGTTTTCCATTTGATGTACTTGGTTTTCACACTTTATAGTTCTTGTTTGGAACTTGCTGTTTCTTTCCCCAACAAGCAGGTTCACTGTGCCACAATTCCTGCATTTTGTATCTTTGTACTAGCAGTCTACTGCTGTGTGCCTGTTTCTTTGCACATCAGTAGCAATTTCTAACCTGCGCCTGTGTTTGGGTCTCAGCCAACATTTTAAGGAGACTCGTGCTCGAACCTAATTGTTTGGCTCCTTAGTGGCTAATTCCATAGAGTTTGCTACTTCTAAAGTGTTCTTTAGACTTAAGTTGCTTTTTGTTAAGAGCCTTTTTTGAATAGCTTCGCTTCTTAACCCACACACTAGCCTGTCTCTAATGGTGTCATTCAAGACATCACCAAATTCACAGCATTCAGCTAATTTCTTCAAAGTAGCTCCGACTTGTGTGATGATTCACCTTTTTGTTGGTTTATGGAACCTGACCCTCTTGGTGATGAAGGTTTAAGTGAGAAATGGCCCTCCACAATGGTCATTTAAGTGAGAAATGCCCCCCCCCCACCTCATTGTGCTCAGAATGTTGGAACTACAATATCTTCTGCAGTTTTATTCGCTTGGACAAAAGAATCACATTTTTCAATATTTGTGCTCCACCGCTCAGTTTTCTTATCATACAGTCCCATTCTGCCAAAAATCCTGCCATTTTTACAATGGAAAGGCTCATGTAAGCAAGATGTGCCATGAAAATGTGAGTATTACTTTGCTTCTTTTTACAAACAAGAGTTTTGGAACAGCCCCAGCTCTAAGCTATTGTTGCAGGGTTCTTGCTACTCACAGTGCTGCCTTGTTCCAGATATTTTCTGGGCAGAGCATGTGGCGAGCTTCTTTCCGATGCTGTTTCCTCCGAAATCTACGTTTAAATTTTGGTTCCTTTGATGGCTCCTGCCGATATTTAGCACCCCTGCGTCGCCATCGTGTAGCACAGATTTTAGATTCTTAATCCTTTTTGGATGTCTCCACACGGATCGACGATTTTTCTATATTCCGCCCTCATCATTGCCTTCAATGCCGCCAGTTTTCTTGGTGGTATTTTTAAAGGATCATCTTGCAGACCATGAAGGTACAAACAAACAAGAGCTTTATTGGAAAGGTGTTTAGTCTACAGGCCGTGAGGATAGGCTGCCCATTTGCCAATGACTTCATCAATACGTCATGTGATCAGCCTCTTAAAGTGACCGTGTTCCAACAAAGAACAAACATGAATATCCAACAACCGGGATAGGAGTCAATTCATGAGAAATCCTCACTTCTTCTGGACATAAGCAGTCAAGAAGGGTGTAGACAAGGTCTGTGGCGACGCAATGGGGCACGTAATAGTGCAGCTGCACTGATACTAAGATGGGGAGAAGATCCTGAACTGGGCAAGGCACTCTCGATCCTGCCAGAAGGCCATTCAATCTGAGTCTACCAGCATATTGGGGGAGACCTGGCCCAGCGCCTCCCTGAATTTAACACAGCCAAGGTGGCTCTGTACAAGAGTGGGGGGGTGGGGGGGGGCAGCGGTTCGGTATGCCATACGCATCCAAACTGTGGGTAACCTTCCAGGGGAAGGAATTCTACTTCACCACAGCGGCTGAAGTGGAAGGGTTTGTACACGGACATGGGCCGGGAAGGCAGCCATAACAGCAGCAACTGTGAAAACAAACTCATTTTAAAGGAAAAGACCTTCGTGCAGGACAGAACTGCCTCGCTTTTGACCTCGCTTTGAGTCCCAGAAAGGAGGGGGTGAGAGTGCAGAGGTGCAGAAACGGGTGAGGGCAGAGAGGCGTTGGGGGGGGGGGGGGGGGAGACCAGGACCGCTTGCAGATGGTGGACATGACCATTTTGGATGGCCCCCAAACAAAGGGAAACCCTGGAGTGCAGAGGCGCATCCATGAAGTATGGTAGACCCAACAAGAGAGGGGGTAGAAACCTCCCCATCAGGATAGTCACCTGGAACGTCAGGGTATCTAACAGCCCAGTGAAAAGATCCAGAGTCTTGGCCCATCTGAAAAGTCTGAGGCCCGATGTTACCTTCCTCCAGGAGACAACACCTGAGGGTGAAGGACCGATTGCGGGTAATGAAGAGCTGGGTTGCTCAGACGTACCAATCGTGTTACGGGATGAGGGCTAGGGGGTAGCCATACTACTGAGCAAGAGGACAGCTTTCACGGCAACAAAGATGGTTACGGGGACAGTATGTTATATTTATTGGTGTCCTGGAAGGGGCACCGATGGGCCTGGTAAACGTGTATGCTCCCAACTGGGATGACATGGATTTCATAAAGAAAACCATTGCAGAAATCTCCGACATAGACACGCACTGGCTCATCATGGGGTGGAGGTCCTTTAACTGCGTAGAGGACCCATGGACAGACAGATCCAGGCCCAAATCGAGGAAACTACTGAATGTGGTAAAAGAGCTGAACACCTCCAAGGAGCAGATGGGGGCAGTGGACCCTTGGAGATTCACACACCAGGGGAGAGAGTGTTCTCCTTCTTTTCCCAGGGTCTACTCGAGTCAGCCGCTAGAGTCACAACAGAGACAATGTTCAATCCAGAAGTGGCACACATACACTCTGAATGCAGTCCATCATCCCCGAGGTGATTGGATGCCTAACTAACTACATCCCAGTCACTTACATCCATTAGCTTAGGTGTGTGGGGGTATCACTGGGTCATACTTCACCGATGGAGGTAGGTCTCTCAGAACTCACATCTCAGAAGCGATGACCAACTGGAATCCACGTGTACCTAAAAAAAAATGAGTTTCTTAATTTCATAATTTGTGATTTTTTTTTTGGTTGTGAGAGTTAAGAAAACATATTATGTGGCAGCAATAGACTCTTAAGCAAGAGTTGAGCTGCAATTTAATCAAAATAATAGCCTGATGTAAATGTAAATCGCTTATTGTCACGAGTAGGCTTCAATGAAGTTACTGTGAAAAGCCCCTAGTCGCCACATTCCGGCGCCTGTCCGGGGAGGCTGGTACGGGAATCGAACCATGCTGCTGGCCTGCTTGGTCTGCTTTAAAAGCCAGCGATTTAGCCGAGTGAGCTAAACCAGCCCCTGTGATGACCTAAGTTGCTGGCAGAGATGACTTTGGGCACTTTAGCCAGCCTGCACATTTTGAGCATTTACTTTAACATGGCATTACAGGAAAGGTCTTGAATCGTCACATGGATGCAGCCCAGAACCCCTTCAAAGCCCTTGGAGAAATCAAGTGAGGCGTGGAACCACTGCCATGTGGCACACTATTAATGCTCTTATTTGTGGTGAGTAAGCAAGTCTGGATGTCTGAGTTATGTTGGAATCTGCAACCTCCTGGATGCAATTAAATATTTTTGACTGCGAGAGATGCCTGTGTAATCACTCCCTGTCTGAAAGGTGCCTGTGGCATAAATTTTCATGGCAGCAATTACTTTCACAGCTACACGTTGCAGTGGCTCTCAGAATGATTCTCGGTCAACATTCCACACTTGACAGATGTCAGTAAACTGCCTCTGCCTGAGACGAAACTGTCACAGATACTAATAGTTCATTTCCACCAGGTTCCTGGTCTGCTGAGGAAAGGTTTGGCCCAGATTAGGACCTTGTATTCTTCCTCTATTTCTGCCTTGGCTGCTGTAAAGCATCAGTAATTAAATTAGAACCTGCACTCACATGGGTTATTATCAACCTCATTAAAATGAGTGAAAACATGGCTGTCTGATTTAAATATTTAAACTCATTTCAAATGTGAATTAATATGCATGAGGAATGCACTTCAACAGTCATTTTGCACCATACTATTCAACAAGGGTTCACTGCGAATTTCCTCAGAGCTTCTCCAACTTTGCCGAGAACTTTGGCAGATGTAAACATGGTTTCCATAGAAATGTCCGGATAGGAGAGGTTCTGAGGAGTTTGCCAGCGATGATGTCCTATTAATGCCTTGTGACATATTTCTTTTATATAGTCTGACACTTTCTCATCAGCAACATTATACAATATAAGTACCTTATAGTTCAGCCTAGGTCCTAGTGCGGATCAGGGAAGAGTGAGGTGATCTTACCATCTCCCTGATGGCACTTTGACTAAGTTATAGTGTTCAGAAAGGTCCGAGGCCATATCCCCAGGGTGTGCTAAGACATCGGATAGGGTGGAATATCCATTTGCTTTAGTAGCAGGAGGGTAATGGGGAGGAGAGGATTCAGTCCAGCTCCCCATCCCATAATGTTTATCAGGGCCATTGACAGGTAGTAAACATAGACATAGAACATACAGTGCAGAAGGAGGCCATTCGGCCCATCGAGTCTGTACCGACCCACTTAAGCCCTATCCCTGTAACCCAATAACCCCTCCAAATCCTTTTGGACACTAAGGGCAATTTATCATGGCCAATCCATCTAACCTGCACCTAACCTTTGGACTGTGGGAGGAAATCGGGGCACCCAGAGGAAACCCACGCAGACACGGGGAGAACATGCTGACTCCACGCAGACAGTGACCCAGCGGGGAATCGAACAGGGGACCCTGGCGCTGTGAAACCACAGTGCGAGCCACTTCTGCTACCGTGCTGCCCATGTGTCTAGTGTATGGGTAAGGACAGTTGTAGGGGAATCAGTTATGATGGCCTCCAGCCTTATATCAGTCGGACTTACACATGAAACATGGCCACTCAGATGAGTTTTTGGAGGGCAAATACCACCTATAAAAACTTACCCCAGCCATGAGTCCGTGCATCCAGTGGCAGAAAATGAAAGCTCAAAGGAAACAAAGCGGATGTTGTTATCAGGTCTGGAAACTTTTGGGTCCATCAGATCCTAGAATAGCCATTATCAGTTTGTGCCATAACTGATGGGGTGCATTTCTGATGCAACATCAACGCTTATAAATTACTTTTTAAAATTTTACACATATCCCTGATGTTGCCAAAATCGTGACTGCCCTTGCAATGATGTGTGCAGACGTGCACAGTGAGAAGAGTCAGAGTTTGCAAGGCATATCTTCCATCTTCAATTGTACAGACTTCCCATGCTTCAGTAGGGATGAAGGCCTGTCTGTTGATTGGCTGGCAGGCAGGAAAATTGGGTGAGCCAGAACATCCCAGAAGGTTGCTGTTTACCATTGTTGGGGAACATGGGGGAAGGGTAGTAGGCTGGAGGTTGGTCCTTTTTTTCGCAGAAGATATGTGCGGTGATAGCACTGGAGAAGCACTTAGCATCAATTCCTTGGAGATCCTGCTGCAGGAGGTTTGGCAAAGGAAGATGCCTTTCATTGGAACTGAATGAGATCCAGCTGTTAAAGCAGAAACCCATCACCGCCTGGGTGGAGGCTATGGATTGACAAAGTGCCTGCTGTGTGCCCAATTTTTCATTCCTAGAGCTATATGCAAATAAGGAGAATGTTTTTTTTTATGAATGCATCCCATTCTGTATAGATACTTACACTCACTTTGCAGAAGGTGTGTCACGACGCCAATGTTTTGGCTTTGGGAGCTCAGGGAGGTAACATGTAGAGACAAAAGTTCTTTTACTATTTCACAGAGGAGCGCCACTAAAATGAGACACAACAGGAACACCTTGCATGTAGCAGTTGAACGAATCATTTAAAAGGAGTGCTGGCAAAAACACCTTACTATCGAATTTGCAAAATATGGACCCTAAGAAGGAGGTTCTTGGGGAGGAGATATTTTGCTTCAAAAGCTTATTATTTTTTAAAGTGTTTTTATTGGGTTTTCACATTTTGTATCTCTGAACTCATATGTTATACGTTACATAACCACGTAATCACCAGAGGGAAAAAACCCCAAAACGAGCAAAAAAATAAAAGAAGGTTAAAAAGCCAGACAGAAGTCAGTACAGATGTTTACATACAATTGTATTCCCTCCTGCTGTGGCTGTGACTCCAATTTGACCGGCGTACCTTTTTTGCAGTTCCTAGTTTGGCCCGGGCGCATATTTACAGATGTCCATCTACAGCTTTGATCCATTGGTCCTCTCGTTTGCTTCGTGTGTCCTCCCACCTCCCTCCCCTGTCCACTCATAAGAATATAAGAACTAGATGAGTAGGTCATCTGGTCCCTCAAGCCTGCTCCGCCATTCAATAAGATCATGGCTGATCTATTTGTGAACTCAGCTCCACTTACCCAACCAGCTCACCATGACCCTTAATTCCTTTACTGTTCAAAAATCTATCTATTTTTGCCTTGAAAACATCCAACGAGGTAGCCTCAACTGCTTCACTGGGCAGGGAATTCCACAGATTCACCACCCTTTAGGTGAAGAAGTTCCTCCTCAACTCAGTCCTCACTCCTTCCCTTTACTCTCCTCCCCCCTTCCCTTTTCATCTTTATTCAGTGACTCTCTTGTGTCTCCCCCTTCACCACTCCCCACCCAGACCCCTCACCGCCTTATTCTACTGGTTACTGTCTATGAACAGAACTTGGAATCATAGAATCCGTACAGTGCAGGAAGAGGCCATTTGGCCAATAGAGTCTACACTGATTCTCCGAAAGTGCAACCTCCTTAGATTCGCTTCCCCGCCCTTATCCCCATAGCCACACCTAACCTACACATTTTTGGATACAAAGGGCCAATTGTTTATGGCCAATCCATCTAACCTACCTTTCTGTGAGAGGAAACAGGAGCACCCAGAGGAACCCAATGCAGACAAGGGGAGAAAGTGAAAACTCCAGACACACTTCTTCCATCGGGCAGGACATACAGAAATCTGAGAACACGCACAAACAGACTCAAAAACAGCTTCTTCCCCACTGTTACCAGACTCCTAAATGACCCTTTTATGGACTGACCTCATTAACACGACACCTTGTATGCTTCACCCGATGCCGGTGCTTATGTAGTTACATTGGATACCTTGTGTTGCCCTATTATGTAGTTTCTTTTATTCCCTTTTCTTCCCATGTACTTAATGATCTGTTGAGCTGCTCGCAGAATTTTTCTTTTTCACTATACCTTGGAACACGTGACAATGAACAAATCCAATCCAATCCACAGTCACCCAAGGCCAAACTTGAACCTGGGTCTGTGGCACTGTGAGGCAGCAGTGCTCATAACCACTGTGTCACCCACCAGTGCTAACCATTGTATCACCTTGTCAACCCCTTCCCGTAAAGAACTCTATCTGGTCTGAGACTCCGAAGACCGCCACGTTTGGGCATGGCTCTGCCCTCACTCCCACAACCCTGGACATTGTCTCAGAAAAGGTCATCTAGTACCCTGGAGGGCAAACCCAGAACATGTGGGCGTGGTTGGCTGGTCCGCCCTGGCACGGTTCACAGTTGTCTTCCACCTCCGGGAAGAAACTGCTCATTCGGGTTCTGGTCTGTGCACCACCTTTAGTTGCGTTAGGCTGAGCCTTGTGCATGTGGAGGTGGCATTTGCCCTTTGTAGTCCTTCGATCCAGAAGGACTCTATGCCTAGTTCCTACTCTCATTTTTCTCTTGTCTTGTCCAGAGGGGAATGTGCCTTCTCCAGCAGTCCCCCATACAGGTCCCTTCTCTAGGTCGCCCGCATCGAGCAGTTCATCGACTAACAAATGTCCTGGTATGTGGGGGTACTTTGTTGTTTCCTTATGGAGGAAGTTTTTGATCTGAATGTGTCTTAGCTCATTTCTTTTTGGTAGTTGGAACCTCTCCATGAGCTCCCCCAGCCTCACTACATGTACATGTCCCTTACCATCAGTGTCCCCTCTTGCTTTCTCCACGTTTTGAAAGTGGCGTCCATTATTGTGAGTGTGAACCTATGGTTGTTGTACATGGGGGCCGTGGTGGACATATTGGTTAGGCCGCAGTGTTGTCTGATTTGGTACCACGTCTGGAGCGAATCTGCTACCACTGGGCTTCTCGAGTGCTTGGTTGGGGGGAAATGAGTGAGCGGTTGTGGCTCGGACCAGGAGCAACGTCCCTATGCAGGAACTCTCTTCCATCTTCACCCATTCTGCTCCTGGGTCCTTCACCCATCCCTTCACTCTTTCTGCTGTGGCGGACAGTGGTAGAACTGCAGGTTTGTAAGGGACAGGCCTCTGTTGGGACTCTTATTTTACCTTCTAATAAGAATTGGAATTCCGATTGGTGGAGCTGTCAAAAATATGACTTATCGACAATACTTAAGATTGACTCGTGTCTATCAAAATTAGCTTAGTGTCTTCCTGCACAGTCTTAGGAAAATTATTGGACATGGTTTCTCACACCTGCAATGTTATATAGCCTGGCAGAGACCTTGCTGGAACTGATTAGTTGATTAGACAGATCCCTGTGGAACACCACTAGTCACAATCTTCCATTTAGAAAAACACCCTTCTACTGCTACACTTTGCTTTCTGTGACCGCGCCAGTTCTGTGACCATTTTACCACCTTGACTCCGATCCAGTGTGGCTTCACCTTTTGTACCAGTCTGCCATGCGGTACCTTGTCAATGGCTTTACTGAAGTCAATGTAAACAACATCCACTGCCCTCCCCTCATCAATCATCTTTGTCATCTCCTCAAAAAACTTGATCAAGTTGGTGAGGCACGACCTCCCCTTCACAAAACCACGCTGGCTATTGCTAATCAGTCCATTTTTTTTCAAATCGGTATGAATCCTGTCCCTGAGAAATCTCTCCAATAATTTACCTACTACCGACATGAGGCTCACCGGCCTATAGTTTCCTGGATTATCCCTGCTACCTTTTTTAAACAGCAGTACCACATTAGCTATTCTCCAGTCCTCCGGGATCTTACCTGTAGCCAATGAGGAAACAAAGATGTCAGTCAAGGCCTCAGCAATTTCCTCCCTTGCTTCCCTCAGTATTCTGGGATAAATCTCATCAGGCCCAGGAGACGTATCTACCTTAATATCTTTTAAAAGATCCAATACCACCTCCTTTTTGATGTCAACATGACTCAGGCTGTCCACACATTCTACCCAAGAGTCAGCTTCCACAAAATCATTTCCTTTGGTGAACACTGATGTAAAGTACTCATTTAGTACCTCGCCCATTTCCTCTGGCTCAACACAGATTCCTCCCACTGTCCTTAAGTGGTACAGTCCTGTCCCTGACCACCCTCTTGCATTTTACATTTGAATAAAAAGCTTTGGGATTCATTTTAATCCTACTTGTCAAGGACTTTTGATGACCCCTCCAAGCCCTCTTAATTTCTCTCTTCCTTAATTTCTATCTTCCTACTTTCTTTATACTCCTCAAGGGTTTTGACTGTCCCAACCCTTCTAGCCCATACAAAAGCCTCTTTTTCCTTTTTGAAGAGGTTCACAATATTCCTCGTTATCCAAGGCTCTCTAAATTTCCCATATTTATCCTTAGTTCTCTCAGGAAAATGACTTACCTGAATCCTGATCAACTGTCGCTTGAAAGACTCCCACATGTCCAATGTTGATTTCCTATCCAACAGCTGCACCAAATTAAAATTCTTCAATTCCCAACTAACGTTATCGTAATTTACCTTTCCTCAGTTTAGCACCTTAATCCAAGGGTTTCCCTCATCCCTATCCAAAAAGTACCCTAAAACTTACGGAATTGTGGTCACTACTCCCAAAATGTTCCCCATCTGAAACCCCAACCACCTGTCCAGGCTCATTGCCCAATATGAGATGCAGTACTGCCCCTTCCCCAGTTGGACTATCTACATATTGCATCAAGAAGCCTTCCTGGATACACCTTACAAACTCTGCCCCATCCAAGCCCCTAGCACTAAGTGAGTCCCAGTCAATGTAAGGGAAATTAAAATCCCCTACCACACCAACCCTGTTACTTTTGCAGCTATCCAAAATCTCTCTACCTATCGGCCCCTCTATCTCTCGCTGGCAGTTGGGGGGGGGGGGGGGGGGGGGGGCTGTGATAAATAGAACATCGAACATAGAACAGTACAGCACAGAACAGGCCCTTCGGCCCTCGATGTTGTGCCGAGCCATGATCACCCCACTCAAACCCACGCATCCACCCTATACCCGTAACCCAACAACCCCCCCTTAACCTTACTTTTTAGGACACTACGGGCAATTTAGCATGGCCAATCCACCTAACCCGCACATCTTTGGACTGTGGGAGGAAACCGGAGCACCCGGAGGAAACCCACGCACACACGGGGAGGACATGCAGACTCCGCACAGACAGTGACCCAGCCGGGAATCGAACCTGGGACCCTGGAGCTGTGAAGCATTTATGCTAACCACCATGCTACCGTGCTGCCCAAACGCCCGACATTGTCTTTTGACTGGTCATTACGAACCCACAGGCTCTGGAACCCGCTTCCGTCATAAAGGCATGAAGAAAGGAGGAGTGAAAGAGAGGGTATTAGAAGAAGGCGAAGAGAAAGAAAAAGGAGAGATAGAGAGACCAAACCAGCAACATAAAGGTGACAGACGCAGGTAGTTGTTCTTACCAATTGTGAGCAAAGAAATACATCAATAAAAATTTAGCATACAATGACAACCTGCATTTAACCATCAGAATGCACTTTTCAGGAGTGTAAGCTATCAGATAAAACAATTGACACTGAGCCGAAAAGGATTCCTTATTTAACAGAGCCCTTAAAGCCTGTGCATCTTATTTTTATAGTCACAGTGTCCTGGAGTCTTAGCTCCACCTGAGATCTTTTCTAGCTGGTCAGGTTTGGAACATAGACTGGTTCCATGCCAGAACAATGAAGCAGATGGACATCTGTTTTCCTGAAGCTGGAGCCAGCTCTGTCGGACAACTTCCTCGCTGGATATTTGCTTTCAGTCTCTGCAGTCAGCCTTCAAATAATTTATCTCGTCCGAACAGGCGACACTTGTTTTTCAACAAAAAAAAAATCTCTTCATTCTCCCCATTGGAATCTGTTTGCTTAATTCTTAATTTCTTTTTAGGTTTCAGCCTTGACATCCGCTTGGAGCTCTCAAGCTGCTTTTTAACTGTTTTATGATAAGCGAAAGAAAACAAGTTGGAGGATCTACAATGGGGAAGGATTAACGAGTCCTTCAGGAGCACTGTTTTCCAAATCGCCTGTTGGTTTCTCTCTCTGGACATGTCACCCTCCAATGTGCTGCTTAGCTCATCTGCCTTGGTTGAAAATCAATAAATCAAATGTCAGAATACCAGCTTTTATCTCTCGCGGAGCTGAGTATTCTGCAACAGGGGGCTGAACATTTTCCTGCGTTTGCAATTAATTTTCTTATCTTTTCCGGTGTGCTTTGTTTCGAAGACAAATAATCAGTTAAGACCTTTTCCTAGTAGATTGGATACAGCATAGAAACAATGGTGTGTCCTAATCTGTGGCTAGACTTGCTGCAGGGGATGTATTGGTTGCAAACTGAACATTATAGGGTTTCGTTTTGAGCACAGTCGACAGTCTGGGTACAAACTGCGCTTGAAGTTGCGATCATTTCCAAAATGAAGTTATGGTTCCAGTTTGCACCCAAATGTATTCGCATATTGGCAAAGGAAGAGTCAAGCAGAGCAGCCAGACAGCAGAAGGGAGTTATGCAGAGGCCCCCTGGCAGTAGTCAGGATGTGGGGCAGAAAATAAATCAGGCGATAGAAAAAGCATATAAGAAAGGCAATATTACAATAATCATGGGGGACTTCAATATGCAGGTGGACTGGGAAAATTAGGTTGGTGGCAGATCCCAAGAAAAGGATTTTGTGGAATATCTAAGATGGTTTTTGGAGCAGCCTGTGACAGAGCCTACTAAGGAACAGGCAATTCTGGATTTGGTGATGTGTAATAAGGCAGACTTGATTAGGGAACTTAAGGTGAAGGAACCCTTAGGGGACACTGACCACAATATAGTATAATCTTTCATAATATAATAATTTTTATGTCAAAATTAGGCTTACATTAATACTGTGATGAAGTTACTGTGAAAAAATGTACCCTGCAGTTTCAGAGGGAGAAGCTGGAATCAGATTTAACGGCACTACAATTGAGTAAATGTAACTACAAAGGCATAAAAGCAAAAGAAAAAGCATACAGAGTGGCGAGGATTAGTGGGAAGCCAGAGATTGGGAAGCCTTTAAAAGTGAGAAGAGGTCAACTGAAGAAGCAAAAAAGGGGAATGAGATGAAATGAATATGAGTGTAAGCTAGCTAGTAATATAAAGGAAGATATCAAGAGTTTTTTTGATATATAAAAGGTAAGAGAGAAGTAAGAATGGACATTCTGGAAAATGAGGATGGAAAAGTAGTAATGGGGAACAAAAAATTGCAGAGGAACTGAATAGATACTTTGCATCAGTCTTCACAGTGGAGGACACCAGATGGGTACCAGAACTTCAAGAGAGTCAGAGGTCAGAGGGGAGTGGAGGGACCATTCCTAAGGAGAAGGTTCTGGGAAAGTTGAAAAGTCTGAAGGTGGATAAATCACCCAGACCAGATGGAATTACACCCCAGGGTACTGAAGGGATAGTTGAGGAGATTGTGGAGGCATTAATTGTGATCTTTTAGCAATCATTAGAGTCCTGAACAGTCCCAGATGACTGGAAAATAGTGAATGTAACACCCCTGTTTAAGAAGACAGGGAGGCAAAAGACGGGAAATTATAGGCCGGTTGGCCTGACTTCAGTCATTGGTAAGATTTTAGAGTCTGTTATTAAAGATGAGATTGCGGAGTACTTGGAAGTGCATGATAAAATAGGACTGAGTCAACACGGCTTTGTCAAAGGGAGGCCATGCCTGATAAATCTGTTAAAATCCTTTGAGAAAGTTAGACAAAAGAGAGCCACTGACGTGATCTATTTGGATCCAAAAGGTCTTTGACAAGGTGCCATACAGGAGGATGCAAAATAAGATATGAGTCCATGGAATTAGGGGCAAGGTACTGGCATGGATAGAGGATTGACTGGCTGCAGAAGGCAGAGAGTGGGGATGAAGAAGTCTTTTTCAGGATGGCAGCCAGTGCAGGAGTCAGTTTTGGGACCACAACTATTCACGATATACATTAACGATTTGGAAGAAGAAACTGACGGCATAGTTGCTAAGTTTGCAGATGATACAAAGTTATGTAGAGCGACAGGTAGTATTGAGGAAGCGGGAAGGCTGAAGAAGGACTTGGACAGGTTGTACAGTAGACAAAGCAGTGGCAGATGGAATACAATGTGGAAAAGTGTGAGGTTGTGCACCTTGGTAGGAAGAATAGACTATTTTCTAAATAGTAATTGCTTCGGAAATCTGAAGCACAAAGAGACTTAGGAGTCCTAGTTCAGGATTCTCTTATGGTTAAGAGGGAGGTGGTGTTATTGTGGTATTGTCACTGGTCTAGTAAGACAGAGACCCAGAGTAATGCTCTGGGGACCCAGGTTCAAATCCCATCACTGCAGATGGTGAAATTTGAATTCAATAAAAATCTGGAAGTAAAAGTCTAATGATGACCCTGAAACCATTGTCAATCGTTGTAAAAACCCATCTGCTTCACTAATGTCCTTTAGAGAAGGAAATCGCTGTCTTTACCTGGTCTGGCCTAGTCATAGAATTTACAGTGCAGAAGGAGGCCATTCGGCCCATCGAGTCCTCACCGACTCTTGGAAAGAGCACCCTATCCAAGCCCACACCTCCGTCCCAATCACCCAGTAACCCCACCCAACCCAACACTAAGGGCAATTTTGAACACTAAGGGGCAATTTAGCATGGCCAATCCACCTAACCCGCACATCTTTGGACTGTGGGAGGAAACCGGAGCACCCAGAGGAAACGCACGCACACACGGGAAGAACGTGCAGACTCCGCACAGACAGTGATCCAAGCCGGGAATCGAACCTGGGACCCTTGAGCTGTGAAGCAATTGTACTAACCACCATGCTACCGTGCTGCTAATAATTAATAATCTTTATTGTCACAAGTAGGCTTTCATTAACACTGCAATGAAGTTACCGTGAAAAGCCCCAAGTTGCCACATTCCGACGCCTGTTCGGGAACATGAAGGTAGAATTCAGAATGTTCAATTCACCTAACAGCACGTCGTTTAGCACTTGTGGGTGGAAACCGGAGCACCCGGAGGAAACCCACGCAGACACGAAGAGAATGTGCAGTTTCCGAACAGACAGTGACCCAAGCCGGGAATCGAACCTGGGACCCTGGAGCTGTGAAGCAACAGTGCTAACCATTGTGCCGTGGATGACTCTTAACTGTCCCCCCCAGGGCAATTGGGGATGGGCAATTAATGCTGGCACAGCCTGTGACGCTCACACCCCATTAACGAATAAAAAAGTAACATGCAGGTTCAGTTGGCAGTTAGGAAAGTAATGTTAGAATTCATTTCGAGAAGACTAGAATACAAGAGGCTCTGGTCAGACCCCATTTGGAATATTGTGGGCAGTTTTGGGCCCAGTATCTAAGACACGATGTGCTGGCCTTGGAGAGGGTCCAGAGGAGGTCCTGAGGGTGTTCGCAAGTATGATCCCTAGAATGAAGGACTTGTCATATGAGGAGTGGTTGAGGACTCTGAGTCTGTACTCGATGGAGTTTAGAAGGATGAGGGGGCATCTTATTGAAACTTAAATACTGCGAGGCCTGGATAGAGTGGATGTGGAGAGGATGTTTCCACTAGTGGGAAAAACTAAAACTCGATCACACAGCCTGAGACTGAAGGGACGATCCTTTAAAACTGAGAAGATGAGGAATTTCTTCAGCCAGAGATTGGTAAATCTGTGGAACTCTTTGCCGCAGAAGGCTGTGGAGGCCATATAACTGAGTGCCTTTAAGACAAAGATAGATAGGTTCTTGATTAATAAGGGGATCAGGTGTTATGGGGAGAAGGCAGGGGAGTGGGGACGAGAAACATATCAGCCACAATTGAATGGCGGAGTGGATTCGATAGGCCAATGGCCTAATTCTGCTCCTATATCTATAATCGTATGGATGTTCTGGGGGGAGGGGGGGGGTCAAGTTTTGAGTTGGATTTTTAAAATCAGGGCGACCTTGGAAAACCCTGGCAGACAGAATCATAGAATTTACAGTGCAGAAGGAGGCCATTCGGCCCATCGAGTCTGCACCGGCCCTTGGAAAGAGCACCCCACTTAAGCCCGCACCTCCACCCTATCCTCATAACCCAGTAACCCCGCCCAACCTTTTTGGATACTAAGGGCAATTTAGAATGGCCAATCCACCTAACCCGCACATCTTTGGACTGTGGGAGGAAACCGGAGCACCCGGAGGAAACCCTCCACATTTTCTGCCTGAGGCAACACTGTGAAAAATCAATTCTGGCCATTATTTGTCTAGCTCACCTCGAATAATAGAATCATCGAATGGCTTCAGCACAGGAGGCTATTCAACCCATTGTGTCTGTGCCAGCTCTCTGCAAGAGAAACTCAGCTATTCCCACTAGCCTGCGGCATAATCCAAGCTCCTCCCACCCGGGTTATTCTCTCTTCCAACCTTTCCCATTGGGCAGGAGATACAAAAGTTTGAGAACATGCACTAACGGGTTCAAAAACAGCTTCTTCCCCGCTGTTACCAGACTCCTGAATGACCCTCTTATGGACTGAACTGATCTCTCCACACATCTTCTCTACCGAGTAGCACTACACTCTATGCTTCACCCGATGCCTGTACCTATGCATTTACATTGTGTACTCATGTATGTCCTATTTTTATCATGTATGGAATGATGAGCCGGACTTTACGCAGAGCAATGTTTTTCACTGTACCTCGGTATACGTGACAATAAATCAAAGCCTAATCCAAATTCTTTAGCCAATTACCTTTAATTAGCATCTCCTGGGAACATTTATTCCCAACCTAGATCACTTCACCCCATACCAAAAGGTTTTCTTCTGCACTGTAGGGATTCTATGTCTAACAGGGTTTGGGAGAAGTGTGTGGGATAGGGTGGGTGAGGGTGATTATGGGGTTGAAGAGGTGTGAAGGGTCTGGGGATGAAGGGAGAGTGAATGGGATAAGGGGTGAGTGCAGATTTGTGGGGTTGGGGATTGGTGAGTCTAAAACTGATCTGCGTTGCTTCATTTAATGTTCTCATCTGGAGAGATGTGCCTCGAAACAAAAGGATTAGGCTGCCCCCGTCTCTGGGCCCATTTCTGTTTCCAGCCTGCCTCCAGAGACATGGGACATCTCTCCAGCCACTGCCCACCAACCCAAAATGGAACTAGGGTGGGCTCCTCCAGAGTGCAGATGGGACCATGGGTTCTGCAAAATTCCTGCCTCCCGAAGTCACAACCACGAAAATCCAGGCCTAATTTGTTTGTTTCTCCATTTCAGGGGCGGCATTCTCCCCTACCCGGAGTGACGGAGGGTCCCGGAGTAGGGGAGTGGCGCCAACCACTCAGGGGTCGCACCTCCCCAAAGGTGGGGAATGGGGAGAATTTCAGAATTCTCCCCACCTTTGGGGGCCAGCCCCGCGCCGGAGCGGTTGCCACCAGAAGACCGGCGCAAAAAACCGGCGCCCCCGGCAGCGGGGCTGGCCGAAAGGCTTTCGCCGGTCTGCGCATGTGCCGGCAGTGACGTCAGTGGCACTGTGGGGTTCTCTTCCACTTCTGCCATGGCGGAGGCCGTGGCGGCCGCGGAAGAAAATAGAGCAGCCAGGGCACTGGCCCGGACACTGAGGGGGGGGCCCCGATCGCGGGCCAGGCCACCGTGGGGCACCCCCCGGGGTTCGATCGCCCCCCCCCCCCCAGGGGGCCTGCTCGCGCCACTGAGCCCGCCGTTCCAGAGGCGGGAGAGGCCTCTCAGCGGCGGGACTTCGGCCCATCCGGGCCGGAGAATCGCCGCAGGGGCCTCTCCGTTCGGAGTGGCGAGATTCCTGCCCCCGCCACTTCCCGGGTGGCGGAGAATCTCTGCTACGGTGGGGGTGGGATTTTAGGCGCCCCCAGGCGATTCTCCGACCCTGCTGGGGGTCGGAGAATTTTGCCCCATAGCTGTAAGTATAATTCCTGTCATACAGTCCCTGAAGCAGCATGTACGTTATAAAGGCTCAGATTTCAGTTTCGATAGATCACAGCGTATTCAGCACAAAGCCCTTCTGTCCAATCACTCCATGTTCGCTTCACTCCAATCAAGCCTTTCGCCATCCTTCCCCCTTTAACCGTCTCCATGCCCTCTATCCCCTTCTCCATCATATACTTAGCTAGCTTCCTCTTAAATTTCTCCCTACTATTTACCAGCCATGACCCGCCGTTTCCTGTGCCGGTGAAAATAGCCGGTGCTGGGAATGGAACACAAGAACAAAGAAAATTACAGCACAGGAACAGGCCCTTCGGCCCTCCCAGCCTGCGCTGATCCAGATCCTTTATCTAAACCTGTTGCCTATTTTCCAAGGATCTACTTCCCTCTGTTTCCCGCCCATTCATATATCTGTCTAGATCAGTGGCGTGCAGAGGTCTGGTGATGCCCGGGGCAAATCTTGATTGTATGCCCCAAAGACTCAAGTATAAGGCCTAATATACTGAGAAATATTATGAGAAAGTAAAACATTTTGAATATAACTTCCCGTACCAGCCTCCTGAACAGGCGCTGGAATGTGGCGACTAGGGGCTTTTCACAGTAACTTCAGTGAAGCCTACTTGTGACAATAAGTGATTTTCATTTCAATGTAGATGATGTTCTAAACCGCTGTGTGCAGAGAGCAGTGAATGGTCTCTCCCCAGTGTGAACTCGCTGGTGTCTCAGCAGTTGGGATGAATGACTGAATCCCTTACCACACAGAGGGCAGGTCAATGGCTTCTCACCTGTATGAACTCACTGATGTCTCAGCAGGATGGATGGCTGAGTGAATCCCCTCTCACATACACTGCAGGTGAACGGCCTCTTCCCGGAGTGAACTCTCTGGTGTGTCAGCAGGTTGGTTAATTGAGAGAATCTCTTCCCACACACAGAGCAGGTGAACAGCCTCTCCCCAGAGTGAACTCGCTGGTGTGTCAGCAGTTGGGGTGAATGACTGAATCCCTAATCACACTCAGAACTGAGGGAGTGCTGCACTGTCAGAACAGCCTTCTTTCAAATAAGTTGTTAAACTGAGGCTCTGTCTGTTCCTATTAGGTGGATGTTGAAGATCCCACAGCCACTATTTTGAAGAAGAGCAGGGGAGTTACCCCCGTGTCCTGGTCAATACTAAGGGATTTTCACAGTAACTTCATTTGAAGCCTACTTATGAAATGAAAATCGCTTATTGTCACATTTTGCATTCGCCACATTCCAGCGCCTGTTTGGGGAGGCTGTTACAGGAATCGAATCGTGCTGCTGGCTTGCCTTGGTCTGCTTTCAAAGCCAGCAATGTAGCCCTGTGCTAAACCGCCCCTGACAATAAGCGATTTTCATTTCATTTCATGTGTCAAACTGAGGGAGCAAAGGATGTCAATATTTTTAAGAGAGAGACCTGGGCCAAGCTTTCCAGAGTCTGAACCCTCCCTGGATTCACTTCCTTTCCCTTCAGTTGCTGCAAGTGACCAATTGATGGTCAGAATGAAAAAAGAAATGGAAAGGGGGAGAAAAGAAAGTGTTTTACTCACAGATGTTGGAGACAGGAGGAAGATTCCGTCGGTGTGAAAGCTCAATTATCACTCACACAAAGCCCGCGCTCTGATTGGCTGGAGAACCACAGTCCCTCCGGTCCTCAATCTTTTTTCATTGGTCAACATCTCAGCACGCAGATCAGGGGGCGGGGCCTTTCCCTGCATGTGAGGAGCTCTGATTGGCTGGAGAACCACAGTCCCTCCGGTCCTCAATCTTTTTTCATTGGTCAACATCTCAGCACGCAGATCAGGGGGCGGGGCCTTTCCCTGCATGTGAGGAGCTCCCCCTCCCTTGGACATGCGCAGTCCCGGGCCGCCCGCCCGCGCGGCAGATAGAGCGGTTTCCCCACCGCGGGGGAGTCTGGGAGCGCAGTCACCTCACCCTGACACAAGGTACATGTCGGTAGTCACTGGATTTGATTGTGACCCCCCCCCTTCCCCCCCCCCCGCCCTTCCCCCCCCCCCCCCCCCCCCTTAGCAAAACAATTTGTTAAATTCAGGTGGAAAAATTTAGGCACCTGGGTGACATTGGGGCCTCTGGTTGATGCCCCCATCCAATGGATGCCCGGGGCCAACGCACCGTCGGCCCCCCCTCTGCACGCCACTGGTCTAGATGCATTTTAAATGATGCTATCGTACCCGCCTCTACCACTTCCGCTGGCAAAGCGTTCCAGGCACCCACCACTCTCTGCGTAAAAACCTTTCCACGCACATCGCGAATGGTGGAGGGTCTTCTCAGAAACGGGACCCAGCTGCCACTTTTTCCCAGCTCTGCCTTCATTTTGTTCCCAAATCGGACCACAAATATCCAGTCCTTGGAGTGACTATTAGCTATTCATTGAAATTAGCTGGACATCCTTTGAATAAAAGTATAGGTTTGAAATACTGAATGCATCCGACATTTGGAAGGACACCTTGAAGGAGAGAAGCAAAGAAGGTTCTGGAAGCAAACAAATTGCAAGTAATGAGAAGAGGATGACTTTAACTAAGGCTGTAATTGCAAAAGGAGAACAGATGATGATAATATTAGGGAGACTGAACTGAGACGGTAGATGAAGAGCTTTCTCACGCTGTGGTAGACATGCAGGCTCCAATGTTTCTGACTCTGGGAGGGCTTTTTTAAGGTGCACGTTGGATGGTTGGAGGTTTCCGGGAATTTGGTGCAGGCATCGGTTCTATCAGTTCTCCATTCCGTTCAACCCACTAACAAGAAATCCATCTGGAGTAGCGAGTGCTCCCTGTGTCTCACTTCCATCCCGAAATTACTCAAAGAGTAGGGGCTGGTGGGATGGTATTCCTCACCAGAAATCCCACCAGTGCTGTCTTTCATGTGGCCTGACGAAGGCATGCTCACTGCTCACTAAAGAAAGGCAGGAGGAGAAGTCACAATGACATGTCACATTTAGTTAGGAATGTGGCAACCGGAGACTCTCCAGCTGGAATAGTCTGGCCCCAAGCAGAACAAGGAATATGGGGCGGGATTCCCCATTGGCTGACGCTGAAATTGTGAAACCCGATTGGGCGGAGTATAGGTTCCGACGCCTAAGTAGCGGCGGGCGCCGATTTGACACCAAATCACGATTCTCTGTCACTTCGACAGCGGCGCCAATGCGTTCCGGAACGCACGTGCAGTCAACACCGTTTGCATATGATTCGCGCAGCTGACCCGGTATTCGGCGGTGCCTCCGTGATTATCTGCCTCCGATGGGCCGAGTTACTGATGGCGTGGTTCACTTGTGCTTTTTGGAGGACAGTGCCAGCCGATGGCATCAGGCACATGCACCAGGGCCAGAGGCCTCCATGGGGCCGGGAACTGTGGGGGCCAGGGGTGTGGGGATGGAGGGGGGGGGATATGCGGGGGTTGAGCCCGCAGTGCCAAACGGGGCCACTATGTACCCTGTTGGACCTGGTGGGGTACGGGGGTACGCACCATGCTAACATGTCTGCCTTTCAGTCCCTGTAGACAATGGATATTGGAATTCAACCAGCAATGGTGCCCTTCTTCCTAGTCGCCGCTGCGGCTGTACGAGCTGGCCAGGGGCACAGACACCCCCCACACCTCCTCAGCTCCCCCCCCCCCCCCCCCCCCCCCCCCAGCCACTGGGATGGCAGTAACAGTGGATCTGGTCTATAGGATGGAGGATAATGACAACCCGCTTTGCAATGAGCTCTGGTGCTCTGCATCATTTGACAACATCTGAATCCTGCAAATGGTAGCACTTTCCTCTGTCCCGCTGGGTGATCTCTGCATGCGAGCTGGTCATTCCATCACACGGTCCCATCGAACGCCTGGGGTGACGGTAGTGGGGACGGACGAGGGGCGGACCATCGAGGAAACCAGACCATCCACATCGTCGGCCCAAATCCTGCCCCAACCCCCCAACGCCACTTCTGGGGCCAGCCCAGATCAGCCCACCCCTCACACCTATCTGACAGAGCACCAAGGCAGGTTGTAACCGTGACAACAGGTATTTAATGTGATAACGTACACACAGCTTTGTGCCCTAACCCCTACAACTAAACTGTGCCCTGCATCCATGACAGTGTAACTCGTGTCTAACGTTCTGGCCTTACATGCCCTTACATGCCCTAACGCTACGTCTTGATGGATTCCCAGATGGTACATCAGGAATGGAGGCGACCTACTGTGATACCTGCCCTGCTACCTGGGTCACCATTGGTGACCGTCCTCTGGGGCAACCGGGCCTGGATGGCTCCGGCTGCTGCTCAGGTGTCTCAGGTGGCGTTGGGGTGCCCCGTTCTGCCCACTGCCTACCAGATGCGGCAGGGACAGGAAGGGGGGAGTCTGAGATGCTGCGGTGTTCCAGCACCTCCCCTGCGGGATACACCGGCCCGGGTCCCATCACCTCATCCTCCCTCGGGGTCCCCAGTGGCTCCTGGCTACTCCATGTGATGGGGCTGTGAGCGGACCTATCCCATGAGGCTCCCCTGCCACCTTGCACTGCCAGTCCTGGTGGCCCGCTCTAGTCTCAATCAGGTTCTTTATGCTCGAGGCCACGGAGCACAGTGAGTGGACCACCTCCGTCTGGGACTGTACCACATCACCCTGTGACTGTGCCACCACCTTCTGGGTCTGTGCCACTTCAGCCAGTGACTGCTCTATCTTCCCCTGGGACTAGGCCACCTCCCTCTGTGTTTGTGTCATATCAGCCATAACCTGGGCAATGCTGCTGATGTTTCCAGCTCTATCAATCAATGGGCATGCTCCAACACAACCAGTGACACCTTGTTGGCTGGGATGAGGGTGTGTGAGATTGTAATGTGTATGTGCGGCTACAGCTTGTCAGCCTCCCGAGGGTCAATCACGGACCTGGCGAATCCCGCACCGTTTTTCATTGGAATCGATTGTTTTCCATGTGTTTCTAGTGCTAGCTGCTCCAAATTCACAGAATCGGTCCAGGTTCAGCACCAGTTTCGTTGTCATGAAAGTCCAAGGGCAGGATTCTCCGTTGCCTGATGCCGATATCGTAATCGGTGATCGGATGGAAAATGGGCTCCGATGCCGGTCAGCCATGCTCCGCCCCCATGGAAGTGGAGTAATTGCATTGCACACCGTCGCAACGGCGTTGGTCCAACATCGGAAGGCCTCCCACGATTCATCACCTCCGAAGAGCCAAGTTCCCGACCACACGGTTGATGTGTGGTCTGAGCGGTCGGGAACCTGCGCCGGGATTCTCCCCACGGCAGCGGGAGAACCGGCGACAACCACTCGGGCATCAAAAGTCCCCGGAAGTGCGGAATTCTTCGCACTTTCGGGTGCTAGGTGGACGCCGGAGGGGTTGCCGCCGCTACATGCGCAGACCGGCCGGCGTATTTTGGCGCCTGCGTGGCGGGTTCTCTTCTCCGCACCGGCCATGGCGGAGCTCTACAGGGGCCGGCGCGGAAGGAAGAAGTGGCCCCATGGAACAGGCCCACCCGCGGTGGGCCCCAATCGCGGGCCAGGCCACCGTGGGGGCACCCCCCCCAGGGTCGGATTCCCCCGCGCTTCCCCCACCCCCCCGAGGACCACCCCCGCCGACTTACCTGCGAAGTCTCGCTGTGTGGGACCTGAGTAACCCACACCGGTGGGACTGGCCAAAAATGGACGGCTGCTCAGCCCATCAGGGCCTGGAGAATCAGCGGGGGGGGGGGGGGGGGGCGCTGCCAACGGGCCCCATCCAGCGTGGCGTGACTCCCACCCCTGCCTGAAAAATGGCGGCGGAGAATGGCGGGGCTGGGGGGACTGGTGGGGGTTGCCAGTGGGTGGGGTGGCCCGTGGGGTTGTGGATGGTGGGTACAGTCCACGTATGGTCAGCGCCATGTTGTACGATATGAGCGCTGCAGGTCGTCGCCGTGTGCATACGCAGCAGGGACCCAGCCATTCTCTGGCAGTTTTCAGTGTGGGTGCTGGGAGTTTCACCCAGCACTGCTGCCAGCCCCTCACAGATCCCGGAATCGGTGAGGGCTTGGAGCCCATTTTGGCGTCGTAAAATGCCTGAAAAATCTCCATTTGAGCGGCACTTAGCTGCTGAAACGGAGAATCCAGCCCCATTTTCCTACCCCGGCATTAACACTTATTTGTAGCAACAAGGCACACAAGAAGATATTAAGAGAAAGTGAGCTTTAGCTTGATGATGCTATCAATATTTGTCATAGTAAGAAGTCTTACAACACCAGGTTAAAGTCCAACAGGTTTGTTTCGAATCACGAGCTATTGGAGCAGTGCGCCTTCCTCACATTAACCTGAGGAAGGAGCGGTGCTCCAAAAGCTAGTGATTCAGGCAGCACGGTAGCACAGTGGTTAACACAGTTGCTTCACAGCTCTAGGATCCCAGGTTCGATTCCGGGCTTGGGTCACTGTCTGTGTGAAGTCTGCACGTTCTCCCCGTGTCTGCGTGGGTTTCCTCCGGGTGCTCCAGTTTCCTCCCAGTCCAAAAACGTGCGGGTTAGGTGGATTGGCCATGATAAATTGCCCTTAGTGTCCAAAACGGTCAAGTGGGGCTACTGGGTTATGGGGATAGGGTGGAAGTGTGGGCTTGGGTAGGGTGCTCTTTCCAAGCGCTGGTGCAGACCCGATGGACCAAATGGCCTCCTTCTGCACTGTAAATTCTGTGATTCTATGATTTGAAACAAACCTGTTGGACTTTAACCTGGTGTTGTAAGACTTCTTACTGTGCTCACCCCAGTCCAACGCCGGCATCTCCACAATATTTGTCATGCCAGCTGCACAACAAATTCGCATATTGAATCTCAAACATTTTGGCACAAAGTTAGGAGAGGCAGCCAACGCCATTCATGTAGTGACGCACTCGAGTTGAAAATGTGGTCCCAGCACTGGCAGCAGCCATTTTAAGTGGCCAGCCAAAACCTCCATTTCATGTAAGAGATGCGACAATTGGCAATGTCCAGCGTTTGGAAATATATGCTCCAAATGTAACGGCAAAAACCATTTTGCTAAGCAATGCTATACCAGTAAAATAAGCGGAACAGACAAAATCAATCAACGCGATTGATGAAGTGTGCCTCGGAGACATATTCTTTGTCGCCATGCTTTCCAGCAAGGACAAGGATAGTCAAGGCATGCAAAAACGACAATGTTGCAATGAAGAGTTGCAGCAACAGTGAAGTAAATGCAGAAACTCCAAACGACAAATGGAAAGTCAATGCGGAGTCAATGCGGAGCACCCCCGAAAATATAGGTATATTTCGGCATATAGAGATCGTGCGCACCGGTAGATCGGTGGCACCCTGATCACTAGCCTGGCCATCCCTGAGCCCCCCCCCCAACCCCGGTGAAGGATCACTCCGCCCTCCACCAGTGCGGCCGCGACTGACTCCACAGTTGCCTCTGGCCATTCCCGATAGGCCAAACGTGGTTCGAACCATGGCATCAGGAACTCGGCCCGTTGACGTCGGAGAATCGCCGTGGGGGTCCCTGTCAATGGTCTCCGACCCGCGCTGGGTAAACCGCACACGTTTCGCTGCGATCCTCTGGGGACCGAAGAATCGCCGGAGCGGCGTCACGCTGGTTTTCGGCGTCAATGCCCATTCTCCGACCCTGCACCGAACGCGATTTCGGCGCAGTGGCCCAGAGAATTCCACCCCTGTTCTTCCAATGGTCTACCAGACATGAACGGGAATGGCAAGCATTACAGGAAACATTGACTATAGCACCAGTGCTGACGTTCTTTGACCCCACCAGGAAGACAGAAATATCGACAGATGCGTCGGAAGATGGGTTGGGAGCGGTGTTATTGCAACAGGACGATAATAAAAATTGCCTATGCTTCCAGATCAATATCTAACATAGAGCGACAGTATGCTCAGATTGAATGGGAATGCTTAGGTTTAATTAATAGCCTTACTAAGTTCCATAAGTATGTATATGGTCTACCAACCTTCATTGTGGAAACTGACCACAGACCACTGGTAGCAACAGTTAAAGAAAATCTGAACAATATGTTCCCTAGGATCCAGCGCATGATGATGAAGCTACAAAGATATGATTTTGATCTAATCTATACGCCAGGCAAGCATCTCGTTGTAGCTGGCGCACTATTTTGAACCACAGGCGTGGAAGAGATACACCAGATTTTATGATCGCACCCTCATGTGTGGTCAAAGAACGTTTGAATCTATCGTACTGGGCCACAAAGTTTCCTTTAAAAATCTCCCGGAGATTTTCGTCCTGCCTCTGTGCCTGTACTAAATCTTCGATTTCTGTCTGTGAGACCTGAACTGCACTCACAGGGGCGCTAGCTGGTGCGCTAGCTGGGGGTGTCCAAAAGTGACCTCGTCTGGTACCTGCTTTGGCCAGTGCATCGGCTTTTACATTTCCGGGGGGGAATGACCTATGGTGACTTCTAACTTTGATAATTCCAAACATCCTATCTTTTGCCTTTTCTAGGATATGGTAGAGTAATGGGGCTGATGGAAGGGACTTCCCGTCTGCGGAGATAAAACCTCTTGTCCTCCACAGGGGTAGAAAATCTGTCAGGCTGTTACAGACATATAAGCTGTCCGAATATATGTCTGCTGGGCTGGGGAACGAATCTGGGTGGTCCACTATATATGCTATGGCCGCGAGCTCTGCTGCCTGCGCGCCTAAGTGACCTGGTAATTTTAATGCGATCTCTTCTAGTGCGCGACCCTGCGCATCCTCAACATAAATCCCGCATCCAGTGATGCGTTCTCCATTTAAAACTGTGGATGAACCATCCACATATATTTTTAAGGGGGCACACGTGTCTGTGTGCTGGGGGTCTGGCTTGAATTTCCTATCTTCCTGGGGGGCGTCATTGCAATGAAGGGTCCTGTGTTGTGTAGGGGTGCTACTATCTCGCAATCATGGAGTTGTCCTGGATACTGTAGGTTGTCCGCTAAAAATGTGTGTGCCTTGGTCCGTTTTACCGTAATGTCCCGTCCTTGTAACAGTAGTGTCCACCTAGCTGCTCTTATCTAGCTCACTGAACCGTCCTTCAGTCGACCGTCTAAAAGTAACTGTGTGGGGGTGTGCTCGGTCAAAATGGTGATGGGATTGAGTCCGGTAATGTACGAGAAGTACTGAACTGCCCAAAATACTGCTAGTAGGTGCATCTCGCAGGCTGAAAATCCCTGTTCTACGGGGTCTAAAAGTCTGGAGGCATAAGTCACTGGTCGTAGCTGCTCGTGCCGTTCCTGAAAGAGCACGGCCGAGAGGGTCAGATCGGTGCTAGCTACCTCTATTGCATAGGGGGAGAGTTGGTCTGGAACTTTTAGCGCGGGTGCTGCGCTAAGGGCTTCCTTTAACTCTTCCACAGCCTCTGTATGCTGCGGAAGCCATTCCCAAGGGGCTCCTTTCTTAAGGAGGTCTGAGAATGAGGCTGCCTTTGTCGCAAAACCATCTATATGGTTCCGACAGTACCCAACCAGTCCTAAAAACAACCGGAGGGCTGAAACATTCTGGGGAAGGGGCAATTTGACAATCGATTCAATTCTTTTGAACTCGATCTCGTGTTTGCCGTGCGTGATGACTGTACCCAAATACATCACTTGATTCTCCAATATCTGGGCCTTTCTGGGGTTAACTTTACATCCAATCTCTTGTAAAATTTCCAGGAGTTCGGCCAGAAGCGTGATGTGCTCTGCCTTGGTGTCTGTCTGCAGTAATAGGTCGTCCACATACTGTACCAGACATTCGGGTCGGAAACATTTTGCTAATCCATTTGCCAGCTGTCGGTGGAAAATGGAGGGGGAATTGTGGAATCCTTGTGGGAGGCATGTCCACGTATACTGCTGTCCTTTAAATGTGAAGGCAAATTTGTACTGGCACGCTTTTGCCAATGGGATTAACCAGAAGCCGTTGCTAATGTCCAATACCGTGAAATATTTGGAGTGGAGTCCCTGCTTGAGCAAGGTCTTGGGACTTGTTGCTACCGTGGGGGCTACTGCTGGGGTTACTTTGTTGAGTTCCCGATAATCTATGGTCAGACGCCATGATCCGTCGGGCTTCCTCACTGGCCAAATAGGTGCATTATTAGTTGAGGCTACTGTCCTAAGTACACCCTGCTCTAATAAGCTTTCTATAACTTTTCCAATTTCTCCCTCTGCTTCTAGGGGAAATCGGTACTGTCTCTGTGGTCTCGGGTCAGGTCCAGTAACTTGAACTTGTCTAGTCATTCTGCCGCAGTCGTGCGGCAAATGCTGTTCTGTGTCTGTCCAAAATTGCCCTAACCTGTTTGTCTGTGCTAAGCGTGGTCGGGTCAAAACAATAGTCGCCTACTGCGCTAATCCTATTTGCATACTCTCCTGCTGTGAGAGTTGCGGGTGCTCTGTCTGATTTTGCCATTCTCCAGTCACACTGATTGACTGGATCGAACGACAGACTGTGGGCATTCATAAAGTCAATACCCAGTATGTGTTCTGCTGTGCAGGGCAGGTTAACTAAAACAATGGGGTGTCTGGTGGAGATGTTCCCTAGTTGGATGGATACAGGTGCTGTGATGTGTCCCTGCTGTGAGTGACCTGTAAATCCGCTGAGTGTAATTGTGGATGTGGTCGGCCACGTGTCTGCCTGTGCTGTAATGGTGGAATTAATTGTTGTGCGGAACCCTCCTGTGTCCCAAAGTAATTCTATGGGCTTCCCTCTAATTTTTGCTGTGACCACCGGCCTTCCGGATTGGTCCCAGAGTGTGTCACAGACCCAAGTGGGGGAGCCCGAACACCGTCAGTCCGTTCCGTCCACATTGGTCTGTCTTGACTGTGTCTCTATACTGTGGATTGGCTTAGCTTTGTTCCTGTTCAGAGTGCCTGTCTGCTGGCCTCTCTGAGATCTCTGTGGGCTGTTGCATTCCCTAGAAAAATGCCCTAACTGTCCACAGTTGTAACATTCCTGCGATTTCTGCGGGGGGCTGTTCTTTCCTTCATTTACCCATGCGGGGTTTTGGTGCGCTCTTACTGCCTGTATATCTGCTGCAGCCTGAGCTTCTTCTGGGGTCTTAACTTTAACCTTACCTTGGATGGATTGTTCCCAAGCGTGGGACAATCTTTTCAAAACCCATTTTTCATTATGGGCCTCTTCTGAGGGGTCATAACTGCTGCAGGCATTCTGTCCTATATCTGTGGCGTGGGAGATTATGGTGCGGGTCCATTTAACCATATTATCGCGGGTTAAATGAGCTCGGTCTAAATCGCCAAAAGCGGCAGTGAAATGAATCCACAGCCTTCCTGCGAATGCTATGGGATGCTCTGTCCTCTTCTGCCTACACTTATTTAGGCCTTCGATGGGGTCTCCTCTGTTGTACCCTATCGTGTCTAAAATAGCTGTATGCATCTCCTCTGGCGTGCCTCCTCCAACGTTCTGTGGGTCGGGGAGGGCTGCTACAACCGATGAGTCTGAACTCAAAACTGTGAGCTTCACTTGCTCTCGCTCATCCAGGCCGTACATGGTAGCCTGTTGTTTAACTCTTGCGAAAAATTGGTGGGGGTCTGCAGTGGGGAGGAACGGGGTGATTTTCTCACATGCGTCCCTGAGTTGTGTTACAGTTAAGGGGGTGGTGTATGTGACCTCGGGTGCGCCTTCTGTGGTTGCCTTTCTTTGGATGGTGACTGGGTTCATAGGTGCAGGTGCTATCTGATCTGTGGGGGGTTGGGGCGCTTTCCTTTTCTGTTGTGCTGCTGGCGCAAATGTTCCCTGAACATAGCGCTGCGCTGTCTCGCTTAATTCCTGCCAATCTGGGGCATTTTCCTCATCTAACTGTGTTCCAAAGGTGCTTTGGAACCCATTCTGCACAGAAAGCAGAGATTGCAGCTGCGCAATCTGCTTCCTACACTTGGTGTGATCCACTGTGCTTTGCCTTTGCTCAGTGGTGGCAGCATGGAGTGCTCTTAACGCTGCCTTAAGGTCAGAGCATTGCCTTTGCAGTGCCTCTACCTGCTTCTCTGAATCTTCCTTTATCAGAACTGCGCGCTGCACATCCTGATAGGCTTTCTCATACTGGGTTTGGGAACTGCTCAGATGGGCTAGTCAAGACTGATGTGCCCTCTTGGCATCATCCACCTCTCTATCCTTCTCTGCCAACCCTTGTCTCAAACCTAGGTTTTCCTTTTCGATGTCCCTGACATCCACTTTACTCATCCTATTTCTCTCTTCTAACTCTGCTCGGAGCGTCCAAACGACCTCCTCAGTGCCTTGCAATTGTGCCAAGCAGGACACGATTGCCATCGGCTTGCGTGCTTTACTTAAATTCTTTTTATGAATTTGAGATAGGTTCTCCCACCAAGTATGTCCTATACCCCCGGGGCCTGTCTCCTCATTCAAACAAAACTCACTCCAAAGGGGCCATCCTTTCCCTTTGAGGTATTTCCTGAGTTCCAGCTCCCATACGGGACACTGGCACACTCTGCTACTGCTGGTCGCTGCGACCACGAACTGCTCTGGGTTCATGAGGCGTTCCATTGCCTGCATGGCCATTTTCTCTTTCTCTATGCTCTCTTAATTTGGAACGAGGGATAATAATGTTCCGACTTATAAAACTCCCGACAGTTTGTCGCAACAAAAATCTCTCGCTTTAACCTTACGACCCTGTTAGTTACGCATGCAAAAACACACTTCCAAATTATGACTATTGTTTTGAACTCCTTGAACACTTGTGGTTTTTCCTTTTCCCAATTGGATTTCCAATTCAAATTTCTGGGTTCTCTCGGAGTGCGGGGGGGGGGGGGGGGGGGGGGGGGGGGGGGGCTTCTAATCGAGTCCCGTCTGGATGTCGCCACTAAATGTTGCTCGTTGTGGGTGAGTGTGCTTAACACTCAATTTGGCTCTGTTTCTTTACTTAGCTCTGGAGTCTCCAGGTATCGTTAAGATACCGCCACAAGTTCAAGGTGAAGTTCAAAGCAATAAAACCATACACCAATTAGTAAGTTCAAACAACTGAGTTTATTATAATACAATTATAATAACTACCCATGCACACGCTAAAAGGATTAACCTATTCCTACCGCTAAATAAACTAATATTTATCTCGAAGGAACTGCCGGGTCAGGGAACAAGGCCTCTTGCTCTGCTCTGGTCTGCAGACTTCAGGTTGGTATAGGTTAAAGAGGGGTCAGGAGTGTCTATCTCTGGTAGCGATCATTGTGAGACACTTACTTGCTGGCGGCTGCTGTCCCACACCTCTTCTCTCTCTCGTTCAAGGTCTTCTTGGCAAAAGCTGGTCGAGGTGCTGGTCCACAAGGGAGGGCTGGTCAAGGAGAGAGGGGGGCTGGACAAGAAGACTGAACCATGTGTGGGACCTGTCTTTTATAGGTCCCAGGGATCCGCACCCCTTTGGGCGGACTCCCTTACCTGCTTGCAATCGATTGGGTCTGTACTGGCATGGGTTGAGGATTGGCTGTCTGACAGAAGGCAGAGAGTTGGGATAAAAGGTTCTTTTTCGGAATGGCAGCCGGTGACCAGCGGTGTCCCACAGGGTTCAGTATTGGGGCCGCAGCTGTTCACCATATATATTAATGATCTGGATGAAGGGACTGGGGGCATTCTAGTGAAGTTTGCCGATGATACGAAGTTAGGTGGTCAGGCAGGTAGTGCTGAGGAAGTGGGGAGGCTGCAGAAGGATCTAGACAGTTTGGGAGAGTGGTGCAGGAAATGGCTGATGCAATTCAACGTGAGAAAATGTGAGGTCTTACACTTTGGAAAAAAGAATCCAAGCATAGACTACTTTCTAAACGGTGAGAAAATTCATAAAGCCAAAGTACAAAGGGATCTGGGAGTGCTAGTTGAGGATTCCCTAAAGGTAAACATGCAGGTTGAATCTGTGATTAAGAAAGCAAATGCAATGTTGTCATTTATCTCAAGAGGGTTGGAATATAAAAGCAGCGATGTGCTACTGAGCCTTTATAAGGCTCTGGTTAGGCCCCATTTGGAGTACTGTGTCCAGTTTTGGGCCCCACATCTCAGGAAGGACATACTGGCACTGGAGCGTGTCCAGCGGAGATTCACACGGATGATCCCTGGAATGGCGGGTCTAACATATGATGAACGGCTGAGGATCCTGGGATTGTATTCATTGGAGTTTAAAAGGTTATGGGGAGATCTAACAGAAACTTACAAGATAATACATGGCTTAGAAAGGGTGGACGCAAAGAAACTGTTTCCGTTAGGCGAGGAGACGAGGACCCGTGGGCACAGCCTTAGAATTAGAGGGGGTAAATTCAGAACAGAAATGCGGAGCCATTTCTTCAGCCAGAGAGTGGTGGGCCTGTGGAATTCATTGCCGCGGAGTGCAGTGGAGGCCAGGACGCTAAATGGCTTCAAGGCAGAGATAGATAAATTCTTGATGTCGCGAGGAATTAAGGGCTACGGGGAGAATGCTGTAGGTGGAGTTGAAATGCCCATCAGCCATGATTGAATGGTGGAGTGGACTCGATGGGCCGAATGGCCTTACTTCCACTCCTATGTCTTATGGTCTTATGGTCTCTTCCCAATCGATATGTTTGAATCCACCCAATACTGAGGCTGTTCCTTGGCTACTGGGCGGGCTTTCAGGCTCTTTGTTTTCGAACCCTGCTGGTGCCTGAGTGTCTGGTATCCTTTACAATGTTGCAGTTACTTCCCCATTTGTGTCCATTGTCTCTGGAATCGTTCCATTAACATGCTAACTATCTCGGAGATTGCCTCATTAGTATGCGGAATGTTCGTTTCGGTGCTGTCTGCTTTCTTAGCAGACAGAATACACACCTGCTTTGTGCAGCCTGCTGGCGCTGCAAACATTGTCCATTTTATCCTATATGCTTTGCGTTCCTCCATTTTGTATTTAGTGAATGGCCAACTTCGGTTGCTACAGTTTGTAGGTGTGGTGTGTGTTCCATTAGGGACTACTGGGTTTCACACAAGCCCATGATTTTAATTTGTTTGAAGTCCTGTGTAAATGAGTGCTTCCTTAGCTATTAGTGGTGTGCTTTGAGGAGGGTGTTTTCTCCGTGGACGACAGGAGGTTGAAATGTCTGCTGACACTGGACGCTGTGTTGGTCTCACTCACCCAGAAATAATTCCTGATATTTCCTGGAGGTGAATACCACTACGCATGTGATGTGGTTCCTGAGCCAGGCTGTTGGATCGACCAAGCCGAGTGAAGCAATGTGTGGCGTGTTGGCTCTGTTGCCTCAAAAGGTAACCATCAGCTTCTGTGTGAGATTCACTCACATCTTGACCTTGGCTCCAGTGTTGATGAGGATTTATAATAAGGGCCAATCCGGCTGGACTCGGTCAAGGGAATTGGCCAATAAAAGAAAACAAACAACATGGAAATATTGTGAAATTTGGTATTTACAATAGTATGATTAAATCTATCTATTTTGTGACTCTCAATAACTTCAATAAAGAGTTTGTTTCAAGGCCTTAGCCTGTCTCAGAAATATTTCTAGCTGGATAGATCGTTTTTATCTGGCACATCTCGAATGCTTTTGAAGATCGGGCAGAAGCAGGAATTTAAAAGCACAGGTACTTCCCTTGCTTAGGTAAGATTCTATGATTCAATGCCATGGCGGAAAGTCCAGGGCATGGGACTAAATTTATTTTTAATCTTTATTGTCACAAGTAGGCTTACATTAATACTGCAATGAAGTTACTGTGAAAAGCACAGCACCTGTTTGGGTACACAGAGGGAGAATTCAGAATGTTCAAATTACCTAACAGCACGTCTTTCGGGACTTGTGGGAGGAAACCGGAGCATCCGGAGGAAATGCATGCAGACACAGGGAGAACGTGCAGACTCCGCACATACAATGACCCAAGCCGGGAATCGAACCTGGGACCCTGGAGCTGTGAAGCAACAGTTCTACCTACTGTGCTATCGTACCGCCCAACTCTTTCAAAGGACTAGCAGTGATAAAATGGGCTGAATGACCTCCTTCTGTACTAAGATCCTGTGATTCCACACCATTCAGCCAATGATTGACTTCAGTACATTCCCGTTTACAGAAGGTGAACAGCGGTCCCATAGGGAAAAGACACATGAGAAGAGCTCATGGGTGATCGAGGCCCTAGTCTGCTTGTTATTACATCATCCAGCTTACTAAATAAAAAGTTCAATAAGGCTTTAAAAAAGGATTGGTGTTCATTTCTCAAAGGGTAGAACTGGAAAGTAGGAAAGTTATGTCAAACTTGCATATAACTTTGGTTAAACTACATTTAGGGTCAAAACCCACCATGGTGCCTAATTCAATTGATAAAACTGGAAGATTTAAAGCTGGTCTTAGTAATGATAATCATGAAACTATAATTGATTGTTGTAAAAACCCATCTGATTCACTCGTATTCTTTAGGAAAGGAAATCTGCTGTCCTTGCCTGGTCTGGCCTACATGTGACTCCACATACACAGCAATGTGGTTGACTCTTAACTGCCCCTCTGAAATGGCCGAGCGAGCCACTCAGTTCAAGAGCAATTAGGGATGGGTAACAAATGAGTATAAAAACTGGCAAGTCGACAGTTGTATAGAACCTTGGTAAGGCCGCACTTGGAATATTGCGCACAATTCTGGTCGCCACACTACCAGAAGAACGTGGAAGCTTTGAGGAGGGTGCAGAGGAGGTTTACCAGGATGTTGCCTGGTCTGGAGGGTGTTATCTATGCGGAGAGGCTGAATAGATTCGGACTGTTTTCATTAGAAAGACAAAGATTGAGGGGGTAACCTGATAAAGGTCTACAGGATTATGAGGGGCATGGGTAGAGTGGATGGGCAGGCACTCTTTCCCATAGGTTTAAGGTCCGTGGGGCAAAGTTCAGAGGAGATGTGTGAGGCAGGTTTTTTTACGCAGAGGGTGGTGAGTGCCTGGAATGCATTGCCAAGGGAGGTTGTGGAAGCAGATACATTAACGGCATTCAAAAGGCATCTTGACAAACACATGGATAGGATGGGTATAGAGAGATATGGCACAAGTAAGTACTGAGGGTTTTGGCAAGGGTTGGTATCATGACCGGTACAGGCTTGGAGGGTTGAAGGGCCTGTTCCTGTGATGAATGTTCTATGTTCCATGTATTGATCTTTGTCCTTTGTTCTAAATGCTGCCCATGCCAGCCATGCTGCTGTCCCATGCAAGAATACATTTTAAAAAGCCTTTGATGGTGTAGGCTGTGATGTTTGAAATGAAATGAAATGGAAATGAAAATTGCTTGTTGTCACAAGTAGGCTTCAAACGAAGTTACTGTGAAAAGCTCCTAGTCGCCACATTCCGGGGCCTGTTCAGGGAGGCTGGTACGGGAATTGAACCCTCGCTGCTGGCCTGCCTTGTGTGGTAGTATGACTAGAGATATTACGGTACCTTGGAAGTGAGCTGCTATTGGTGCAGAAGTCCCGCTGCCCATTGGCCCGGGTAAGTCATGTGCCTCTCTGCCGATTGGCTGGGGAAGTCATGTGCCCCTCAGCCGATTGGCTGAGAGGTAGGTAGCTCTGCCTACGAGACGGGGTATAAGAACCCGTACTGTCCGGCAGTCGGCGTTTCTTCTGTACGTCTGCTGCCAGGCACATATCTTGTGCATTAAAGCCTATCGTTTGGATCTCATCCTCGTTTCGTGTCCAATTGATGGTGCATCACCTTGGTTTGCTTTAAAAGCCAGCTATTTAGCCCAGTGTGCTAAACAAGCCCCTAGTGTGCTAAACCGGCTCCTAGTGTGCTAAACCAGCTCCTTTCCACTTGCAGGGGAGACTAAAACTAACATTCATCATTACAAGTTGAGACATCGCTTAAGTTTCTAAAAAAAAATAATTTGTTAATGTTTTCAGATATCGATCACTGTTCCTCAGTCTCCCATGACATACACTGAGAACAGAAAATTTATAAGGTAATTTGATGGTCACTGATAAATCAAATAGCAAATTCAGGAAAAGCCTCCTTACCTAGAGAGTGGTTAGAATGTGACACTCGCTATTGCAAGGAGTTATTGAGATAAATAGCATAAGTGCACAACATGAGGATATGGAGCCGTACCATGACGGGGTTAAATGGAGGGGATGTTCAGATGGAAAGACAATGGGGCACTATATCAGTGTAATTAAACTTTTTTTCCAGCGACCCATTTTTACCAACGGCCAGCCTTCGGGACCCAACCCGGCCGACCTTCGCGACCCACTCTGGCCGAGCTTTGCGGCCCACGCCGGCCGACCTGCGCGACCCACGCCGCCCGACCTGCGCGACCCACCATTTTCTCTTCCCTTGTTTGTTGCTGAGAAAATGGAGGAAATGGTTTTGGGTCCCTTTGGCCCCAGTGGTCACTTTGGCCTTCCAAACTTGAAAACAAAAGGCTGCGACCAAATAAAAAAAATGAGCCACACTGCGCACGCGTGCCCAATCATCGGTGCGCATGCGCATTTTTGTGCATGCGCACCGATGATCGGGCACGCATACGCAGAGCGGCCTAATTTTGTTAATCTGTTCCTGGCCATTTTGAAGGCCGCTCGCAGTGGGCATCATTAAAAGCCGGCTGCTGCGGCTGTTACCTGCGGATATGCGTGATCAGGAGCGCCGTGAAGAACGTCTCCACGACCCTCCCGACACCCGCCTGCGACCCACCTGCGAGTCGCGCCCCTGAGTTTGACAATGCCTGCACTATATAACACAAATATACTGAAATCCAATCAGGGTATCTCAGTGTCAAACACAAAGTCAGCAGACAATTTTTCAGTCTGTTAACTAAATGTTTAAAGATTGACAAGAATTGATTAGTAAATGTACCGAGCAGGGTGTGCTTACAGAAATTTTTGGTTATCAGTGTATGTTACAGGAGATGGGGATGACGATGATTGATGTCTGACTAGGAATGTTATCACACAGTTAAAGTAACATCTCCCAGTCACACTGCTCTAATCTAGTGTTGAAACCTGCCTTTTCATTCCTGCTCATAAAACAGGACGGGAACCATGCTGCCAAGAATGAGTGTTTTAGAGCAATAAACTGCTATTTTATATTTTGCGCTGTGATGAATGAGCTAATTTTCTTCTGGGCCCTCTGTCTGGGCAGCAGGCAGGTAAAGAATATTTGGTGACCTCTCTTTCTACAATCACCGGAATCATGTGCTCAAATCAATTAAGTGGTGAGGTGGTTTGGGGAGGGAGACAGACCTGCTTAGTATCTACCGCCGGATGACAGCAAGAAAGAAAAATAGAGAAAAGGTAAGGTGTCCATATCTACTGCACCTTTCTCAAGCTTGGACTGGCCCACAGCGCTTGATAGGCAATAACAGAGAATCATGGCATTCAATTATCATTGACAGTTGAGTTACTTTCTCACAACTGCCAAATGGCCAACATTCCAGGACAAGGACAAATAAAAACACTTCAAAGACACTTTGAAACTCTCCTTAAAGTGCAGCATCATTGGTATCAATGACTAGGAGGAGGTTACTGCCCATCGCTAACAGTGGCAACAACTGGGCAGCACGGTGGTGCAGTGGTTAGCTTTGCTGCCTCACGGCGCCAAGGTCCCAGGTTCGATTCTGGGTCACTGTCCATGTGGAGTTTGCACATTCTCCCCATGTTTGCGTGGGTTTCGCCCCCACAACCCAAAGATGTGAAGGGTAGGTGGATTGTCCACGCTAAATTACCCCTTAACTAGAAATAATGAATTGGGTACTCTAAATTTATAAAAAAAACAATGGCAACAACTTGTCCATCAAGCTGCCTCACGCTTTGAGTCTAAACACCTTAATGATGAGACAGCGTCGTGGCAGTGGAGGATAGGAAAAGAAAGCAAATCCTACCTGTGGGATGTCCTGCCCCATATGCCCAAAGATCTTTGGGTAAAAAATTGGTCCACTTGGTCACCTGAATACTCATAGCAGAAACTCGCAGGGCTGGTTGGACATAATCCTTGAATCAAGGGAAAGCCGGAAACCAGTGAACTAGTGCACAGCAAGGTTCTACAAACAACAATGTGGTAAAGACTAGACAATCAGTTTGAGTTGTTTGCTCGAAGAAAGAAAGACTTGCAGTTATTTTGTGCTTTATATGTGTTATATTCTTTGTTGCAGCCTCAAAGAGAAAAAAACCCAGAGGTGGCAGACATTGAGTTTGCCACTGTTATGACACCCTGGGCTTGTGCGCAGTCAATTCCAGCCACACGTGCCCCAGAGTCACAAGTGAATTAAGCCCTTGCTGTCCAGAAATGACAGTCACCAGGTTTGCAAATGTGAACGCAATTTCTGTTAATTTATAACAGGAATTATAATGTAATATGAAGTGAATACACTGGTTAACGATAAGCTAATACCTAAAACCCATTTTAACTTGCCAACACCCAGCATGGTGGCACAGTGGTTAGCACTGCTGCCTCACACTGTTGAGGACCCAGGTTTGATCCCGTCTCTGGGTCACTGTCCGTGTGGAGTTTGCACATTCGCCCCGTGTCTGCGTGGGTCTCACCCTCACAACCCAAAGATGTGCAGGCGAGGTGGATTGGCCATGCTAAATTGCCCCTTGGGAAAAAAATTGGGTACTCTAAATTTATTTTAAAAACTTGCCCCTACCCTCTGCACCACATAAGACAGACAAATACAGAGTGGCAGAACAAGTGGGGGGGAAAAGAGACTTTGTTAGCACACTTCTTCACAGTAAACCTTGCAGTTTGAAGTCTTTAGTTTGCACACTGTAATGATCTTCTTTGTAGTTTACAAATGCATTACTCACAGCTTTGTTTGGAGAGGCACAATAAAACTTTGCTGTCAGTTTGAGGTTTTGATAGATTGATTAGTTTATTGTCAAATGTACGACGCATGGTAGCACAATGGGGAGCAATAATGCTTCACAGCTCCAGGGCCCCAGGTTTGAATCCCGGCTTGGGTCACTGTCTGTGTGGAGTCTGCACCTTCTCGCCATGTCTGCGTGGGTTTCCTCCGGGTGCTCCGGTTTCCTCTCACAAGTCCCGAAAGACGTGCTGTTAAGTGAATTGGATATTCTGAATTCTCCCTCTGTGTACCTGAACATGTGCCAGAATGTGGGGGGGCGATTCTCCGATATTGAGGCCAAGTGTTTTTGCCGTCGTGAACGCCGTCGCGTTTCACGATGGCGCGAACAGGGCCCGGGCACAACCTATTCTGGCCCCCACAGGCAGCCAGCATGGCGCTGGAGTGGTTCACGCTGCACCAGCCTCCTTACGTGGCGCCAAATGGGCGCGGTACCAACCCGCGCATGCGCAGTTGGGCCAGCTCAATCCTGCGCATGCGCAGTTGGGCCAGCTCAATCCTGCGCATGCGCAGTTGGGCCATGTTAAAGTTCATTCTTACGTGCGCCGGCCCCGACCCAACATGGGGTCGGTGTTCAGGGCCCGGCTATGGCGGAAAGTAGGCCCGGGGGAGAGAGGCCAGCCCGCTGATTGGTGGGCCCCGATCACGGGCCAGGCCCCTTCGGAGGCCCCTCCTGGTGAAGGACCCTCCCCTCCCACCCCCCCCCTCCCACAGGTCGCCCCAAGCCTTTGTGATGAGTACCCGCCGGCAGCGACCAGGTGGGACGGCGTCGGCGGGACTGTCATTTTTTGTGCCTGCCGCTCGGCCCATTCGGGCCGGAGAATCGCTGCTTGCCGTTTGCGGCAATTCTCTGAGCGGCATGGCGCGATTCCCGCGGTGCTGGTTTCGGGGGGGGGGGGGAGAATCACGTGCGGGGGTCGGGGCGGCGTGGCGCGATTCACGCGGCGCCCCGGAGATTCTCCCACTCGGCATGAGGGGGGGGGGGAGAATACCGCCCATGGTGACTAGAGGCTTTTCACAGTAACTTCATTGCAGTGTTAATGTAAGCCTACTTGTGACAGTAAAGATTGTTAATATAAATACAGTGAAAAGTACTTTTCTGCAGCCAAGGGAACACACACAGTACGTATATAGAAGACAAAAGAATAATTGACAAAGTACATTGACAAATAGTACATTGGCAATAATGATTGGTTACAGTGTGGAACAAGGGCCAAACAAAGCAAATACTTGAGCAAGAGCAGCATAGGGTGTCGTGAATAGTGTTCTTACAGGGAACAGATCAGACCGAGGGAGAGTTGTTTGAGAAGTCTAGCAGCTGAAGGAAGTCCACAGGTGGGAAGAATGCCCTCCCGAATTGTGCAGTGACATGGCTGTGGCAAGTTAGGCCATGTTAAAGTGGACCGCAGATCCGTGGTTCCAAGATGGAACCTCCATTGAAGAAATTCAAGACCTTGACAATTAGGAAAGCACCTATCCTGGAGAAATCAAGGAAAATAAAAATCAGTACTGGTGTGCTGACACTGGTGTAAGTGGGCATCTCATCAAATTCAAGCCAGACACAGCAGTTGGTGTCCCAGTGCCATCTGACAGATTTTCATGGCTGAATGAAGCAACACTGCTGTTGTCCCCTATTCAACCCCAAGGCCTAGCAGGATCAAGCTCCATGCCAGCGAAATACAAAGATAGAACATTTCTGAAATATTACAATGTCAAGAATGCTCCTTCTTGTGCAGAAAAGCCTGCATAGCTCTGAGCGTGCTTCGAAAAGTTTGTGAGGTTAGAGCAAAAACACAATTGTGAATTTAAGAGGGAATTAATTCCCCACCTGTTTTACAGGATTGGATAAACTGATGATCATGTATCACATCACATTCCAAGACAGGTGCTAAACTTTTGTGTCCATTCACAGGTCCCACACTCAGTTTTGAAAGAGTCAAGAGTGAGATTGAGGAGTGAGATTGAGGAGTGAGATTGAGGCGATGTTGCAACAGAGTCATTTGCCAGCCACTAAATCAACCAGGTGGTGCTCTGGTATGGTACTAGTCCTGAAGTCCAATGGTTCCATTTGTACCTGTTGATCTAACACACTTCAACAAGGCAGTGGAAAGACAAATCCACCCAATAGCATGGGTGAATGAGAACTTGGCCAAATTTGCAGAAAGCACCAACTGCGGGTTTTGGCAACAGTCATTGCACTAGGAATCCAAACTTTTAACTATTTTCATTATGCCCTTTGGAAGGTACAGTTTTAAATATCTGTCACTTGGCATCACATCAGCCCCTGAAATATCCCAAAGGACAATGCCCATAATAATGAAGGCCATTGCCAGTTCTATCTGCCACATGGATGACACCTTGATAGAATAGAATTTTACAACACAGAAGGAGGCCATTCAGCCCATTGTGTCTGCACTAGCTCCCAAAAGAGCTACGCAGCTAGTCCCATTCTCCAGCCCTATCTCAGTAGCCCTCTAAATTAATCACTTTCAAATATATATCCAGCTCTTTTGAAACCTCCTATGGAATCCACCTCCACCACTCTCCCAGGCAATACATTCCAAACCCCAACAACTCTCTGAGTAAATAATTTTTTCCTCATCTCACTCCTAGCTCTCTTTCTGACCATCTTAAAATTGTGACACCTAGTCACTGACATATCAAGTGATATCCTTCTTTACCCTGTCAAAATTGTCCAGAAATATTGAACACCTCAATAAGGTGTGAGAAATACCCATCTATACCTACCCTCTGTTTCCTATCTCTTAGCCAAATTCTACTCCATGCTACCAAGGACCAATAAATCCTAAACATTTCTAATTTTCTAACCAACCTGACATGTGGTACGTATCAAACGCTTTCTGAAAGTCCATATATACAACATCCACAGCACCACCCTGATCCACTTCCTGTGCCACCTCATCAAAGAACTCTATTAAATTTGTCAGACATGACCTGCCCTTGACAATTTGTCAATTAACAGGAACATAATAAATGGGTTGGGGTGGTCGTTTCATGCTGCAAGAGGCTGGCTTGATATGCAGACAAATCTGAGTTTTCTAGGTTCATGATAAAGTTTCGAGGGCACATAATACAAGCGACTGGGATTACTGCAGACCCACAGAAAACAAAGGAATTTCCAACACCTAGAAACATAACAGAGGTACAAAGGTTTATGGGCATGGTCAACCGATTAGATACATTTCTGTCTCATTTAGCCCAGATAAACGACTCCCTCAGGCATCTTTTACGACAGGACCAGGCGCGAAGCTGGGCTGTGCATCGGCTGCAGCCATTTAAGGAAATCAAAATGGTACTAACATTCTCAGAGGTCCTAGCCCACTACCATCCTGATTGTGGAAGCTGATGCATCTGCAGTGGGACTAGGAACAGTGCTATTCCAGCCCAAGGTGATGGCAAAAGAAGGCCTGTTTACTCTTCATCCAGGTCATTAACCAAATCTGAACAAGGTTACACAGTACTCAAAAAGGAAGCCCTTGTAGTGACTTGGGAATGTCAGAAATTCTGAGTATGTATTGGGTTCCCACTTTAAGATTGAGACTGATTACACGTCTTTAGTAACATTATTGAACACATAATAATAAAGTTGAAGCCAACTTAAAACTTTCACAGCCTTGACTACAGGATAGTTGCTGGCAACAGACCAGAATTTATATACCTTTCATATGGGATTATTACTCTCCTGGACCAGATCCCAACAGTGGCGAGGCTCCTGTACAGAGACCACAATATTTAATTTTAATTTTGTAAGACTGTGAGGAGAGGATACCTCGCTCCAGGAGTGATTTCATGCAAAATAGGGATATTAAAACAAACTTTATTACCAACACCCTGTCAGAACGGCAGCACGGTAGCAGATTGGTTAGCACAGTTGCTTAACAGCTCCAAGGTCCCAGGTTTGATTCCCGGCTTGGGACACTGACTGTGCAGTGTCTGAACGTTCTCCCCGTGTCTGCATGGGTTTCCTCCAGGTGCTTTGGTTTCCTCCCACAGTCCAAAGATGTGGAGGTTTGGTGGATTGGCCACGCTAAATTTCCCCTTAGTGTCAAAAAGGTTAGGTTGGGTTACTGAGTTACAGGGATTAGGTGGAGGTGTGGGCTTAAGTGGGGTGCTCTTTCCAAAAGCCAGTGCAGACTCAATGGGCCGAATGGCCTCCTTCTGCACTGTAAATTCTATGAGAACAATGCAGGATCTCTAGCTAAAGTCTCCAGAGACTGTCTTAATAGATTGACTTCCAGCTTCCAACTAACTGGAAATAAACTCATAGTCTGTCTACACACAGACCTTTAACTGAACTGTATTGGGAGCAGAATCTTGACTTCTGCTCACATCCCAATGTAAAACTTAACTGAAAAGTTCAACATCTGACTGCTTCAGCCCCTGGCTTCTCCCATTAACTACATAATTTAACTAATTGAACAAAATATCTCAAATTAAATACCCCACAGGGAACCCTCTTAATCCAAACAAAAATCCATTAGCCCAAGCTTTTACAATGCCTTAATTGCACCTCTGGCTCCCAGAAAGCCTAGCTGTCTTGTAAACCAGGATTTTTAAAACACCACTGCATCAGTCATGCACACAGTAACCCAGGATTTTAACCCTAACTGCACCAGATACATTTAAATTCCTGCACAAGATAAAGGGTTTATGCAGATTCACATGTACTGCCTGGGACAGATGGCCACAGTACATCCCAAGCAACCCTCTCTTGATGAAATATGTTGAACATCAGCACCAATTCAGCATTGCAGATGAACTGTTGTATGATGCAAGAGTGGTGGTATTATGAGCTCCCGACCTGGAAGTCCCCCAGAAGGTTCACGGGGGGCATCTTGGCATAACCAAGTTTTGAAGGAGGGCACTGCAGTCTGTATGGTGGCAAGGGATTTCCCACTGTATTGAACATATGGGGTGGGATTTTCCGGCCCTTTCCGCTGGTAGGTATTGCTCTATTAATAATGTTGGTGAACCACAAGCCTTCCCTTATATCGATCAAATGACCACACAACCAGTTAGTTAGTTCAAAAGATGGTTTATTTACATATATAAGAGTTATCTCAACATGCAAACACAATATCTACTACGAGTTAAACTACACCTATCAGCTACAATAACCTATACTTAACTTCAGGGTGACCGGCACTGTGCAAATGGATAAGGCCTTTATCTGGATTTCACTTGGTTGGTTCGAAGAAAGTGGCTGTGTCTCTGCTGGGCTCATCCATCAGGTAGCGATCGTTGATCTTGAACTTGGCTGGTTGTTCCTGTGTTGGGTTGGCACAGACCGGATCCAAAAGAGATGGAACACATGGCTGTGCTCTCTTTTATCTCTCTGGGATTTCGCGCTCTTTGGGGTGGTCCTTAACCTTGGACCCAATAGTTCGACAGGGCTCCGATCACTGTCTTCAATTTCGGCCAATATAGGGGCGGGTGCCTTGGTCGTTGGGCGAGTCCTTAGCGGTAATTGACCTTGGCAGTTGGGCTTTCTGAGTAAAGGAAGTGACTGTACTGGTTGCTTGATTGGAGTTCTATTGTCCTGGGAAAATGAGCCATTGAAATGCAAATGAGCGGGGGTTTCGATCAGACTTGGTTACCTTTGTTTCAGATACAGATAGGCTCTGTATCTGTCTCAGTCCTGGGTTGGCCATAATTCCCATGGTCCATCTCAGATGGCTACTTTGGATCCTCTGCTACTGCCGAAGGTGACCACGCCCCCAGGATGGGCTCCCCAGCGGCGAGATAGGCGAGCCACGCAGAAGATTCCTGTGACAACGATGGGACTGGATGATCCCGCCAGCAACTGATGGCGAGCTGCCACCAAAAGACGCTGGAAAATCCCGCCTGTGGACTTCAACTATGTCACCAGTGCCATCCACAGGCCAGAGCATAAAGTGCCATGTTGTCCCTCCTCCTTCCCCTCCAGGCCTTGAGAATGCCTTAGCATAGGTTTGTTTAACTATAAAGAGAAAATATTTCTAATGGTGGTAGACTATTATTCCCACTGGATAGAGATGCAAGAACTACATGTCCTCACCTCTGAAGCTGTTAATACCACTTGAAGAAAATGTTCTCTACGCATGGTATTCCTGACATTGTTATCTCTAAGGACGGCAATTCCCCAAGGAGTGCTTCACTAAGTCGGATAGATTTTTAAATGTCACAAGCTACCCAAAATGCACATGGTCTAACGGAGAAGCTGAGCAAGGAGTATGCACTGTCAAAGACCTCTTTGAGAAGAATGGCGACTTTGAGTTAACTCTGCTTAGTTATCAGTCCACGTCATTCCATAATGGGTTTGCCCCATGTGAGCTTCTGATGGGCCACCAGCTAAAGGCCCAATTCCCTTTCCTGCCCACTCCTCACTCTTAAATGTCACAGTGGAAGACGACCATCGAGCTAGGAAGAAGCTAACGAATTAGTCAAACTCGTACGTTTAACCAGATGCTTAGGGTTCAAGACCTCCCAATTCTTGGATGGGGAGAGAGGAATGGATCAGAGACCAGAGTCACGAAGGAACGGTAACTGAGAAACTACAGCAACCAAGTTTGGTCAAGACACAGTCAGGCGTCATTCTAAGCAACAAATCTGCAGTAATCTAAATGGACAGAATACGACTGAACCTCTAGGGTGCGTCACAACTACTGAACCACAAATGAGCAAAACCAGAAGTAACAACGCCCACCAACTGACCTCAGAGCAGCAGGACTACCATTTACTTCAGAACGAGCCCTTCCATTCAGGGAGACTGGTGAAACCAGCAAAGGGACTTTCCCTTTAAGAGAAGAGACCTAGGGGGAGGTGTTGGGGAATATCTGTATAATAGTACAGGGATAAAGATTTGATTGGGGGGGGTTGATGGTGGTGGTGGGAGATAGAGAGTAAATGGTTAATTCTCCCCCACATTCACCCCCTGTTTAAAAAAAAGTCCGGCGGGGGTGAAGTGGACTCACAGGTTCAGTCTCACAGGAGGGTGTATTGTCCGCTGTGAACGTCACAGTGTAGGCGCTGGCGTCGAGACCTTCGACTCCGGGAGCACGTCGTCCTCACAACAGGATGGCAGCACAGGGGTGGTGCTAATGGATCCCAGATGAGTTGATGGGGTAGATGGGGAGGTAGAAGGAAGCGGTGAGATGATGGTGGGCGCTGGGGTACCAGTTGATAGGGTAGATGGGGAGGTAGAAGGAAGCGGTGAGGTGATGGTGGGCGCTGGGGTACCAGTTGATAGGGTAGATGGGGAGGTAGAAGGAAGCAGTGAGATGATGGTGGGCGCAGGGGTCCCCGCGGGGGCCAGGTCCCTGAGGGAGACTGTGTCCTGCCGCCCGTTGCGGTGTGTCACGTATGAGTACTGAGGGTTCGTATGGAGGAGGCGAACCCTCTCGACCAAGGGGTCGGCCTTATGGCTCCTCACCTGCTTCCGGAGGAGTACCGGCCCAGGAGCCGTGAGCCAGGTAGGAAGCGAGACCCCGGAAATCGACGACTTGGTAAAGACCTGTGGCCCCCATGGATCGCACACGGCGTTCGACGACGATGACGTCAGACAAGATGGTGGCCCCCATGGATCGCACACGGCGTTCGACGACGATGACGTCGGCCAGATGCCGGCCCCCATGGGTCACACCCGTCGAGTGACGTGTCAGCAGAGGGCGCTCCAGACGGGCACGATGCCACGCTGCAGGGTCTGTGAATCTCAGACTGGGCTTGACAGGCTTTTGGTTTTTGATTTTGAATTTTAGGCTTAGCTAGGCATACTTTAGCGTAGTGCCCCTTCAGGCCACATTCGTTACACGTGGAGTTGCGAGCTGGGCAACGCTGCCTGGGGTGCTGGCCCTGACCGCAGAACTAACAGCATGGTCCTCCGGAGCTGGACGGCTGCCGCGCGGCGCAGGAATGAGGCACGCCTGGGTCGGGTTATGGATGCGCCCCCGACGTCCCCCGAGGATGCCGCGTGGTCGGATGGGAAGGCATCCAGGCTCTGGAAGGCCACTTCCAGTGAGGTAGCCAGCTTCAAAGTCTCCTCGAGGTCGAGGGCCCCCTTTTCCAGGAGCCGCTGCCGGATGTAGCTGTACCAGACACCTGCCACATAGGTGTCCCGGACCGCCAGCTCCGCATGCTCGACCGCAGTTACAACTGCGGACAAGTACTCTCAGTTCACGCAGCTATTCAGCCAGAAACGCACCCTGGCGCTGATGCCGCGTGGTCAGGTGGTGTCGAGCGAGAACCTCGATTACCGGCCTCACAAACTGTCCTTTGAGCAGCTCCACTGCTTTGGTGTATGAGACCGTGTCTCTGATAAGCTGGAAAATCCTGTAACAGGGATGTGGTCCCTCTCTCTCATCGTGTAACTGGTCCCTCTCTCATTGCGTAACAGGGATGTGGACCCTCTCTCTCTCCCTCTCTCTCTCTGTGTAATAGGAATGTGGACCCTCTCCCTCTCTCTGTGTAACAGGGTTGTGGTCACTCTCTCCATCTCTGTGTAACAGGGATGTGGACCTTCTCTAATCCTCCTAAGCTGCACATCTTTGGCGAAGCAGTAGTGGTCTCTGAGCTTGGTTCTTTATTGATGCTTTGAAAGTTTGGACAGATCTTTCAGCCAGACCCCTTGATGCGGGGTGGTAGTTGGCTGTCCTTACATTTTGGATCGCATTGGATTTCACAAAGAGTTGAAGCTTGGCAGCTGTGAAGGGGCTGTGATAGGGGTTAATCGCTGGCTTTGATAGCAGACCAAGGCAGGCCAGCAGCACGGTTCACTTCCCGTACCAGCCTCCCCGAACAGGCTCCAGAATGTGGCGACTAGGGGCTTGTCACAGTAACTTAATTTAAAGCCTACTTGTGACAATAAGCGATTTTCATTTTCATTTCATGAAGGCCATTGTCTGAGACCGTCACTTCAAGTAGGCCATGAATGGCAAAAACTTGGCCCAGCTTGTCCACTGTGGCTGCTTTAGTGATGGAACGCATTGGCAGGACATCTTGCCACTTTTGGTGAGCGTCTATGACTGCCAAAAACATCATACCCAAAACGGGACTCGCAAAGTCTATGTGGAGTCTCGTCCACGAATGCCCTGGCCACTCTCACGGGTGCAAACTTGCTGGAGACGGAACCTTGGATTGAAACTGACTGTGGCCACCCTGATTGACCATATTTTCTATGTCCTTGTCGATTCCTGGCCACCATATGTAACTCCTGGCCAGTACCTTAATTTTAGATTGTCCCAGGTGACCACTGTGTAATTCTTGAAGAAGAGGCTGACATCCCAGTGGTGGCACTATTACCCTGGAACCCCCACAGGTGGACCCCATCCTCACAACTGATTTCATCCCTAGGCATATAGAAGCTCAGCTTTTCATACTTCTCAAAATGCCATTCTCTTGACAACACAGAGGCCGGGATTCTCTGACCTGGCGCCGGCGTCGGAGAATCCCCGGGGGGAATGCAAGAATCGTGCCACCCCCCCCCCCCCCCCCCCCCCCCCCCACCGCCGGCCTCCCCTTTCTCATGCACCGATTCTCGGGTGCCCGTGGGATTCCCGCCACACCGGTCAAGGGTAGTCGACAGCCCCCCCCCCCCCCCACCCCCCCCCCCCCCCCCCCCCCCCCCCGGCGGTTCTCCAGGCCCCGATGGGCCGAGTGGCCGACATGTTTGGCTGAGTCCCGCCGGCGTTGGTTACTCAGGTCCCACAAGGTGAAAACGGTAAGGCGAGTCTGCGGGGGCCGTACTGGAGGGGGGGGGGGGGGGGGGGGGGGCCGATCCGACCCGGGGAGGTTGGCCTGGCCTGCGATCTGAGCCTACCGATCAACGGGCGTGCTGGTTCCGCTGGGCCGTTGTAGGGCTCTGTCATAATGCCCGGGGGCCGGCGCGGAGAGGGGAACCCCCGTGCATGCGCGGAAATACGCCGGCCGTGGCGCGCAGGCGTGGAACTTGTGCGGACCGTTCTGCGCCGGCTGGGGCTGTGGGGACCACTCCGGCACCAACCTAGCCCCCTAGGAAGGGCCGAATTCCTCACTTTCGGGGACCGTTGATGCCGGAGTGGTTGGCGCCGCTTTTCACGCTGGTGTGGGGACAAAGCCCCATTTGTAGAGGATCCCGCGCAGAGTCTCATTTGTCCACATTTTAATGTGGTAGATGAAATAGGTATGGTATCAAGAAAATTTCAGAGCAGGAGGATCTCTTGCGGAGTGGGAGGTTCTGAAATTGTTTATGACAATGGAAGCCTGCTCAAAGCATCCGCATTTGATGTCTGGGTTCCCAGTCTATGCTTGATCAAGAACTTGATTAAGAAAGGGAAAATAGAATACGAGAGTAAGCTTGCGGGGAAAATACAAACTGACTGTAAAAGATTCTATCGGTATGTGAAGAGAAAAATGAAATGAAATGAAAATCGCTTATTGTCACGAGTAGGCTTCAATGAAGTTACTGTGAAAAGCCCCTAGTCGCCACATTCCGGTGCCTGTCCGGGGAGGCTGGTACGGGAATTGAACCGTGCTGCTGGCCTGCTTGGTCTGCTTTAAAAGTCAGCGATTTAGCCTGGTGAAGGAGTTAAGGAGCAATTTAGCTTGGCCAATCCACCTACCCTGCACATCTTTGGGTTGTGGGGGTGAGACCCGTGCAGACAAGGGGAGAATGTGCAAATTCCACACGGACAGTGACCCGGGACCGGGGTCGTACTTGGTTGCCATGAGGCAGCAGTGCTAACCACTACGCCACCGTGCCGCCCAATTCTTCTGAATATTGAAGTTATTGGTCACACAGCATACAGTTTCACCCACGTCTCTGATGGCTGTATGAAACTTGGATGTCTGCATAATGGTGGAGGGGATTTATAATGGTCCATTGAGCAAAGGACTTGGAGTCTGGAACCTCAGGAGATGTTAATATTCGCACAAAGTTGTATGTTTGTGGTCTGCAAACATTACTTTTTATTTCTCTCCTGCTGTTATTTCATTGTCAGCGAGAAAGGTTTAGCACAGGGCTAAATAGCTGGCTTTTAAAACAGACCAAGGCAGGCTAGCAGCACGGTTCAATTCCCGTACCAGCCTCCCCGAACAGGCGCCGGAATGTGGCGACTAGGGGGCTTTTCACAGTAACTTCATTTGAAGCCTACTCGTGACAATAAGCGATTTTCATTTCAAAGTATCAAAGCCTTTTGACATATTGGCGCCAGCTTTCCACCTCCAGATCAAACGGATTGATTTTTCTGAAGTGGCATCAACTGCAGACAACCTTTTACTTTTTAGGTAATGAGTCAGCATCGAAACACAAAGAGGTTTATTGAACTAAGGCAACACTATACACTGGACAGCACAACTTGTTCACACGACTCCTGGGGTAATTCTAACTTTAACCAAGCCTCAACCCACCTAACCCGCACATGTTTGGACTGCAGGTGGAAATCGGAGCACTCGGAGGAAAGCCATGCGGACACGGGGAGAAAGTGCAAGCTCCACGTAGACAGTCATCCAAGGCCAGAATTGAATCTGGGACCCTGGTGCTAACTGTGCCGGCTTTCCACTCAAGCATAAGCTTCAGCTAGGGGCATCACGGTGGCACAGTGGTTAGCATTGCTGCTTCACAACGCCAGGGACCCGGGTTCAATGTGAAGATTGTACTGGGTGCTCCAGTTTCTCCCCACAGTCCAAAGATGTGCAGGGTAGGTGGATTGGCCATGATAAAATTGCCCCTCAGTGTCCAGGGACATGCAGGTTAGGTGGGGGTAAGGTGATAGGGTGGATAGCGAGCCGTTTCCGAGGGTCGGTGCAGATATCGATGGGCTGAATGGCCTGCTTCTGCACTGTAAGGATTCTATGAGTTCAACTCCTTTACTAAAATACTTTCTTGTGCTAAATGTGGGCTGCACCAATGTTTCAGTTAAAGATCCCAATCATGGCCATTTCAGAGGCTCTTTAGTGCTGGAAGTAGCCAGGGGAACTCCGCCCTCCTTCCCTGCCTCATGGGTTTCTTGATTTGATTTGGTTTGATTTATTATTGTCACATGTATTAGTACACAGTGAAAAGTATTGTTTCCTGCATGCTGTACAGAAAATGCATACCGTACATAGGGAAGGAAGGAGAGACTTCAGAATATAATATTACAGTTATAGCAAGGTGTAGAGACAAGATCAACTTAATACGAGGCAGTGTTGTGCCTTCTTTACCTACTTTAAAAATGGCAGTCAGTGAGTTTGCCTTTGGATATCAATATTATATTGCTCAGAGTCGCCAAGTATCAAATGATACCACCGCAAGATTCAACCGTCTATCGATCAAAGAGCCAAACCAGTTAGTTAGTTCAAGTTCAAGGGTACTTTATTTACACACACAATTAATCATGCAGCATAAATACTACTAGTTAAACTACACCTACTGACTAAGACAACCTGTACTTAACTTCAGGCACCTGGCTTAGGTCAGAGGCCGCTGTCCGATTCTGGATCTATCAGGTCTGTAGAAGTAACTGCTGCTCAGCTAGGGTCATCCGTCTGGTAGCGGGTGTTAAACTTGGACTTGCTCCTGGTGGTGCTGCGATTGGAGATGGTCGTTGCCGGGGCGCCAGGTCCAAAAGAGAACGAACATATGATGGACTCTCTTCTTATACTTGGGGGTTTTCACGCTCTTTCGGGCGGTCCTTCAGTTTGGACCCCACTAATTGGGTGATCCCTGATCACTATGTTCGATTGAAACCAATAAATGGGCGGGTGCCTGGATGGCTGGGCATGTCCCAAGCGGTCATTGACCCTGCTGTTTATGCTTCCCTAGTACAACGAGTGGAGCCGAAATGTCTGGGACTGTACCAGTCGCTCAAGTACCAGTCCTTTGTCTGGCGGAGATGGGCCATCAAATGCTAATCAGCCCATCAAATGCTAATCGGTCGGGGTTTCGATAATGTCTGGATTCCTCACTCGCAAATATACATTTCAGGCTCTGAGCCTGCCTGAATTTCGCATTGTCCATTTTTCCCGCTATGCTTTGCGACCTTCTCTGTTCCTGGTTGTAAGTGGCCATCCCAGATGGCTACAGTAGGTCCATTCAAAAGTCTGATGGCAGTAGAGAAGAAGCTGTTCTTCAGTCGGTTGGTACGTGACCTCAAACTTTGGTATCTTTTTCCTGATGGAAGAAGGTGGAAGAGAGTATGTCCAGGGTGCGTGGGGTCCTTAATTATGCTGGCTGCCTTTCTGAGGCAGCGGGAATTATAGATAGAGTCAATGGATGGGAGGCTGGTTTGCGTGATGGACTGGGCTACATTCACGACCTTTTGTAGTTTCCTGCGGTCTTGGGCAGAGCAGGAACCATACCAAGCTGTGATACAACCAGAAAGAATGCTTTCTATGGTGCACCTGTAGACATTGGTGACATGCCAAATTTCCTTCGTCTTCTGAGAAAGTAGAGTTGTTGGTGAGCTTTCTTAACTATAGTGTCGGCATGGGGGGGCCAGGACAGGCTGTTGGTGATCTGCACACCCAAAAACTTGAAGCTCTCGACCCTTTCTACTTTGTTCCCATTGATGTAGATAGGGGCATGTTCTCCACTACACTTCCTGAAGTCGATGACAATCTCCTTCGTTTTGTTGACATTATGGGAGAGATTATTGTCGTCGCACCAGTTCACCAGATTCTCTCTCTCATTCCTGTACTCTGTCTCATCATTGTTTGAAATCGAACCCACTACGGTGGTGTCATCAGCAAATTTGAAAATCGAGTTGGAGGGGAATTTGGCCACACAGTCATAGGTGTATAAGGAGTATAGTAGGGGGCTGAGGACACAGCCTTGTGGGGCACCGGTGTTGAGGATGATCGTGGAGGAGGTGTTGTTGCCTATCTTTACTGATTGTGGCCTGTGGGTTAGGAAGTTCAGGATCCAGTCGCAGAGGGAGGAGCCGAGGCCAAGGCCACGGAGTTTGGAGATGTTTCGTAGGAATAATGGTGTTGAAGGCTGAGCTGTAGTCGATAAATAGGAGTCTGACGCAGGTGTCTTTGTTATCTAGGTGTTCCAGGGTAGAGTGCAGGGCCATGGAGATGGCGTCTGCTGTGGATTTCTCTTTGATCTGTGCAACATCCATTGCTCTGAAAGCAATTACACTAGCCTGGAAGCAAAAAAAAAACTAATGATAATTCTCAGGCCCTCAGTGCAGCACTGGATCCCATGAAGTAAAGGCAAAGGTGAAAATAGCAGAAAATTCACCGACTGACCTATGTTCACCCATTGGCATTTTGCTTCCCAAATACCTGCAGCCACATTCAATATCTATCCTGGGCTTGTGCATCAGGAAGACAGACTATAGGGCCTTAATAATCCATTCCCAGTAATCACAGTTTTGTCAGTGGTTGGGTGACGGGTGGGAAATCCCAGTTGTAGTCTGACCAGTTTACATAAGCATTGGATATGATAATGTTCCTCCATTTGGGAATGAACGGCATAATAGCTGTGCCACGTGACATATTTACTGCTGGTGGCCAGGTTAATAGGTGGCATTCTGAGAAATATCTCCCCAGGTAAAGGTAAGACTGAGGCTATTTTCCCCATTATTTGCCATTTATAAATTCAGTTCCCTTTAACAAAGGCACTGATGTCTTAAAGGGCATTTTCTTCGATTTTAGCGTTGTCCTCCATTTTACAGAATAAGCCTCGTCAGCACCACGTTTCAACAATGCAGCAAAATGTCCTATTTGCGCCTTCCAGCCAAAGCCCTTGCAATCGCGGTGGCCTACTTCAGAAAACGCCAGCGGCTGTTTCTGTTTCACTGCACATCAGCATTAAAAAAAAAAAATAGTCTTTACTGCTCAATGAAAGCTACGTCAGTATTTTCGAGTCGACCTTCGCGTCTACTCTGCTATTTTCTGCCTGCTGGTAAAAGTCCTGTTGCCAACAGTCTGGAAGTGGGCCTCACACACATGTGGCGTGCTCTTGCAGTTCATGACATCACCTGGACCCCTTGATTGTGTTAATGCTGCAGAACCCCCACCGAGGTACCTATTATTCGGTGTACAGAGCGACGCTCCGTCTAACAAATTGAGTCTTTTATTGCATTGTGTTTATCCCTTATTGGATTAGCTGCTTCAAATTTCATTTGTTACATTTGTATTGAGGCTTGAACTGAGAGGAGCTTTGAGCTGCTAAAGGTGCCTGGGCCTATCAATATTCATTCAGCCTGATAATCAGAAATGATGATATGGTGGTGACATCCATCTCACTTTTTTTGTACTTTGTTTCATTCACACCCACAGCAAACTGCTATAGAGATGATTGTGTTGTCACTGTGGTAATAAAGTTTAGTCGCACACAATACACCAGCTGCTGCTTCCCTCAGCGGGACACTCTCGCTTTCTCTTTTTAAAAAAAAATTCCAAGCTTCTTCTCAGCTTATTTTTTTTTTGTTGTTGTTCCTCCTCAGGAAGGTGAAAATATTGCAACAGCTGGCTTTAAAATTATAGCGGCTCGCTGTCACTGCCCCGGCTTCAGTTTCGAAGAAATTATATCTGTGTAATCGAAGCTCCATCCTAGTAGAAAAACCCAAGGCTATTCCCCTCTGGTGGTATCTGGTAACATCAACATCATTGCAACCTCGCCAGGTCTCAGGACCATTTATCATTCACTTACAAGGAGACAGCTTGCAAAATAATTTTTTCTCAACACATCCTTTTGCTAGTTTGCCGACTGGAGGCCTGTGCCGACCATGTAATCCACTGGCTGTAAAAATCCTCAGGTAACAATGTCAAAATAGCATGCCCTCACTCCCAGGAAGGAACCATGAGGATTTTGGGGCAATGGATTGATAGTAAACGTACCAATTTATCGTCAAAGTACTAAGATCTTTACCTTTCAGCATTGTGGTAAATCAGACAGCGGCAAGTATGGCTGAACAATCAATTGCCGGTTGAAATCGTGCAAATGTTTCAGCTTAGCAATACCAAAGTGATTAACTGGGGAGGCATTGGTGGTGGCGTAGTGGTAATGTCACTTGATTCATAACAGATCCCACCATGTCATTTAAATTCAATTATTAATGCCATGAAGGACAGCAGGGTGGTGCAGTGGTTCGCACTTCTGCCTCACGGCGCCGAGGTCCCAGGTTCAATCCCAACTCTGGGTCACTATCCGTGTGGAGTTTGCACATTCTCCCCGTGTCTGCGGGGGTTTCACCCTCACAACCCAAAGATGTGCACGTTAGGTGGATTGGCCGTGCTAAATTGCCCCTTAATTAGAGAAAATGAATTGGGTACTCTAAATTTACAAAATAAATAAATAAATAATGCCATGAAACCAATCTCAATTGTTGCAAAAACCGATGTGGTTCAGTAAAGGAAATCTGCTGTCCTTACCTGGTCTGACCTACATGTGACTCCAGATCCACAGCAATGTGGTTGTCTCTTACATTCCCTCAGGGATAGTCAATAAATGCTGGCCTGGTCAGGGAAGCCCACATCCCATGAACAAATTTTTAAATGATTAATAATTTGCCGGGTCCCTAGCCAAGATGTTCCAGTGCAGCTCCGACACGCATCCACCTGGCAATGTGTAAAATTGCTCAGGTAGGTCCTGTACATAAAAATCAGGGTAAATCCAAGCTAGCCAATCACAACCCTATCAGTCTACTCTCAATCATCAGTAAAGTGATAGAATGGGTCATCAAGCGGCGCTTACTCAGCAATAACCTGCTCACTGACGCTCAGTTTGGGTTCCACCAGGGTCACTCAGCTCCTGACCCCATTACAGCCTTGGGTCAAACATGGACAAAAGGTTTGAACTCTAGAGGTGAGGTGAGAGTGACAGCCCTTGACATCAATGCAGCATTTGACTGGGTACGGCATCAAGGAGCCCTAGCTGAACTGGAGTTAATGGGAATCGGGGAAAACTCTCCGCTGGTTGGAGTCATAACTAGTACAAAGGAAGATGGTTGTGGTTGTTCGAGGCCAGTCATTCAGGTCCAGGACAATATTTGGACTTAGGCTGACAAGTGGCAAGTAACATTCATGCCACACGATAGTGCCAGGCAATGACCATTTCCAACAAAAGACAACCTTACCATCACCTCTTGACATTCAATGGCATTACCATCAATGAATTCCCCCACTACAACATTCTGTGGGTTACCATTGGTCAGAACTGGACTAGCCACGTTAATACTGTGGCTACAAGAGCAGGTCAGAGGCTAAGAATCCTGCGGCGTATAACTCACCTCCTGGCTTCCCAAAGCCTATCCTCCATCTACTAGGCTCAAGTCAGGAGTGTGATGGAATACTCGTCCTTGCCTGGGTGAATGAAGCTCCAACAACACTCAAGAAGCCCCACAGACTCAGAGTTCCAGCACAAGAGAATTAACCAGTAATTTGTATAACGTTTCTGAAATCTTTGGACCTTGATTGTTCCAATGACTTACAGGCACCAGATTTGTAAGTGAAACACAACAACTTTATTTATATCAAAAATAGAGATAAGACATGCAATAATTCTAACAGAATAGCAGCTAGCTAATCTAGAACTCCCCCCTTTTACTGTCCCACCCTCTACGCAAACACACACAAGACAGACACACACAGACGGAGGAGGAGGGGAAAAATAATAAAATGATTAATATGGAATGGAAGATGAGTGTCCTTGCTTTGGATGTTGATGTAAGGTGTCCTTCCAGGATGTGGAGTGATTGCAAGCAGCAGTTGGATTTCTAATGAGGATCTTCTGGCAGTAATATATTCAGTCAGAACTCCCAGGCTGTAGGATTCCCTCTGGGAAGTCATTTTAACTTTTATTAACCTGCACCCTCATTCCAAAAGAACAGCCTCAGTACTGTATAATTCCTATTTGTATCCAACTCCACCAGAATAGCTAACAGCGTTTCTGAAATAGAGTTCCCCACACAAGATTTCAAAAAGGGTTCTCAAATGACTGACCCTGTCTGATGCTGGTGCTGGACTGGACTGGATTTTCTTGGCAGCTCAATCTGGCTGTGCAGAGAGAAAGGTCTCTACTTTGGTCCTTCATAAAGAATCCATCAGACGAGAGAAAGAAATAGAGCTGTGACTCTCCAGCTTCTGTTCAAAACAAAACACAATCCCACAGAGGAAAGAACAATCCAGGACAATCCGTACCAATCAGCATCGAATATCAGCTAAGGCCCGGCAATAGTAAAACAGCTCATTGGCCACATGCCAAGTCCATCAAGAGGTGTCATTACTAATGCCAGCCCAAACATCATATTCTGCTGGAGTGCCCTGTTTTAAAAAAAATTAAAGGTGATGTCCATCTTAAAGGCATAGGTCCCATTAATTATCCAGGTACAAAAATTGAAATAGCAGAATAACAGAAATTAGGGGCCTCACGGTAGCATGGTGGTTAGCATCAATGCTTCACAGCTCCAGGGTCCCAGGTTCGATTCCCGGCTGGGTCACTGTCTGTGTGGAGTCTGCACGTCCTCCCTGTGTGTGCGTGGGTTTCCTCCGGGTGCTCCGGTTTCCTCCCACAGTCCAAAGATGTGCGGGTTAGGTGGATTGGCCATGCTAAATTGCCCGTAGTGTAAGGTTAATGGGGGGATTGTTGGGTTACGGGTATACGGGTTACGTGGGTTTAAAGTAGGGTGATCATTGTTCGGCACAACATCGAGGGCCGAAGGGCCTGTTCTGTGCTGTACTGTTCTATGTTCTATGTTCTAAAAGGAAAAGCAAACGACAGACAGGGATTAACAGTAGGATCCTGACACCACCAACAATCTAACCACCACCCCTTGACATACCATCACCAAATCCCAGACTATCAAACATTCATTGACCAGAAACTGAACAAGACCAACCATGGCTACAAGAGCAGGTCAAAGGCTAGCAATCCTGTGGCAAGTAACTCACCTCCTGACTCCCCAAAGCCTGTTCACCATTTACTAGACTGAATTCACCACCATCTCTAAGTTTTCCTCCAAGACACATGCCATTCTGACTTGGAAATATATCGCTGCTCATTCACAGCTACTGGGTCAAAAACCTGGAACTCACTTCCTAATAGCAGTGTGTGTGTACCTACACCACATGGGCAGGAGCAGTCGAAGAAGGTCGCTAAGTTAAGAATGGACAATAAATGCTGGCCGAGGCAGTGATACCTACATCCCTTGAAAGAAGGAAAAGTAACTCAATGTCGAAAGTAAGCCTAACTCTGGCATTTTGCTGACAACATCAGAGGAAGAAACAAATCAGAAATAACAAGGGAGGTAAAATGCAGCGAAAGACAGTTTAAAAACGGCGAGATGCATTTGGGCTCAAGAATGATTGCACATTTGTCCAGTGCAGCAGATGCTGTAGTGTGTGTGAGCGGAAGCTACTTACGGTATTAATAAAACCTGAGCCACCCATTGAGAAGGTGATGACTGGTGAAAATGTTTGAATGATGGGGAGAGGGCTGACAGGGCCAAGATTGCAAACCAACTGCAAATCTCCCCACTCAGCCTGAGAGGGAACCACCAAACTCCCTGACCCTTATTGGAAGAATGGGACTGCTCTTTAGCATGGCGGTCACATGGAAAATGAACAAAACCCAGCCAGCTAACATGCTGAATTCCGTTGCCTCTGAAGAAATTTAAGAGGCAAATTGTGTTTCTTGGACTAAAAATTGGTCTGCACCCATGTTTGGGCATGCGGGGGAGGGTTGTGATTCACTGCACACCTGCGTTTGTTCCCATTAGGCAGGAAGCATGCACTTTTGTGTTGCCTCTTCATTTCCATAATTTATGTGCGCTGCCCTGCCCTGCCCTGCCCCCCCCCTCCCCCCCCCGCTCCACCCCCCCCCCCTCCCCACTGCTGGATGTCGGCACCACTGGGCCGGGTGGCTGGGGTGAGGGGGGGGGGGGGTTTATTAGCATGCGAGGGTAGCACAGATTTCAACCAGCCTCCAGCTCTTAAAGACAGTACTAGAAATTTGGCTTAAGCATAACATTTCAGAAAGCTTGTGGCAAACACGGCAAGGAAATTAGCCCGGGGTCTATCGTGAGGCGATGAGCTGGTTCGACCCAGCGTCGAAAAATGTTCTCAGATATCCCCCAGAGATGCATCATCAGCATCTCCATCTTCTCTGCGTTCAAAACGATATTCGATTGTGTCCACAGGTTAGGTTCTTTTAAATCACAAGAATTATCTGACTGAAAAACGCTGGCTGAAAATCATTAACCAGTACATAATGGACAAGTTTAATAATGCCCTCTAGTTGTGTCTAACAACATCTTTCCATTCAGTGAAGGGTTTTATGAAATGATGATGTATTTGCATTAGTGTAAATGAGTGGGTGGCAACCCATACTACTTGGAATTTGACATAAAAAGGCCATGTTACCAACCCTCAGAAAATGGACAATTCCAGACCTGCCAGTTCAAACAGAACTGCTTTCCCAATCATTTATTCTAATTGGTTGCTTGGTCTATTGGGAGCTATTCTATTAAAGTGGCATTTGGTATTAAGTGGGTATGGTAAAGTGGAAACAATCATGCGAAGTGGCTCTCGGCTGCCACCAATAACATGCCATACTTAGTGGTAAAATGATTATGATATTATTACACATTGGTACAAAAGTGTTGCTTCTGTTAAGTGCTTATCCACTTGTTTCTCAAAGCAAGCAATCATTAATTGTTTTCATTAAACAATGCAGCAAATGCCCCCAGGGGCTGCATTCTTTTTCCCTTTATTATTCATACAGATGGGGTCAATGGATAACTTTGTCGCAAGGCAGGGGAGGCGATCTTGGCGGCAGTGGGTAGCATCCGTCCCCCTGACCAAGGAAGGTGTGTTCACAATGTGGTCAAACAGATTGTGTGTCAACCTGCAAATTCTTCCAAAGACGCCAATGGCTAATCGTAAGAGCGGGAGAAACTCCTGGCCAACCACACTTGTGACACCCCTAGCGACAGACCAGCGACTTCCAGGAATAACGAGCTATGGAAATAGATGGAAGTCTGCCTTAGGGCACCACATGGTGTAAGAAGAGACTTGGAATCACCACAAGGGAGGCAGAAATATTTGCCCCACAACAGTTCACTTCCCATCAGTTGACTGCACAGAGGCACGGCAGTATTTATAGAAATATTGCCCTTACTGTTCAACTTTCTTTAGGTGAAGGAAAGAAAGGTTTAGAAAGGAGTAAAATATGGAATAAGGGGTGAGTGGAAAATGTGAGGTGAATGGAAGCAAGTGTGGAATAACACTGGGCATGATTTTGCGGGGTTAATGGCGATCTCGTTCATCCGCTAGAGCTTGGTCTTTGGTGACTCCGGGAGCGTGTAGAAATCCTCTTCATCCCCGGGTGTGAGCAGGGGGAGGACGGATTGTCCTGGAGCGGGGGCTGTGGTGGGGTGCGCCGGGGGAGGGAAGGGTGGCGCCGGGTCGGGTGTGTGTGTGTGTGTGTGTGGAACCAGCTGGTGCCAGGTCCCTGAGGGAGACTGTGTCTTGGCGGTCGTCGGGGTACGCTATGTAGGCATACTGCAGGTTGGCGGGTCCGCCTTGTGGAGTCGAACGTGTCTACGGAGGAGAACAGGTTCTGGAGCTGCCAGCCATGTCGGGAGCGAAATCCCGGAGGTGAACTTCCTAGGGAAGGCAAAGAGACGTTCATGGGGTGTTTCATTAGTCGCAGCGCACAGGAGCGACCGAATGGAGTGAAAGGCCTTGGGGAGGACTTCCTGCCAGCGGGAGGCCGGGAGATTTCCGGACCGTAGGGCCAGCTGGACGGCCTTCCAGACCGTCCCATTCAACTGCTCCACCTGCCCGTTTCCCCGGGGGTTGTAGCTGGTCGTCCTGCTCGAGGCAATGCCCCTGTTGAGCAGGAACTGGCGCAGCTCATCGCTCATAAATGAGGATCCCCGGTCGCTGTGGATGTAGGCAGGGAAACCGAACAGAGCGAAGATGGTGTTGAGGGCTTTGATGATGGTGGCAGACGTCATATTGGGGCATGGGACGGCGAAGGGGAATCTGGAGTATTTGTCGACCACACTGAGAAAGTACGTGTTACGGTCGGGGGAGGTGAGGGGCCCTTTGAAGTCCATGCTGAGGCGTTCAAAAGGGCGGGAGGCCTTCATTAGGCGCGCACGGTCTGGCGGCTTACACTCCGCGCAGTCGTGTCAGTCTCTGGTGATTTCTCTGACTTGCTCGATGGAGTCGGGCAGGTTGCTGGCCTTGATGAAATGGTAAAAACGTGTGACCCCCGGGTGACAGAGTCCGGAGTCGGTCCACCTGTGCGTTGGCACATGTACCTCGGATTAGGGCATCAGGGGGCTCGTTGAGCTTACCGAGGCGATACAATATCTCATAGTTGTAGGTGGAGAGCTCGATCCTCCACCCCAAGATTTTATCGTTTTTGATCTTGCCCCACTGTGTGTTATTAAACATGAAGGCAACCGACTGTTGGTCAGTGAGGAGAGTGAATCCCCTGCCGGCCAGGTAATGCCTCCAATACCGCACAGCTTCAACGATCGCTTGGGCCTCTTTTTCGATGGAGGAATGCCAAATTTCAGAGGCATGCAGGGTGCGGGAGAAGAATGCCACGGGCCTGCCTGCCTGGTTGAGGGTGGCGGCCAGAGCGACGTCTGATGCATCGCTCTCCACTTGGAATGGTAACGTCTCGTCGATCGCGTGCATCGCGGCCTTGGTAATGTCGGCCTTGATACGGTTGAAGGCCTGGTGAGCCTCGGCCGTCAGGGGAAAAACAGTGGATTGAATGAGTGGGCGGGCCTTGTCCACATAGTTTGGGACCCACTGGGCGTAATAAGAAAAGAACCCCAGGCATCGTTTGAGGGCCTTGGAGCAGTGGGGAAGGGGGAGTTCCATGGGGGGGCGCGTGCGGTTGGGATCGGGCCCCAGAACTCCATTCTGGACCACATAGCCGAGGATGGCTAAGCGGTTCATGCTGAACACACGCTTCTTGTTGTATGTCAGGTTGAGGAGAGTGGCGGTGTGGAGAAATTCGGCAAGGTTGGCGTCATGATCCTGCTGATTGTGGCCGCAGATGGTGACATTGTCCAGGTACGGGAAGGTGGCCCGCAGCCCGTACCGGTCAACCATTCGGTCCATCTCCCATTGGAAGACCGAGACCCCGTTGGTGACGCCGAAGGAAACCCTAAGAAAGTGGTAAAGGCGGCCGTCTGCTTCGAAAGCAGTGTATGGGCGGTTCGCCTTGCGGATGGGGAGCTGGTGGTAGGCAGATTTCAGGTCCACAGTGGAGAAGACCCAGTACTGTGCAATCTGATTGACCATATCAGATATGCATGGGAGGGGATATGCGTCGAGCTGCGTGTACCGATTGATGGTCTGACTGCAGTCAACGACCATCCTGTTTTTCTCCCCAATTTTCATAACTACCACTTGGGCTCTCCAGGGGCTATTGCTGGCCTCGATGATGCCTTCCCACAGCAGTCGCTGGACCTCAGACCTGATTAAGGTCCTGTCCTGGGTGCTGTACCGTCTGCTCCTGGTGGCGACGGGTTTGCAATCCGGGGTTAGGTTTGCAAATAGGGAAGGTGGGTCGACCTTTAGTGTCGCGAGGCCGCACACAGTGAGGGGTGGCAGGGGCCCGCTGAATTTCAATGTTGGGCTCTGGAGGTTGCACTGGAAGTCCAGGCCGAGTAGCAGGGCAGAGCAGAGGTTGGGGAGGACGTAGAGACGGAAGCCGCTGAACTCTACGCCCTGGACAGTGAGGGTGGCGATGCAGTACCCGTGGATCGCCACGGAGTGAGACCCGGAGGCCAGGGAGATTCTCTGGTTAGCGGGGTGTACCACGAGGGAGCAGCGCCTTACCATATTGGGGTGAATGAAGCTCTCGGTTCTCCCGGAGTCGAGCAGGCAGGAGATCTCGTGCCCATCGACCTTCACTTTGGTTGAAGCAAGGTTGTGTGGATGAGACTGGTCAATCGTGACTGAGGCGAGACGCGGCTGGTCATCGGCGGTTGCAGGCGACGAGCGGCTGGGCGATATGCCCGGGGGCATGGGTCCTGGGTCGGGTAAGATGGTGGCGCCCACTGGCCGCACGTGTCATTGGGAAAACAAGATGGCGGCACCCGCTGGTCCTGGGGGGAACAAGATGGCGGTGCCCACGGGCCGCATGCGTTGCGAGTTGAGCAAGATGACGGCGCCCATTGGCCGCACGTGGTCCGAGGAGGGGAAGGTGGCAGCGCCCACTGGCCGCACATTGGAGGTGCCGGAACAATAGCAGGCCTGGCACACTGCAGCTAAGTGTCCCTTCTTGCTGCAGGCCTTGCAGAGGGCGCTCCGGGCCGGGCAGCGCTGTCGGGGGTGTTTGGACTGCCCACAGAAGTAATATTTGGGTCCCCCGGGGTTGGTTGGCTGCTGCGCGGCACAGGCGTGGGGTTGGCTGAGGGCGGTCGCTGATGGGGTCCACGATGGGGCGGTTGTCTACGGAGTCCACGATGCACAGGGGGTGTGGGCCGCGCGGTCGGGGGCGTAGGCCTGGATGTTGCGTGAAGTGACCGTGAGAGCGCTAACTCTTTGGTTTCCGCGAGGTCGAGCGTGGCCCCTTCTAAGAGGCACTGGCGGATGTAATCGGACCCTACGCCCGTGCCAAATGCGTCTCTCATGCGCAGATTCGAGTGTTCCATGGCCGAAATGGCCTGACAGTCACAGTCTCTAACTAGGGGAACCAGGGCACGCCAGAAATCTTCCACTGACTCACCAGGGAGTTGATGATGCGTGGAGAGGAGGTGCCTGGCGTAGAGTGTGTTAGGCCGCTGAGCGTAGTTTTCCTTCAGTAGCGCCATGGCTTCTGCGTAGGTCAGCGCGTCCTGGATAAGTGAAAAGACGTTGGAGCTCAGCCACGTGTAAAGGATCTGGATCATCTGTGCTTCTGGGATTGGGTCTGGCGCAGATCCGATGTACGTTTTGAATCAGGCTATCCAATGTTCAAAATCCTTTTTGACGTTGTCTGCTTGCGGATGCAGCTGCAGGCGATCCGGCTTGATGCGGAGGTCCACCTTCTGAAAACTTAGTGTAATAAATTGATGCACCATCAATTACACAAAGACGAGAGTTGGATGCAATCGAGGCTTTATTACACTAAGATGTGTGGCCTCATACAGCAGCTGGCAAAATGGCTGCTGTATGGGGAGCACACATATTTATACTCTCCCTACTGGGCGGAGCCAGCAGGCAGGGAACTACCCCCGTACCTGTAGTACAGGGCCTTACCATAAAGCACCTACATTGACATCCTCTATATACAATATATACATCAGTGGTGACTACCACATGTTGCAGGCTCAAAACCAGCTTTCAGCGAATGTACCCTCCTTTTTCGACCACTTCTGGCCCACAAATCCATAAACTGGTGGGATACTCTCTACTTCCACCCCACCAGCACCTTATATCATCAATCAGCTCCACGGTTAATTGGGGAAAAGGTCCAAAATGTCCACCACATAGAACATAGAACATAGAACATAGAACAGTACAGCACAGAACAGGCCCTTCGGCCCTCAATGTTGTGCCGAGCCATGATCACCCTACTCAACCCACGTATCCACCCTATACCCGTAACCCAACAACCCCCCCCCCTTAACCTTACTTTTATTAGGACACTACGGGCAATTTAGCATGGCCAATCCACCTAACCCGCACATCTTTGGACTGTGGGAGGAAACCGGAGCACCCGGAGGAAACCCACGCACACAGGGGGAGGACGTGCAGACTGCACACAGACAGTGACCCAGCCGGGAATCGAACCTGGGACCCTGGAGCTGTGAAGCATTTATGCTAACCACCATGCTACCCTGCTGCCCCTGCCCCTGCCACAAGCCACCAAATGTGCGACCACTCACCATCATGGTCGCCACTGAAAGTCCTAAAAATATTATTCTTACGTCTTTCTATTTTGGTGATGGAGCTTACTGTGAGTGATGATCCTCTCTTAAATTGAAGGTATATTTCGGTTGAAACTTTGATGCCGAGCTGGAGACCCTCTTGGAGGGCGTGCAGGAGAGGAGGGTGACCCAGTACCCCGGCACGGGAAGGAGGCTGCCAGCCACCGCTGCTCCGGGATTCAGGCGGCAGAGGTGGTCGGTGCTGGTGCAGACTCGATGGGCCGTATGGCCTCTTTCTGCACAGTAAATTCTATGTCTAGCCATGCTGGCCGCCATGGCTGGGTGCCCTGGCCACTGAGGCCGTCAGTTTCCCACCTCCTGGGCTACATGACTCAAACTGTCTAACACTGTTGATTTCTGTCCCCCCCCCCCCGTCCCCCCCCCCCCCCCCCCCCCCCCCCCCCCCCCGGCAAGGCCGCGCACAAACGCCGGGAACGGGAGAAGACAGCCGGGGGACCGCCGAACTTGCGGCCCCTCACCATGGCTGAGCAGATGCTCTAAGCCAGGGGTGGGCAAACTTTTCCGTGCAAGGGCCACATTCAGAAATTCACAATTTTAAAGGGCCGCATAGTATATTAAGTAAAATAATTAATATTTAAATAGCCAAAATAAAAGGTCTTTAAAGAAAAAAAAGCCCATTTATTTGAAAAACAAAGTAACTCAGTAAGTAACAGAACAATGTCAATGAGAATGATGCATCTGACTGCAGTCATTTACCAGTTTGTTGAAATCAGGTGTCCAATTGCTTGTGCTGATCCTTAACACTGACAGAAGCACAGCCGAGCCGAGTCAACGATAAAAATGCGCGTAGTGGGGCGGATGAGTGGGGCTGCCTTATTGGTCGGTTTAGTTGGGTGTGCGACCAATAGGAGTCCAGGTTACAAACAATAATAAGGCTTAGCGCCACCAGCTGGCTGGTGGCGCCACAAATCCTTCACATGACTTGAGATACCCGCCAGTTGGTGGTAGGGCGTATGAGAGGATAGTCGCACTATAGTTCCAGTAGATTTCACTGAATTCAGTTTGTAGTTATTGTCTGTATCGTTATCTGTTAATGAATCATCTTTCTAATTAAACAATTAGCTGTTCCGTGTATCTCATTACAACGGCCATATCACAGAACCAGGGGCCTCTGGCACCCGTCCCTGATGCCAGGGGTTTGCACCGCAGCTCCCATAGGGGCTACTGCAGGTGTTGCCCTGGGTTGGCTGCCGGTGGGTAGCGGCTGTGCGGGAGGTGGGGGGGGGGGTCTAAAGCGGGGGGGCGAAGGGTGGAGTGCAGGAGTGGGGGGTTGGGGAGCCGATATGTACGGTGTCCCTCTGCAGAACCAGGGCCCAAGGCGGGTGGTCAGTTGATGCGCAGCAAGATGGCCGCGGTCATGGCCGTCCGCGCCTGGGTACAGCCAAAGTCCAGTGGGGCATCACCCCCGCCACTCAGCCTGTTCCCCCATCCCCCTCCCTCCCCCAGCCATGGCAGGGCCCCCCCCACCCTAGTGTCCGGCCCGGCAGTCAACAGTCGATCCTCTCTTTGTCCTGCCTCCTCTCTCTCTCTCTCCCTGAGCACACCGGTTTCATGATTTTTAAAAGCACAAGTGAACCGCGCCATTGGGAACTCGGCCCATCGGAGGAGGAGAATCTTGGAGGGCCTGGAGAATACCGGGTCGGGCCAGCTAATGGTACGTAAACGGTATTTACTTCACGTGTGTTCAGGTATGCATTGATGCCACTGTCGAGGTGACGGAGAATGGCAATTTTGGCGTTGGAACCTATTCTCCGCCCAAACACGTTTCGCTATTTTGGTGTCGGAAAATGGATAATCCCGCCTGACATCTTTTAGATGAGGTGTTCAATTGAGGCTTCACCCGTCTCTTCTGGTAATCTGGCTGAGTGTAGAACGTGCCACAGCACAGGACTTCTCCTGATGTCTTGGGCCAACAAACCTCCCTCAAACCAAGAATAGCAAATACAAGTGAAGTGTTCATTTCTCTCACTTCCTCTTGCCGTGATGTTGCTGTGTGCACATTGCATTTGCCCTCTGAACAACGACCGCACTTCAAAAGGTTATGAAGCACTCTGGGGTCATCCTGAGGATGTAAGACACAACCTTCCTGTTGGCTCGGGCACACACCAGATGCATGAGCAGCAGCAGCCAAGAGGATATCTGGACACTGCCTCTGCCCAATAGAGCTTCAGGTCCCTTTGAATTAGAGATTATCCATCGCTTTGAGAATCCCGGTCCAATCGTAATCTGAGTATCGAGGGAGAAAGCCTTGACTGACATTGCAGCCTCTGCAATACCACACTCAGCAGAAGGAATAAAATGGGAAAGGAAGACTTAGGAATATATTGCCATTCCCTCACTTCCATAGAAAGTGAGTGCTGACGGAAGGGGAGCAAATACCTGGGAACATCTGGGAACATCACCACCTGGAAGTTCAACTCGAAGATGCTCACCATCCTGACTTGGAAATATATCGCTGGGACAAAATCCTAGGACACCCTCCCTAACAGCACTGTGGGTGTACCTACACAGCAGGGGCAGCAGAGGTTCAAGAAGGCAGCTCACCACCACCTTCTCAAGGGCAATTAGAGATAGGCAATAAATGCTGGCCTGACCAGAAATACCCAGACCCCGTGAAAGAATGAAAAAAGCTTTCATTAGAACAGCGCCTTTCACAATCATAAGAACATAAGAACATAAGAACTAGGAGCAGGAGTAGGCCATCTGGCCCCTCGAGCCTGCTCCGCCATTCAATGAGATCATGGCTGATCTTTTGTGGACTCAGCTCCACTTTCCGGCCCGAACACCATAACCCTTAATCCCTTTATTCTTCAAAAAACTATCTATCTTTACCTTAAAAACATATAATGAAGGGGCCTCAACTGCTTCACTGGGCAAGGAATTCCATAGATTCACAACCCTTTGGGTGAAGAAGTTCCTCCTAAACTCAGTTCTAAATCTACTTCCCCTTATTTTGAGGCTATGCCCCCTAGTTTTGCTGTCACCCGCCAGTGGAAACAACCTGCCCGCATCTATCCTATCTATTCCCTTCATAATTTTAAATGTTTCTATAAGATCCCCCCTCATCCTTCTAAATTCCAACGAGTACAGTCCCAGTCTACTCAACCTCTCCTCATAATCCAACCCCTTCAGCTCTGGGATTAACCTAGTGAATCCCAATCACAGGACATTGCAAAGCACTTTACAGCCAATGACGTACTTTTGAAATGTAGTTGATGTTGTGATGCAAGAGATGCAGCTACTATTTTATGCACAAGAAGCTCCCACAAACTGCAATGTCATAATGAAAATCTTTTAATTGAGAGATAGACATCAATCAGGGTTAACTCATCTTTAAACTATCACCATGCAATCTTTTACATTCACTTAAGAGAACAGATATTTTGGTAATCTTTGTGTTGCTTATTTAGGATGGTTGGCGTAGTGTTCCACAAGACCACAGTATCGCTTTTACTGAAACAAAGCTATGATTTTATTTACACGACTAAACTGGGTTTCGACACTTAGTCCTTTTGGAATACAGAATTGATCAATAACATCTAACTACTAATCATCTACTACTAATCCCACTAACTGGTATCAACTATAATCTAACCTCCTTATACTAACTGTGGGCTGATTTAGCACAGTGGGCTTGCAATGCCAGCAGCATGGGTTTAATTCCCATACCAGCCTCCCTGAACAGGTGCTGGAATGTGGCGACTGGGGGCTTTTCACAGTAACTTCAATGAAGCCTACTTGTGACAATAAGTGATTATTATTATTAACTGCTCAATGACCTTCGCTGGCTGTCTCCGACTTACACTCCTTCCCAAGGTCTAACATCACTACTTTATATAGTTGTCTCTGCAGCTCCCTCTACTGGCTATTCATGGTACTACATTAACCATTGTAATGCTAATAGTTATACCACAGATATATGGCCTCAATTTCTCCAAGTTCATCTGAAAGATGACACCTTCAACAGTGTAGCACTTACCCAGCTCTGCAATGTTAGCCTAGATTAGAGCGAGACCTGAACCCACAACCTTATGACTCAAAGCGAACTAACCTGCAGCAACGTAAGTATATGTTTCGCTATGTCCGGGTCAGAGTTCCTATCTGGTTTAGTTCTTGACTGTACATGATCAGAGAGTCCTGTAATGTAGTTAGGACCTTGGTTGCAATCATCAGGTACGATATAGCGGCAGAATGTATATCTTCGTCTTCAGCAGCTAAACTAAGGGTCCTATAATGGTTAAAGAAAGTTTCTATGTTATACTTTTGTGAAACCAGTGTTAACAGAAGTGCCCTGACTGGATCTACAGAAGTATTGCAGTTTGCCGCCCGTTGAGACTTGTCCTCCTCCAGGATGATCTTGGAGCTGGCTTGAGGCTGTGCAGCATTTGAACCACTGAGTACTGTACTGATCTGGAACGGTAGTGTTCTTGCTGTGGTGAGATACCTGTTCGAGATGTTCAATAAAAGGTGAAAATGAGCCCGACCATCTCAGTTGCCTCGGATTGCCCATTCTCCTTGGACACATTCCCAGAGGTTTGATCACCCAACCTCCTGCCTCTGCCCGCCCCAGTCCAACAGTCCTTTTGCCCAGTTGTCAATATTTTTACGAAGAGTAAATAGAAGTGAGTTTTCCCTTGGTCTGTTTGACACTTCCCAGCAGGTTGGAATTTAATTGCTGGACACTCCAGAACAATCCAGGAGTGTTGGCAACCACAGCTGTCTCTGTGATGCGGCCTCCTCTGCTTAGCCTCCAAAATCTCTTGCATTCTGACCTCTGTTGGCCAGAGAAACTTTTAGGATTATCAAACCTCAACAGTCCACCCTCTCTTTGAGCAGATTTTAGTAATCGCACCTGGGGGTGAATTCCAAAGTTTTTCGGGGGCGGGGAATGGCATTGAATTGTTTTTGACCTCCAACTCCTTCCCATCTTCCCTTATGGCCCTTCCGCTGGAGACCAATTGAAGCCTTGAATTGGGTAATGAATATCCGCTTCAGGGCCCCATCCCACTGCCACTGGTAGCAAGGCACATGCCACACAGAGACCCTGGTTTGCTTGCAAAACTAATGGGTGGTGACCGCTTCTTTAAAGGAGCTTTGAACAGGGGACCCGACATCGAGAAGGGGCCTGCTGAGCGCCACCCCCCCCCCCCCCCGCCTTTCCTCTGATCCCCTTTCTGACTCCACTTACAATGCTCCAAGGATCTAACGATGATCCATGGTGAGAGCCCCACTGTATCACCAGCAGCAGCTGCAGCTCCCAGTGGCGCTGCCTGTAATGGAGACCAGAGGCCGGCAGATCTTGAGGGGTAATTAAATGTGCCCTGTGGATCCAGGAGCCCCGATAGCAGGGTTTCCACCACCAATTTAATTCCCACTAGACCCCTGGACATCAGGTTGATAGGGTGTCATCAGAGACCAGGGAGAACCTCTTCAAAGTAACGCTTTAGGATTGTGTCCATCCACGATTGAGCCCAGAAAGGCCTCAATTTAACATCTCACCTGAAAGATAACACAACACTTCCGTAGTTATGCACAGGAGCGCTAGCTTGAATTTTATGCTCAACTCTGGAGTGGATTTTGAACCCACAATCTTTTGATGCAGGGACAAGAGAGCTATTGACTGAACCACAGCCAACACCCATATGCTGCTGCTCAACCAAGCTCGCCTTGCACCAGGACATCTCTGCCTCAGTGGAGAGCAGCTCTCTCTCTGTTGTCTCTGACTGACTTCTGGTTATGTGGAGGAATTTCTGTTTTACCAAATGTAGGACAGGGGAAGCTCTGTGTTGCTGTGGCAACTTGTTCAAAGAAGTGGACTGGCACTAAATCAGAACACATCTCCCACGATGACTGACAGAGGGAAGAGGCACACATCCCTCTGGAGGTGAAAGGTCAGTGTCATCTCACATTCAGGTTTCTTCATGCCTCACTGATTATACTTCCTACATTCCCAGGACAAAGCCCATCAGGAACAGATGTAATTTCAAATTGTAAAGTGGGAGTCGTTCAGAGGATTAAGTAGCTACGGTGAGAATGTACTTCGCTTGATGCAGTCAAAATATCACAGACACTCCTGCATGGTTAAAAAGAGAGTAGAAGGATAAGTGTTCTCCTGAGAATCAACCCAATGTCTTACTGAAATACTTAGGTGCAAATTCCTGGAGTTTGGAAGATCAGAAAATTTTGATTTTAATCCAGGGTAGGTGCAGTGAATTAAGGTGATACCTGACGAAAAGAACAGCAGTCTTCTTTTCTGTCAGCAGTTGCACTGTAGCGTCCAGTAGACCTGAAGGCGTAGGCTCTGTGTTGAGTGCCAAGGGAAGGCCCCAACTGTACGAGTAAGATGATTTTACACTGAATAAGATTAGCTCTGCTGGTGCTGAAGAATCTTTCTTCCAATGTTTTTTCTTTGGCTCTCTCTGTTTACTGATTGGACTGGGTGCTACTGAAGTGTCCTTGTAGATCCACACAATTTTGCAAATGACTCAAAATCCGTCTGGGCAGAGGGATCTGGGTGTCTTTATTCATGAATCGCAGAAAGTCGGTTTGCAGGTACAGCATGTAATTAAAAAAGCAAATGGAATGTTAGCGTTTATTGCAAAAGAACTTGAGTATAAAAGTAGAGAGGTGTTGTTGCAATTATATAGGGTGTTGGTGAGACCACATCTAGAGTCTTGTGTCCAGTTTTGGTCTCCTTAGTTGAGAAAGGGTGTGGTGGCATTGGAGGCAGTTCAGAGGAGGTTCAGCAGGTTTATTCCAGGGATGAAAGTGTTCACATGTGAGGAGAGATTGAACAGTTTGGGCTGATACTAGCTGGAGTTTAGAAGAATGAGAGAGGATCTGATCAAGGTATATAAAACACCAAGAGGGATTGATAAAATAAACGTTGACCAAATTTTCCCCCTTGTGAGGCAGTCTAGAATGAGAGGTCACAGATAAAGGTTGAGAGGTGGTAGATTTAGAACTGAGAAGAGCAGGAACTATTTTTTGCAGAGAATTTGTGAATTTGTGGAACGTGCTGCCCCATAGTGCGGTTTCATTAAATGGTTTCAAGGAGATAGATATACGGGTTTAAGAGATATGGGGAATAGGCAGGGATGTGGATTTGAGACCAGGAAGAGACCAGCCATGATCTAATTGAATGGCGGAGCAGGCTCGAAATGCTGAATTGCCTACTTCTGTTCCGAATACCTGTGTACGGTAAAGGTAAAGTTGCCATGATCCCAGGTGACCATGGACTGCTTTCTTCTTTGAGAGAAGAGCTGAGCTGATTGGTGGGTGGTGATTTAACCTGAGGATCACCACACCTCAGGCAAAGGCTGAGAAGGCAGGCCTTCATGAGTAACCTCAGCCGTTAAAGGAATTGCACCTACACTGCTGGCCTTGTTCTGCATCATGAACCAGCTGTCTAGCCAAGTGAGCTAAACTAGTACCTATGACTCCATTCTCAGAACTTGGGAAAACCTCTCCTGATTTGGCTTAAACATAACAAGATTTCCAGTATCCTGCACTTGCTCTGGTGAACCAGTACTTACCCTAGATCAACTAGCTCCATTTTTCCAAGAGTAATACCTTCACCGAATTGCTGCTGTTTTCCCACTTGTCCTCAACAGCTGGAAGAACCTTCACACGAACCCATCAAGCAGTAGGAAACAATGGCCCTCACTTTGATTTGCATGCTGTGACCTTTCTGTCAGGAAGGCCTAATGGGGGCTAAGTGCCCTTTTATGCCAGAACTCTCTCCTTTAACCTCTGGGTTCAGGGTTCAGCTTCGGACAGATAGGATGAAGGCCTCCCTAGGGTCAAAGAGAGGCAACTGGATTGAGTGTTGTTCGATATAGCAACTTTGCCATATGCCATTTTTCCAGCCAGGGACTTCAGAAATTTCCAGACCCTTGCCTTCTTTTAAAATGCGAATAAATGTCATTCACATTTTTAGGTTGTAGGCTTCTGATTCGCAGGAGCTGGCTCTATACTGTATATAATATAAACCTTGATAGCAACACGATTCTGAATTAGTATCTAGTTTCCAAATGTTAACATTTTTGAAATTATACAGAAACATATACAGCCCCATGATTTTGTCCCAATTTTCCCCTTCTCTTGTGTGGGTGGCATGGTAACACAGTGGTTAGCACTTATGCTTCACAGCGCCCGGGACCCGGGTTTGATTCCCGGCTTGGGTCACTGTCTGTGTGGAGTCTGCATGTTTTCCCCGTGTCTGTGTGGGTTTCCTCCGGGTGCTCCGGTTTCCTCCCACATGTCCCAAAAGACGTGCTGTTAGGTAATTTGGACATTCTGAATTCTCCCTCCGTGTATCCGAACAGGCGCTGGACTGTGCGACTAGGGGCTTTTCACAGTAACTTCATTGCAGTGTTAATGTAAGCCTACATGTGACACATTATTATTATTCAGGCGATGAATTTCTCAGCTTATTCTTACCTAGTTCCAAATGGTTTCTGTCTGGGTGAGTGTCGGAAAAAGGACAGGGAGCCATTTCTCAGGTATCGCCCATTGTCACTTCCGGTATTTCCCATCGGAAGTGATGGCTGAAGACGAACATGCCGTCTATATTTTTCTGACATGTGCTAAATGGAGTGTTAATGACAGAAGGAAGCCGTCTGGTGTATCCTCTCCTATTAATTCCTCAGCAACTTTAAGGAGCGGGAATACTCCTGGTGTACAGCAGTACTAAGGCAGAGAGTGGTTTAAAATGTGAAGACGAGCAATGGCAAATGCAAACAGAAATGTGAGCTTCAGCCAGGTGTTGACAACCAAGTGGTAATTCTTCATCTAGGAGCTCAGACAATGAGCTTCAGCAGCCCCTTTTACTGCAGAGTGTTTCACAGCTGAGTCCACGCCCATTCTTATTTGAAGTCCACAATTGCATGTTCTGGTAGGAACACTGGATTGTAATCTAGACTGAGCTCTCTATAGACATGCACAATAGAATACCTACAGAATGGAAGGAGGCCATTCAGCCCATCGGGTCTGCACTGACCCTCTATCTAGGGCCACTCCCCCACCCTATCTCCTTATCCTGTGCATTGATCATGGCCATTCCACCTAACCGGCTCATCTTTGGTTGTGGGAAGGAACCCGAGCAACCGGAGGAAACCCACGCAGACACAGGGAGAATGTGCAAACTCCACACAGACACTAGAGGTCGGAATCGAACCCGGGACCCTGGTGTTGTGAAGCATCAGTGCTAACCACTGTGCAGCCCTTGTTTGCCCTTCTCTCTAATTTCAGGGCAAAGACTGAATTTCTTCTTTGCTCCCTACAAATTTTCCTTCTTTTCACTTCCATCCACTCCTGAAAGTGCTGATTTATCCTGGGCTACTTTTTCACAAGTGCCAATAGCTCCCTATTGCCTTTCCTATGTAGCAAATCTATACATCTAGGGAGTGCATACTTTGTTGACCATGATGCTCAACCTTGCATGCTTTCCATCAGAAATCACTGCATCAGGATTAGAGCCCCTGGCTTATTTTTCCTTCCCTAGCTCAGAAACCTTTATTCAGACAAATTGTAGCACCGCAGTTGGCTAATTCAACACAGATCAGCATTTGAAAGTTGGACCTTCTTGTAGGCATGGATTTGAAACATACAAGATATAAGAACATGAGAAATAAGAGCAGTTGTAGACCATTCGGCCCTTCAAGCCTGCTCTACCATTCAATAAGATCAAGGCTGATCTGGATTGTGGCCTGTACTCCAATTTCCTGCCTGTTCCCTGTAACACTCGACTCCCTTGTCAATCGAAAAGTGTGTCTAACCCATGGGGCCGGAGGGGATGAGACGCTTTTTGGATGGACTGACCTTGCCAAGAGTGGGTAGGGAGCAGGTAGATGGGCTGGGGGCCCCGATTAGGGACAAAGAAATATTTGAGGGCTTCAAGGCAATGCAGTGGGGTAAAGCCCCGGGGCCGGACGGGTACCCGGTGGAGTTCTATAAAAGGTTCTCGGGGATATTAGGGCCGGTGCTGGTCAAGGTTTTCAGTGAGGCAAGGGACAGAGGGTTGCTGCCCCCGACGATGTCACAGGCCACTATTTCATTAATATTGAAGCGGGACAAGAACCCGGAGCTATGTGGGTCTAACAGGCCGATCTCACTGCTTAATGTGGATGCCAAGTTGCTGGCCAAACCTTTGGCCTCCAGGATTGAAGATTGTGTGCCGGATGTTATTATGGAGGACCAAACCGGGTCTGTCAAGGGAAGGCAGTTGGCGGCCAATATAAGGAGGCTGTTCAATATGATCATGATGTCCCCGGAGAGTAGGGAGGTTGAGGTAGTTGTGGCAATGGATGTGGAAAAGGCGTTTGAATGGGGGGAGTGGGACTATTTATGGGAGGTGCTGGGACGATTTGGGCTTGGTTAGGGCTTTATCGACTGGGTTAGGCTGTTGTACCAGGCCCCAGAGGCTGGTGTAAGGACGAATAAGACGACCTCAGACTATTTTAGACTGTACCGGGGGACAAGACAGGGGTGCCCCCTCTCCCCGCTGTTGTTCGCGTTAGCTATAGAGCCGCTGGCAATTGCTCTGAGAGCTTCTAGGGGCTGGAAGGGGCTGGTTCGGGGGTGGGGGGGGGGGAGGGGTGGGGGTAGGGGGGAGGTGCAACATAGAGTCTCGCTGTACGCGTACGACCTGCTCTTATACGTATTGGATCCAGGGGCAGGGATGGGCGAAATTATGCCGATTTTGGGGGAATTTGGCCGGTTTTCGGGGTAGAAACTGAATATGGCAAAGAGTGAGATGTTTGTAGTTTAGGCCAGGGGTCAGGAGGGTCAGCTGAGGGAGCTGCCGTTTAGGTTAGTAGGGGACAGTTTCAGATACTTAGGGATACAAGGGGCGCAAAACTGGGCCGGTTACACAAGTTGAACGTGTCCCGGTTGGTTGAACAGATGAGGGCCGAGTTTTGGAGATGGGATGCGCTCCCGCTGTCGTTAGCTGGGAGAGTGCAGACGGTCAAAATGACGGTCCGACCGAGATTTTTGTTCGTTTATCAGTGTCTCCCAATTTTCATCCCGCAGTCCTTTTTTTAAGAGGGTTAATAAAATCATCCTGGGCTTTGTGTGGGCGGGTAAGTCCCCGCGAGTGAAGAAGGTGATGCTCGAGCGGAATCGGGGGGAGGGGGGGCTTGTGCTGCCGAATTTCAGTAATTATTACTGGGCGGCTAACATAGCCATGATAAGGAAGCGGGTTGTGGGGGTGGGGTTGGTTTGGGAGCGGATGGATGCAGCTTTGTGTAGGGGCACCAGTCTGGGGGCGTTGGTAACGGCACCTCTGCCGTTCGCACCGGCGAGGTACTCCACCAGCCCCATAGCAGTGGGAACATCGATCTGGTCCTCAATATGTGACAATCACCGGTTTGCCCCAGGGAGCTTGGATGGGGGTTCCGGGTATGGCGAAGGGCGGGAATTGAGAAAATGGGGGACTTGTTATTAGATGGGAGCTTCCCTAGCTTGAGGGCGCTGGAGGAGAAGTATGGGTTAGCAAAGGGGAACAAATTTAGATATTTACAGGCAGGTATCACCCTTCCCACTCCTGCCACTAAGGGGGATCCAGAATAGGGTAGTGTCCAGAGGATGGGTGGGGGAGGGAAGCGTCTCAGACATCTACAAAGAACTCATGGGGGCGGAGGAGACGCAGACCGAGGAGCTGAAGCATAAGTGGGAGGAGGAGCTTGGTTGCGAGATGGAGGATGGCTTATGGGCGGACGCATTGAACAGAGTCAACGTGACTGCAACATGAGCCAGGCTCAACCTGATCCAATTCAAGGTGGTCCTCTGGGCCCACATGACAATGGCCCAGCTGAGTAGATTCTTTGGAGTTAGAGGACAGGTGTGCAAAATGTTCACATGTTCTGGGAGTGTCCAAAACTTAGGGGTTATTGACAGGGGTTTGCGGACATCATGTTCAGAGTGTTGAAAACAAGGGTGGCAATGAGTCCAGAGGCGGCGATTATTATGGTTTCGGAGGACCCAGGAGTCGAGTTTTGGCCTTTGCTTCTCTGGTAGCCAGGAGACAGATACTGCTAGCTTGGAGGGACTCAAAGCCCCCGAAGTCGGAGACCTGGCGAACTGACATGGCGAGTTTTCTCGGCCCAGGGAAGCTTAAGTTCACCTTGAGAGGGTCACTGTTAAGATTCGCCGGGAGGTGGCAACCATTCATCGACTTCTTCGCAGAGAATTAATCGTCAGCAGGGGGTGGGGGGTCAGGGTAGCGTAGAATAGGGGATCAATTCGGCGGGTCTTGGAGGGATGGGAGTCGGTGATTGCACTATGTTTATTGTTCTTTGTACATTGTTTTATACTGTTGTTGTTTGTAATGCCATAAATACCTCATTAAAATTGTTTATTAAAAAAAAGTGTGTCTCACTGAGTCTTTCCATCGACCCAGATTCCGCTGCTCACTGGGAAAGAGAATTCCAAACACTTGCAACCCCCTGAGAGGAGAAATTCCTCTTCATCTCCATCTTAAACAGAAGGCCCATTATTTTGAAACTGCGCTTCCTAGTTCTCGATTTCTCCACCACAGGTGACATCCTCCCAGCATCCACCCTGTAAAGCCCCCTCAGAGTCTTATATGTTCCAAGAACATCACCTCTCAATCGTCTAAAATCAAAATGAGCAGTGGCCCAACCTGCTCAACCCTTCCTCAAAAGACAAGCCCTTCAGCCCAGAAATCAGCCTTCTCTGAACTTCTTCCAGTGCAAGTATATCCCTCCTTAAGTAAGGTGACCAAAACTGGAGACAGGACTCTAGGTGTGGTCTGACTAATGGCTGGTACATTTGTAGCAAGGCTTTGCTGCTTTTCCAGCTCCATTCCCCCTTCCAACAACCTTGGATGGCACATTTAAACTTTGACTGAATGGACATGTGCAAACAGGGTGCGTATTTTTCCGATTGTCATGTCTCGTAAGAGTTGTGAGGCCACTTCATTCAAACCCAACAGCATAATGAAGGGCTGGAGATGCATGTGGAGCAGACAGGCTCGGAAGGCAGGTTCATGCCCCGGAGGGAAGTTAGTAAAACAGCTGATTTTCTTTGACAGAGTAGCAGCTTTTCTAACATTGCCCAAACTGCAACATTTTACCGAATTCAATTTCCCAACCTGTTAAGTGGGGATCTGGATTAATGACTCATGTGTTGTAGCTCATTGCTGTAATCATGCGGCTATTAAGAAAGAAAAGGCTTTTAACTTGAAATCAGGATTACGACAGACATCAAAACATTGGAAACAGAGTCAAGTAAAGTCTTAAAGATCAACATTTTTTTGAAGGGAGGAGGGGGAAGCAGCAGAGCAAGAACTGCCCTGAAACCAAATCCTGCACTCTGAACAAAGTAGAGAGGATTAAACAGAGGCCTAACTCTACAGTATGAGGGGGTTTTGATAGAGCCAGAAGGGAAACACTTTTCTCTAGTAGGTGGCTTGGCAATCAAACATTTTTGTTTCAGCATAATCTAACACCCACACTGTTCTTCCCATTTTAGAATAGAATTCCTACAGTGCAGAAGGAGGTAATTCGGCCCACCGAGTCTGCACCGATCCTCTGAAAGAGCACACGACCCAGTCCCACGCCCCCTGCTCTATTCCCGTAATTCCACCTAACCTGCAAATCTTTCAACACGAACGGGTAATTTATCATGGCCAATCTACCTGCCTGCACATCTTTGGGACTGTGGGAGGAAACCAGCGCACCCAGAGGAAACCCACGCAGACACGGGGAGAACGTGCAGACTCCACACTAGACAGTCGGCCAAGGCTGGAATTCAACCCGGGTCCCTGCCGTTATGAGGCAGCAGTGCTAAGCACTGTGCCGCCGTGCCATCCCTTTGGGGAATAATGGAGGGAGTCCTGAGTTGATTATAAACGCTACTTCCGTAGCCAGCCAGTTCTGGACACGAATCCAGAACTTCTCGTCTAGAGATAGGGATGCTACTCACTGTGCCACAAGATCTCCGAACCAGAGGTCAGAGATTGAAAATAATTGGCAAATAAATTAGAGGGGGTAAGGAGAAGAATTGTCTTTACACATTAGATTAGATCTGGAAAACACCGACCTGGAAGGGTGGTGACATTAGATTCTATAGGAACAAAAAGCAATTGGGCATGTGCTTGACAAGGAAGGGTAATGGAGGACAGGATGGACCATCGGACTGAATTGAATTCAGCTGATACAGGCAGGGTAAGCTGAAAGGCCTCTATTTGTGGCATGATTCTATTCTGTAATTCTTCGACGTGGGTGTGAAAATTTGTTTAAGTATTTTGCTGGTCAGCTAATTACTAATAGACCAGTATGGCATTAAAAATGGAGTTGTTCCTTTTTATCACTGCTTGAAATATTCATGTACTGCAGCTTTAAACTTTTAAAAGAGCACTATATATTGATATATTAACATGCAGTTAATATTCATATTAATATTTAGTTTGGTCCTCCCGTTTAAATCCCCGTACCACAGCACTTTAAGGCCCTGATATTCACAACGAATAGGAGACACTCCTGTCCGAAACTTCCCTAAAATCGTAAATCTCGCCCCCGAACATGGCATTTCCTATTTATGCTGGTGCATAAAGGTAGTTGGCCATTTCAACCATCAGATACCTCCAGCCTAGTCTAATTTTGCTGGCCTAGGGGTTTGCAAACCGTAAGGTGCAGAGCAGATCTGGTAAGAGATCTGAACTTGCCATATTTCTTCAGATAGACTGGAGACTCCTTTCGTGAGGCAGGGCATATCCCTACGGAATTTGCTTAAAAATCTAGTCACAGCCCAAAGGTGGCACAAAATAAATCTCAACATCTTCCCTGCAGCCAAAGAAGTAGGAAGGTGGCACTCCTGGGGCGGGATTCTCCAGTTGCTGACGGTGAAACCGCGTTCAATATTGACCGGAGAATACCCATTTGCGCCGAAATAGGGGGCAGGGCCGCTTTTGCGATGCTCCCTACATTCGAAAACGGCGTACTCTTTGAGTACACCGCACTCCGTTGGGACGGCCTCAGGACGTGACCTGAAGCCCTCCCCCAATGCTCCCCCTCTGATGGGCCGAGTTCCCAATGGTGTGGAACACTTATCCTTTTTCTATTCGTGAACCCGGAGTGGTGGCTGCGGATTGAGTCCAACGCCTCCACAGTCAGGAGGGGGAGCCATTCTGCGAGCGGGGGGAGCTTTGACGGGGTCTGGGGCACTGGGGAGGGGGTGGTCCGAGGGTAGTGAAGGGGGTTACCAGAGGACAGTATGTGGCAGGTCGGGTTTGCGTGTAGCTGGTGCCATGTTGCACAGCGTGGCCGCTGCAGGCTACCACCGTGCGCATGCGCGGCCATGGACCCGGTAATTCTCCAGCCGTATCCGCAAGTAAAGCCGGGGCCTTTATGCTGCATGCCTGCTAGCCCCTCACCAGACGGAGGATCGGTGGAGCTTTTGCACCATTTTCTCTGCCGTAAAACGCCACTGTTACCGCACTGTCGTCAGCACTTAGTCTTCAAATCGGAGAATCCAGCCCCTGGTGTCGAGGGTAATTGTTTTTGACTCCTATTGACTTGTACACCGAGGTGCCAGGAATAACCTTGAGAAGGACGCATAGTGCTTACTTCAAAGGAAGATTGTATTAGTGTCCGCATGTTAGATGGGGTTATTGGGTTACAAGGATAGGGAGCTGTAGTGGGCCTGGGTAGGGTCTTTCGAAGGGTCATTGCAGACTCGATGGGCTGAATGACCTCCTTCTGCATTGTAGGGATTCTATTATTCTATGATGGGCAAGGCACCCTCACACATAGAGGCTATAAAAGGCAGTCACTGTGAGTAGCTGGAGGCCAGAGAGAGGAAGTTATGAGGAAGAGGCTGCTACATGTGCACCTCGTTGGAGGCCAGAGAGAGGAAGTTATGAGGAAGAGGCTGCTACATGTGCACCTAGTTGGAGGCCAGAGAGAGGAAGTTATGAGGAAGAGGCTGCTACATGTGCACCTAGTTGGAGGCCAGAGAGAGGAAGTTATGAGGAAGAGGCTGCTACATGTGCACCAGGAAGGAGGAGGAGAGGCAGGCCAATCAGGTACTACCCTGTGGGAAAGGATACCGACCTGGGACATCCTACTTCAATACGATGGGGAATATTTGTCAAATGTGACTGAGGCTGAGGTGATGTTAAACATATGTCACATAGTCAAGCAGCGACTCAAGCCATAATTCATCAACCCCTACCAGTGGCTGCAAAAGTAACCACTGCTCTCAAATTTCAGGCCTCAGAATCTTTCTAGAAATCATCCGGAGACCTGTTTGGTATATTCCAGTCCACAGCACGCCACTGCGTTAAGACTGTAATGAATGCCCCATTGCTCTTGCGGGGGATCACATTAACCTCCCTATTGATTTTGCTTCTCAGGCACAGAAAATCATGGCCTTTTCCCAATTAGCAGGATTCCCACAGGTGCATGGTGTCATTGACTGCAAACATGTTGCTGTAAAGCTCCAATACCTTTGTCCACCAGAAATCCTTCCATCCGATCAAAGTACAGGTGGTTTGTGACCATATCAAAATCTTCCTTCATGTGCGTGCAAGGTTCCGTGGTAGTGGCCACACCTCCTTCGCACTAAGTCCCAATTCGCTCAACTATTTCATCCCCTTCACAGATTTGTGGTTGGCTTCTAGGGACACGAACCTGATCGTGATCCCCTTTCGGACTCCACAAGCTGAGGCACAGCGTAACTACAACAGCTAAGTTATCACAAGGAGTGCAATCGAGCGGGTCATTGGCATTTTAAAATCTGCTCCAGGTGTCTCGATTTCTCTGATGGAGCTCTGCAGTATGCCCCAGCAAAGATATCCAGATTAGTAATGGTTTGATGCATGCTGCACAACATTTCACAGTGGAGAGGACTAGAAATCCATAATAACATGGACATTTGCAGGGCTCCATTCTCTGAGGAGGAGGAAGGGGAAGCCCCTATCCATTCTGACAAATCAGGAGCAGATGAGGAGGCCTTGTAGATGCTGTGGGGGGCAGAGTGTGTATATTTAAGGCTGAGATAGATTCCTGATCAGTAATGGGGAAAGGGCAGTAAACTGGTCGTGAAGAATGTCATAGAATTATAGAATCTACAGTGCAGAAGGAGGCCATTCAGCCCATCGAGTCTACACTGGCCCTTGGAAAGAGCCCCCTACTTAAGCCCACGCATCCAACCTATCGCCGTAACCTCACCTAACCTTTTGTACATGAACGGGCAATTTAGCATGGCCAACCACCTAACCTGCACATCTTTGGACTATGGGAGGAAAGCGGATTACCCGGAGGAAACCCATGGAGACACGGAGAGAACGTACAAACTCCACCTGTCGGATAAGCCATGATCCTACTAAATAGCGAAGGAGGATCGAGGGGTCGAACAGCCTACTCCTGTTCATATTTCTCAGGGTCTTATGGTCCAAAAGGAAGAAGCCCTTCAAAATCTCACAAACCAGCTGACAACCTTGATCCTGCTGTTGACACAGTGAGATGGACCTTATCATGCTGCCCACATTATTACTGGTAAGAACTGCCGTCATAAATGGTGCCATTCCTTTTGAGCTCTCTAATGCATAAAGGCATGTACCAAGTCACGTAGAAATGTAAGTAAATATATTCAAAAGGTGCTCAAATGTTCTGCATAAATGTGAACAGTATAACCACACTGGACTATTTGTGCTCCAGGAGAGATGGTGTTCTGCGCTCAATCACATTCCTATGAAATGTCTGCTGTGTTGCCTCAGAGGAGGAGGAGATTGGCTGTTCACTTCTTGGTGATGAAGAACGTGATGTCCTGTCTCATTGTGCAGGTACCTATTGGGGACCTCCTTCAGACTGTGGCCACTGTATCTCTGCATGGGCAGCCGTGGTCACTGACACCAGTGGAGCAGACGGGGGCTCTAACACAGGGGCTGGAGAGGGGGAATAATAAAAGGGTGCCGAGGATCTCTCAGCACCTTCATCCTCCTCAGTTATCTCCACTTCTATAGGTTGGCCTTCAGGTGGGGTTGGCTGTTGTGCAGCAGTCATCCATTCCAGCAACCACTGTGGCAACAGTACAACTGTTAAGGGTACAGATCTCCTCATGTATTACATGGATGTCAGCCCTCATACTCTGATCAGAATGATCCAGGCTACTGAGAGAGGCCTGTACCCTTTCCTGGCTCACACACTGCTCTTGCTTCCACTCTGAGAGCTGCTGCATGTGTATCTCCATGAGACTGGATAATCTCTCATGGTCAGACCTCCTGCAGTTGAAGAGCTCCTACTGCAGTCACTTCCCTGCACTCCCTCTCATGCCAACGTTCCCTTGGGCTCAGTGCACTAACATTATGAGCTTCACCATATTCTCAGGTGATTTTAACACCACCTGTATCACCTGTAATGGTGATTCACCTTGACCAACAGATAATCCCCATGGTCATCTATTCAAGTGGGCAAATCGTTCTCAGCCAGGCTGAGTCATCAGTCCGGACAATCTCTTTGCCATCCTCATCCTTTTCAACTGCAAGGACAATGTGATTCCATGTTAGCCTGATATACAGTGCATCCAGTGATACTTCACCTCTGTCTGTCCATCACAGTGCTCATTCACATGTGTACATGCCTCAATGCTGTGGCAGAGGTACATATCAGGTCTTGTACCTTAGCTGCAGCTGGCAGATGCGACCCTTCACTTCAAACTCTGTATGATGAGCTAAGCTACTTGCCTTGCCAGAACTCATCAGGCCATTTAACTTTTTTTTATAAGGTCACAAAGTAGTCCACACCGAGAAGTTCAAAGAAACTGGGCATTGTTTAGAGGTCCCCAGCCCCCTTAACGGGGGAGCTCGTATTCTGCAAGGTCACAGGAAGTTAATTGTTCCCACTCTGGAAGATACTTGTGGGTTATCACACTTTACCAGCGCTGAGTCCATGAGCGCTCATGGTCGCCTGCTGCGCTCACCACAGCTGCAATTTGAATCCAGTCCTTCTTGTTTGTCGCAGGTGGATTTTCTGGCCAGCAGGATACAATAAAACTTTAAGGTCCTGATCATAGAATTCATAGAATTTACAGTGCAGAAGGAGGCCACTCGGCCCATCGAGTCTGCACTGGCTCTTGGAAAGAGCACCCTACCCAAGGTCAACACCTCCACCCTATCCCCGTAACCCAGTAACCCCACCCAACACTAAGGGCAATTTTGGACACTAAGGGCAATTTATCATGGCCAATCCACCTAACCTGCACGTCTTTGGACTGTGGGAGGAAACCGGAGCACCCGGAGGAAACCCACGCACACACGGGGAGGATGTGCAGACTCCGCACAGACAGTGACCCAAGCCGGAATCGAACCTGGGACCCTGGAGCTGTGAAGCAATTGTGCTATCCACAATGCTATCGTGCTGCCCCTCAGAGAAACATGGAACAGCTGGACCCATCCCTTTCCCCGTGTTTCCTCTGGGTGACATTCTATGGATCAAAATGTAAGACAAAAGGGTGGTGAGCCATTCAGATTCGTATGCTTGCACGCACTAACCATTTTCACCATATCATCAATAGTTACTGTAAATGCTGAGATGGAGAAAATGGCTCTGCACAAATGCTTGGTACCAGGTATGTTGTGGCTGTGTCTCCAGGGTAGCATTCTGTGCTCTGTGACCACTGACAGCCCCACTGCTTTCCAACCTCTTAGCCACACAGTTCATAGAGTTATAGAATCATAGAATTTACAGTGCAAAAGGAAGCCATTCGGCCCATCGAGTCTGCACCGACCCTTGGAAAGAGGACCCTACTTAAGCTCACACCTCCACCCTATCCCCGTAACCCGGTAACCCCACCTAACCTTTTTGGACACTAAGGAGCAATTTAGCATGGCCAATCCATCTTTGGACTATGGGAGGAAACGGGAGCACCCGGAGGAAACCCACGCACACATGGGGAGGGTGGGCAGACTCCGCACAAACAGTGACCCAAGCTGGGAATTGAACCTGGCGCCGTGAAGCAACTGTGCTAACCACTGTGCTACCATGCTGTTGTGAGGGTCCAGGTCAAGGGTCAATAGGCATATCTTCATAAATGAATGGTAAGGGAGCAAGTGAATGGGATACTGAGCATGGCACTGTTCATCATTCACTCACCTACTGAGTCTTGGCAGCTAAGTGCCTGACTGCCAGGTAGTGGTGCCAAGATGATTTCCTCTTCCTGACTGTATTTTGTTAATCCATGCCATACTTTCGGTGATTAAGCTGAGTATATTTGGATTGGGCAGCAACAATCACAATTCTCCTATAGGGAAAGCTCACAATGGCCACCTGTTCCAGTGGACAACATGTACAGCTTGGACACTCACCAGCTAAGGCAATGAGGTCTCCTCTGCAACACAGAGACTTCACCATTGATGTCCAATCTCCCAAAGGGCCCACTTTTAAACTGCACTTGAGTCACCCAATGTGAGCTGAACCTGCCTCCGACCACTCATTACATCCGATGTCGCAGACCCCCAACACCTCCTCTAGATCCTCATCTCTGCTCCTGCCTACCCCAGACTGAAAATTAGAAGGCCTGGCAGACATCAACCATCTCTGCGCACCAGGCAGAGGAGTGAAAGTCTGGGCCATAGTGTTGCAATTATTCCCAGTTGCTCAGTTTCAAATGCTCCTAGTGAAGTAGAATAGAAAACTTATGGGCCGAATGGCTTCCTTTTGCACTGTAAATTCTATGTTCTTTCCACATGTCACAGCTCTAAACTCAGGAATGTTTGGTCGCTTATATTTTTCGCACTGGTCAGCTTTTGCCTTTCTCCTGGGTTGGCATGTATACATTAAGTTCGGCTCAGCTCTGTGGCAGCACTCTGACTGAAGAAGGGCTGAACTGCCTTCCTATGGATGAGTTGTTAAAATGATGCCCCTTGTCTGACCTTTCAGCTGAATGTCAAAGATTCCACCACAACAATCGAAGAGCAGAGATGTTCTCCTTGGCATCCCAGCAAAACATTCATCGCTCTAACAAGATCACCAATATAAAATACAGTATCTGGTCAGTATAGTATTGCCTTTTGTGGAGGAGTGTTATGCGCAAATTGTCAGTTGCATTAGAACAGTAACTGAAGTTTCATTATGACTTGGCCGTAAAGTGCTTTGGGACATCCTGAGATTGTGAACAGCACGATATAAATGAAAGTCTTTGTTTCATTATGCTGCTTTGCTGCTTTTGTTGTCACAAACCAAAATGCACTAAATTTAAAACAGGGAAATATAAGCCCTGGCTCCCAAATTCACTGATATTTTCCCGAACTGCTGGAAAATGACCTCCTGCATTGTCCCAGTCGTTTGGAGCACTGGATTCCGAGCTGTAACACAAGCTGCCTTTTTTGCAAATGCATTGATCAGTCCCTGGACACTTACATGTGCTGATGTGTCAGTTCCTGCTGTGCTGCAGGTATGAGCTTTTGTTATTTACACACAATACCTCCGTTTCAGATTACTCTCATTCTGTGTTAGTCAGCCTTCCACCTTCAAGAGTTTAATTTTAGAAGCTGCTTAAATAGGTCACTCCAAACCATCAAAACTGATGAAACAAACTTTGGCGGCGTCCGACCTATGGTGCGTGGGGGTTATGTGCAAACACAGTTAAATATGGGTGGATGGAGCACCGAGAACCTTTCTTGTGATTCAGTGGGCAGCATATCTGACCCGATCTTTCATCACCGTGTATGTGGGACCATTGTGAAACTAGTCTGGTTAGGATACTGGAGGTACCAGACGCTCTACTTCTGTACCACTGTGGGTTTGTTTACTCAAAACAATTTGCAGACAACTTCAAAGCTCTTTTCACTCTGTCCAGTCGGTCCAGTATTGTATCTCACACGCACATGCCTATATATCACTTTTAACCATTTGTGCTCTGGTCTGTGAGCATAACTCAATGCTGGATATCACCAGCTGCAGAATAAGGGACATTTGTCCTGGGGGTAGGTTGAAGGCTCTAGCACAAAGAACCAAATCTTATTTTAAATCACCCTTAACTGCACTGAATGCACAGAATAATAATCTTTCTTATTGTCACAAATAGGCTTACATTAACCCTGCAATGAAGTTACTGTGAATATCCCCTGGTCACCACACTCCAGTGCCTATTCGGGTACACAGAGGGAGAATTCAGAATGTCCAATTCACCTAACAGCTCGTCTTTCGGGACTTGTGGGAGGAAACTGGAGCATCCGGAGGAAACTCAAGCAGACACGGGGAGAACGTGCGGACTCCACACAGACAGTGACCCAACCCGGGTCCCTGGCGCTGTGAAGTAACAGTGCTAACCACTGTGCTACCGTGCTGCCCATCGGCAGAGTGCTGTGTTGTTTGGGAAAATCATCCAAATAATAGAGATAAAAACGAATTAGTCCGTGTAATATGAAACGCCTTTGTTAATTATTTACTTTACCTCTACGGTGTTGATGTTCATGGTGGCAAATCTGATGATAGTTAAGGTAGATGGCAGCTTTGGGTTTTCACCACAAGGATAATGGGCCAACATAGATGAACAATCAAGAAAAATAAAGGGCGGGATTCTCGGTTTTGCCGGTGCCCGGAGGTTTCCTGATGGTGTGGGGCTGCCCCACAATGGGAAACCCCCATAGACCGGCCGGCGTTATGGAGAATCCTGCCGGCGGGTTGGGGCAGAAAAGTGGCGCGGCGGGGCGGAGAATCCAGCCACTGGTATTCGGGTGAAGGTAGGGATTCAAATAATATTAAATAAACAATTAATATAAACAATCCACAACATAATTATATTACCTTTAATATAGGAAAACACACCAAGGTGCTTCACAAAAGAGCAATCAGACTAAAGTTGACACTATAGTCGATGGCACGGTAGCACAGTGGTTATCACTGTTGCTTCACAGCTCCAGGGTCCCAGGTTCGATTCCCGGCTTGGGTCACTGTCTGTGCGGAGTCTGCCCATTCTCCCTGTGTCTGCGTGGGTTTCCTCCGGGTGCTCTGGTTTCCTCTCACAAGTCCTGAAAGACGTCCTTGTCAGGTAATTTGGACATTCTGAATTCTCCCTCTGTGTTACCGAACAGGAGCCAGAATGTGATGACTGGGGGTTTTTCACAGTAACTTCATTGCAGTGTTAATTTAATGTTAGCCTACTTGTGACAATAAAGATTATTATTATTATTATTATTATTATTAATAAAAGTTTAGGTGGGATTAGCAAAAGTTTAGGTAAGAGTCAGCAAATCTCATAGCTTGGTCTAAGGGGTGGGTCTTAAGGGAGAGGAGGGAAATTTAGGGAAGCATTTCCAGAATTTGGGGCCTGCTTGGTGAAGGTAAAGCTGTGAGTGGTGAAGCAAGGGCAGCGAACTGTGTACAAAAGGCCCGATTTGGAAGAACACACCCTGCCCTCAGTTTTCTGTGATCACACACCCTTCACCCTTCTTGCCAGCGACTATTCCTGTGACACCCCATCCATGGCCTTCCGCCATCTTTGTTCAGCTCACTCCCCTACGTGGCCCTGATGTCACTGATGTCAGGTTTGGGCAGGTGTTGGGCTCGCACCATGCTGGCTGTACAATCCATGTGTAAAAAGGAGTTTAAACCACTGCAGCTGGAGGTTTGTGTGGAATGCAAAAATAGCCATTACTTAAAGAACAAAATGTACTCGCATTCAAAGTATCGTCTTGCATCTTTGACTTTGTCTATATATATGTTTCTGGAACCTACCTCTTCATTCACCTGAGGAAGGGGCAGTGCTCTGAAAGCTAGTGATTCGAAACAAACCTGTTGGACTTTAACGTGGTGTTGGAAGAAAAAGGGCTGGTTTCACTGGTGCAAGGAAATTCTGCCATATTGAGCTAATGGGGGTCACAGTTAACCTTTTATGTTTTACCTTTCAAAGAATGATGGCTTCTGCAGTGAAGTCTCAGTGTCTTTTCAACAGGTAATTAATTTTCTGAATCCATTGGGCGTGTGTGAAAAATGGAAGACGATGAATGCAGATAGATTCACCTGCAGAATAGGGGGTAAAGTCGGGCTTGTTTGACTTTAAATTACAGTGAAAAAAAATCATACCTCTGACATTTTCTTTATGGAAAGAGCTTTTGATGAATGGCTGTATGAACGTTAGCCAAGAAACAAAATTCCCATATTGACGTCGGCCATTGTTTGGAGTGGCATGGCATTCTGGAAATAGCCTGAAAATCAGTGATTAAGCAGGATACAGAGTAGTGCCAGAATAACCAGGACACTGCATGAAGCAGTGACGTCTGTAGGATTGTTTTTACACAGTTGGAATATAAAATAATGATTCATTGCTGCGGAATGCTGCATGGGCCGTTTCTGAGCGCTGAAATCAAATTTGATCATTTTATTACTTTAACGTTACAAACATATTTTTTCTCGCTTTGCCGCTTTCTGCCTTTTCATCTCACAAGTCGACAGCCTCTAAGGGGAGGTTTCTATTCAAGCAGCTCCCACTCTAAACATTAGGAGGATATGGAAGTACCATTGGCTCTTTGGCCTCTATCTGACTCTGTGTCTCTACTCCCTTCACATTTTCTTTTTCTTTCCAGTGGTGGTCAGCATAGCCCATCTCGTGGGCCTCTCCAAACCCAATCCCATTTTATGGGCCGCCTTCAGAAGCTAGCATCCCACCTCACCTGCTTAGGCCTCACAAATCTAGAATCCTAAAGTGATTTCAAGTGCAAATTTAACATGAGGCTGGGACTAGTTACCTTTGACGCTTGAATGGATGTCAGTTATCATTGGTGTGCCACGTATATTTAGCTCAGTTGGCTATGCAGCTGGTTTGTGGCGCAGGACAAGGCCAACAGTGCGGGTTCAATTCCTGTACTGGCTGAGGTTATTCATGAAGGCCCTGCCTTCTCAACCTTGTCCTTCGCCTGAGGTGTGGTGATCCTCAGGTTAATTCATCACTAGTCAGCTCTCCCCTTCAAAGGGGAAAGCACCCTATGGTCACTGGGACTGTGGTGATTTTGCTGTTACTTTGCAACTTACATTACATCTGTCTTGGTTTTCCCTGATACTGAATGAAAAATGTTGGCACCTACAGATGTAGCTGGCAGAACCAACCAGTGAACCCAGTGACCAATTTACTTTCCATATGCCTTTGTGCAGGGTGCGACCAATTCCAGTCAGACGACACGATTTGGGCTGCAGATAGGTGTTACTTTAATAAATTGGCTTCCTAGATGTCAGAAATGTACCCAAATTGCAATCAGTTTCAGACTTTGAAAGGTTCTGCTTTAAGCATGATACTGTGCTCACTTCACTATCACACATCTAAGATTCATCCAATACTGACAACACTGCAAATCTATTCCAGTGGAACACATCGAAAGTATGGCATTCATACAGAGTTGGAATGAATTGAACTGTCAGACGAGAAACATCTGCAGCCACCCACATAAAAGGTCAACTTCTTTGTCTTTCACTTAACCATGAATAAGACTGAGTTTGCCCAATTCTTTATAAACAAATACAGGATATTAAAGTTCCTGATGAAATGCAGGGCTTCACTTTTTCTGTTGACGTGCATGTTTTTTTGTCACATTTAAGCATTTCACATTTCATTTCCCCCCTTCCTGGCATTTGACTGCAGTCACATAGCTGAAATTGACGAATTCAACGATTGTGCTAATGAGAAAATGGAGAGTCATGACACGGTGCCAACATTTGAATGGCAAAATCTGCATGGGAAATCTCTCCGCGATGGAAAAAAACACAACAAAGGATGCGTAGGCGTGTGTTTTGGATAGTCTGAGGGATCTGGTGACTGTGAACTGCTTTGTTATTGTGGGTTATGATACCTTCCAAACCCTTCTTGCTTCCAGCTTTGTCATGTGCTCTCCTCGTCTCTCCCTTGTTCTCCGCATAAAAGCTCTTGTGAGGAGTTCTCTGGCATGGCTCACAGGCTGTAGCAAATCACTTCTCCATGGTAGATTGTAACTCTTTGAATAAACTTGTATGACAACCATGTGAAAAGTTTCCCATGTATGGAGTACGTATTCCATTCCAGATAAAGGCAGTGGACAGTGTGACACTAAGCAATGCAGAGCAAGAGGATCCCAGGTTTGATTCTTTGTCTACGCTGATGATAGCTGGATGGCAGAAAGGGTTCAGTAATTGTTATCCAGCATCCTTGCAGGAATGTACAAATGCGTAGACCCTGAAGAACGACAGAATTTTAAACAAAATCAATGGGATGTGGGTGTCGCTGGCTCGACCAGCATTTATTGCCCATCCCTAATTGCCCTTGAGAAGGTGGTGGTGAGCTGCCTTCTTGAACCGCTGCAGTCCCTGTGGTGTAGGTACACCTACAGTGCTGAGAGGGAGGCACTTCCAGGACTTTGACCCGTTGAAAGTGAAGGATCGGTGATGAATTTCCAAGCCAGGATGGGTTGTGGCTTGGAGGGAAACGTACAGATGATGGTGTTTCCGTGTGTCTGCTGCTCTTGTCCTTATATGTGACTGACCCCTCCACCCTGGGAAAGAGTGCCAGCCCATCCACTCTATCCATGCCCCTCATAATCTTGTAGAGCTCTATCATGTCACCCCTCAACCTCTGTCTTTCTAATGAAAACAGTCCGAGTCTATTCAGACTCCCCGTATAGCTAACACCCTCCAGACCAGGCAACATCTTGGTAAACCTCCTCTGCGTCCTCTCCAAAGCCTCCACATCCTTCTGGTAGTGTGGCGACCTGAATTGCGCGCAATATTCCAAGTGCGGCCTTACCAAGGTTCTATACAACTGTACAGATGATGGTGTTTCCGTGTGTCTGCTGCTCTTGTCCTTATAGATGGTTGTGGGTTTGGTGAGCTACATCCAAAGGGCTGAGATAAAGCATATGGATGTGCGGCAGCCAGGCAGACAGGCTCTGGTGATTGGAGAGACGAGCCCACCAGTGTCAATCTCAGGGCTTTTACCATGGATGGTATGGGGGTGAGGGAGGGGGGGGGGACCCATATGGGAGCCCCAAGAAAGGGAAACTTCTCTTCCACTGGGTAAGGCACTGGTGGAAGAGTTTAGTTGGTGGTCTCCCCACAGAGCAGGTGGAAGGGAAAACGCAGGGTGGGGGGGCATTCTGGTAAAACTCTGCTGTGCTAGTAAAATGACCAATAATAGGACAATCAAATACCTTAATTGGTTTCCCACCTCTAATTGTCAGCGGCTGAATTGCTGCTGCTATCCCCAATGAGCTGGTGAAATACTGGCTGATGTGGGGTAAGTGCAGTATATTTGGAAGAAACAGACGATTTTGAACCTATTGTTCTGAATGCTTTCCACCACTGAGATTCTACTCATGTCATAGAACAAAGAGCAAAGAACAAAGAACAATACAGATTAGGAACAGGCCCTTCGGCCCTGCAAGCCTGTACCAGTCATGATACCAACCTTTGGCCAAAACCCTCAGCACTTCCTTGTGCCGTACCCCTCTATACCCATCCTATCCATGTGTTTGTCAAGATGCCTTTTGAACGGCGTTAATGTATCTGCTTCCACAACCTCCCCCGGCAACGCGTTGCAGGCACTCACCAACCTCTGCGTACAAAACCTGCCTCGCACATCTCCTCTAAACTTTGCCCCACGGACCTTAAACCTATGCCCCCTGGTGACTGACCCCTCCACCCTGGGAAAGAGTGCCTGCCCATCCACTCTATCCATGCCCTTCATAATCTTGTAGACCTCTATCATGTCACCCCTCAACCTCTGTCTTTCTAATGAAAACAGTCCGAGTCTATTCAGACTCCCCGTATAGCTAACACCCTCCAGACCAGGCAACAACTTGGTAAACCTCCTCTGCGTCCTCTCCAAAGCCTCCACATCTTTCTGGTAGTGTGGGGACCTGAATTGTGAGCAATATTCCAAGTGCGGCCTTACCAAGGTTCTATACAACTGTAGCATGACTTGCCAGTTTTTATACTCAAGGCCCCATCCAAGGGGCATGTCACTGTCTTTTGTAGGTTGCTTTCCAGGATTAGGCATGCTCTCCAAGCTCAGCGTCATCCAGAACAAAACAGCCCTCTTGACTGTACCCCATCCACCATCTTCAACATGCACTCCCTCACCACCGATGCACATTGTGTACCAGCTACAAGATGCAATGCAACAACTCACCAAGGCTCCTTCTGAAACACCTCAAACTGCAACCTTCAGAAGGACAAGGGCAGCAGATGCATGGGGGTACCGCCACCTGCAAATTCTCCTCCAAGTCACAAACCATTCTGCCTTCGAACTACATCATTGTTCCTTCACTGGGTATTGCGTGATGAGAAAGGAATAATTGATAATCTAACATTGCGAGCCCCCTCAGGGATGAACGGCCATAATATGATAGAATTCTTTATCAAGATGGAGAGTAATGTAGACAAGGGTGCAGAATCTAAATAAAAGAAACTACGGTGGCATGAGGCACGAGTTGTGTATGATGGATTTGCTAATATTACTTAAAGGGATGACGGCGAATAGGCAAAGGCAAACATTCAAAAAGAACATGGATGAAGTGCAGCAATTATTCATTCCTGTCGTGTGCAAAAATAAAACGGGAAAAGTGGGCAAACGGTGGTTTACAGGGGAAATTAGAGACAGTATTAAGTCCAAGGAAGAGGCATACAAATTGGCCAGGAAAAAAGCAGACATGAGGACTGGGAGCGTTAAGAATTCAACAAAGGAGGAACAAGGGTTTGATTAAGAAGGGGGAAAAAAGAATATGAGAGTAAGCTTGTGGGGAACATAAAAACTGACTGTGAAATCCTCTATGCTTTATGTGAAGACAAAAAGATTGGTGAAGACAAATGTACATCCTGCACAGTCAGAAAGAGGAGAATTTATAATGGGGAACAAAGAAATGGCTGACCAACTAAATACATACATTGGTTCTGTCTTCACAAAGGAGGACACAAATCATACAATCATAGAATAGAATCGTAGAATCCATACAGTGCAGAAGAAGGCTATTCGGCCATTGAGTCTGCATCAATCCTTCAAAAGACCATCTACACAGGTCCAATCTCCCACCCTATTCCTACAACCCCACCCTAAGGGGCAATTTAGCATGGCCAATCCACCTAACCTGCACATCTTCGACTGTAGGTGGAAATCAGAACACCCCAGGAGGAAACCCAATCAGACATGGGGAGAATGTACAAACTCCACATAGGCAGTCATCCAAGGTTGGAATCAAACCTTGGTCCATGGCGCCGTGAGGCAGCAGTGCTAACCATTGTGCCACTGAGCCTCCCAGAAATGTTGGGGAACACAAGGTTTAGTGAGAGTGAGGACAAGAAAGAGTACCCAACTCTTTTTTTTTCCAATTAAGGGGCAATTTAGCGCGGCCAATCCACCTACCCTGCACATCTTTGGGTTGTGGGGGTGAGGCCCACGCAGACACAGGGAGAATGTGCAAACTCCACACGGACAGTAACCCGGGGCCGGGGTTGAACCCGGGTCCTCGGCACCGTGAAGCAGGCAGTGCTAACCACTGCGCCACCGTACACCTGAATTGGCAATTTGTGTGCTGGGTCGGGGCTGGAAAACATAATTGTAGGCCGCCAGCAGCAAGGCCTAAAGTTGTACCCTCACCGAAGCTATGGCCGGACTAGGCTTGTTTTCCCTTAATAGGCACACTAATGGCCTATGATCAGTCATCATGTCAAACCGCTGTCCATACACATATTGGTGGAATTTCCTCACGCCCTATATAACTGCTAAGCCCTCCTTCTCGATCTGTGCATAGTTCCGTTCCGTTTCTGAAAGGCAAAGACGATAGGGTGCTCAAAACTGTCTCTCATTCTGTGGGATAAAACTGCCCCAAGAAGGTTTACCATTCCTTGGATAGCGAGACTGACGTATGAGGAAAGATGCGGTTGGTTAGGATTGTATTAGCTGGAGTTCAGAAGAATAAGGGGCGTCTCATAGAAACTTACAAGTTGCTGACAGGACTAGATAGGGAAGATGGTACTGATGGCGGGAGAGCCCAGAACCGGGGTCACAGTCTGATGAAGGGGGGGCAGACCACATAATATTAATAATAATAATCGCTTATTGTCACAAGTAAGCTTCAATTAAGTTACTGTGAAAAGCCCCGAGTCGTCGCATTCCGCCGCCTGTTCGGGGAGGCCGGTACGGGAATTGACCCCCGCGCTGCTGCCTTGTTCTGCATTACAAGCCAGCTCTTTAGCCCACTGTGCTAAGGACTGAGGACTGAGATGAGGAGTTGAGGGAGCAGTTGAGACCAAAACACTGCCTGTTATCAAGCAGGAGTTAGATATAGCTCTTGGGGCAAGAAGGGAACCAAAGCTGTTGGGGAATCTGCAGCAAGGAAGTCCCCACTGGTGGGTTGGGTAGATTCACCAGTGGGAATGGCCACAAAACTTTGGCCTTTGTCTTTTTTTTGTCTGGTAGTTCCTTGTCCCGGCGCAACTAATTTATCTTCATAAAATAAAAACAGAAAATGCTGAGAAGACCTGCTGAACATGTATGGCAGCAGCAAAAACAGAAAATACTGGACAATCTCAGCAGGTCCGACAGCATCTGCGGAGAGAGAATGGAGATAATGTCTTTGAGTCTGGATGACTTGTTTTCAAAGCTGGAGAGAACTGTGAATAGGATGTGATTTATACTGCTGTGGCGGGGGTGGGGGGGGGGGGGGGGGCGTTGCATGTAGCAGTGGATCTGAATACAGGCCCATTGATAGGGAGAGATTGACAAAGATGTTGGGGACAAAAAGACAAAGGGAATATAAATGTTGGAGATAATGACTGAGGAGTTTGCTGATATTGATACATTAAGAGATCATAATGTGTTAATAGCAGAATGGGGTGAGCGCTGTGTCAAAGGACAACTTGGACCAGGGAACAGATGGGCCTAGTGGGGTAGGGTGGGGGGGGGGAGGGGAGACAATAACGAGGACAAAAAGGATTGATGGAAGAAATTAAAATAAATCGATAGAAATAAAAATGGGGTGAAGATGGAGGAGAGCGTTCACAGTCTGAAGTTGTCGAGCTCAATGTTAAGTCCGGAAGGCTGTAACGTGCCTAATCAGAAGATGAGATGCTGTCCCTCCAGTTTGCATTGGCTTGACTGGAACATTACAGCAGGCCAAGGGCAGACATGTGGACATGAGAGCAGAATTATGAGTTGAAATGGCAAGCAACAGGAAGGTCTGGGTCCTGCTTGCGGATGGACCGAAGGTATTGACCGGGGAGAACTGGTGGATGTGGTATATTTAGACTTTCAACAAGGTCTCACATAGCAGATCAATATGTAAAGTTAAAGTACATGGGATGATGTGTATTGTCTTGAGATGGATAGAAAGCTGGTTAGCAGACAGGTAGCAAAAAGTTGGAATAAATGGGTCTTTTTCCGATAGACAGGCAGTGACGAGTGGGGAACCGCAGGGATCGGTGCTTGGACCCAACTGTTCACATTACATTAATGATTTAGACGCGGGAACTAAATATATTATCTCCAAATTTGCAGATGATATAAAGTTGGAAGGAAGGGTGAGCCATGAGGAGGATGCAGAGATGCTTCAGCAGGATTTAGATAGGTTGAGTGAGTGGGCACATGCATGGCAGATGCAGTATAATGTGGATAAATGTAAGGTTATCCACTTCGGTAGCAAAAATAGGAAGGCAGATTATTATTTGAATGGGTGTAAATTGAGAGAGGTGGTTATTCAACGAGACTTTAGTGTCCTCGTGCATCAGTCACTGAAAGTAAGCGTGTAGGTACAGCAGGCAATAAAGAAGGCAAATGGTGTGTTGGCCTTCATAGCGAGAGGATTTGAGTATAGGAATAGAGATGTTTTACTGCAATTGTATAGGGCATTGGTGAGATCACACCTGGAGTAGTGTGTGCAGTTTTGGTGTCCTTATCTGAGGAAGGATGTTCTTGCTATGGAGGGAGTGCAGCAAAGGTTTATCAGGCTGATTCCTGGGATGATGGGACTGTCATATGAGGAGTGACCCAAGTCGGTTAGGATTATATTCATTGGAGTTTAGAAGAGTGAGAGGGGATCTCATAGAAAATTACAAAATTCTAACAGGATTAGGCAGGGTCGATTCAGAAAGAATGTTCCCGATGGTGGGGGAGTCCAGAACTAGGGGTCATAGTTTGAGGATAAGGTGCAAATCTTTCAGGACTGAGATAAGGAGAAATTTCTTCACCCAGAAAGTGGTGAATCTGTGGAATGTGCCACCACAGAAAGTAGTTGAGGCCAAAACGTGTAATTTCAAGAAGGAATTAGATATAGCTCTTGGGGCTAAAGGGATCAAGGTATATAGAGGGAAGGCAGTATCAGGGTATTGAACTTGATGATCAGCCATGGTCATGATGAATGGTGGGCAGGCACGAAGGGCCGAATGGCCTCTTCCTGCTTCTATTTTCTATGTTTCTATGTTCGGAATAGCGGTCACCCTGTCTGTGTTTAGCCTTTCAAATGTAGAGTAGGCCGCATTGGGAACAACAAATGCAATAGGCCAGATTGAAGGAGGGGCACATGAAGCGCTGCCTCACTCGAAAAGAGTATTTAGGCCCTTGGATGCTGAGCAGGGAGGAGGTAAAGGGGCAGATGTTGCACTTTCTGCAATTGTATGGGACTGTGCCGTGGGAAGTGGGTGAGGTGATGGGGGTGATGGAGTAGTAGACAAGGGTATCCCAGAGGGAATGGTCCCTGTGGAATGCTGACAGGGGGAGTGAGGGGAAGATGTGTTTGGTGGTGGCATCATGCTGGAGTTGGCGGAACTGGCGGAGGATGATTCTTTGAATGCGGAGGCTTGTGGGGTGAAAAGTGAGGAGAAGGGGAACCCTATCCTTGTTCTGGGAGGGAGGAGAGTGAGTAAGGACAGAAGTGTGGGAGATGGGTCGGACACGGTTGACAGCCCTGTTGACCAGACTGGGTGAGAAACTATGATGAAGGAAGAAGGAAGACATGTCAGCAGGAATGTTTGGACAGTGGTATCATTGGAACAGATGGGATGAAGGAGGAGGAACTGGGAGAATGGGATGAAGTCCTTACAGGATGTGGGGGATGTGGGGTGTGAAGAGCTAGTCAAGGTAGTTGTGGGAGTGGGTGGATTTTTAATGGATACTAGTGGACAGTCTGACCCCAGAAATGGTGATAGAGAGGTTAAGGAAGGGAAGGGAAGTTTCGGAGATGGACCATGTGAAGGTGATCGAGGGGTGGAATTCGGAAGCAAAATTGACACATTTTCCCAGGTCCAGTTGCCAACATGAAGTTACACCAAAACAGTCGTCGATATACCGATGAAAGAGTTCTGGGATGCTGTCAGAATAGGACAGGAACAAGGAATGTTCCACAACATTCCATATGGGTACCCATAACCATACCTTTTTCTTTGAGGAAGTGAGACAAGTTGAAGGAGAAATTTTTCAGTGAGACGAAAAGTTCAGCCAGATGGTGGAGAGTGGTGGTTGATGAGGATTGTTCTGTTTGAGGAAGAAGCGGAGAGACCTCAGAGAAACCTGGTGGGAAATGGAGGTATAGAGAGGGATTGGACATCCATGGTGAAGAGGAGGCGGTTAGGGCCAGGGAACCGGAAGTTGTTGATGTGACATAGGGCATCGGAGGGATCACGAATGTAGGTGGGAAGGGACTGGACGAGAGTATGGAGTCACGTTAGGAAGAAATTAGTTCAGTGGGTCACTAACAGACAGTTTCGATGGGCCTACCGGGACAGTCCTGTTTGTGGATTTGGGGAGGTGGTCAAAGTGGGCTGTCCTTGTTTGGGAGACCAGGAGATTGGGAGCTGTGGTGGGAAGATCTCCAGAGGATTCGAGGTCAGTGACAGTCCTGGAAACAATGGCTTGATGCTCAGTGGTGAGGTATGGCAGCATGTGTGGAATGAGAAAATAATTTAACAGGATGAATTTAAAGCAGTGCCTACTTAATCGTGGGAGGGGCCCAATGTCAGCCTCCCAGTAGCATGAAATCTAACCCAGTCAAATCCGAAGACAAGTGGGGCTGACACAGGATTCCTGGCTGCCATTGTTCCGGAGCCCACCACAATTTAATGGTGATTTTGGGGGTAAATGGAGAATGCATGATATCCTGCACCCTTGGAAGACTGCCCAACAAACCCTTTTATGTTTGCCAGTGGACCCCTGGCAGAGAGGGTCCATCGCAGTTTAGACAATTTGCCCTCGACCGAGGGACCTGGCATCAGGAAAGGGGTGCAGTGAAATCTATTCCCTTGCCACTGACGCTCCTCCCCATCCTGCCTCACTCACCTTCGGCCTGGGACCTTTCAAAGTTTCCAGGCCTCTGGTAGGTGTATCAGTTGCAGCTGTCACCACTGCCAGTGACACTGTTGACAATGAGGAGCTGCTGGCCTCTGATTGGCCACCCACTCAACAAGTGGTATCTCCACCTCGGGGGCCTCAATTACTGGCACGCCTAACGGTGGCCACTGGAATGCCTGTAGGGCATTTAATTCTTCAGGGCTCCCCCCACATGGCATTGACAGGGTTTCCCCACCTGTTCTCTGACCGGTTGGCGAAACTACCATTGATCTGACAGATTCCCGGCCACCTTTTTAGGTCAGGGACCTTTATTTGTAAATGTCTGATTATATGAGCAGGGGCTGGCTTAACGTAGTTGGCTGGGCAGCTGGTTCATAATGCAGAGCAAGGCCACCAACATGCGTTCAATTCCTGTACCGGCTGAGGTCATTCATGAAGGCCCTGCCTTCTCAACCTTGCCCCTCGCCTGAGGTGTGGTGATCCTCAGATTAAATTACCACCAGTCAGCTCTCCCCCTCAAAGGGGAAAGCAGCCTACGGTCATCTGGGACTTTGGAGGCTTTACTTTTACTTATGTGAGTAATCAGTTCTTGTCCAACCAAACCAAGACAAATGTTTTCTCCAAACTTAAGTAAGAATTAAACACTTCCTCTGGTGCACTCCACCTTAAAATCTTTGTTTCACTGAGTTAACATTTGACATTTTATAGGAAAGCTATTTATGCTTGATGTCTTTTTGCCAGGTCATGCTACAGTACAGATACTTTGATAATGATACAGTATCCAACTACTATCCCTTAGTGGTATGTGAGTCAATGGAAATGCTGGCAGTCCTTTTAGTGTCGATTCACAACAAGCCTCGCACTATCAGGTCTAAATTTAGATTAAATTATAAGTGGCTGGCAGGCTGAAGAATATGTCAAGAGGTCAGAATCGGGTGGTTAAAGCAAGTTTGTTTTTTGCAGAGATCACTTCCAAGCTGTCAGCTTTCTGAACGTCTTGTATTGAAATACCTCATCAAGCTCTTTAAACTCTTCTGGCTCAGTATTTCCCATCAGTCTTCAGGAGGCACAACTGGTAATAATTTCAAGTTGACTGCAGGTGCCTTAACTTTTCATACATCTTAACTGTTTGCAGTCCATGGGGCTTTCTTCGCATCTAAGCAACGCAAGACTGATCAATTGGTAAAGGCCATTGAACACTATGAAAAATGAAATGAAAATCGCTTATTGTCACAAGTAGGCTTCAATGAAATTACTGTGAAAAGCCCCTAGTCGCCACATTCCGGCGCTTGGTACGGGAATCGAACCGTGCTGCTGGCCTGCTTAAAAAGCCAATGATTTAGCCGAGTGAGCTAAACCAGCCCCTATGTAGTCACCTTTCCGAGTTTGTTCTTAGCCTGAGGATGCCATCTCATTATACCTCAGTTTATATTTAAATACTGGAATATCTACTGCAGCCCCATCAAAACAAGTTACATTTACGGGTTTATGTTAGTCAACAAGAAGCAGTTCTGTCAACAGGAGATCGAGTTGTTCCTGAAGCAAACCGAGAGTGTCAAAAATATGAGACTGCTGATTCCGCACTGACGCGTATTTTTCTAACTGCTTTGACTGACCTTCCCAAGGAAAGGTTTGCGTATGGAGTTATGTAGCTGCATTAGACGACCAATAGTACAGACAAACGTGTGTGCGCATGCATGTGTGTCCTGCGATGGCATTAGCACTGCACTACCTTTGAACCTGAATCTATATAGAGCCTTTAATGAGGTAAAACATCACCGGGGGTGATGTCGACGTTTGTCACCAAGCCACATGTGGAAATATTAGGACTTGCATGAGATTTTGAGGAGCGACTTAAAGGAGGACTTAGGGAGGGAATTTCTGAGCCAAGGCCCAAGGTAATCAAAGCATTGACGTAGCATAATCATAGTTGTCAAAGGTGGCGTGAAGGAAATCAGGGATGCACAAGAGGCCTGAACTGGAGGAGCAGAGTTCTCAGAGGGTTGTTGTGCTTGAGGAAGTTCGGGAGAGGTTGGAGGGATTTGAACACAAGGATCAGAATTTTACATTTGCGGTGTTGTTACTGTAGGTCAGCAGAGTTTTGGATGAGCTCCATGCTCAACTGGGATGCTGGCCAGGAGAGGCAAAACAGATACCTCCCATAGCAAAGTTTTGAAAGTGTATGGGGTTTAGCTTGCACTGGCTTCGGTAATGGCATTCTATCCGAGTGTGGTCATGGTACATGATTGATTTGTTTCTTTCATTTAGTTCTCATTGCTGTATGCCCAAATCTGCCTCTTTTATTTGTTTAGTGAATGCAAAGCCCTGAAGCCAAGTCGTTCCTTCCAGTGCTGCTGTGTTGAGTGCGGATCGGCTTCTGCTGAGTCTGTGGATTGGACATTCTTCCATGATGTGGTGCATGGTTTTCTCTCTCCCACAGCCACGGGGCTGGCAGTAATGCCCCAGCTGTGGAGGTTGACCAAGTGGCTGGTCCGGAACCTGTTACAGGTGGACCACTCTTTCCTTGGAAGGTTCAAACTAGGCAACTGTTGGGTTAGGTTTAGACCAGGTACTTGTTTATCATGTCCAATCTATCCCAATCATTTATCCAGATGGAATTTACGCTGAAGTTCTGTTGAAGGGTTTTTCCAGATTGACCTTCTTGATAGGAGTCCTGCCTTGGGTGAGCTGAATAAATCAGCATGAAGTGGCAGGTGGGGACATTGCGAGCTTTTTCTATCATTTTGTGGGTTCATGCAAGTCAGTGGATATATGGAGGAGTGATGTTTGCCAGGACAGGGGGCCAAGGAAGTGGTGTTCCAGTAATGATAGGCATGGTAGCATTCAGCTGCGTGTCAACTCTGTGTGTGTGTGTGTTAATCTGTGTGTGTATGTGTGATGATCTTGACCTAACAGGGACGCAGTATCGAGAGTGGGAGTACTGAGGTTCGAAGAATGGCAATAGCAACACCCCATGTTGAGCCAACTAATTTGGAAATCAAGTTGTTTCCGGAATTGACCTCGGCTGCAGCTGTTCTTAGATGTTCCGGAAGGCCAGTGTCATTGAATCATAGAATGCCCACAGTGCAGAAGGAGGCCTTTCGGCCCATTGAGTCTGCAAACTCTCCTAAAGAGAACCCCACCTTGGCCCACTCCACTGACCATTACCCCATCTAACCATTGGATATTAAGGGGCAATTTAGCATACCAATTCCATCTAACCAGCACATCTTTGGACTGTGGGAGGAAACTGGAGCACCTGGAGGAAGCCCACGCAGACAGTAACCCAAGGCTGGCATGAAACCCGGGTCCCTGACATTGTGGGGTAGCAGTAATAACCACTGTGCCACCGTGTCCTATTTATGGTCACTCTGAGGTATGTTGGACTTGAGCAGTGCTTTCATTTGGATGTTAAGCTGTTCATTGGCTTTTGTATTGTAAAGATGGAATAAGCTGGATACTGTTTTTGTCAGGCTTGACTTGAATCACCACCTATTGCAATATTGTTCAAATTTTGACAAGTCTTCGTTTTGACAAGGGTCTGGGCCAAGATGTTGAAGTCGGGGGTTTGAGTTGCGAAGCAGATGTCATGACATATATGAACTTTTGGAAGGTAGTTTTTGGAAGATCATTTATATTTAATTTGAGCAGGGTTGGAGCCAATACTGAGCCTTGGGGGAGCCCAATGATTTGCCTTTTTCATGCATGTTTTGCCTGTCCCAGGTGAATCCTGAACCTTCAATTGATCAACAATGTTCTGGTGCTTTTAGTCCCCAAGGGTCAGGGCCCGTGACAGCTTAAGGAGGAGGCCGGTGTGCCAAACAGTGTTGTAGGCGGCTGTGAAGGTCGAGGAACAGAGCACCTTCAGCACCTGCCTTCGGTGTTTCTGAAAGCTGTTTCCAATATAGGCGATGGTAAGGGCCAGTACCTGTTCCCTCTGCTCGGTCCTTGTGGAAACCAGCTTGGTCGACACTAAGGACTGCTACGATTGGAGACATGTGCTGAAGGATGGGGCATTCAAGGATTTTATATGGGTCCGACAGGAGAGAGATTGGGCGTTAGCTAGCTTCAGGTATGGGGTCTTTTCCAGGTTTTGGTATGCTGATGACTTTTGCTGTCCACCATTATTTGGAATTGTGTTGGAATTTATGACCATTGTGTAAAACCGGGTTAGCCAGGCAGGAGCTTGGGCCTCAGGTGTTGCATAAATTCTCCTGCGATATTGTCTTATCCTGCTGCATTACCACACTTCAGACCCAGTAGGATCTTCTTTCATTCTGCAACCTCAAAGGGGACTGGCCTGATGTATTCGTTGTGCCGCTGATGGTGTTGCCTCACGGTAGCATGGTGGTTAGCATCAATGCTTCACAGCTCCAGGGTCCCAGGTTCGATTCCCGGCTGGGTCACTGTCTGTGTGGAGTCTGCACGTCCTCCCTGTGTGTGCGTGGGTTTCCTCCGGGTGCTCCGGTTTCCTCCCACAGTCCAAAGATGTGCGGGTTAGGTGGATTGGCCATTCTAAATTGCCCGTAGTGTAAGGTTAATGGGGGTATTGTTGGGATACGGGTTACGTGGGTTTAAGTAGGGTGATCATTGCTCGGCACAACATCGAGGGCCGAAGGGCCTGTTCTGTGCTGTACTGTTCTATGCTCTATGCGATAGGGGAGCAATGGATCAGTGTGCATGTCAGAACCCAGGCTTGCCTGGGGAAGCTAATGATCCTACCAGCAGATTCCACAGGGAGCTTAATGAGACAAATCCACACAAGAAATCCTCGTCAAAATCTCAAAGCTGAAAGGAACAATATCTGCCTCTCTGCATGATGAATGACTGGACATATATGTCTGTTTATACACAGGCTTGCATGTGTATACACATTCTCACATCCATTACACATTTTCACGTCCTCCAAAAATACTTCACAGCCAGTGAATACTAATAAAATAATAAAGTGTACACTGTCTTACGGAACACATAATTGAAGTTCACACATACACATGCACAGATTACAGAGTGGGGAAAGATAGGTTGGCCAGAGTTCATAAGAAAAGTAAAAGAGTAGTCAGTCTGTACTTTAGTGACTCAGCTACTTCAGTCTGAATTCAATCATCCTGAAGTCTCTGATTTAAAGATGTAGATAAGTGAGTTGTTTGTTCTTCGGGAGAAGGTAGTGCTGGGTTGCATAGTTTTAAGAAATCTCTGTCTACAGCAGGGCGTCCCTGGATGATTACCATCAGCAAATAGAGCTAACAGGTTGGTTGGAGAACTGGAGCGAGGTGGGACCCGATTTAGGTCTCCTGAAGCTGCTCATCCTCAGTTCTACTGAGAAAACTTGTGCTTAAAACAGACAAAAGCTTGGCTTGTCACATGACCTTCTTTCTCAAGCTGCCTGGAGTCTCAAAAATAGATGTTGTCCATGTATTCGAAAGGTGAGTTTATTAGCTCATGTCTGGATGCTAATTTAGCCAAGGTTCCAATCGCGAAGCAATTTGTCTTAATGGCCCACCTCCAACAGTTAAATACCTCAGATGATTGCCATAGATACCTTGCTAATGAGACAAGGGATGTGAGCCATTCACACCCTGCTGAAATCATTATCATTGATGGGTTTTCCAGACAGACTGACTTCACTCCGATGGATTGGAATGTGGAACAAATATTATGTAAATTAGAGTTAGCTATCTTGGGCTCTGAGGTTTTTGAATACTTTGGGCACAATGGCCTGGTTCCAGATTAAGCAAAGGAGACTACTGAGCTTCCTACCCACGTCAGCCCCTCTGTACCTGAATACTTCGGATAGAATTCCATTAACTCCCTGAAATTACCCACAGGCAATTGCTCTCTGTTCTTGGTGATTTCGGCTTGAGATAAATCAAGGTCAAGCTCGTCCAGGATGTCAGGCTGTGGAAGGAACTTAATGGCATCATCTGGATTCTTGTTTCAGGCGATTGTTAAGGCGCTCTGCCAATGAGAGAGAATTTCATGCCAATCTGTTGATTGCCATCAACTGAGAGGACGGTGTCATACCATTGTTTTTCAGGCCATAGACAGACTGAAGACCTTCATGGAAAGCGCTGTACATTCTATGATTCTATGATTCTATGTTTACTATCAGCTTCCTGACAATGTGATGCCTTGTTCTCCCACCATTTCTGCTTCATGAGCTCCTTGAATTTGTCAAATAGAAGAACCAAAATTTGATTGATAAGAACAACCAAAGTATAACCTAGCTACTAGATGATGTGCACAATGTTCATGGATCCTACATACCTGTTAAAAAAATCACCAGCAAGAAAATCTCGATACCATTAAGCAAAAAACAGGCTGCAGGCCAAATAACAGAAGTCACCGCGCAGAAGGAGGCCATTCAGCCCATCGAGTCTGCACTGGCCCTTGGAAAGAGCACCCCCGCTTAAGGCCACACCTCCACCCTATCCCTGTAACCCCGTAACCCGGTAAACCCACCCAACTTTTTTTTGGACACTAAGGGCAATTTATCATGGCCAATCCACTTAACCTGCATTTCTTTGGATTGTCGGAGGAAACCGGAGCACCCGGAGGAAACCCACGTAGACACGGGGAGAACGTGCAGACTCCGCACAGAGTCGAACCTGGGACCCTGGAGCTGTGAAGCAACTGTGGTGACATGCATCACTGTAAATTCACAAGGGGTTAATGTAAATACACGTAGACTAGCTAGACACTAGAGGGAGCACCAGAGACATGACAGACAGACATTCAACCAATAGGCCAGTAAGATAGGACACGACCAATGGGCATTCAAGACACACACAGAGGTGACACTACCACAGGAGGGCATTACACCAACCCATATATAAGGACACAGCACTCATGATATTCCCCTTTCCAGTGGAGATTCTCAGTGAGTACACAGGATTGATTGAAACACATCACACCCACGACATGGATTGTAGCAGACTGGTTAGATAGACTGAGTAGCTATAGCAGGATTAACAGGAGAGTTGAATCCAAGTAGGAGAATCGTTAACAGTTTAATAAATGTGTTAAAGCTATCTCCATGTCTGAACCTTCCTTTGTCAGAGTGCACATCGAGGAAGCAGCTTATGCTACGTCAAGGGCATAACAAAACAGCAATTGTGCTAACCGCTGTGCTACAGTGCTGCCCACTAAATAAGAGATGTGCATATCCTTGCAATTTCTCTGTTCTGTAATCATGTAGTCCAACATGCGCCAATGTTTAGATCTGGGGTGCATTTATGTTATTTTCAGTTTATCAGCTTGTTGGAAGATTGTGTATGATGATAAGGTCAAAATCTTCAGCGAGAAGCTGCCCATTTATCAATGCTGTGATGTTCCAGTGCTCCTCTCCGAAATCACAAAGGGTGATGAGTTTGTCCTGGTGTGGCATTCCTCTGACCTTCCTGCTTAGATCATTGTCGATAGCTTCTTTGATGTTTATTAATATCCCAATTGCTCCAAAGCAGTGTTCCCTCTGATTCCCTAAAAGCAATGCCATAGGAAGCCAGCTGGTAATTTATTATAAGTGATAGAAGCAAATTTAAAATGATCAGTGCTTCTCCTGTAGCCTGAAACTGACGAGCACATTTCAATTTACAAAGTTCCGTGACTTAAGAACATTTGAATTGAATAGAGTTTAAACTTTAAACTCCATTTAACGTTTAAACTCTAGCTGATCCAAGTCTCTATTTATTTGACAACAATTAGGCACTGTGGCCTTAAAGGGGCATAGTTCCATATTCAGCAGCAGTGTAACATATTGGCCATTAAACAATGCATCATGTTAAGGTAAGCAATTCCATGAGAAATCTGCAAGTTCATTAAACAAATAACAGGATTATATATATAAATACATATAATTCTCTGAGATCTGGTCTATGTGTGTCATTGTTGGGACATAGTTGCTGATGAGTGTTGCATCTGGTTTCTACAAAGACTCATTCAAAGTACCATGAGTTGGCTGAAGTTACCCTTAGGAAGTGAGTGAAGCTTAAATGCTAATTCCGATCAAATGATGAAGCCCACCCCTGTCAAGGCTGGTCCTTGGACTTGCCAATAGAGTAGAACGTGTAGCTTGTGCCCACCTTCTGATGATGAGACCTCTCTACAAACCTTGTGTCACTTAAAGTGGCTGTATCAAAATTGTACCTGCCCAGCGTTCTGGCTTTTGAAGGATGTTCTATGCTCTAGTTTTATATTATTGTCTAGAAGCGCTCCACCAATCCATGAGTTGGGTGTCATGAGTGGTTAGGTGTTCTTTGAGTTTGAGTGTTCCTCATATTGCAAAGACAGTGATTGGTGCAGTTAGGTGTGGTGACCTGGCAGGTGCAGGGAGAGCAGGAGGTGTTTAGGGTTCCTTTTCTTCCCCTGCCCCCGATTAGGGAGAGCAGTACTATAGATGAATAAGGCTGCTTTGCCACCTCAATCTGTGGAGAGCAACCATCACCCTGAGGCTGCTTGTGTGCAGGATTGTGACTGAAGACTAGCAACAGCATCCTCGATTTACCCCCGCCGCCACTTCCCATCATCACAGGGCTTGCTTGGCATGCCTGATACGTTGGTTGATGTTTGCAGAGCCAGCTGCACATTAGGTATATTTAAAGTTATATTTGAGGTTTGAGGTGAGCCCACTGCCTTGTTTTCAGCAGTTAGTGCTGCACTGGTGCAACACGTATCGCAGCAACTGAAAGAAAGAAGCCTCACCTTCCCTTTCCATATCACCATCATGCCTGTTGGCACAGTCTTTTAAAAAATTCATTTAAGGTGTGTGGACATCGCTGGTTAGGCCAGCCTTTATTGCCCATCCCTAATTGCCCTTGAGAAGGTGGACGGGCGCTGCCTTTTTGAATCGGGGCAGTCCATGTGGTGTAGATACACCCACAGTGCTGTTAGAGAGGGAGTTCCAGATTTTTGACAGTGATCTATTTCCAAGCCAGGGTGGTGAGTGATTTGGAGGGGAACTTCCCAGGTGGTGGGGTTCACGGGTATCTGCTGCTCTTGTCCTCCTAGATGGTAGCGGTGCTGGGTTTGGAAGGTATGTTCAAGGAGCCTTGCTGAGTCCCTGCAGTGCATCTTGTAGATGGTACACACGGCTGCTACTGTGGAAGGATTGAATGTTTGTGGAAGGGGTCCCAATCAAGCCGGCTCCTTCGCCCTGGATGGTGTTGAGCTTCTTGAGTGTTGTTGGATCTGCACTTATCCAGGCAAGTGGAGAGTATTCCATTACATTCCTGACTTGTACTGTTGCTCGTTATGCTTTTACTTAATTGCTCTCTTTTAATTACCTTTGCTCTAGAGTCGCCAGGTATCTTTCTGATACCACCACGAGGCTCAAAGCCAAGTGCTGATCAATAACTCAATACACCAGTTAGTAAGTTTCAAACCAAAACACATTTATTATACACACAGTCAATCACTACTCATGCATAAATGAAATGAAATGAAATGAAAAATGAAATGAAAATTGCTTATTGTCACGAGTAGGCTTCAATGAAGTTACTGTGAAAAGCCCCTAGTCGCCACATTCCGGCGCCTGTCCGGGGAGGCTGGTACGGGAATCGAACCGTGCTGCTGGCCTGCTTGGTCTGCTTTTAAAGCCAGCGGTTTAGCCTGGTGAGCTAAACCAGCCCCTTACTAAACTCTGCTTACTAAACTATCACTGCTACTAAAGGCCTATACTTAGCTTTCGAATGGCCCACCAGTTCAGAGGAACAATGGCCTTTGTCCGGTTCTGATTCTGCTGGCTTCAAGCTGGTATGGAATAGTAGCTAGGAGCGTCTATCTCGTAGCGTGCATTGACTTGAGACTTGCTTGGTTGATGCAGCTGCTAGGCAGGTCTCTCCTTGCTGAGAGTCACGGTCAAGAGTTCTTTGAGGGCTGCCAAGAGAGCGAACTGAACTTGGGGATTCTACTTTATAGCCAGGTTTGGGCGGACCCCGGACTTGGTCCCAATTAATTGGACCATGTCCCAATCGTTTGTATCGATTTCTCCAATACTGGAGGTGTTCCCTGATCGTTGGGCGGGCCCTATGTGTCCCAATTACCCAATTAAGGGGCAATTTAGCATGGCCAATCCACCTACTCTGCACATTTTTTTGGGTTGTGGGGGCAGAACCCACGCAGGCACGGGGAGAATGCGCAAACTCCACACAGTGACCTAGAGACGGGATCGAACCTGGGACCTCAGCGCCGTGAGGCAGCTGTGCTAACCACTAGGCCACTGTGCTGCCCCTGCAAATCTTAATACCCAGGAAACCTTGTACCTGCTTGTTTTCCCTGTGGCTGGCCAATTTTCCCTGTACTCTTTGCGGGCATCCATTTTGGAATCGGGACGTGGCCACCCCAGGTGGCTACACTCCCTCCTTGTGATCCTCAACACGAAGCGTGAAGGATCACATTACTGCTATGTCTTCACTCCCTGACCTAGCGGGCACTCATGCTTAGGCTCTACACTGACCCTAACTATGCAATAAATTTTTAACTAACAATTTTACATACACATCATCAAAATCTATGGGGGCACTATGTCATTAAGGACAAAATACAATAAAACACTCTCACTTAAATCATTCAAACATTTTAACTTCCTAACTGTACAAATAGCAGCATTCAAATTTTCATCTGGTTTGGCAGTCAAACACAGAGGGCGCGATTCTCTGCACTCCCGACGGTGCGGAGAATAGCGTGGCTCGTAAAATTTTACGGCCACGCTGTTCCGACGCCCTCCCGCTATTCTCCCCCCCCCCCCCCCCACGCCCGACTCCCGATACGAATCGCTGCCGCCGTTTTTTTACGTCCGGCAGCGATTCTCAGCTGATCGATGGGCCGAGTTCCCAGCCCTTTACGGCTGTTTTCACAGGACGCCTGGTTACACCTGGTTTGGCCGTTCGTAAAAACGGCCGTAAACTCTCGATCTTTAAAACCATGGCACCGATTGGCACGGCAGCACCACGGCCGTGCCAAGGGTGCCATGGGCCCGCGATCGGTGGGCACCGATCGCGGGCAGCGTGTCCGATGCCCGCGCACTCTTTGTCCCTCCGCCGCCCCGCTGTATCACTTCGCGGAAATTCGTTAAGCCCGCGATGCCGGAGTTTACGGCGGCGGCATGCTAGCCCCGACCGGGGACCAGAATCGGTTCCCGGTCGGGGAGGGGGGGGGGGCTGGCGTCAAACCCGCCCGGATTTGACGCCAGCCTTACGATTTCTCCCCATATGGGATGATAGCGAGGTGTGCTGTGGCTGTCGTCAGTGTTTCCGCAGTCACTGTCGCTGTAGCTGAAGTCGGTGGGCGTGGCGAGGCGGAGTCGAGAGTCAGGGGGCGGAGTCGAGGTCGAGTCCGTGGATGGGCTGGACGGGCTGGGGGAGGGTAGGAATGCGTTTCCTGTGGGCGGGGCGTGGTCTTCTGCTGCGGCGAGCAGGACGTGGTGTGCGTGGTTGGATTACGAGCCATATGCCTTGAGCTGGTTAATATGAAACCACGCAGTCTTTCCGTTGGGGTACTTTATCTTGTAGACAGAGGGGCTTACTTTGTCCGAAATGGAGTACGGACCTGAGTACTTGGGTGACAGGAATGTGCTGGGGTTGTAAAGGAATAGCATAACCTGCTGCCCTACTGCAAGCTCAGTCGCATGCACTGTCTTGTCGAAACAAGCCTTGCTCTGTTTCTTTCTCGTGCCTAATTTTACTGCGGCTGCTAGCTGAACCGTTTTAACGTTATCTACAAGCTGTCGCACAGCATTCTCGTGGGTGAGGACCGTCACTTCGGGGCTGGTCAAGTCTAAACCTAATAAAAATTCTGAGCTTTTCATGGGGCGTCCGGTCATGAGAGTGTGGGGGGTGTAACCTGTAGATGTGGAAACAGTGTTCCGTAAAAACATGAGAGCAAATGGGAGGACTGAGTCCCAAGTGCTGTTGATCTGTTGAACCATCTTTCTGAGGGTGGCTTTTAGTGTCCGATTCATTCTCTCAACAATACCACTTGACTGGGGGTGGTATGCAATGTGAAATTTTTGAGTAATGCCAAATATTGTCGGGACGTTTTTCATCACGCGTCCTGTGAAATGGGAGCCTTGGTCGGATTCTATGCTGCGGGGGAGTCCCTATCTCGTGAAGATGTGGTGGGTCAGAATTTTAGCTGTGGTCTTTGCCGTATTAGTCCTTGATGGGAATGCCTCTACCCATTTTGTAAATGTGTCGATGACCACCAACACATATTTGTAACCATTTCTGCAAGGGGGTAAGGGTCCTATGAAGTCGATCTGGAGGTTAGTCCAGGCGTCATTAACGGGGCAGGTGTGGCTAAGTTGAGCCTTTTTTGCATATCTGTCCGGATTGTTCGGGGCACAGATCAAGCAATTCTCAATGTTGTGGGTGATGTCTGCTTTTAAATTTGGCCACCAACAGAGCTGCCTGAGGTGGGCTACAGTGGGCTCAATTCCCTGATGTCCATGACTGTCATGGAACAAACAAATGAGTTGATTCCTGTCCTGCTCAGGAACTACATAAAGACTATCTTTCAGGATCACACCGTCATGTGCGGTCATGGAATTCCTAAATTTGTCGTAAGGGGCTGGGACGTTTCCCTTTAAATCTTCCCTGAGCTTTTCGTCTTGTCTCTGGGCCTACGCTAAATCTTGATGTTGGTCTGTGAGACCTGAACTGCGTGTACCGGGGGGCTTTTGGGGGGGTTCCAAAAATAACCATGTCTGGAACCTGCTTTAGCTAGGGCGTCAGCTTTCACATTTCCAGGTGGGGAAGAGCGGTGGTGACTACGAATTTTATGATGCCATATTTCCTGTCCTTTGCCTGTTTCAAGATATGGCGGAGTAATGGGGCCGATGGTAGGGGTTTTCCGTCTGCGGAAACAAATCCTCTTGCTTCCCACAGGGGTAGGAATTCCTGTTAAGCTGTTACAGACATACAGGCTGTCCGAGTATATGTCTGCTGGGCTGGGGAACGAATCGGGGTGATCAACTATATAGGCAATTGCTGCCAGTTCTGCTGCCTGCGAGCCTAAGTGTCATGGCAACTTTAATGAAATTTCTCCTAGGGCGCGTCCCTGCACGTCCTCTACATAAATTCCGCATCCTGTTATGCGTGTTCCATCTAATACTGTGGAAGAGCCATCCACATATATTCTCAGGGGTGCGCATGTGTCTGTGGGCTGGGGTCTCTGGGTTGAACTACCTATCTTTCCAGGAGGTGTTTTCGCTATGAAAGGGCCTGTGTTATGCTGTGTTGAGATAATCTCACATTCATGCGGGTGCCTGGGTATTGTAAATTGTCTGCAAGGAAAGTGTGGGTATTAGTCCTTTTAACAGTGAGGTCCCGTCCCTGTAAAAGAAAGGTCCAACGGGCTGCTCGGATTTGGCTGACTGTGCCATCTTTAAGTCAGCCATCTAACAATAGCTGTGTCGGGGTGTGTTCTGTGAGGATGGTAATGGGGTTGAGTCCTGTAATGTACGAAAAATACTGAACTGCCCAAAAAACTGCGAGCAGGTGCCTTTCACAGGCAGAAAACCCTTGCTCCACAGGATCTAAAACTCTTGAGGCGTATGCCACGGGTCTTAACTATTCATGCCGTTCCTGGAGGAGCACGGCCGAAAGGGTTCGGTCGGTGCTTGCTACCTCTGTAGCCTAGGGGGAGAGTGGATCTGGAACCTGTAGTGCGGGGGCTGCGATGAGTGTGCGTTTTAAAGCGTCCACAGCATCTGTATGCTGCGGATGCCATTCCCAAGGTGCTTTTTTCTTTAGAAGGTTGGATAGGGGCGCTGCTTTAGTGGCAAAACCGTCGATGTGGTTTCGGCAGTAGCCAACCAGTCCTAAAAATGACTGGAGGGCTGAGACGTTGTGGGGAAGGGGCAATTTGACACTCGAATCAATCCTTTTATGCTCGATCTCGCGTTTACCATGCGTGATAATTGTTCCCAAATATATCACCTGTTCTTCCAAAATTTGGGCCTTTTTGGGGTTGATCTTACAGCCAATCTCTTTCAGGAGTCCTAGGTGTTCTGCTAGAAGTGAGATGTGCTCTGCCTTTGTGTCTGTCTGCAGTAACAGGTCGTCTACGTACTGGACCAGACATTCGGGGCGGGAAAATTTAGCTAAACCATTTGCCAGCTGTCGGTGGAAAATGGAGGGGGAGTTGTGGAATCCTTGTGGAAGGCAGGTCCACGTGTATTGCTGACCTTTAAAAGTGAAGGCAAATTTATACTGGCATGCTTTAGCCAATGGAATGGACCAGAATCCGTTGCTGATGTCCAGAACCGTAAAATATCGTGAATGGAGTCCCTGTTTGAGCAGGGTCTCGGGACTTGTGGCTACAGTGGGGGCTGCTGCTGGGGTGACTTTGTTGAGTTCCCGGTAATCAATGGTCAGTCGCCATGATCCATCGGGCTTTCTAACTGGCCAAATCGGGGCATTATTAGCGGAGGCTACTGATCTTAGTACGCCCTGTTCTAATAAGCTGTCAATAACCTTTGAGATTTCTCCCTCTGCTTCCTGGGGAAGTCCGTATTGTTTCTGGGGTCTGGGGGCAGGTCCTGTAATCTGAACTGAGCCAGCCATACTGCCACAGTCGTGCTTATGATGTGCAAATGCTGCTCTGTTTTCCTGCAGAACTGCCCTAACCTGCTTGTCTGGGCTAATTGTGCTCAGGTCAAACCAGTATTCGCCTACTGCGCTGATCCTATTAGCATAATCTCCTACTGTGAGCATGGCAGGGGCTCTTGCTGTTCTCGCCATTTTCCAGACACATTTGTTTACTGGATCGAATTAAAGGTTGTGGGAGCTCATAAAATCGATTCCCAAAATGTGTTCTGCTGTGTGGTGTAGATCAACTAAAACTATGGGGTGTTTGGTCATTATATTGCCTATCTGAATGGAGACAGGGGCTGTGATGTGTCCCTGCTGTGAGTGGCCTGTAAAGCCGCTGAGGGTGATGGTGTCTGTAGTGGGCCACGTGTGTTTCTGAAACATGGTGGAGGAATTAAATGTGGTGCGGGACCCTCCTGTGTCCCAAAGAAATTCAACAGGCTGACCCCGTACTTTTGCTGCAAAGACCGGACGGCCGGACCTATCCCAAAGGGTGTCACAGACCCAAGTTGGGGAGCCCGAACACCGTCAGTCTGTGCCGTTCATGTCTGCCTGGTCTGAACGGGCGCTTACACTGTGAATAGGCTTTGTCCTATTCCTATTTAGAGTGCCTGTCTGTTGGGCTCTCTGTGCTGTCTGTGGGGCATTGCACTCTCGTGCAAAGTGTCCTAATTGACCGCAGTTGTAACATTCTTGCGATTTCTGGGGTGGGCTGTTTCTACCTTCGTTTACCCACGCGGGGTTTTGGTACGTTTTTACTGCATGTATATCTGCATCTGCCTGCTCTTCATCGGGTTTCCTAAATGCGGGTTTATTGTGCACGGATTGCTCCCAAGTGCGGGACAACCTTTTTAAAACCCATTTTCATTGTGGGCCTCATCTGAGGGGTCATAATTCGCACAAGCTCTCTGTCCTGCCTCTGTTGCATGGGAGATCAGGATTAGAGTCCATTTGGCCATGTTATCTGAGGACAAATGGGCGCGGGTTAATTCTCTGAAAACTGCCGTGAAATGGATCCACAAGCGTCCAGCAAACGCTGTGGGGTGTTCTGTTTTCTTCTGCCTTCTACTGGGTCTCCTCTATTGTAGCCGATCGCATCAAGGATCGCCGTGTGCATCTCTGCTAGGGTGCCTCCTCCTACATTCTGTGGGTCGGGAAGGGCTGCTACTACGGAAGGGTCTAGGCTCAAAACTGTGAGCTTCACTTGCTCTCGCTCATCCAGGCCGTACATGGTTGCCTGCTGCTTAACCTTTGCAAAGAATTGGTGGGGGTCTGAAGTGGGGAGGAACGGTGTGATTTTCTTGCACGCGTACCGTAATTGGGTCACGGTTAAGGGGGTTGTGTCAAGGAAATCAGTGTCTCCTTCTGGTGCGGCTCTGTGGTGGGTGGTTACTGGATTCATGGGGGTGTGTTCTATCTGCTCTGTGGGGGGTTGGGGTGCTCTTCTTTTCTGGGGCTTCTCTTGCGCACATGCTCCATGTACATACCTATGCGCTGTCTCATTTAACTCTTGCCAATCGGGGCCATTTTCCTCATTTAATTGGGATCTAAATGTGCTCTGAAAACCATTCTGGACTGAAAGCAGAGATTGCAATTCTGCAATCTGCTTCCGGCACTTTGCATGGTCTACCGAGCTCTGCCTCTGTTCCGTGGTGGAAGCATGGAGTGCTCGTAGAGCTGCCTTTAAATCACTGCACTGCTTCTGCAGCGCCTCTACCTGTTGTTCCGTTTCTTGTCTTACCAGGACCACACGTTGTGTGTCCTGGTAGGCCTTGTTGTATTGGGTCTGGAAGCTGCTTAAGTGTGCCAGACAAGACTGGTGTGCCCTCTTGGCATCATCCACCTCTCTGTCTTTTGCTGCCAACGTCCCTTTTAACTCTATGTTCTCCTTCTCTATGTCGCTTACATCGACTTTACTCATCCTATTTCTCTCATCTATCTCTCTACGGAGCGTCCTGACGACCTCCTCTGTGCCTCGCAATTGTGCCAGACAGGACACGATTGCCATCGGCTTGCGAGCTTTCCCCAAGCTCTTCTTGTGGATCTCTGTCAGGTTCTCCCACCAAGTATGTCCTATACTCCCAGGACCTGTTTCCTCATTTGTGCAAAGTTCACTCCAAAGGGGCCATCCCTTCCCGTTGAGGTACTTTCTAATCTCTTCTTCCCAAACGGGACACTGTCCTACTCTACTGGTCGCTGCGACCACGAATTCCTGCAGGTGCATAAGGCGTTCCATTGTCTTCATTGCCATTTTTCCTATCTGAGTTCTCTTTAAATTTGGAACAAGGGGTAATAAAGCGGTGCTGCAAACACGGGTACGGCTTTCGCTAATTTCCGGAATACAAACTCCCAACAGTTTTTCGCAACAAAATCTATCAGTTTTACCTTATATCCCTGTTAGTACGCATGCATTAACACACTTCCATATATCCCTGTTAGTACGCATGCATTAACACACTTCCATATTCTGGAGGATTGATCAGAACTGCTTGAACACTTGTGGTTATTTCTGTTCCCAATTGGATTCTAATTCAAATTTTGGGTTCTCTCGGAGTGGGGGGGGGGGGGGGGGGGGGGGGGGGGGCAGTTCTAAGTCGAGTCCCGTCAGAGGTCGCCAATAAATGTTGCTCGTTATGCTTTTACTTAATTGCTCTGTTTTAATAACCTTTGCTCTAGACTCACCAGGTATCTTTCTGATACCACCACAAGGTTCAAAGCCAAGTACTGATCAATAACTCAATACACCAGTTAATAAGTTTCAAACCAAAACACATTTAATATACACACAGTCAATCACTACTCATGCATAAACTCTACTTACTAAACTATCACTGCTACTAAAGGCCTATACTTAGCTTTCGAATGGCCCACCAGGTCAGAGGAACAATGGCCTTTGTCCGGTTCTGAATCTGCTGGCTTCAAGCTGGCATGGGATAGTAGCTAGGAGCGTCTATCTCGTAGCGTGCGTTGACTTGAGACTTACTTGGTTGATGCAGCTGCTAGGCAGGTCTCTCCTCGCTGAGAGTCACGGTCAAGAGTTCTTTGAGAGCTACCAAGAGAACGAACTGGACTTGGGGATTCTACTTTATAGTCCCCAGGGGTTTCGCGCCCTTTTGGGCGGACCCCGGACTTGGTCCCAATTAATTGGACCATGTCCCAATCGTTTTTATCGATTTCTCCAATACTGGAGCTGTTCCCTGATCGTTGGGCGGGCCCTATGTGTCCATTGGCCTGCCTTTGTCCTGGCTCCCCCTGGTGCCGGGAATCTGGTTTGGTCCTGATTGATTCAATTTTTCTGATTGTTTCCGGGGATCGCTCATTAGTATGTAGATGGCTATTGGTTTCGGTTCTGTCTGTGTTCTGCAAATCAGGTGGCTACAGTAAATTGAGGATCGGCTTTTGATGACTCAGGAGGTGAGTTGTCCACTGCAGGATTCCTAGCCTCTGACCTACTTTTTAAAAATTCCTTTATGGGATGTGCACTTAAGAGTCAACCACATTGCTGTGGATTGTGGGTCTGGAGACATATATAGACAGATTTCCTTCCCTAAAGGGCATTAATGAACCAGATGGGTTTTCACAAGAATCGTAAGTGGTCATAATTAGTTTGGTCATCATTGTTATTGAATTCAAATTTTACCATATGCTGGGATTCAAAACTGGTCCTCAGAGCATTATCCTGGGTGTCTGGAGTATTAATTCAGTGACAATATGACTATGTCACTGCCTCTATAGTTGTACTTGCATGGCTAGTCAGGTGGGTTTCTGGTCATGAATTGATCGTGGGTGATTCAGCGATAGTAATGCCACTGAATGTCAAAGGGAAATGGTTAGATTCTCTCTTGTTGGAGATGGTCATTGCTTGATACTTGCGTGATGTGACTATAACTTGCCACTCGTCAGCCCAAACCTGGATATGCTGCATATGGACACAGACTGTTTCAGTATCTGAGGAATGGTGATAAACATTGTGTAATCACCCCCGCTTTTGACCTTATTATGGGATCATTGGTGAAGCTGCTGGAAATGGTTGGGCCAATGAAAACCTATTTGCTCCATAGCTGGGGGGCTTTAAAATCAGTATTATTACTCTTGGGAGGAGGTTGCATACTGGCAATGTCACTGGACTAATAACACAATGGGCGAAATTCTCCGACCCCCACGACGGGTGGGAGAATAGCGGGAGGGCCTTCCTGACATTTTTGCCGCCCTCCCGCTATTCTCTCCCCCCCCCGCCGAAGTCCCGACCCGAATCGCTGCCGCCGTTTTTTTACGGCCGGCAGCGATTCTCAACTGTTAGATGGGCCGAAGTCCCAGCCCTTTCCGCCGTTTTTACGAACGGCAAACACACCTGGTCTTGCCGTTCGTAAAAACGGCGTCACAAACTCGCTATTAATAACCATGGCACCGATTGGCACGGCCGTGCCAAGGGTGCCATGGGCCCGCGATCGGTGGGCACCGATCGCGGGCAGCGGGCCCGATGCCCGCGCACTACTTGTCCTTCCGCCGCCCCGCAGTATCCATTCACGGGGCGGCTGAGGGGCAACCCGGCCCGCGCATGCGCGGGTTTCGCGCAAAAACGCGATGACGTCACCCGCGCATGCGCGGGTTTGAGTCTTCCAAACTGCGCATGCGCGGCTGACGTCATATGACGCGTCAGCCGGCGCTAACTCCGGCAAGCGGGCTTAACGATTTTCGTTAAGCCCGTCTTGCCGGAGCCTACGGCGTCGGGCTGCTAGCCCCGACCGGGGACCAGAATCGGTCCCCCGTCGGGAAGGGGCGCGCTGCCGTAAAACCCGCCCGGGTTTTACGCCAGCTTTACGATTTCTCCCGTTTTGGGAGAATCTCGCCCATTGTTCTTGGGATCCGGGTTCAAATTCCACAACGGAAGGTGGTGAAATTTGAATTCAACAAAACTCAGGAATTGGAAGTCTAATGGTGATCATGAAATCATTGTCAATGTCATAAAAACCCTTTTGGGAAGGAAATCTGCCACCGGCACCTGGTCTGGCCCACATGTGACTCCACACCCACAGCAATGTGGTTGACTGTTAAATGCCCTCTGAAATGGCCTAGCAAGCCACTCAGTTCAATGATAATTAGGGATGGCCCAGCCAGAGATGCCCACACCCGCTGAACAAATAGAAAACTGTTATCCTTCTCCCATGTAGGTTGACAAGACCCACTTGTCCAAAGTTATCTGGGTTTGAGAAGCTGAACATGGCAGCACGGCGGCACAGTGGTTAGCACTTCTGCCTCACAGCACCAGGAACCCGGTTTCAATTCCGGCTTTGGGTGACTGTGTGGAGTTTGCACTTTCTCCCTGTCTCTACGTGGGTTTCCTCCGGGTGATCCGGTTTCCTCCCACTGTCCAAAGATGTACCGGTTAGGTGGACTGGCCATGCTAAATTATCCCTTAATGTCCAGAAATATGGAGGTTAGGCGGGGTTACACGGATAGGGTGGGGGAGTGAGCCAAGGTAGAGTTGTCATTCAGAGGGCCAGTGCAGACTTGATGGGCCAAATGTCCTCTTTTGGTACTGTAGGGATTCTATGAGATTCTATACAGTCATGTTCACACTTCTAGCCACAGTTCTAAACAAAGATCAGCATGTGAAGCCAGGCAGTAGATGTTCGATTAGGAGAATCTATCTGAGCTGGCCCAATGGGACTCTGTGGATGAAGAGATTTCCAATCTCTTCACTATCCCAGTCCTTTGACCCCCCCCTGCTTTGAAAAGTACCATGGGATCTTTTACCTACATCTTGGAGGGCCAACGGGTCCTGGGTTTAATGTTTCATCTGACAGAGACACCTTTGACAGTGCTGCACTCTCTCCGTACACAAATGTTGTGGTTTGTTTTTATTATAGGAGGACAGTCTTCACCAAAAAAACATTCAGCAAACCCGACATTGGTTTCTAATACAGACACAACAAAAGATGTTTTTCCCTTCCAAAAAAAATCATTGTCTGAACATTTTCCTAAATCCCAATTAATGGGTGTCAAAGTAGAAGCTTTCATAATCGACCCCAAAACTTATTCCTGTTATTTTACCTTCATTATTCATAAAATAACAACAGTCTAAGTAACTGAGGTGTTATTTTGCGCTGGCTGGAGGGAACTGAAAATGCTAAAAATATTTTTAATAAAGAAGGTGCCTGTCTTTTAATGGTAATCATACAGGGGGCAGAGAACGAGTCTGTGCTCAAATTCTGCCCTCGTAGTATGTTTAATCCACTTTGTTAAAGGGACAGTATTGCCATGGTCAAGATTAGAAATGTTGCTATGGGATAATAGTCTGAAAATCCTTAACTGCTTTGCCTAAACTTTCTCACTTTTAGCAGAGGCATTAACAGTTTATTTTGAACAAGACAAAAACAGGTAAAATAGTTGAGGTAAGAAGATCAGACACAACTGTCAATTAATATCAGAGCCTAGAGGCTTATAAACAGAGGAGAATGGCTCTTGTGATTAATAGCAACATCACTGGCCGACAGTTATGTCTGGTACTACAAACAAAAAGGAAAAGATAAATATTGAAACCACGCTATAAAAATTAGCATTGTTTAAACCAGACCTAACATCTGCTGAGGGCAGCTTGGCGATGCAGCCTCTGGGCTTTCTCAGGAGGCTTTACTGGCCTGTTCCGTGACCTCAGGGTGCCTAGAAACTTCTTAATGAGGTGACACTGTTCCCCGTTAAACTTGGCACCACTTCTAAATACACTGATGATCCTAAAGGCCAGGTTCCTGAACTCAATTTTTGATTAAATGCGGGTAATGTGCATCTATATTCTATAAACTAAAGTTTAGTTGACTCCATCCACTCCACTGATTCTAAGCTAGCTCTGCCCCCTACAGTTAGGTCTAAATCTGTCACGTGGGACCTTATCAGAAGCTTTGCTAAATTCCAGGCAAGCTACACCAAACATGCTACCCTTATTGACCCTCTTTGTTACCTCCTTAAAATTCAAACAAGGTGTCAGATACTATCTTCCCTTAACAAATCTATGCTTGGTTAATTCTTGGTTTATCTGTGCCTTTCTAAATGTCAGTCTATACTGTCCAATAATTTGCCCACCACTGAGGTTAGGCTGATTGGCCTGTAATTATTCGATCGATTTCTTTTGAAAACACCGGTCCTGGATGGTGTCGAGCTTCTTGAGTGTTTTTGGAGCTGCACTCATCCAGGCAAGTGGAGAATATCCCATCACACTCCTGATTTGTGCCTTGTAAGTGGTGGACAGGTTTTGGGAAGCCAAGAGATGAGTTACTTGCCACAGGAATCCTAACCTTTGACCTTTGACGACTATGTATTGATGAAACATCATTTGGTTTTCCTTACCAATAATTTTTCATGGCTTCTCTTTGCTTTCCTAATTTCATTTTAATTTTACTTTCATTCTCATGGAATCCCTACAGTGCAGATGGAGGCCATTCGGCCCATCGAGTCTGCACTGACACTCCAGGAGAACACTCCGCCCAAGCCCACTCCCCCGCTGGGCAGGCGATATGCTGCAGGTGCATGATGTGGGAGCTGGCAGATCCCATGGCAAGCTGCAGTGACCACATCTGCAGCAAGTGTTTGTTTCTCGAAGAATTTCAGCTCAGAATTGATGAACTGGAATCTGAGCTTCAGACACTGAGGCATATCTGGGAGAGGGAGAGTTACCTGGATGCTTTGTTCAATAATAATCTTCAATAATCTTTGTTATTGTCACAAGTAGGCTTACATTAACATTATTAACCTTCCCAACTGGAAACCCTGGATGAACAGGGATATCCGCTGCTTGCTGAAGTCTAGGTCTGAGGCGTTCAAGTCAGGCGACCCTGACCTCTACAAGAAAACCAGATATGATCGAAAGAAATCCATCAAAGATGCCAAAAGACAGTACCAACCAAGCTCGAGTCCCAGGCTAGCCGCATGGATCCCCACCGTCTATGGCAAGGTCTGCAAGACATAACAGGCTACAAGATGAAGGCATGTAAAATCACTGGCTCCAATGCACCAATCCTTGATGAGCTCAACGCATTCTATGCCAGCTTTGAGTAAGAGGTCAGCGAGAGTGAGCCCTCCACCCTGGAAGCCTTGGATGAACTTGTATCCGAGATCACCATTGCAGACGTCAGAGCAGCCGTCTCGAAGGTCAACCCACAGAAAGCCACTGGCCCGGATGGGGTACCTGGGCGGGCACTCGGGTCTTTCGTGGATCAGCTGGCGGGTGTATTCGCAGACATCTTCAACCTCTCTTTACAACAATCTGAGGTCCCTATCTGCTTCAAGAAGATGCCATCATCCCTGTACCAAAAGAAAGGCAAGCAGCGTGCCTTAATGACTATCGTCCAGAGGCTCTGACATCCATCATCACGAAGTGCTTCGAAAGGTTAGTCATGGCACGAATCAACTCCAGCATCCCGGATTGCCTTGATCCACTACAGTTCACCTACCACTGCAACAGGAGACGCCATCTCCATGCCCCTGCACTCTACCCTGGAGCACCTAGATAACAAATACACCTATGTCAGACTCCTATTTATCGACTACAGCTCAGCCTTCAACACCATCATTCCTACGAAACTCATCTCCAAACTCCATGGCCTTGGCCTCGGCTCCTCCCTCTGCGACCGGATCCTGAACTTTCTAATCCACAGGCCACAATCAGTAAGGATAGGCAACAACACCTCCTCCATGATCATCCTCAACACCGGTGCCCCACAAGGCTCTGTCCTCAGCCCCCTACTATGCTCCTTATACATCTATGACTGTGTGGCCAAATTCCCCTCCAACTCGATTTTCAAATTTGCTGATGACACTGCCGTAGTGGGTCGGATTTCAAACAATGACGAGACAGAGTACAGGAATGCCATAGAGAATCTGCTGAACTGGTACGACGATAATAATCTCTCTCTCAATGTCAACAAAATGAAGGAGATTGTCATCGACTTCAGGAAGCGTAGTGGAGAACATGACCCTGTCTACATCAATGGGAACGAAGTAAAAAGGGTCGAGAGCGTCAAGTTTCTTGGTGTACATATCACCAACAACCTGTCCTGGTCCCCCCATGCCGACACTATAGTTAAGAAAGCCCACCAACGACTCTACTTTCTCAGAAGACTAAGGAAATTTGGCATGTCAGCTACGACCCTCACCAACTTCTACAGATGCACCATTGAAAGCATTCTTTCTGGTTGTATCACAGCTTCGTATGATTCCTGCTCTGCCCAAGACTGCAGGAAATTACAAAAGGTTGTGAATGCAGCCCAATCCATCGCGCAAACTAGCCTCCCATCCATTGACTCTGTCTATAATTCCCGCTGCCTCAAAAAGGCAGCCAGCATAATTAAGGACCTCACGCACCTGGGACATACTCTCTTCCACCTTCTTCCGTCAGGAAAAAGGTACCAAAGTTTAAGGTTACGTACCAACCGACTCAAGAACAGCTTCTTCCCTACTGCCATCAGACTTTTGAATTGACCTACCTCGTATTAAGTTGATCTTTTCTCTACACCTTGCTATAACTGTAACATAATATTCTGTAGTCTCTCCTTCCTTCCCTATGTACGGTATGCATTGTTTGTACAGCATGCAAGAAACAATACTTTTCACTGTATACTAATACATGTGACAATAATAAATCAAATCAAATCAAATGTTATTCTTATTAATCCCTCAGTCGCCACATTCCGGCGCCTGTTTGGGTACACAGATGGAGAATTCAGAATGTCCAAATTACCCAACAGTATGTCTTTCGGGACTTGTGGGAGGAAACCAGAACACCCGGAGGAAACCTACGCAGACATGGGGAGAACATGCAGACTCCACACAGACAGTGACCCAAGCGGAGAATCGAACCTGGGACCCTGGAGCTGTGAAGCAACAATTCTTCAGGAGGCAGTCGCACCCCATAGATTAAGTACCTCAAATTCGACCAATAGTGAGGGACAGCAGGGTGTGACTGCAGGTGAGGCAGGTACAGGTTACCTGAATTCAGAAATGGAGGAGCCTCAGCTCTTGATCTTGTACAACAGGTATGAGGTATTTTCCCCCTGTTTGGTTGAGGAAAAGGACTGTAGGGAGGATGAGCTAACACCACTGCACCATGGTACAGGAAGCTATTCAAGTGGGGGGAGCAAAAAACAAGTGATAGTTGTAGGGGATTCTATAATTAGGGGAATTGATAACATTCTTTGAAAGCAGGACCGAGAATCGGCATAGTATGTTGCCTGCCCAGTGCCAGGATGAGGGACATCTCTAATCGGCTTGAAAGGATATTGGAGTGGGAGTGAGAGGATCCAATTGTGGTCCACGTTGGGACAAACACCATAGGTATGATTAGGAGAGAGGACCTGTTTGGGGAATATCAGGAACTAGGAACAAAATTAAAGAACAGGTCCTCAAGGGTTATAAACTCTGGATTACTACCCGAGCCACATGCAAATTGCACTAGGGGTGAGAAAATTAGGGAAGTAAACACATCACTAAAGGAGTGGGAAAGAGGAGTTCAATGTCAATGTTTTGGGACAGGAGGGATCCGTACCGTTGGCCTGTCTTAACCTGAACCGATTGGGACCAGTGTTCCAGCGGAAAGGATAAATAGAGTGGTCAGAAAGATTTTAAACTAGCAAATGGGGGGGGGGGGGGGGGGGGGGGGGGGGGGGGGGACAGGAAGGATAAAACTCAAAGAAGTATAATGGTTACTGGGAACCAAAGTGGTAGGTTAGCATGTGAGGAGACAGTAGAAGTTAATAGGATGAATAGGCAGGACCAGTCTAACGACTAAGGAGGGGAAAGGAAACGTAAAAAATGAAAATGTAAGGAGGCTGGGAGTAAAAGTTGTGGATGAGGCTGATCCGAGATTATTAAAGGGAGGTCAGAATGTGTGAAAAATACAGGGCGCGATTCTCCGCATCCGCGAAAAATCGCGAAACTCTCATAAAAAACGTGTTTTACGACGGTCGGGAAGGGTCCATTTCCCGACGTATTCACTTCCGGGAAATGGGCTAGTAACGCGGCCGCGTCAATCAAGTGCGCGATGACAACGGAATGCGGCGACGACACGATCACGCCCACGTGACGCCGCCCGACGCCGTAAAAGGCGCGGACGAGCACAGAATCTGTCGGCCATGATGTCGGAGTCCAGGAGAGCTGCACCTCGTTTTTGTGGAGGCCGATGTCGAGACTCTGCTCGATGCTGTCGAGCAGAGGAGGGTCCTCCTACGCCGCGGAGAGGGCATCGCCAACCTGCCAGCGCGGTACGCCAGGCTGGCGTGAGGTGGCCGCTGCCGTCAATGCTGGGGGCAGAACCCTCGCTGCAGACACGACCTCCAGGCTGCCAGGGTAAGTGGCAAGAAGGTGCCCCCTGGTCACAACCATCCCTCCCCCCCCCTTTACCTAATCACACACCTCCCCCCAGCACGGGGGGGGGAGGGGGATTGGGCCAGAGTTATTTGAGGATGGTTCACAAAGTTGTCACAGACCCAGCGCTCTGGCCCCGTGGAGAGATGCAATCGTCTTATGACAATTGACCCCCAAACTGTGCCAGTATCTAAACGGACTGCGGATACCTGCCGATTGTAATGATTACTATGTACCCTCCCCAACAGGCCAAGTCCGCTCACAACAACCGTGAGCGGCACAAGACTGGAGGGGGTTCGCCCAACCTGCATCCCCTCACCACCTTTGAGCAGAGGGCACTGGACCTTGTTGGGGGGTCTGTCACCCGGGATGTCGCGCTATGCGAGGTTGGCGGATCTGCAGCAAGTGAGACAACCCTCCTTGACAAACACCACCCCCCCCCATCCTCTGTCCCTTCACACCCTGCCCACTGGGATACCTCCCCCATCCTCTGTCCCTTCACACACCCTGCCACTGGACACCTCCCCCATCCTCTGTCCTTCACACACCCTGCCCACTGGGATAGTCCCCCATCCTCTGTCCCTTCACACGCTGCCCACTGGGGACGTCCAGCGGCCCCTGCGAGCAAATCTAAATAACCGTCTCATTCTCTCCCTAGGACGTGATGCGAACGTCTGGCTGCAGACGGACACAGGCATCTGCCGCCACCTCACCCGGGGCCGCACGACAGAGGGTGCACGATCAGCGGGGAGCCCCATCCTCCCCAACCCAATCTGCGGTCAGGACGCCCAGAGGGTGGCGAGAAAACAACCCCGGAAATGGCCAGCAATAACCCTCTGGATCTGAGCGGCCCCACACCATTGAGGAGGGGCTAAATTGCGAAAACATCGGGCTTGCGGCGATTAGTGATGAGTCCCTGGGTCACAGTGGTTTGCACATCACAGCTGAGCAGGTACAGCAGGTGGAGGTCGGAGCAACCGAGGGCCTGGACTAGCGCGGAGGCCAGACCAGGCCAGGATGCAGTGGCTCCCAGACGTTTTCAGAGGTTCCTGGAGTTTCTCAACCCACACGCACAGCCGATGCCTCAAGAAACCCAGGGAAACAACGACGGGATGAGGGCTTCCTTTCAGGACTCTGCAGACGCTGTTAGAGGAGTCGAACGTGTCCACGAGCAGGGAGTGGTGCGCTCATGGCAGAGACCCAGTCCGACACCGCACGGGTGGCATCCGCAGTGGAGGCAATGGGTCAGGTGATGCAAGGCATTGGGGTTCATATGCACGCGTCATCCTAGGCCCTGGACAGGGTTGCCTCTCACAGGCAGCAATGTGCCAGAGGCAAAACGACATTGCCGGCGCCCTGCAGGCCTTGGCCCAGTCTCACCAGGTCATGGCCAGTCACAGCAGTCAGTCGCCGAGAGCATCAACCGCCTGACACATGCTGGATGGCGTCGTGCACTCACAGGTTGAGATCGCAAGTCCCTGGCGGGAATGTCTAACTCCCTGGACTCCTTCTCTGCAAACCTTCGGATCCTGGGGATACCGTTGAAGGCCTCCAGGACTGGCAGCGCCAGGTGTCGGTGGTGCGACGGGGCACCTCCCCGCTCGCACCTCTGTCCCAAAGTGAGGCCCGGGGGCCACCGGGCTCCCCGAGAGAGGAGGAGGTTTCGGGGCCCGTCCATAAGTCCATCACGGGACATCCGGAATTCTCGGCCTCCCCCCGTCCCATCCCTGGTGCATCGGGTGGGCAGCAGGCAGAGCAGGGTGGCACAATGTCACCTGAGACGCCCGCAGAGCAGCCTGGCCATCAAGACCGGGTCGCCCCAGGAAAACGCTTGGCCAAGGAGAAACGAGTCGAGGGGGGCGATTCGCAGCAATCCTCCTCCACTCCTGCTGTATCATCTGGGGAGTCACTTAGACGTAGTGGTAGGGCCCGTAAGGCAACTAAGATAGACACTGAGTACGTTGGCAGGGTGAAGGGCACAGTTTAGTTGTAGGGGCTAGGGCACCTGTAAATAATTGTTAACATTAAACGCACTGTTCCACCTTACTTGTAATACCGTGTGATTGTTCCACAGCCACAGGATTTGTGATGATGACCGAGTGTCGCTGGGGTTGACGAGTGGTGAAACTTCGGTGCTGGGTGTGCAGTCCCTGCCCCCCCCCCCCCCCCCCCAACCCCTCCCACAGAGCCCACGCGGGCACGTGATGGAGTGTCAGTGACGATCTCAGCCGCCACCAAGGTGGATGGTTCAGCTATTGCCATGGGTCAGACTCTCTCCAACGATTCTGAGCTCACAGCTCATCGCAGAGCGGGCTGTCATCATTCACATGGCACTGATCACACCCGCTGACACAGCCATCAATGTTGTGCCATACCGTCTGGACCCAGTGGTAAGGGTGATGTCGAAGTGGAGCAGGGTACACTGAGAGGGGGTGGGGGGGGTTGTGGTGGTGGAAGTTGTGTGTTGACCCTCTGCACGACTAGCGATGCAGGTGGTGGGTTTGTGGTTCAGTCTGGTACGTCACATGCGATGCGTGAACCGTGCTGCCGACCAAGGTGTCGCGTGCCTGCCTCCTCGACTCGCGGTCCGTTGTGCCGCCTCCTGGACATCACCACACCTGGGTCGGGTCGGCGTGCTGCGCCCGCCACTCCACCAGCCTCCTCCTCCTCCTCGCCTCCTCCTCCTCCTCCTCTCCTCCTCCTCCTCCTCCTCCTCCTCTGTGCTGGCACCACTGCCACTGGCTTCTTCTCCCTCCGCCTCCTGCAGCAGGTCATCTCTCCTCTGCATCGCGATGTTGTGCAGCGCACAGCAGAACACTACAATGCGAGCGACCTTTCGTGCCTGGTACTGCAGGGCCCCCTCCGGAGCGGTCCAGGCACCTGAATCTTACCTTCAGAGGCCAGGCAGCGCTCCACCACACCCCTGGTTGCTGCATGGGCCTCGTTTTATCGTGTTCCGCATGGGTCGAGGCCTCCGTATAGTGTCATCAGCCAAGACCTCAGCGGATAACCCCTGCGCCTAGCAACCAGCCCCTCAAGCCGGGGGGGGACGCCCCTGCAATAGCGCAGGTATGAACGACTGCGCTAGTATGTAGGAGTCATGCACACTCCCTGGGAATCTCGCAGAGACGTTCATGATCCTCATGTGGGGGTCGCATACCACCTGGATTCATGGAGTATGTCCCCCTTCTGTTTGTGAAACATCCTGTCCCCTGCAGGCGGGCGCATGGGGATGTGAACACAATCGATTGCCCCCTGCACCCTCGGTATCCCGGCCATGCTGGCAAATCCACGAGCTCGTGAGTCTTGACTTGCTTGGTCCTCGGGAAAGGGGTGTAGCGGTCCGCGATGGCATAGAGGGCGTCGGTCACATCCCGGATACACCTGTGGACCGATGACTGGGAGATCCCGGAGACGTCCCCGCTCGGAGACTGGAAGGAGCCGGTAGCATAGAAGTTAAGAGCGACCGTCACCTTGATGGCAACCGGGATCGCGGTCTCCCCCCGTTCCACGTGGGCGAGGTGCGACAGGAGTTCGCAAGATATGTATCACTGTCTGCCTACTCAGCCGAGTCTCCTCCTGCAGATGATGTCCGTCAATTGTTAGGAAAGAGACCCGGACACGGTACACCCTCGGCTTTGGTCGTCGCCTCTGGCGCCGTGGCTGCACCCTCACATCTCTCCTCTTCTCTTCCTCCTTCCTCCTCCTCCTCCTCTCCTCCTCCTCCTCCCCCCCCCCATGCTGCTCGACGACTGGCAACTCCTCGGCCCTTCCCTCTGCTGCTGCAGCTGGCCCTGCATCCACTGCGGGTTGTGGCTGTGGATGCTGCTGCATCTCCAAATGCAGTGCAGCGGCCCCAACCACTGCGCAGAACATAGGCGTTTCTGTTCACATACATTGTGCTAACCTACAGAAGGGTGGTGGGGCAGAGAACGGGACATGTTAGACGGAGGTTAGTCAACACCTCGGCATCTGCCTGCCACGGGATACCTGTGTGTCCCGGTGGCCTGGTCGCGCTGCTGACATGCGGGCAGCCTAACCCCTGGTCACTTTCTGCATCCAACGGCCAGTTAACTAGATGCGACCTCCGACCCCGCCCAATCCCCAATTCACTATGAGGGGTTCCCCGGGTCACTCCCCCCCGCACGCCCTGACATCAAGGCTGGACACCCCCAACCCAATCATCGCTGTGTGAAAATGGCGGATTGGTCATGCCAACCTGATACCCTGGCAGTATCTGCAGGGCACCTAAGTAGTGCCAGGATGGCACCCAGGGAACCAAGCTGGCATTTGCAGGGTGCCTGGGTGACATCAGTAGTGAGATGGTAGCACTTTCTCGGAGGGAAAGCCCATGGGGATTCCAACCCCTTGGGAGACCCCCCCCAACTCTGGTCCACATTTGTGGAGACCAGTCCTGAACGGTGCTTGCCCAAAGTGTCCGAGGTGAAGGGCATAGATCCTGATACCTCGGCTGCCTCGGGAAACAGTGGGGCTAGCTGTCTCGCTCTAATTTGCAGATTTGCCAAAAGGTGATCCCACCCACAATAGGCCGGATTCACATCGCAATGTCTCGCAAGATCGCGTTACATCTCGTGAGTTGGTTTTTGTTTTTATTTTTCTTTGTTATGTATATATTTGAAAATGCCTCCAATAAAATGTTTTCAAAAAAAGTTTATATCATTGATGGGCGGGCACGGTAGCACAGTGGTTAGCACTGTTGCTTCATAGCTCCAGGGTCCCGGCTTGGGTCACTGCCTGTGTGGAGTCTGCACGTTCTCCCCGTGTCTTCATGGGTTTCCTCCGGTTTCCTCCCATAAGTCCCGAAAGACGTGCTTGTTAGGTGAATTGTACATTCTGAATTCTCCCTCTGTGCACCCGAACAGGCGCCGGAGTGACTAGGGGATTTTACACAGTAACTTCATTGCAGTGTTAATGTAAGCCTACTTGTGACAATAAAGATTATTTATTTAGTTATTGTTTATGTCCAGCTTTGCTTGTTTCCCTTTATGAATTCCCAGTCAGGATCCCATCGCCTCAGCAAACTAGTTTAAGCCCTCCCCAACAAAACGCCTTCTCCTCCGATATTGGTCTCAGCCCTGTTCAGGTGCAACCGGCCTGCCTTGTACCGGTGTGCCACTTCACCCAGAACCCGTGCCAATGCTGCAGGGATCGAAACTCCTCCTTCCTGCATCACCTGTCCGGCCACACAGTTCGCTGACTATCCTCCTATTTCTGTACCCAGTCGCGCATATAATTGAACGGTGCCAGCATTTGTCATCAAGTGCATTAGAGACTTTGTGCTGACATCCGAACTTTGCACTCTTTTGTGATGCCTGAAGGTGATTGTGAGCTTTGAAGAGGCTGGGAAGTTTGGTCGCATATTTCAGCAGTTTTAAAAAATGTTTTCCCCTACCCTTGTCTCTGCTGAGATCTGCGCTGGATTTTGTCTGCCTCCTACTAGGTCAGGTCGTTCAAGGATTTTCATGCCCCATTGCCCCCTCGCCCACCCCACTCTGGCAGTCAGAGAAATGAGAGAGCAACAATGGCTTCTCACCGTGGGCAAACCACTCTTTACCATTATAACGGAGAAGGAAATGAACTGAAATAAGCCTCTTGACCAGTAATGGGAAATCTGAGGCCAGGAGGCCACATGAGGCCTACCTGGGTTCTGACTGCAGCCCACTAGACATTTTGTTGACTGTTGCCCACATTCTGTTGATATCCGTCTGCGACATTTTTCCTACCGGTATGGCTGAACTGATACGCACATAAAGCAAGGGCAAGTCAAGAGAGGGGCATGCTGACTGTCCACAACAGTCCCGTGCACTCCCTCTGCAAACAAAATGTAAATATTTATTTTGTTTTTACCACTTGGGAGTTGATGAGAGTTCTATTAATATATGAATGATTAAGCATTTTCTGTAACTCATTATGAAATATTTCGTGCGCGTTAAATGTATTTAATCTTACTAATGAGGCCATGGTTGGCGAACAAGCCCGATTTCCATTTTAGAATTCCTGCAGTGCCATTCTGACCATCACGTCGGCACCGACCTTCGGAAAGGACAGCCCATCGAGGCCCACTTCTCCGCCCTATCCTTGTAACCCCACCGAATCTGCACCAAGGGTCAATTTATTATGGCCAATCCACCTCACCCGCACACCTTTGGACTGTGGGAGGAAGCTGGAGCACCCGGAGGAAACTCACACAGACAAGGGGAGGGGGGGGGGGGGGAAGAGTGCAATCTCCTCACAGACAACCACCTGAGGCCGGAATTTGAACCCGATCCCTGGCGCTGTGTGGCAGCAGTGCTAACCACTGCGTCACCGTGCCGCCCTGTTGCGCCCCTCTGAGATGAAGGAGGATACCTCATGCATCCCACTCACTTACCTCGGTTGCCCATCACTGCTTTTGATGGTCACATGCAACAAGGAAGAAAGAAGGACAGAAGATGTAGGAGCAAACCTACATTCACAGCTTCCAAAACGGTAATCAACCTGACATGTTAACTTTCCTTCCCTCCCCACAGTGCTCCCAATCCTTCTAAGTAATTCCAGCACTTTCTGATTATCTTGATACAAAAAGGCGAATTGTTTTTGCTTTTGAGGTCAGTGAGGAAAGAGCCTGCCGCTCAATGAAGAGCAGAATTAATTGTGCATCCCTACCAGAGGGCTGAAAAGGAGAGAAATGCTACATCACGTGTTGGAGGAGGCAGCCAAATAATATTCAATTTCCGTCTCCAATAAACATTAAAACACCTACAGATGGTCCCCTTTGAAACTGAAGACATGAAATTTCACATGATTCAAGCTTAAAACTCAAGAGGTCAACATTCGAGCAGTGGGAAGTATGCGTGGAATGTCTCTGAAGGTAGATGGGCCAGAGGAAGGAGACGGAACAGTAACATTTAACAATGGAATTTGAAAGCTATTCCATTGCTTCTGTCAGGAATGGGCAGGGCGAAGAAAAACCTGACCTGACAATCAATGATTGTCCCACACTTTACTCCGTTGTGTTCTGAGACTCATCCAACCAGCCAGTTCTCTAGCCCACTAGAAATTATGCCAGTTTAAGTGCAGTATTGCCCCATTCCGCTCATTAGTTGGAAACACTTAGGCCCAGAATTTTGCAACGATGGAGACAATCGGGGAATCATCGGGAGGACTAAGTCCCACTCTGAACGCGGCATATTCCATTCTGTGGGGTTGGGTTTGGATGCCTCCTGAGGTTCATGGGGGCAGCTGGTCATTTAGATCACCAGCTGCCTCCACTGATTTCCATCCATCTGTGTGGATCCTGGAGTGCGCTGAAGCTCGCAGATCAAGGCACCATTTTGTCCGGCAGCCCCGTTGTTCCCCCCGCCTTTCAGTCCCCCCTTTGTTTTTGACCCTCTCCTTACCCCCGAACCTTGTGGAGGCCCCCAGGACCACCCCTCGCCCTTGCTCTACCTGTCCAGCCCTCCTTCTGCAGACCTGACCCCTGGTATTGCCAGCCTGGCATCCTGGCAGTGCCAAGGTGTACATGTGCCAAGAGGAATGCCAGGTTGCCACCCTTCCCTGGGTCCCAGAACACCCAGGGGTCTCCAATGGTCTGGGAGACCCCGCCCCCCAGGAGCCATTATGACTGTTGCATGTTTGTGTGGACCAATACGAAACGCAGCTCTTGCATAGCCTCCCGGGCGCGGCCGGTGAGTCAGATCCGGATCTCACACAACGAGGGTGAGATCCCAACCGTTCCAGATGAAGGAAGTCGGGTGGCTCGCGCAGAGCTTCATGCCTGGCACAGAACCCAATTTAGGGCTCGTGCACGATTCATCTGTTGCACCTAGATCCATATTGGGCGCAACGGGGTCACTGAATCTAGCCCTGTGGCTGCAAAAGGTGTGATTAAGATATCGTAAAAGTGTGATCATCATTCATTCCAACCATGTATTTACAAAGAGAGGCCAAATGGACTTTTGCTTATAGAAAGAAGATTCCCTGGAGTGGAGATAATTTGAGACATTGGACGTGATTCAGCCAAATCGCGAGTCCAGTTTTGGACTGCAGTGCTTAGAAAGACACTGCATGCAACAGCATTTAGCCATTATTTTGGGGCCTCGGGGACCGTCTCCCCATCGAGACCACTTGGAGAGATTTCCTGCACAAGGGGGCTGAACTCGCCTGCAGGACTGTCTCCTACGAGATCGAGCACCATTTTGAACGTCTGCCCCAATCTTTACACCCTCCCCTTTCGGCAGCCCCCGCTTTCAGATCCATCCCTCGTCTGCTCCACAACCTTTGCTCAGCCCCCTCACTCCTGCTTTCATGGGCATTGACTTAGAATCCCGACCCTTGGTAGTGCCAACCTCAGTGCCTCAGCAGTGCCCTTGGCATGTTGTTAGTGCCAACCAGGCACCAGGGTACCAGGCTGGTAGTGCCAAGGTGCCCGGATGCCAGGGGGGTACTAGGGTACTACCCTGCCCCGTCTCTGACCACCTGGGGGCTGTAATGGCTTATGAGACCCCCTGAGGTGCCATCATGCCCGGGTCCATGCTTGTGAAAACCAGTGCAAATGACGCCCGGTTGGGGCCTCGCAGTTCTCCCTCGCAGGTGTTAACTCCCGAGCGCCAAGTGATTATGGTGTCTGGATATTTAAATGAGCATTCAGGCTCATTTCACTGGTCGTGACCTAGGTCACGCCGAGTGACTCGAACAAGGTTTTGCAACTGGCACGGAGCCCGATCTGGGCCATTCTGCGGTTCATTCATGCAGCTTGAAAATCGCACCCATTGTGTTTAGACTTAGGTAAGCAGGTCATGGGAACCTGAGTGGGTCAAAGGTGATGTCATTAATGGGAGGAGCCAGGTCTGTAGCAGTCAGTTTAGTTTTAGTTTCCCAAAGATGCAATGACTTACTGCTCGTGTCTGGAAAAGTCTCTCTCTCTCTCTCCAAGCAATCTTTCAAAGAAATCTCTAGGTATACAGCAAGTAACCCTGTGTTTTCTAGCTTAGGCGGCACAGTGGCTCAGTGGTTAGCATTGTTGCTTCACGCCACCAAGGCTCAGTGTCTTTTTTCCTTACCCCCCCCCCCCCCCACCCCGCCCACAGGTGCAACGAAAAAAAAAACAGTGCTTCAGAAATGCCACAGCACTTCATCCGAGGGAGCATAGATGATTCCCTCTCCCTCAGAGGATGGGCATGGCACCCTCTCTCATAGAGGATGGACATGGCACCCTCTCGCATAGAGGATGGACATGGCACCCTCTCTCATTGAGGATCGGCATGGCACCCTCTCTCATTGAGGATGGACATGGCACCCTCTCTCATTGAGGATGGGCACCCTCTCTCATAGAGGATGGACATGGCACCCTCTCTCATAGAGGATGGACATGGCACCCTCTCTCATAGAGGCTGGACATGGCACCCTCTCTCATAGAGGATGGGCATGGCACCCTCTCTCATAGAGGATGGGCATGGCACCCTCTCTCATAGAGGTTGGGCATGGCACCCTCTCTCATAGAGGATGGGCATGGCACCCTCTCGCATAGAGGATGGACATGGCACCCTCTCGCATAGAGGATGGACATGGCACCCTCTCTCATAGAGGTTGGACATGGCACCCTCTCTCATAGAGGATGGACATGGCACCCTCACGCATAGAGGATGGATATGGCACCCTCTTCATTGAGGATGGGCACCCTCTCTCATAGAGGATGGACATGACACCCTCTCTCATAGAGGATGGACATGGCACCCTCTTGCATGAGGATGGACATGGCACCCTCTCTCATAGAGGATGGACATGGCACCCTCTGCATAGAGGATTGCATGGCACCCTCTCTCATAGAGGATGGCATGGCACCTCTCTCATAGAGGATGGACATGGCACCCTCTCTCATTGAGGATGGGCACCCTCTCTCATAGAGGATGGGCATGGCACCCTCTCTCATAGAGGATGGACATGGCACCCTCTTGCATAGAGGATGGACATGGCACCCTCTCGCATAGAGGATGGGCATGGCACCCTCTCTCATGGGATGGGCCCCTCTCTCATAGAGGATGGGCATGGTACCCTCTCTCATTGAGGATGGGCATGGCACCTCTCTCATAGAGGATGGGCATGGCACCCTCTCTCATAGAGGTTGGACATGGCACCCTCTCGCATAGAGGATGGGCATGGCACCCTCTCGCATAGAGGATGGACATGGCACCCTCTCGCATAGAGGATGGACATGGCACCCTCTCTCATAGGGTTGGACATGGCACCCTCTCTCATAGAGGATGGACATGGCACCCTCACGCATAGAGGATGGATATGGCACCCTCTCTCATTGAGGATGGGCACCCTCTCTCTAGAGGATGGACATGACACCCTCTCTCATAGAGGATGGACATGGCACCCTCTTGCATAGAGGATGGACATGGCACCCTCTCTCATAGAGGATGGACATGGCACCCTCTCGCATAGAGGATGGGCATGGCACCCTCTCTCATAGAGGATGGACATGGCACCCTCTCTCATAGAGGATGGACATGGCACCCTCTCTCATTGAGGATGGGCACCCTCTCTCATTGAGGATGGGCATGGCACCCTCTCGCATAGAGGATGGGCATGGCACCCTCTTGCATAGAGGATGGACATGGCCCTCCGCATAGAGGATGGGCATGGCACCCTCTCTCATTGAGGATGGGCACCCTCTCTCATAGAGGATGGGCATGGCACCCTCTCTCATTGAGGATGGGCATGGCACCCTCTCTCATAGAGGATGGGCATGGCACCCTCTCTCATAGAGGATGGACATGGCACCCTCTCGCATGAGGATGGACATGGCACCCTCTCGCATAGAGGATCGGCATGGCACCCTCTCTCATTGAGGAGGGGCACCCTCTCTCATAGAGGATGGACATGGCACCCTCTCTCATAGAGGATGGGCATGGCACCCTCTTGCATAGAGGATGGACATGGCACCCTCTCGCATAGAGGATCGGAATGGCACATCTCTCATTGAGGATGGGCACCCTCTCTCATAGAGGATGGACATGGCACCCTCTCTCATAGAGGATGGACATGGCACCCTCTTGCATAGAGGATGGACATGGCACCCTCTCTCATAGAGGATGGACATGGCACCCTCTCTCATAGAGGATGGGCATGGCACCCTCTCTCATTGAGGATGGGCATGGCACCCTCTCTCATTGAGGATCGGCATGGCACCCTCTCGCATAGAGGATGGACATGGCACCCTCTCTCATAGAGGATGGGCATGGCACCCTCTCGCATAGAGGCATGGCACCCTCTCTCATGAGGATGGACATGGCACCCTCTCGATAGAGGGGGCATGGCACCCTCTCGCATAGAGGATGGGCATGGCACCCTCTCTCATTGAGGATCGGCATGGCACCCTCTCTCATAGAGGATGGACAAGGCACCCTCTCTCATAGAGGATGGGCATGGCATCCTCTCGCATAGAGGATGGACATGGCACCCTCTCTCATAGAGGATGGACATGGCACCCTCTCGCATAGAAGATGGGCATGGCACCCTCTCTCATCGAGGATGGGCACCCTCTCTCATAGAAGCAGTAGAAACCAGTCCAGGTAAATAGCTTGAGCCCAGAGGGAGGGCGAAGTTCAGGAGGAAGCAGCTGCAGCACAAGCAGCAGGAAGGAGGAGGAGGAGAAGAGGGAGGACAACTCAGCTGCGCCCTGTGGGGAGGGTGTACAGACCGAGAACACCACACCTCAATGTGCTGGAAAAGACTCAGGTTGAGCCATGATGTTTTGATGGACGTTTCATTGCATGTTGCTGCGTGACGTCACAATCTATCACCCCCGCCCATCCCCTCCCTGTGCGCGCCCCCCCCCCCGTTCACATGCATGGCTGTGAAGGTAACTATCACACTGAGATGGAGAATTGGCTGATATATCCCAGTCAGCAGCACACAGGAAGTGACTAATGACCTGTCTGCTCATGTGGGGGAGTACATTAGTGTCCCCATGGATAGTCAGTCACTGTAACAGACAGCCATGGCCTTTATCCAAATTGCAGCTTCCTCTCAGGTTCTGGAGTATCATTAACGGCACTCATGTTTGCAATAAAGGCTCCAAATCAGCACACGGACACCTTCATGAGCCACAAGTCATTTCACTCCATCAACATCCAGGAGATTTATGACCACAATAAGGTCTTTCTTCATATCTGTGCAAGATTCCGAGTCAGCTGCCACGTCTCCTTCATGCTAAGGAATTCACAACTCCCCAATCTAGTTCAGCCACCCACACAGATCATTTTCAAGTTGAGATTCAGCTGCCTCAATAGCTCAGATGGAACTCTCCAAAATATCCTAGCAAGGGTTTCAAGAATAGTTGTATGCTGCATGATGCACAACATTGTGCAGTGTAGGTGCTTCCAACTGGAAATTGATGAGGCCATGGGCAGAGCTCCAAACTCTGAGGGAAAAGAGGAGGAGTCATGATCATATTGAATGGTGGTGCAGGCTCAAAGGGCCGAATGGCTTGCTCCTTGCACCTATTTTCTATGTTTCAACCCATGTACATTCAGGCCATTCCGAAACAGATGAGGATGATAAGCCATCCAATGGCAGAGCAGCAGGGATGTGCCTCTGGGCCTGGCCTAACTTGCCTTCAGCAGACAGTGGGCGATAGAGGAACTCGACAAGCCCAACTATCTGCCCCTCTGCCACGGCTATATTTGTGGCCACGTGTCCCTGGAGAAGGAGCACGAGGTGTCTGCCGGCATCAAGGCCTTCCATGCCCAATGGGCAACAGGCGGACCAGGGTGCCCAGGTGTTCTTTCCACTGCTTTTATCGCATTTTTGTTTGATGTTTTATGTTTCGTTTATGATTTAAGGGCTGCTCTTTTCATTTGTCCCTCGGAATTTTTAATTTAGTTGGATTGGTTGTTTGTTTTGATTGTAAATGAGGCACACATGCCATCAACTCAGCCATAATCAAGCCATGGTCACAAAGCAGGTGAATGAAGGTGTCAAACCCCATACACGCTGACATGAGTGTACGTTGCATCATTCATTTGGCGGGATACTCCAACGGCTCACGCCGGAATTGGGAAACGCTATTGGGCGGAGAATCGTTTTTTTGACGCCGAAATTGTGGCAGGTGCCAGTTTCACAAATCGCAATTCTCCAGTGCTCAACAGCGGCATTAATGTGTTTCACTCCTGAGGTACAGTAAAACCTGTTGGCGTATCATTAGTTGGTCTGACCTGGTATTCCCCTGGGCCTCTGCGATTCGCGGTCTCCACTGGGGCGAATTCCTGACGGCGAGGTTCACTTCTGCTTTTAAAAATTGTGAAACTACCATCGTGGCTGATGAGGGAGGGAGTGGACATGGAAAGGAGCGATCGTGGGCTGCCGGCCCTGACACTGGCCAAGCTGGCTGGGGTGGGGAAGCCCTCCCAGGGCCAGGGTAGCCCCTCCACATGACTGGGACGGTGTTCAGGCATGGACCACTATTGCCGTGGCCTGTTGTAACATTGTGAACAGCTGTTTAATGTGACAACATACATACAGGTATGTGCCCGAGCCCCTTTTGCTAAATTATGCCCTGCACCCTTGCCAACTGAATGGATATATATTTATTGGCCTTACAGGCCCTAGCACTAAGTCTAGATGGATCCCCAGGTGACACATGAAGAGTAGAGGCGGCGTGCTGTGCTTCCCGCCCTGCGACCTGCTGTGAGTCCCGCCCTGTAACCTGGGTCCCCGTTTGCAGCCGTCTCCTGGGGCGACCGGGCCTGGATGGGCCCGGCTGCTGCTCGTGTGTTCCAGGTGGCATGGCACTGCCCTGTTCTGCTCGTTGCTCACCAGATGCTTCAGTGACAGGATGGGGGGAGTGCGAGGTGCTGCAGTGTTCCAGCACCTCCCCTGCAGGAGCCCCCTCAGGTGCAGGGGCTTTCATACTGTGCCTTCAACTGGAAACACAAACTACATGTCTGTGTGGAGTCTGCACGTCCTCCCCGTGTGTGCGTGGGTTTCCTCCGGGTGCTCCGGTTTCCTCCCACAGTCCAAAGATGTGCGGGTTAGGTGGATTGGCCATGCTAAATTGCCCGTAGTGTAAGGTTAATGGGGGGATTGTTGGGTTACGGGTATACGGGTTACGTGGGTTAAGTAGGGTGAGCATTGCTCGGCACAACATCGAGGGCCGAAGGGCCTGTTCTGTGCTGTACTGTTCTACATGCCTCTGAAATACTAGTATCCGAGTTGGTGGAGTGGAGTTAGTATGATGTGATGCTCATCCTCTGACATCCTGTCCTCCTCTTGATGCCTGATGGATGATATGGGCCCGGGGGGGGGGGGGGGGGGGGGGGGGGGGGGGTCCGGCTGGGACCCAGCAGCGTGGAACCAGCTTGAGTCAATAAGTTAAAAATTCAGAGGCAGCACGGTGGTGGCACAGTGGGTTAGCCCTGGTTACAGGCACTGAGAGGGCATGTGGATAGACAGAGTGTGGAATGAGATGTTGCTGCACCATGTCACATGACAATTTCCCGGATTAACCTCAACTCCTGCAGACTGTTTGAGGTGAGGGACACCGTCAGTGTCCCTGCTGATTTCATCTGTCGGAAGTGCACCCAACTCCAGCTCCTCAAAAACCGTGTTAGGGACCTGGAGCTTGAGCTGGATGAACTTCGGATCATTCGGGAGGCAGAGGGGGTCATAGATAGGAGCTTCAGGGAAGTAGTTACACCAAAGACTTGAGATAGATGGGTAACTGTAAGAGGGACTGGGAAGAAGCAGTCAGTGCAGGGACCCCCTGCGGTCGTTCCCCTGAGTAACAAGTATACCGTTTTGGATACTTGTGGGGGGGACGACTTACCAGGGGTAAGCCATGGGGTACGGGCCTCTGGCACGGAGTCTGTCCCTGTTGCTCAGAAGGGAAGGGGGGAAAGGAGTAGAACATTAGTAATTGGGGACTCAATAGTCAGGAGCACAGATAGGAAATTTTGTGGGAGCGAGAGAGACTCACGTTTGGTATGTTGCCTCCCAGGTGCAAGGGTACGTGATGTCTCGGATCGTGTTTTCCGGGTCCTTAAGGGGGAGGGGGAGCAGCCCCAAGTCGTAGTCCACATTGGCACTAACGACATAGGTAGGAAAGGGGACAAGGATGTCAGGCAGGCCTTTAAGGAGCTAGGATGGAAGGTCAGAGCGAGAACAAACAGAGTTGTTATCTCTGGGTTGTTGCCCGTGCCATGTGATAGTGAGATGAGGAATAGGGAGAGAGAGCAATTAAACACGTGGCGACAGGGATGGTGCAGGCGGGAGGGATTCAGATTTCTGGATAACTGGGGCTCTTTCTGGGGAAGGTGGGACCTCTATAGACAGGATGGTCTACATCTGAACCTGAGGGGCACCAATATCCTGGGGGGGAGATTTGTTAGTGCTCTTTGGGGGGGTTTAAACTAATTCAGCAGGGGCATGGGAACCTGGATTGTAGTTTTGGGGTACGGGAGATTGAGAGTATAGAGGTCAGGAGCACAGATTTGACTTCGCAGGAGGGTGCCAGTGTTCAGGTAGGTGGTTTGAAGTGTGTCTACTTCAATGCCAGGAGTATACAAAATAAGGTAGGGGAACTGGCAGCATGGGTTGGTACCTGGGACTTCGATGTTGAGGCCATTTCAGAGACATGGATAGAGCAGGGACAGGAATGGTTGTTGCAGGTTCCGGGGTTTAGGTGTTTTAGTAAGCTTAGAGAAGGGGGCAAAAGAGGGGGAGGTGTGGCGCAGCTAGTCAAGGACAGTATTACAGTGGCGGAAAGGATGCTAAATGGGGACTCTTCTTCCGAGGTAAGAAGGTTAGAAACAGGAAAGGAGAGGTCACCCTGTTGGGAGTTTTCTATAGGCCACCTAATAGTTCTAGGGATGTAGAGGAAAGGATGGCGAAGATGATTCTGGAAAAGAGCGAAAGTAACAGGGTAGTTGTTATGGGAGACTTTAACTTTCCAAATATTGACTGGAAACACTATAGTTCGAGTACTTTAGATGGATCCGTTTTTGTCTAATGTGTGCAGGAGGGTTTCCTGATGCAGTATGTAGATAGGCCAACAAGAGGCGAGGCCGTATTGGATTTGGTACTGGGTAATGAACCAGGACAGGTGTTAGATCTGGAGGTAGGTTAGCACTTTGGAAACAGTGACCACAATTCGGTGACCTTTACGTTAGTGATGGAAAGAGATAAGTATACCCCGCAGGGCAAGAGTTATAGCTGGGGGAAGGGCAATTATGATGCCATTAGACATGACTTAGGATGTGTAGGTTGGAGAAGTAGGCTGCAAGGGTTGGGAACACTGGATATGTGGAGCTTGTTCAAGGAACAGCTATTGCATGTTCTTGATAAGTACGTACCAGTCAGGCAGGGAGGAAGGGGTCGAGCGAGGGAACCG